>NC_049171.1:81120705-82370705 GCF_009769625.2 Cygnus olor | reverse complement strand
GAGGAAGAGTGCAAAAGTGTGCTGTTATTGCTTCACTGAAAATTATACCAATATTGTTTTTAAAGAAGCAACCACTGCCTTCAAGCAAAACAAAGGAAGTCTATCCAAGTATTGTGAAGTCTGGATACCAAATAATAATATTTGTTCTGAGAATTAACTGACTTTTTTTTTTTTTGGCCACCACGCAGGCTTGATGTATTAGACTCCGTTTATTTTTATTTAAATATAGCATCTGTGACCTATATTCTATATATATCAATTAACTGATCAAAAATCACGCCTTGTATTTTTTTATTTCTCTCCCTCATCGGAACTAAATGAAAAAGATTCAGGGTTATGGTTGAAGAAACACCTTTTTATTCATTTCATATATCTAACATAAAATTGACCTCTATTTATACGAAGGAAATTCAACAGTAAAGCTTTGAAGTTATTATAGAAAGTTTTTTAGAAGCCTTGTAGATTATATCAATCAGGTGTGCTCACTTTGCTGTCTTAAACAACAACAACAACACAAAACACCTTAACAATGACAGCATAGAGCTTTCTGAACATTCAATATTTCAGGATTTTTGTTATTATTTTTAGGACCTGGTTTTATTAGCCTTGGGAGATGCTCCAACTATTAAACCTTGGTCAGATTTAAGCACAAAAAATGCAAGTACTCTTTACAGGCTAACTTATTAACTACCACCACTTTCTGACCAAGAAAAAAAAAATATTCTCACCGAACAGTGTCTTAAGGACCCCCGGGCATGACTCGGTAGTGCATTGCACGGTCCCTTCAAAAATGCTTAACTGCCATCTAGTGGCTGAATAGCCTGACTTCTTTATGATATCCTCCAGGCTCTCTGAACGCTTGCTTCTTCCCTCATTTCTATTATTTCTACTTGCAGTCTTATCCCTCCTTCAGGGCCTGAGAAATTTTGACATTAACAGAAGCCAGGGTTTCAATCATAAAGCTCAGCTACAGGTCATACAGGAGGAAGAACAGAATCTCGCAAATTATATTGGGGTCTCATCTCAGAGAATAGAACATCAGACACGCTTAGTCAATCATTTCATATAATAAAAGTTTAGTTCATTTATCTACTACCTGAAGACAAAAAAATGTCTTAGTGCTTATTAGGCTTTCTATACAAGAAACAAAACCCTTAAATTGCAGCATGTTTAAATTGAAGAGTAAGATCTAATTTCAAGAAGCAAAGACAAATCTACATTAATAAAATTGGAAACTTCTGAAAAAAAACATTTAAAAGAGAGTATACCTGATTTGTCTGGGAGGTTTAACAAAGGTTAGCCTCCCCTTTACTACCCAAGTAAAATGTTCTGCACTTGTGCAGTTCCTATGACTCTAGCAGTAACGTCTTTTGCCAGGTGTCTATCATTTCTTGCATCACAAAAACTTTGTTTCCTTTCTGTACATATTTAATAAAGCGTAATTTTTTTCTCAGTGCTAACAAGAGAACACAATATGCCTACATATGCTTCCTGACATTCACCTGTTTTAATTTAAGATATCCTAATTATAACATTAAACATTGGGCCTGAAATTAGAACATAAGTTGCTGCACCACACATTGCAAACCTGGATAATTTTGTGAAAAGATCAAATTAAAAAATCTAATTTTTTGCAGCTTTTTATTTTCTGAGATTGGGATATGCTGGCATGACATTGCAGGAAGTTTACACTGACAACAGTTGTTCTCCTTAAAACAATGTATCTGTCTTTTGTGAGGACACAGACCACTAATATGTATTTGCAAAATGCAACAGGTAGACTTCATTATCATTCTGTTCATAGTGAACACTTCCAGAAAATTTGCTTCTTTCATACCCCTTTCTCTCCTCAATAAAAATACTTTGTTTGTTTTACCTACGTGGGTACTTTTTTTTTTTTCCTTCCCTGCTGTAACACTTGAGCAATACTTTTTGTAGGAAAAGAGCTATCTTAGAAGAGACGTTCATTGCCTGCCCACTAATTCTGTTTCAAAAAGTAACCTGACAAGTAGTGAAGGGATAGAAGAGGAGTAGCATATGTTCCCAGGATCATTGTGCCCTTCTGAAAGAACATCTCAAGAAAGAACATGTGAAATGAAGCAGAGCAAAAAATTTTAATAATAATAATAGGCCACAGCATGAGGACTTTTCCCTCATGAGCTCCAAAATCAATTTTTCTCTGATTTCTACTGAACACAGTTGTTAACCAGTCTCATTTACAGTTGCCTCTATCCTGAGAGCCATGTCATACAAAAATGAGAAAGGTTTAAAAAAATTCTTTATTGCAGAATCATTTCCCCATTTCAGATATATCTTACATTTACCTTCTTTACCTCACCTTCTCTCTACAAATTATCTATCACTCTGAACTTTCAGTTAAGAAAGTTTTGAGTAGCATGCATGTTTCCAAGACAAAGTTGAGCTGTGACACTGTATAATAATGAAAAGTAAGCCCCAATCCAGCCAGCGTTTCATATTTTTTAGACAGACACATTATGTATTTATGTTTAAGGATACCCAAACTTTTTTCTAGTATTACTACGTGTCAAAATTAGAACATTCCAAATGACATTAAGTAATAATTTAATAACTTAAGCTTAAATTATAATAATTTGTAGTTAAAGGCTAAAGTATGAAAAAAATTCCCCTGAAACACAGGGAAAAGGGTTGTCAAAGTGTAGTAGTTAGAAATATTCTACAGAGACACTCCAGTAGTTAGAGTTATAATATTTTCAAAGTGGAAAGTACATTGCAAAAAGTGTCCTGTAATTTAAGGTTTTTAAAGCTAGAATTGTTTCCCTATGATATTGTTGGAAAGTGCACCAATAGATCATGCAGCATAAATCTGTCTTCAGTGCCTGAGAGCTGCCAAAACGTTGTCTGGTTGGTACTACTTGTTGAAGTACACGGCGTTCCAAAAGGCTTATTATTTTGGTTGAGGGATTATTTGTTGGTTGAAATGAGGTGAACCAAACCAAAATGAACAACTGAATTTGAAATGCTACAGGCGTAATGTTTTTTTGATGGCAAAATTTTCCACTGTAAATATACTTTAGATACTCAATGTAAGCTATCATATAACCAAACTGCTAGAAATTGGATCAGTCTGGCAAAATCTCATCTCCTGAGATAGGATTACAGAGACCAGTCATCTTCAATGGAATGATTAACAATTCATTACATCTGTATGCTGATCTTTAAATAAATGCAATCAGGGCTTTCTTTCTAAATTTGTGTGATACTCAGAATAGGCACTCATTGCAAATGACCAAAAAAACCCCAGAATGTTAAAATAATTAAGATAATAATATAAGAGAACAAGGAATTTAGATGACTGTCAAACAATTTGTAAGTTTTTTTTTCTGTGATGTCCCACTAACAAGGCTTAGTTTTCAAGTGCTCATTTTACATTGAGAAAAAGAATTTTTCCTTTGTGTTACATCTCTACCACATAAAATAAAACAAACTAAAATTGAGTTAAAGTGTAGGGAAAATTGCAATGCTACCCTAAAAGATGAGGGGTGTGTAAGAGAAAAGAACTTTGCTCTTGCACAAAAGTACAGCTGCCAAATCGCAACATCAGGTTTGAAGGTCAAGTTTCTAAATGATTTTTTTCTCTTCTTCCTTCACTAAAGAATTTAGGCCTAACCAAAATTTGTTTGTTCTGAGAAGACCTTGTAGACATTGTTGCTCGTTTTTGGCATTTTCAAAACTAGGAGTTGAAATGGATGCCAGTTTCTCTAATTTTCCTCCTGCATTAAAAACAAGCGCCCCCATGCCCTCTTTTTTTTAATTGTGACTTTTTAAAATTTGCTTTTGTTCAGTCAAAGATAGCTATCTTAAAACTTTAGGAAATTATGCTGCAAAATATAAGGTTATGGTCATAAAGGTTACATCATAAAGGTAAGGAAATGGTTAGAATATACAAAAAATAGGCCCTTCCAATGGTAAGAAAGTGCAGAATCCAGACGGGGGGGGTGGGGGAGAAGAGAGAGGAAGAGAGAAAGAAGAGTCGCTCTTTTAATTTAGAAGTATTTTAAAATTTTTACTTAATGGTTTATTGTGAGATAATTTATCAGCATCATTTTACAATTGCATTTGTTTCTATGTCAATATTGACCGTATCTAATTATTTTTATATCATTTGGACAATGTCTTTTCCCAGGGAAGGTTTATGGTACAAAGGAAATCTATGAGTAAACTCAGTTGATCAGTATCAAATTTTACACTAGATCAACCCCTCTGCGTTATTACCTACTTGGCTAACCACAGCCAATGCTTGCTTTCTTCAGAAAGAAAACCTGTAGACAAACTAGACAAAGAATACAAGAAGCCAGAACTTAAGTAGAGACATTTCATAGTGTTTCACCACTTTTAAAAGAAAGTACAAATCACATGAAGAATGGACTGTAGTATTTATCTACAAGAGATGAAAGAAGTTATTTTTACCATTCTATTTTGTAGATTTTTTTTTATATATTTTTGTTAGTTACACTCAACAGTTAAGGACTTATTAATTTTATCCACTTACAGTTTCTCATATTAAGTAATTTCCACTCTGATTTTCAGCAGAAACCAGAATGAAGACATAGTAAAGCAAAAACTTGAAATGATGTTTTGTCAATGAGGTGATCATGCTTACAAATCATTTATTGCTGCTCTTCATTGATGAATAATAGTACAGAATGGAACAAGTTCACATTATTGCTGTAAAAGACTAACAGTAAGCAAGACGGATGGGGATCTCTAACACCAGCAAATGCAATTCATTAATCAGTCAATGTGATAGGTTAGTTAAAGACAGAAGAGACACCAAACAAACATTATTTGTTCAGGCAACCAAGCAGTGCTCTAGTGCTGCTGGTTAAACTTCATTCCAATAGCAAGAGAATCAAATCTTTAGGGAAAGTACCTAAGCAGTCATAAATATTTTCATTAAATGTCCAGTAAAAAAAATTATGTAGATTTTTTTTCTGACAGTGAATTAAAATTCTAGATATGGATAAAATATGCAATGTGCAATATCTTTCTGGATATATATGAGTAAGCTTTAAAAAAAAGAAATGCCAAAAATATTGCTAGTGAATAGTAGTAAAATACTGAAGTAAAATAAAAATGCATGGGACAAATATTTTACAATTTACACTTAAGATATTGCTATGCAGAATAATTTTGTGATATAATTTTAATTAAAAAAATCTAGTCTTTAAATATTCTTAATTATGGAGATTGGAAAATTTAGGTAATTGACTAGAACTCTTGACATGTTGTTTGGTAAGACAAAAACATGTAGGTAATATACCTCCTTCCCCCATCCACATTCATAAAATCCCTGCTTGAACCTGAACTGTGTTTGCAAGTCTAACAATCAAGAGAATACATTTCACTAGGCATTTCTTATTTTCTTACTCCAAAACAAAAACAATGATCATTTTTATTAAATACTGCTCAATGCAGCCATTCTTGAGGCAGCCAGTCATTTGCATAAAAGAAGAGGGTTGGGGGAGAAAAAGATCAGCCCTAACCCTCTCTGAAAAAAATCTCTGCCACCGTTACCCACACAAACTTCAATAGATCTGGTTATATTAGATAATCACTATTTCTTGGCAATACCATCAGACCTCTGGAACCAAGCATTACTTTTGAATGAAGTGAACAATAACATCTCATAAGAATCATCTTAGGTAGGCAGGTACCTTGAATCTCTGTATCTAGATACACTATGGAGCATGTTAGTATTTTGAAATAAAAATTTAGATTTAAAAAAAACCACTTCTGAATGTTTGCATTCTGAAAATTCATTACACAAATAAGAGCTATTGCATAAGTGTCTGAAGTACGTCTTTTCCATTTTTTCTACAGAATGCTAGATAGAACACTTCTGTCAAGATCTTACCTGTACCTGCTGAACATCTTCTATGAATTGTTTTTCTGTTTCTAGTACAGTAGATTTCAACTCTGAATCTGAAAAAAAAAAGTATAGCTTTTACAATATACATAGATTTCATTGATCTTTCAAAATACATACTAAGGATTTAATGAAAAGAGGATACAATTAAAAAGAAAACTGTTAAATCTCCCACTTTCCAAGTTATGCATCTAAAGTTAATTAAGCAGGTTGTATATATAAATAAACCCAGTCTGATCTCAACATGCAATGTACTAAGACTCTACAATAAATGATATGGTCTTAGAAGTATACCACAAATCTTCAAAAAACTCCTTTAATTGTCAGAATTTCTGTTTCAAAGAAAAATAGTCACTTATGGCTCTATTATTTTTATCCCACAGAAAGTTAAGTAATAGTTCTCGTGTTTATTCTTCTCATCCAACCTCATTAAGATGTATGTGTGTCCTTAAGATCTGCAGATTGTATCTGTTCACAAAAGGCTACTAGAACCCATAAACAGGCTGACTACTGGTGGCAGATATGTTGTCTTTTGACATCCTCCACAGGCCCTCCTTCGTTCTACTATAAAATTTGAGATGGCCACTAGGAGACAGACAATGATATAGATCTAAACTCACATTTTAAAAGTGTTTGAAAGACAATTGACCTTACTAGACTAAATACCTTTTGAGAAATCTCAATTTCATCCCAATGATATTATTCCCCCTCTCTGGCATCTTAGCAGTATGAAGATAGTTTGGGACTGTACACTTATTGTGAAACTGTACAGTCATAGCTTCCCAGAACTGGGGGCATTCAAGCCGAGGAACTAAACTAACTCTTCACCTTTTGAGTCTATGGTCCTCTCATTTGTGTAAAGAAACAGCATTAACAGCATTAATTTGACTTTCAGAATTTTGACCACAATACTCATTTACATTGAAAGCCAGCAGTACTTCATTCCAATAGTACCTTTTTCAATTATTTTCTACTTCAGAATAACTCATAAGAATCTTAATAAATATCTAAGAATTCCTCCATTTAATTACCCTCTTTAGACAGTATACTTGCACAGTTATGGTTTTAAACAAAACCACAGATCTCCAAGCAATGAAAAATAAAATGTGGGACTAAAAACTTTTATCTGTGCTTCCTCCCCCCCCTCCCTGGAAAAAGACATCAAAGCATAAAACTCCCCCAAACTGAATTTCATTTCTTAGTTTAGAATAATTGTTATCTAGGTTTTATCCAACAATATTAGTGTTTGAAATCTCAATTTTAATAAAAATGCAACTAAACCTAACTATAAAAAGTTACATTAAAACCTTGATTGTGCAAATATTTATTTCAGTGAAAAGCATGTGCTGCATATCTGTGCTTTGCTTGTGCAGTGATGCATTTTGATTACCTACTGAATAAAAGAAATCACAAATTTTGTGCTGAAAATGAAACAAACATGTAACAACCCAATACACATTCAGGATTCTCAATTTTTTGATAAGTTATTGCAAAGAATAACGAAGATATCTTTTTAATGTATTTGTGGAAGAGAGAGTGTCTTGTAGTTAAGACACAGGGCTGTGAATTAAGATACATTTTTTATTCTACACTTTCTGCAGGTTTAAAAAACCCTACCCTATCTGTTCTTCAGTTTCCCTGTTTTATAGGACATAATTAGTAAAGGGGGGGGAGGAGGGGGACGACAGCAGCTACACAGTGAAAAGTTCTCTAACCAGCTTAATAGCTGCTGCTAATTATGTGGATTATGCCTCCAATTAGTCATAGTCTACTTTTGTACACATCACAAGAATAGAAATTTCTTATACCTTCCCAGAGAATGTCTCATGCACCCTTCTTAGGGTACCACTAAATAGCAGGCAAATCTGATGACTATTTGCAGGAACATGGGAACAGTTTTGATCAAAAAACTCCACATTCCTAATTCCTATACATTTGGCCTCCTCACAGCTTTCTGACAATCCCATCTGTTGGGAGGTGAGGTGTGGAAGCAGGAAGTGTCATTGACAGAGGCAGATAATCTGCAAGGCTACCACTTGAATTCTAACAATCCTCAACTTTTTATTTATTTATTTACCCTTTTTGTTTACTAAAACTACATTTCAAAAGTCTTATCTGGCAGAATTTTCCCAATTATAAAAGGCTGGATGAGGATAGGCAGTCATTAACTAGAAATAATCCATCATGTCTGACTTTGGCATGTTTTGATTATGGATAAATCATGCCTTGTTGCTGACTTTTACATAACTCCATTTACTGAAGCAAATTTAGGATGATACCAACAAATTGGTCACTCAACTCTCAGGGCTACTAAAACCAAAAAAATTGTCTCCTCTGAAGGAAGGAAGCTGTAACATTTTCAAAATAAGCAACTGTCAGATACTTGTTTTACAAATTATTTCGAAGAAGAGAACTTCCTTGGCTAACCATACCTCAACAGATTTGCAAACCCAGGAAAACAGGCTTTGGATCATCAGATGGAAAATTAGCAGTTTACATACCACTATATTTCATTCATGATAGACAGATTTTGTCCGAAAACTTCTCTGAATCCAGAACAACATTTTTGGTAAAAGTATTTGCTGACTGAACCCAAAGTTATGTTAGATATTTCCAAACTGTATTTAAAAAAAAAAACACTAATCACTCTAATAGCCTTCTTCTTGCACGTAATAATGCTCCATAGGATACAGCACAGCAAAGCTATTTAATATATACTATATGAAACAGTGATACTTTGCTTGTTTAGGAGCAAATTACCTAGCACCCTGCAGAATTTCCTCTTGCCTTACTTAAAATTTGAAGACCTGGTATTGCTGTCATGCTGAAGACAGCAATAAAAAGAAAGACTATATATAAAAATATCCTGCTACATTCCTCTCTGGGTAAATACTTTGGTCTAAAATGCAAGTTTTTGCTTATAAACTGGTATCTCTAGTGTTAATATTGTACATGTTTAACCATACAGCAAAAACAATACATATAAAATATAGCTACTCTGCATACATTAATTTAAATCCTTAAATAATTCTTGCCCTCTCCATGTTTCAAAAGGGCACCTATACATAAAACAATTTAATTACAAATCATGCGGAAGATGTGAATCCTTTAGTATTCGCGTGAAATATCACTCACCTCTAGGTTCTTCCACATGGCAAGCACGCAAACAAAATGTTAAATTATTTATCTACCTGAACTGTATTCAGAACAATTTTATTTTTCCTTTTCTACACTGCAAATTCACACCAACAAATAAAATTTCAGTAATATTTTTTAGAAGTCAACACCTCGAGTAAATTTTGAGAACTATTTATGTTCCATTTAGAAGTGGTAAAATACACAATTTTCCCTTTTACTTCTAATTCAATTTTCTTAGTATTTGAGTTTTTGAGAGGGCCGTAACTAAGGAACAGACAAATACTATAGACATTATGTGCATGTAGTAGGAATAATATTAAAGAGAACAAGATTGGATGGAAACAAGCAATGTATAAAATGAATAGATTTAAGTATTCCTTGTGATTGAAGTACTCTTCCAAATAGTACTTCAGTAAAGTAAAAATAGTAAAAAAAAGTTAAAAAATGCATTTCAAAACATATTAAATCTATGCTCATCTAGACATTAGAAACACCAAACTTGTTGTTTACTTGCTGTCATGATAAAACCTCAAAGTAATATAATGAAAAAAAAAACATTTTCTCTTTTGTCTTTCAAGTGCAAAGTCTGTTCATAGAAACCCTGATCACACATCCATTAGCTAAATCTCCAAGAAACACAACCTTTCTTCTCAGAGTACCTGGCAATGAATTCAGTTACCACATATGGCCACACTCATTTAATACTACATAAAAGAGTAGATCGTTAGTCAAAAACTGGACTATTGCAGTAGTGTATTATATATATATTAGTAGTATTATGCAGTAGTGTATTTTTTATATATATATAATTTATTTTATTTTATATTTATATATTATATATTTATATATTTATAATTTATTTTATATATAGTGTATTATATAGTGTATATAGTAATAGTATTGCAGTAATGGAGTGTTCCACACTCTGAATTGCATCAGTGATGTGCAGAAACATTTCCTTGACCACAAAGCCACTGCAAAAACAGAATAATATAGCAATGTTGCATTTTTGTTGGCACCACTTATTTTGCTTGTGAGCACTGGAATAAGTGATACCAGTAAAAGAGAAGTGTTGCCATTACAAATTATGTCCACGCAAGGAACACTGCTTGTGTTCCAGAGGAAGTGGTAGAGAAGTCCCAAAGAGAAGGAAATCTGAAATTAACTCCACCCAAAGGCTACAAGCACAATAAAGAGATCTGTTGAAATAATGACTTAATTCTTCAAATTTAAACAATGAAAAAAGGAGTGGTAGGAAAGGAAAAATTGAAAATATCCAGTGGCTCTCCATGTAGGTCATGGGAGACTGAAAGTGATGAGAGTCATTGAATACTAATGCAAAACTAAGCCTTTAACAACCTGCGGTATTTGCCAATCAACACTACTAACAGAAAACAGGTTTGAAATTCTCTTCTAAATTTTTAGTAAGCTACAAGAGGGTTTCTCATTTTGTTCAATTCTCAGCTGGACAAAAGCTTTTCGAGTATGCTGAAGATTTCAGAATTTGGCTGGTAGAATAACCTCATGAAAATTTAAGATAAACTGACTTTTTAAACAAGACCTCTATTTTTCAGACACATTATTCCTACCTCTCTGTCAGCAGGGGACTGCTGAATCCACGAAGGAATAACTTACACCACTCTAATAACTTTCAATATAACACCAGTGGGCTTCTGAAGTTTTCCATATTTTTAAGGTTAGAAAAGTACCCATATATTTCATGGCTCTGAAGGAATATAAAACTGGAAAAGAACAAAGGTCAAAATACCTGGTAAAATCCATTAGTCAGCAGATGCCACGTGCACATCTTGGTTGTTAACAAAAGGCATATATTTTTGCTGAATATTTTTTATTAGATTCATACTAGCTAACAGTATTTCTGATGCTAATCCAAGATCTTTAGGATCAGGTATGTCTTACAAGTTAAGATATTAAGGTCATATCTTGGATTCTAAAAGGCAGCAGCTCACTCCCCATGCCATACATATATCTTGTCTGCGTCCAAGAATATACCTGTTTCCGTAATTTTGAGTCCTTGTTCTTCATCTGGTGGTTTGGGTGGGGGCCACGCAGATGGAATTCTCCTTGGAAAGCTTCCTTCAACGTAATCTGATGAATGTGTGGGTTGGCTAACTGCAGCCCAAGTATAGAGCTGGTCTTGCTATGGTTATAAAACAGAGGGAGAAGAAAAAAAAAAGTTAAAAAGTTCATATACGAAGACATTTTCAAAATATCAAAGCCTTTGTTTCCAACACAAATAGTTCATTATCCACCCCTATATCAAGGCAGGCTTCTTTATATACTCTTCATCTTACAAAGACTTAGCATAAACCTGCATTAAAAGAACTGAATGTTCTGATTTTGAAATGATCTCTAACAATAAAAAAACTAAACTTTTACTTATCTGCAGCACAATGAGAGGCTAGAACACAGTTCAACATTTCTTGAGCATGTGAAGAACTCTGACACCTCTCCTTTCTTCAGAGGGATAAGTTTCTGTCCATCACAACTGTACTACTTTACATAACTAGTTCACAGTTTAAAGAGAAAAAAATATTTCAGTCCATACTCTATACTATGTTTTATATTAAATGTGCAAACCAGGAGAAGAAGCAGGAATATTCCTAGGAACATTTCAGCATAAATTGAACAGATATTTATTCTTTACAACCCTGCTGATTAGTTTTTGTCATTTACATTTCCATATTCATAGAGAGACAGCTAAAAAGGTGAGATGGCTTTTTTTGGGAAAAAAAGAAAATTAAAGTATTCTCAATCCTCTAGGATCAGATCAAAATATACCTTTGTTTTTCAATAGCTTTGAATTTAACCTGCTTAGTAAAAGTAGGAGACATCCGGACTATCTGATGAAAGGCACAGCAAACAGTTACTTATGCTTTAAACCAGAAGTTTAGCTGACCACAGTTCAAGCAGTTTTTGTTGCAACTTTCAGTATACACACCAACATGCACACATTGTGATTAAACCTTTTTAATACTGTAAACTCTACAAAAAACATTCACAGCAAGATCATGAATGTCCTAGTATTTGGCCTGGAAATATGCAAAATACTGTAGTACAAAACTGAAAAAAATCAAGTCACAGGATAAAAATACAGTCATAACATGCAGTACTATCTTCTTACAAAGATCACATTTATGATCCCTCATTCACACTTTTGTTTAAGTAAAATATTGGTAACATATTTGTTTTGCTGCATTCTTCATTTTTAAGATTTAATACTTTTGATTGTTTCTTTTTTACACAAATCCTAAACAAGTATTGAAGACATTCAGGGGAAATAACAAAACCCATTTAACACTTCTGGGGATAATATCTACTTCTTGCGACTAAGTTTCTACTTGCCTAAACATAAGTTGTGATAAGAGTGGTAAGACCTTATTCTGTTGAGGACAACTTCCTTAGAACAAGCAAATGTTGGTTATAAAGGAAAATGGTCTGGTTTATAGACTGTGCCGCAAATAGGGTGAAAGGAAGCTTATTATATCTTTCCAGTATTAAAAACATGGTAAAAATCCAGACACATAAACAGACCTTCAATAAAAGCAAATGAATTAAAAGCCTAATACAAAACCACACCAGGTTGTTTACTTAGCCATGAATTCTGTGTTCCTTGAAAAGACTATCCTTTCCTTATTGGCTATCCTGCTTCATTTGAATACCTAAACAGGCAGGATTAATGAAGTTTTCAGTAACTTATTACTTACCATTCATCTAATTAATGTAAATATTTGCTTTGTAAGCATTTTTCAGCTTCAGACTAATTTCCAGTACAGTGGGAGTGGGGGGGGGGGGGGGGGGGGCAGGGGCAGAGAGATCTTACCAGTAGACACTGTGTAAAGAAGAGGAAAAGGTGCTAAATATTGCCATTTATCTATTTTTTTTTTCTGCACTATCCAAATCTCAAAAAGAGTAAAATAATTCAGCAACAAACCAGAACAAAATATTGTCGCCCATTACATTACTCAGAGTTGTAGGCCATACACAGTCCAAGGAACACAGAGAACAGCCTCTGCAGAGGGCTACTTGGGTAAGCATAGTCAACTTTCAATGGGGATTACTTGTAGGGTTACAGAGCTATAAAACAGAAAGTGACAGACTGTAGATGATATCGACATAATATAAATGAGGAAGACAAACAATTAAACTACTCCTAAACATGTTTCAGCATGCCAGTTCTTGAAAAATATAGCATAATCATTCAACAAATAAGTTTTGAAGTATGATTAGTCCACTTGAATTAAGATGTGTTAAAAATCATGGTATGTCTCAGAACTATGGTACAGATGGGATGCATTAGCAGGGTGATAAAACATGAAGTACCTATGTTTCTGCTGATAAAATTTATGGCATATGAACTACGAACAGTTAAGACATCACACAACTCCGTCACAGATTCCCCTAAACTGGCATGGGATATTTGTGAGTATAGAAAATCATTTCTTGTTTTGTTATTTTTACAGTTTTGGATTTTTTCATTTTCTGTTTGACACAGAGAAGGACAGGAAGTAGAACTGTAACGTAACAGACATTTACAGAGGAAAATCTAAACTTGCAGAAATACCTTGAATGGACACGTGTTACAGACAAAATGCATCAGTGTTCAACATATAAACAAAGTGTTTAACATCAGCTAAGTTCTGATTACTTGCAAACTTATAAACAGAATTTCATATATGAAAATCCCTCACGACAGAAAGGCAGTCTGAAGGTCTAGACTTTGAGTTGATAGTCGATAAACTGCACTTAAAATGGAAAAAGATTAACCCTGTCTCCACTTCCATGTCCTTCAAGAGATGGATCATTTGAATGTCCTAATGTTCAAGACACTGTCCAAAATTTCTTTGCCTTTTGTCTTTAGTTCCTTGGCAGTTGATATAATGACCCATCATGTTTCTCCTTCTCCAAAACTGATAATGCCATAAATTTGCATGATTAGAACATTTTGAGAAAGTCCTTTAACATAATAGAATTAGCTGCATATAGCCTATTCAAGCAAAATAAATAAAAAAATCCAAATAAAAATCAGATTTGCTTTTGCCATTTTTTTTTTTTTTTTTACTACAAGGATCCATGAACTTCCACCTCCAACTTTTTTTTTCCTTTGGCATTTTCGTTTTAGAAGCAGTTTTTACTAGATATCATTATAAGTACAGCTAATGAATTCTCTTACCGTAATCAAGCTTTGAATGCATCTGGAATTTCCACTTCATCTTGTTCAGACTCCGCTATCTAGGATAAAGCACCGCTTTGGGATGAAAAATAATAATAATCCCTGTACTAAGCAATCCCAATCTTATTTATTTGGACTAATTTCTGGGCAGACATTGAAAGCTTAAAGCTGTCCGAGTCCAATGTACTAAATGTGATATCAAGAAGAGAGTTCTTGTTTCCACATAACCTTACACAGCACTTTCCACTGGTTCTTAAAACTGCAGAGCATTTGCACATGGGCGAGGCAAATTGCCTGCAGGATCTGATGATACACAATCAATAGACATTTTACCGCTTATAGACACTAGTGTTGAGAACAGAGATGCACACCATCAGGTCTGTAGTTTAACTCACTCTTTTCCCAGCCAGATGTCACCAGGCACAAAATATGGCTTTTTGTAACAAACTTTAATCCTCGGGTACCATAACACTACATTTGAGGTACAAAAGATATTAAATATTAATTAATTTCCTTCACAGTATGAGCTAAAGATATGCTTACTCTCCTACTAATCTTTAAAGACAGAAGCCAATGCTGTGAGCTATGCTGTAAGGGCCTCCCACAAATGACATGAAGAAAGACGCTGGTGGACCCAGAAGAGAAGACCTACAGCAAATATCAGAAGGCACAGTGGTGGTGCTTGAGCTTTCAGGGAAGGGACCACACCAATTTTTCACACTAAGAGACCAGGTTTTCTTCCTGTGCCAAAGAGTGATTTAGAAATTATCACATATACCACTGTAGGAATACAATGCACAAACTTGTATCCATGCTTCTGGCAGCAGTATTGCTCCTGTAGATGTGCAGATTATACAGCCTTCTATTCAATGCCACCTTGGTTTTTAAATCAACTGTATCTTCTTCCAGTTTGATGGACAAAAATAGCCATTGTGAGAAATGGTTGAGAGGTACAAAAACTGCATATGAAACAGCAAAGAACAAATACAAGGCTATCCAAACAGGTTGCAAAAGCATAAATTTGCAATTTGAAAAAAAAAGAAAAAAAATCTGATAGAGGTATTTTGAAAATTCTCAAGAAAAAAAAGAAAAATACTTGAAGTCAGATCATACATGGTGAGAGGGGAAAGGGTGGGGCAGTTTCAAAGGCATACTGCTACCAGGAATAGCATCTGCACTTCAGCTCAGAAAAGCAGCAGATGGCAGAAACACATTAACAGTACCTCCAACCTTTCTTATACTAGAGTGAATTGGTACTATCTTCCCCGGTGGCTCCCATGTTAGTCCATGATGGAACCAGGCCCTCTCTCTCAGACCATTTCATTTCAAATAAAAAACTTAAGCAATTTTTCACTAGAACCCCAAACATTCACAGTTATCCTAAAGAGGGGAGGACAAAAATGATTGCCATGTCAGCAGGCCGGTATAAATGGGCCAGGAGTAAACAAAGGGTGATAGTTACTAGAAGGTTCCCACTAATTAAATCAATCTGTATCTGAATGTCCTTCTTATAGGAAGAGCTAGGAGAGTGGGAGAGGAAAAAACATAGTTGCATTTGAGGTGGAACTAGATAAACTTATAGAAGAATTCAATTTTATGAGACTTGAGATAAGTGCGGGGGGGGTGGGGCAGGGAGGGGGAGGGGGCAGAGTCCATGACCTGGAAGGTGTTTTCCAGGCTAAGAACTCCAAGGAGCTTGTTCCACAGATGTGCACCAATGTGTGTAATTTAGACTGTACTACATTGGTTCATGCAGATGGAATTAATTTTTTCCCATGCAGGAAATTTAATCATTCCAATATACTAAGTATATAAATTCTAAAATGAGAGAAAGCAAATTGCATGTTCCCACCGCATGTAAATAGTTAATTGGACAGGCAAGGTTTTAGTTTGAGAAATTAGAGTCAGCCTACCTCAAAATGCTCTTATCTGCAGGAAACTGCTTTATTTTTAGCAGCTTTTAAAATAAGGAAATCAATACTATCAAGAATGGGAAAAGTAGTTTACTTTTTGAGGAAAGGTTCTGTAGCAAGGCTGTAGCTGACCGTTGCCAGATACAGAGCAGTATTAAACATGGCTCTCAGTTTCTGCTACCTTTGGCTGCAGTAGTGAGCACAAATGCCTTACAAGGCTGGAAAAATCACCAAATCAGTCAGAATACTCTAACGTATCCCTGAAGTAGCATTGTAACTTCATAAACTAAATTTGATGACTAAGCATTATACTTTTTTCTTTTTAGAAAACCGAGGTGCCTCAATAATGCACTTAAAAATACCTCCCAATTTCCTAAAGTCATGAAACACTTCTTTCCCATGATAACTCAGAAATGACTCCTCTCCAACAAAAGAAAACAAACTTCTCTGATACCATCAAACTTCACCGATGTTTCAGTATTGTGTCCAGGGGATGAGAGAGGCCAATAGAGCTAACATAGACCAGCAGTTACAGTTGTCATGGGAAAGAAAATCAGAAACCTAAGTTTCACATTTCCACATCTATTCTTATCCAGTTCCAGAGTTATTGTCTCAGTCTTCCTGTTCCCCAATAACTTCTGGATTTAATATAGCTGAAAACATTGAGCTGGTGAACTTAACTGATTCTCCCGCTTTCCTTGGAAGAGAGAATGGTCTTCAGAGGGAACAGTGACTAACAGTGCACAACGAAATAGAAGAACCCGAAGATCTAATCTCTTTACCCATGGGATTCAAACTTCTGTGTGGAAGACCACACATCCCAGGACCTCTAGATTATCAGCTTAAACCATCTAACAGTATATGCTACCTCATTCACTCTCTTCAGAAATTGTAAGTTTAGGCAAGAAGCTTCTCCATCAGGAGTTAGTTTCACCTACACCAACACTGTTCTGCAGTAAGTTTGGATTCTGACGTATTTTAATTTTCCAAAGGAAGCTGTTTCATTGTAAAATTCCTTTCACCTCAATTCTATTTGAAAAGGTAATTACTACTGCTTTAAAAACTTCCTCTTGAAATGACATGCAAAATGCACAAATTCAGCTGTCATTGTATTCACAACTACAAGTTAGAAATGGTGGACATCACTCCATCTCTTAAGTAAACTACTGTACAGAAAGTCAAAAAATATACACCTCTGGAGGTGACAGGGTGACCATCACCGTCATCTTACACACAATGATTCTGAAAATTCTAAATGGGTGGTATAAGCTTAATATCCAGCACGTGCCACTTGAAACAGATTTTCAAAATAACAAGCATGTAAGCAAAGCTCTTTGCAAGAGAAGGAAAGAGGAAAAAAATGAACAAAAAACCCCAACCATCTAGCGACATCCTACATATAAAATACCACCATTGTTAGTGGATATGGTAGCATCACCACAAGTAACTGAAACATAGAAAGGACAAAAAAAGAAAAAAGGCTAGAAGTCTATGAGACCAGATGTAACAACTATAAAATAAATATGCAATTAAAATTTAAAAAAGGAAGCAAGGAAGCAGCATAATAGGAATACTTCAGCCCAGTGAACATCCAACTGTTTTCATTTTACTACTCTTAGGAACATTCAGAGTTGCTTACCACAAAAGAAAAAGCATCACAAAGTGTGGTTGGGCAATGGAATTGGAAGAGGAGACATGAGGGGTTTAATTCAGCCAAACTCAACTGCCATGGTAACTACATGACAAACAGATTAAGGCAACTGATTCACAAAGTATTTTCTCTGCACTATTCTACAATTTTGCCTTGTTTACTTAAAAGCCTTATTCACTACTGACCCCCAATACACTGCTATGACAAATATCATAAGATAGGACTACATCTAATCTTATAGATTTAATTCCTGAAGCATTTTAAGTATGCTTGAAGAAATGCTGCTTTGGTGCCAGTTTTGTGCGGAAGAGAAGTCCTCCTTGCTGAAGTCGACTCTTGTGACAGTTGCTCCTTGGAAACTGATCACTTTTTTTGGCTCTCTGAATTCTGGGAAAGGGGTTTGCCTGTAATCTGCTCAACTACTAATTTTCAGACTGGTGTAAACAGTGTTAGTAAAAACATTAAGAAACGGCTCCATGTCACTAAGCCTTCTTCCAGCTGACCTGCAAAGTCCCAACATCTGCTACTACTCAGCAGAAAGAAAAGTGTCTATTTCCTTAAAAAAGCATCTGTAACACCACAGGTGGTGGAGATAAGAAGAAAACAAACATTTTAATAGCATTTTCCATTTATGCCATTTGGCTCTCTGCTTCCCTGTGGGACAGAGAGTTTATTCAGAAACAGATGACAAGCTAGTCAGATATCACACCCGCAAGTCACACAAGGGGCAGTCCCTCTTCCAAATTGTCAAACATACCTATAAACCACAACATAGCACAGTAAAGAAAGACACCCTCCTGAAAATGTCTATTTAGCTCTTGTATTATAGAATATGATGAAAATTTCTAAATCAAGATGGCATTAACAGAAGTATTCAAAACACATAACAGCATTTAACAAAGCACCAAAAGGATATAAAGAGGGCTAGACTAATCAAAATGACACCTGAAATAAACAAAGATCAAAGCTTACAGTGTGAGGGCAGAAATGTCTTGAAAAAACAGAAGACATTGCTGGTTCATATCACATGAAAACAGTACCTGTTGCACATTTTATTGCTAACATACAATAGAGACAAAGTTCCCCAAATAAGAATTACACTATGGATACAAAGCTATGACTAATTTTGTTTCCAAAGCTCTTACAAAATGGTAATAGAAAGCCTCTATCACAAAATTATTTTATTTTTTTCCACTGAGAATTGGAGTGCTTTAAAACTAAACTACTTGGAAAGTTTACCACAAAAAAAAAAAGGCATAAATCTGCTATGTAGGGAAAAAAGTGCCCATAGCTTAAGACTGCACAGTATGAACTGGAAAGTCTGGAATCAGAATTCACAAGTAGGGACTAGAAACCTACAGTCTTTAGAAATTTCAGCTTCCGGATAAAATGCAGACAAATGTGAAGTACAGTAAATATTTCTTCATAAGAGTGAAACAAAGAAAAGTTGCCTTACATTGATAGGAAAACGTCAGCTTTTATTGGTGTCTAAACAGTTCTAGTTCTAATGCAAACGCGTATATTTTTATTGACATTACTAATTGTTCTCCTAGCTCCTGTGATATATCCTTTAAAGAATAGCTAAATAGGAGATAAGACTTCTGCTTAATGAACATTGTGATCCTCTTAACAGGTGGCTGCAAAACTTACCTGTAAAACTCTCCTGTGATTACATTCTTGTGAAAGATGAACTGTTCAGACAGCTCAACCTTATGCTGATTTTACTCTAATAGGGTAATATAATGAGGTACCATGTGAAAAAACATGCTTAGGACTACACCTGCACTACATAAGATTATTAAATAACATACCACAGTCATTTTGGACTGACAGTTTCCCACAAAGCATTAATTTCTGACATACTATTCAGTCACAGTCACTTTCATTTGAAACTTTAGAAGCACTTTCAAACAAGTCACAACTGTTAAAATGAGGAAAGAAACAGGCTACATGTATTTAAAAGGCACGCAATTATTTGGAGAACACTCTTTGAATAGGCTTTCTTTAACCAATCTTTCTATAAGTTGTTTATTCACTTGCTTGGTGTTTTTTAATTTAATTTATTTTATAAAATACTAGCAGGAGAACGACAACACTAAAGATAGGCTGACAAGTAAGAGGTCTTGACTTCCATGAGCCAATAACTAGCAGCCCCTCAAAGAGGGAGGAAACTATCAGAGTAAAATCATATTTCTAGAGAATGATTCTGCCATTGTATGTTTACTTAATCTTTATTATTATAAAAAGAGTAGGTAGGAAGAACTATAGTTAAAGCTTCCACCGGTGCTTAACAGCAATCATTTTAAAAATCCCAACCTATTTCTGTTACTTTCAGAGCTTTGCTCAAATTCTTCAGGCTAATTTTTTATTCTGGGTATCTGCCGCAATCTGCTTCCTAGGAAATAACAATGGGTCTAGATAGAACATGGAAGTTTTCTCATAAGCTCTTACAAGAGTTCTCAACCTTCTATCCTTTGGGCTATAACTTAAAATTTGACAAAAAGGTCACTGATACTTCAGGAACATGCTATTTCTAATCATCATTAAGATCCATCCAAAATCTGACTAGGTTATAAATTTCTGAAAATTAGAGACCCTCCGCAGCAAAAATTTCATGACAGCTGCTAATTCTCTGAAGATTTATGTTTTCATTTGGTATTCTTTGGTCCTTCACTTTTAACATATACTAACAGAGTAAGCACTTTTAAGAAGAACTAATAAAGAAGCAAGCATCATTTTCATAAAGCATAAACTACATCAGAAAAACAAGTGTTAAGAATTTTAAACTGGTTTCCAGAAGCCATTATAATACTAACCCAAAAAAGCAAGAGCTGTGAAAGTTGCCTTTACCCTTAATGAATTGTAAAATCGCAGTCAGGCAGTGCAGAAGAGAAAAAAAATAGGATCTAATGAGAAAATTAAAATAAGTTATATATATTTATTTAATGGGGTCCACACTAAAACTTGGAATGATATCTTGAGAGAAAGACAGACAGATCTTGGTGTGTTACTGACATCACAGGCAGAGGTTTGGACACACTTGCAGGACAGAGAGAACTAAAGGTGGCCACCGGGCATGAGTAATAAAGAAGATGAGAATATAATCGGAGTGTGTAATTGCAAACATTTCAAGCCAGCTGAGAGTTCAGCATTAGCCATGTTAAATTAAATTCACTGGAGGACATCCAGAAAAGGAGATCAGAGTGAAAGAAAAGGACTTTTAAATAATCTGTTTATATTCATCTCAGGCCATAAGCAATAGATCACAGAGTGAACAAAACTTACTGAATTATTTTCATAAACTGTAACCTAACTTTAGAAAAAAAGACTATGGGACCACACTTAAGCAAAAGGGGAATCATGGATTTTATTCAACATGAAAAAAAAATACTAAGTGAAAGCTCAGAAATGCATGTGATCAGTCACAAAAGGAGAAAAGAAGAGGTCCAAATAAGGATTTCAGTGAAGAAAAAGAAGGTCGGCAATCCAGCAAAAAAAAACATGCTGAAGGAGTGACCTAAGAAGCTTTATAAGAACCAGACTAAGACAAAAATCAAAACAGCCACGAGTAACTTTAAGGAATAAGCAATCACCAGAGCTGGATGCAGCAGGGAAGGAGGACAGCGAAGCAGCAGATAAACCTGCCTCTGACCAGGACAGGGTTACAGGAGCTTTGAGGACAGCAGTTTCAGCTGAGTGAAAAGGACACCAGCCAAACTGGAGGTGATCCAGCATGGAACTACAGGCAATAGCTGTTAAGCGGCACGTCTGATGAACTCAGAGATGAAGGAAGAATATGGGACTGGCTGTGCTCCCAATTTTGGAATAAAGTCAAAGATGATATATCTCCTAATTCTAAATGGGTAAAACTTTAAATACTGCTTAAGGCTAGTCTAACTCCTCTGTCTTTGGAATCAACAGTTAGGTCAACATTAAAATCCTGTTCTAATAAGGTAAATGGACAGAAAAAAAGAATCAGAAAAAGAAAACTATGGACATTGAGAGAGAAGCAAGAGGGGACACAAGAGTCACATCTACATTTTAAAAAAAGTAATAATCATCATGAGAACATTTTTTCCACAATAATTGTTTCATTTTCTTACATGACACTTGGCATTTATTTTCTGTAAGATATTTTATTTACTCACTCTATGAAGCAAGATAACCTAGGAGAAGACAAACTTTTAAATTCTCAGCTATGAGTTTATACTGCAGGTTCTAAAAATCTTCACCCTTACAGGGCTTGTAATGAATAAACAGGTTGGAGTTCCTGTACTATGGGTACCAACGCTGAAGAAGAAACATATTCCCAAATTAAGCAGTAGCAGATCTCACATTTGTGTCCTGTGAAATGCATATATGGATCATAGTGTTCAAGGCACATATATGCTCCTTTGAAGAGGGATACATTATTAGTCGCATACACATGCACAAGGCTTTATGCAACTTCTCACATTGTTTCACAGGAACATCATCTATTTAGGGCACTTGTACAGAAAACACAGGATTTGTGGCTTACCAATACCCCAACTCAAATTGAGATCACTGGTAAGCCAGAAGCATCTTAAACTACTGATGCAGTGTTTACATGGCTGTAGGCTAAACTACTGTTTCTTTTCAGACAGTCCATCCTGTTAAATACGGTCAATGAAAGATGACTATAATAATTCTCTCAGATAAAGCATTGTATAATAGTTAACTTCTGCTTCTTTCCAAATTTTTACTTTAATAAAAATGTATTTATAAGTGAGGAGAAACTTTTTTGAATACAACACTTATAAAAAAATCTCCGAAGGAGATGAGATTAATTAAAATATATGATAAAACCAAGAGAACTGAAAACATTGCTACAATGTTTAAACAAACTGAAAAATAAGAAACATCTTTTCCTATAACCTTATTGAGTATTTATTGGAGTATGTAAGAGGAAACTTTCAGATGGGTAGTGATTTTAAGGTGCCTGAATAACATCAGTATTATAGCCATACTCCATTTTTCATATTTTCCAATTTAGAAAAAGTTTGAAAATACTTTAAAAACACCCTTAAAACACACACACACAGATTGAATGTTGTCTGAGTGATTTTGTAGGAAAACTAGGCTATCTAGGAAAGCTTGTTTGTTTTAAGAATTTATCCAGACACACTTATTCTACACATTCCCTTTACCAGCTGCATTACACTATTCTTCAACAAAGATGAGAAAGATCTCAAAAGTTAAGAAGTTCTCTTATATCAAAACATTTACTATTTCTAAGCAAGCTTCATTTCCATGTGTAAAGTAGAAATGATCTTAAGTGTACCAGTAAACTAAGTAGATTAGTTAACATTTGTACATTATTTTGAAGTCATTTAATGAAAAAAAACCTTCAGTCACATAAACCAGTACAAAGAATGGTTAAAGCTAAAATTTTAGTGTCAAGTATCACATAAATAAGTTCACTGTAAAACTTCAATGGTTGTACAGTATCGCACAATAGAATCACATCCTAATGTTGAATTCATTATCCAAGGGGAAGGAACAGCATGTTAGGCGATGTCTACAACACAATCTCTTCTAAAGTTTTGTAACTGTATGCAAATGCCACCAATAACAGCACTATGGTCAGATAGCCCAAAGGCACAGATAACAATGTAGCAATGTAGTTGGAATGCCAATAAATTTGTACTGTCTCTGCTTGATTTTGTATCAAAAGTTTTTCAGAGGAAAATATAAGTTATCTAGCACAGATGTGTCATTTGGGTTCTGTAAACATTTGTGACACACTTGTCCCTCTTTGAAAAACAGAAAAAAAGAAAACTTTTCCAGTACTTACATCAAATGTGGGTGTGCTTTGCTGGGCACTCTGATTACACGGCTCTCTGAAGCAATCAGTGAATGGAAGTAAGAGACCCATTGCAATAATACGAGAACATAGTTTTTCTGCTTCTTCTTGCGGTGCATTTTCCTGCTGGCTGAAGAGCTTTTCCAGCAGAGTTCGTCCTGCCAAGGTGATGACATATATCAATAAGAATTTGTAGCTATCTATGGGATACAAAAATTTAAGGCGTTATAATGCTTATTGAAAATCTCAACAAATATTAGAAATAAAGTGAAAGTGAAATGAAGTGAAAAAAAAGAATTATGGAGAAAAGCAACTGACAATAAATCTTTAATACAAAATAGTTTTACAGAATCATTTGGACTGATTGTAGCCTGATTATTTAGGACACTAAAGAAAACATACATTGAGCTGGCTGCACCATGGAGCGGGAACAAAAAGCACGATTTGCTAGTGAAACATCAAGTACTTATTTATATTATACAATTATCCTGATGGGAAAAATGAGGTATTACCAAGAAATGAAGTAACTTTTTCCAAGGGTGTCACACAAAGTTATTAGAGAATCAAGGCTCCCAGCTCTTGGAATGAGCCTTTGTTTTTTTGAATCACAGAGTGATCATAGTCTTTAAGAAATTGTGCTCCAGTTCTGTGGAGAAGCTCTCAATAGAAGATCAACAAAAACAACATCAAAAAGAAACTCTGATAACTACTCTGCTTAAAATGACATTTAATACAGCTCCAGAGCAGCAGAATGCTCCAAGCTAAAATGCATTGCCACAAGCAGCAACACAGATTTCAGAGAAGTAAAACTTGAAGAGTCAGAAGGGCGATCCATTCCTATTACAGGGCCAGATTTCACAATCAAAGTGTTTTCATTGTTATCTGACCAGAACATGAAAGGAGGGCATATTAGAGAAGACAATGCTAGAGGTCTGAAAGAACTTCAAACTGTGTGAAGTTCGCCAGAAAGAGACTAAAAAGAATTAGTTGTATACACAGGCTGGAGTAAAATCTACATTGTAAGAATACTAAATTGCTTGATTAAGCTCTAAAATGTCAGAAGATGCCAAAGTTCAGATTTACGGGATATAAAAAAAAAAGAGATGAAATAGACCTACTGGAATAGAAAAAGCAGAGGGAGTAATAAAGTTAATTTCATGGTTTAGCATGAACTAGCTGTGAATACAATTTGTACCTAAATCAGTTTCTATAGTTTGTTTTTTCCACTCACTCATTAGAAGCCAAAGTTATTTTCCAGAAAAAAACACACTACATTAAGAAAGTAATTTAGTGTCATTTAAACCAATAACAACAATACTGCTTTTCATGTACAAATTTAAGATTTCTTTTCAAATGTTGACTTTATTCAAAATGTAAAATTTCCCAGGCCTTTTTGAACATACAAAAAAAGAGATGATTTTAAAACATCTGGATGTGATTTGAAAAGGATATTGTAAGTGACATTTAGCCCGAAGTTTCTGCATTATTTTAACTTCGCATGGCAATACAGCCTAAAATTAAAAATACAATAAAATGTTAGAAGTTATTTCTAAGATTTTCCTCTCCATATCTAAAGATCTGATAATTCTGAATTATTAGTCCAAGTTTCCTAGCCTTTCATTAGACACAACGCACTAAGCCAGGGGATAGGTCTGTAAGAGACAGAAGTTTTGCTATGTTCTGATCAACTTGCTGATTAATTTGTGCGTTCCTTGGTTTCCCCACCTATAAGGTGAATTACTTATTCAACATATCCCTCTATTTATTTATCTAAAGACAGCACAGATGTTAAATCTTCAAAGTCCCCTTTAATTAATTTAATTAATTGAAGAGAGGTTTTCCTACCAGCTGATATGCACTGTAAGTTTTTAATATCAATTTACACAAACTTGCGGCAATACACAGCAACCACCTACATGAAGGGGCAACAGTATGAAACCATGGAAATGCAGCACAAATAGGGAGCTACCTGCTGACATCTTGGTTATTTGTTTCAGTAATCATTCTTTGGAGCTGTACTTGCAAATGCTTAGTGGTGCTGTTAAAAATGTAAACAGCATTTTGTTTCTGCAGAATCATATTCAAGAAAGGGGTAAATTTAATTTTAAAAAGCTACTACCCTTTTACTGCAATAAATGAGTTCTACTACATATAAATAGTGACATTTAGCTATATCAGCAAGTTGTAGAAAAAATAAGACCCCAAGACTGGCATCACAGTCACACAAGGGCACTAACAGGCAGCATTTCTGCTTCAATTTCTGTAGCAAAGCACAAAGTCCAACAATGCAGAAAGTTGTCTAGTTAAAACAGAGACTACAATTGATGAAGATGAATGGCAAAGTTGATACTTTACATTATATAATTGTTTCTTTTGTGCATTTTAAATTATATATAAAATATAATAAAATGTATGTGCCAGAGTTATTGCCCTTTGCTCACACAAAAAAGTATGCAAGAACACTACACATTTCTTTATGTTATATTAAATATACCAAAGTCATGTATTGCATTGTAATTTCTGACTTGATTATTTTTACAGGTGTTTCAACATTTAAATGATTATCATTTTTAAAGAGTGTTCTCCCAGATGTACAGCTGCATACTCCCCCTCACCCCACACACATACCTGCCTGCCTTCTGCTTTAAGCTACCGAAAAAGAATAATATCCATAAAATTACAAAACAGGAAATTCAGCCTTTTTTCTCAATCTACCCATCCTTTCTCTAATTTCTAAGAAGTCTTGCTCAAGATCAGATACTTTGCTCTTTGTTCAGTATTTTAGTTGCTATTTACTCAGTTTAATTTGTATAATGGTTATTAACTGTTGCCTTTTAACAGGCAAAAACAAGGTCTTTCAAAAATAGTTCAGTGTTAAGACAATATAGAGTAAGCAGGTGTAAAAAATATCATTGATGCTCTTCATTTCTTGTATATTTCAGGTGCAGACGGTCAGAATGACAAAAGTAATGCAGAGCAGCATTCTCTCCAGTGTATTATCAGTATTGGAATAAGGAGGGTATGGAAACTTATTTAATTATATTAGCTAACACTTTTTAATCTAAAAGAATCAACCATTTAATTCTGGATAACTTCAGTATCATTAAGCTGTCCTTTGCAACAAATACACATTGAATAAAAATGATTTATTTATTTTAAGACAAAGGTAATAATGTTCTAATAAAGCTGTGTTGTAACACTATCTGCTCCTTGCAATGGTTGTGGAGACCTGAGGACAGAGACAGAACTTGAAATTAAATATTTAGCTAATTCTTTTTAACACATTTTACCAAATGCAAGCTGAAACATTTAATTTTCAGTGCATACAGAAATGGCTTCTCTGTGAACAGCTGTGGGAAAAAAAATCCCTGTATCAACATTATGTTATAAATTTAAAGCACTTCATAATCAATATAATTAAAATGGAAGGTTAAGCCACTGAAGTTGTGTTTTTTGTTTTTTTTCTAACCAACTACAGCTTGTTATCAAATTGAATGGTCATTACAAGTGTCAGAACCCCTCATCGAACATAGAAAACAGCCAAAGCTTTAAAAAGACAATATGTTTTTCCTCAAAATGGGGTGAGGAAACAAACCCTACCAAAAGAAAGAGTAACATTTTGAAATACTGAAGTGCTTTCTCCACAAAGCAGCATCACATCATGCTGCTTCATGGATGGATGGATGGATGAAGTTGCTGCACTATAGCAGCTCCAGAGAGGGCTGAGGCTACTTTACATAGGAGGATGACATATAAAAGCCACTGCCAACCAATAATTAGTTCCTCACTTGTTAAGCTGGTATTCCTTTCAACTACTTTCAGGCAAAAGCCATAGTTGTCACTGCAGCAGAGGCATTCCACCTCCATAGTCCTCGGTGGCTCATGGAGACTGGTGGGCTCCCATGCCTTGCCACCACCTGACCCTACATGCTCCTGCATTTGTGTCAGAGCAACCATATGAAAGATGCTTGTGAAGCAGAAGAGGTCGCATGCATGATTTTGATTCACAGAAGATAAAGATTTTTGTGGAGGTACAGCAAAAAATATTTCCTTTAACACTGGACTTTGCAGGCATTTAACCACTTTTGTTTGGAACTAGAACTGGTTTGCCAGCGTCCTATCTACACACATTTGGAACTAATTCAAATTAAAATGACTTTTCGTCTACACACGTGAAATCGAAAACACCAACTACATAGTGTTAATCCCCAAATCTATACCTTAAACAGCAAAAAGTCACAACCATATTCAAAGCATAGGCTAAATTCCAGACAACTTCAACAGCAATATTTTCAGCTAAGATTTTTCATCTTTAGTCTATAAATAGAATTCAACAAAACCAGCCTTTTCCTCAGACAATAATAATCACCTCATATTCATAATTTACATGAGGTAATATATAAACATCTAAACATGTTCTCAACAGGTGCAGATGGCAACAAAAAATGGAATAACTAAATGATTAATGATTTCATGATTATCAAATAATTAGCTGATTTCTGTTACTGGGATTTAAATGCACTGGTAAAGAAATTTCTCTGGGTTACTTTCACGTGCCATGAAAATATTAAAGGGCAAAGATCTCTCAGCAGACATTTTTCTAAAAGGTTAAATAATTCCAATTTTAATTTTTTTTTTTCACCTAAAATCCCAGGTCATGATATTCCTGGAGCCCATTCTTAACTTTTACCTCAAGTATTAGTTGGGGGGGGGGGGGAGGGGGGAGGGGGGAGGGCGTGGCTCTTTGTTAGCTTTTTGGATTAGGTACAAGAACTGCTGCAAAGTTTCAGCCTCAGGTCAAATCAATATTCTGAGAATCTTGCCAAGACGCTTCATCAAACAAAAAGAACAGAAGTGTGATTTTTTAGGAGCTTAGAGATAACAAAATCGCAGTAAGGGAAAAAAGTAAGGGACAAAAAGACTCCTTCCCCCCTCCCATCTTACAAAGGCTTACACAATTAATTAAGGAAAAGAATGAGAACATGAAATTAATCTTGGAAGTATCAGGTACTCTGGCTTCCTATGGATATTTTGTGGAACTTTTGCTGCCATGGCTCAGCTTCCATTTTCCCTTTCTCCTCCACCTCCATGTCATCTGCTGCTTCCTCTCATTCCTCTTAGGATGAAGCACTACGACCTTGTCATCTCCTGTGTGACATTACAGTTCTTCATTCTATTACTGAGACTTAACACTTATCTAAAACACCTTTGGCAACAATTATGGAACAAGTTATTCATCAGAGAATGAAAACTCATGAGGTCCAGTATGGTTCCCATTCTTCTTTGAAAAATGCAGATATTTGCAATTCCTGAATGTTCATTTTCAACTTCAGATTTACTACAACCGTATCTACTCAACTGTGTGGTGAAGGAAGAAAGGAAGTCTGCCCTCTACCTAAAGTCAATCTACAAACATTACTATTACAAATAAAAAACTATAAAATATCAGATATGTAATGACTACAACGATTTCATACAACCACCCCAGGCAGTGCCACAAGCGCAGGTTCTTCCTTGCCTGGAGAGGTGTCCGTGTGTATGCTTTACACCTCCATGCAAAGGACAGCAACTGCTGCTGCCAGCACCAATAACCCGAACCACCTTGTCTGCCGTCACCTTGACGGAGAGTCACTTCTGATGGGAGACGATGCCTGGTTTAGAAGAAAATATATTTGGTCTTTCTATTACAGTTACTTGATATTTCAGGGCACCTTTTTTTCCTCCTCAAGCAGACACCAAAAAATAAGTATCCACACTACTCTGAGATGTGGGATTGCCTTAGACTGGGCTGCCTACACAGCTATTGAATGCTGAAGGTGCCTTCAGTGTGGTCCACAGGGAGACATGACAGATCCTGACTCAATGAATGCACTTTACAGCTTTCTTCCTATCTGGTCTGCTTAGACAACCAAACAGCATGCAAAAAAATCCTTAAGAGCAAACAAAATAGTCGCAGACATACTAGAAAACCCACACTTGCCTGCACTGAGGCTCTGCACCAGAACAGAACTTGCAATTTTTCTCTGAGGAGCGTGTTATTATAATCTCACTTTTATCTTTGAAGATGTGGCTCTTATTCTTATGCTGCATTTGCAAAAGCCTGGGAGCACAGCTGCCAGTGAGCACAAGTGGAGCCTAACAATCAAATTGCATTATATTCCAAAAGCTCCCCCTTCTGCCGGTCTCATGCGATTCCCTTTTCTCACCAGCTACGCCACACTTTCACCATTAGCAGAGCAGCTGCATCAGCAAATCTTAACCCATGCAGGCTGGAGACAGGCTTTCCGTTTTAATTTCTCCCAAGGAGAAGTGAATGACTTCAGTGTAACAAACCCTGAAAGCCCTATTCAGAATCATGTCAAGGGTGACTCATGCACATACTGCTTATATCTTCAAAAACCCAAATCAGTTTGATTTTTTTCCCCAGCTTACTCCTCCTCCCCGCCCCCACTTTAGCAAGATCAGAAACACTCACACAGCAAAGCTTTTTCATAAGCTTTGAAGCAAAAAGTACCATAGGTCTTGCTCTATTTTGGGGACTTAGGAGAGGAAAAAAGGAAAAGGAAAAAGGGAGAGACAAAATGGTGTATATCCATTTTGTGTATGTTTTCTACTAGTCTTACAAAATATTAAAAGACCACTGTAGTCTTATGTTTTTTCAATTCACAAAAGATTACGATTGCAAACATAGCTCTAGATATTAAAGAAAAGTAGGGAAAAAGAAAAGCTGATTTTTACAGCATTCAAAAACTAGGAAATTTTTGCTCCTCTCTCTCAAAATCATTTTTTCTGTCCAATTTTTTATGTCTCTTTTTATAAATACACTAACATCAAGGTCATAACTTAGGCCTAAATCATCTGACAAAGCACTGAGCTGTGCAGTGTCAAATGTTTCCCTGAATGCTAGAAGAGGAGAAACATGTCTGAGACAGAAAAATACTGCAAAGACTTCCACAGTGGCTGGTAAGTGAACTACATGTAATTTTTTTAATACCTCACAATACAAGTTTTAGTCATCATATTTCCCTAAACTGCAAAGTAAAATCTTGCTGAATAATTTCCTAGGGGCGAAAGCATCTCACTTCATTTTCACCTTTCTCCTGTTTTAATTATACTTTCCTAGGTCTCAGATACACAAGGCACAAAATGACTACTATTTCACACACAAAAATTAATATTTCAACGATTAAAAGTATTACACTTATTTAATACTTCCCTTTCATTTCTTAATATTTTCAAATTTCAAAGTAGTTTTCCAGCTAAAGGGTAGCAGTCAGCCTAAATACAACGTACAACGTGACTGCTGAGAAAGAATAGGCTTTCAGAGGTACACGGTGAACCTGGGGAATGAATGAACTGGAAACTGGTAATCTAGCCATTTCTTACTCTCTTCAAATAATAAGCCCAAGAACTGCACGAATGCATATTAAATATATATTTGCATTAAAAATATCAAATTAATTTAGTGTCTTGCTTTCCTGAAACCTGACCTGAAAGATTATGCCCACTATTCTGGGATTAGAGAACTCATTTATTGTACTTTTTCACTGCAGAGCTTCTAATCCTCTGCCGACTTAGATTGGGAAATTGTTCCAGATCTCTCATCCTGTGAGGGGTTTTGTTTTTGTTTTTAAAGGGGACTGAATTTGCATTGACAGATACTTTCTTTAAACAACGTGAGCTTTGCTAAACAAAACATTGGAAACCAACAAGCAACAGGTCTGCACACACAACATGATTTTGTAACAACAACAGAAAATCCTTCCAAAAGAAATAAATACAAAATAAAATGCATCATGAATTAGTTTCCAGAAAACTCAAACCTTAATAATTTAATAATTACAAAACTTGTCAAGGTCTAGAGTTATTGTACAAATTCCTGTGACTGTTATTAAGATATATTTCATTTCACTTTTATTCTCAGTGTAATAGCCAGTATCTGCATGTTTCCAAGGGGGGAAAAAAGCAATGGTAATATATTGATTTCTTTATATTTTTATATGGGTTTGTTATATGTATGTCTTTTAGCATTTAGAAAGTTACCAAAGTCAGGGATGCACAGAAATTCTTAAGAAGAGTATTCTTTCTTCCCTTGATATCCATCTAGACTTTCTGGCTCTGGTCACAGGGATGGTAGGAACTGAACCCCAAAATCATCTTAAATTTAGATAGACTTTCTGCTTTTGACTTTAAAGAGAATTCTAAGCGAACTAGGAAAAAGACAAATATCAACACTGTTCTCCTCCTTCCAGTTTTTAATGCCTGCCTGCACACAGTTCAACATAATTTCAAAGTCAGAAATATATATTTATTAAATTCTACTAAGGAATACATTTATTGATGGATCGATAACATTCATAGACTCGTAAGCAACTGTCATAAAGCTACAAATTATTACTTCCACTTCTGCCAATCCTGTATCACAGTAAACATTATGCTTTACTTGCATCAAGTTCTCTGAGTCTCTTGGCATCTCAGTCCCCACCTTTCTTGACACTGTCCTCTCTTAGCATCCTATGGACTGTTAAAATTTTTACTTGAAAAATCTTGATTTGTTCTGAGTTGGATCTACAATGTACCAACCCCTGTGCAATTCAATCAAATACTTTTTTTTGTGTGTGTGTACACAAGATTGTGTACTGGATTGTGTACAAGAGCTTGAAGATGGTTGTATCACTGAGTTTTCAACTCACTCAACTAGAACAAGCAGCCCATTGCAGAAAGAAAAGCATGTAATACCAGCAGCTTCAAGTGTTCAAGGCACCCCCAAAAACATCACGTGTAGAACACATGTGCGCTCCCTTCAGGGAGCATGGGTACAAGCTGGAGCTGACAAGGGAATCCTGCTTTTGCTGCCACCTCCAGGGCCATCATAGCACAGGAGAGGCAGAAGTGGCACCTCAAACAAACATCAATGAAATGCTTTCAGGCCCTGACAGAAACATTTGACGTCTGCCAAAATCTGGAAATGAGATTCCACAAAAATAAAGATGACAAGGAAAGCTGCCCCAGAAAGGGGCTACAAAGCAGAGGTAGCTTTGTTAAAAAAAAAAAAAACAAACCACTGATCTCATTGTTGATCCATCATGTCCCATGATAGAACTAAGCATCTTTAAAAAGCTTGTTCTACTTGGGCTCGCTAAGAGACATGAAAACACTACCAATTTCAGCATAACATCCATGGTCTATTAAAAGATTAACTTAACCCTATGCTATACTTGTACTGATCATACTAGAAAAGAGACAAAGCAATCTTAAAACAAGAACTGGTTAACGCAGACTTTGGTCCTGGTGAATGAACTCCTGGAACAGCCCATCTGATATCAGCCCATCTCCTAACTTTGAAATTTGGGTTTTAATACAGAAAGACAAGAGTTTACTGAAAATTTCCATTGGTGATGAAAAGGTTGAGTTCTGCAAGTGCTAAGGTCAGAAGCGTGCTCTACTCCCGCAGTAACTATGCAATGAAATTCCACTGCCTGACCAAGCGTATCATAGCCCTAGGTAGAACTGGGCCAAAATGGATTTGTTCCCCTGTGGTGGAAGAGAAGATACATGACAGCATCCCTTGTCAAAGCCAACAGTAATTTTCACCTTTGGATATGTGATTTGCAATATTCTGTTTTGTACAGAACCCAGATTAATCCCTTTCTACCACTTTTGCATTGCCTAGAAAACAGCTATGCATAAAAAAAAGTCTTATTGATCTTTGTTGAAACGAGGCTGTACTTTGTTCTATTTTACTTTACCTTCTTATCGAGTAGCCAACAATATCTTACAATTTCTTTCTTCAAGTTTCATTCCAAAGCCTTGCTTGTTGCCGCAGCCAAACTGAAGAGGACTGAAATAGCCTGGATCATTTGCAATAACATAATACTTTTTCTAAAAAGCAGGTATTAAAACTTTGCTACCACCAGAGCTTCAAAATGTAAAAGTATTTGTGATGGTCTGTAACATTTTTTTTCTGAACCATTGCAAATTAGCAAGTCTCTTAAGCACTCCATATTTCTAGCTTGAGCATTAAGCTCCTTAAGATTTTGCTTTCACAGTGGCAAAGTTTTTATATCTTTCTCCCACTCTGCTTTTTCCAATAATGCATATGTATTACAGCATAAATTGAGACAAAGTATTAACTAGGCTTTTATATATGATAATAAAGGATAAGGTACAAAGGTAAGGATATCATCTTACATTTCAATAGGTATATTCGATTATGAAGGTAGTGAATGGTAAGAGTATTTTTGACATGCCACTAAGTGACTTTCAGAAGCTGATTTTTTTTTTTAAGTAACAAAATTCCCCAGCTACAATGCAACAGTGATACACAGTACAAAATACCTTTCTAAAAATACAAAAAAAGATTCACGCTCCCACACCATTATATTGCTTGTCTCCTTTCACTTTCATTTCTTTTCAATTTCTAACACATTATTATTGAAGATTACAGAAGTACATTACTAAAACTTCCCTAATTTCAGAGTGGTTTATATTAAAACAGAATCTGTGTGTGTCTGTCTACCAAATGTTTTAGGTATCATTTGCATCTTTGGCAACTTCCAGACTATATTTTCCAGGTGCTTAGGTTCCTCTCAGCAAGTATTTAATTCTGTCCATTTTTACCCTTTTAGTTTCTGTGGTGATTTGCAACGCGAAGTTGGTATTCTGTGCCAGGTTCTCCCAGGCTGCTGGAAAGCCACATTTGTCTGACTCTCTAAACTGAGAAGCACCTCTGATGTTTTTTTAGGCAGCTATTTCTAACTGCTTCTTTTGTCAGTCCAAACTGATACACACAGCATGATGTTCTTTATGACCCAATTTAATAAAACTACTCGATTCCCAATTGTTCCACATTTCATTTGGCATTTAATTGCATCTGGCCCAACTCTACCTTAGAAGTAAATTAAAGTATTTGCACAAGCAGCTACAGGTCACAAAACACAACTGAGCTGGACCAGCAAGCCTCTGAAGTGGGACACACAACAAATTTCTTTCAACCTAGCTATGATAGTCGCCAATGTGCCTTAGCTTTCTTTCTCTACAGGACCATATGCACCCAAAGTCTAATCTCCTCCAACTAGAACAGCTGCTGACTTTTTATATTTATACAATGTTTAATAGGTTTGTTTATTTGCTTTTTTAAGTTAGGTACAAAGAAAAAAACACTCTGCTAAGATGAAGAAACGGAACAAGCAAAAGTTAGTTATGTTCCATGAAAAATAAATATATATATATGCATGCCTATTTGTGCCATATTTGTGCCATATTCTATGTTCCTTGAGACTTCATCCAAATAAACTTAAGCCCATCTCCCTCACTGTAAGTACGTCTTTATGTTCTTTCACTGATGTAATCAAATATTTCCCTCAGCCATTTCTCAGCATACTATATTGACTTGGCTCTTTGCATGACAAAAAAAAGTGTTTAGATACACACCCTCTATTGTGAATGCAATGTTTTGGGTCTGTGTTTTTCTTTCTTCCTTTCGTTAATTTTTTTTCTAAATGAAAACCACTTCTGCTCCATGACTGTTAGCAGATGTTAATGTAGTTAATTATCGTGTTACTGCAGTATTGACTTCTTTTGTGCAGTGATTTTTTCTTTATCGGTGCAAGGAAGAGGGAAGGATACAACAGCTATTTTTCCCCTGGTATACGCTACTTATTATGCATCTTCACAGGACATCTGAGATGGATCTTGGCTTCAAATGAACTCTAGAATCAAAGCTACCCCCTGTAATTACTTCCACAATGGATTTATCTATGCTTCCTCCTGATTCAAATTCACACCAGGTTCAGAGCTCTGGCACTCCTGATAAATTTCATATAAATCTTAAGACTGAACAATTCATATTTTTACTGCCAAATAAGAACATCTCAATGGCAAGTCTCATTTCTTACTAAGCTTTCCTGCCGCTATTTAGCTGTATATGTCAAGACACCAAAATCACTAAGGTCCCAAGCATTTCTGTGTCCTCTGAATTTATATATTTCTATTTAGTTTCTTCCATAATAGGATTTACTATTACTGTGATGACATGTATGCACAATCTCATTACCACTGCATCTTACCTTTGCAAAATAGCTAACTGATTTAATGTGTTATATCGTATATATACCTACAGATAAAATAGGTCATGTTCTGTATTCATCTGAGAATAATGCAAAGTTTTGCATCAGAAAACACAGCCCACCTTCTATTCATGGTCAGGGAACTGAGCCGTTTCCATTAACATGAAGGAAATTTATCCTCATCAGCAGTAACATGAAAATAAAATGAGAAATTGTCATTTTGTACTCAATGTAACGCAGACCATCTCCTTGTCCCTAACTTCCTCCACATGAACAGCAACGTAGGAATGCAGGGAGTTGCTGCTGCTCAGAGGCAGGAGTGAGGTGACAGTGTCAAGCCCTCACACATCCTTTCATCACCTTCTTTGCACAATGTCTGCTTCAGCCCTGTATTCCTTGCATTAAATCACCTCATCTCTACAAGAAGATAAATTGTATGCATAAAGGTAAGTTTCCAGAAACCGTCTTATTCCACATGACCAGTATAGAATTACACTTTTAAATGTGCCTGAAAATAGTCAAAGCCACAGCCATAAAATCACCCACACATATATGCTTTATCACTACTCTTCCTTACATAAGTTCACATTTTGACAGGAGTAGTTTATAAGGAATACTCTTGGCCATATCCTGAGCTTGGTTAAACTAGAGTGCAAACAAAATACCTTGGCTAATTGGTATTTTCACATTTTCTGTCATTGTGATTCACATCAGCACTTGATCCCTCATAATGCAGGCAGCCTAAAATATTCCTAGGGGTGCTTTTCAATGCCAAGTTTATTTTTGTTTTTCAGACACCACAATGTAGAGAAAAAGGTGAGGCCTGCTTTAAGGCGTAAGTAGGCCTGCTTTAAGTAGGTTTTACACAAAAGAACCTACATACTTTTTAAAAAGCCAAACATCTGGACACCACCAATCCAGCACCCTCCAAAAGAAAACAAAGCACAATTAGATCCAAGAAACATATTCAAACTTGAATTCCATATAGCTACTCATACTGGAAGAATCCCTTGCTCTTTTCACATAACTGAAGTCACCGAAACATACAATGTCCTTCATGACTGGTTCTAGCCATCTCCTCTGTGGGATGACTATAACACTGGTGCTAAGCCTCAGATCCAAGCAGAGCTGCATGGACCTTCAGCTACAAACTGTTCTTTCTCCCTTTCCCCAAAAGAGATCAGCAGGCAACCAAGAAAACACATCTTTAGCTGAGGTGCAAGCCAGGCTGCCCATCAGACCTCAGACTCCAGCAGAGGTTGCCCGAGAGATGCAGTCACCCAGCCCCATGACCAAAACCTGTTACTTCCAACGAAGCTCCAGACAAAGATCAAAGCATTAATCATAAGACTATCAAAACAACACTGCGGCAGCCCCGCATTCCAGTGACATTACTCACATTGCTCTGATTCCCATATCGCAGTGCTGGCACAGTAACATTAAAGCTGCTTATCAGCACTCAGCAGTTTTTCCATAATGAACTGCAGCCCATTTTCAAGCACTTTTTACGGTAGCTGGACTGGATTTTTGTACCTTTTTTTTCCCCCCTCTCTCCAGGCTTGAGTTTTCTAGGCAAAAAGAAGAGGAGCTTTTCCTCTAGGTGTTTAATGGCAACGCTCAGTAGAGTATGTGATCGTACATCACATGAAGGGATGTTCTTGGGCAGTTAGGAAGAGGCTACATTGTCCCGCCATCGGATAAAAGACGCATTTGTATTTCTGCTAAAAAACATCATCAGTGAAAGAGTAAACTGTAAATAGCCTTACATAATAGTTGCATGATAAGTGTTCTTCTCAGCATGCTGATAAATACAAATCCATATTGTGTAACATCACATGCATCAGAATACAAAAAAAAAACTTACAAAAGCATCTAAAAAGATCTACTCTGTCTCAGACACAAGCTTTCATTCTAGTTTTTCAAGTTTTCACATACTTATCTTTACTAAGACCTTTGTAGGAGCTTGCAGACAATGTACTGGAGCTGCAAGTGGGTGTAGATGACATTAGCACTCTGCAGCAGTGACATAAAGTGGCCTTTGTGAGAAGCAGGCTTGCATTCCATGGAAATCAGAGAGAGGCCATGAGCACGCAAGCATGGGATTGACTTCAGGTTTTGTTTTTATGGTAACTCAGATTTTTTGTTTGCTTCCCGTTTACAGCTAAAGTTAAGACATATGAAACTGTGAAAAGAAATTTAATGATAAATGGGCAGTTTGAAATAGATTCACACAGCAAATGCGTTACAGTCAGCCAACAGAGATTAGAAAGGGCATAGGTTTGTTTTGATAGAGTTTAATTACAGCCCGAGGTAGCTGATTGAACTCTTACTTTCAGTTTTCAGACCCTTCCTATCTGCTTTGCAATCACTGCAACTCAAATTAGTGCAAGGATAAACTCCTTTCACTTAACTGAGCCTATTAGCTCTTCTATTTCAGTTATGTGAATGTTTGGAAACATTTTTCATTTCCCACCATGACACTGTCTTGACGTTAGCAAATATCATTCATTGCCACATCCTGAAGTAAAAGAGCCAACCCTTATTCATTCAGGTTCAGCTTGTGTCCTCCTGGGACCACAACATGAAACCTGTGGCTCCACTGCACATCAGGTAATCTAGAACTTGTAATTACTGTCACTGCAATTTCAAATACAGCTGTCCTCATCAAAAAAGAAAGATCTGCTGCCTTAATTACAAAATGCCCATAAATTTGTTCACACCACATTCTTCGCCATTGTATCAAATTCAATTCAAAATACTGTACTGTACTTATTTCTCACATAAATCAAAATAAAAATATTAATTAGAGGCAAAGTTAGAAAAGCTTTTTTTTTTTGGCAAGCTGTATTCTTTGTTTCTCCCCCTAAAATTCAAACAGGACTATTTTTTTAATTGATACATTCATATTTACAATTCCAGTTGTTGGTTTCCATCTACATTTCACATTGAAGAAGCTTTAGTTCATATGGATCACTGTGAAAACCAAATGGCACACAGCCAAACTATAATGTTGTGCCAAAGTAGGCCAGTCATCTGCATAGAACTTGCTGTCATTAAAATCAATGACTGAAGCATTATGGAATATTTTATGTTATTCTAGTTATAAATGCAAAACCAACATTGCAGTCACTGCACAGCAAGATGAGATTTTGTGCTCCAGGCAAGAAGCTAACATATCCACACACACACACACACACTTTTATATATATATATACACACACACACATATATATAAAGCATTCTTTATAATTCCTTATTTCTATGTTTATTTCTAAAAGCCTGATTGTAATCACCACATTGATGCATGTGATGCATGCAATTAAAACACAACAATTTTCCAAAACAATATTTACATTGCCAGGAAATTATTTCTGTAATTGTTGCTATGCAGACAGGTTTAAATAAAAAGACTTTCCTGCTCTTACAGCAATGACAGCCAGCTTGTGGGAATATAAATGTTCAGTTTAATTTCCCTTTTCCTTGCACGGTAGTTATTATTTGTGTATTCCTGATAATTTTCAACTTATAAATATATTTTATAAAAAACAGAAGACCAACCAAAAATAGAGATGAAGTGTTATCATGTCATTTCCAATTCCCTCATTTCAAGCTACTCTGCATGAACTGAAAGGTGTAATTGTCCTCTGCCTGTAAAGACAGCTGGCATATACATGCAAATGAGGGTCACAGTAATTTCCATAAGAGACAGAACTACTGTTGCATTGGACAGCGGTCCCTTCACAATAACAGTATAACTGTTGGTGGGATAAGAGAAAAAAAAAATACTTCAATAACAGGTAAATCAAAAATTTGTAAGGAAAGATGAAGAAGCTTGTTTCCTAGAAAATAAGGTTTTAAAAGTAACTGTCCATTAAATTTACCAAAAAAAATATTTTTCCTCATAGCAACACCACAAAGCTGAGTCTAATTACTGGTGACGCAATTTAATTTAATTTGCACTTTGTTTGTAAGTTGTATATATATATTGATAGTAAAAAAAAAAAAGTGGGTTTTACACACCAAAAGCTTGAAAGTAGAGATCACCTCCAGTTGCAAAACTTTAAATAGGAATGTTTGAAATTAAATCTAAGTAAATGGATGGAAGGAATTTAAAACACAAAAAGGATTCAGCTCTCTTTGGAGAGGGCTGGCTCCCCTGAGAGGGGAGGCTTTTTGTGTGACGTTGGGGATTTCTATTCAAGACAACTGAAAACTGAAAGTATTCTTGTGATTTTAATTGACAAATGTTTTACCTGAGTATTTTGAACTCATGGAGTTTGTTGCTGTGAAAAAAGCCACTAATTCTAATTTCTGTTTCCAGGCAGGTTCATTCACTAGTAATATTTTGATGTCAAGTAGAGCATAACATGTACAGAGAAAGTGAATGCAAGTGACTACAAGTTATATATATATTTTTTAATCTGTATTATAAGATAGTCTTCTCATAATGAATAGTTGTTGATAGCTCAATTGTTTTCTTGTATGCGATTTTTAAATCATGTAATTGTTCCCTTCATAAATGATACTAATTTGTTTATTTTTCATAAAAGCACAAAAAGATTCTCACTATTTTTTGCAAATAGCTCTGATACATATGTAGTTACTGTGTTCACACATCTAGAACAGACCCATTCAAAACAAACCTGGACAGTGATTATTGATTCAGCTGCTTTAATCTTACAACTGATATTTGCATTGAATATGTATTCTTAGCATTACAGTTTTCTTAAGTGAAAAATTAATGGAATATGTTGTTGAATTTCCTGTGTATACATACTTCATATTTGACAGATGTGACAGAGGCCTCTTCTATTTGTCAATGCCTTAGCTTTTACAAAAAAAATGCAGATAGAGAAAAGAGAGGAAAAACAAAAGCAAGCAAATGAACAATAACAAAAAACCCACAGTGCAGGACAACAATCTATGCACAGTATTTCATTTTTAGACTACATTTCTAGGCCTTTTTGACAGGATGCAAGCTGCCTAACAGACAAGGTAAAAGAATGCTTTCCTGAATGAGTCACATGATGCAGCCTGAACAGCAGCCAGCCAGAACTACCAAAATCTACTCTACACTGTTTCCCTTCTCTTTTCCATTTTATGCTGCCTTTTGAAGCCATTAACATTTTTTTTTCTCCTCCTTTTTCTCTTCTGAAGGGGAAATTGGTTCTTTTCTGTAGTGGTGTTCATCTGTGCTTGCATGTCTTTTTCCTTTTTGTACTAAGTGAAACCTCATCATTGCCTCAGTCTAATACCAGATGCAGCTCCCAAATATTTACAGCATATCAGAATTATTACAGTATATCTTGTGCCTAGCACAAGAAAAGCCTGAACAGGCTCACAGTTACAAAAAGCTTCATCTCCGAAAGACTCATTTAAGCAGAGAGCTAGTCTGCTTCAAATAATGCATCTCTTAGCATTTTTCAACAAGAACACTTTTAAGGCATCCAGCCTTTTTCAACAGGATGCAGACAAAGAAGAGTAAAAAGAAAAACTTCAAAGAGTTAGGCACTTCCTTTACTGGCTGACACTGAATACAGAAAAGCTATTCTCATTAATAAAATGTGAATGTGGTTGTAAGGTTAGGCCTTCCATTTTAAAACTGTCAGTTCAAGTAAAGACAACAGTACATGCAAAGGACTGAATTCAAGTATTTTAAATATATTTCAAAGACTCTCTCTCTCAAAAAAAAAAACGTAATACATGTCACTCACCTGAAAAGACATTGGGAAATGTCTCTGCAGAAGCCTGCACCCCTGAGGACTTTCTTGAATGAGTCAAAGGCACTCTTTCTGTTTGAAATTTCTCTCTAAACCCCTTGTGCTCCAAGTAGCCCACAGAGCCCACCTTCTGTGTTATTTCATATTTGTGATTAGATACCTCTTCTGTCCAGTCTGCTGAACGGCTAAACAAACCTGCCAAACTAGCAGACCTCTGCTTCTTGATTGGGACTTTTTCCTTTTTGTGGAAAGACTCCTGCCTCCTTGTAAAAAGCGGGCTCTGGGATGGGGAGGGAGAAGGTGAATGGTTGGGAGAACTCAGTTGCCTAGTTGTAGTTTTGATGTAACAAGGATTAATTAGATAGGGCTTAAAGCATCGGGAACCAAGCATCGGGCTGCCTGCTGTCCCCTCAGAGGACAAAATGCCATCTTTCATTTCTGTAGATAAACCATTATGCAGGTCCTCTTGACTGTCTGACAGAGTATGTTTCCCTTCCTGAGTCTCAGCAGCATGATCATGGCCTGCATCTGAAATACCATCCTCTGTTACTGAACCTTGCAAATCAATAGCCTGCACTTCAGCAATTTTAGTCTCAGAATCTGCTACTGAGGTTGGAGAACGTAGCGTGAAGCTGTGGGTTTCAGACCCATTTTCTACCGCAGTTCTGTTTAAATCATCTTCTAGTTCACCAGCTACAGCGTCCACTCCAGCAGCGAGCTGTTCCTGTTCCTCGATCAATAGCTTACATTCTTGTTTTTCAAATAAGCCGTTACCAGGAGAGCCTGTTCCATTTACCGCTTCTTTCAGTTCACGTTCAGTTGCACAGGAGACGGGAACATTTTCCGCAATTTCAGATACTGCTGGAAAAGCCTTCACAGTGTCTGGGCTACTCTCTTTGTCAGTGGTGGTTATTGAAAGAAACCGTTCAAAATCCAAGGGGGCTGCTTGAGAATTAGCCATGTGTCGGCCCATTGTTTTGGTGACAAGGTCCTCAGTTCCAACGTTAATTGCCCCCTGCTGCTGCTGCAGTCTAATAGCTTGCTGGATATCAGAAAGCAAATCCTCTTGTTCTGTGGCTGAATGGAAACTGTATATATCCGTATCGGAGCCAGAGCTGGTCCTTTGTCCATCCTGTGTCTCTGCAGCAGCTGGGACGGTTTCATTTCTGATTTCAAAATGTTCAGCATCTGTGTCTGAGAGGCCCCCTTCATCTGCAGAGATGCTTATATCTGGAGTTTTAGTAACAATTGAATGAGTACTGTCCAGCTCTCCAGTCTGCAAGGCCTGGCTTTCCAAAACATCCTCCCTTGAACTACTATTCCCATCTTTAGCCTTGGACAGATTTTTTCTGATCCTCAAATTTGAAAATACTGAGGCCCTTGAGTCCGACTTACTCTTCTTTTTAGCAGATTCACTTCCTTTTGCATGCTTCCCCAGTCCCCTTCTGCTTCCCGATACCTTCTTTGTGCCATCTGTATCCTTCGGCCCAGAGGCATCCTCTCCTCCTTCATGCACATCACCTGTATTTTTCCTTAGCTTCCCATCTTGATTCCCCATGATTTTTCGCAGTGCAACACCTTCGGTAATCAAGCCATGCTCCCGGTTTTCTTTCCTTTGGCCTGCCGGCAAGATCCCCTCTAGCAACCCAGGTTTGTTTTCAGGCGGTGGTGATGCAAGTGAAGCAAATGCTTGCTGTGCCTCTCTCCCATCTGCTAGAGCTGCCTTTTTGCATAATGTGCTGCTTGCACTGGGCTCCGCTGGGACATGCTCAGTACAGCACTGCGAGCTGCAGACAGCTCCTTCCAATGGCTGCTGCTCACAGAGCCGCCTGCTCTCTGGGCTTCTGCTGCACTCCTGTTTCTTTAGGAAAGATTCTGTGAAAAGTATCTCCTTTATAAAAGTCACTTCTTTTTTCCACGGTTTTTATTGCCTGCATTGCAAGCTCAGTGTGTCACCAAATCATTCAAATCATTTATAATTTCAGGACTTCAATGTTCACATTCCTGGAGGGGGAAGGAAAAAAAAGTTAAAGAAGGGTACTTTAATTATTCCACAATTGTTCAAATGAATAAACTAATAACTTTGGAAAGAGAAATATTATAATTATTCAATAATTTATAAGGTGCTTAAGCATATGCTACTTTGACAGATGACACAGTACCTCTGGTGATTTACATGTTTACTTTTTAAAGGCCACCAAAACATGATAAATAATTTTAAAAGGAGAATCACTCTGAAAGTAGATAGAATAAAGATAATAAACAAAGAGTTCTTTCCACAGTTTTAAAGAGTTGCACTTAAAATTCAATGCATCGTGGTAATTACATTATAAAAAGCCTCCCACAATTTGTATTCCGAGAAGGTACATATACTATTATTCCCAGGAGATTCAACTCATCAATATTAAAACACACCACCATTGTTTTCCCTGGTAAGAACATCTGGCATGAAACAAGAAAAAAACAAACAAAAAAATAGAACTATTCAAATGCAACTAAGGAAAAGGATACAGTAAAGCATTCCTCCATTTCACCCTATATATTTAATAATTGATTTAAACACAGCTGCTTGCTAACTATTTTGGAACCTTGTGCAACAATTGTTTCTTTTCCTCCATTTTTGGTTTAGATGTAGAAGCATCCATACCTCATAGCTACGTTTCCTGAACTTCCAGACAGGTACTCGCTTCCCCTTTTAAAATTTAGATTTAAAATAACTCCAATAGAAACCAAAGAGCAAAAGCATACTGAATCACCAAGTTGGATCAGTTCAGTATTGTGATTCACATCCAGCCAAAAATCTGATATCTCTCTCTAAACTGCCTGGTCTACTTGGTTCATTTTCTGTGAAGGAAATTCCTCACACTTCTGAACCCCTTTAGCAGCAATTTCCCTTTCACTTAAAATAATACATTATTCCAGAGAAATGCATCCTACTGGTTTACTTAATTATTACTTCTGATATCATTCTCTACCTCTGAGAGGTTTCACTTGCTTTTCTCTGCCTTAATACATATTTAATAATAAGAAAAAAATATCACTCACACTTTAAAAAATATGCGAGCACACCCCACCCCCCATGCACTTTCCCCCCCCCCCCCAAAGTCTACCAAATAGCTTTACAAATTTGGGCTGTTGTCATTGTTAAATAATAACTGTTAATTCAGCTGGGAAAGAAGAGCACTGTCAATAATACACATAACTAAATCATTCTGAACCATCATAATTTTTTCCTTGTGCTTTTTGTTCACTAACTGCTCTGATGCAAGTCCTGTCCTGAAGGGCCTGTGGCTTAGGCACCAGAAGTATTTCCATCCACATGAACTCAAAAGTTTTAAGCACATCACATGACTTTGTACATTCAGTGTTTTTTCTACTTTTCACTTATCTAATGACAGAATTCATCTACTTTTTTTTCTTCTTCTTTTTTCAATTTTATAATTTAGTAAAAAAAAAAAAATATAAGTATACTAACAAGAGCTAGTGAAGCAAAATCTGCAAGAACAGCATTAGGTCATTTTGCCTTTTGTCTCCACTGCTGCCTTTGTTTTCTGTTACCTTAATTAGTTATCTTAATTTAGATTGTTATCTTAGTTTCTAATTTGTTGTAGTATTTAAACTTGTATGACATTATTACATACTTGAAAAAGGCTTTCAAAAGCTCAAATAATCTACTCCATCTGAAGATACACACTAAGAATTACCTAAGGCACAATTGGAAGGAGCCACAATAGTAGAATACTACCTTTACTTGAGAGGGATTTTTACTTGTTAGAGACCTGACAAGAACGAAACATTTGTACAACTGAAGTATTGTAGCCTCCAACCCCATCTAAAACCTCTCAGCCCACTAAAAACTTCCCAAAATAAACATAGTACAGAAGTAAAATAAAGATACTGTGGATTGAATGTGTAAAGGAAACGCAGATTTACTGAGGCGTTCTAAAGCATTCCTCACTCTTTTCTTCTCCAGAAACTCAGTCTCAAAACACTCCCATTACTACTAATGATAATTCACCAGCAGTAATCATACTGTCAATTACACTGCAAAATCAAGCCATCAACAAAGCTAGGGTAATAACACAGTCAAGTGAAGACTGATCTTTGTTTTTTAATTAGACACTAGAAACTTATCTCTCTACAAATGCATCATGTACTTGCACTACTTCCTAGCTTTCATACAGCACATCCTGATGAGCAATTTTATTTGTTTTTAAAAATGTACAGATAAGGATATTACCTGAGTTTACGCGTGTCATAAAAAAATAGAGAGAGAGATATTTTTAATTTATGACTGTAAACCTAAAAGAAAAAGAACTATAAGAAATATATAGTGGATATATATATATAACCACTTTCTGAATGTGGTATCCTAAACAAACGTAAACTCCAGCTAGTATTTCTGATCAATATGGGGAAATAGTATCACTAAAATGAATTTACTTATGTGAAAAGCTTTGTACGTGAACATCAAAGAATTTGCTGTTTAACATACAGAAGACATACAAGGCATTTACAGTTACTCTAAAGTGGCAGTGATAGACACAAACAGCATTTGCTGAGAAGTACAAACAGTTAACATTAACCAAATATAAAAACTAATTAAATATTTTAAGTGCTTAGCTTCTGACAAGAAACATAATATTATTAAAGACAGCAGCAACCAGAGCATTTTGGCATCTGTATAAGCTTCATTTGAAAAACTAAGAATGCATTCAACAGTATACACCAAAGAACAAAAGCAAACAAACAAAAACCCCTTTCAATAGAAAGTAAATGGGGAAATGAGCTTGCTTGTTTGTTTGTTTTCCCAAGGCTCAAGAAGGATACTTCATTTTTAGGAGTAACTATAACTTGTTCTTAGCTTGTTATAGACAACAGGCAACTTCGGCTGGTCCTGGAGCCTGTCTACCTCATTTAATATAACATGCCAGTGACCAGTCAAAAGTTCAAGAGGAGATCCCAGGCATAAACCTGAGATTCCCCTCACCCCTTAGTCTTCTGTAAAGGTCAGGAGATGCTAACAGCAGCACGCAGAGGAGGTTTAAAACTTACAGTTCAAGACACATCATCCTTGCATTCTCAGATACTTCCACATTAACACATTCCTCTCAGAAAAGGAAACAGCTATTGGAGACTGGAATTACTTTTAACAACAGGACAGCCCCCTGGATGCCCCAAGCACTACCAGCCAGCCCTGGCCTGGGCTCAGGTGGAGGGGAAAGGAAGGGGAGGGGAGTGCAGGGCAGGGCAGGGCAGGGCAGGGCAGGGCTGGGCTGGGCTGGGCTGGGCTGCCAGCAGCACCGATTGCCCCCACCTGGGTGCAAGCCTGGGCTCTCCTGGATCACAACCAGGTCAAGGTGGTTCCTCGGGATGGCAAAACCCATGGGGCCTGGGACCACAGAAGAAGATTTCCTCACAGATTTCTCACAAAAAGCCTTGGGTGGCCCAGCACAAACACAGGCTGCTTAGGGAGGCAGAGAGGTACCTGAGGGAGCGCACCCTGTGGAGATAGAGCTTGCCGGGGCTGTGTGTCTGCCAGTGTTGGGAGCTCTTTCCATTTTTACCGTAATTTATCAGCTGTGATATTTTGTTTTGCCATTGTAGTAGTTGTTAAGCAAGTATTTTTAATTACACTCCAATAAATCAAAGGTAAACACCCTGTTATTGCTGTTGACCTACAAACAGCACTGCTGTGGTCCTGCCTTTGGGACAGTGTCAGGCTTCACAGGTGTGATCCCAGGAGAAGGAAACCACAGGCCAACCCCTCCACGAGCTCACCGCCACTGGCTGGGCCATGTTCATGTGTACATACAGGGTCTGTGGCCCCCTCCCCTGCTGTGGAGACTCAGCAGCTGAGGCAGGGGGAGGCCACTGCAGCCCAGGGCGGGTGCTCTGACAGGAGTAAGCCACAGCATGGCAGCCTGGGCAAAGGCCTGCTGGAGGCAGCTCCATCCTTTTCCCGAGGCCGCAGGCAAGGCCTGGGCTGCTACTGGCAGACCTTCCACCTCTCCTCTGACTAGAAAAGGATGGAGGTAGCAGGCTGAGGACGAGGTGGCCATGATGAGAGCCTCAGCACAGTGCTGCAGGGCCCAGGCCCCATGGTGGGGCTCCAGCATGGCTAGCATGCCAGCAAGCAGGGAGGTGGGCTCCACGCCACTGGCATCGTGGTGCCTCCAGCCTCCCCTCCCCTTGTTCTGGAAAGGTTATCTTCCCAGGAGGCATTAATTACCATTACATGCTCCCTTACACTGCCAAAGTAGTGTTCTGTGCTAGTACAGTTGAAAATGATTTCCTGCTCCCCCTGCCACCACCTCCTTCAGCTGTAGTCAGAATTGTCTTTTATGACTTGACAGACTTGAGCAGGCTTACTTCCCCTCTCCTACTGGCAAGCACTGAAGACCGAGTCAGGAGATGAGGAAATGCAATGTGGGTTATGAGACCACAGTGGCTAGGGATGAAGTTGGTCCTGCCATTGCCTCATTTAGTGGATATAAGGTTCTGCTTTTTCTCTTATTTTCTTTTTTTTCTTTTCTTTTAATATACATCTGAGCAGTATGAAACCAGGCCTCATGCATTGCATTTATATTAAGTAGAGGCCATCCAGCTGATGAGAAATCTGCTTTACCTATTGAAAGGTTCCTTTTATAAGGAGCTTGAATTGAATAAGCAGAGATCAAATGGAAGTGTTTGTCTTGCCTAGGAGCTTTTATTAGGTGCATGAGAAAATGTCGAGTACGTTTTTCAAATGCCTGCTACAACGTGCTCAACTTTCTCCTGCATAATTTCTAGGTAGCAGGAACTAACATTTCAAATTAACATATCTGAAAAGACAGGATCTCCAGCAATGTAATGCTTGCCAAATATTATGCTGCAGTTTGCACACTGCTTAGGAGCCAAAATTTTTGTGAAGCATTGAACCTCCTGGATTTCTCACCTAAATGCAATAAAGTATTTGTGCATAGTGAAACAGATTTTTTTTGTTGTTGTTGTTATGATCAGCTTGACACAGCAAAAAGCATGCACGTTTGAACAAGCTATTTTATTGTTTTCCCCTAACATTTTAATATCTTTACTGCTGCTTTATTGTAAAATATACTTTTTAGCATATGAGCTATACAGAACCTTCCACAGTTACTTAGAGAGGAAGGGTTAGCTGAACAGCTGCGCACAAAACCCTGCCAGCATTTCAGCAATGTATGCATTGCAGGTCAGGGTCAGGTCACAGAAGCAGTCTCTGAAAATCTAGGCTTTTGCAGATACTGCAACCAGGGACTCCTGTATTTGGAGCACAAGACACTACACTAATATTGCAACCAAAGCCAAGCAGCAGGGAAGTGTGAAGGTCTATTTTGTTCCCCAATATATATCGTAGTCTGAAAATAGAGATATCTGGTGGCACGGCTCCCACTTTTCCTTGCACAAAGTTCATTTCAGTCAAATTTTATATTAAATGCAGATAGCTAGCAGTTGTTTGCTCATATCTGTGCTTATCTGCTAGCCTGGTCAGCTGATCCTTTTTTTTTTTTTTTTTCTTCATGATGTAGCCTACACTGTTGCATTTAATTTGCTTTGTGTATGAGTCTCTACTATTTAAACAGCTGTAAAATACAGTCAAAAGTCAAAGTTATAAATTTTATTTTCTAAGAGAGTTAAATTTATGCAATAAGTGTGTTTCTTCAGACCTCTTAATAGCTTTTGAACACAGTAGGAAACTTCAACCAGGTTTTTAAAATGAAGATCATTAAATTCCTACAAAATTCACACCCGGATTCAGCATTTGGGTGGAAGGAGGGAAAGATAAGCAGGACTGACTGTCAGTCGATCAAACAGAATTCACATAGTTTTAAGATTACCTACCACAAGCAAGGATTTCATAGAGAAAAATGAGAGCAGAGGAGAAGGGATTTATTGTCCTAGAGCACAGAGAAAGGAACAAAGAATATAAATCTGTAGGAAACTGGGCCTCCTCATTTTCATTCCTTAGAGAAGAACATATTCTGTTAAATCAAGCAGAAAATTATGCATTGTCTTTTTGGTTTTGTTGTACTACTCCCAGAGTACTTAATGACAGGGTTGAAAAATGTGGACTTTGATCATATCAGTGGACATTTTTGCCTACAGAGAGCCTAAAATGCCGTGAAACAATGGTGAATTTTGAGCCTGGTCTGTTTCTGCAGGAGGCAAGGGATTAAGTTAAGTACTTAGGGCTCCAATTTTATCTTTTCCACTAAAACAAGTATTTACTAGTCTAAAGGCAAATTTGACAAAGATGAAGTTTGTCCTAGGATTCTTCTCTCTGTTTTTAAAGATATCAGCCAGTGCCTTTTCTTTCTTTTTTTTTTTTTTTTTTTCAGTTACGCGGAGATATTACTTCATCAGTTTTTCACCCATTTCTTTTAGATGTCAGTTCCTGTTCTGTTCCAGACATATGCATACGTACGTGCATGTGCAGAGTTTGGGTCAAATAAAAAAGGAAGATATAGATCACCTTTCCATTCTTTTTATAACAGCAACCATCCTGCTCTCAATTGCAATAAATACATTCTCCCTAGAGAGAAAAAACCTGGGGCAAGTTTACTTCTTAAACCACCTGCAGTAGTTTACAGAATGGGACAGTTTTGAGGTTAAGGCAATAGTTTTGTACAGATTTGTGGCAATGTCTCAAATACACTTAACAATTAGAATGTATTTTGGATAGTCTTTCCATAATCAGATTTGGGATTAAATGAATCCAACCTGGTGTGATACAGCAAAATGTCCCTTTCGTAGGCCTTGGCTTACTTCATTATAGAATATTAGCAAGGTGAATAGTACTCATACTAATGAACAAATGTGAATATCTCCATCTGCTTAAGAGTTCATAGGATGACAGCCTTTGCAGCTGGAATGACTGAAGCATACTGAAATTAAAATCGTCAGCCAGTATCCAACACTGAAAAAAAAATAAACACTAAGGAGCCAAAAATGAAAAGAGCTCTGAGAAGACCAAAGGAAAGCTGAAGTAGCATGTACCACGTATGTATCACATGGTTTTACTGTGATCCTTTGTTGTCACATGATGATCAGCAAGAGTCACCCATACAGGGATTCGTGATTGCTGCTTTCAAATTTCTGCCTTTTTTGTATCTTCATAGTACATCTTAAAGTGAAATTGCTATAGCAGTTATAATAATTCAAGTTCATCCCTTAAACAGAGGTCAGGGGAAGACACTGCAGAGAATAATCAGGATAAATGCAGTGTCTGGCATAAGTGTTGTTGATGCACAGGGGATGGTGTTCTCCAGTTTAAGGATTGATTGGTTGAGTAGTGGCCTCGCCTCAGGGGAATGCTTGCCTTGTACACACATGCATAGCCTTAGTTGGCCCACTACTTTTGTCTTAGGGCCTTATATACTTTCATAATAGGTGAAAGAGAGACCAGGGACGTGAGAGGAATTTATGAATCCTGATTCAAGGCCTTGAGAGCTATTCTTTCTGGGCATCCTATGTAGAAAAAAGACTAGCTGTGGAACTATTTTGCACACCTAATTTCCTGGATTGAATCATTTCTACTAGCTCTTTCCACCAAGTTCCTATACAAAAGACACAGGCAGACCAGCATTATGATTATCCCTTAAAGTACCCCAGAACTGGATTTAGTCAGTGGTCCAATTAATTTGATTTGTATTCAAGTATTTTGTCATTTGCCAGTTCTATTGACTGCAACATAGTAAAGCAACTAGCGTGGGGCACAGCAGTGGTGAATCAGCCACAGCATCACATGGCATCAGCCAGGCTATGAATCCACTCAACTACAGTACTTGCTAATTTGCAACAGCCCTGGCCGCCTGACTGGACTGAACTAGTTCAGGTGGGACTTGTCTACCCTAAGACAAGTACAGCTGCAATGTGCACACAAAACTGGATTCAAAGCTTATGTTTTATATGCTTGGTTAATGCTTATTACGATGGACCCAGCCTAATTAGCACAGTGAATTCCTACTGTTTTTGTAGTTAACACGGCTTTCCTATTGCCAGCTGAACAGTTATTATAATAAGCCGAGTTCTGATGCTGATTATCTCTGTAAAGCAAATACACTACAGATGAACAGCTAGCAATCTATTTGACTAGAGTAAGACAAAAAAGTAATGGTGCTGAATAATCCAGATGCCCAGATGAAGTCAGGAAATACAATTAGGATGATGATGTTTTTGTGTCAAAAGAGTTATGCCACACATAGAGGCCACCATTGAACTACAACTTTTATATGGCTGGTTACCTACAGCAAATAGTGTGAGCCAGTTAGGAAAGAAAAGTCTCTCTCATGAGCAATAGAAGTTAAAATTTTGCCAGGTTACTGTACCTGCTCACTATACCTACTCCCAATCTCTTGTATCCTTATACCTTTCTTACTCAATTCAATATCTGCATTGTACCTAGTATCTAGTCTGCTAATAACAACTGTCCTGCTGAACTTCTTGTTCTGAACAACTCTCCTTTGCATTAATCTCCACCACTGTATCCAAGAATTTTTGGTGTGATACTCATCTTGTTGCATGATTTCTCTGAGGTCATCTGAGGACCAAGAATGTTTTCAATATGTCAGGTGACTTGCTTCTGGCTACAAAACAGAATCTCTTTCCTTCTCCTGTAGTTTTTTATCTTCATTCATTTCTTCATCTGAAATTGTTGATCATTTCAAAGACCTATATTAGTTTGCCACTTTCTAATTCAGCTTCCTCTTCAGTGCCATTTCTTCCTTCTGTTCTCATCCCGTGTGTGTTATTTTTCTACCCTTAAATGGTGTATCATCACATAACTCTCTTTTTATCTTTTAATCCAAGACCTTTACTGTACCAAAATTCACATCTTTGGCTATCGTGGAAGGAGGAACATCCGTCTCTTAAGAGATAGCTGGTAATGAGTGGAAGCACACAGTGCTAAACATCACTTTACTGTGGGTAAGGAGTATATTGAAATTATCTCATAGGTCTGCAGCTTGGATGTTATCATTTCTTTTCCTTTTTCCTCCTGTGTCCTGACTCTCAGTTAACACTATTAATCATTAATGCCCATATCTTTCAAGTATTGGCAAGACATGAATGACCATCTAAAGACATTCTGTACTCATCAACTATTTTATCTGCAATTCTTAGAAAACTTCCTTTAGCAGCAGATTCATTTCACCTTTGTGGGAACCCTGAGTTGGGTTCCATTATTCTGTGTCACAATCCAAACAGATCTGGTCAAAAATGGTTTTATCTCAGCAGCCTGTCACTCGTGAGGTCCTTCAGGGATCAATACTGGGCCCCAAGATGTTCAAAGTCTTCATAAGTGTTCTGGATAATAGGATTGGAAGCACCCTCACCAAGTTTGCTCATGACAGTAAACTGGATGGTGAGGTGGGCACATCAGAAGGAAGAACCATTTTACAGGATAGGCTGGAAGACAGGACAGGCAAGCAAGAACTGTATGAATTTTAACAAAGGAAGTGCAAAGGTCCTGCAACTGTAATGACATAGCCAAATTTCCCAGTGCACTCTAAGATCTGTGTCATTGGGGAGCAGCCTTGTCTAAAGCGATCTGGAGGTCCTGGTGGACAACAAGCTGAACATAAGTCAGCAGGGGACTGCTGTAACAGCAAAGGCAAACTGGATCCTGGGCTGCATCCATGTGGGAATTACTGGCAGAGACAGAGATGTGAACATCCGACCCTACTCTGCGCTTGCACCTGGAGTACTATGTCCAGTTCTGATCCCCACAATTCAGAAAAGATGCAAAAAGACTGAAGAAGGTCCAAATAAGGGCCACAATGATGATCAAAGGGCTGAGAACCAGCCCTATAAGGAAATACTGAAGGAGTTAAAGGAGTTAGGTTGTTTCACCCAGGAGAAGAGCTGGCTTGGGGGGACCTAACCACAATAGTCCAGTGCTTAAAGGAGGGCACTGGACAGGGGCTCTCTCTTCATATGGAGCCACATGGAAAAGACAAGGGGCAGTGTATACAATTTGCACTGGGAGAGGTTTCTTCTTGACTTATTACAGTAAGAACAATCAATCACTAGAAAAACCTCCCAGGGATGTGGTAGAATCCCCAGCATGGGAGGTTTTCGAGATCTGTTTGGACAGGATGCTAGATAATCTCATCTATGCTCCTTTTTCACACGAAAGGTTGGACCTGATGATCTTTGGAGGTTCCTTCCAACCTCGGCTGTTCTATGATTCTATGAAAAACATAAAGGAAAGAATTAAATATTTGCCTCCCTATCTTTTTATAGATAATTTTCACTGGGAAAACATACAGAAAAGAGATTAAAAACAATTACATTTAACTACTGCAATCTTCAATTCTGAGAAAAGATGGCAAACAGTTTGGAGAGTTATAATTCAGACAGTGTTTGCATCATGTCTCAAGGTCTTAATTTCTCTTAAAACATTTGAGTTTAAAATGTCACAGTCTAGAGCACTTTAGGAAATTTGTTCCGGAGCCTTAAGTAATACCAAAGCATTGATTTATGCAACAGTTGGCAAGCAAACTTTCCAGCTAATGTTTTATTATGCTCTGTCCCCACCCTTGCCAATGTCGTCATATTAAGAGCTTACATAAAATTATTTAGAAAATTGAGCAAGTCCTTCCCAACATTGAATCTGGTCAGCCTCACTCAAATAACGAGATATGTAATTACTATTTCACTTATGTTCAGAGAAGATCAAGTAAACACAATTGAAATGCTCAGCAGAAGTCCTAAATTTAGCCTAAAGAGGTCAAAATGGCAGTTTGTCTTCTTTATACATGTTCATAAAAAAAAAAAAAAAAAAAAAAAAAAGTTGAATTATGCCTTTACAGGGCTTTTTTCCTATTTGGTACATAATGTACTCAGCAGTAAGGAAAATACACCACCTGGGGAAAAAAGATCAAATGTTCAATTTACAAAATTCTTTTGGTCATTTCTGAGCCAGTGTAATATTTCTTGGGGCATTATTACAGGAAATTTTAGCTTTACTAAAGTAGTGTTAGGCTAATTTAGTGTAGCCTAAAGTAAAAGGAGACTCATGACTTTTAAATGTGTTATTCATTGACATGTGATGCTTTATTTATTTGCCTCCATGTCAGAAATCTTCCAATATTCACAGCTACTGAAATACTTCAGGATGTTTCATCTTTTTCAAAAAAATGGGGGGGTGGGGTGGGGTTAGAATTTGGATTGGTTGTACGTGCAGTTCAACACCATGCCTCTAACTGTGATCAGTACAGACAAAGGTGCAAGAAACACCATGGAGGTAAGAAATGGGAACGTTTATTCCTGAAGTCTGTCATCCAGATTAATGTATGCCCTGAGACGTGAGGTTCTGTTTGTTTGATTGATTGATTTTTACACCACTAAACAATCTTGTGCTGTAATTCAGGGTGTTCTCACTATCATGTTAGCTGCATTTTGCCCTCATAGGCACATCAGTCAAAGCTGGGACCAGTTGTAATAAATGTTGAGCAAAGCGCTATAAGAGCACTGTTCCTACCACAGAAAGCTTACAGTTTAAGTAGACTCACATGGATAACCTCATTAACTCAATTACATTTGGTGACTTCCCCCTGCCTTTCACTGCTTTTGTTTTTTGCATGACATTGCAGTGAAAAGGCATTTCATGTACAAACATCAGTAATCATTACTTCTAAAAATGATGAGCTCAGGCAATATTCTTTACACAAAAAAGACAGACAGCCTAGTTTAGTAAAATTCAGTGGTCTTATATACATATATACAGTACAATACTAGGAAGTGTAAAGGTGGGAAGGGAAAGAGCAATAAATCTGGCAGCAATTTCAAAGCAAAAGGCAAGAAGCTTCAGAAAGGAAAGCTGTGGATAGAATATAGGGCATACATATCACACGTGGTATAAACACAAAACAAAAAGCTCATTCACACCACAGTATTGTAAGGAAGTGAAGGAAGGTAAAGGAAGAATTAGAGAAGGAAAATTGAAGTCAAATAGCAGATCAGTGTTTTCCGTAATACATCATCATTGCCTTGACTCTCTAGTTCCTGGGTGACTTGACGATGGGCCTAGATGTTAGCCTCACACCTTCCTTCCTTTGAAATACATCAAGCCTCAATGACTGTAGAGGAAAGAGCATGACACCTTTGCTGCCTTGTGGATACCAAAGTGCTGGACTTTTCTTTTTCTTTTCCTACTCTATTGCAGGAACATATTATTATTTGTGTTGAAATACTAAGCTTTATTTTCAACCCTTACTGTTGCTGCTTTTGTGGCAAGAGCCTTTATCCATATTCAAATCTGAAGACAACTCTGGTCACAGGATCTATACCGATGATAAGCCTTAATCTGGATCAAGGACTCACTGTGCACAAAGCACTCTGTAAGGATAGCAGAAGACGAGGATTTTTTGTTTGCCTTTTTTTTTTTTTTTTTTTTTTTAAACCTAGGGCATAGAGTAAGGAGAACTGCAGATGAGCAGTGTTGAGGAATATTAGCAAATACACTCATTCGCATCATGTCAGGTAAGTATCTTACATCGGGCTAAGAAACAAGGAAGAGAAAGTTTGACTGCATGTATGCAGACAATACATCCTGCTCTTATCTGTTCTACTTCACTGAGTTTACTGTTATTCACTCCCATTATGGACTATTTGTGACGCTATTATTCTTCTTCCAGTATCATTGTCAATATCTGATTAGAAATAAGCTTCTTCTGTCCCCCCTAACTCAATACGAATCCAAAATATCTTAAATACCACAATAGGGTTCTAAGCAGCCCAACATTTGTGTGAAACTTGCATCATTGGCAGCCTAGCATTTCCCCCTCTGATGTGAAAGTCCAGCTGTGTCCTAGAGAGGAAGTCAGATGGCCTTGCTCTCAACCATGGTTCTCAAGGTTGGCAACACAAGCAGGAATTGGAAATAGTTTTAAGTAAACATATGTTTAGAAGTATGCAGGATCTAAGATTTTATAATAAATAGAAGTTGAATGATTGAGCTTTCCATGTATATGTATTTTAACATATATTTTTAATTCAACTCCTATAGTCGTCAGCAGTTACAGTTCCTTAAATTGACATAATCCCAAATAATTTATTAATGATGCCGCTTTTGTTGCCAACTAAAGCCTGAAACACATGGAAGATTTCAGAGAAGTCCTAGGGCAAAACCCACAGACAAGCCTTCTTTATTTATAAATATACATGTATCTTGGCACAGCTGCCTTGTTCCTTCAGTGAGGGTCTGCTCCAGTTGTGTCCTAGAACCCTTTATACTCTAGCTGGTGTAGCTTGAAACAAAGGGATCACGCCTGCTGATTTCAAAGGGAGGCATACAGAAAAAGGCAGAAGTATCTTGTTCCTGACCTAGAAAATTATTCTTAATGCAAATATTAACATGTAGCATATCTTACGTTTCAAAGAGATAGAATGTCAAGTTACTTTAAAATTCCTTTAATTATAGTGTATGCTGTGAGCTATTCATATTCATTGTTGATTATGTTTCATTCCACATTCTCTTCTATTATGAAAATAAGTGCAAAGGAAAGAGTGCCTTGAAATATTTATAATGGGTTTGTGTAAAGGCAGCTTTAGAGAACATCATTTTAAACTTCCCATTAAATGCTAGCCTGCAGGTAAAACTGCTGTACAACAGAGTAGAACATTGAAGAAATAAAGCTACAATGGAAAAGATAGAAAAAGCCCAGGCTGTTGCATGAAGCAGAGAAACACCCAGTTCAGAATGTAATAATTAATGTATTGGAGAGAAACTGACTCAACACAATGAAACTGTGCTACGTTATGTTCAGATGTGAAGACATCATCATAGAAAGTCTCAGTAAAAATTAAAAGTTTTGAGCATATAAACATTTGTTGACTTTATAGAGAACAAAGGATTCTATTCTTACTATGCTTCAAAATGCAAAAATAAGTTTGGTCCAGGTCAGAGGGGTGTATATTGGCAAAGTCTCTGCAAAAATCATTGGTGGGGGGTCTCAGTTCAGTAGGAGGTACTTTGAAAACTGCTGAATTTAAGGGTATTGTTGAGTTGTCATTTGATGGCTAAGACTGAGATACATACAACTTCAATAACTGGAATTGATTAAAAGACTATTTCAGAGCCATCTAAGATGTTATCGCACTATTTAAATGTATTTTTTGCCTAGCACATCTCAATTTCTGTTTTATAGAAGCATTTTTTCTAATGGCTACATGAAAGTGCTTTCAACTTCACTTTCTTCTTTTAAAACAATTTTTTTTTTTGGTAAAACCTTGAACAGAAGATACTCCTAAATTCTGTATTCTTGAGCACAAGCGGTTTCTACAAGCACACATGTAACCGGACTACGTGGTATTAGCTATCTCAACAGTTTGTGGCTTTTGTACACACTTTATACTGTTTCTGCTGCTTGAAGTATCCACAGAAACTGGGTTTATATTGTTACCTTATTTATCATCCCAAACCAGATAAAATGGGTCTGATGTACTAAGCCACCTACTTGGCTGGTTATTTTTAAATGCTAAGGGTATAGCTTCTTGTCTTTCTAAGATCACCCCCAATGACATCTGTAGACAACTCATACATCTGTATCAGTTAGAAATGATAAGAATCCATCTGAGGGAGATCAGTTGTAGATCTTGGAAGATTGAATAAGAACCGCTGTAACACCTCGTTATCTGTTATTTATTTATTTAACACACTCATCACGTTTTTCTTGGAGGACTTGTGTTTAAATCAAAATCCACATCCAGCATAGCTGGGGTGAGTACAAATTGCTTGACACTATACCAAGGCTATTTTGGAAGCATGATATAAGCATCCTTTGTGAAATGAATTGAGCGTTTATTTTTCTATCATCACGCCCACTGAAAGCATGCAGGAAAGAAAAGGAAAAAAAAAAAAAACTTTTGTGATGAAAGAAATGGAAAAAAATGGCAACAACAACAACAAAAAGCACATCCATTCAAGCAGGTAACCTGGGTCATATGAATATTAGTAAGTCAAGTGCTGCGCAGTCAGCCTGATGCCCCTGCCCTGTACTTCGTTAAGAACACATGTGCTGATGAAGCAGCAAACCTCCTGTGACTGCAGTGGAGGTATGGCATAGCTGCTTTTCTGTGCTGTTCTTCTCTCCTATATAAGCACGCACAGCAAGCAAGGCAGGGAAGAAAAGGGAGAGTGCAAAGGACTGCAGTTTTATTCTGTAGCCACTGCTTTGACAGATTTCCCCATAGCATTAGGGCTCAAAGCCACCATGGGGAGGGAGACAGCTAAGCAGCCACATTTGTTTTCACATAGCCCAGAGCATGCAAATAGCATTGGGTAACTTCACTGAACAACAAGGAAAGGTAGCTGGAGGTTAGGGCAGGGGAGCTACTGTTCCTAGCGCTGCTTCTTCAGTAAAGGAGCATCTTAACACCATATGCACCCTAACTACCTGGCATAGGCTCTCCAGGGCTTAGTTTGAAAAAAGAATTATTCCTAAGTGACAGATGAAGCTTAGATTACCCATATGAGCCTGTAAGTACGATCAACTTTTTTACAACAAGCTTTTCTGCTCTGGACTAGGAGCTTCATGAGCAGTTACTCAGTTACATATTTTCTGCTGTTTTTAGACCTTTCAATTTCTCTGAAAGTATGTGCATATGTCAATGTGTTATGTCTGAAATATGTTTAGCTACACTAGCACTCTTGGAGGTAAAACGCATACGTATGTCTGCAGCTGCTCTTAGTCCAGCCATATCTGACCGGTACACTTTTCAGTCTTTGATGCCACCCTTACAAGACATCGAATCAGTCTAATTCACATGTGCACAGAGTTCAATTCCTCTCTTTCATTCTTCATTGCTATAAATGCCCTTTACTCTTACACACAGCTGGTTACAGCATGGCATTCCTTCTCTTTAGAGAGTGAAAAACCTCTTAAGAACAGAAGGCCATTCAGAACTGCTCCCTGGGGTGGCTATAAGCTAAAACCCCAAATTCTGCCTTCTTTCCTGTGAGACAATTCCAATATAATCCCAGAAGAGTTTCGGATACTGCCAGCAGTGTGCGAGCCAGTTAGCCTTGTGTCCAGCCAGAATTCTGATTTAGCAGCTCATCGTGTTTTTCCTGTTAGACCATTTCTAAAACATACCTCTAGTGAAAATAATAATAATAAAAAGGTCGTAATGCAACCTTACCTTATTTCCTGCCAAAATGTATTCTGATGTGGATTCAGCGACTTCTACTTGTGTTCAGTAGTAACTTTTCCAAACAGACTACACTTATATGAGAGTCAGTGTCTGGCTTTTTTGCTCTGGGCACCATTTCCAGTCACATGAACTGGGAACAGCTTGATTCAGATGTTAACAGCCACTGACATTTGCAGGAATTTTGTTTAAAAAAAAAAAATCATAAAAGCCTTGAGAAATTTCAGTGCTTAAAAAGCTTATCACAGAAGTTACTGAAAATATGGTATGCATGTTATCTGTGAGAACAGTAGCATAATGCAAGAGTTGATGGTAACATGATACATAGCTGTATAGTACATTAAGGAGCAAACCAAATACAGTTCTGTCCTGACTTTCATGTCTTTGCAAGTTCACTGAAGTAGGACTTGTGTGCAGATCAGGGAGGAATCTGACTTTTTGATGTTAAATGGATGTTAGAATTTGACAAATTAAATGGGTTGAATTCCAACCGTGGATTACAAAAATGATAGATTAGAATAAATCTGGGATTAACACCTATTTTTCCAGTAAATTCTCAACCCTCTCTGCATTTATTTTAAACACATTTTTCAGTTTTGTAAGGGGATTTGTTTTTATTGTCTTAGATTTGAAGGAGGTCTCCATCAGGTAAAAGACAACATTTATGGCTTACATTTCACAGGACTACGGTAATAGAGACACAGAGTTTAGCTCTCATTTTTTTTTCCAATTTCTCATATCGTTCTCAGATGTCTCCTCTTCAGAAGGTGACCTCAAGGGGAATAGCTATGCCCTTGAATCACTGTATTACAGGATAAGAGGTAATGGGCTCCAAGCATCTGACAGACTCTAATACTTCTCTAAACTGAAGTCACATGGGTTATTTTAACCCTTCCTCCCACCTGACTTGGTTTCTTTCTACATGCTTGTAAAGTGAACAACAAACACACAAGACCTTGTGAAGCCTACCAATAGTGTTCAGATTTGTCTAAATCACTTACCTCTTGAGACCAGCGAGAGGAAAAGAAAGAACTCAAATGCAGTTAAACTTAGGTGAATTAGAGCAATACATGAACAATATATTTTTATAACTTTTGCACTATTCTAGGAGAGGCATATTGTAGTTTTTTTTTGTTTGTTTTTCCCCCAAGGGGAAGCAGACAATAAAAGGAAGCCATAGTTCTTTACTCTTTCCCCATTAGCATGATTCCTACAGCACTTGCACCTTCAGCTGAAGGGATGACTAAATGATAGCAAGCCAAGTTTGTGTGCTGGAAATGACAAAAATTGGTAGGTGTGCATGGTGCAAAGCAGTCATTCTAACACAGCTAGTAAACATCTGCTGTCCAACGCATGCTTTGCAAGTAAAGTCTGTTTACATTTTGTGAATATCAGGCATCCAAGTTTTGGGCAGATTGCATGTATCATACTCGCACATTAAATCCATTCAACATTTGTCAGAAATGGATTGGTTTTGTATGTTTTGTGTGGACAGTCAAAGGAAAGAAGCAAAGGAATTTACTAAGGGATACTCCTAGCTGAATTTTGTTGTTGTCATTCAGAAGCTAATGGCAATCTAATTTAGTGATCAAATCCCTCAAAGATGAATTTATGTCATGAAACCCCCCCCTTTTATTTGTTTCAGACACAATAATGTTAAGAGTGAATGAACACAAGCTACAAAGCCACAATGCTTGTGTTCTGCACAGGTGCAAGGATATGCAGTAGACAGAGTTTCAGTAAGAGCTCCTGTCCATGTGGTGTAGCATCTACACTGGTAGGTCTGTCTGAAGCTTGAGAGAGTTGTAATCTCGTAATTTCCTCAGAACATTCTCCTGAAAGATGTGTAATGCTTGGGCAAAACTAAACCCACCATAAGCCTATATACACATCCCAAAACCTACATAGAACGAGGAAGTGAGCTTGATGTGGTTTGAAAGTATGAGACGATATTACTGTTTTGTTGTCATATTTTTCAGTCTAGAATACAGTTAAACAATGTAGAGTTCCTCTAAATATATATAATATATATATAATAAAATGTATAAAATATATATAATTTCAGGCAACAGCTGTGAAACTCCTTAAATCCAGAAGGAAGAATTCCAGCAGCCTTCAAACTCAGCCATAGGAACATCCTAGTCATCCTTCATGAGATTTCTTCTCCAAACTACTCTTAAAGGAACAGACATAAGGTAGCTCATCATTTTATCCTCCGCCATGTTGACTTCATCATCATTAAGCTACTGAATTAGACAGAACAGGAGCATTATAACCCTCTACAAACTCCAGAAGAAGAGGGTGATTTATTCAGGTAAATTAGAAAAAGACACAAACATACCATATACTGTTTACAAAAAAGCTGATGAATTTTTTTCATGAAAGAAGAAATCTCAGTAAATTCAAAAGTTTAGATAGGCTAACACTGACCTCAGGAAAACAAGCTGAAGATCTGAAGTGGTTAACAGGATTATCGTGAAGACACCATTTGAGATTATTTCATGATATCATCTTATGAAATAATAAATGATACAAAGGTATTTAGAAGAAGGAAAACAGTGCAAACAAACGAGATAAGAAGCTACAGTAAATTAGAGCCAGAAACATTATTTAAAATAAATAATAATAAAAAAGAACCTGCAAGAAAGCTTTAAAGCATTGAAGGGAGAAATTTCCATTTGACTTAATTTTGTCTGCAGAACAGTCATAGCAGTAATTTAGAGATTAAACATGCTCCAGCTCACCAGCCTACAGATTTTCCTCCACTGCAGCTATCAGACTGCACGGGTTCCCCTGAACTTATGGTGCAGGTTTCAGTGCTCAAAGGAGGTCTATGTACCGATCATTTACTGAGGCACACACGTGACTAGAATTTGTGTTGTTGGCACTGCAGGAGCTTATTTAACTGCAGCTGCAAGTCAGAGTAAGTGCTCCTGAACCTGTTTTCCTCCAATTATCAAATCATTCTGTATTAATGTTGAAACATGGTTGATCAAAATTGATGCCCTACAAAGAAAGCCTCCCTTATTGAGGTGTTTTGCTACAAACATGTTTCTGCAAATTCTAGTAAGTCAAGAGAGGAAAGTGGATTTTAATTTGTTGTCTCTATCTGTCAGAGAAAAAAAAAATATATATGAAGTCATGACATTTAGTAGTACTGTCTAGGAAATGGTAACGATCAACATCTGAAGCCAGAGGACATTTGCTCTGCCAAAAGTCATGCTAGGGAACAGAAGTAAGACACACACCCCTTTCCCCCCTGCAAAGTAGTATCTCATTTCAAAGAGATGAGATGAGAATAGGGCCTTTTGCCTTTTTCCCCCACTAACTGTTGAAGGCGAGCTAGAAATTTTATTTCTTAGGAAGCAAATCATGAAGTACAACAGCTTTTGTGAAGAAGAACCTTGCAGAGTTTCTTGATGTTACGGAGTCAGAACTTTGCTTTCTTTAAGAAAATCTCAGACAAGGTGATTGTTACAGCTAATTACTTGTAGTGAAAATGAAAAGTTAATTTGAATTTGAAGGAAACGTTAACTGCCAGCCAAGTGGTAATCCTACTCCTATTACCAAAAAGGGGGGTTAGGATAGAAAACCACACAACATGAGATACAAGAACCTTAATTTGTAGCACATCACTGATTCAGGATTACAAAGCAGCAAACAGAACAGCTTGAATATAAGGAAATACAGTCGATAAGTACAATTTAGTTTTTTTTGAAAGTTCAGCATATAGCAAGCTGTTCCCTGCTTTCAAATCCCGTGATACAGTATTTGATCTGATTTCTCACTTCTTCTAGATGTGTCATGTGCCAGATGTGCCAGTATTTGTGGTGATTCAGACACTGAAGTTCTTGCATAGTTTAAAATGTTTAATTTTTGTATATGTTGATCATAATTCAGTGGAGGCACTCAAAGTAAATGGACAAAAGCCAAATTATGGAGCAACAAGAAGGTCTGCACTTCCATTATTGCTGCTCAGAAGTGTATCTTACCCCTTATACGGAAAGGGAGAGAAAAAAGAAAATCTCATAATATTCTTTTTGTATGTGTGTGTGTGTGTGTGCGCACTTTGTAAGATGAGTTAATCTTATACAGAAACCCATGGGAAAATAAATGATATATCTTAATATTTTTTTCTTCAATTTTTAGCTTTTATTTTACCTTCTGATCATTATTTCAAACTCACTTTCTGAAATATTGCTGAACATACTGCTTCATCAGAGGTCCTGCAGAATGCTGCATAGAGTAAGTTAAGATAGATATTTTGTACAAGTAGGGTTTTTTTTATATGACATAAAGCATCCTCAGAACACTGAATGGATGTTATTAAATTTTATGATATCCTGTACAGAGATAGCACACACTGTACGGAGACAGAGAGAGTCATAAAGCAATTAGAGTATCAACTTGGCCTCTACATCATACTCTGTGTATTAAAGGATGAAGCTGAATTCCCAGAATTCTACAGGTTTTGGGACAGACAGGACCGTTATTGAAAGGGTATGTGGTTACTCAAAAGATAAAATTTAAAAATAAATAAATAAATAGCAGGAACAGACAGAAATAGTAAGAAATAGGTCTACCATAACTCTATACTACTGAGAAAGCATGCAAATCTTGTCCTTGTTATTAGCCTGAAACAGCAGCTTCACTGCTTTGCTAGCTGCTGTCAGCTGCAGGAAAAAGCAGCATGAAGAATTTCCTGTCTTTTCTACATATGTAGGCCTGAGGAGAATCATAATCCCAGTTTTGGGGGTATGTAACTAAATACCTTAGAAGTGAAGTGCAACTCAGTGAATAGACTCCAACCCTTAATACTCTCCCTACTGGCTCCCTTACGCAGCCTCTGAAGTAGAGAAGTTTGTGTAATGAAAGAAAGAGCGAAAAGATAAAGAGAAGATGAAAAGGTAAAACTATCATTGAGAAAATAACGTTGCAGACTGCAGAAAGCAACTCACAGGTCTACTAACAATTGCAAGGATTAGGAAACTTTCACAGTTTAAGTTGAAAATTGATTTGAACATGTCATAATTTTTGAGCAGATCCTTGGCGATTCACATAGCTGAACTTGTAAGCAACACTTTGCATATTCAACAAATGTATGAGCTGGGATGGGCCCAGCAACAACAGCAGAAATCTTGTGGATGTTACTTGTGTCCCTTTTACAAAGGCAGACGTGGGTAGAAGGAGGACCTGGCCAGAAGCTGCCCAGCCATTAAGGAAAAAGAACTGTCTCCAGCCCGAGTCCTGTGTCCAAGTCACTGACAACCACTGTCCTGAGAAGAAGCCTGTCACTTGTGCCACAGCTATATCCCTGTTTTGGGATCCCCAGCTGGTCCTCAGGCTGTACTTCACATCTCAGGAAGGCCTAAAGCTCTACCTGCTCAGTAGCACAAGTTGCACAAAAGTTGCACTTCTACTGAAGGACAATTAAAACAACAGTAGGTAGAATTACCTCCAGGAGGTACAATTACCTCCTTCTAACTATTCCTTGTGTAAGACAGGGAAATAAAACTCCTCAGGCAGGTGGCCACAGAGATACAGTCTCTAACATTTTGTTACCAAATCATATCCTGCCTATCTGGAGCTATGGGTACCATTGCAGGTTTCCTTATGTTACCTTTCAAACCAACCAGCCGACCTGGAAGTTTACTACCTATAAATGCATGTTGTTTTGATGTACAGTTTGTATGCTTGCATGCCACTCCCTGCCTATTCAGGTCTTTTTCTTCACTCAGGATTCAGTTTCTTATTAAGAGAAATCAAACAAACAAAAGACAACCCACCAAAGTTTGTTTTTAATGAACATCTTCCTCCCTCCTCACCAACTTATGGATAATTTGATATACACACAAATGACCTGTTTCCATAAACATTCCCATTCCTGAACTCAATAGTCTCCACGTATTTTAGTTTGAAATAAAGCAAGTTAAATTTTGCTTCCAGTTTAAAGGTTCCTGCCCTGAAGATGGAAAACATTAGCTGTATAAACATGATTAAAAGAACAACTGCTTCTGTTTGCAGAATGCTTCTTGGGAGAGCTCTTTGTGGCATAAATATAACTTTTAGCCAGCATTATCTCTGTTACAAGTTAGAGTAGCTCATAAAATTAACAAATAAATAAATTGATCACTTTAGATTTAAATGAAAATGTAAAGATACATTTCTTAAGACTACATGCTAGCCCATTACAAATCTGAGGAATTTACTAAAATGGCAGAAGACTTACCTTCAGAAGAATTGGTGAGGAGGATTGTTTCCATTTTACCTTGTACCTGATCAAATGCTTAGCAAGACTTAGTTTAATGCTGACTCCCTCCACCCCTGTAGTGGTTTAAAAAAAAAAAAAAAAAAAAAAAAAAAAAGGCTAAGCACTCCTATAGGCTTGGCAAACTGAATAGCAGTAACATCTGGCTTTTTGCCTGAAATTAATTGGAGAAATGTATTACAGGCTATGCTCTTATCATCAGCTGCCAAGAAGCATTTGTATAATAATTCTTTACAAGGGGAAAAAAGGAGGATTTTTCTTTTTCTTTCCAGAGCTTTGTGGGTACCAGACAACTCTGTCAAGCAGATAACGATTAGGAACTGACTGGTGAATATCAGAGAAATAGAAAGTTACAGTATTTAGCTTTTCCTTTAAAAAGTGCAATTCCAAATATAGAGGGACACAGTTATCATACCCCTCTGGATTTCAGCATGAAGAACTCAGAAGAAAAAGTTTCAGCTTTAAGATGCTCCACCCGTCATGCTCCACGTCTTCTCGGAAGGCTGCAAGCCAGCCCTACCCCTCCTCTGAAATGGTGGACAGGAGCACTGCCTGCCAGGCCCACGGCCCGAGGGCGGGCACAGCTCCTTCCCTCTGGGCTGCTGTGAGGCTCAGCTCCATGAAAAGCCTGTGTTCTCGTGGCCAGTGGCTTACTAGGAGAATACGACAGCTGCCACCGTGCTCAAACACCAGGTTAATTCCTCCTTGCAACCTTAAGCGAGCAGATGCCCCCCTCAGGCACTGGTGGCCTTCTCCCCCAGCCTGGCCCAGATGTGGCTGTGAGGGCTCAGGGCCCACCCTGGCCAAGGAGAGGCCTGGCCACCGTCGATGTGAGGGGCTGCGGAGGGAGCCACCGCACTCACTTTCAGGCTACCAAAGCCTTCCTGTGGAACTGGCAGCTATGCTGGCCAGGCAGTGGATTTCTTGCCTCCTCACTAAGAGCAGGTTCCTGCCTGCTTGGTGGCACATGAAGCCATGAGGACTGGCACCCACTTCTGGAGCTGTTTGTAGGCAGAGCAGATGTAACACAGCTTCATGGGCCACAGCCGTGCGCTGTTGGCTGGTGAGCCAGCTAGCTTGGGAGCCACAATCCCAAGTCTTCTTGTGTTAACACTGGCAAATAACCTAAGTTTCCCCACGTACATGAAGGTTTTCAGATCACCACAGCAGAATTCACCTCATGCTGGCCTGGCTCCACTGGCCGACAGCAGCTCATGGGGTGCAGACCCACACCTGCTGCTTGCTGTGCCCTGGGCAGGGACAGCAGCCTCGGGAGGAGCTGGGTGCAGGCAACGTCATGAAGGCAGCAGGCACCTGTGACACTGCATGCTAATTAAAGCATTAATTGAAAGTAAACCTTTCTATTTAGGCACTGACTAATACTTTATTTCAAACAACAGCAACACCACAAAATGCCCAGTTATTCCTCTACTCATCTTTTCAAACACTGTACTCTACCACAAATCTAATCATTTCAGTGTTTTGTCCCAAAGAGCAATATCATGAACACACACGTGGCAGGCTTTTCCCCAGTGCATGAATTCTGTTTTCCTATCGGTGAACAGAGATAATTACAAGCTTTTCAAGTCATCCATAAAAATAAAGGTGATGGCCCCAGTGTGAGACTGTACGTCAGCTCCTAGGCTTATCTTTTAATCAAGTACTGTTTAAACATACGTACAACAGCAAGCGTACAGATGGTCGGTTGAGCAGAAAAAAGCTCTGGGTTGGGTACTTCTGTCATGACTTTTTCAGATACACTTTTATAAATAGGCAGTCATAATTAAGTTGTGGAAGACTTTGTGACGGTTTGTGTGTGTTTTTTTTTTTCATAAAATACTTTTTTTGTTTTGTTTTCACACACACTTGTTAGGCTTTTCTGCAGAGTTTGATTAGCAAAATAGCATCTCAAGAAAATAAATAGTCCCCAGGCATGGATTCTCAGTCATGTTTACAGATAGAGCAAACCAATTAGGTAGAGCTAGGCTTACATACCAAATTAAAAATCTGATGCTGAAATTGGGAATCAATCTCCCCATTAGTATTTCCAGTGATGTTACCAGGATGGCGCTTACACGTGTATCCAGGCCTGACTTACTGTTCAATGTCATATTCTTTTCTTCTGCATCTAAATAAATGTATAAGTTGGCAGTTTTTTTAGAATGGTTACTATAATTTATGGGAGAACATTTGTTTTTTATTATTCAAAAATACCTTATCTGATATACTGTATTAATACATACCAGATTTTGAACCAAGTTTTTCTCTCCTAAACCATGCAAATATGAAACTTCATATAACCATCCATATAACCCTCCAGCTCCAGAAAGTAGAGCATTAAGGCAAACCTCACAGTGTAACACTAAACCCACGCAAGATGTCAGTGCTGCAGCTTTTAAAATCACCATATGTCTCTTCTTGTTCCCAGGCTTTCCCTTCCTAGGCTCCTTTTTTGATCTCTCTTTTTGTACACCTTGAAACTACTCTATTTCCCCGATCCCCAGTTATATGTTCTTCCACTTCTTGGCTCTTGCTCTTACTTTCAAAAGGTTTATATTTATTTATTTAATTTTCCCTGTTAAAAGGATATGAAAAAAAACATACATGGACATGAACAAACAACCAGACAAGATGTGATGGTGGGACTGCTGAGAAATTGCAGTGTTTTCATCTGCCATTTGGGTTTGACAGGGGAAAAAGATTGTGAAAGAAATGATGATCCTTTACTGCCAGGGAAGAAAGAAATGGATTACATAGGTTAGAGTTTATTAGTTTTTATATAAGCAGAACCTGAAGGACAGATATATATTAAAATAAATATTTTTGAAATTATAGCATTTTTGCTGGGGGGGGGGGGAAATCTTCCTTGAGGTCAGCAGCCCACATAAATTCTACAAAGCCCTAGTGAGCCAGCCCCAGCAGCATGCTTCAGGGAGCCCAGTGTAGTTTCAGAGCCCATGGAAAGATGAAGGCTCCTGGTAAATCTTTGATCTTCAACGCAGAACAAACCCATCTCCATGCAACAAGCAGAACCCCCCAACCTGAAAGAGTACCCAAACAATTTCTGAGATAGGTGCACTTAGGATTCAGAGCATCACATCCTCTTCCCAGAGGGCAGCTTTCTAAGGAGGGCTTGCCCTTTTGCAGAAGCAGGTGAGGGGTGCTCTTGCTGCCCACCTCTGCACAGAAGGTGTTTAAAGATGTATGACACCTGGTGAAAGCCCAGCTCCCAGTCTCCAGCACCAGTGAGCGGGGATGCAGGCCAGACAGACACGCAGGAGAGAAGCCAGCACACAGGGCAGCCGCTGGCTCTGGCCACGCTCACCCTCCTGCTCGCACTTCAAGGGGTGTTTGTGCACACAGTGTTACGGGCTTTGGACCAGGAGACACATTGTGCAGCGGGGATTCAGACATTGCCCTGCTAAGATGCGTGCTTTAAATATTTCCTGCACGGGAGCCTGGAGAGTTTCCTGTGTAGTGTAGGAGGATGTAATAGGATGCATACTTTTACTAAGAGTGGAAAAAACTGTGAAGATGCTGACCCCTCCTGTTCTGCCTTTGAAGAAAACCCCGGATGAACTATTGTAAGTGCAGCTCTGTTATAGGTCTTCTTTTCCCTTATTACATTAATAATCAGTTGCACATCAAGAACCATGATCCAAGAATCACAATCAAGGCCTCTTTGACTGAAGAGTTACTTTCTGTGTTTTGCTTGCTCAAAAAGCAGAATTTAGGAATCAATACTATTTAACATCACATACACTTGTATTTTAGCTGGGTAAGCTACATGATGTAGACAGGTATAGATCTATAGGCACAGATACTCAGCTAGTTATATATTAAATGTAGTTAATAGTAGAAACCTAAATATAAATTTAAACAGGGGAGCGTACTTAATCTGTTCATGTACTCTGAATATCGAAAAATTTGAAATACCAACTATTTTGATGCATTTTTGTACTCCCTCGCAACATTATTTATAGCCAGTCTGCCTCTGCCGCCAGCACCAGGCAGCTCTTGCTCCTCCCGCAGCGGCGGTGCGAGTGAGCGCAAATCCCCATCCCTCTCGTGTCTCCGATGATCCCGCAGTGCCACCTACTTGTTGCTGCGAGTTTTTGCAAGGAAAAAACAAACCAGAAGCGAAACCAACTACTTGTCTAATATGTTATTTATTAGAGAAGTGTTTTGCTTGGTTTGTCTACCCCACCCTCCCTCCCCCCGCAAATCCAACATTCATTTTTTTATAGAATATTTCAAAATTCTCTCTTTTATTTCAAATGTAGATGTCTCTGATTTATTACTATGACATACAAAACGTCATCCGAACACCATACAAAGTTACCAGACTTCTAACACGAGATGAAGAAGGGACCCTTGAGAACAGCAGTTATTACAAATGTAATTAATTAATTGCAGAAAAATTCCTTTCTTCTCATGACAACGTCATATGGAAACAAGAACAAGAGGTAGTTTACATTGCAGTCCCAGGCAAATATAAGCCTCTAAGAGCAATAAGCATGCACATAAGAGCCTTTGGCAGTAACACAGCAAAAGTCAATGGAGCTGCTCCTGCAGTTAATAGATGCACTTAAGGCCCTACCTGCACTGCAGAAAAACAGTAGCACAATGGTTGGCCTCCATCTAACTCTGTAGGTATAATGTAACCACATAAGTAGCTTGAACAGCTTTCTTTCATTCTTAAAATTAGTGTGGCTTCTCACTGTTGTACGAGAAGTTTTCTCTTTCCTTAGATCCATATCTCAGGTACATATGTGGTAATCTGTGACTTCACGTGATAAAAGCGATGCCAAACCAAACAAAAATAAATATGCTTCTAGCACTTATAGCGACAGAACACAATTTGAAATCACAAACATTAAAAGCTTAAAAGATAACAAGTGTTAATTAAATAATTCCTCCTGCCACCCAGCTTCCTTTAGAAAAAGTAAATAAACAGTATTAATTGTGTGAGCGCTAATGCATGACCTTCCCATTTGTAGTGTAGAAACTGATTTTATATCCTGGATCAAAACACTTTGCCTTCAGTGTGTGCGTGTGTCTGTGTGTGTGTAATTACAGCCTTTGGCACACGAATGTTTTCATACAGGTTGTACATGGCCTGTAGGTGTCCTCTGTGGCATAGCATAGGTTGAAACAGTGGTGCATGATGTCAGCACAAGTCAGGGCCTCTGCTAAACGGATAAGGGATAATGTTTTATAACCAGTACCTTCACTTCCATCTGATCTTCAGATTTTTGTTTGACACTGGCAGGTGAGAATGAGAAAGCGCCCAGCAATTACAGAGGCCAACTTCCTATAAAAGCAGAGAAGCCCTCTGCATTTGCAAGGATCAAATCCATGAAAAACCCTAACAGACTATGAAATAGACTATTTTATTACTATTGCTTTTTAATGTGTTGTGTTGTTTAAAAGGATTCTGTTCTCTTAAGCAACATACAGGCATCCACAAAAATGCTTTATAATCACATATAGTTTTAGAACATCTTGAAGGATATCTGCACGAAAACACAGAAGTCAGTGGGTGGCACTGTTGGCTTGTAAGTAGAAAAACATTTACTAAATTATAAAGCATACACAGATTTCAAGGGTAGCTGTACATTGATTTGTGTGTGCCTAGCACCTTGTAAATTTCCTACATTTAAGCAAGTCTACCTTTCTTAAAGTTTATTTCCTTTCTAATACATCAAAATTGATTGTTATATAATTCTGACATTTTGTAGCTTACTTGCAGTAGAAAGTGTTTGGACAAAATATTGGACTGAAAAAAAAAGTCATCCCTACAGTCACTGCAAGGTGTGGTCTTGAAAAAACTGAGAAATATCTGACTTCTGTAGTCCATAAACACATAGCACGGAGACTTGGTTTACTGAAATATTGTGAAAATTACATATTTTTCCATCTGTAGAGTACCTTAGAGACTTGCTCTTTAATTCAGGCTCCAATGACTGTCTCAGCTAATTGCCTTTTCCCTAAGGGTCCTTCAGCACTCTGAGCATCTTTGAAACAAGCTAAGATAGGGAAAACAACATCACTGGAAAAGTGCAATGTGGTACAGTATGCAGAGAGGCCACACAAGTCCTATGAGAAGACGTTCGTCTTCTCTGGAACACAGCATGCCTTGTGAGGTTTGTGCCTGGCTACATTTATTCTGCGCTGAAGTTAAAGTGCTACCTGCAGGAGGAACGGGGGATCCTGAAATTTCTTCTGCAGATTGCATGCGTGGGCACAGGGAAATGACTGCCAGGCACATTTACCAAAGGTTTACAGGGTGAGGCTTCTGTCCTACATTAACTACAGGGCTGTTTCCATTAAAAATAAATGCATTTTAAGGTCATACGTACATTTTGAACACAAACCAAAATCTAGTCTCAATGTCAGACTTACATTTGGATATGTTCTTGCCAGATCTGCTTGTAAGCTTTCTTAAAGGAGAAAGATGAAGACTGCACACCCCTGTAGGATGGATGGACCAGGCACAGGCACGCTGACATACACTGTGGGCCTTCAGTGTGATTTGCATTCAAATCAGCCAAGGAATTATCTCCTGGGAAAGACCCAGCATAGCATTGCAACAGGATCTGGATTTTGTTGGGAATACAAAGTTTCCCTCCTCATTCTGTATATCGCTTACACGTGTGGATACCCAGAGCTGAATTAGGAAACCTGCTAGACTTCAGGACGGTTCCTCCATTGTTATTCTGGGTGTAAAGGATTTACAGACTAGGGTCTGGAGCACTGGAGACAAGGGAAAGACCCCCCTTCTGAAGTTGGTGGGGGAACTGGAAGACCTTTGAGCTCAGTCTTGCATACCAGCTAGGGAGGAAGGGGAGCCAAGTCCATCAGCAGCTGGCCAGGGGCAGAGAGCCCCAACCTCCCTGTGTGCTGTTCTTCACATAGAGATTTCTGCAGAGCTGATCACATTGTTATGTTGTGTTGAAAGTGATATTTTAAAAATAGTTGTCCCACAGTTTTTCAGCTGGAATACGTCAAGTCTCTCCAGGTACTGGCAACCACCCAGCTCATGTCTGGATGCTGCTGGTGCCACAAGCAGCACTAAAACCTTGAGGCGTGTCATGAAGCAGAGGCTCTCCTCACTGCCCTGTAATGGGAAATCTCCCCCAGAAGTTTGGTAGTTTGTTATGCAGACAGGGATGAGTTGTGAAGATCAAATATTTCAAGACACGGAAGCAGTGAGGAGAGAGGGTATGGTATAACTCTATCAAACATGGAGATACCCAGGTGCAGGAATACAATTAAAGTGACAAGTTTCTGAATTTGACCTTGGAATAATTATGCCAGCCAACATTTCCAGGCTTTGGGGGGTATTTCAAGGTTTTTCCACTATATCTTTCTCTCTCCCTCTAGGTTCACTTTGACAACAGAAAAATTAAAGTCATGTCACTCACAATTATGTAACTAAAGAAAAAAATAGGACAGAAGGGTTTACAAAAACATGGTGAAACTTGAGGTCTTCCACATCAGATTAAAATTCACACTAAGCTAACTCCCAGGTGTGTTTACAGAAGTGTTTTAGAATCCTCCTATTGTACAATTCAGGAAAGATATCAAAACAGTGAAAACTCAAATCATTGAGAGAACTCCTACTAACCTGCACAGATTTTAACAGATTTGTGGTGTAATCCTTATCAACGGAGCTCTAAAAGTTGAGCAGGTTTAAGTATTGATTGCAAAATGTATTAAAACGTATTTCTATTTAAACCTTTTTCTTAAGATCTATTAATTAACCGTGCAATTGTGTTAGTGACAACACAGTATTATTTTGAACCCTGAGTTTGTAAAGTAATTTACCACAAGCTTGTATTAGACAGGGCTGATATTCCCTCACTACTGAACTCTGTGAAGCTAGTACAGCCATAAATGGACAAGAACATTAATTTTATTTGAGCTTACATTAGTCATCATGCCTTATCACGCAAAGCTGGCAGTGATAAAAGCCAGAAGGTTTTGCACAGTGCAGGCTCAGCGTGCTCTCCTTGTCCTGCTGCCCCTCCCCTGGGGCTGCCTGCAGAAGTCTTCACGCAACTCCCACAGCCCAACTCATGTCTCAGTTGGACTGACACAAAGAAATACCTTCACTGCAGTGCACAGGTGTAGCTGCAGGTTGGGTGAATGATTTGCACAGCTTGCTTCACTCACTGCCATTTTTCTCTGAAGTGCTCAGAGGAAACCTGCTTAAATTACCATTTGGCACTGTTCCCATAAGGTCAAACCTTGGCTTGCATGGCAGTTGCATGGATACCTTCATTTTGGAAGTGTAATGGCTCCTCTGCCCAGCTCACATATAAACAACGCTGCTTTGGGTATTGTCCTAAGTGTCTGACTCCCCAAAAGAGATTTCATCTCTTTTTGGCAGTAGCAAACCTGCTTGCTAATGCAATTCAATGGGGTTTTTAATCAGTGCCACCAGGCTGCTCACTGGGCAACTCCCAGACATCTGTCATGTATTTCCCACATTTGACACAACTTTTCCCAAGGCACCCACACCATTTATCAAGGAAGGCACATGATGTTGCTTGTTACCAAAACCTGTTCTGATAATGCATGTGTAATGAGGTGGATAATGCCTTGTGAGTGGGAGTGCCCAGCCTTAATAGGCACAAATATGCACTGTCTTCTGAGTCATCTGCACAATAAATCTCGTATTTATACACAATAATCATATTTGAAAAATATTAAGACCGAAATACAAGATTTTTTCTTTTAATTTTTACTTCGCAGCTCTTAATCAGAGAAAAGCACAGAAAGAAAAAATAGCTCTGCTACTGTTGTGGTGATATCACCACTGAGAAGTCCACAAAACCTAGGTACAAAGAACACATTATAACTGAACATTACAAAGCCCAAAATAAACGGAGAGGACAGAAATGTTAAAAGAGATGTATAAGCTTGGGGGGAGGCTGTGCTCATTTGCCCAGTAGCCATGCCTGTAGTGTTGACATCAGAAGTGATTCCAACCAGTTTGTGACTTTTGTTTCTTCTGTACAAATGAGAAGCTATTGCCTTGTGGCATAAGCAACAGTCCAAGAGCAAGATCAATTTTAAAAGCAGTCTTTCACATTCCTTGAAAAAAAATTCAATATGCATTTTCCCTTGCTATTTTTTCCCCTAACGGGTTACAGCACCAACAACTTTGTCATGCACTTCTGCAGGCTGAAGTTGTTGTGGGACAACACTTTGCTTCAAGCCCAGACTCCTAGGACACAGAGCATTGCCTTTTCCCGTGGCACAGTTACTCAGCTCTGTATTTCTCCACAAATATGTCCTTTGATTTCCTATTTCTTTCTGTTCCCCATTCCCCAGCCCCTCCCCCACAGTATATAAATTTATTTATTACCAGGAAACCCTCCTTTATCACTCCTACACATTTGTCCCCACTGAGGGCCAGCATCTCTTTCTTTTATCCCCTGCCCAGATGCCTGGGGAACAAATGCCACAGAGATGCAGATGCTTACTGGATTCCCCCTGAGCTGGCATCTGGAGCTGCAGCCACCCCCACAATCCAAGCCCCTGAGTGAGCTACCTCCCTTCTGCAAGATGGCACCTACTGAGCTGGAGCAGTGTTTGAGGCCACGTAACTCTGTCAGCTCCTGCATGAGAATTACTGTTTCAGCAATTAACTGATCTGTGTGTTTATGGGATTTAAGGATCTGGCTCCTCTTACTAGGTCAGTTTACCCTGTTACAATTAGCCTTATCCTTGTCTTACAATTAGTCTCACAACAAATCCCCAGAGCTTATTCTAGACTGAACTTTGGAAATGTGCAGATTCACATCCTACTTGTGTAACTGAAAACAGTTTATAAACTCACACAACTCTGGATGTTCTACGTGCATATTCATGAAATGCCAAAACCTAGTGATTTAAGCTTGAACATAAGAGTTTTCTTTTTCTCTCTCTTTTAATTTAATTGGTCATAGGAGTTCAGAACTACATGGATCTGGTAATTTTGTGGAATAAAATAAGACAGATTATAGTATAATAAGAGCACTATTATTAGTATCTACAGGTAAATTAGGATTGAGAGCACCTGGAAGCAAAGGAATTTCCAAGCATAGACCAAGGCATTTAAGGAGTGCATTAAGTAGTTCTTACAGAGGAATTTCATGAATGAACTGACATTTCTCATTCACTTGTGTAACAGCATCATGTCTGTTCACCTCTAGTCTTTTAGTAGTCCACTCCCTAGCAGGTTACCATGCTCAGAACCACCACTGCCCCATCCTTTGCTGGGTAAGCAGAGCACATAGGGTGCACCACTGCTGCATGACCTACCCTCACCTTAACTCAGTGAGCTGGATAGATGTTAGCAAGGTCTGAACTGAAAGTAGCTATGTCATCAACAAGGCTTATGGATTTGCTTGAGCACTCTGAGACATTAATGAATCCACCTAGCTTTCAAACTAGAGCTTGCCTGGAACAGAGTGCGAGTCACCACTGCTCTGCAGTGTGCCTGGCTTACTGTGTCCATGCTCTATTGGCAACTGCAATCTAAGAACACAAACTGATAGCAAAATGCTCTCATTTTATGCATGTGGTGATTTCCTCCCCCTAACAGCAGATGGTAAGATGAATCCTGACTTTCAACTTGAAATATCTCCAGTAGAGATATTAATCTGAGCTAGTTGTAGAGCTGCCTCTGTAGTCAATTGAGACAAATAGCCTCTTTCATGAGGGAATTGTCTGGCCTCTATTAGATGTCAGCATTAGATGAGTCATTCTGCAAGAGGCTGATGAAGCTCACCTAAAATATAAAATAACTTCCCCTTTTATCAGCAGATGCATATTGCATCACTGAATATCACATTGCATACTCAGTGCTTAGAACATCCTTGGGGATTTTAGTTGCAGCTGACTTGTGTGCAATGACTATATCACAGGCCCAGACAGCATCTTCTGTAACCAGCTAAGCTGTTTGATTCAGTGATCTTCAAGCTTTGCTTATTGGTAACAGAAGGAACCAATGCTTCTGCCACCCACAGCTACTGGCACTCTCTCCAACACTAGCTGAAGCTCTAAAATCCTTGCTGCAATCCTAACATAGGATTAAATTGTTTATTACCTACCTCCTCTCCTTGGATAATTCTTGATTTTGGCATTATACACCCTCCCCCCCGCCCCAGAACTTAAACCACAAGCAACAAGTTATTTACCAGCGATGAACCTCATCGAACATGCAAGAATTGCTATCTCTATGCTACGCTGAGTGAGGGGGTGCTAACACGGTGTGCTCTATTACCAGGAGTTGCATGCATTTACCAGACACGATATTACCTTTGCAAGTATTGTGCCTTAAAACAGAATAATAGTCTGAGTTTTGACACCCTCAGAATGAGGGTCCAAGAAAAAAAGAGTCAGGAGCTTGAAAAGAAGAATCCAACAGTGCTAGAGAAGCTGCTGTTCTACCAAGGTGGAAGAAAAATGGCAATTGTTATTCCTTAATTTCAGCAGTAAATATGACCACACATACCCTGTCCTTCTCCTCTCTCTCCAGTGTTGCCTGGAGTTCAAGGTTTAGGCACAGTTACCTGTGCCATCTTCTTGCTTCCTTCCTCTCCCCTCCAAAAAGCTACCATCTTCACGTAAAGTCAGCCTTCAAGCTGAATCAGTAGAATGTGAGTAAACCCCCTTTTTCTGGTAATGAAACACTGCTGTTATATGGTGAAAAACTCCATATGAGCTATGTTACCATTCTACCCTGTTGCTTCTGTTAATCAATCAAAAGAAAACATATTAATATAAAATACAACAGGAAACACAGACTAAGGTAGTTGTTCTATGAGATCATGTGAAAACACTTCTCTTTTTGCACTTTAACAGCTTTTACCACCTTCATTAACAAAGAGAATCAGTTACTTAAAGTACATGTAGGCAAGTTCATAGCTTCTGCTCTCCCCGTTTTCTTTGTAGAAAAAGGAAATGTCTGAGGTCAGCAGTAGGAATATGTAGTTTCAATACGTAGTGAGATGGAGATTGACATATAGGAATATGTAGATATAACATGAAATCATTGGCATCCAGAAACGTCTGTTCTTTGTGCACTATGTGCCAGCTGACATGTCTCAGTGCATCAAAGCATCATGCCTTCTGGGTTTCAGGCTGTAATATCGCCTTGCTGCTTGGAGTCACTGTTCTAGCTGGAAAACAGCTTTTTTATTCCATAGAGAGTCTTCCCAAGCTTGTTCATAAAGTGAGAAAGAAATCAAAACTTCTCCGGATTAATCAATTTCAGTGAAGTTTCACATTTTTCCCCTTTGGCTCAGTCAGCATATAACATTGTGTTTATAAAAGACTTTTGTCCTTGTTCCTGTGACTTCAACAAGATAGATAATGATGATAGCAAATACAACTTGCCCAGAATTTGTCTAATCCTTTGATTTATCCATTCTGTGGCCAGCAAAGTCATGTATTGGGCTACTGGGTAATAACAACAGCCGGAAGCCAGGCCTTCAACAACTGCAATAAGAAGGAATTCTTTAAGACAGTGATCGCAGGCAGATTAGAAGATCTGGCAGTCAGATAACTCTAAGTCTCCTGACAGTAACAGCCATTAACTGTTAGATCTGCCTGCTGAGCCTGGCCGGTTTTCCAGACACTGCTCATTGGCAGCTAGGAAGTTGGCCTAAGAAGGAAGGCCTGTTCTTTGTGGGGGGAAAACAGTTGGCTTACTATGGAAAAGGCACTCACAACAAGGTTAACAATAACCTTTCTGGGGCATTTTTATACCACCCTGTGTTGACAGAAGTCAAGCCATCCAGAGTGGAAATTATGAGAAAATTCCAAGAACTGATGACAAGATGAAGGTTGTTTTCTTCCATTCATGGTCTTTTCTCTGTTCTACCCTCCCCAACAGAGTGCTGATGCTTATCCTCAGAGGGGAAGATGTTGGCAAGAAGTGCATAGCTTCAAAACAAAAACAAAACAAAAAGAGTGGCTGAACACACTGCCTCATTTATGTATTGCATACAGTAATCATGAATACCCATCATAAAACCATAATTACTCATGAAAGCACATAATTGCTCCACATCATCCTTCTCTATCTTGTCTGTGGTCAGCAGATCTCTCTTATTAACAGTAATATCCACATCTCCTTTTCTCTCCTCTTTCCACTGCTTAGTTTCCCCAGGGAGTACTGCCCTGGTCAAAGCCACATACAAAGTTTTGGCCTGTTCAGGCTGGATTTGTGTCTGGGGGCTTCTGCCCTGCCCTGCCCTCAGTCACCACATATGTCAAGAGAAAAATGTATTTGGCAAAGACCTTCATAAGTTTCGCAGACTAGCATCTACTTGTATTGTAAAAATAAAATAGTGTTTCTACAGTATCTAGCACTTTATTGTTAAAGACAGGAGAGGAAAGGCAAGCATGTCCCTGTTTTCTAACATCTGTCACCTTTAAGTTGATAACATAATTAATAAATACAAGGGACTTTTGCAACTGTTCTCATACCCGCTGTTAAAGTAACCTGAAGGTAATGACCATTCATTATCTGCAAGATCGCTTCTGGTTTGTTTTGCATGTGAACAGCCAGACGATACTTTAAGGTAATTATCTTTCACACTGGCTACAATTTGGATGATAAAGCCTTAAAATTGCTAGAAGCACCTGAAAGTAAAGTTGAGCTTTTGATTTTGTCATATTAATTAGAGACTTCAGTACTGCTCTTGCTCAGTATTCCTGATAGACATTTTGGAGAAAAGAACATTTTTTTCCCCATTCTCTGAGATAAACATGCTGTAATTTAAGCCATTTAAAAATCTGTCAAATAACAATACTTTATAGCTACAAAAAGATAATGATCTATCATATTTCAGAGCCACAGGTCTGCTTAGTTAAGCAACAGTGTTAATCCTTGCTAAAGTAACTGCAATTAAGTGGGCAAAAACTTTGAGGGAGGAATAGACTGAGTTTTGTTTGAGCAGCATTAGGAGCATTATTACTTTTTCTTTGACACAAATAAAGATTGCTGGGAAACATTTTCAATAAGGCTGCAATTTCCCATGCTTGCCCACTGCCTTACTATTTCATGGCATCATAGGTGACTATGTAGCACACCCAAAGAGCTACAAAGGGCTGTATCAGCTGGCTGACAGAAGTGCTGAAACACGCAGCATATGGGAATACTTATACAATAAAGCAGAATCAAATTTCCTATTTTGAAAGCATCATTGGGAAACCACTCACTAGCTAAAGAAAAGGATTTGTGCTTTTACATTTTCTTCTTGTATCATGCAGATGTACTTAGCTGTCAAAGTGACAAACATCATTCTGTTTACAAGTTACAGCAATGGCATATAGTTTTATTTAATAAAACAGGTTAAATTATATTTATAAGGAGCACAGCACAGAGCCTTTTGCATTAAAGGGAAGGTTGAGGGCATTCAGAAGATTAGGAATGAATAGTGATTAAGAAGTTACATTAGGCCTTCTGGGCAAGAGCTCATTACACTATTCAGAGGCGCCTGCCCCAAGAATTCTCTTTAGTTCCAGTCCAAAGTTACTTCAAACCATCTTTAAAACCCTAGTCCAGGATTGTAGTCTATAGCTATCAGTACCATTACCATACCTGAGGAAAATGTTTGAATGCCACACTGAAAATTCTTAAGAGTTTCCAAGATACAGGGCTCATATTGCTGGGAGCCCATTGACCAGACCTTAACCCAGACCATGCTGCACACCTAGGCCAAGCAAATCACCCAGTCCCTCTCAGCCACATAAAACACTACAACGGGCTTTCAGACTTACCAAAAATAGCAGCAGCCTCCACCTCTCAGCTGATACTTCTTAGCTCCATCAGCATTTCTTTGAGCTGTCTTCCAATGAAAGATGGGCTAGGTTAATTTGTATTACTGAGAAGGTGTTCCTAATCAAGGTGGGGAGTGCTTTCAGGTGACCAGCAGTAATTAGTTGCTCACACATATTGTCACCCTTCTCAGCCTGGGGCCTGTGCACAAGCAGATCACCACAGAGCACCTGAACATCAGCTGAGCAGGGCCGGGGGAGTGGTGACCTGTGCTGCTCAGCACATCCAGCTGTGCTGCAGCTGTGGGAGTTGTTCTGTGATCCCCAGCTTGCATCCCTTCCTGGAAGGTGACGGTATGACTTGTCCATCCTGGACAGGTGCAGTTTGGTAGTGGTCAAAAAGAAAGGCCCATGTCACAAACACAGACTAAATAACACCCAGCAAGAAAACAGTCCACCTGTGTAGCAGCTATAGAAAGCAAAAACTGTCTTAGCAACAAGAGCTCCTTGACATATGGGAAGCATGCGTGCTCTCTGCTACCCAGCCAGGCTCTGGGAGGTCAAGCCAAGCAGGGCTGATGCAACTGCCCCACCTGGCTGGGAGCTGGCCAGAGCATCACAGTGTGAGGGCGGCAGGAGGAGCAGTTCTTATAAAGCATTTCTTCCAAGATGAAGTGAAACTGGAGAAGAGCTATGGTACTAAACCAAGTCTCAATGGTGGGACTGATTTTGTACGGCCCTCTGTTGCTTCTACCCACGCTCATTTTCACAAGAGGTCTGAATGCCCAGAGCTTTACAGAGCCTAAAAGAACTCTGTGGAATGATGTGGAAACTTTTCAATTGAAAAGTAAAAGCAGATTTGATAGGAAAAGAGACACAGGGGACTGTTTGTTCCCATTTGCATCCTGAGGCCCTCTTGGGGTGATGCACTGAAGTGGCAATCTCTTCTCAGGGGCTTCTTTACAGCGTATTCCCTCAACACTTTCAGCTGCACAGGCAAGATTTGCCTGTGTATCGACTGGGCATGGGAAGACATAGTTAAAAACAATACACTATTTCCTTTTTTTTTTTTTTTTTTTTTTTTTCTGGTGAAATAAATTGAATGTATTGATGTAAAGTCAAAAATATACTTGAGATAAAAAACAGCTGTGACAGGAGAATGAGAACAACTTTCATGTTTTTATTGCTGCCTTAGAAGCAATTGATAAACAGTACACTTCATATAAATGAGCATATGTCAATATATGACAACAAAAAAATTACAGTGACATAGTATTTAACTTTACAAGGTTGTACAAAATTTCCAAATATGAATAGATTTCAACTTAAAAATTTGGAATAAGTTAAAACTTCAACTATTCTGAAGACTTGAAAAATATACATACAATTTCACTCAATCACATCATTTACAGTATGATTTTTTAAGCTGTTTAGTCTTATACACCCATGTATTTTTAACTGTCTTAGTGGAATATCTCCTGCTATATGCAGCTTTACTGCACTGGGATAGTGAAAGGGGTTCCCTGAGGGCACAGAACAGGCTTTGAGTGTTTATATTTTATGTAATTTGATTACATTTATTAACAAGAAATACAAAACCAAAGCATTATTTATCTGCCCTATAAAAAGAGACTGATTCATCTCCTCTCGCTAAAATTTCCATTGATGCTAATGAGAATTTTGAAGAAAGATTAACAGCAGGATTGGGCTAAACTAAGTCTGTTCAGCCAGGATGAATTAGGTCACATTATTTAATGAAATATTTGAAGAATATCTGTTTTGTATTAGATCTCATTATAGGCTACATAGCTAATCTTGGCTACACACTGAGATATTTGCTTCCATGACAAATAGGAAAGTATATTTGATATGGTACTTTAAAATAATAGGGTGGATTTTGGACTGGTATTTTGAACAGCTCAATTATATGTACTTGATTATTTCACTAAATTTTATGAAGGTTAAAAACGCTGGACAAATGCCCTTGTCTGTGAGCGTGTGATAATTCAGAATGCTGAAGGTCTAATTCAAGCCATAAAATAAGGTAGAGGAGGTTCACACCGCAGATAGATTGCTCCTGATAACTAGGATACTGTAGTTAATACAAAGCTGGTGCAAACAGACTCCATGCACCATCAAAAGGGCAAAAGCTCACTAACTCAAAAAACCATTAGTGAGGATACAGATGAAGGAAGAAATCTGAACAAACTGGCACGTGGGAAAATTGCTCAACTATCTAAAGTGCAGGAAGACACTTGTGCAGCCAGAGGTGAGTCTTAAATTTTCTGCGATGAATTTAGTAAGAGGAAAAAAATCCAAGACATCTATTTGTGTGACTGAATTTTCCCTTCTCTGAATATGTTAAAATATCTATCAAAATGCTGCGTCTGTAGCCTGCTGTCTTTCCCCCAAACAAATAGGCATTATATATACATCATCTCAAAGGAAAAAAAAAAAAAAAAGTAAAAAATGGGCCAGAGATAAGCAATTCCTCATTTCCATTTTTCTCTAACACTGCTGCTGGCAGTAACGGGCGATGCGGCTCACAATGGAGCTAAAATGGTTTCAGAAGCCGCGGTCTGTGCTGTGGGAGTGCACAGCCTGGCAGCGGGTGGGACGAAAGGGGCCGGTGGCAGGCCCGGGGCTGCTGAGGCCTTGCTGGGCCTCGCTCGTATCCTCCCAGGGAATTTGGCCGCAGGCTGGTGTCCAGCTCAGAACAGGGCACAGGAGGACTGGGAGGAGGCCTGGGGTGGTGTAGGTGGCCACAAAGTGTGGCACGGGGCAGAAAGGGGCTTTGGGGGCATGGTGGGGCCTGTCCGTGAGCTGGCACTGGACTTGGGTTAGACCCCAGCAAAGGCTGGTGGCCATGGCTGCTACCAGAGCACAGAGCAGTTTCACTGAGCAACCGACTGCAACATCAAGCGAACTGATAGCAGCCAGAAAACACCGCTGTGCATGGATGGAGTCCACATTCCCTCCTACAAACCTACGTCTGCACAGAAGCCTCCCAGACGGAGGGGAGTAACAGTTTCACCAAAGGAAGGATGTACTCGATGAAGACTTCCAAAGCACTGTTTCTAGATCATTTACTGCTCTTGCAGTAATCTCAAATTACTTTAAGGTTACATTTTTCTTGATTGCTTGTTCAGTATTCTGCCTCTCTGTTGGATTCAGAGGGGAAAAAAGAACACGGAAATATATTTCAAAAGTTCAACCAACATCTAGTGGTTATGTAAACCTTACATCACCAACTGCTTGGCAGACAATGCACTGTACAATCAGATATGACTCTTATATCACATCATTTACTTTTTATCTTAACTAGCAAGCCTCTCCATGAGCAGCAACTAAAGAAATGACTTTATCAGCTTATACTAATGCAACTGTTATCAGGAGCATACAGGGTAAAAGGCATTTGTAGATTACAATAATAATACATTTGCAAGGAAAGTTCCACATGGGAAGGTGCCACCTGATTAGCTTTATATGAAGGGATAAAAAGAAAAAAGAAAAAAAAAGAAAAAAAAAGAAAAAAAAGAACAAAAAAAACCCTTAAGAACACATGTTCCACAGTGGGAGTTCAGTGGGCACCAAGTTGTACAGCACATTTGGGCTAATACCCATGTGGTTAAAGGAGGAATGTGAGAGTTCATTAGACATTCAACCGGGGCCGATGCATTCATTTGTCTACCACCACACAGCCAACCACCCTCTGTCCTAAGGACTGCCGTGCTGGCAGTGATTCCAGAGGGAGAATGCCTACAACAGTATTTAAGTCAGTCTCTGGGTATTTTCTTTTAACTTTGTCTTTATTTAATTGAAGGAGGAAAGGTTACTCCAAAATGTTGCTACTGAGGAAAACAATTGCAAACAATACCTCTCCGTCATTATCTACCTCTACTTTCCCCATTAATGTATTAGTGTTTTGCAAAATGCCATCAGTATGACTTAAGACCAATTATTCTTTCTAACGGTTTCCCTAGACACAGAACTTTATTTAAAAGTCAGCAGGTGAATTGCTATGCAGTACAGAACCTGTTAGCAAAACCAGAGCAACCTGGCCAATAATTTAACTAATATTTGTTTGGATAGTATCTGAATGGATGGCTACTACTAGCTCAGCAGATACCAGACTTTGAGTGACTACGCAAGCACTGCCTGTTTATGTAGCAGAAGGTGAGGCTCTCACTTTTATAGCTTTCTGGTCATTTCATCTGTTTCCAGTAAGTTCATCTCTACTACTTTGGATGAAGAAAAGCAGGGTCTGATAAGGGGTAAAATTACAAAACCCTTTTTATGAAAGAGGCTTCTGAGGTGCTCATTTATCGCGTGTAATCTGCCCCTGTATTTCAAATTCAGAAAGAACAAGAAGAATTAAATTTATTTTAAATATTAAAGCTTTAAATATATAATATTCAGATAATGTCTCTGGAACTAGTTTTGATCCTAAATCAGAAGAACAGCACAGAAATCTTTCAAATATAGGAACAGAATGCACATCAGGAAACACATAAGAGTATATTCATCAGATTCCTGTAATGTTATTTCTACTTCTATCACAAAAATACTCGGTATCTCCAAGTCGAAGCAGGAAGCTTATGACTCTTTTTTGTAACAACTTGTCTTGACTTCCGTGGCCCACACCCTTCCCCCAGCAGGGTGCAAGTACCAGGAGCTCATTTCCAGCTTCACACTAGACAAAAGCCCAGTGACTTTTTTTGGTCTTTGGAAGGGAAGAAGGGCACAAATCCTGGGAACCAAAGTGACACAGGCACGACTGGGGCAGGAGCAACTGGGTAAGGGGACACCTCTGGAAACCCAGGGACAATTTATGTGAAAAAACCTGTATCTCTTTCATTGAACACTTACAAATTCTACAGCCTACAACTGCAAAACATCACATTGTATTTAGTATTTTCTTAGTTCTTTCAGAAAGCAATGAGCAATAGCATTCATGCTTTTTTAAACCTTTAACTTCTGAATAGGCACTTTCACGCATTGGGTGTACTGATTCCAATGATCTTTCCCTAGGCATTTTGCTTCTGAGAGCAGTGAATATGTAATCCTACTCAATATTTCCCTTCAAATGGAAGGGAAGGGAAGGGAAGGGAAGGGAAGGGAAGGGAAGGGAAGGGAAGGGAAGGGAAGGGAAGGGAAGGGAAGGAAATGAATATGATTTTGTAGGTGCTAAAAATGGCATACTTCTACATTGATGGAAGAGAGTGTTGAATAGGTATGTACAGCTGGAGGGGATTGAATCACTATGAAAAGTGAAAATAATGAATGGAGAAAATTACTGAGCATCAGGAAATACCACAAAGTCTATTTCTTGTGATATATCCACACAATACAGGGTTCATAGTAATTGACTTTTATCTTAAATCATGCTGTGGTGCTGGTCTGTGCCACAATAACTATTCTCGAAGTGGCCTTGTTAACCACAAAATAATGAAGGCCATCTCCTCATCACTTTGACACCTCTAGGCTAGATCACATTTGAGGAGTGACTATGGTTGCTTTGTTAACCCAGAGATTTCAATCCAGAAGAAAAATATTCTCAAGAGACTGGATAATTTGAAGCCCAACAAGAAATCAGCTTCTTATCCAGAGACTTTATTTCCATGACAGTGTAAAAGTTTTCAGATCTTTTGGGTATTTTAAGGAATTTAACTATGCCTATGAAGATTTGAAAAAGAAATTTTAAAAGTTCTCTCTGTACACTGTCATGTGCTTATCTAATTATTAGCTATGGCCAAGTATTAATCATTGGAGCACTTCAGGCACTCTTTCATTCCAAATACAGCACTAAATTTTTGTCCTGGAGAGAGTAAGGATTTCCTGTAAAATTCCTGGAAAATGCATATATGTGCACGCACAAACACACAGACAAATAAACCACACTTTACTTCAAATGCCCAATTATTTAGCCCTATTATAGGTTTCATAGATGTTTGAGTGGGGTATGAGGCTGCTATGCCAGAAGTGTGGCTGTTGGTAATGCGTGCTCGTGCTCCCAGAGTCATTCACACACTGAACTTTTCTGGGCATTGTTTGCATGTGTTTATTCACCCCTATGCAGAGAGGATGTGCACATCTGTAAAAACTTTAAAACCTTGTTCTTTTTGCAAGCTTACTGCCAAGTTAAATACATAGTATAGCTTCATTAGCTTGTAAACAAGTTAGCTCTTCTCACCAGAGATCAGCTATTTTTCATAAGACCTTCCCTGAGGTCAGCATCATATCCCAGTTAAACTCAGTCAAGGATTTATTACTTACAAAAACAGAAAAGGACGAATGACCTAGATATACCTACACTGTGTATTTTGCAGTCCTACCACACAAACAAGCGTTTTTTTTTTTTTTTTTTAAATTTCACAATTCCACCTGTGGGCTGGCAAATGAAAAGTACTATTCCATACAACAGAAAGGGCAGAGCAATAGCATGGAGTGGGGAAGGATGACACTTTTTTACTTTTTTTCCTCTCATTTCTAATGCGAGGGATGCTGTTCTTGTTATCTTAAACAAATTGCAGTGGTGGCTTGCTTTTCTTTTTTTTTTTTTTTTTTTTTTTTTTTTTTTTTTTTTTTTTTTTTTTTTTTTTTTTTTTTTCTTTTATGCATTTGCCACTTTCACCTCAAACTGTTTTAATAGTGCCCGCATTCATGTAACCAAACTGAGAAACTGACTGTGATGTTTTCATGATTGCAGGAGTTTGGGACCCCTATTTCTCTTTGGTGAACTTAGACAGAATCCACCCTTAGAACCAGAAGCCATCTTCATATTTGGTGAAGCCAGAGTGGTTTTGGTTAAGCTAATGGAGTTGAACCTAGTACAGTACTGGTGCAAAAGCTCAGCGTGTCATGCATTTCTAAATTTTGGGTAACGTCCAAAGAGCCAGCACAATACACTAAAAACAGCACGTTCAGAAATAAGGACAAGGCATTTTGAAAAATAAGCACTAAGGAAAGATGTGAAAACTTTTCTTGCAGCTAAGCAGGGTAGACCTAAACTGTCCAGTTACAACTGATCAGGCATCAAAGGCAATGTTCACTATGGCTGACAGTGTCAGCATAACTTTGTATATACTTCCATAAACATCACTGTAGATGTGTGTGCCTCTCTCTGTATGCACATATATAGTACTGTGTCATACATACGTTATCCTTCTGAGATATGCAAAGTGCATAGAGATGCATAGGTACAAAATGCATGCCACTTGATACACATTGGAATAAACTATGAAGATGATCTCTGTCAAGGTTAACTAAATCTCCTCTGGTCTTTTAAGTATTTAAAATTAGTCGAACAGCCTTCAAGCACATGTAGGAGTGTATCTGTAAATAACCAACAATCTTTCTTGAGGATAAAAGAAAAAAAGACAATCTATGTTATAATATATGTATTTAAGATGCCATGGGAGTGGTGAAAAGTAAACAAAGTCCCGAATACCAGAATGGCACAGTAAATAAGTTTGCCAGTTAGGACTGTGAAGACCTATCAGTGACATCAAATACTGTGATGATCAAGCTCAGTCAATTGTGGTGCCACGGGGTATGCAATGGAATAAACAGTGTGGAAAATAACAGCTCCAAACACTCCTATTCATATCAAGTTGTTTCCAACAAACAGCACAATCAAATTAACTACCCTATGTATGCTCATCATAAAAGCTGAAATACAAAAATGCCCAAATAACAGACTTTACAAGTTAGTATTTTCCCACCATTTGTCTACAGAAATAGAGAAGTGCAGAATCAACAAATGATCTATGCCTGGTACAAGGAAGAGAATCCTAGTTAAATAAAACTTTTTCTCTGAAAACCTGAATGTCATATAAGATCTAGCTAAGCTTCCCTATAGAAGTGCTTGGGTATTCTGGGAGCCCAGTTCAGGGACAGAAAAACAGCCATCATCAAACACTGCAACTCCAGCAGACATTTGTACATAACCTCTGAGTTAACAGAAAGCAATCTACAATATATACCATTTCACCTGCTCCCAGAAGAAAGTATGGGTAAACACCTAAGAGACAAAAGAATATATATATATATATATAAAGGATCCTGCTCCAATTCCTCTTGGTAAGTCTTATAGACCCTCAGAAAAGAAAGTACTAGACCTCAACACTAGTAATGCCCTTGGAGCAGTTTAACTTGGCATGGAGATTATTTGAAAGGGAATAAAGTCTGATACCAAGACAGGCTTGGAAAACATTTTATGAAAAGAATCCAGAGAATCCCCAAAAGAATTTTGGGGAGAATGAGATTTAGGAATCTCAACAATACATTTGAACGGGGGTGCCTAGGTAATCAGATAATCAAGGGGGCAAGTGAAATGCAGTTTATAAGTGGCTTAGCATGATGCTCCATAACTATCCCTACTGTATATGTAGTAGCATGATGATGTCCATAGATTCAAAATTACTGATGCTGATGACCAGGAAAAAAAAAGACAAAAAAATCCTTTTTCTTTTGATGTTTGTATTCCATGCAGGCAAACTGAGCGTGCTGGAAGAGTTCCATTCACTTCTTATATACACAAGGTTGATACTGAGCCGAGATGTTTCAGGATATTCTTACAGAATAAGTAAGGAAATATAAAAATCAAGACAACCAAATAAGAAAACGAAATTGTACATAATTGAGGAAGGTCATCAGCTGCCTCACAACATTGGTGTGGGTATCCTCACAAAACTGCACGTTTCTGCAGGTCACTTATTGTTCAGTCTATGTAGATCCAGGTGTTCAAACCTGAGGAACTGCTCAGGCTTTTCTGTACTTGTTTAACTTTAGAACAGCGACCAACTGTTCTGCAGATTAAATTCTAGGAAGCGTGTTGTGCTGTGGTAGGATAAAGCACTTAGTGCACCACGACACCTGTCCTTGGATCTCTGGATCAGAGAGAGATCTCACAGCCTCTACTGGTATGGAAGCAATAAACCATCATACAATTTTGCATCCATATAACAATGGATTTTGTTGTCTTAGAGCTGTTTGGTGGTTGACAGTGATTGGAGTCTATTCTACAAAGCCTGCTGCAGACAATCCAGTGGCTCCTGTCTGGCTATCTCCTCTGATTTTTTTTATCCTATTCATATGGAATCTAATCTTGTATTATTGCAGATAATGGGGATGATGCCTGGTCTCTGAAAGCCAGCTTTTCATGTGAGGAATGGTTATGGGACTGAGCTGTTTGCCCTCAGATTGACACTTTCTATCATGTTTCTGACTTAATTTTCCTGTAAACAGATGCAATTTTACATAATTTCTACCTTTTAAAAGTAGTCCTGTGTCAGATTGTATCTTTGGGTCTTGCATTGTTCTTCTGAAACCTACCATGTGCATGTGCCTATGTTCATAAATAATACATCCTCTCGTGCCTATAGTTACAATTTGTGTGTGTGCGCATGGATTTAATGCAAACACGTAGACATACAGGATACAAATTAATTTGATCCCCACTGTACTTGCAACAGCCAAATTCTTAATATTTTATAGTGCATATTCCATTAAATAAATAATAACAAAATTGATCTGTGCTACGTGTATACATACACAACTTATGATGCCTGCAGTAACATTTTAAAGCCTGTTCACACATCAAAAGACAGGTTGTTTATTTCTCTCTTATAACAGTCCAAGGGTTTAACTCTTCCTATTATGTAAACAGTGGTGACAGCCGCTTTCAAAGAAGCTTTACTTCATTAAAAATTAATAGTTTCCCATTGTAAAATCAATACTAATATACCATAAATCCCCCTGATGAATCTGGCTTCCTTACATGCTCTCACATTTTGTGTATTAGGGGCACAGCACTACTCTAAATATCAGAAGTAATAATATGGCAATATATATAGATATAGGTATATATTTAAATGTTAAAGATTAGTTAGGTCAACTTGAGTAATGAATATTTCAAATATATGCTTCTTTCTATAAATAAAGGTCTTTCATTTTCTTTGCAGTGTGGGTGCCTTGCAAGTCTTTGGCTTTATGTGTCTACCAAACTGGTAAACCAAATCTGGGTATCTTTAGCTCAAAATGCACTCATGACATATAGATGAAGCTTTAACTTTTTTTCTTGTTTTATATTGAACTTGTACTTGAAGTAGACTTACAATATCATTTACAAGCTTACTTTTAGGTAGACACTTTAAACAACTCATACAAAAGAAAGATTTGTATGTCAAGAGTATTTGTTTTAGTGACAAGAAAGCTAGGTATACTCTATTCATTTCTCAAGCAGACCTTTGAATCACTTTAAAAGGACACTACAGCTGAAGACCGAAGAGTAATATTTATCAGCATTAAATAAAACATTTGGTGAAGTATGTATAATATTTCTCCATATGAACATAACACAAAATTAAATAGTTCAGATACACAGACACCATTTAATATATTTCCACTGTTGTCAAAATCATCTGTAAACACCATCTCACACTGAATACAAAAGCAGCTTTTACATCAGTTCTGTGTTCACAACACTGATGCCCCTTTGTAAAAGAAGATATTTGTTTTGTTTTATTTTCAGCAAAACAAGAGTTTAAGCAATAAAAAAGTTTTGGTCAGTTCAAAGAAGAATACAAAATTATCTTTCAACATGTAACTAAATCAGATTTAGAACAATAGTTTAAAGTACAATCCTTTCCCCGGGGGATCTCTGACTTTTATAAATCACACTATGTTTGGTGCAGACCACATCACAAATACCAGGAAATACTGGTCATGTCTAAGCTATAAATATGAAAGCCCTTTTAAAATTTTCTCTATTAAAAACTACCAGGTTACAAATTGGCAATACTCACATTTTTTGAAACACCAAATAACCTGGCAATAAACAGATTTAGGTACACTTCTACTGATGATTTTTCAAACAGATTCTGGAAAAGAAACACTTTATAGTGAGTGTCCTTCATGTACAAAAATAAAGGATTTCTTTTACACACAACTTTTGCGTCTGAAGATCACCTCGGGGTGAGCAAGAAATGGAGCTGCTGCTCATGGCCACATCCTTCTGGCTCCTGAACTTTGATGATCGGTGGCCCAGGTGTGGGCTCTTGCCATCCCACACCCTACGTTGAGGGCAGAGCCCTCAAGGTAATCTTCAACTCCTTTCACCTTCATATCCTTAAAAGAGGCATGATCACTCTGGGGAGAGATACTGTGCTCAAACAAAGGTTGTACTGGGCACGTGCCCTGATATATAACTCAGTAGACTGTCAGACTCACAGGCTATGCTTTGGTTCTCTCGATTTGAAATGTGGACAGTGTGTTTTGGTTGCAAAGATAAACCTGAATTTCAGGTGGTGAACAATGAGATAAATATTTATAAGACTTTCTGATATTCTTTTTTTTTAATTTCACTTACGTGCAACAGTGATGTGGGGCCCTGTAAAACCTAGACCAATAGATCACCTCTTTCCTGGTATGTGCGTATTGTAGAGGTGTGAATGTATGTTTTGCATACATGCACACTCACACACACATATATAACATGAGCTGCACATGTAGATACTTGGCAATCAGGGGTACAATAAACAATACACCAAAAGAGAAGTAGACAGGAAGCTCTACCTGGACAACAGAAGCAGTTTTGCAACCTATACAGTGTCTCAAATAATTTCATAATCCTGTTTTGCTAGCTTGCTACATCTGTGTGTGACTGGAATTGAAAGTTGTTGGATTCCTTGGAAACAGAAGAGTTGGGCGAGCTAGATGTGCTTACCTGAGATCCCAGAGTTGATTACAATCAAAGAGCTGGGCAGATCAGTAATGGGTTTATAATTGCTATACAGCTTCTTGCAAATTTGTAGGAAAACTTTATTAAGTCTTTCGTTCCTTAGTAAAAACGCTGAAGTTTGTTAGTTTTTGCTGAATGCAGACTTGATTTTTATATTAAAGTGGATTTATTAAAGGGATACATAAGCCTGGCAGCTGCTTCATGTCTTGATGTTTAAATGTTTGAATCAGCACCCTGGAACCACCCTCCCACCCCATCCCAATCCCGTCCCCTCCCGTCCTATCCCATCCCATCGCATCCCGTCCCATCTTGTCCCATCCCTTCCCATTCCATCTCATCCCATCCAGTCCCATCCTCCATTATTTTTTAAGGTGTTAAAAATACTATTCTATGAAGCCTCCCTAGGGATCCGCTTATGAAAAATGACAGACTGCCTTTGCTGATACTGCTGTTTGCGTCGTTTTCGTTTGTCACACTGGCACAGCAGTAACATCTTGAAAGTGTTTCTGATGTTTTGTTACACAGTGCATAGCACACAGGGTTCACTGTGCTATTGATGTAGCAAAGCCAGTACCCCAGGTTCCAGACAGTTTTGGGGATACAGCTGCAAAAGGTGTTCACCAGAACCATGATGTTATATGGGGTCCAGGTAATGATGAAGGCAAACAAAATGGCACTGAGCGTCTGTGCCGCCTTCTTTTCTTTGATAAGTGACATTCGTTTTCGCTTTGTGATCTGACTTCTGGTTTTCAAGGCAAACTTTTTTTGCCAGGGTTGCCTCCTTGAAGGACAAGGGCAGGGCTGCAGATGTCTTGGTCACTGATGAGATGCCATCAGAAGCTGTAGCTGTCTCTGCTGACCCTGGCTGAATTGGAAGCTTTGAAAAGCTCTTCTGGAAACTTCCACCATCCTGAATGCTTTTGGAAGGGTGCAATTTTTTAGATTTCTTTTCCTGCGACTCCGTGTCGGATTTCTGCAGTTCATCCCCTGACTCATTCAAATCTTCTGATGATGGCAGTTTTTGTGGAATTGAGGATGGCGCTGTGACCAGGAAGCTTCAGCACGATCGAATAGATGGCTCTGGTCTCTGCAGCGATGTCTTCTTCATCGGAGGAGGCTGAATTTTCAAGGGAGGCAGCAGCATCGTTGTTGTTCCAGCTGTCACTGCTGCTGTGCTCTTGGTCCCCCTGGTCCGTGTTGGGTTCCCAGCTCTTCATTGTGAGCCAGAAGTGGCAGCGTCTGTATTTCCTTCGGGTTGAGCGTTTCATGCTCTGCCGTTGCAGCTCGTAGCTGCTGCAGCTCCGGGAGCTGCCTGTCTGGTGCACAAAGCGTGCTGCCTCTGCTTCGCTGCCAGAAGCCTGTAGCCCTGCTAACTCTTTGGTGCGTTTCTCAGTCTCCTTGTAGATCCGCCAATACAAAATACTCATAATGGTGACTGGCAAGTAAAAGGCAGCTATGGCAGTGCCAAAAGTGATGATAGGTTCACTTAAAAACTGGATAAAACATTCATTAGGAGGCACAGTCCTCTCCCCAACAAAATACTGCCAGAACAATATGGCAGGGGCCCAAAGAACAAAAGAGATGACCCACGCTAAACCAATCATCACTCCAGCCCTTTTAGTTGTTCGTTTGGCTCTGTACGTAAGTGGCCTAGTGATGGAAAAATACCTGTCAAAACTTATGACAAGGAGATTCATGACAGAGGCATTACTGGCAACATAGTCAATGGAGAGCCAAAGATCGCAGGCCAAGTTTCCCAAAGCCCAGTGGTCCATGATGATGTATGTGGTGAAAAGATTCATGGAAATAATACCAATGATCAAATCTGCACAAGCAAGACTCAACAAGAAGTAGTTGTTGACTGTTTTCAGTTGTTTGTTAACCTTAAATGCAACAATCACTAGAATGTTTCCTATGATGGTCACCAGTGCAAGGATCCCAGTGAGGAAAGCAATCAAAACTACTTGCCAGACTGTATGTCCACCAGAGGGTCTTTGCTCGTGACATTAGGGATGCGTTTACTGATTCCACAGTGGAGAAGGGAAAACTCTCTGTGGTCTGAGGGAAATCATAGCTGCCAATGAGCGATGCTGCTTCATCAAGTAGTCCTGGTCCATGGGAATCTCTCTTCCAGAAGGAGCTCACATTTCCAAACACGGACGAGGCTGAACTGGTGTTGTGCATGATCATTGTGGCTCTCTGACATAGTCTGGGGTGGGGAGAAAAACAAATAAAAACCAAGTGAACGAGTGAAGATGGTAAATAAAAAAAAAAGTCCACGTACTCATAAAATCCCTTTTAGCGCTTTGAAAGATGTCTTTAAAAGCACAGCAGTCTGTGACACAGTCCAAGTCAAGGCCATACAAGATAGTACTTGGCGTACAGCTGTGATTAGTCTAAGCTTTTTGTAGTAATCGCAAAGCGTTTCCTTAAAAACATCAGTCACAGAAGAACCAAACTCTCAGGAGAATTTCAACCTGCAATAGTATTAAAATGCCCCCTAACTCTAACTCTTAATTAAAATGCTCCCTAATGGATCTGCACCAAACTCTACATCTCAACAGCTGACTATCTTGGAGCCTTCAAAAACTAAATGCCAGACACATGCAGATACAAATCCTCTGAGACTGAGTCAATGCTGGTCTCCAGAGCTCTTGTAGAATGAGCAGAACACCACCAAAGACTGCTGCCTCCAGCTACAGCTAACAATAAACAAAATATCGTTCTGTCTCCTTAAACTACGGAGGTAGAAGGTCAGCATCATTTCACTGTGTGTCAAGCTACTTACTATATCCCTATATTAATCTAAAATGTAAAGATCTCTTCATCTACATTTCAGCTATTTGATAAATGTACTAGAAGTTCTCATTAGCACTTTTTGCACATGCCACTATTCATTTTGCATGCACATTTTTACACTTGGACTAAGGATTCTGTACATCTAATGACTTCAAAATGTCTTTGGGGCAACACGTTAAAATTTCTTTTGAAAGTATGGTCTCTAGAGCTGGGAAAAAGTGCTTGGCAGATGTATGTCAAAGCAATTATTAAACACTTTAGGAAAAGATGAAAAAAAGCATGAAAGGGATTCATAATTAAACTTTAATCCTTTTCCCCAAGTACTTATGTAAAATGAAGACACGATCAGAATAGGGATTTAGATTTCCCTTATTTCATTAACTTCTGTGGTCAACTGACTAGATTCATTGTAATAAATCAATTATATCATCAAGCAGAAAGAATTTTGACGCGAAAGTCCATCACTGATGGTAACTGTTGAACAAAATACGCTTTCAAAGACAATGTTTGTTTTCTCACAGAGAACCATTTCAGACTCATATATTAAAGCATGAGATAATAAGGCATAGCATAATACAATGGTGTTACACAAAATATTTAACCAAGAAGAGATGTTTAGGTTTGGTTCTTTAATTTATAAATTTTTTTTTCTGTTGAACCGTACTTGATTTTGTTAGAAAACCGTAAGACAATATGCGATTTTAAATGGTACAGTTCCTTTGACATATGTTGTAAATGGACCAACCGTTTGTTCTTTAATTCATGCACAATAACTAATACAAAAAAAAAATCGTATTTCGATACCTAGTATTAATGAGATATTAGCTTTTCTCTTTTAATAATAAAAAGACAAGGTTTAATGATGCTTCCTAATCTAATTCAACCCACTTTTAATGTATTCATCATCATATCACACAGGATGTGAACATAGTAACAACATAATAACAGTAAAAATTGCTATGGGAAACCACAGGGTTAAATGTAACTCTTCTCCTGATAGAATCTCCAATATTGAATATCTCCAATATTGAAAATTTGGAGCAAGTCTAGCAATTTATTACAATAAAACAAGGAGGTAAGAATTTTATAAACCGTAACACAACATAAAAAAAAATCATAGTTTGAAACTAAAATTATAATTTACCAAAAAACTTGAACATTCCAAATTTTATTTTCTTTGCAAAGATCACATAAAGAAAATGTGCACATTTACATGAAAATTCAGGCAAAAAGACATTTTCAAAATCTGTCAAGCTGTTCCTCTAAAATGATCATTATTTTTTGCCATTTTAATTGTTCCGTAACTATCAGTGGAGTATTTTATACAAAGCTATACAATAACCTAACATGCATTTAAAAATTAAAACTTTTTTTTTTTTAAAGAGCAAAATTACATTTTTCCACTAGTTGTTTGTTGCTTGGGAAAAGGAAGACTGTGAGGAGCTGAAGTGACTCCATAGGAAGGAAACAGTGAAAATGAAACAGAGAATCAACTATGCAGTATAATTAGCAACAGGCTACCTGTATAATTTGTTTTTAAGAACGTGTTTTAAAAAAGCAGGAAGTTAGAGCAAATGCACAACATTTTAACTAATCGCAAAGATTACATAGATATCATATAATATGATGATTATATATTATAAAAATGAATATTAATCCTTCTGCAAAATGTATAAAACTAATTAGAATTCCCCACATTTTCAGCTCTGATTTTCTCATAGAAAATGAGATACGAACCTAAACCTAGATACGAATAAGGAGTCTGTAACTCTGCCTGTGTTAAATGCTGCATTATATGTAACTATCTAGATATGCATTTGGCTGGTTTTTATGGCTATCACACGCTTGTTCTGCCCAATTGATTCAGACTTTATGGGCATTTTTATTACAGGATTTAAAACAATCAGAATAATGACTCCTATCAGCTTAACGTAAGATATACAATGCCGTAACAGAGAGCATTGTACACATTGAAGATTGGTCTCAAATTTGTATCTGCTGCATAAAAATGCGTAATTTGTACCTAATACATAATTCATGCAGGAGTCTTCCAAAGGATTTAGGACGTGGTAGGTGAGGAAGAGTGGTCCACAGAAGATGCTTGTAAATATGTGAGTGATGAAGCAGGACAAGGGAAAAGAAGGCACAAGAAAGACATTTGCCAAAGAAGCTATAAAAAAAGTCTTTGTCACTTGTGTGGGAAACTGCTCCCTATAAATTAAAAGATGGTGTCAGCAAACACATCTGTTTAATGCATGCTAAAGAGTTGTTACGTTTTACATTTATCTACATTTTTTCTGCAGAAATTTTACTCTCTACTGAAATTAATGAGAACGATTATGTCTTGGAACCACTGAAAATCTGAGCTTGAACCTGTGGAGTTACCAAAATACAAATGCTATTGGAATAAGCAGTTCACAGTGCATGATGACTTTGCTCAATACCAAACACCTCTCTTTGCAAGAACTCTAGTTTTCCATGAGGACGCAGAGTGAAGTGGCTACCAGTTTTTAAAGTCAAGTCAGGAGGATTTGCTTTATATTGCACAATGGGTGACTATTTTATTCATTGCTTATGAACAAAGTTTAGTTCGTAAAGCAAGTATTTACTACCATAGCTTTCAGCATCTTTAGATATACAGCTATTATGAAGGTGAAATCATGGAAATGGATCTATAGGTATAAAAAAATGAACAAGAACATGCAATTAGACAACAAGTTTCTAAAACAAAGAACAATATTATGTGCATTTTCAAGGACTATCTGTAGGCAAGCTCTGAAGGCAAGGAACAGAAAAATGCTATTGGATAAAAAGTACACTACAGCACGTGAATCATTCTCTGAGGTGTCTTCCATCTCTGCTATTATGTGATATCTAAATGGTCATCTTTTTTCTTCATCCTTATCAGACTGCTTTTCCCAAGAAGACCTACAAGAATTTTTCTGAAACCATTTCAATATGTGCTTGCCATCTATTAGAGAAGCTGCGGGACACAACATACTTCTTTCTTTGCTTTCTCAAGATATACTGCTGACCATAGTAGAGCTGATGTAGTTCAGGCCACCAAACAGTACATCATGTCCTCACTGATCCTTACCATACTGCTTCAAAGAAGCTGCAGAAGTCAAATCTGCATGGTGTCAGACTCATCCCACTTACACTAATGAAAGTCCACAGAAAGCCATTTGCAAAATGGCAGGCAGAGGTCTGGATGAGAAACACACGCTTGATTTTCATTCACACCACCTCCGGCACACTCACACCTGCTCACCCCTTTGCCTTGATCAAAGATGACATTAATTTACATGTAGAATGGCTAGAAAAATGGAGATCACACATACTGTGAAAGCATAAATGAAGGCATGTGGAAACCCAGGGTACAATAACATTCTTCTCTGAAAGAGATAGAGGAGCACTCTTAAAGTTCAACTAACTGCTTCCAATGCATGGGTAAAATAAAAACACAGTTCACTTGTCAGCAAACACTTAAGCAAGCATTGACAATGTTCTTGCCAACTGTTTATGGGCCAGAGTTGTTAGGCACAGTGGGAAAGAAATCTTTGACTCGGGATCGGTGAAAAGTATCCTTCTTGCAATGTTTTACTTAGGAAGCAGGCATCTTTTCTACAGCTGTCAGATAGGATGAAGTCACAACTAGAACAGTACGAGAGAGAGCTGGATTATGATATTTGCCAAATATAAGCCAGAAATGATTAATTTTATAGGGTGCAGACCTTCCTTTACTGACTTGAGGGACAGCAGGGGGTGAAGGCCAGAAAACATCTCCTTCGCACACAAACACTTGCAAAAACTCTAGAAGGTACATGCAACATAGTCAAGTATTGACTGAGAATTCTGAAAGATAACTTTAGACGATGATATTGTTACATTGCTTTTTCACAAAAAAGGCAAGCTGGTATCTTCTCATATATGAGAAAGGACCAGGGAGAAGATGCTGACAAGAGATAAAGGAGATGAAACTCATTAAAGGGCAAAGAATAAAAAACAGTGTCCCTAAGAAGCCATGGTAGAAATAAGAGTATTACTAAAAAGTAATAATAAAATAGTTGAAAATTCAGTAGCACTTCACATATTCAATACTTCAGTGTTAGCCTTGGAAGTCCAAAAGAGCTATTGCATAAAAGATAGAGATAACCTTGCAAAATTAACGTGTAAATGCATTATCTATCACCAAATCCACTAAAACAATTGAGAATTCTGATTAATTGTAGTCACTGAAATGCAGTTTCAATGTAAATTAACCAATAAACCCTTTCAGAAATGCCATGCTTTGAGAGAGTCATCAGGACGAAATCTGGAAAAACCTTACTTCAGCTGCATCTTTCTGATGCTGAGCATGTACTGGAACCAAAGCTTTGTTTCTCCGGTCAGCTCTCCTATCACCAGGCTGCAAAGTAATTTGTCTAAGTCACTGTTTCAATGAATGCCTGAGCAGCCCTTAGCAGCCCAGTAACTGAGGAAGAGGAGGTGCTGATTGCCACCCAGCCCTGAGCTCCCTACTGCCAAGTACAATCCTGCAAGCTGGAACTTGGCCTTTTAAATCTCTCAGGCATTAAAGGGACCCTAAGTTAGGCTCCAAGGTGACCTCATTACAGCTTTTCAATACTTAAAGGGGACTTATGACAAAGATGGAGTGACTTTTTGCTCAGGCAAATAATGATCGGACAAGGGGGAATGGTTTAAACTGAAAGAGGGGAGATGTAGATTCAAGGTTAGGAGGAGATTCTTCTCTCACAGGATGGTCAGGCACTGACACAAGTTGCCCAGAGAAGCTGTGGATGTCCTATTCCCGGAGGTGTTCAAGACCAGGTTGGACAAGGCCCTGGGCAACCTGATCTAGTGGGTGGCATCCCTACTAATGGCAGGGGGGGTGGAACGAGAAGGTCTTTAAGGTCCCTTCCAACCTGAGCTGTTTTATGATTCTGTGGTTCTGTGATTCAAGTCGGTGAGTAACAAAGGAAACTCCATGCAGTGAATTACAAAACTGTTTCCTACAATAAAAAAGCCAAGCCTTTAGAATGCTTAATGCAGTTATCTAACCTAGCACATTAGGTTTGTTCCAAAAGTAGTTTGCTAAAATAAAAAATACATATGCATTTCAAAGTTTTCATGAAATTACTCCCAAGATTACATATAACTATTTTTCAAATCACACTTAAAAAACAATAGCAACAACAACAAACACAATCAAGAATTTTTAAAACTTAAACAAAATGAAGATGCAAGTATTTATAATGCTGTTTATCATTTTACATTTGTGATGTCACATCATTACAACTAATGTAGTGCACGGTACAAGATTCCTTAAGAATGTGCAAGTGATAACAGGAGGCACAGTGCAATTACCAGAGAACAGGACCTCAGATTTACAATGACTTATCTGTACTGATGATTAAGATATTTCATTCTCAATAGAGTTTTGCATCTTTGCAAAATGAGAATACAGAGCCACAGAAATTGATCCCATTACCAAATATCATGGCCAGTTCTCTTACATATTCACAGTTGATGCAGACAAGTAACAGATATACTCTTACACTTTATGCATATGTAAATATGCACATAAGACTATATATATATAAATATATCACACATAAAATGTGACAAGAGTATGTGTGTATATATAACTGCAGATATATATGTGTGTTTATATATATATACACATACATCTGCAGATATATACACAAACACTTGTTGCTTTTCCAAATACTGTTATATGGAAAAATTAAATCTTTTACAAATTAGCTGTCAACTTGATATAAATAAAGCTCATTCAAACACATTACTCTAAGGTGATTGTTACAAACACTGCAACCTCAAGCTCTTCCATTTTCCATCCATAAAGATGTTTTGCTTAATCCTACTAAAATTAGCTAGATTTAATAAGTCACAGCTTTAAAATCACTTTTGTGATTCTTGAATTCAATTTACTTATTATTTGCTTATTATGTTGCTGCTGTTAGTGTGTGAAGCCTAGCAATGAGCAAGCTAGACTCATTCTCTATGAGGAAACATTCCCAGGGATGTGGTAGAATCCCAGTCACTGGAGGTTTTCAAGATGCGATCAGACAAGGTATTAGATAATCTCATCTAGGCTCCCTTTTCCCATGAAATGTTGGACCTGTTGATCTTTGTAAGTCCCTTCCAGCCTGGGCTGTTCTATGGTTCTACGATACATTTTATTTTCATGATTTTGGCGAGCATTTACAGAACCCAATGCAAAGCACTGAGTTACCTGGCCCATCTCCTTTGCTGTCCTGCAGTCAGCAGAACGGAGCATCCGTCCAGAGCAACTCCAGTTTTCCAGCTGGGATGCATGGGCATGCCACACTGGGAGCACCAGAAACACCACCCAACACAGCCAGGAAATGTGGCATCTAAAGCTGTGCCATGCGAAGAGCTTTTTTTGTTTCTTAATTTGCCGATTAGTTTTGGTGAGCATCCACCATGCCATTCACTTTGACAGGGAGGCCTTTGTACTGCCCAGCTGTCCATGCAGAATCCACTGTGGGCCTTGGTTGCTTACACTGCTTTTGCTTATGCAATATGCGGTCTTCCCAACACCCTACTTGTAACATGTACATCATGTAACATGAACATCTCGCTGAGGGCTTTTATATTACAGTAGAAATGTAACTTTGAATATGTTTTAATGGCTATTGATTAGAATGGAAACATCTGATTATTTACAGAGCTATAAAAGGAAGTGTAAGTCATGTTTTACAGCTAGGACCAGAACAGAAAAAAAAAATCTCATACATGCATCTGTTGCCATTTCAAAAATCCAGATGTGTATTTCTGATTCCTTGCATTTAGGACTTTTTTTCCAAATATGTTGTATATAACAAACATAAATTCTAGTCTGCATAGTTAAGAGGACAGTGATTGTAACAGATAGCCACATTTATTGGATAAGTGTATCTGTGCTATTCATTATTTACTTGTTTGCTAGCTTCAATGACTTAACACTTGCTCACTCCATGACTTTTAGTCTCAAAATAACCCTATCTTGAAATCCTCTGAAATGATTTCAGGTGCAACCATCTCACTCACTAGGGCTCCTAGTCTCAGTTCTGATACGGCTGAGATGTAATGTCTGGTTTACCAAGGGTAATAGCAGCAGATTTGCTCAAGGAATGGCAATTTTCATTCTAAGGCACATGCACTTTGTGGTTATTGTCTGAACAACTCCTACAGAAGAAAGTGAAACGTTCAAAAGCCAGAGCTTGGATGTGCCTACAATTTTTGATTTACTGAAAACCAAAGCATATTAAGTCTTGCTTAATTAAGATTACAGTAAATATTGACTGCCAGCTATAATGGCTAAAACTACGAAGTGCATTTGTATGAAGAGAGGACATTATTTAAATTCCAGCCAGTTTCCCTTTCATAGAGTTTTATTAAAATTACACCCCATCTGTCTAATTGATATTGGAGGAAACAGGCATATGGTCTGAAACCTAGTCAGAATTATAATCAAATACTGAGAGTTTAACTCACTTGAACAACCTACTGACTTTAATGCTATGCATTGCAGGTATCTGGGGACAGGAAGGTTTGGCTGAAGGGTTGCATACTATGTTGAATTTAAACATTAAATTAGATTGAGATTAAAGGAGAAAACCAGCTAATCAGTTATCTTGTTTATGCATTAGGGGTGCGTATTTTTTCCTTTGAGTAAAAACCTGTCCACTTCATTTCAAAAATTTATTATATATATTTTTTTAATGTAGTATATTTTAATATTTTGTTACTCTGTTATGCTGAATCCAAGTCATGATCTCAAATTTCACTGTGCAGTATGTATAGATAGGTACTTGGCTATCTCTTTATGAAAGGCTATTTATGGATTCCCCAGTAACTCTCCCAATAATATATTTAAGTATCACGTACTAAAATGTTAATTGCGTGAAATAAAGTAGTAGGAATTCTTACCCTTAATATATTTCTCCTAAATGGTGTTAAAGGCTAGAATACCTTGACTTAAGTAAGGAAAAAGATGTGCCTACATAGAGAGAAAAAAATTCAAGACTTCTGAGTGAATTTTTCTTCTTTTACTAGACACCATTCTTCTCTGAAACAATAATCATGTTTGAGCAAATTAATATCAAGAAGTTAGAGCTTGTTACAAATCACATGTTAAATGTTAGATAGGCTGGATATTAGGATAGATAGGATATTAGGATGGATGGATATTAGGACAGATGGATATTAGGGTGGATATTAGGTTGGATCTTAGGAAAAACTTCTTTACTGAAAGGGTTGTTAGGCATTGGAATGGGCTGCCCAGGGAAGTGGTTGAATCACCATCCCTGGAGGTCTTTAAAAGACGTTTAGATGTTGAGCTTAGTGATATGGTTTAGTGAAGGACTTGTTAATGTTAGGTCAGAGGTTGGACTAGGTGATCTTGGAGGTCTCTACCAACCTAGACGATTCTGTGATTCTGTGAAATGAAACAAGTAAAAACAGTAATGCATTCGTAATCCAACCCTACTTTTAGTAATTCTTGGATGCATTTAAAATCCATATTGAATGTGAATAAGAATATTTACGGAGCCTTTAAAAAAATTATGAAGAATAACAGACCTCATCAGAGGACCTCTTTACTATCTTAAAGGAAACTGTTCTAAAAAAATGTAATCAAATGATAATATAAGGAAAACAAATAAATTTTTGCTTTTACGCTTTGCTCACTGACACAACACACCATCAGAGAAAGCTGGAAAATAGAACAATTTATCTTTTTTTTTGAAGTATCAAAGAAGACAGGGAGCTGGACACCAAGCTTTAAAGAAGGCACCTGACACACACCTCTCAATTTCATTTGTCTGCAAGAGGAAAATGAAATGACAAAACGATGACAAGACCTGAAACCAGGAAACTGAAAAAATACATATTTTTTCTGGAAATACTTTCCAAGGAGGGAAAATAAATACACCAAACTAAACAACAACAACTACAAGAAAACACACAAATAAAAACTCAAACCACAGTTTTGATTTTTTGCCTTTTCAAAAACTATGTTTTTTTCTTGGGAAAGTAATTTAATTTTCTGTCAGATTCAAACTGAACACCAGATATTTATTTTTATTTTTTGTCAAATGCTGCTGAAAGTAGATGAATTATTGTTATTTATTTAGAGAAGATAATAATAAAAAAGCTGGTGTTTACGTCAAGGTCTATTAAAGAGCTATCAAAGCCTCCAGTACAAATGTCAGTGTTTACCTGGTATCAGGTCCTGTTATATGAAAGATCTCTAATATCCATCATTTAAACCTGTTAACTAACTCAAGGTTGAAGTTCTCTTGAGAATGAGAGAATCCTGAAAGGCTCTAAATTGTACTTTTGATGAACAGTATATTTAATACTGTAGCCATGGCACTGCACCCAGGTGGTAAAAATGCTCACCGCCTAATATAATTTGATGATGGACGGTTTGGCAATTTTATATTAGGTGCAATAAAGTGACTTGAACCATGCTAGGAAACACTTTATTAAGGGAAATTTATTGTTATTCACTTTGGTGATTGAAATATTGTTGCTATCTACCACAGCAAAACCAACACTCCCACATAGGACAGATGGTTTACTTAAAAAGCTGAAAGAAAACAAAACAAACAAACAACAAACTACAGATAGAGGAAAAAATTGCTAAGAAATATCTACTATCTATTATCTAATGAAATCTGTACAAATATTTGCATAAATACCGACTTTGTTTCATTATTCACTGGTATATAATAAGTCCATCTTTCCATTTATTTGAAAGTGTAGTTTAATACCCACTAGGTGGCACAACAGTTATTCAAAAGCAAAAGTCAGGACTGCAATAAAATCTTAACTGGTATCTCATCAAGCCTACATGTCTTACATGTGGAAATAATAACTAATCAAATTATATCTACTCCTTGATAGGGACAGCACCTAGAAGAAATGCATATAACCCAAATATTGGTCTGAACCAAAGCAGTGACCAAATTACCAAGAACTATGTTTTGTGCTGTAGCCTAACTTATTTACTTTTTTCCCCTAAAATAGACACATCTGAAAGTCCTGGTGGAATTCTGTAATTTAATAAATGGCCTATTCCAAACTCCAACCCCTTGTATGCATGCTGCGAGGAATTTTTAGGCTCTGGGAAACCAACAGTAGCAGTCACTGTGGATTTCAATGAATGCAAACAATTATTCCTTATTCATAAACAGACAAGTAATTAAATAATGTTATCAATGCTATAATCTTTTTTTTTACGGTTTGTGTGCAGTTTTTTTGGTTGTTTGTTTTTTTCCAGTTGCAAAGCAAGATAAATGGAGGCATGCCCAATGAAAATAGTCCTGACAGAGAGGGAGAAGATGCTAATGAGAAATGTATCTGGAGTTACTCTACATAAATGTCTGATGGTAACTGTTGTAGCAGAGTCCTCTCCTACCAGAATTTCATTAGGTTGCTATATATTTGTTGGTTTAATATCTGCCTTTTCTTCCTACTTGATATACATACTGAGAGCTTAAAGTTTTTGAACTACAGTCTTGCAAAATCAGTTTTAGTATAAAGAACAGGCATGCAAAAAGCTGTGGTTTTACTCAGTGTGCAGAATGGATGTGCCCCAGCAATTAATCACAGTTGCACAGCAGAGCTCAGGTTTCTTTAGGACTTTCTTGCCTTGTTGTAGGAGGTATGTAGCAAAGGAGGCACAAAGCTGAGGAGAAAAAAGGAAGGACTAAGGTAAGTTAAATGCAGAACTCAAGTTCATTCCTAATTGTGTCATAGGGTTTCTACACACTACAGGAGGAGTGACTTACACAGATTTTTAAAATAATATCACCTTACCTTAAAAAGATACTGCAAAGTTGAACTTAGTAGTGCACAGGCATTCCTCAATTTTGTATAGGCAATTTTGCAAAATGAATGATCTTGAAATATTATCTTTGCAGATTTGCATCTGCATGTTTCTAAACTGTTAAAATTCATTCTATCGACTAAAAAAGACCATTTTTAAATTTAGCAATGATGTATTCATCTACTACACTACAAGTTTTGTACTCAGTACCTAGCTAATATCCTCATGGTACTCTGTACTTTCTCCTCATTTCTGTTTCTGAGGTTTCACGCATTTTGACATTGAAAATAGAAAGACACATGGAGATGTAATTATATTTGGTGAAAAGGTTGCTATCTAAGTAACAGAGTTTTGCTTCCAAAATAAGAAGGTAAATTGGACCAGTGATTATCTGTATGTGGTCTTTCAAGCCTAAAAAACCTGTGTTTTGCAAACTCATTACAGTCTAGGATAATTAAAAAACAACAATCCATGCTGAAAAACAGGAGTCCTAGCTAAAATAGAAAGAAGATATTTCTCCCAGCTTTGATAAGGTTGCTCAGATGGCAGGTGGAATATGTAACTTTCAGGAAGGAAGTGAAACGCCAGTAAAAAGAAAATCTGCACCTAGAAAATTTCTCTCCTACCCTGAAAGGTCAGAGGCTTTTTAATGTTTAAACGTAGAACAGGGATGCTTGCTGCATGTGGTTTCACTGAGTACCATTGACTAATAAAAAGACGTATTAATGCTTCATTGAGTATTAAGTATTTCCTTCCATTTATCTGCCTTTTATCATCCAGCTGCTCCATTTTGATGCTTTGGTTTGCCAACAAGCTGGTATTTCCAGATTGTTGTGGGCCTATCTGACTAATTTGTTTAATTATTTTTATCTTTTTTTTTTTTTTTTTTTAGGATGAGAAGAGAATTTCATATTTATCTGCTATTCAGAAGGATATATATATATTTTTTTTTAATCTTGGCAGTACTGTAGTGATACGTTTGGGTAAAAGCTCCTAGGACTCAGAAATCTTAATTAGGTAGGTACCTACTGCGATCTGTGGACAGACTCCAGATGAGTACACGGACTGCAGATTTCTGCTGGTGGAATGGAAACCTCACTTGCTCCTCTTGGTACCCTACCCTGCTATTTCTTGCAGGTCAAAAGGCTTAATGTAGAAGGGCCATGGTAGACTCTGCCTCTTGTTCACTAGAGTGACCTCAGCAACAGCTCTTGGAGATGTCTTAAATTCATTATTCCCTGTTCGCAGAACCTGTGAGCTGGTTCCCCGTGTTCACAGAGAACCTTGTATTGTAGTGTCAATGTACTCTCCTAAAAACCTGCCTTGTGGGCCAAGGGACGTCCTTTGAAGAGGAAGAGGTGTGTCTAGGGTTTGTACCCCAGGGCCAGGGTAATGGGTGCATGTGCTTGTGAATGCTTGTGTGTTAAAAGCTCTTGGAGACCTACATGAAAGTTCACTGTACAAACAAGAGTAAACTGGATAAAAGAAACCGGTAAAACTGGATGAGAGAAACAGATTTTTAAACTCAGTGGAAGGAATGAAAGAAAGCAATGAAAATGAATGAAAGGAATGAAAGAAAGGAATGAATTGAATAGGTAGAGCACAGTAAAAAGATGACAGATGCAATCTGGTAGGTCCTTATGGGAACCTGAAGTCAGCATGGAAAGCAGGGAGAGCATGCAGGCCACTATCCCTCTTGGGACATGGATTCTTGTATCTAAACATAGCAACAAAATCACTTGTGGTAAAAGGACATTTCCACTTGTTCTTCTGGAATGCAGACGGAATTCTCTGTCATCAGTCCTCCCTCTTCCTACATTAGCCCTCATGGCTTGCTCTGTAAGTGAGCAAGGTTATTAGCAACCACAGCTATAGTTAGGAGAGGAGTCCAGGTGTACCGGAGTGAAGATGTCAAGAATAGCTGGGACTTGTTGCCCCCTTCTAGAGAAATAAGCAACTTTGATGATGAATTATTCAAAATGGACCATGAAAAAGAATTGCTGAGAGCTGCTTGTTCACAGAGCAGATTTGAAACTGTTGAACTTTCCTTCCCACATACATCTGACACAAAATGTATGATCATGAAGTCATGAACAAATAATTATTTTTACCAAGATTAAAATGTCAAAACATACTGAGTCACTAAGTAGCCTTTTCCCATTTTACCAAAGTCTATGTATAGCACTGAATGTGGCATGTGACAATTCCATGCCTGAGAGGAAGTCTACAAAATCTTCCTTTGGCACCTGCTCTACTGAGTGCTACATTACTATTACTGCTTTCATGATGCTCACATTGATTCCTTAGCATTTGAATGTGAGCACCATAATTTTCAGCTACAAATTCCAAATCTTTCTTTTCCCAGATAGATCTGTCAGTAGCAGGATAAGATTCTCGATCCTGAAATAGTTTGCAGGTGAAACTAACATTTTCTAAGCACTTCTCAGGAAAAAAAAAAAAAAGCCTCTATCCTAAAGAAGCAAGATTTTAGCTTGTCATTTCACAAAGTTCAAAGAGTAGGAAAGGATGGACAAACATACTGTTAATAATATTAGATATTTATAGAGTGAGACGAGTGCACGGAATTGCTTTGGCATATATAATAAATGAATCAACGTCTCATTTTCATGTGTGACAACAAGTGCCAGTGTTGACCTCAACGAAGAGAAAGAAAAAGCCACGCTGACTCCCCGACTTTCAGGAAACCCACACCTTGTATAAAATAAATAAATAAGCGAATAAATCCCTCACCCATTTGCTTCAGATATACACCATTTCAGCTGAGACTGAGATCTGGTGGCAGATGCTTGGTACGGCAGCATGAAGAACAAGACTAAAAGGAGAAAAGGGTTTCCCAAAAGAGCAGGAGGAATGGAAAAAGCCAGGGACTCAGCTTGGTGACCCGAGGCCAGGTGACAGCAGAGAAATGCTCACGCCTCTAGGTCAAGTCCTTCTTCCTGTGACTCAGCTGCAGCAGCACACACCTCCACCAGGAGAAGTGTCCGAGCAAATCTACCATGCCAGCTCCTGAAACAGTCATTGCACGGGACCTCTGCAATTCAGTAGTGCTTCATGAGAGAGATCGGGGCGGGGAAACTCAATAAAACAAGAAGACATTAAAATGACAGATGAGAAAAAGGAAAGCAACTTGTTCCCAGGCCTATCCTCACATCAGTGAATTGCCGTCGCAGAAGACTGGCACAGATAAGCAGTGGCATATCTGATACACTGATTCTCCTGGTGATACAAGCCACCGGTGGTGAACCGATCCACTCTGGTGCTGGCCGTGCTGGGAGTTACTTGGGAGGCTGTGGTCACTGAAAGGGAGCAAGTGTACGATATTTTAATAAACCTCTGCATGCGAGGAAGATGTTCTGCTTGGATTTATCTGCGTAGGCATGAAATACAGGGGAAATGGTAGGTGGAAGGAAACTGGTGGTGGTTTGTTCTCTAGCAGCTCTGTGCTGTAGTATGATAAGAGACTGGAGTCTACATCCTGACTGGCTTCTTTATCTTTTCTCTTTAAATGACATTCATATGTTAGTGACAATTAGTCATTTTCATGGCTCAGTACAGAAGTGATGTGCAAGCCACATAACCACATTATTATGAAAGTGACCATGTGAGTATGGTGTTAACAGTTGAAAGGCCTTGGTCTTCATGAGGTCACACATACTTACATTGTATGATTCTTGCCAGTATATATAACTTAGACAGATAAGACTGAACCATGCACGAATGTGCATGAGCTCTTATATTCATGTGCAGTGTTTCTAATGATAGCAGAGTAGGATATTTTTGGTAATACTTGTAGCTATAGGGATCCTGTGTCCTGAGTGCACTTCAGTGCACTGTTCCCAAGCATACAAACAAACAAAACACAGAAAGCATTCCCTATTTTGTATCCTTTGGTAGTACAGCAAAGCTCAAAGTTGCTTGGTTTTCAAGCACACAGAAGACATACCTGGGTTATCACCCAGAAAACAGGTAAGAAACAGAATGGCCATCTGTTCGACATACAGTCTTCATGTATCCATCAAAGCTTTCTATACCATAAATCTCTCATGATTTTAAAGACAATGAGAAATATCCCATCAACGGTCAGGTAAAACACCTCTGGAAGGAAGCAGTTTTTAGCATTGTAGAACTCTTGACATTTCTTTCTAAAAAACGATAAATAGACTTTCAAAAGCACAAAATACAAGAACCTCCAAGCAAAATAAAAAAACCTGTATAAACTGGGTGTCCACCCGCCTCTGCCTCAAAGGCTTATCTTCTCTCCAATATTGGTTATATTCCCACCTTAACTCTGTCCAAATTGTTTCAGTACTATGAGCTTTCAAAGAAGACATATTAGGATAAGTTCACTACTAACAGGAGGATAATTATTCCCCTTGTGACACAAGAAGACTAATTTGAATTTGTAACAGTAAATTGAACGACAGCTGTGAATAAAAATGCAGAACCCTTGTCACTGAAACATACTCTGACCAGAGGGGCTGAACAATGACATGCTGGTGCAACAGCAAAACAGCTGGAAGCCATGTTTAAGGGGTTTTCAGAAATGAGGCAGCTCAGCATCCTTGTCCCGCTCTAAGCTGAATCCATAATCATTGGTTGCTGTCTCTTTTCAGAGGCAAACTACTTATGCCAAATGGACTTCTGCTCCTTAGGACTGCAAAGCCAAAACAATGTTTGGGGGAGACATATACATTTAGAATTTTTTATCAAACCAATGTTAGCAATTCTGAGAAGTGGGATAAGGAACAATATTTGTCTGGTCTCTCAATATAACTGTTTTGAAACAGTAATATACATTATTTATCATCATTAAAATACGCATTATTTCATTATTTAAAAGTACATAAGTACATTTGGCCTACATCAGGTCAGAACTAGCTATCTTGTGCATAGGAAAGCCGGTAGTGACAAACTCCATTATATTGGGTTGGAAATACACACAGTGGGGGGAAATCCTAGGTGCATCAGCTCAGGTATAATGGCATCTGAGGACACTTATTATTTACTTTGTACCTACATCACTGAGTATGAAGGATTTTACTCAATCACTCTATCGTGAGTATAGCACACAGAAGGCTTTTCTGTATTTTTTGCCTTATTGTGAATTCATTATCAAAATGGTGCTGGATTTCCATGTCATTTTCAATACTGTGTGCCAAAAATAAATTTTATAATTTAATCATTAGTGAAAAATAAAGCACTGGGGTACCTACCCGTCACTGAAATGTACCTACTGACTTTGAATGGGCATTTAGGATCCAGAATCTGTAGGCTGCTTTTTTTTCTTCAAAAATCCTACCCTTAGTCATCAAACCTATCCTGGTTTCAGAGATTCAGGTACGCTTCTACTGAGATTAGAGATAAATTATGAATTCATATAGGAAATTCAAAGCCTAATCTTGAAGAAGGGAATGTTAACCTAGGTATTGATACTTAACAGTATTAAGTGTTGCCAGAGAACTGGCAAGACTTTCAAGAGGCAAAATGTATCCCTGAGGGACAGTTCTGAACTACAGTCACTCTGCTATGTATTAATATTTACCTTAGCTTTTGAAATGGAGAATAGCGCATAAATGTCTCTGTAGCCTGTTCTGATCTGAGCTTGCTTTTCCAAGTGTCTCTGCTTCCCCATCAATCCCTCTCCATAATCTTTACTCCTAACTGAGAATGTTTCTGGCTGAAAATGTATCCATACAGTCCGTATCCTCCAAGCTCCAGTTTATTAGAGAATACAAATAAGCTGCAAGCCTTTAGGATTCATGTAAACCTACTAATACTCCCACACTGTCTGTGCTTTCAACTGCAAGGGAAACATTCCTTATCTGCAGCTGCAGAATATTAAAATACAAAGTTGAGGGGTTTGATGGCACTTGTGCATTTCTGCCCTTTCATCTGTCCTTTACCACTCTAGCACTCATTTACCCACAGGAGGAAGTGACTTGCTGCCAAGGTAGATGTAAATTGTATCAGACAAGGGAAAAAAAAAAGTTCATCAGTGTAGTGTAGGAAACAATTTCTGAAATGCAAAGTGTCAGCAGAAATAAGTTTCTGTTGTCCCATTGCTGTTCCATTCCCATGACCTTATTCAAAAGGAGTAATAAACCACATGGCTTTTTGCTATTTGAAATAATTTACAAATTTTAGGACCTAGATGAGTTAATTTCTCACTAAAGTCTCTAAACCCAACAATCCTTGTATTTCATTTCTTAAATACAAAAAAAAAAATATCTGAGAACTAGAAATCAAAACGTGCTCTACCTATAAAAATGTGAGAGTTGGGAAACAATAAGTACTGACATAATTGGAAATATTGCCTTTAATTCCAGTGTTCAAGATCTCACATTGAGTTTATTTCAACACACTTTGCAATTTCTACTTTTTTTTTTTTTTTAATTTTATTTTTTCCAGTTGAGTAATTTAACACAGTTACAAAGACTCTCACCCCTCTTACTTTGTAAAGTACAAAGAAGCTCCCAAACACTGACTCCACTGTGCTTTCAGCTGGACGCAATGTGTCCAGGTACACTGCCGGGTCAGGATGCTGTGCAGAAAATACCACAAGTTATCTTCCCAGTAACGGCCCTCACAACACGGCAGGTCAGAGTTCTCTTGAGAGTATCAGTGATATTTGATAGAGTTCTTCATTCATTCACTGAAACTTATTGGCAGAAATCAAGCCAACCAGAAAACCAGGAGATTAAACCTGGAAGCCATGAGTCTGGGTGACTGAATCTCAGCTGACTGCACTTCTCAGAGTGCCTTGCCTCTAGTCAGAGGCAGCAAGCACCAGACATAATCTCAAGATACTGGCAGAGAGAAAATCAGCTCTGCTAAAAAAACATATGGGGATAAGTGATATGCACGCACACAGGGTTGGCCTCTGGGATGCCTCATTTTAGCAGTAACTGGAGAACCTGTGTGGATTTCCCTTTACTGCACATATTCATCTTCTTGGCTGCATCAAGTACTCAACTATCACCCAGTCTGATTAATATTTATATCATAACCTTCATTTGTAGATGTTATTGCAAAAAATCTGCATTGATATAAAATAGGAATGTCTTCATTGCAAATCTGGTGAATCTTTAAAATAATTTCCCTATTAGAAGGTTACTTAAAGGCAGATTTTTCCATTAAGCAATTTTCAATATAATGTCCACTTAACTTTAATTGACAGAAGTGAAATGCAAGCAAATGCAGATCACTTTATGGTCTAGTAAGTGCATATTAGAACTGGATGGGAACAAGGTTCTTCTTTCTTTTAGAATTAGGCAGCTACTTCTTTTCATCTAAAATATGAAGAAATTTCCAAATAAATCAACTAATCACTGTGCTTCCCCTGAAATTGTAAAAAACTGTTCACATGCCAATGCTTTCTCAAAAAAAGACCTATTCAAACATCTTCCACTGTATATGCTACAGCACAGAGTCTCGTGAGTGTGTATGTACACGCACGGAAGCAGTGCTGCAAGGTTGAAGAAGTCTGTAGGTTACATTGGTCTCTGTTCCTAATGCCAGTCATTCTGGAAGGCACTTCGATCTCTCATTTTTATTAATAGGTATAAAATCCATTTTTCTAATAGCAATAACCAAATCCCAACTGAAATATTCCTTAAGACACATTTATACCTTCAGAAGAAAACTCTTGTCAAGCTAATAGGAAATAGATAGTACCTATTCAATTTTTATTTTTATTTTTTAAAGCCAGGTAAATATCAAACCTTAGTTTGCTTATCTAGATAAAATTTATTTGAGAAATGCAAATGGAATAGCAATACCTTCACAGCTCTCCAGTGATGCTATTGCAATCTTACTAGTCACTCTGAGAATCAACAGGACCCTGATCCTGCACCCTGTGCTCAGTTCAGCAGCACAGACATGAATAGTGCAAGTAAACTTGGTGGGGAAATTAAGATCACTCAGGACTGTGACAGAAATGTTGCATTAAGAATAGCATTAAGAATTGGTACTTATTAGCTTTATTTTATTGGACTTTGCAAAATCTCTATCTGCCCCCCATTAACCAATAAGGCCTGAAATGTAACCTGCCAGGGATTTTCCATGGGAAATTTCCACCAAGTGCAGACAGTCCTGGGTGTCCAGAGGCTTCCTGGACTGTCTCTCTGTCCTCATGACTTCTACCGGAGAACTGGAGTTCTTCACCTCCAGGCTGCTGTGCACTATCATACTCTTAATAGTTTTGGATTCAGCCTTTTAAATAACAAACTGATTTCTTTTTTAATAAATTTTTTGTTTGTCGTAAGATCTTCATCCTATTACCTTCTAAATATATAAGTTTACAAAACTTCGGAAGTTCCTCTTATCTGTGTTAATATGACTTTTCTGCAAATTTCCATTGACCTCTCAGTCTATCTTTCAGCTTGTGTATTTATTTCCATCCATGCAAAATGAATGTAAATGCCTATTATTCTTAATTGTGATTTATTCTTATAACTCACAAATGCAAATTAGTTATAGAGTGTAAAATAGCAAAGAAGGATTATTTTTTGATTGTTTCTTTCCTGCAAAAATGGTATTAAGTCTGGCTCATAGTAAATGAAGGATGACATTTACCTCTTCATTCAAAATCCACTCAACAGGAAACAATCATTTCCAAATATGCTTGCCTATACTGTCTATGGTATATCTATTGTTTTTTTTCCCTATGAAGTTTAGAGTTGTAGCTTAAAAAATGGATTCTGAAAAAAATAATTAATAAACTGCATCAAAACTACATGCAAGATATAATGCACCACAAGTATTTGCTATATATTCTACGTTTTAACCACCCAGCAGGAAAAAATGATCTGCAGGGCTGTTACTTTCTCCATGCTTGGGTGAGATTTGCCCTTCTGTGTAAGCCAAGATAAAGTAACCAAGGGTAAACAAGGGATATACATAACAAACAAGAACTGATAATATATATCCACTAGCTTTCCTGCAACCAGGGAATGAAGAGGACAACTGCTGATGTTGCAATTCACCACTGGACGAATAGCGATGGTTTAATTCTGAACTATGTGCAGCAGCCAGGGAACGGATGGATGACAGCCAGCCTGAGTGCAGGGAACCATCCCGAGCACTGGGAAACATTCAGCTCCTGAGTGCTCTGCAGCTCAGCCCTATCTATGTCCTCTGCTCTGACCTGCGGACAGAGCGAGTTGCACCCTCGCTGCCATCCATACAACCTCTGCAGGTCACAAGGATCTTGCTTGGTCTGTCGAATTTACAATTTACAATTACACTGTTGTTTATATAGAACGTATAAATCATTTGCAAGCAGAAGTTTGCATGCAGGTCTGTTGTGCAGCTGTACCATGTGATAAATATGTGTGTATATATATATACATATATAAAAATATATATACATAAATAACAGAGGTTGTGTTTCCTGTCTTGTACAGACCTGCCACTCTAAGGATATTTCGAGTATTGTTAAAAAATAATTTATGGTTATATTGCTCAATGGTTGTTTTCCACAGTTGTTTGCCTATATGCAGGACTACCACATACTTTTATACCGATAGTCATGTTTGACAGACATCTTCCAAGACTTTGATATGTCTTCCTTCGGCAACAATTTTAGAAAACAGTTATTGACAATTGGTCAGTTCTACTGTATTGTCATTCAAACCAAACCACCATCCTTATCAGAGCTGTGGGGACAAAACCATAGAACCCTTAAAACTTTAAGGTGGAGCACAATACATTTCTGAAGAAGATTAGCCGATGGAAACAGGAATGTGTGTTCAATCATCCATGATGTGACCCTCACATTTGTGGCCCTAATTAACATATGGTCTTCATTCAGAAAAGCATTTAAGTACATTCATCATACACCCACATTCTTAAGTCCAATTAAATCTGCTATGTTTGTAGAGAATATGCATCCTGTAGAGCACTGCATTCAGCTCTGGGGCCCCCAGCACAAGGACATGGACCTGTTGGGGTGAGTCCAGAGGAGGGCCACAAGGATGATGAAGGGGCTGGAGCACCTCTCCTATGAAGACAGGCTGAGGGAGTCGGGGTTGTTCAGCCTGGAGAAGAGAAGGCTCCGGGGAGACCCTAGAGAGGCCTTCCAGTACCTCTAAAGGGGGGTCTACAGGAAAACTGGGGAGGGACTCTTTGTCAAGGGGTGTAGGGATAGGACAAGGGGTAATTGTTTTAAACTAAAAGAGAGTAAACTTATATTAGATATGAGGAAGAAATTCTTTACTATGAGGCTGGTGAAGCAGTGGAACAGGTTGCCAGAAAAGTCATGGATGCCCCATCCTTGGAAGTGATTAAGGGCTTTGGGAAACCTAGTCTAGTGGCAGGTGTCCATGGTAGTGGGGGTGGAACTAGATGACCTTTAAGGTCCCTTCTTCCAACACAAACCATCTATGATTCTATGATATTTCTACCAGTCTACTGAACCAACCTCACTCTCTGTTTTTTATGTTGTTGTTTTTATTTTTTTTCCTTAACCTCTCCTGCAGATCCTCTCCTGTAGTTCAGTAAGGACTGGAAAAGAATACTAGAGGAAAAGGTATCTGTTGAAAAAATAACTGAAGAAGATATTCCTTTTTCCTGATGACCACACTGTGACCATTTACTAGCCCTGACAATGCACAGTGGGTGTGAATCACTTTGCCCTTTCAGCACCAGCTCCTGCAAGTGGCTGGCTCTGCGGGCCAACATGTGCATGCTAAGAAGCCATTCCTCAGTGCCACATCCTCTCCTGACTACTTGGCAGTAATTTTCTCAAAACAGCAAATGGAAGGAGATCTGGGGAACCAAATAAAGCTGGTTCTAACACTACCACTGCATGAATCCTGGTGGAGGTCCTTCAATCATCTTACCTGTTGCAGGATCGCAGGATGACAAGACAAGACCTACAGAACAAAGAATTCAACAAATCCTACCAAGTCAACTATTGTTCTCCTGAATACCTCAAAAACCTCTCTCTTCTTCACAATTTTAGTAGGTTACCTGAAAGGTACTGGCCTCATGTCTCCAACGTAATTAATGTCTCCAATGAAATAAACCCCTTGAACTTACAGGAACCCCAGCTGCTTCCAGACCCTAGCACTTGCTACACCTTGGCCATTCAGTGGAAAATGTTTTCTCTCTGACTTTCAGTACCATCGATTTATACCACAGCTATTTAGAAACTACAATTTAATTTACATATAACTTTGCAGCTGATGGTAGAGCTTCAAAATGGTGATGTATAACCTATGAAAAAATACTGGCTACAACTAAAGACTGTTGTCATTTTCTACCTCAGTGAATGCTAAGTGTGGTGTCCAGGTATCCCTGAGGCCACAATTAATGAGTGTCTTACAGGCAAAGTGAGGGTAAAATGTACACGGAGTTCTAAAATTAGTCTGACAAACAACTTTCCCAGTTATGGTGATGTTTCCAGTATCTTTCCGGAAACTTCAAAAAGAAAATACGGACTTATCAGTGTAAAAAAGGTAGAAATAGCATGACTTCGAGCAGAGAAAGCTTTGAAGAGCTATCATTTGATAGAATGGTTGTGTCAGCTCAGTACAGACCATGGATAAAACTGAGCATGTGACACCCTCCCCACCTTTTTCTGTTTTTTTTTTTTTTGTTTTTTTTTTTTTGTTTGTTTTCTTTTTTTTTCAGAACTGTTACTCTTTTTGGGGTTAGAATAAGAAGCCAATAGTTCAAAAATTTTTTTGTTGTTTTGCTTTGGAATCCAAGAAGGTTTTCATTTTGGCAATGCAGAAAAAGATATGTCAGTGTCAAAACATTTTACTTTGATAATTTCATACAGTGTTCTAAATATTTAAATTAAAAAAAAAAGGACAGCAGTAGTCTACATAATGCATTTTGACAACTTTCTCACACCTAACATTTCAGTAGAATTGCCATATTCCAAAGGAACTCTTCTATTTCCTGAAAAACATATTTAGCATTGGAAATTTCTGTACCAGAAGCTTTCTGACCAGCTCTATTTATAAGGCTTATAGATGTGAAGTTACTTGCTATTCTGCTGAGGTGCAGATACAGTCTCATTAGTAATGTTCAAAGTAGAATTTCTCTCAGTCACTTTTCTGAAAGACATTGTATCAAGCGTCAGGTATTTTTCTATCAATCACTACTGCAGTACCGACCTAAAGGGCTGTGAAGGAGGCTCAGGAGAGCAAGCTGAACTACAAAGAAGACACAGGGTGTCTTTTGGTCCTCTAAATAGTACACCTGCCCAAACTGAAGGATTGGTTCAACAGCACTAATTTTTGATCCATCTGAAGAATTAGAAGAACCATTTTCAAAGGAATTAAAACATCAATGGTTCAAAGATACTAAACAAATCTCTGATACGATATACAGGAGTAAACAATGCTGGCCAGTGTCGGAATCAGTTATAAGGTTATGCTGATTTTATATATATATATGTGTTATTAGAAACTGTTAACATACGGTGTATGGAATTCAAGTAGAGTTCTACAACTATAAATCAAATTCATTCACATAATTCTCACTTGGATTATAATTAAAACTAAACCTTTCTAACCTTAGATAACTAACTGAATCTGAAGTTTTTCTAAAGCCCCAGGGTTTGGGGGGGTTCCACACTAGCAAACCGTTCTTCTTCTTTTTTTTTTTTTCTATTTCTGACAATGATTATATGACTTTGCAACAAAGTTCCTCATGATATAATTTTCAAGGTTTTAAGGCTGGTTTTCACCCTGAGCTATTGTCCACTGTATACAAAAAGTGCTTAGAATTTCAGACATCAAGATGGCTCAAGGTGAACATCAAACTATAGACTCTCATAAGTGTTGTTTTAAGATCTTGGCTTTTAACTGTTTTGTACCTCAGCTGATCTATCAACTGAGTAGATTTTTTTTTTAATTGGCAAGATTATTCTGAACTGTCACTAATTATTTACAAGTGCATGAATCATAGAATCATAGAATATCCCGAATTGGAAGGGACCCATAAGGATTATCGAGTTCAACTCCTGGCACCACACAGGTCTACCCCAAATTTTAGACTATGTGACTAAGTGCACAGTCCAAACGCTTCTCAAACTCCAACAGTCTTGGTGCAGTGACTACTTCCCTGGGGAGCCTGTTCCAGTGAACATGGAAGCCTCTGTAGTTAATTTTTCATTTCCTGAACTCTCAATGAGTTTTTAATTTTTCATTTTTTTATTTTCTACAAACACTTCAAACTACTCTTTCCAAGCAAGCATCAAAAATACTTTCATAAAGATTTAAAACCTTATTTTAAAATCCAGCAGAGTTTTAATAAGCACCCCCATAGAAGTCATGGATAACCTTTTGCACTGTAGCAAGGTGTAACGTGGCTAACCTTTTGAAGCAAGATAATGCTCAAATATTGTGGCAATTACATTTTTATTTTTATTTTTTGACAGAACATGTTTCCTACTGTAGGCAACTGCCTGGGTCCTTGAAACCCCTGCTCACCCATATTTAGCAACCTTGCCAGCTTGACAGATCATTGTGTTGGAGCTCTGCTTTATATCCAGAAGGAAGTCTTTTCCTCAGACTGCCACATTTCTGCAAGGCAACGCTACGCTGGCATCCAGCCATCTCTGTTGGTGGCAGGTAGAGAGCCCAAAGCTGATCCCTTGTGAACGCTGAGTCACAGAAATGGGGACTTGATCTGATATTGGAACATCTTTGCACAAAGGATGAACTCCAGCATGTTCTGGAATACATCATGGACCTCTAAGCACTGCTCTGCAAATGCCAGTGGCAAAGAGACATGAGACTTCTCATGGGTAGGAAGCAGCATAAGGAGGAGAAGCATGGCTGCACTCTTGCCAGCTTCCATCACCCAGTGGGAAAGCACCTCATTCAGGCAGCCTCATACTCATGTAGGATTTGGGTCCAGTTCTAATGGCAATAGAAGTTTGCCAGAGAAGAGTCCGTTTGTCATTTATGTAGACACATACCACTCTTTTTCACGAATTCTTTCGTTTTAGGTTTAGTTTCGTAGCTTAAATTAACAGGAATAAAACTACAAAACACCTTTGAAAATTTAAGTATGAAGTACACATCTAGCAATTTATTTTGAGGCCTGATCTTACACATTAACGATTTAAAAAGTGCAAGAACATCTCCAGGAATGTCAGATTTAGTATTAACACCCCTCATTACACCCACTGCCTTAGTTCATGGACTTAGTGAAACATACTTTGGTGCGTTATCAGTACGTCATTTTTTACTAAAAACTTGGTTAAGCATATACCAATTTCTTCCTAAGCAATGAAAGAAGACATCATTCCTCAGTAAAACTTATTCCTCTGCCAAACTTTCTCTTTCCCTTTTCTGGTTTGGCAGTAGATATGTACAAAACAGATCACAAGCTTGACCCTTGCCAGGGATCAATATATTGTCCATTTACGCATTTATACAAACAAATACACGCAATCCTACTTGATTAAACAAATAGGTTTGGGAAAGTTAAAAGTGCATCATAACAGGAGTCAAGAGAGAAAAGTTTAATATTATTAATTATGGGTGGTATTAGTACCAATCCTACACATCCATGTGTATGTACATCTATGGGGACTGCTGGGAAGAGAGCCTCTTTTCTCTCAGGATAGATCTTTAACTCCTGCTAAAGGTGGTTTATTGTCAGGGACAAGTTACTCAAGGCTAGGCATATCAGTTAGGAGTGAAGACATGCATGTGACAGCATGTGTATACATACATGCATATACTTACAGCTTTTGTTAAATGTCTTTTGGGTGATTATGGAATATTCCTAAAACTAGAACATGAAAGTTATCACATTTTTTTATGTCTGGCATCATTTTCTTGTACCATTTATACACACCAGATTTTTATATATTTTTGACAGCCATTTTTATAACGTATGAGTGGAATGGGAAATAATTAGGAAAAGTAATCAATGACATCAAACTACATGTAGTCATCCAACTACAACTATTATGTAAACAATGCAATATATATACCATTGAGTTTCTACTACATCATGTATTAGTTTTATGTGCTTTAAAATTAGAGTTCTAAATTCCTCTAATTTAAAGCAATACCAGTGCTCTCCTATACCATGCGGTTAGCCCTCTCCCTTCATAAGGATGCCAGCTGCAGAGAGATTCCTTACTTGCACCCTGAGAAACAGTTCCAGAGTATTCCCCACCCAGGCACGAGAGGTGTGTCTGGTGTTGGGAAATAACTGGCTTTTCTCAGGTTGTTACTTTTCAAGGAATGGGTACCACTCTCAGCACTAATATCACTCTCATCTGACTCAGGGAAAGCAGCAGCTGGAACCACATCTCTGCATAAGTAAGGACGCAGCATTTTTTTGGAGTTTCAGTTCCTTCTGCCTTGAGCACCTGGTTAGTAACAAGCTAATCTTATATATGATTTTAGCAACGCTGAGGAAGAAGCAATTTACATCCCCAAATTCCTCTTTCACATGTATGCTTGCAGTTGCCTGAGGAAAATAATTTAATTGCACCAGCTGTACAACACCAAGCAAAACCTGCAAATCCCATATATACTTTGAATAAACTCAGGAGCTGGGCTGTAGGATATTTTGCACTATCTTCTTTCACAGCAACTGAGTTAGCAGATATGTGAATTTTCTAGATGGTGGTGGAAATGCTATATACAAAACCTAAAAGCTTCCCATTCCTTTTATAGAGTGCCAACCGCCGAGGATGTTTGTGGAAAACAAACAAACAAAAGCAAAAGCAGAAGTGCTGAGGGCAGCCTGCCCCCTTCACTTGAACACTCCTCTTGGTTTGCTGCCAATGTCTCTTTTTCTTTTTCCTCTGCCCCTGTATCTCCATCTGAGATCTCCAAGGGCTCTTCAACAGAATCCCTAAAGCTTCTCTCATCTTCTCTCATCTTTTTTGTAACCATGCAGGTTTGCACAAAGGATTCCCTGGCACAAAAAGAAACCAGTCATACTTTAGAAGCTTTTTTTTTTTTTTTTTTTTTTTTTTTAAATTGGCTTTCCTGCTAACAGTTCCCTTTTACAGACACAATTCTCGGACTGCAATGTACAGGTAATGGTTGTTTTGAGAGTAAAAATGTTTATACTGATATTCCATGAAATTATAGGATAACATTTGATCAGCATATAATTTATATTTCTATCACGGTAATACATATGATTCAACTTTGCCTGGAAATTGTACTTGTAACAAACAATGACAATTAAACAGCAAGAAACCAGAGCTAAGTGAAATGTGAACTCTCCCTTCCTGCATGAACTTCTCACATTCTAATATTTAATTTTGGCCCAACTTTAAACCTGTGCTGCAATGAATTAGAGTGCTTTGCACCTATATAAGAAAGTATTAAGTCATGCACTATCTCTTCAAGTTCTGATTTAATTTCTGGCTATGCTAGAGATGTCTCAATATTCACAGCTAAGAAATTTCAAGGACATACTGAGCCCAAGTAAAAATAAAATTGGCTCACGTAGTAAAATCTGCCTTAAAAATTCATACTGAGTTTTTGCCAAGAGAAGACCCCTTCAGAAAATGAAAAATATTTCTACTTCTTCCCTATTTTTTCTTTCAGAAAAAATAATTATCTTCTTCTAAATTCCCAACTAGCCAGAATACAAACCCAGATATTAAGTATTTGAATTAGAAAACTCTTGGATCTGAACATGTAGTTTTGCATATTTTATACATAAAATGCAAACACAATACATGTATAAAATCTGGTTCTGACAGATGCTTAGAACTAAATTTCGTAGTAAAACATGGTACACCAGAAATATTAAGGTTCTTTTTTTTACAATTTTTAATGAATCAGAATCCTCAAGGCCAGACTGCAAGGGAATTGTGGGCAAAAGCTAAAATAATGGAAAGAAAATGGTTGTTAAATCATTCCCAAGGAACACTGCATTGGCTGCTCTCCTTTAACACACTTGTGCAGGAACTGTTAGTCCCTGCGCATTACAAAACTGCTTCCCAGGAGCACCTTTTGAAAAACCCATTGGTGCTGATATGAAAAATTTCCTACGCAATGATTTGTGCAACTGTCTATGCAAAATTCATCTACGCAACTGATTTTGAGTTCACTGATGGAATATCAATGACTAGTCTAAGACTAAAAGTACAGAATCAGAGTAATTGTAAAAGGAAATTAGGGGAACAAAGTAGGAAAAAATGTAAACATTATCCTTTTGAGAAAGTTATTTTAATAACTTTATATTTATATAAATATCTAAACATTTAAGTATTTGCTATACTTCAAGATCACATTCATTTGAAATATTAACTATCCGGACTAACCTGGTAGTTCATAATATTAACCCTGAAGCTTGGAGAAGTTATAAAAATATATTACTTTGGAGAGAGTCTTTCATCTTTTGATGTATTCCCTTTAAGTCTGAATGAATCTTATTTTGGTAGTAGTTTTTAACAGGTGAGCTAAAAACTCCACAAGAAAGAAAAGATTTCAGGCTTAAGGTTTCGTAATTGATTCCATGGCAGTTGACAACCTTAACACTTCAAGCCTGCTTGGGAGTTATATGCCTCACACTACTTCAGCAATAATGTTACCTGTTGCAGCAAAAGGAGAAGGATCTCTCAAGGTTCTGAAGTTTTGCCGTATAAAGAAAAGAACACAAAAAAAACACATGACTCAGAGATTTTTTTCATACAGGTATGGTTTTATCCTTTAGTTATAAATAAATTTCAGTTTACTTCATGACACACAGCCTTATGCACATTTCTGTGTTACTTCGTATTTTTCTGAAAAAGACTGAAGGCTGAAAAATCACAGTTCAATAGAGTACCACAGTGCAATAGAAAGTTTTGTTCCAGCGAACCTGATCTTCACGAGATACATACAAACTTAAGATCAAAGAAGAAAAATAGAGAAGTATGAGGAATAGGAGTCCTTGAGTTATGACAGTGAGGAAACATATTGTTTAAGTGAAATGACAAATGAAGGAAAAACACTTAAGATACTCAGGAACACCAAGTAATTTTGGAAATCTTATCAGAATCAGTGAGATATTATTACTCACATGGGCTTCAGTGAAATTATTCCCAGGAACTGGGTAGAAGGGTCTCAGGAATAATGCATACGCTGACAGTGAGAGCAAAAAAAATCACCATGTAGCTTCAAGGAACGGAGGACTATATGCAATGTTGTAAAAAGGGTACATAATTTTGTATGAGGATGAGGGAAGATTTCCTGTCACCATGAACTACCAGCCTGTAGGACACATTTGAATCTCTGAAGGAAATTCTTAAAATGCTGATGACTAAACTGGCAAATGGAAAGGAAAGTACTGTAAAGAGAAACTCCTATTAGCAAGGGTATGGGCTAGAGTGTCCCACAAGTTTTAACTGTCTATAGCTTTTACTAGTTTGTGAAAATAGGATTTTAATTTAATCTGAGAGAAGTTTATTTGGCATCTAAATATTTCATGATGGAAGAAATTAGTACTAAAGGAATGAAATACTTTTGTTCAGTGCTACTGAAGAGTATGAGAACATATTTACCTTTCCAGATCAAATGTTATGTGTATCAGGAACAACTGAAATGGAAAAAGCTCACTTCACAATGTTCACACCTGCAACTCAATAAAAATGTGATTACAGGTTTTTGAAGGTCTCATCTACAATAAAAATAAAAAGTTTTACAACCTCTTTTGACATATGAATTGCATTTTTTGCGCCCTTTGTGCTTCTAGGATCTTGTCAGTGTTCAACGACAATGAAAAGTACTTTTGTTTTTATTTTTCTGTAGTCCTTTATAGTTTGCTTGCATTCATGCAGAAAGTACTAATAACAGTAATTTGAGTAATTGTTCCCATGAATGATGACTTATCGCTCATGGACTCCATCCAGCATAAAAAATTCATGTTGCTTAGAAAGCTACAGATGCAGCTTGTGCAGCGGGATGACCAGGTGGAAACATGCAGCTCTGCTGAAATAAGAGCTCAACAATGACCATGATGAGAGCTGAAGGACTTCCGTACCAGGATCAGGGTTGTTTACGTGCTATTATTTTCAACTATGTCTACTGATGAAGATCTGTGCTTAACGAACTCTTAATATCATGCTACCCCCATTTTTTTATCCTAAGCTTGTCCTTTTCTCTCACCTGGGGCTGAACAATGAAGCTGCTGTGCCAAACCTCAGGAAAGAAATCAGAAAAAAAATATATAACATTATTTGACTGGTGGAAGTGGGAAGTTATTGAAAACCTGTCTCTGCCACAGCTTGATAACCAAGGGAGAGTGGGAGGTGAAGATGTTAGCTCAGTAAGACAGAGATGCTGTTCATCTGTCTCAGGTGAAGTGAAAAAGCGTGAACTGAAGAGTCACACCACTGCAGGGTGCGGCTCATCTTGCTCCTGCTGTTTTGGGCACACATCCGCTGTCTGGTTGGCGGGAGGCTGTGAACGGGTGAAAAGTCTGCTTTTCCATCAGTTCAGTCAAATGTGGAGCATATACATCCTGGGCAAGTATTCTTACCTTGAGTTATACTTCAATTTGTCAAGACAAAGATTTAGACAACAAATACATTTTAATTACTAGTTCTGGAGTTTTTTTTTTTTTTTTTTTTTTGAGAACAGTTATTGAAATGACTTTGCAAATTCAGTGAAGAAAGAAATGCTTCTGTCAAGTAAAGAATAATCAATAAAAGTAACTACAAGGAAATATTGAAATTCCCAATGTATCGGTCTTGTTTCATACAGCTCATCTTCAAAACTAAAGCACAAGCAATATTGAAGGGAACTACTGAAATGCACCTGTATTAGTAAAACTACTGCATTAATGAGAACTTGATCAACTGTGCTTTTCTGTTGTAAAAAGCATTTGAATACAAATATTATGAGCTACAGCAAGACATTTTTTTTTCTGAGTTCATACTGATTAAAATAAAGAAAACAGTCTACTTATAGAGATTATCTCTAATTGCTCATAATGCACTTGTTTATAAATACTACAGAGCTAAATTTGGAAAGTAAGAAGGAAATGCGTTGTGTGTCAAGGTAAAGTCTCTATTGTGTCTTCTACATGAAAAATATACATGCTAGAAATAGATAACTGCTGTAATGATGCATTTTTAAAATATTTTCATCCTTAAAAAACTGCTGTGAACAAGGTATTTCCTGTGTTAGCATATCCAAAAAATCTTCAGCGCCAGGTAAGTTTTGTTACCCTGACACTCTTATCGGTGTTTCCCCTCATTAAAGTATGCCATTATATTGTATGTTTAATTGTGGTTCTTCATAGTAAAACAATACTTATAAAAAAAATGTATTCTCAGTATATACAAACCAAAAATCACAAAAATATCTTTCTACTTCGGAGGCTGCATTTTGAGGGCTTTACATTTATAGCCAAATCTTGAACAAAGATTTCCTTCTCTGCAGAAAGACATTTTTCATTTGTGATGATTTTTATTGTCAGTTTTGTTAAAAACTTTCATCTTAGTCTTCCTTTATACATTTTGTTCACCAAGTAAAAATGGATATACTACTGAAAATGACAGGCTTCTTCTATCCTAGTGTATAAACAAGCTGCTAGCCTAATTGGAAATATCCTTTAAAAAGAAAGTTTGAGACAGAAAGTCCCTGCAGGAATCAATTACAAGTGCAAGCTACTCACAAACTGGGAAAACAACAACAACAACAACAACAACAACAACAAAACACGAAAGACCCTACTGCAAATACTGATGACGGTAGAACAGTGGAATTTGCTTGTGGAAAACAGCTATAAGAAAATATTCAACCCTTTCTGTTAAAGCAGACTATCTGATTTATTTTATTTTATTTTTGTATTTTATTTTATTCTATCTTAATCTTTCTTTGTTAAACACTGGAGAAGAAATGTATTTATTCACAACCAACAGTGTCAACTGTTAAACTGAATGCAGGCTAGTCTATAGAATTTCTTTTCAAAGACAGCAATACTGAAATAAAAAAAAAAAAAGACAATTTCTTTTAAGCCATCAACTGGCATTGTCACACAGTAACCCAACTTGTAATGGAAAAATTTATAATGAGTAGACTCTAGATGACATTTGCAGTGATTTACCAGGAGATGAAATGTGATGTGATCTTGATGTGCACATTGGCCTCTATCTAAGGGCAGCTGTTGATTACTTGTGAGTTCAAATGCAATAGGTAAGATTTTGATCTGCAATACATTCCAAAGTACAACTATCTCACTGGATCTTCAGAAAGAAAGGCTGGAATCCTTTGATGCTTCACAACAGGTGCGACTCTGTTCCCTATGACTCTTCTGCAAACTATGACAAGATTCCTTGGCAATGAAAGGTAAACTACATTTAGCAAAATGCTACTTTTTGCTGAAACATTGTTATGAGTTCCTAAGTGGGCAACTCTTCACAGCTAGGTATCAGAAATGCATGAAAAGGTCTTTAGGATAACAAATGCTTTAGAAAACAGCTCACAACCTAAGATGGAGGGTCTACTTCACAGCATCTTATCATCTCACATGAATATATTGCATGACTTTTACAGCTTTGAACATTCACAAACATTTTTTCCATGTTTTGTCCCGCAGTCCTCATTACACAACAATCCATTTATTATGTAGAAAAGGTACGCAGGATATCAGCTAAAAACATCCAAAGAAAGCTGTCTGTTTTTCTCTTGAGGCCTAATTGCCCTCCCTATGCATAGTCTCTTTTGTGAGCCCAGGCTGGATATTGTATTTTAGAAGTCCACAGCACCTCAGAATAACACAAATCCATGTGTCCAACAGACACTCAATTTGTTTTTGAGTGCATGTGGCATCTGCACAGATTTCACCACACTGCATAGAGCAAGTGGTAATTTTCCATCTGTGAATGGTGTTGATATAGGCAGCAATCATCCTCACATCCAGGCCCAGCTCTACATTGTGCCTACCCAACAGCAGTGGAAATTAAAGAAGACAGATGCTGCTTCAATCAATAGCAGAACTTGTGGCCATTCACAGAGTCTCCAGCCAGTCTCAGATACGCATGTTGGGCACAGATTCATATTGGCCCAGAGTATATATATACATACACATCCCCAGTGCCAGAACACAGCGCACACAAGAGAGATGCCACTTTCAGGTGTCATTGGCGTCTTCTCTGCCAAAGCTGGCAAATGAACAAGAAGTGATGAATTGCAGAATTCCATGACAGAACTAAATGAAAACTGTAAGATATCGATATACATACATCTTACCAGTTTTTGACAGGCTTTCCTGGAAAAGAAGAAATATGATAAACTATGAGAGAGGTTTCTGAGTGAAAGCGAACCATGTGAAATGTCTCTTCTTGTACTAATGAAATAGGAGTTAGGTGGCTGTTAAATATATTCAGTAAACTCCCACAATGGACACTATCCTCCGCCTTACTACTGAATTTGTATAGGTCCTCTGTACAGGACACCATAAACCATATTCTTTATAATAGATAAAACTAGTGGTTGTTCATTTTTGAGATCCAGATGGATTTGGCCTGGTATGAAGTGCTTTTGTATATGTTTTCCTGAAAGGGACTTGAATCCAAACATAAAATCTGTTTTCTGGCTATTTGGTTGTATAACTGATGGGAGCATGTTACTTAGCTTGGCTTACTAGATTTTCTGTTTGAGAGCTGTACACAGAACTGGATTAAAGACTTTTCAGCAGTGCAAGGAAAATGAAGTTATGAGGAAGCCCTCCTGGGGAGGAGGGCCAGAGGATGGTTAAATTTTTAAGTGTCGAGCAAGACTTCAGTGCAGAATTTTCTACCTTTCTCTGCCTTTCTCCCCTCAAACTAATTTGATCTCACTGGGGATCCAGGGATCTTTTTCCTATGGATTTTACTCTATAGTGATGGCGTCTTAACCACAAGGTAAGGACTGCCTTCATTTTTCCCCTTCCTTGTGACATAAATCCCAAGCGCTATACTAGGGATCTAACAGGAACTGCTCCCACAGGCAGTGTGCAGGTGGCACCCAACCTACAAAGAAGGGGAGGTTGTGAAATACAGGGTATTTGAGAAGATAAGGAGGGAATATGCTTCCGCATCCATTATTGCCCAAGTATGTGTTAATGCAAATGCAGTTAATTTCAAAAAGTACCAGAACGTGTTGGCTCTTACAATAATACATTCTAGTCTTATAAAGACCCTTCATCTTAAACGCTATGTAAGTAGCTTATTTATGTCTGCAAAGCATACTGAGCTTCTAAGGTTAAAAGGTGCAGATGAGATCACAATTATCTGTGCTGGGGCTGTTACAGGTAGGAGGTGACATAATACAAATGTAGTTTCTTACTATTTCCCAATGATATTCAAACTATGTACAATTTTCACCTTGAAAAAGATAAAAATAAAACAAAAAAATCACCAAACCCTGCTCAGCTTTCAAATATTTGATCTTACTATAATAAAGATTGATAAGAGAAAGGAAGGGAAGGGAAATCAGAATTGCGATAGCTAAAAAGAAGACATTTTCTTCACTATTGTTAGGAGCATAAATTTCTGTAGTAACTTAAATGAATTATGATTCATAATTCATTTAAATTACTACAGAACTGTGTCCGCAACAAGCTCTGAATAGCAGTTCATGTCGTTATGGTTTTCTCTTAATCTGCAAGACTAGTTTGTTTCATATCCAGTCAGACTCACTTGGAAAGTCACAAATTCATTTCACTTGACTGGTCTGAGTCTTCCATAGTATTTTCTTTATTTACATAAAATTTATGCAAAATTTTGCAATGAAGATCTGAGAAATACTATCTTACACAGCTAAATTGCTGTAAAATAAATAGAAAACAGACAGAACAATTGTGGTAGTGCTGTTACATTAGATATTCCAACTGTAAACTAGTTTGTGATGAGAAACCTCCCTTTCCTTCTGTGTTTTGACAGTGACAGGGGTCACCCTATGACTAATGTCTGCAATAACCCCAGGCACAGCTGCGCCTGCAACGTACAACTGACCTAACATTTCTAGCCAAGGAAGAAAAAGCTTCCTGAATCCTCCTGGTGCTTCTCCAAGACGGAAGGTAGTCGAACCTGTCATCTCTGCTTTTGTCTGAAGTGCAGAAAAAGTATAGTTACACATTTCTGAGTTCAAGTTTCAGATGTGGAAAGACAAGTCCCCTGAGCTGTGATTAAAACTGATTAATCTGTTTAACCTTGTGAGAAACACATATTTCACCTTTTGCCACCCACATCCACCCTCCCTCTTCTCTTCCCTAAGAGATTCCTGTGCCTCTACAGAAGCAACAGAACATAAAAAAAAGCAACTAACTTTCAAACAAACTTTTTTAATGTTTATGTGCTGGCTTCATTTTCCTTTGATTATAATTATTAACTGCCACTGCATTTATGTCCTGGTCCAAATCAGAAGTAGGAGGCCCAAATTTTGCTTTAAGTGTTGTTCTTTCATTAGTCTTCATCTGGTCATTAGAAGGAAGCCCTAAATAATCCAGAAGTTACTTTATTGTCAATAAATGTCAAATCTTCCTTTGCAAATACAAACAGATCCTATAACACATCACCTAACTTCAACTGCCACTATGAAAATAACCCTCTCAAACACCTTTTTTTTTTTTCCCTAAAGGGAGAAGCAAGTTGTATGTATATGAAAAAATGATGTTTCTATCTTCTCTAAACCTCTAATAAGGATGCAATGAACACTGTGGTTCCAATGTAAATGGCATATATCAGCTCTCATACTTGTGCTTGATGGCCAAAACCCACCAAAATGAAATATTTCATGTTTTCTTTACTATTTTCAGTTGAACTGACTGCATGCATTCAGAGAAACTCAGGAATTAGACTCACAGAACCTTTGTTTAGTTTGCTGTAAGGTGGTCACTGCAATCTGAGAGGCAGTATTTCTTAGTACCCAATCTCTGAAATTGAAATATGTGCTGAAACTGCAATTTGAAAACTAAACTAGCAAAACAAAACTAAATAAAACATATTTCATTTCTAAACTGAGATTAAATCACCTGCAAGGAAAGCCTAGAAGCAGCTATTGTAACATTTACATTAGTTCCTTTGAACCGCATTTTAAATTTCAGGGTAATGTGGAGGAAAGCATTGGATTGTTAAAGTAATTGTTAGAAACTGTAAATCTTGCATATCAATTTATTTTCTCATTTCTAAAAGTGTAAACTTAAAGCAACCTCACTAGAAAGTTGGGAATAACTCCAAGCTTATGCTGATGTGAACTAGGGTAGAATATAGTCCATTCACCTCTCCTTTCCTTGATTTGTCCTTTAAAGAACAGCAAAAGCTAAAGGAAATTAAAGAAATTATCCAGTGGATTATATTTCTATAAGTCTCTGCAAACATGTCATTTTCAAAAGAAAAGGAGTTGTCATTAATTTTCTGTTCTGCCTAGGGGCCATTCAGAAGGTAAGTACTGAGAGCAGAAGAATAATCATCCTCCTAAGACGATCAGCCCTTGAACTCTCAAGACGAGCATGAATAATCACAACTAAGGACATATGAGTATACATATAGCCGTAGATATATTCATGGGGCTTTGGAAGATGGAGCTAAAAGATTGTAATTCTGCCTAGCATGACCTGGGTTGATGTTCACATTGGGTCATAAAGTGCCTGTTTGTATCTCACTTATGAGTTTTGCAGCTTGCACCAGCTCTGATTTATTTTGAATAGTTCAAAACATTGTTCCTGCAATTCCAAATTCATTTCCATCAATGTCAAGCTTTGTCTGCACCACCAAGTATAAACTACATTTTACAGTCATTCTGAAAAAAAAAAAATCATTATTATTATTTTTTTTTTCCCCCCACTATCAGTATTATTCACCAGCAATTCATTAAGGTACAACAGCTGTCTACAGCTTCTCCCCTCTAAATGCATCCTAGGCACTCTCCTCACTGACATTATAGTAAATGCTTTTTAGCTTTAAAGACACAGAGTCATACTCCTAACTTCTCTGTATGTTTCTGTTTAACTGACTTTCAAGGAAGGACACCAAAACAAACCCTTCTGCCCTCTGTACACTCTTTCCTTCCATTCTCCTTCTCACAGTTATATCAAATGTCCTGGGGAGTCAAAGTTTAAAAGATAATACATGGAACTAGTCTTCTGACCATCGACAACAACTACAAACACAGACCTTGGATTGTTAAATTTCCTTTCATTCCTTAAACTATCCTCTCCCAGCCCCAATGATAAAGAAGGATTGACTAGTATTAGCATTTTTTCTCTGTCTGAGAGACAATTGCAAAAACAAATAGGAAGTGTATGCTGGATATTTTTATAGATACACAGACCTTCTATCATGGTGTAGCATTCATAAACTATGACAGCTATTTCTACAGGTTGGCAAAGCAAACAAGATAGAATATAGCAACTGTAATTGAAGTTTGTAAAGAAACTTGGCTGAGTGTTGTTAAAATAAAGAAAGGTCTTATGGTTTATTTCAAGAAGATTTTTTTTTTCACTTCTAGTCACAAATTCTCCTCAGGATCGCAAATAGAAAATTTGATATTTTTTCCTTATTTCCATAAAGGTCATGTACAAAATTGAGAATGACAGCCCAGACTTTTATGTAATTGCCTTTCATTAAATGAAATAGCTTCACAAAAGAGTCTGTCACACAGAGATTACTAATCTCATTCAGACCCTAGGCAATAGCATTTCTGGTCAAAAAAAAAAAAAAAAGAAAAAAAAAAGACAACATATTTAAAAATCATATTGATATATATTAATGGCTGTTAAACTGCAAAAAAGTTTTCTGGCATGACGCATAGAAGTCTAGTTTCTTCTGGCACTAGCACTGAATTGTTCAGTACAAATATTGTTCTGGAAACAAGAGACATTCATTTTTTAGTGCAAATATATTTTTTGTGCTTCAGGAAAAAAAAAAAAAAAGCATTTGAAATGATGCTGTGGATGACTTGGAGAGTCATTTATTGCAAAGATCCCTGACTCCTTGCCCTCATTTATCAGACTCCTGATATAATGTCTGCGTATTCACACTTGTAGGCTAGTTTGTCACCAACAGACATGTAAATAGAATCACAGAATCACAGAACCATAGAATATTCTGAGTTGGAAGGATCATCAAGCCCACCTCCTGGCTCCACAAAGGACCACCCAAAAATCAGACCAAGTGTCTAAGAGCATTGTCCAAGTGTTTCTTGAACTCCAACAGGCTCGGTGCCTGCCCCTCTGCTCCCCTCATGAGGAAGCTGCAGGCCACCATGAGGCCTCCCCTCGGCCTGCTCTGCTCTGGGCAGGACAAAACAAGGGACCTCAGCCACTCCTCAAACATCTTCCCCTCGAGACCCTTCATCATCTTCATAGGCCTCCTTCGGACACTCTCTGATTTTTTAGTTTTAGTTTTAATGTTTCGTTTAGTTTTGAGTTTTACATCCTTCTTATATTGTGGTACCTAAAACTGCAATATATTTTCTTTGGATCAGTGATCTCCATATAGCACAGTATCCACCTCCATACCAAAGTAACCAACACCCCAGTAAGCTTTACTGGGAGCCTGGCCATGTTGGTGTGATCTGCTCACTTGCTGGTCCATAACACCATTGCTCTGTGAAAAAATATACTGAGTAATTTTTCTGAAAAAAAAAAAAAAAAATCTCAGTGATGCCCCTGGCAGGATCTGCAGCCCCTAGAGCAGTGTCCAGGTGCGCCATGCCTGTGGGCCGAGTGTCCCACAGTGTGGAGGAGATGAGACGATGGGTTTGTGGGCACCTCTCCTGCTACTACCTCACTTCTTTTCTTGTCCTCCTCTTCCCCAGGCCTCCAGGCAAAGGGGTTGGGAAGTTTAAGAGTACCCTGACAGCACTGCAGTCCTTCATCTGCATGACAGGAAATAAAACCGAAGTGTGTGATAGTGCAGGACCTATCTGGTGCCTCTGTAACTAAATTAGCATCTGCTCTCTCTGACACATCGATGTCAGTTTTAAGCACGTTGCCAGGCTTTAATGGTCGACACACTATAAAAATAAAATACTAAGCTTGGAAAGAGTTCAGCTGCTTTAGAAATACCTAAATAGGAGCCAGATTAAAACAAAACAAAACAAAACATTAAATCCACACAGTGCCAGTGTTGCTTCAATGCTTAGATCATGTATTTCACATGCAATTGTTGCAAAACTCCCAGAAAAAAAATAATGCTTATTTTCTGAATCATCCTTTTAAACAGGATCAAGGAGAAGAATATGAAAGATGAGTGAGTTGTGATCTCTGTTCAGCTGGAGCACTGTAAGGAAAATGACGTGATACTGCAGCTTAGGAGTGACTGCATTACACCTTGACCCTGGTCGACCGCCTTGTGTACTTGCAGGAGTGCAGCCAGTCTATCTGACTACTCCTCCAGCTCTTTAAACTTTATTCTGACAGGAAATTTTTCTTTTCTTTCCAAACAAATTGAAAAATTAAACAGAACAAGAAGCAATGGAGAGAGGGCACACTGGATGATGAGCCTCACAGAGGAAGAAAGGGAATGAAAGCACAGGAAGTAAAAAACAATGTAAAATTTCAAAGGAAATATTCCTGTCATTCCTCCCTGAGCTACTCTTTGCAGTGAGGTTGTCATGGATCAAGGCTATATATCAACATGCACAAGTCACCTTAATTTTGACATTTCCTTTTTTTTTTTTTCCGAGCTTTTGATCTTGGAACACTAATAATGAACCTTTTAACACAAACTGCAGCATGTAATTCTGATTTCTAGCTCTTCAAAAATCTGAAGTTTGAGTTGTTTTCAGGAAATCTCTTTCAGTACAGATTCTTTCCTGATTTGTCCATATAAAAATACATTTACATTTATGTGCCCTATTTTCCACCTGTTCATGGCCTGAGGATATTGATCTATTTTCCATTTTTACTAGATAAAAGATAGTCATGTATTGTGATTTTAATTTACCATAAACATAATAACAAGCTTAATTGACAATAAATAACTAAATTAATAGTGGAAGTCAAGGTATCCAGGAATTGAAGAGCCTGCAAGAAACCAATGCTGTGAATACTGATTCCCGATAAACAGTAATGGCATTAAAACATCTCTGTCTGACATTTGGATGAAAGTTGCATATTGATTGTACTGAACTGATTGTACAAAATCTTGCTGCAACAGGCAGTGCTAATCAAAAAGAGAATGAAAATCTTCAACATGAATTTTATCTTTTCCAGAAAATGAACAGGAGGATGAACGTTTCTTGTAGAAGCTTGTGATTATTTCTAAATTATCATCAGTCTTTTGACAATGGAGCAGGGGGATTATAAAGGTTGCTCTAAATGCACAGGAAAACATCTTTGCCAAATGAAGGAAACGTGCATTATTGCAAGTATGTATTGACCATGTATGACGAAGAACATGTCAAGAAAAATGACAGAACAAATTAGCCAGTTTGATAAAACGCATGATCATTGCCTGAATTTGCTGACTACTTTACATAATTACAATAGCTCTTCAAGACTGTTGCTCTCCATAGATCATCTTAGTCATTTTCCCAACACATATTGATTATAGCTTCTTTTCCAGTTTAATTCATCTACTTTGTTCCTATTTACCTAAGTTTGCTCTTTTTTTCTTAACCTTGATCAATACCCTACTGTTCAATGTAAGCCAGTCCTACAAATTCACAGCAGTCACTTCAGGAAAACAGAAATGTGAACCTCTGCTTACGTACATATCATATGCAAAACACCAGAACTGCTGCTGTGCTTCTGCCTGCTGAGGAAGTAAAGCCCTGTGCCAAAAATTCCAAAACTAGATATTGAAACCCATGCACCTGTATGTATGAAAACATAAATCAGAACTGTTGATTCAGAAACTCTTGAGTTACTCCATGTTGCTGGACCACCCACGGCACACTGCTCTCAATTCTTCCTCCAGTGACTTCTGAGACATTGCTTCCTTACCTGCCAACTGTTGTCTGGGTCCCTGGGCTACTCAGGATTCATCCTCTGTCAGCAGGGAGGCAGAGGGCTGATGGAGCTGGTATTTCATGCAGCAACAGAATGCCTAACAATGGGAATGTACCTTTTCTGAGTTCCCAGGACACCTCATGGGAATACCCTGAGCTCCTTTTGCAGTATTTCTGCCATGCAGCACCAGTCCACCTCCTTCCAGCCTCTCTATAGTCACTTAGCACCCTAGGACCCCAGTACAGCATGGTTTCCTTTTGGTTTATAATTATCTTACAGCTGGCTTTGTTTCTATCTACCTCAAATGAAAGGAAACATTCAAATAAAGGAGTCATTATTCATTGCAAATAATGTGTGCCAAACAACTTACATCCTTCTGCTTGTAAAACAAAAATTGAAGCTGTAGACAGACTCTACAGCTTGAAAGATGTCATGTACTTAGTACAAGCAAATACTGAAACTTGTTGAGCCCCAATGCTCTATTACCTCAAAAATTACCTCAAAATTCTAATCTCCTAGATTTATTATGTTTCATTTCATTCCAATACATTCCTCTTCAAATTCACACACTGTTGGCTAAATTTTGTTTTCTAGCCTGTAGTTATTCATAAGCTGGGAACTTCATAAAGGAAAACAGTTAAATTGTCTGGGTTAGAATAGACACATTAGTCCCACCGTTCCATGTATTAAATGACATAAAGCCCGCAAACAGAGAAAGATAAGGAAAGACAAAATAGAAACAGGTTTTCAAGTACACTATCAATATTCTTGTTATAGGTTATCTTGGATACAATCTGTAAATGATCTTAGATAAGATCTTGGGAATGATCTGGAAACCCTCATACACTGGATTGCTTGCACCAGGTGTGATGTCAGTGGGTCTTCTGCCAGAAGTCCCAGGGATGACGGGCCTTGAAAGTTAACTTGTTTTATGAATTGATGCTTGAAAATTACCTTTTTTAAAGGAAGAATAATGATGTAGCCAGCTAGGAAACCATGTTAAGGATGGTGTAGAGTTGAAGACACTTGGAGTTCTTGTGATTGCACCCACAGAGATTCAGGAATTATAACCTGTGTGGGTTGCATTGCACAGTAGTCTCCTGCTAAGGCTTTTCTTTGTAAAACCTCAGTAAACCTATGGAGGCAGTGCTCAACATAGCAGAAATTGCATCAAACATTGTATTTTTACCACTGGAGATACCACACAATTGATGACACAAAGGGTTATAATTTAGAACACCTTATAAATACCTGAAAATTTAAAAATTTCTAAAATATTTTCCAAATAGAGTGAAGAGATCAGCCTCTACCTTAAAAATCAATGCAAAAATTGTGCATAAATTCCTTTGATGTGACAGATAGACTTGTAAGCAGTACATAACAGGCAATTTTCATAATCTAATTTGCTCATTAGAATGTGTTTTGCTTATTTTGCTGTGAAATCATGTTTATTTTCTTACACTACAAATTATACTGCCGTATTTCACTCCCCTCCTGTCATTTTCTTCTACTGCTAACTTAAATAAAGGATAAATAAAAATATGACATGAATTTTGACTGAACATTTCAACAAAGTTTCTACAGAATGCCACTTCCTAGAAGTATTTTCTTCTAGCTCTGGGAAGTATTCAGATTCACTAACTCTCCTGTCTTGAAATAATTACACCCTACTCACCTATCTTCCAGCAAAAGTCAGAAGAATAATGTTGGATCACTCAACAGGCAGAACGTAACACCTGGTTAGATCTGCCATCATCCATGAAAAGCTCTGAGGAGCCTCTGAATTTTTATTGAAAAGGCACATACCTGTGCTCAGGTAAAATACTTATGATACTACATACTTCAAAACAATAAACAGATCCATTGAAAATAACAGATTTATACGTTAACAGAATATGAGTGCAACGTATTGCACTATTAATGTTATCATTATTGTCCTCTCATTTAGTGATTTTTTTTATTTGTTTGGAAAAACAAACAGAGTTGTACTGAAAACTAAAGATGCTATTCTCACAGGTATCACAGAAAAATACAAAAAACAGGAAAGTTTAAAACATTGTGTCATGTATAAAGGGGACTGCTTTGAAATGGTCTTTCATCAAGTATCAATGATTTGCTAAGGGGATCTGCTGTCACTGCATTTTGGCTTTCAGCTATTCTTACTGTGTTGTTTAAGAATTATATGAATTCTCATCTCATACCACAAACTGTAAACTTCAGATTTACAAGGAAGAGAAATGTGGGAAAATAAACAGGAAATGGTAAAGCAAACACATCCATCTGCAGGAGGAAACTGCCTCTCAAAATGTATTTGTTTAGAAATAAAAAAAAGAATATCTCAGAACATACTTAATGTGATTTGTATTGCAAGTTCATTACAAAAGGAGACAAAGAACAGGTGAATTGCTTTAAATTCAGACCTTTTATCTGAGACTTCACTGATTCTGTGAATGAAAATTAATCTGATTTTATGCAGACAACAATCATTCTGCCTTTAGTGGGAGCTTTGTATCAGTTAAATCTCAATAAATGGCCACGCAGTAACAAATAAAGATAGAGTTGCTGCCCAGAAGGGTGGACAGTCATGATTTAGAAGTGACATTAGAAGCAAACTCACACAGTAGAAAGGGGATTGAACAAACAGAAAACAAGGACAAGTGTCAGTACAATAAAATGCCAGGCAGTTATCTGGAAGGATATGTCCTAGGTGTCCTAGAGAAAATGAGAACTGAAAGGCTGGAAGCAGGAAAGAGGACCAGAACGAAGTGTATTTGAAAGCTGTTAGTCTAGTAAGAAAGGGGTTATTCAAGGAGGAGAGATGAGTCAAACTGATAGATTTTACTTTGGGACATTCCTGTATGTTCTGTTATCATTTCTTGATTCTGCAGTGAGGTTTACACTATAGGTGCTTATCTTATACTGTATCAAACTCTGTTTGACATCAAACTTGAGACAATGTCCCATGTGACATATTCAATCTCCCAGTGTCACTTCAACACCACTTGCTCCTGGGCCAGTCTCTTACAGTCTCTGCCTCTAGCAACAAACTGGTCTGGGGACTACCCAGTGCCTCCAGAGCAGTGACCTGGCAGATCCATTCTCTGAGCCCTACAACATACTGAAGGCAAAAGGAGGCTTTGAATAATACACTCTTCCCTTTGCAAATTGATTTCCCTCATATAATCACCCCAAACCTGGATGATTATAGTCATCTTTTTGTAAGGATGCCTCAGCTAAGATAACAGGCAGGTCAGCAGTGGGCACGTTTTCATTCAGAAGGCCTCATTTCAGTCTCTGGTGTGCATGTTTTGTTGCTTTGTATTCCTAGGTATTGAAGCTATATAAAAAAGCTCATTCAAAAAACTAAAAAACACTTTTGCAAAATGTTATCCATAAAGTATTGCCAGGGTCATCCTCTTGGATTATACCAGGTAGTGTCATTATTGAGGGAGACAATACTTTTTTGTTCAATATTGCAAGCATGACAAACATCAGAATAAAAAATAAAAGTTAACTTTTAAAATATCAAATATAAACTTTGATTGAGATCATGATAAAGCATGCTACTAATGATTAAACTATTGGGATAGTTACAGACTTGGTAAATTCCTTCTTCAAGTCCATTACCATTTTCCTCTTCTGGCACTGTCATTAACTAGCAGAATAAAAGTTCCTGGAAGATCTAGCTGCTATTATCTGTATTTTAACGTGTTTGGCCTTTTTACATTTGTCCTGGGCTTGGAACTTTTGTTCACTTATTATCCTGGGGTTTAAGTTAATGACAGCATGGCTGTTTTATTCACTCAGTTGCAACCTCATCTCAATTTCATGTGCATGTGTTTGGAAAGTTGGTGCTTTAAAAACTCCAATGGTACACTTAAATCTTAATTCTTCTTGAAGTTGAACACTGAAACCCGTGTAAATAATGTTGAGTCAAGATAAGATAAGATATCCGTGAAAATAAAACCAGTCAAGAATTCCTGTCTCATTCATAATCATATGAAGCTGTGCCTTGTGGCAATGCTCAGAGATGACCACGTGTTGCTAATTTCCTGAACTCTGAGGAGGCAATGTGGGGCACAAGGCACTTGAAAGAACAAGTCTTCACAGTCAGAGCTAAAATAAATCAATAGCAGAGAGGCACAGAAGTGGTTCTGAAATCCTGTCAAATGCTGACTGGCGTCTTGTGGTGCTTAAAAAGTTGCTTAAGTCTCACTGCAACTCCCAGAGCTGGAAGAGATGCAACTTCTTTTTTTCCCCAGTTTGATCTATTAGATTTATGATAAAACCTGGAACAAAGCTTTTTAAAAATTTTCTCTTCCAGAATTACTGCCTGGGCCGAATTTGATAAACTTGTCTGCTTCTCGTAGCAGCCAGTAAATGTAGCCGCCCAGGTATACTGTGCTGAGCTTGCCTGAAAACACAAGGTGTACTGCTGTTGTGCAGGCATGGATATTCACTATCCGAACAGGGGCCTGGTGTGGGACTGCAGAGCACAGGCTGTGTGCTGAGGCTGCAGGAAGTTGCCCTGACATGAGGACATGTCCTGCACGGGGGAGGAAGCTGGCTGTCAGATAGCAGGTCGCAGCCAGCCCACCCTCAGTTGTACAGCTCCAGAACAAGCTCCTCTACCCACTCATCTGCATGCATCTCACCCGATCTGCAGCTGAGATGTCTTCGATGTTCGGCCACTCTAAGCACCAGCTGTGACCATTTAGGTACATCACTAAATGTTTGGTAGGGAAAGAGAAGCCTAGGGCTTGTTATTCTTCTCTTTTTCTCCCAGCTGTTTCTCCTTAACAGCTGCTTTAACGCATGTACTCAGCTCTTTGGAGGGATTCTATCTGCTCACTCTTCCTACCATATTCACTCCATGTTTTCATATGGGCATTATCCATGTAAACATGCCCACTGCTGTAATTTTCCTTACATTAATGACAGTGAGAAAATGATTCACTCCTCATGTAATCATAAACCTCTGAAAGTATATCAGAACAATGAGAAAGTATCAGAACAATAAGAAAGTACATCAGAAAGCATATTGGAACAAATCTTCACCCCCAGCTATAACCACTGACCACTAACACCGCTGCAGGCAGAAGCAGGGGCTGCTGGAACATGCAGCCCCTGGACATCAGAGGCTGCGGGATTACCAGGTCAGAAGGGTGCTGGGATACATTTCTCCTCAAAACACAGGCCTACATGTTAATCACACAGCTACTGAATCACAACCTATTTGCTTGGATTTTTGTTGTTGTTGTTTTTTTGTTTGTTTTGTTTTTTTGTTTTGTTTTCAAACAAACCTCAGGATACAATCTTAAAATACAATATAATCTGTAGAAGTGTTTCTCTAACTTTTTGAAAACCTGACTCCTTTTTTTTTTTGGTTCATTTGTCTGCATTCCTCCTGTAGAAAGCCTGAGGTGTCTCAGAAGAAAGTATTTCTTAAGCTTTTCCTAAAGCTTTTCTGTCAATCTCAAAGCCTTTGTGATCCTCAGGAGGGGTTACAGCTCACTGCATGAGAAACACCATTCTGCAACCAAATATATTCCAAGTCTTCCTTATTAAGGATACTTCTGAATATAAATTCTGATAACACAAGAATCAAAGATGGCAAATTAACCACAGGACAAGCTAAGAAAATCCTCCAAGAAGCCACTTTGATTGGTACTCAGGTTACTCAGGGCTTTACTAATTGCCTATTCACCTACCTATTTAAAACACTTTTTCAAAATAGCAATGAGCAAGCATTACAGAAATCTTTTTTTTAGCCTCACATTTCCCATCTGAAATGGTCAGCCTCTCATCTGATGAAAATTAAATAGGATAGATTCGTAAAGCAGAGTAATATAGAAAACTCAGCTGAGATCATTTGATTTTTAACAGGATGCTCCCATGTATCCAGTAGCTTAAATAGTCCTCTATTTCAGCTTTTTGATTACTTTGATATGTGCTGCTCTATCCTCTTGGAACCATCCTCTAGGAGGCTTATTGATTTTGTGAGAAATCCATTTTCTGGTTTTCCAAAAGGCTATAAAACTGTCATTGTCTATATATGAAATTCTTCATGGCATTTTTACATATCTGTCTGGTTTCTCCATCCTCCATGCCCCTCTACATGCCCCGAGAAATTTCCCTGAAGACACATCAGTTCTTTTGTCTCTGTACAGAACCTCCAGGACCTTACCCTATGGCAGGCATGAACGTTAGCAGGGGTTTTCCATCACGCACAGCTGAACTTAGGTGGGAGCCCTCCCTCCTGCGCTGAGATGGAGAGCAAACAGAAACTGTGCTGTTGGGGCTGCAGAGAACATTGCTTAGATTTAGAATCCAACCAAACAGTAGGAACTGTTTGAGCAAAACCCCTAATAAAAGCCTGGCTATCCAGATACCAAAGTGGGCCCAGCCGACCCCATGTTCCCATGCAGAGAGAGAAGGCGTTTTCTCAGCACCCCACATGCAGCCCCAGCCCCAGCCGCCTGCAGCCAGGCTGTCTGAGAGGGACCTGAAGGCTTTCCAGCTGCTCTGGTCATCTCAGTTCACCACTGGTTACTGCAAAGGCTGTACATCCTCTGGGATGATTTGTATTAGTAAATAAAGTGTTACGAACTACAAGGGGAGGATTGTACAAGTTTTACTGAGTTTTCTTTTGGATGTCACCTGAAAACACTAGTGGCAGGCATTTCTTATTCTCCAGTGCGTTATCAACATCACTCTCAGATATCTCCAGTACAAGACTGTTTCCAGCATTAAAGCAGGGGAAAAGTGTTTAGTCAAAAAGGGGAAAATAAGATTCTGAGGCCATTGAAATATTAAAGCTTCATGTGGAAGCTTCCACATCTTTCAGTTAAAAGAAAAGGTAGGAAAAAACATGAAAGACTCAAAAATATGTGGGAAAATATATCCTGTCCCAGGAAATCTGAGCACCCTAGCTCCAGCTAATTTGGAGAAAATCCACAGGTTGCCATCTGTGCTGCACGCCCGGTGAGGATAGGGACCTGGCCAAGTGGAGTTGGCTGGGAGTGGAACAGATGGAGAAGAAAAGATCATCTTTGCAAAGGACACTGCAGCTGCCTCTCCTGCGTGCGCTCTCTCCAGATCCTTGAAGGGATTTCATTTCAGCACGAATTCGCCAGAACTTCTGCCACGGACTTCTCCGCAGTAATTGCAATCCCTCAAATAAAGACCACTGCATTAAGCAATTATCTAGTCCTAATAGCAGCTTGGACTGATGTCGAAAGGAAATTGTTTAAAACTCTAGAATTATAGTAGTTTAAAAGAAATTGTGTAGGAGTTTGAGTCTGAATTTTCTTCAAAGTTGAGCTTAACAGATTCTTCTTGTCATGATTCTAGTTCTTTGTGTGTGTGTGTGTGTGTGTGTGTGTGTGTGAATAAATTCTTTTTTTCTTTTTTTCAATTCTTGTTCACTTTTATTACTGTGATTCTAGGTGGCAAAAGCTGGAAGGCATTCAGAAACTAGATTTCCCTCAGTTTCTGACTGCTGCCCAGCTTCTGATAGTTAAAAAACAGTTAGTGCTGCAAGTACCATTTCCAGAATTAAGGTAAAGAAAAATGCGAGACAGGCAATATTTAAGAAGAGCTCTACATCTTATAAACATTTGGAAAAACTCGATGAATTGTGAAAGATATTAATTTATAAATTAAAATTTCTATATTTGATTTTAAATTCAAAATATTTACAGAGAAGAATGAAATTCCCTCTGAAAAATTTAGTTTAACATAAAACTTTATTGTTAGAGGAAACCCCTCGGCTGACTCCATCCCTGAGCAGAATGCTGGCTGTGTTCTGCACCTGCTCAAGAAGCAGCAGGCACTGAAAAATTCCTCTTCCGATTTCGGGAGATGTTATAAATCGTCTCTATAGTGGTTGACAATATTTTCACTTTTTTTGAAAACATGCAAACATAAAATTTGAGGGGTCTTTTTAAAATTAAAGTTTACAGACAGGTTTGATAAATACAGCATTGTTTCTTACATATGACTGCATTATTAGTGGAATAGTTGTTGTCTGGGACTATATAAATCTGATTTATACAAGTCTGATTGCTCCATGCTTCACTTGGAAAAAACAGATGAAGTTTGAATGATTTTAAGCCTTATTTCTAAGGGGTTTAGGGGAATTCCAGAGATGCTGACAGGCTAGTTATGTTGACACTAACACTAAATAACGATTCTCTTATAAGCACATTTGCAACAAGAAGTGTCACAACCACTCATAGAGAGAAAAATGTGAATTTCCTTATGCTACACTGATTCTGTCAATAGACACAAGAAATACAGACTGTGCTACAAAGCCACTAGTTTGCATTCCATACCTATATGCCTTTATGACTGCTCATTTCTTTTTTATGTTTTTATTAGCCAATTCTACAATCTGGGGTGGAATCTCAGCTTTGTTTTTAGTCTCCTGCAAGGCACAGAAGAGCTGTCGCATGAGCTGACTGGGGAAAATCCCATCATTACAGCATCATCTGTGGTTTCTCTGAGGCAGGGGCAAGAAGCAGCACAGGGCAGCACGTATCTAGCACAAACTATTTCCTCCACGGTGGAAGCAGATCTAATGCCCCAGGCAGCCCTTGAAGAGATCCTCTGTGCATTCTGTTTTCTGACTAGGGACGATAAATGTAAATGATGCACCCTTATTCCTCTGCATGGATGTACTTGCTGAGTCATCGGACAGTCTTGTGATGAAGAGTCACATTTTTCATTTAGCTTTAACAGCTGCTCAGCTGAACAAAATGGAGCAACAACATTTATCAGTCAGCCAAACTTATGGCCTGCTTAAAACACAGCTGACTTCTCTAAGAACTATAGGTATTTGATAACATCTTCACTCACCCCATGTAGGTGACCAGTTTAATTAAACAATTATTTTTAGAATTTTACAATTTAGGCCTATTAGGAACTAAATTAGGAAACATGACAGTGATCTAGCTGACTAATCTGTAACCATCCAAATGATTCCTGAAGAGTAACAGTAAATATATAAGGAAAGCCACTTCATCCTTTTTAAAGACCCTATGGAGAAAGCCAAGAACGAAATGCTAGATATCCAAAGCATTAAACCACCAAACAGAGAACTTCAGAGAAAGTCCTCTCTATATGAGTTTAATGTTTGATTATTAGTGTGGCGTAACGACCACACGGACACCAGGGTTCTTTTTGGATCAGTAACTGCTGCTGCTTTATTGATGACATAACTTCATCTCTCTCTTACTGAGGGCCTAATTTCATCTCTCATACTGAGGGCATAACTTCATTATTCTTGTTGCCTCCTTTATTGAGGACAGGCTCCCTTCTTATACTATTTGCCCCTCAGCAGTACTTTTCCACTATTCATTGGTCAACAACTTTGCCCGGCAACAGCAAACACCCAGCAACTTCCATCCTTAAATGCTGGAGAACAAGCAACCTGAGACAACAAGGCGTCTCCTGAATCACCCTTCTTTGCTCCCTCTAAACTCTTTACATTCCTGATGGCCTCATTGTTAAGAGTCCGATGTTATCACCAACCATGGGGCTTGTCGACCCCCATGGCCACACTCCCACGTATTAGAATTAGGAAGCCAGGTAAATTTATGCATCTTTATTTCACCCTTCAGGGCCTAGAATCAACATATTTCTCCAGCACTTCCAAAAAAAATATTTTCAGATAGCAATCTCTCTTTCCTACACATTTACATGGGGCCTATGACCATGGCTTCTGAACCTCTTCCAGTTGCAGTGTTTTGTGAGATGGAGAAGTGCTAAAGCTCCCAGTTAGGAAAAGAAGGAGCTCATAGATTAAACTGTTTGCTGATGGTTATACTGTTGCCTTTACAATACGATGGGGAGTTATGCATTTGGGGCCTCCCAGAGCAGCGCTCTGGGCACAGTTCTACCTCTGTTCTACCTCTGACAACAGCACAGATGTATCCCTTGGGTTTGGCTATCAGTATTGATTTCTGTCATCTCCTGGAAGCAACTTGGACCCAATGGGAAAAACTTGCTGTGACCTTGGAGTCTAACAATTTTCTGTAATTGTTTTTGAACCGCTTCTTGATAAAAGTTTGATAGAATTTAAGTTGAATCATTATGAACTGTCATATCCATACATACATTTCTCTCTGACAAAACCATAGAATGTGGTTAACAGCCTCTTTTATAGATAATATTAAGCAAAGGTTGAACCCAGAATAGACCAGAGCAGAGACACTAATTGCTTAAACCAGATGAAAAAAACAAACAATCCTTCTGATCTAACAGTTGTCTAAACAGATCATAATATGTCTTATTTTTAAAGAAAAAAAAACAATACAAATAAAAATCACTTCGAAATATAATTGGAGACTCCTATCATTAAAGCAACACCACCATAAAGGAAAAAAAAAAAAAAAAGCTAAAGGAATGAGGAATGTCTGCAGACTTTCTAGTTCATGTAGGTAATATGCTGTAAAATGGACAAAACAATACTGCTTATTTGTGTACCAACTAGAAAAATGTGACGTGTAACACTGAGCAGAGATGTAAATAATAAAACTTTTGGTTCCAGTAAACCAACAAATTCTTTCCCTACTGAATGGGATGGAGCAACTCACTTCTAACAACTGAAAAAAGTACTGTGCAGCACCTGAATATGATAAATATAAGCCCCCCTTCCCTTCCCTTCCCTTCCCTTCCCTTCCCTTCCCTTCCCTTCCCTTCCCTTCCCTTCCCTTCCCTTCCCTTCCCTTCCCTTCCCTTCCCTTCCCTTCCCTTCCCTTCCCTTCCCTTCCCTTCCCTTCCCTTCCCTTCCCTTCCCTTCCCTTCCCTTCCCTTCCCTTCCCTTCCCCTCCCCTCCCCTCCCCTCCCCTCCCCTCCCCTGGCACATTCCTACTTCCAGAGAGCTTTGCTATCCTTTCTCCACCAACACATGGGGTATGGATAGTTGACTATAAAGGGTCTATTATTCACTCTCCTGTTGACAGCATTGGATTTCTAAAGTTTCTTAATTATTTTTTTAGTTTAAAAAGAACATAGATACTCTTTTTGTAAGGCTACCTTAAACGTTGTTAATCATTATTTGTCCATTCATTTTCTTCTATAAGATGACATGCAAACTGGAATTTTACAGCTGTAAAACTTTTTCTTCAGGAAAAACTAGACTGAAGAGTTGCAGTTTGATGTTGTACAGGGTGACATTTTGCCTGAAGACACCGGTATTGGCACAGTTGCAGAAGTGCAGTATGACTGGGAAGAAAGGGAAATGAAAGCACGCTGCGGCTATGTGACATCTGGAATCTGAGAGGAGCACACTGCTCGCCAGGGAATGGAAAAAAAAGTCAAATGGCAAAATATAATATTTAAGGTAGATAAAAGGGCCAAGAAACCAAGGGTGGTTGAGGAAAGATGTGATATTAAAGACAGCAAACATACTCAAAACTGAAGTACGGTTGTACTTATACTACAGAACTACTATTGCTATACTACTCTGCAACAAATCTTTACCTGCAGAGATGGTCTGGAATACCTCGTGCAGCTCTGGCCTCCAATGTTCAAGGAGAAGGAACCACAGACTACAACAGGAACAGGGGTGACCTATGAGTAGAACCTTCCCAGGAGTGGAGTCAGGCTGGAGGCTGAGGAGCATTAATTCTGCCCATAAACACAGTAGCAGACAACACACTCCCCCCTGCCCCCACAAACAGCTATGAACAAAAGCAGATGCACAGTACAGTGATATAAAAACAAATTGAAAGGGAGTTACAGTAGTTTTGAATATAAGACTAAAAAGGTCAAAATGTAGTTTAAATCCACTCTCCATTAAACATCCCAAGACAGATGGAAAATTGGACTTGATTTAATATGTTGTTACCCTTTCTGCACAGTACATTTCACTTGAGTCTCTCAATGTGCATTACACTAGATTTATATTCTTAGTTAAAAGAGTCATAACTTCTTGAGAGTGAAGAAGCGTCAACTGCCTGCCGTGAATCTATGCAATGATGTGCTCTTTTAAAGATTCAGAAATGCATGAAATGCTCTAGAGCTGATAGCAAAAAACCAGCTGCACCAGCCCTTAAAATTACTGTTGTGTTTACAAATATTATAGCAGTGTAGGAGAATATAAATAGGATTTTAGTTCCCAGGAAGTCCTGTCATTACAATAGGAAAATGACCTGATATTCGGCCAAGTTTTTGTCTCGTGATGCTTGTGCACGCAGTCATGTCCACAGCATGTGAGCATATGGGCGAACACTTTCCACGCACAGCACAGATGCCACTGCAGCCATGCACTCTTACCCCAACATGGTCTCTGTTATCGTGACTGATTTCCATTCAGCAATTTCCATTCTGTTTCTGGGGAAAACAGCAATTGCTTAACTGCACACAGCAACACTCCATAACAGCACAGGTTAAAGAGCAGACAGGAATATGATACTGTGCTTAACCTTTCTCTTAGGGGTTTTCCTGCAGACGTCTATCTTGTGAAGTATGAAGAGGACAGTAAGCCGTACCTTTTATCCTACTCTGTAGGTACAGTACTGCAGCTTCTAAAGCAAAACATGGTTAAACACGTATGAATTCACATGGAAACATATAGAGGTTACGATGGAAACACAAAATACGGGGATATTTCTACTACCTGTGTCACTTGGCTAGCTGAGTATTTTCCTTGGGAGCCAACAAATTAAATACCTATTGTAAATTATGTTCTGAACCCTTCCTTCCTCAGAGTCTTCTTAATCTCCAGAATTTCAGCCTTAAAAAAAGGTCTATGAAACTGCAGCATTAAAATAAAACTGCAGCTAGGACCTTTTCTTCTCCAAGTAAAACACGATGAATCTAACCATTTGTAAAATGGGAACATCTCGGGAAATGAGAAAGGTCTTATTATGATATTCAAAGTCTTCCCATGTCACACTTGAAAAATGTTTTGAAACCTCAGTAGCTTGGAACTGAATTAGTTCCCAGTCACATGGTAAGAGTGTTGTTTAAAGCTGTAAATCCTTTTAATGGTATTTAACCATTTGAGACATCAGAGAATTTGTAGTCAGGGATGACATAGGCTAAACAAAAGTAAAATGGCAGAAATACCAAAATGACCAAAGAGACCTGTGGCTTCACTCTGGAGGAATAAGCTTTATCACCCCCTCTCAGTGCAGCATCTGGCACACAACATTAGGGCAGGATACCAGTCACAGACCAAATTTTGGTGTGTGTGTTAGTACATTAAAAAGCTCAAAGACAAAGTGGGGAATGCAACTGCCTGGGATGCTTTTCAAGATCTTTTCATGACAGTTATCACAGAAATGCAAAAAATGTTGCAAATACTGACACTAAACTATAATGTGGTAAAGAAAAAGAGTTGAGAAAAGGCTCTCTCTTCTTTTTAGGTGAATAATCAATAGCTCCTGGGACTGCCCTTTTATAAATGCTGAGGCTTCTTTTAAAGAGCGTCTCTTTCTGAAAATTAGAGCTGGAAAATATTTTCATTGCTGTGAAGTATCAAAAATCGAAGTATCAAAAATGCCTGCTAGTCTTTGCTAGTAATTGGCAAGAGAAATAGCTAAAAATCCGTTGGGTGAGCCTAACCTTCACTCTACCTCTGCTAATTCAACACATCAACTAATATTAAATTAAAATACAGACAGTAAAGAATTGCTTTCAAAATAAAGCCAGTAAGACTGTTACCTTGCACACAAAATAATTTCATGAGTGAATCTGAATAATCAATATGTAAAATTACAATTTTATCATGGACACTCCCCCTCCCCACCCACATCCCGCCCTCATCATAAGAAAAAAACCCAAATGAGAAATACACCTGGTGACCTAAGCTTGGGTTTGGCACACAAGAGAAAAAATGGCTACTCTTTTTCAGAGGACTTTCTACCATCATGTCCTTTCTGAATTAGCTAAAGAGCTTCTGCATTGCCCCCCCCCCCCCCCCTTTTTTTTTTTTCAAGTACAATACCCGCAAGGCAGAGACAAACATTACAGTATCCAGATCACAGTGGAGGCGTCACATGTTAATTGAAGTTATCTCTCTGTATTGGATCTCCTGGAAGTCAGTACGAAATATGTGAAACAAATGTCATGTTCTCCCTACAAGAAACAATGCTTAACAGCCAGAGCTGGTTAGAGAAAAAAATAATTCATGGAAGACTTTTTCATTAAAAAAACGTTGTATCAGACTTACAATGTTTTACTGGAACATAACTCTTTGATTACATCATTGAAAACATTTCAAAACTATTTGTTTCCAACATACAGTATTTCATTTTAATCAAACTCTCAATCAGATGAAATAATGCATGTGACATGCGATTATGTATGCATGCTACGGTGTATCTATACTTCATTTCTATATGTTCTACATATTTTATTTCTTATTGAAAGTCTATGTTACAATAAGAACACATTTCTTCCAGGCCATAAAATAATTAAATTCCATTTTTTATTTATATGTCCTTTTTGTATGAAAGCCAAAAATCAAAATATCAGAATTTCCCATAGTACCTAGTAACATTTGCCCACAAATTCTGAGAATACAAGACAGAACAGGTAGGGCCTTTGATCTCTATATTCAAAAGTGACTCCAAGTGTTAGCTGCTATCTCTGTTACCACATGAGAGCTTGGCTTTCTAATGGATAGTAAAAGAAAGAAAGAGGTGGGTAGGACACATTGTCAGGATGAGATCTGAAGTCTATGAGGTGTTACAGATGAACCTCACGCCCTGTCAGCCCTCAATTGCTCTTGGCCAGCGGACAGTGTGCATCTCTCACCCCTGCTCTCCAAGTAACTGGAACTACATGAGAAGTGGAGCACCAGTGGGGCAGAAAGTTTCTGAGGTGCGATTTGATGATCCCTGTTCTCAAGTCCAGGTAAAGTAAACAAAAAGAAACCTTTCCAGGTGAAGTCTCTCCTGGAAGAAGTCAGAGTTACTGCTGCCTGTGTTTCTGAGTGACTTAACAGTGCAAGGTAAATTAACACAGGACTTCTCTATGACTTTCTGGAACAGAGTACTTTTTGCTTTCTTCATGTTGATAGGTACCAAAATCCCTTTTGGCAAGTACTGCTGAGTCTTTGATGTAAAGCATCAAGCTTTCAATTTAATTTTTAATTCCAAATATTAAATTCCATTTTGCATTTTTTCATAGGTCTCATCAGAACAAACACAACTTAAACGCTCAAATTATTGCCTTAATTATATAAGCTAAGAGCTTTTGAGATAGAAAAAGCTGACACTATATTGAGAAAGCAGGACCATAAAAGAAGCATGTTTTGATTAGGATTGAGATGCAAAATTGCCTGCTTCCGGAGCCCACATTTTTGTTTTAGGCGTGACTGGATACAGACAGCGGAAGATTTGTCTTTAGAGGGGACCTCACCACCAGCCTTCATCGGCATTGTGGCAGAGACATGTGGATGGATGGCCTATGAAGAATATGAATGGAAATCAGGACCAGCTGATTTACCTGAACTAATAACAGACGTCCAATGGGCATAAGGGCCCTTGCATTGAGGGTAAGGAAATTGGCTTATTGCACCACTGCTCTGCGTTGCAGCTATACCACACTAAGCAAAGATGGAGGCCTGAGACGAAAGCTTGAGTGACAGTGCTTTAATTGATGAGACAAACTGAAGCATCACATCATTTCTATAATTCTTCTAATTTCTGGATTTCACAATAAGTACAACCAACAGTTTGGGATGGAAAATACTTTTAGAAAAAATAAGGTCCCTGGACTTGTTTTCTAGTTATGCCCAGGGTGAATATTATATTATATTACATAATAGAATAAAGAGTAGAATAGTTCAGCTGGAAGGGACCTTCAAAGATCACTGAGCCCAACTGCCAAAACAAAAGTTAAGGCATATTACTGAGGGCATTGTCCAAACGCCTCTTGAACACTGACAAGCATGGGGCATCAGCCACCTCTCTAGGAAGCCTATTCCAGTGTTTAACCACCCTCAGAGTAAAGAAATTCTTCCTAACGTGCAGTATGAACCTCCCCTGGCACAGCTCTGTGCCATTCCTGCACATCCTGTCACCAGTGACCAGGGAGAAGAGACCAGCACCTCTCTCTGCTCCCCCTTCTTTTTGTAGTTATATACTACCCAAATGAACAACATCCAGTATATTGTATTAGCAACATAAGGAAAACATATATATTTATATATATAAAAAGTGAAATGAATTAAGCTTTTACCCGATTGATCTGTGTCTTTGGGTGAGATTCTCTTGCTTTTAATAAGTTATCAAAATTTAGGGTAGTATTTCCCCCCTACACCAGCATAGCTGTCTCTCTCTTTATCCAGACACTAATTTTCATGAACCTGTAGGAACTTCTTCATACTTTTGAGGTCTTTTCTCTATCAAACTTGAACTGAATTGGGCAGAAGATTCAAAAGCTTGGAAGAGAAGGACGCAAAATTGCATACGCATATATATATATGTGTAGATACAGTTTGATACCTAAGCCATGTCTATGTACAAAGCAAAGCTAGAAATTCCACTAAAAAAAAAAAAAACACCAAAGAATTTTTAATTGCCTTGGGTACTTGCAAATTCAGTTCTGTCCTTAAAGGTTTTCCAATGTGCTAAGAAAAAGCATTGTAGAGACAAAAGAAAACAACCATAACACTTAACTGCAAGTGACTAGCCTATCTGTTCATTACTGAGGCCAGACTAAGTACCTTGAGAAACTATAGGCACTGTCTAAGTGATGCCAACATTATTGTATCATCACTGCAGAGTTAAATGTATCATGATAGAAGTATATATTGTAATGTATAATCAGTATATATAATATATATTCAGTATATATGATAATATCAGTGTTTCAAGAGGTATTTGGATAACGCCCTCATTAATAGATGATCTAGATGATCTCTGGAGGTCCCTTCAAAATGAACTATCCTGGCCTATCCTGTCCTACCCTGTCCTGTCCTGTCCTATCCAGCATTTAGCATCAATTCATATTTCACAGTAATTTAAAATTGGACTCATACATCATAGCAGGGCTCATTTTATTTTTGTATTATTTGGTATTATGCTGAGGTACAGACACAACTTCAGGGAAGAAAACAGTAGTCAAGTATAATACTTTGCTTTGTATCTACTGTATTTCAGTGTACAGAGATTTTTTGAAAAGTGATCTGAAAACATTAGTAAACCCGAAGTCTTGAAAAATCTTTATTTTAAAATCAGAGGGACATAAATGTGAAAAAATGCTTAGCAGCTTGAGAACAGTTGCTGAGCGTGACGGATCAAATCTGGAGCTGCCAGAATAAGTCTATGTACAAAGAACAAAGAAAAAATAAAAAATCTGATAGAATGGTAAAGCTGTCTCCCTTGTTTAACATGAACTAGGAAAGCTTACCTTGGCAATGAGAACGAGTACAGAGAGTCATTATAAGAGTATTCCTTCAGGTGTAATATTAAGTATATTAGCACTAAGTGTCTACTTCTAAGGAACAATGGCACCTGTAATGACTATTTTGCATTTTCCTTTTTTTTTTTTTTTTTTTAGAAAAAGAAAACAGTCTTGACTCTCCATTAGCTTATATCAGAATAAGTGAAGATTGAATATAAGTCACAAGAAAATTAAAATGTTGTAAGTCTGGACAGTGAACAAGAGGTTATTAGTCAGTGAGTCAGCTTTCTTTTTGCCCAATCTTAAAAATACCTGTAAATGCCCTCTTTGAGATGAAAGCTGTCTTGGATGTTATATCCAGACAGTTACGAAGACCCAACAATGCATTTATATGGATAAATGAGTGCCTGTATCTTTCCTAAAACAGCACAGACACCCAGGTTTTATCAGGCGTGCCAAGATAACAGCAGTGCAGCTTGCTTTTGCACAGTGTTCTTGTGCTGCATCAAGCATAGGGAGAGCTGGACTCTGGACCCTTCTCATACTCACATGATTTGGAACTAAATCTATATTTTCACTCGTCAGGACTCAATGGTCTTTCTTAGCACCTCCAGACACAGGTCGGGAGCTCTTGAAAGGAAAATTATATTCTGATTACTTAGCAGTTAATTGAGGATGTAAAATTATCTGTAAATCATCTAATATCTACTGTTTATATAAAATTGTTCTTCTAACGCATATTTTTACTTTGATTTAAATTTTTTTTGATAAAGTTCCTAATATTTGCATAAGTGGACTATTAAACAGCTTAGCGATCTCATAGCTACCAAAATTCCTTTCCCTGTCAAATTCAAATCCTTTTCATTTATCCCACCATATATAGTCACATCCATTTGGAGTATTTAAATTAATTCTTTTGCCTTTTTGTTCTTACATCCCTCAACTGCTGAATACCTGTGTTGTCAGCACTTGGAGCACCCAACCATTCAGAGCCAAGTTTTAGGTGTAGACTCACCAGTACTCCTGTAACGTCCAAAGTCTGCACACAAACAAGTCATATCACATCTTTGCAAACTCACATCAGCTTTGCTTTTTTTATTTGTTTCACTGTTAATTCCCAAATTTGGAGCAGGCACCATTCTTTTGTTCTGTATTTTGTAAACCAGGTAGGGCAAATAGGTCCATGTGCATAACTGGAAAAAGGTCCTAAGTCATACAGAAATAGAAAAAATAATCTGTGCTCAAAACCATTTCCATTTAGTCATGTTTGCCTCCAACAGCTCCATAGTGAAATGTCAGCTTTCAGTTTTCCCCATATCAACACATATATCCTTTTTTTCTTCTGTTTGAGGCCCTTAATTCAGTATTCAGTGCGACCTTTTTGGATGTTTTTAGGGCAATTTCAAGCACTAGGCAACTAGAATCATCAGAACGACTGTTCCGAAGGAGCAATTGACATGCCACATTATTGCTATATCCTTGCAACAAAAGCAAAATGTATTAACTTCCCTGATCGTAAATATATATGCCATGCCTTTAATTTCAGATTTTACATAGACTTCATATGTTTAATTTTAGAAAGGGTATCATATGAAAGGAAAGATCCTGACTGGGAGGACCCCAAGGTGCCAATGAAAAGAAGGAAAAAAAAATATGTAAATGGAAGAGTAAGGTGGTGGAACTGGTATTACAAAACAATTTGATAAAGGCTAGAAAGCCCTTAGTCAATGATTATCAGTACTCTCCACCCACTATGTATGCCTGATGGACTTGGATAGAAAATAGGAACCTATCAACTTGGTAGCTCCAAGCCAGAAAGTATTTCAGTGACTCTATTTAAACAAATATTTAAATTGGAGCTAAATACCACAGGTCAGTAGTCCTCCTGACTTTCTGTGGTTTTGATTACAAAAGTCTTCCAGAAACTTTGCAAAGACCCACTCTGGATGGTATAAAACATGATTTATTACACCACCATTGGACAAAATGCTGATACAAACCATAAGTGCAAATAGATAGCAAATAATTTGAAATTAAAACCAAATATATATAGTAAGAAAAAAAAAACATAGAAATGTAATATCTAAATTTCTTAGAAAAGCAAGCATATACAGCTGAGGAAAAACGATCTGAATATGGTCACAATGAGAGTGGATCTGTCATCATCATCCAAAAATCCCTATTCTACCATAGTATTTAATTAGACTTCAACATCTTCCTGGTGTTATGGAAATTTCAATTTTAAGAAGAATTTTAATTTTTGAAATATATATTTTTTCTAAGTCAGCAAACAGATTTTCAGCCAACCGCTTATTTAATGGTTTTGCATTACTTTACTGCGTGACAGTTCAACTAACACAATGCTTGAGATATTTTTAAAATTCACAAATATCATGAAAATAATCAGTGGAAATATGTTTCAGATTAATTTTTTTATTCATGCAGTGCAGCATCTATCAGTTTACATGTATGGTATTCAGAGTTGCTATTACTGTGCTCTGAACTGAAAAATCTTTTACGTTCAAAGATGAGTCTTTCAAACTGGACTGCTGGGTGGAAAGGGACACTGTATCCCAGTGAAATGATTTTATCAAGAAAAAAAACGGAACAGTGAAGCTAGGGAAAAGACACACAGCCCCCCTCTGCTCTTTCAGCTAAAGTACAGCCAAGAATAATGTGTGATATTATCAGCAAGTAATACTGCAGTTCTCTGTAGGTGGCAAACATAATACAAGTGTTGGCAACTCAGCAAATAAACTAATGGCAATTTTCAGATGATGTAATGGAAATGCCAGGCCAATTAAGGAAAGGTCAGTAAAACATACACACACTGGCAAGGATCCTAACACTTAGAAAATGACTTGAGAAAGAAATCAGAAGGGTTCTATTGGCTCTTTCAATATACTATCAATGAAGAACACACAGAAAATTATCAAAATGTATGAATACGTACATATCATTATGCAACTCCATAATATATGCAATTATGTATCATAAGCTGATTATTAGTTGCATTTTAAAGTTTCGTAAGTACAAAAATAAAGGGTTTGGACAGGAGACTATTTGTGACCTATTTTTTATTTCTAAGGCCGTATAAGGTTCTAGCTGCTGTCTGCAATCTGCCAAAGAGAAAGCTGGACAAGAAAGTCAAAGTTAATAGACCCTCAATTCTCCTTTAGCTGTGGGCCTAAGTATAGCATTACAAGATTTTATACTGGCTAAAGTACATTATGCTGTAGCTGGTTTTTAATCAAATCCATCCCCTCTGGCTGCTCACACATAGCTCATTTTAATGTCGGGGCTGACACGTTGCCTGCTTTACTGAGCTCCCCACAGGTGTGAAGCAGAAAGGGCACATGAGAAAGATCCGAGTTGCCTTTGAGTATGCAGGCTTCGGGAAGCATTTTCCTCTGGTCCTGTGGTCCCTGATGGCTGTGCCACTGCAGCCAGCCCCCGGGACAGCTCCTGCGGTCCCTGATGGCTGTGCCACTGCAGCCAGCCCCCGGGACAGCTCCTGCATCCTACCCTGATGTTGAGAACCCTCCTCCCTTCCTAACCCAATGGGTGAAGCATCTCACTCATTGCTGCCCGTATGCAAACAGCCCTCCTGGCTTGGCGTCTCTTCTTACTGTGGCATTCTTCAGCAGGCAGTGATACTCGAGCACTGTTTTTAACAAAGAGTGACAGCCTTCACTCTTTTATATGGAGCGCATAAAAAAGATATTGCCAAGGACAAGTCCCAACACTCAAATTTCCCTGTTCCAGTCCTCAAACTTAGTGAGTACTTTAGAGTACAGCTCTTCTGAAAGACACCACAATAAAATAAACATATGAATTTACATTTTACAGAACCAAAAATGTTCCTGGTAAGAGCGCCCCTGTGAGAAAATGAAAACATTTGTTCCCTCATTGCACCTCCTAAAATTTCAGGTTTTCTGTCAAAACCTTGTGTATAGTTCAGGTGCTGTGTGTGTGAAAGGAAACCTCACTAGTTTTAGACTCAGACTGAAATCTAGTTAAGCACAGCAATAAAAGTAAGGATCCTGGGTGTAAACTGAGTAATATCAAAGCTGTGTGTTGTGTACAGAGTAAATATGGCCATGTGGCACTGTAAATGAAGATATGAAGGTCCCAAAATTTAGAGCAAAAGGAACAGTCCGAAATGCCAAAGAAACTATTTTCATCAACTGAAAAATTGTATTGAATTCTCTGTAATAGAAATCTATAAAACTTACTAAATGAACTGTCAAATAAATTAAAAAAAAATCATTATGTATCCATTTCAATTTTACCACATTTAATTTAGGAGACAAAGGACACCATAGAAAAAAACACTTGTATTGAAATACTGGTTTATAACATATCCTGAATGAAATGCAGTATTCTTCAATGTGGCATTATATCTGGTTTTCATGCTTTCACTACGCATTTGCAAACATCAGAGACTCCATCAAAAAGTCAGATGATTTTGCTGAATCATTTCAAAGCAGATTTTAGTTTTAACTGGATTTTTTGAAGAATTTAGAGGGTTAATTCTGATTTAAAATGAAATATTTCAAAGTCCTCAAAATTCGTCAGAAACACATTTTTCTGCCTTTCATACAGCAGCATTTAAACTGACGTTGCCTTTGGGCTGGCATTCAATCACCAGAAAACTTTTAGTGTTATAGTATATTTAAATATGAACTGCCTTACCAGACAGAAATGATTCTGAAATGACTATTCGAAAGAAAGAACTATGAAACAGGAGAGGAAACCAAGTGGCAAATGATACAGAGTATGAGGAAAGAACATGAGTGGAAAGAAATGAGGGACAAGGTACAAATCATCAAAACAAAAAGGGAATTTAAGTGGGATTTTCAAAATTGTTCATTGCTAAAAGTACTTAAACCCCTCAGTGTCTAAGCTAATTTTGTAACTAACAAGAACAATTAAAATAACCATTTTCAATTTTCACTAATCAAATATTTTTTAGGCATTGTGATAAACAAAATAATTTAATTCACCTTGTATAGCCTTTAAGGAAAGGGTAATGTCGTCTGAAATAAGATTACTTTTCTACCTATCTACATACCAGATAATGGGGGGAGCTGCAGGTTAAGGGGGAAAGGGGAAAAAGCCTTCAGGTGAGAGCTACACAAGGAGGAGCCCCACCTGCTCCCCTTCTTCCCACCTGGACTCTGCTACAGATATCCAGCTACCAGCTAACCTCTGCCTTGCATCCAGCCAATTCACCCCCACCACACATGCCGTATTTCTATTCCTAATAGCAAAAATGAGTCAAATAAGTCATAGAGCAGACACACAGAAATCCATCAATACCAGAATTGGATTAGTGAGTGCTGACAGGAAAAGTAATTAATTTCATATTACTAACCCTATGTGAAGAATGGAATCAATACTAATATGAAGTAGAATGCACTGGACGTACCCATTACTGAGTGAAATGTTCACAATAGCTCCAACCTACTGTAAGTTTATTTGTGATGTGAAATACCAATAAGGACCACGAGAAAGCACAACATATTTTGAAACAAACAAGAGAAGATTAGTAAGTCTGGACAATTACATGCACACATACCAATGAGGGGTGTTGTGTAAAGTACTACTGAAGGTAGGCAGAGTACATATTGTATCTGTGAATCCTAAGCCACCTGCTAAACTGTACTTTAGAGCAGGAACTAAAATGCAATATTGATGTCTAATCTGGACTTGAATATTCCTTCTATACATGAAAATACAAATTCACAAAATATCAAACCTTTATTTGAAGGGAGTATACGTTTTGTGTGATAGCTTAGGTGGTTCAACTGACTATGTAAACAAAACAGCTAAATCAAATCATTCTTTAGACTCCATTGACTATTGACAAGATCACCACTGACCATAATAAAAGATGTAATGCTTCACTCACATGAAGACAACCACATACAGACACCTAAATCTATGTCTTAATCTCAAAATGAATCCTGCCCAAACAGCTAGAAATCATGCATTAGTTGCACATGAGTGTGCTTTAGTTATCTCTATAACCATGGCTGTCTTAAGGCACGGATGGACATGCCTTGTTGGAGAAGGGTCACACAACCAGTGCTGACCTGATCTGACAGTGACCCTGTGATATACGGTCAGAGCACCCTGTAGTGGTGGGGAGGCGATAAGCTACCTGACCCAGCTCTGCACATGCTCACAGGGAAGCACCTGTGAGGGTAATAAACCCCCGAGGTTTATTATTGAGACTGGCTGGAAAGACCTGGCTCATTCTCTTGCTGCTCAAGTTGACATGATGTAACCTGGGGAACCGAGCTGCCTGCTGTGTCATTCTGCAAGAAACATGTATGTACAAGCTTTAAAGCTTCCTTTTTAAATCCCAGACCTGTTCTGCAGAGCTGTACTTTACAGGAGGAAGTTTATCTTTTCCTGATAGACTAGCTACTTTCTGAACCCCCTGAGAGATAGTGGAGTCTCATTAAGCAATTTTTGAGTCACTTTCAGCACAAAAACTCATTGTAATTGGAATCGTGTCTTTAATTAGCTTCTTGATTTGATATGTGGGATTTCTACAGATTAGAAGAGAAACTAAGAATTGCTAATACACTGAATGTAACCTTCACTCTTAAATTTCAGTGACCTCTCTAAAGGACAGAAGGAAACATGAAGGGGTAGGAAGTGGCTATAAAGATTCTTGCCTGGGCTTTTAAAGTACATTTACTCTTTCTAACTACAGTATTTCCCCATTAAAGTTGTTATAATTTCTAGATAAGATGCAGCTTTATATTAGGAGCACAGAACTAGAATGCATCTTATGGATCACGAAGGCAACGTTAAGAAATCAGATCGTGTAATTCATACATATATTAATATTCAAACCCACTTAACTCCCCCAAAAGGAATCCTACACTAAAGCCTTTTACCTGTGCTGGCTATAAATGGTCTTCTACTCCAGTCTCAGCACCCTGGAGATGCACAGCCCCCTTCTGCAGCAGCTTCTGCTGCATAGCCACCTCTCCAGAAGGACTCTTGCAACATCACCCACATGCTAGCTCATAGTCTCAGCATGGAGGAAACAAAAATGAATTTACTGCATTTTTAATCAATTTTTTCTTTTAATTTAAATTAAAAGAAAAAAAAAGAATGAAAACACTGTCACTGCTACAAGAATGCTGTCCTGCTTCCCATTCCATTCTGAGGGTGCTGTGGGTAGGAAAAATGCTTTTAAGGTAGTTCAAACAATACAAAAGTGAAACTAATATACCTAGAACAGCAGTGTGCTGTGGGCAGGAAGCTACTTTCTTTGTAAATATGTAATAAAAATAATATGAGCTTCAATTTTGCAAATCTTAAGATCAAGTAAACTCCTTTTGAAGTTAATAGGAATAGTTCCCATTTGCAATTCTTGCTCATTACTCAGCTGTCACATTTGGAGTACACCCTCGGCAATACGAAAAACTACACATCCTCACAGCTTCCTCCATGAAACCAAACTGAGCATTTCACAGATAGGCTAAGTCTCCCTTTCTTAAAAGTTGTTTTTGTTGGATTGTGTACCTACGTTCTAGGTATTTTGAGACCGTACAGTTTTTTTTTTTCCCCACAAAACAATAAACAGAGGCTTTACTGAAGTCAAGCACGCTAAAAGCTTAGTACTGATAAAGACGAAAACAATCATTAAGTAATTCTATAACGTGATACATTTCAAAGCTGTTAAAATAATACAGAAAAAAAATATCTACCATTGTTTACAGCAGACCTTTTCTAGGGCAATGAATCACTTCCTCTCTCCTCTGTCTACATGATTCTTTTTTTTTTTTTTCCTAGTGTAAATTAATATACTGCTGAAAATCTGAAATGTGCAAAACAGACCAGGTAGCTAATTAAAAAAATAAAATGTACCACGTAACTTGTGCCTTCTCTGGAAAAATGTGAGCGAGATACAAATATTTAAAGATAAAATAAGGGAATTCAGTGACTTCATAGGCATACTTCTAATGAAATTTCCCTCTCTAAGAATAGAATATTCTTTATTCGTTAAAATTATGGCTAAGGTTTTAAAATGATGAGGAAATGGTCAATTTCTGATTGGCCAAATTCCTGTGGCTTTGTGATTAAATGAGATGCTCCCATTTCCTCCTCTCTCTAAGGAGATATTAATGTAGTTTTTTACTGGGAAATATCAAACACACTCCAAAAATCTAATTATTGGATTGTAATTGTTTTTCATTAATAAAAAGATGTTGTAAGTTTGATATATTCTTCCGCTAATGTAACAGATTTGTTATTTCACTAGCCTTCATTTGTCTAAGATGCATAGAAATTAATGTAATATTACGTTTGTTTTTCTAGTCCTGAACATTCACAATTTCCAGGGAAAAACAATTTCCTGTGAATTTTACTGTTTTCTAAAATATGACCATCATTCCACTATTACAAAAGTGACCAACTAAACTTTGTATTGAATTAATCATGACATTAATGTGTTTATTCACCCCAAGTAAAAATGAGCATGTCTTTCATCACAGAGCACTTTAAAATTGCAAAAGGGCCAAACACGTCTTTAGTCCTTGTCCACTGTGAGGTGAGGTTTTGCAATATCCTTCTGTTAGGCAAGGCTCTGAAGCACGATGCTGGCATAGCAGTTTTCCATATAGCCAAGACAGACTTTCTGCAGGGGTATATTTCCCTATCCCACTTACTGGAGGATTAACCAGTCCTTGACTGGGGGAACTTTCATTTAAAATGGCATTGGTTCTTTAAATTGCTTTTTTTCTGTATCTATTCCTCTTCTTTCCTAGCATATTATCATCTCTCCAGGGCTCTCTTAGAAATAGCTTTGCTTTGAGCCTGCTTGTTTTACCTCACTACACACTAAGCCAACACATTCATGGGATGAATGCAAATTAAACTCAGTCTGAGTTCAAAGAAAAGGAACTCATTTTTAATACCGAGTCACCAATCTAGCTAGAATTGTACATAAATGTTAAATTTCAACAAATATTTTGGACGTAGGGCATGGAAATACTATATGGAAAACCAAAACAATACGAAGAAGAACCTAAAACAGAACAACATTAGTTATGTGTTCTGAATATCATTTACATCAGAGAATAGAGAAAATCCCTTCAAATTACTGCAAGAATCCTTGGCTTTATCATTTTTGTTGTCTTAACTCAACCAATGAATGCTTGTCGTATCTACTCAAAACATCTCAAGTATCCTGAGTGATACTTTGTGTCTCCTCTGGGAAAGTATAGGTATGAACTGCATCTTTAAAATACGCCATTAGTTGTTGAATCGGTGTTCAATAAGCTTTCATCTCCATTGTCCACACTACATTTTTTACAGCAAAGTGCTTGGCAGATTTCCAGCATCTTATATTTTGCAAGCCTACCACAGCGCACAACACTGCTTCTGCTATTACCTACTTTAAGTTAATATTCTTTAGGTTAAGAAACAGCCCTAACAATAATGTATCTGTACTTATTGTGCATGTATTTGTCAGTGCTAATGCTTTACAGTGGTTCATGCACAGATTCAGCTCACCAAACATCCCACTGACCCATCTTTCAGAAGGACCTTACCAACAAGGAGCTCTGTTAGGGGAAAGCAAGGTGCAGTCCATATGATGCCTCTGATTCTAGCCTCTGCTACATGAAACATGCAGGACTGAGATGTGAAATTACTTTGGGCCAGGAAAATAATTCTCCTTCCCATTGCACACACATGCCTCTCGTGGCTCACACAAGCACAACCTCTTTGTCTGCTTGCAGAGTAACAACACTGCTCTTTCCTTGTGACTTTTTGCAAAACCACAATCGAGCTTTTAGTATGTGATTATTGTTGTTGTTGTTTTTATTCAAGTAAGTTTCCTCTTGTGAAATTGTCCCATGGGGAGCGAAGGAGAGAAAGAATGCTAATTGTGAATGCAGAAAATATTAGGACAAAATGCAAGCCTCACCATTAGCAATGGAGCAAGAGCAAAGACTATGGCGTCATTCGTGGTGTTTAGGCTACCTTTTCCCCAAACTGTTGTTCTGTCTGGCCTTTGCATCGTGCTAGTGAGTGGTGGGTGGAGAAGGGCTGTGGGGCCGTGCCCACAGCTCTGGCAGAACCCCTCAAGTGAGCCATGGCAAACACCGGCAGTGTTGCTTTCCCTGCCTGTCTTCCAGTGCTTCCAGTCTCCCTCTGAGTGCCCTGGTTGGCTGAGACAAGACTATGATATTCCACTTTAATCTGCTTTTAAATCACTGTAAGCAAAATATTACTGAAATATGGATAGAAATGAGCACACTGAGCACACTGCATGTACTCTGCTCAGCATGTCTGCGTCCTGTTTGACTTGTTTGCTGCTCTCCCTTCAGCACAGGATCCTGTGCAGAATTGAACTGTAAAACCTTGAGAGGAGTCGGGAGCTCTCGGACTGTGCTGGTTACCAAAATAGGCACTCACAGCGGCAACACCACTGACATCACACAAGTGGAAAATCAGCCATTAAGAAAGGTTTGACTTTAACAGCTCTACGCAGAGTTGCGGCACAATCACAACTGCAATCTCGAGCGCATTCTTTCCATGAGCGTACACAAGGCAGCATGTCCTGATTCACGTGCGTGAGGGGCATAAAAAATCCAGAGTATTCCAAGTCACTGCAATGAAGCAAGACAACCTGCGGCAACCACAAATAAGGAACGGCGAGGCACTGTTTTTTGATGTTATTGCTGTTGCCAAGACTGCTTGGAACACTTCAATGACTGTAGCCCTCAACTCCATTTAAGTGCAGAAGCAAGGAGTGACTTCTTAACAGATACTGCACTACCTGCAGTCTTAAAACCCTCCGCATTCCATGGCAGGAGAAGGACATCTTCTTCACAGGACATGAAGGACTACATCTTCCGCACTTTGAACTACAGTCTGCTGTGTATGCTCACCAAATGAATAAGGTTTCACTAAAATAACCAAAGTGTGGACAGCTCTTGTGCACTGCCCCTAGTTTTGGTGTGCTTAGGCTGTGCTGCGGTAAATCTGCAACACCTGGCACGCTGGACTTGGATGCTCTTGCAGGCTGCACACGACTGTGCAAGGCTGTGTCTTGGGATGACACTTTTCTGTAGCGCACAGACAGGAAAAGCACTAGATGTGAGCCTGAAGCTGTGGGGTCTTTTTCATGTTTCACTGAATTGATTCATCCCCGTGTTGCTTAAAAGCAGAAATAGTCCCTTGTGTAATTGCAATTGTTATCCCTTGCAGTCCCTCTGGGTGTTATTTTCATTGCATCTTTAGCCAATCTCATTAGAGCTCTCAGAGGAGTTCAGTTCCTATCGACTGAGGAAACATCATAATGATAATTGATTAGGAAAACCTATGCAAGCACATCTCTGGCAGGAGCAGACTATTTCCACTGCGTAGTTTAAACTCCTTCGTCAGCAACAGTAGCACTTCGGTAGCAATAGCCAGACTGCTGAGATGACAGTTTCAAAAAGGGATAAAGGTGAGATACACAGACCCCAAAGATTATTTGTGGCCTGGATAACAATAATTATGCACTTTTCCACTACTTCTTTAGTGAATGACTGTCTGCAGCAACTTAAAGGCTCCGATTTTCCAGGATAGTATGGTGACAGTATTTGTTTTTCCCTAAAGACTGACTATGCAGTCTCACTCCGCAACATTCTTTTAGCCAGCAAGTTTCCTTCTTTGATGTCTTATTATATAAATAATATTATTTATAACATTTACATAATAAATGCTTTATTCTGTTTACTTTCATTATAACAAACAAGTTAAAATAGGTTGTGTTGGAAAAAAAACAAACACCACACACAAAAATCTCACTCTGAAATGTAATGTAACACAGCCCTTGGCTCTAATGGGTATAAAAGCTGCCCCACCTCAAAGTCTTCTGCCTGCCAAGTCTCTCTCCTAAGATCTCGAAGAATTCACTTGGGTTAGCTCAGTGCCTACGTCTGAACCACTCTGCTTCTCCATGGGTATTTTCCTAATGCTGAACCACAGTGACAGAACTCAGGTAGAGAAAACTCACATAACTTTTTCAACATAACTTATAAAATAATATACAGAGCACTAAGCTCTACTGCAACTAATATTTGTAATCCTTATTTAAAACAACAACAACAACAACAAAAAACACTTATCAGTTCTACCTACTATTACAAATTGCTCCAAAATACACATTTAGATTTGGCATCTGATGGAAAGGAGCACAGCAAAGACATTAAATTTTGGTGTCACTTCACCCAGTATTTTCATAGATAAATCACCTAGAACATACTACTTGTCTTGACGGCTGGCAGATATTAATGCCTACTTTCATGCACACCTGGAAATAACAGCATGACTCTTCTTACACACTGAATGTTCTCAGCACCTGGAAACTCACCCAGTTTTTGCAAAGCATCCTACTGACACTTTCTGTAATAGTGACAAGTATATTCAGGAAAGAGTAAACTGCTAAATAAATGCTCCAGAGGTAATGGTTCTCTGCCTCCCTATTTATGTCTAAGCCAAGATAGGATACAGAAAGCTGTGGTGATACTAACATGCAGATGAAAGTTATTTTCTCCCCCTCACGTATGTGGAATGACTGGATAAGGTTAACGTGTAAGGCCATGACTTCCCTCTATAGTCTGAATTCTCTCTGGACCTAGGTGACCTGAATTTTAAAAGGAACTCGCGAAGTCTCTACAGTTCGTCTCAAAATGAAGTATCTGAACAGAGATCATTTGCTAGAGGAAGTGGAGTGACTTGTTAAGAATGACTCTGAACACGTGAGAGATGTGAACATGTGAGCATGTGACAAGATGTGAGAGTCCAAGCAGCTTAATGCTATCCACCTGTCAGCACATGCCAAGCATTGCAACCAAGGAAATGTGTGTCTTTCCAGAGGTGCCTGTGATAAAAACAGGTACAAACCAATGGTGATAGGCAACAGTAAGCAACTTTGTTCATTGTTAATGGGGTTAAATGATGACAGCTGTGGCGGGCAGAGTTGCATCCTGAAGGAGACGGTGAAATAAGGGGAGATAGACAACTTCATGTACTGTTTCATCTCTCAGATGTTGAAAGTTCTTGTGCCCCTGTTTAACAGATAGTTAACGATGTGGGGCACATTTTAATCTGTTATTTCTTTCTGGATGTGTTTGCAATATCACGCTTAAAATAATCCAATGATAAGAACTTCCATTCCATTCCTACTGCCTGTCCAAGAGCTAAGAAGTTTACTGGTTACAGACATTATCAGCTACTCAACTCTTACCGTCTCAAATGCAAACCAGAAGGACAACTACAGTTCTCTATACGCTCACTACCTCTTACAAAATCCTTTATTTGGGATATGTAAGAAAAAAATGTGATATGTTATTCATCAAAGACGAATGCTGCCCGACCTTTTAGCACTCACAACTTACTGTTCATTCAGCTTTCCCTCCCAAGTAGACATCAGGCAGACTGATGCAGACAGATTATCTGCAAGCAAGCCAACAATGTGAACTGCATGGTAGAGTTGTAATTAATGGTGTATAGGCATGGCCAAGATGCTGAGTGGGCTGTGGCAGTGATTAGATGGAGACGTAACTCGTTGTGGGAGGATGTACCTCCGCGAGTCCTCAGGATGGTCACAGTGGAGCGAAATGGAAGATACATGGTGCTGAATGTCTCTTCTCAGTACTGTGCAACGTGGACAGCAAGAAAAAGATGCCCTGGCAGGAGGTTTTGTACCAGATATACAGGATAGGTATGTAGTTAGTCTTTGTGTAGGAAAAGTATAGTGCGTAAGAGGCAAGGGAATGGAAAAGGAGGTTTAGAGGCAACAAAGTTTAGCAGACATAGCGATTTTTTAATGGAATAAACTAATTGTTTCCAGGGAAGAAACTCCTGTCCAGCCCAGTTGCAGGAAATGGTTAGAGTATATTTGCTGTGCTTTTAACTGAATACAGTGTAGAGGGCAGAGGTGAGACAAAAAACGTTTCACCTGAGGACCTAAAATGTGGTAAATGCATGTAATAAAGATATCTCATGTCTACATAGTTACATGTGGTATTAACATGCTATGAAAATACCACAGCATTAAGCATGTAGAGATGATAGCAAAAAATAGCATTGAAATATCCAATTTTCTACTTAAGAACATACTGCATCATAGATTTCATTCCCATTCTAGTATAAATCAAAGACAACTTACGTTACTTTGTTTCACATTAATGAAAGGAGCCCAACTAAGAGAGGACTCTGGCACTTAGGAAGTTCAGTCTTTACAGAACTAATGAGCACCTTCTGACTTCAACCCTAGGACTTCCAAGCACTCAGAAAAAGTTAGAAAAAACAATTCAAGCCTGACTTTTTAGCAACCGCACCTGTTCGCCACAGATTTGTGACACTTACAAGGGGAACATTAAGCAGGAATTACGCAATGAACTGATTGCTTAGGTGTAAATTTCCATCATTTTTTGGGCAAAGAGAAGGTTATATAAAATGTAGTTCTTATTTTGTAATTAGAATTACTCAGCTGAGGGCAATTTATTTCTTGAAGAAGAAAAAGGTATCAGTTCTGAAAAAAAGGACTAAAGAATGGCAGTGTTAGTCTAGCAGATAGAAGTTGTGAACATAAACTCTGAAGACATCAGAAGCTACAACAATGCAAGGTTTAACGTAAAATCTCATTGAATTAAAAGTGAAAACAGGTTGCAGAAACTCCATTGACGTATTCAGATATAAATGAATATTGACTGGGCATGATTACCCAAGGAGATGGGCTAGAGTGTTTAATGAAATAAATAGTTTACAGGGGGTATAAAAGCAGAGGGACTAATAATAATTGGGATGATAGCAGGTTATGGGCTAGAGCTGTATCTCAAATGAAAGTACCATAAGACTTTTGGTAAACCTCAGCTGAATTCAAGCCATGGTTTGTCTCTCTCCTTGTTCTTTAGAATAAATACCAATTCCAACATTCTGTAAATGATGAGACAAATAGGCAATACTGGAATACAATAAACTCTGACCACACATCCACTGTTGCTATCTGCTCACTAACGTTTAAACTGATACAGAGCCCAGAGATCCTGCATCCATACTCTCTGGGGCTGCTGCAAAGTGGAAGAGCTTGCAAAACAATATCCTTTTGCTTCTGTCCCCAAAACTGCACAACGTAAGCTCAGTGACAGCTTTGTCCTCCCCTTGCAGTTTCTTACACTCTACTTAACCTTTAATACCTAGGTTATAACATTAATTTATACTCCACTGAAGATTATGCAGAAGATTTACACGTGCCTTAATTCCAAAGCAACCATATGAAGCAATGCACTAAAAATACAATGGATTAGAAGCAATTCCTGTTACTACAATGTATGGATTCCAAGGTTGCTAGTAAAATAAAAATACATCTATAGCAAAGACAGCAGTCCCTAAACACAGAAATGCATTTCAGCTGTGGTCAGGAAAACATAATCATTTGAACATAACAGAAGCCAGCGTCTCTCGAGAAGACGAGATTGCAGGAACATATGAACTTTATAAAAGGAGGCACACTGTTAGGCTTGGTCCTCTGAAGATAATGAGAATCAGAATCTCATCAAAAGTGTTATGATGGAACATACACACAAAAAAAATCAACTGATGTGGACTGCAGACAGCAGAGACAATTTGAATTCAGAAACAAAGAAAAGTCTGCTCAGCAGCTAGATGCTTTTAAAGAAGGGTAAATTGAATTTAGTAGAGGAATGGAGATAATCATATAAGAGATTATTTTTATGATATACATGAAGACATTTTTCCATGTGGGAAATCAGAATGGCAGAGGAAAAACTCAGCTAAATGATTTCAGTTTACTTTTCTCTTATTTTTCTTTGTGAATTTCACTTTGAATTCATTTCTTTCATAGCCCACACAGAAAAAATACAAAAGGTCTGTTTCTGTTCCTACGCATGCTACATGCTAAGTACCTGCTTCAGTGCAGCCAAGGCAGAGAACACAGGTGTTAGCTAATACAGAATAAAAAAGAAATTTCAACAAAGTGTTTGTGTGAATTATAAACAAAACAATTAAGAGAAGGGTATAAACCAGGTTATGCAAGTTTATGGGTTTAATCACGTAGATCAGCATTCAGATCTTTCTCTGCTAGCCTGGCATACATCTTTGGTGCTCCTGTGAATAGGTGCCTTAGTCACTTGCTCTCCGAAGAGTCCACACATTACATAAAATCCTATTCCAGTCCCTTTTAGGGATTTGGCTTTATTAACAAAGAAAATAAGATAAACTTCAGCTTGAAACTTCTATTAATGCTGTTTCATTTTATTGAGGCTGTTGCTAGGACGACTACTTTGGGACTTCTGAGCCCACACCCTAGATTCTATCTTTTCAGGCAGCCACTTCCCCCTCTTATATCCAGACGTTATGAGTCATCTGCCTCAACGAGCCAACAAATGCCTCTTAACCTTTTCCCAGCTAAGAAAGTAACAGAAGAACGAGGTGTTCAGGCAAATTCTAATGATCCCTTAAATCAGAAGCAGTGTGTGGGACAGAATTTGGTCCTAAAGGTCTTTCAGAAAACACACATTAGAAAGTAAATGTTAATTGAGCTGTCATTTCAGATAGCATGGCATACTGAAACACTGCTTAATGTCTACCAGGGAGAATGGTTTCCAGGTCTAAACCAAGCTAATAGAATGCAAGTTCTTAAGCGTTGGTGGCAGTGATTTCTTCCAGCATGCCAATATTTCACTTTAATTTTGCAGTCTGGGTGTGATCTTGCATTCCTCTTCCATCAATAAAGGCAAATCAGTCACCCTTCAGAAGGTGTACAGCCAAGTTATGGCTTTGAACAGAATACATCTTTTCGTTTTGCTGAAATTCTTTTCTGCTAACACTTGCAGACGTTCAGAACACTTCTTGTAACCACGATGCTGCTGCTGAGAGACGCAAAAGAGACTCCTAAAGCAATTCCATACACAGCTAGTCAAAGGGTCGCAAGAGCACCACCAGCAAATCTATTTTCAGAAGCCCTTACTATCAGTGTACCTGGACAGGTGGAAGTTAGCAATATGCCAGAGACACATTTTTATGACACAACTACTAGGGTAAGAGAATATTGTCTTCCTACAGAGTATAAAACAGCTGCAACAGAAAAGGCTATCAAATAATGGATCAGTGGTCTAATCAGCGAGACAGCTATGACACTTTCATTAAATGAAGGAATATTTAGTTCAAAACTGACCTGCTACTATGGCCATCTGGCAGAAAGGTACTTTTACTCTCTTGAGAAAACACACATAATGTAGTATTAAGCACACCAACTGTAAAAGAATATGATGGTCTATGCATTATAAAAGCTGAGCTGCCAAAGGACTTTTTTTACATAAGGGGAAGGATGCCTATCCTGACCACTCCGTCTTTCTTAAGGTAATTGTGCAGTGGCTGTAAACTCTTTCATGTTCATTTTATCCTCTCTTTAACAACGAATGTCACCCCAAAACTACTGAATAATCAGAGATCTCGTTATCTCTACATGACAATTAGCATTTTTCAGTGGTGGCCTAAACAATTTTAATCCAGCAAATGGTACAAGAAAGAATGCCTTTGTCATGGGTGTGATCAGTTAAGGTACATGAGCACTGCAGCTGCGTCTGTGACTCTCCATAATCTCCTTCTCACACAGCTGACATTTGGTGTGATTGATGATAACTTTGCAAGTGTTAGACTCACAGAGACTTTAATGATAGCAAAAGGCAGGAATGAGAGGATGTGAGCATCTCACATTTCAGCTCACAACATTTTTCATTTTTTGAACATTTCCATAAGATAGAAAACAATTTTTCCTGCATTCATGTAATGGAAAACAACTCCAAGGGCTTTCTCCATCTCAGTCCCACCACACTTCTGAGAACAAAGTGTTGGCCACCTTGATTAAAGGATGCAATAAAACTATCTATTTCCCTGGTCTTCTCCCAGTATTCCTTATTATTTGCCATTCTCGGGGTTTATTTTCAGGACAATATGGACATTATTCCCTGCTGTTAAAGTAATCCACACCAGCAATGTTTGTATCTTTTCACAGGTGTTTCACACTGTTTCTATTTCAGAGGTTAGAACAGAACCTGATTTTTATCCTTAATATGTCTTGGCAGTTAATAATGGTAATCAGCATTGTCAAAACCAATAAAAGAATACTTCAATTATCTGCAACATTTAAATACAACTACATACAACAACAGGTTGTGAAGCTGTAAACTTCTCAAAGTTAAGCATGGGAAATATTTACGTACTTACAAGATGAGGGGTTTAGGCTAATTAACATTATAAAGCGCATTGTTTCTCCCATGATTAAAGCACCAGACCAAGACTGAAGATACACAGGTTGCTTTTCATAAGACAGTAACCACCTGCATTACTTGGATAAAGTCTTTGCATCTACACCTCAGGGGCCTTACCTCTGAAATTAGAACCAGGCTCTTCAGCTTTGCAAACTGGAAGAAAACAGCTAAATCCACAGAAGTTTATAAATAATGTTATGGTAGTTTAACTGCACAATACAACACCAAAACCATAGCTTCAGAGTGGCAAGATAATTCTTCCTAGCTGAAATTATGGAGAGAATGTATTCAAGCAAATACAAATAGACTAGAACATACATATTCATTAACAGGAAACCAGTGACATTGCTAATATCTGGCCTTCAGCCTCAGAAGCAAATGCCTCACAGACAAAACCTTTATCTGGAGAGTTATTCACCTCCCCTGCCTCAAGCACCACCCACTGCTGGACGAACCACCCATTCCTGAAGCACCTCTCTCCTATCCACAGGATGTCCACTAGACAAGACAAGATGGCCTAACTTTGACACTGGATAACTCTGGGGACTTCAATTACTGACTAAAGGTGTGTTGGAAGAATCATGATGCAAATAACTTGGGTATACCTACTATTCATCTGGCTACCTACATTTATCTGCTGAAATGTATTAGCCATAGACGACAACTGAAGTCCCCAAGTCAGACCAAGGGACTTAAAAATGACATTTTATGAATAACATTGCTTTCATGTAGTTTCGGAACAAAACTGTAACTTCTCTCCCTATTATTTTAATAAATAAATAATAAAACAAAATAAAATAAAATAAATATAATAATACAAGAATAACAGAGAAGTTATGAAGTTAACTAGAAGTTTTAAAGTGTCCATTCATTTCAAAGATAAGAACCCTACTAAATAGCAAAATTTAAGTATTTGGGAATGAAACAGAATTTGGAAAGAGATGAGAGTTTCCAACACGTTTACAAAAGTATGAGGACTGCATGGGCTCGTTTCTTTACTTGTTAATTCATTATTCAAATATTATCTATTTCAGCTAGTGTGCCAGGCGTTCATCAGTTGTCTGTAATTACCTGCATACTCTGCACTCTATGTTGTCAGTCTGAAAACCACCGTGTAGTCTTGTTTTTATCATTTACAGAAGAACTTCAGAAGTCTAGATTTTGAGTTCAGTTTGGACAAGCACACCGGTGTTTCACAAGTGTGCAGCACTAATGGCTTTGCAACCAGTCTGGTTGGCCAGCTGATAATCAGCGGGAAAACCAGATTTGTATTGCAGAAATTCTCAAGCTTCTGTCAAAATTACATTGCTGCTGTAGAGAAATCTCCTTTTAGATTAGAATCAGTATTTCTCTTTGAGAAGATATGATTTTAATTGGACCTAACCAACTCCATAAACAATCCTTTGTACTAGTATTCTGAGTAGTATTGTATGGGTAGTGTAAACAATATATACACCTGTACATGTAGCATTCTGCATAGACTTTTCTCAAGCTTTTAGAGTTTTTAATACTAGCAAACACTTGTAAGGTACTGTCCATCTTTTGCTTTGTTATGCAATGGTCTAAAGATGGGATTTTGGTAAATATTCATTTCAGTGATTTCATTATGGCAACATTAAGCTCAAACTTTTTGCTAGTCTTCTAAAAAGAGATTAAAGTAACACAAATTCTGTAAAGACTTGTCCCAGAAAACCACAACTGTGTTATTTTCACAACAACAAAAGACCAGAAGTGCAACTAATGAATGACTGAGACTACCATGATGAGAGGACTATTCATGTGGGGAACAGACACAACATGAATTGTTAACAGAGCATGTAAAAAATAGGTCACCAAGACCCATTCAATTCTGTCACATTCACAGAGGTACAGAAATGTGGGTAAAACATTTAAAATGTCAGTGAAAATATTAATGCATGGATCCTGCTGCTTCTTCCCCCCCGCCAACAAATGGTAAATGCAGCTGCTGAAGTATCTTCAAAGCGAGCCAAACTAGATCCCTCAGTTTTGGGTTGGGTTTATGCCAGACCCAATTTCAGAGTAATTTAGAGCACAAAGATGCTCTAGATACTGGGTGTGTGTGAACCCACAGCTCTGGGAAGGAATGGGAAACATTTTTTTCTAGACAACATTAAAAATTTTAAGGTTTCTGGAGCCAGGCTGGTGCCCTGGAAGATTAATTCTCTTCAACACCTGGAGCAATATATAAAAAAAATAAAATAAAATGCCCCTGCCTATCCAAATCCCTCCTTGAAGTTTTCCTCTGTTACAATGACATACAAAATAACCAAACAATGTATAGATTGTGCATCTGGTGTGGGCATAGTGCATAGTTTTTCATTGTTTCCCTGTGCTCTCTTGTAAGCCAGTGAGACAGTTTAGCTTTTTCTTTCTTTATTTATTTAGTATTTTTATTGCACCTTGTGCAAAAAAGCTCCTGGGCACTATGGTAATATTAATAATTAAATAACATTCTTATGATCAGTCAAGCGGTTCTACCTGATTCAGAGGCAATCTGATAAACGTCAATGAGATCAGACTAGCTGGACTTTCCTGGCTTTAAAAACCAATGAAATACATCAGTGTTACAAGTACAGTCTAGAAAAGTTTAGGATGTTAAACTACTTTATAGAAGAAGACATATATCTATAGTCAGAGTAGATAAAATACAAATTACAAGCAGTAGCTGGGTAAATAAGTCATTTTCCTTTATAGTAGAGTTATAAACTCAGCACATTATGATAGGTGTTAGTATTATTAATCATGTTTCCTACAGTAGTGCCTAAAACCACAAAAAAGGTGAGCCTTGTGGGATTATGCAGTATGCAGAGATATACAGTATAAGACTATAGCTATCCTGAAAAGTTTATAGACTAAATAAACAATACAGGCACTGGTGAGGAAAGTGTTCCAAAAAAAAAAAAAAAAAAAAAAGAGTGTGAACAATGTGATAACAACAAATGTTAATTTTTGCAGTGGAAAGAGAGAACAAGAGGCTGAGAAGGGACAAGGAGGGAGAAAGGGGAATAAGAAAGGGACAGCTCAAATGGAAGAGACAAGACAGAGAGAAAAAAAAATGTGGGGGAGATGACCAGGATAGGAATACTTGGGAGAGATGTGAAGTAAAGTTTAGAAGAAGGGTGGTGGTAGATATTGAGAGCAGACTAAGCAGAGGGCAGGGACAAGCCTGCCAAAACTGCAGAAATAGTGGAAGACCACAGCTAGACAGCTAAAATAGCTGGCTGGAGCCTCTGGATCCAATATTTGCCCACAGAGTTGCCCTGGGAGCTTCCTCTGCAAGTGAAGAGGCATTTGGGAACAGATTCTGCTGGATGCATCTGAGGTGGATGACCCACTGATTTGTCCTTGTGTTTGTGCTTCTACATCATTATCTTCAGATATGACCATACCACAGAAAATCAGTTATCTGCAATTTTGGACCATGGAACTCAAAAGTAAATTATATATGACACATGCCTTAAAAATGATAGCAGCCATCACTCTTTGATTTAACCAAATCAGCTCTGCAATCAAAATAAAGTGAACTTCTCTCTTGAATAGACATTACTTTACTGATACCACTGTATCTCAAAGAATTAGGTTAATTGTCAGTCACAATACAGCTTTGCTGTTCAAAAATTTACTGACATATGTTCTTTGCCTTAAGCACAGAGCTAGGAGGCAGTGAAAATCAGGCTGCATGTAACATTTTCTTAGCAATCATCGACAACTGACAATGCAATATTAACAAAAATGTTGGCAGTAGTGGTGCTTTTTTTTTTTTTCCTTAGAGTGTCACCAGATGAGTTTTACAGTAGAGAAGTAAAAAGAGTATATGACAGATTGCATGCAAAGTAACAGAAATGGGCACATGGACACAGTTTCCTAGAGTACTCAGCTGCAGAAAGGGAAATCTGTGACCCCACAGAAAATCTCACAGACGTCTGTGGGACTCCTCAGGGTGAGTGTTCAGTCCAGAGTGCTCTAGTTTTAGGATGTACATGACAAATTATTTTTAAGGTGGTCTTTATTTATTGGGCTGGTACTTACCCTGGAAAGCAGTGAACATGAAGACGTGTGGTTCAAGTGGACTAACAGATGCTCCCAGAGCAATTCTTCCATAAAGGTGTTATAAGACTAATGAATCATATGAGCAAGGGATATGTATACACATGTATAGCGAGGAAGCAATTTTATCTATGCAATTAAAATTGGGAGAACTTACAATAAACAAATGCATCCAATTCTGGTAGAAAAGTTGTTGTAAGAGAAATTGATGATTAAGGGTAGCTGTATAATAGAAAGCTGTTTTTTTTTTTCTTTTTCTTTTTTCCCAAACTGTATTTCATCTACTTTGCTTAAAAGAAAACAGCCCCATGATTTATTCAGTGCATATGTGCTACTTCTGTCAAATAAGAGCACAAGAGTCAGTGGCCTGAAGCTGAAATGTGTCTGGAAACAAGCAAAAAGGCACACATTGTCACGAAGTATAGTCATACACTAGGAAAACCACTGAAAGAAGCAACAGATGCTTTATCACTTGATGTCTTATGCATCATTCAGATAGGCACTTGATCCTTAATTTAAAGTGTTTTAGATCAATGCAAGAATAACTTGGTGAAATTTAATGATCTCTATATGTTAAATGAGGAATGTACAAACAAACAAAATGATATAGACATACATCAGTTTAACTTCTCTCAGAGCTGAGAAAGGTTTGATTTTTTTTCCTCTTTGAGACTGACAAAGAGCACCCCAGCTACTTGCAGCAATCTCCTTGCTTCTCAGCTTTCCCCTGACATTCCATTTCAGTTACCTCATTTATTGATCTTTTAAAATCTTCTTTAAAGCAGATTTTTCCAGTATGACTGGCACACAGCTATTTAACAATCTCAGCAAACCACTGCTGGAGCTGAGAAGTCTTCTCTTGCTGCCGTTCACCTGACCGTTTTGGTAGAAGACATTCCTCTTATCTAGATTGCTGGAGTGCTTGTTTATTTATTTATTTATTACTTTGTTAACAATACCTTTGTGGACAAATTCAAATTTAATCTCTCCTCAGGCAGACTACAATGCCTAGCTGAACAAGGAAACACTGCATGGTTACGAATACACGCTATGTATTTTCTTAATTTTTTCTATGGTGCTGACCTTTGTTTACAATCACAGAAGATTGCTATGGAATTAAATCTTATAGGTTTTGAGACGCAGAAAGTAAAGAAAGGAAGTTACTTAGGAGCACCCAAGCAAATAATAAACACCAGTCCGACAGCCACACAGGAACTATTCTAGCCCATGACATAACCACTAAGGCAAAGGACAGAGAGATGAGTGAATACTGAATCTTTTGGAGCTTGGGGAAACTAAAAATTGGAGGAGCCAGAAGCAGAGTAAATAGTTCAAGGCTTTCAGGGGAATGACAGCAAAAGTTGTCATCTTGACCAGGTATAACACAGGGAGCCTGAAAACAGGGGAAATCTTTTCTTGGAGCTAACAAAATTGGGGGGAACTTGTATGTTTTTTACTTAACAGCTTTTGTAAATAAGTCACATGCATAATGTCCTATTGCCTTGTGACCTGCTTGCTTTTGAAGGTTAAGTAATCAGTAATGAATTATGAATAATTCGTAATCAGTGAATAAGTAATAATATTTTTAGAGTGGGATCAACTTACTGATCATAGTATTTCAGAATGAAAATGCCTGTAGTGAAAACAGGATCACTCCGTACAAAGAACATGAAGAGAAAACACATGGTTAAAGGCTCTCCTCTCTGAGTAACACTATCACAAAACTCTCCAGAGAGAGGTGAAGAAAGCCTGGGTAATTTCTAAGGACTGCTCCAGAGGCATCTTTCTGGGAATCACAGAATCATCTAGGTTGGAAACAACCTTCAAGATCACTCAACATGACCTACATGAATCCTGTCATTAAACCATGTTCCTTAGAGTCATGTCCATACATCTTTCAAAAACCTCCACTAGTTTCCTGGGCAGCCCATTACAATGCTTGACCACTCTTCTCCATGAAGAAATGCTTCCTAATGTCCAACCTGTCTCCTCTGGTGCAAACTGAGACCCTTTCTTCGTGTCCTATCACTTGTCAACTGAGAAAAGAGACTGACCCCCTCCTCACTGCAACCTCCTTTCAGGCAGTTATAGAGCACCATGAGGCCTCCCCTCAGCCTTCTCTTTTCCAGACTAAATAAAATCTGTTCTCTCAGTCACTCCTCTTAACGCTTGTTTTCTAGTCCCTTTACCAGCTCTGTTGCTCTCCTCTGCACACACTCAAGCAAGTCAGCACCCTTCTTGTAGTGAGGGGCCCAAAACTGAACACAGTACTTGAGGTGCGACCTCACCAGTGCCAAGTACAGGGGGACAATCACTTCCCTAGTCCTGCTGGCCACACTATTCCTGATACAAGCCAGGATACCATTGGCCTTCTTGGCCACCTGGGCACACTGCTGGCTCAGGTTCAGCCAGCTGTTGACCATCACCCCCAGGCCCTTTTCTGAAGGACAACTTTCCATCTACTCTTCCCCAGGCCTGTACCACTGCATGGGGTTGTTATGACCCAGGCGCAGGACCTGGCACTGAGCCTTACCGAATGTCATGTGATTGGCCTCAGCCCATGGATTTGGCCTTTCCAGATCCCTCTGCAGAGCCTTCCTACTCTACAGTGGATCAACAGTCCTGCCTAGCTTGGTATCATCTGCAAATTTACTGAGGGTGCACTCGATCCCCTCATCCAGATCATAAAAATGTTAAACAAAACTGGCCCCAGCACTGAGCCCTGAGGAACACCACTAATGACAGCTGCCAACTGGATTGAACTCCATTTACTGGGACTCTTTGAGCCTGGCCATCCAGCCAGTTCTTCACACAGTCAACTGTAAATCTGTCCAAGTCATGAACAGCCAGTTTGTCCAGGAGAATACTGTGGGAAATGATGTCAAACGCTTTACTAAAATCCAGGTTAAATAACATCCACAGCCTTTCCCTAATCTACTAAGCAGGTCACCTTGTCACAGAAGGAGATCAGGTTAGTCAGGCAGTACCTGCTTTTCATAAACCCATACTGGCTGCTTGTGCACATGGGGTATTAGGCACAATTTCAGCCTCCAGAAATCCAAAAAGTAAGTTCCTAAATCCTGAACAGAGAGACACTGTTCCTGTTTTCTTGGAAACCCCCCAAAAAGGGAGCATGCAGAGAACACTACCAGGGTGTCCTGAACGCATGCACATCCCAATGTGCTTGCAGTGCACAAGTTTGTGTAGGCTTAAGCAATGCCTCTGGCTGGCTGCACATGAATAGTTCTCAACGTCACCACTTACAGGTATTATATTTCTGTAATGTTTACTTTCAAAATCAATACTTCAGAGAGGCTTAACTTCACTATATCAACAGCGAAGGATTAGAGGAACTGCCACTAAACAAATATCCTCTTCAGGATTGAGGACATAGGACAAGCTTTCCCAAGACAGCTATCAGAGAGAGGCATTATCAACATAAGATCGTCTCTTTTCTACCTCCTCCTTCTCTCTCCAATTCCTCCTACCATAACAGTCTCCCATTCCCATATGTCCTATATTCTGCTCCTGTGTTACATCACTTAAAATACCCAATCCCCTTCCTCCTGCAATAATCCCCTATATTTTTTATATGGTGGAAAAGGCGTGCTATTTGCAGCATGCACTTATCTTCTGGCTAGAAGATACTCATTTTCTGCCTAACCGGCAGCCTCTTAGAAGGAGCACCCCCCCAGCCAGGCTTCAGCGGGGACTCAGCACACACCCTGTGGCTACTTTGCTGCTGAACTTTACATCCAGTCGGTGGTTCAAGGAGCACTCTGCTCTCTGCTGCAAGTGGCAAAACTGGGTCACAGGTATAGGCTTCAGCTAGTAATGGTCTTCATCTGTTACAGCAATAAGGAGAACACATCAGAGAGAACAAGAGGTGCTTAAAATGCATTTAATTTCCTGCCTACATTACTTCTGTCTTTGTGAAAGTTAGGATTTGGAAGCACAAATTCAGGCTAGTTAAGAAGGCTCCTGAACAGCTGCAATTTCATTTGACTATATATGTGTTTACTTCTATTTCCTTAGCAGGTTAGCCCAGCATCAGGAAAACACTGTGTGGTTATGAAGGTTTGCTTGAACAGCTCCCCACTTATCCATACTGAAACCGGAGATCTGTTGCTGTCCCTGCCATTTCTCCACTGCTCACTTCACTTTCCCTCATTTTCACACATGCTGAACATCATCAGGGTGTCCACTGGATAGTCTGACAAGCAATTCCTCTGCACTGGACTCCAGAAAAGCTAGGAGATATCTACAGTTTTGTGTTTGATTTGATAGAGCTAATACCCATGAAGTCCTGACATATGAGAAATGACAAATTGGTCATGTATTTAGCTGTGTAATAGACTGCAGGGGATAGTTTCAACATAATGTTGGCTATGTATAAAAAAGGTTGTGTGCTGGGTTTATTCATACCCTTTTTAAAGAGATACACATTTACTCCAACTGATAATTTGTCTGTATTCATTATACACACTTGGTTTTAATTTTGGATTTACAGATTGCATCAATTCCTGTGATTTTCTTCACATCAAATGAGAGAAATTAAATATGCATTATGTTAGCATGAAATTCAAAAGTTCTCCTTAAAGCACTTTTTTTTTTTTTTTTTGTCTGGAACGATTAGGGTGACAGTACCATGATTGTTTGTTGTTTCCATGGTTTCTATTTTTCTACTGAAATCTAAATTTGTTTTTGTTGCTAATTCAATCACTCGAAATAAGTTTATGTGGAACTTATTTCCAAGAAATGTTCTTAAAAACAGTCAGAGTCATTCAAATTGTCCCACAGGAGAAAATTCAAGGCATTTTTAATACAAATTTTTAAACGTGGAGACCAGTGATTTTGTCCTACTTTAGTAGTCTCAGCAGAATGAAATCTCTCGAAGTGTACACCAGTGAAACAAAAGAAAAAGTAAATTTTCCTACAATCATCATTTCCAGATCCAAAGCTTTAATAGAAACAGCATTTTTTATCTTAGTAAAGTATTGAAAGAAGTGTATACATGCATTCTGTATGTATACATCATACAGAACTTGAGTAACATGTCTGCTTATACTTGACTGCCGTACAGATGCACTGGTAGCATAACCTTACTAAGAGTCAGTGTCTACTTGTGACCTAAACTTATGTGCTTGTGAGGAAAAAAGCAGGAACTGAAGCGGGAATAAGGTGCAGAAGAAGAGTCTTTCTTGGGACCATTTGATGTTAACAATTCTCACTTACGATAACAATAACTAAAGATGTATTAAATACTATCCCTTTGTGATATTGCACATAAAAGTTAGTTGTGTATTAAATTTTGAAAGAAAATCTGAAGCTCCTTCATTATGCTTATTTCAAATCATTAAACACGTTCATCTCAAATCACTGACATAAATATAGCAATAGTTTCATTATTTCATTAATTAACAATGAACAACTTGGGGTACAAAGAAAGCAGCAGTCCATGGTACCAAGCAGATGTCAGCTGAACCATGTGGCTTTTACCAAAGAAGCACATAATAAAGGGGCTTGGAACCTATCTCATCATTTTCATGTTTTATTACTGCTCCAGTGCAATTCAGTCAGTAACAATCCATCATAAAAATACAGTGAATATGGTTAATTGACATCTATTTCACTCTTGTAATGTAATTTACATCTGTATCTTAATGGAGCTCCTATATGATTAATGATTTTTCTCCTTCCTCTCTCAGGCTAAGGTATCTGGAGTATTTCACTTTAGGAGCTGTAAATGACATTGCATGGTTTACCATAACTGCTATTATCTATAACACTCGATCTGAAGACACACTCCTTTCTCAAAATGTCACGTGTTTAGGAGGATGTTTTAAAATTACTTCAGTGTAGGAAGTGTATTGTGGATCTTGTCGTAAGTATTCTACTACTCTTAAGGACTAAACTGTCATTTAAGCATTGCTTTTAAAAATTCAGCCAACATCTTCAGAGGGTATTTGCACTGCTTCAGCTGCAATTACCTCATAAGGTTTTTGCAGGGTGTTTGATAAAACACGAGATAAAGTCACACATCAGTGGACAAACAATTCACTTAAGGCACTGTTAGCGAAATTCAGGCAAGAAGCATTTAAGAGGAGCTAACCTACACAAAGGACCCATTAGCTAATCACAAACGATTATTTCATTAGAAAACAAAACATAAGGCATGTTTCTCTCACAGGCTATGTAAACCAAAGAAAAGTACCTGGTGCAAATTCCACCTTGTACTCTTACGAATACCAAACAAGCTCCATATTTTAACACAGAATAGTTTCAGGACTAGAAGCTCCTGAATTAATCTGTGTGGCATTACCTAAAAAACTGTCTTAGAAAATGTATCAAGGAAATATTGATTGCATCAATCTAGCAATTATAAAGAGAATTATAACTTATAAAAAGATGGAAAGAAATAAAGAACCAGAATTTCAAAAGCTTCTACCTCCTTGGAGGCAGGAGTTTAGGTCACTGCCACAGAGCTGTGTTAGCAGTGCAGGGCTCGGCTGCCTTCCCCTGTCTTTCTTCTGGGTCAGAATGTTCCCAACCGAGTGGTACAACCAGCAGTTAGTGCTGTTTGGTCATTCCTCTCCTGAACTTGTGACTATCATGCCGCCTATGTAAAAAATGAAATAGTAAAAAGGGGAAAAAAAGAAAAAAAGATGTATTTCCCACCTGTATTTCAAGCTCCACCAGACTTCTACGTAGTTGTAATGTGTATACTGTGGATATTATGTATTGCTTTTTAATCTTCTCAACACTACCTAGGTTCTGCGTTTCCATTTGAAACATTATAAATAATCAAAAGAACTGCAAAATCCAGCTGAAAAGATACTACTGAAGAAAAAAAAAATATATATATATATACATCCAATCATATTAATTGAGGGAAGCAAAGAGGCTATTGCCAAAGACTGAAAACAAAATTCCTTTGGTTACAGAGAATTTAATCCTTTTTGAATAATTTGCTCAAAGTCCAATAAATTTCTGCTGTTCTAAATTAGATGTTATTGAACACTCTGTTGAAGGCAATGAACTAAGCTGACTCTTAGTTTAATCATAATCAAAATGGGGTATAAGAAGAAAGATTCCAGAACTTAATAATAATAAAAAAAAGCTCAATTACTTTTTGTTGTGTCAGCATCTGCATAAGACCATTCAAATGTTTTTATTTTTAACAATTTTACACTAAGTACCTATTGAAATTTTTTTTCCTTTTCATTTTAGAAAATCACAAGAAAATGAAAATTAATAATTAGCAAGTTAATTATTTTGTTTTATCTTTGCATTTTGCAAATATTAAGTATACCTCTAAGCTGACTGTTTCCATTATCAACATATTTGGAAGAAATGAAGCAAGAAAAGTAACAGAGAATGATGAAAGTCAGAGAGAAAGTCAATGGCAAAACAGAGTATTTCAGCTTCTACAGTCCTGATTACCCACCCACAGTCTTCATCACACAACTGTACTCTTTCTCTGTGAAGACAAGATGATTTACCACTGCCTTCCTCATAATCAGAATATTCATAAGCAATTATAGCTGTGTTCAAAGACTGTTCTTGGACTCAAGCTCTTCAATAAAACTAATATCAAGGATTTTTTTTTAAAAGGAATCACGTTTTCACAGAAAATAGCACATATTCATTTTATAAGGTTGTTTCAACTCTATTTATGTAATGCATGGAGTTGCATGTATATTTATTACTGCTTCTGTACTTTTAGAGACCTTAAGTCTGGTAACACCTGCTATTGCTGCAACTCCATATAAGAAATAAAATGATTATGATCCTGTCAATGCAGAGCCACAGACTGAAGTAACTACCAAAGACTCTTTACATTTTACAGTATAAGCCCTGTAATAAACATTAAAGAAAAAAAATCTCTTCAGATTTACCTAAGGAACTGTACACACTTCATGGTAACAGAGAAAGTTTAAAGGGTCATACACGAGAAATAAGGCAACTTTTCAACTCCAAGTTATCCTTCTGAAAGGTATATTTTGGCACTCATTCCCCCAAAACTGAAAATAAGATACTGCCTATTTTATTTCAGCCTAAGCCCCTGGAGCCTCCAAGGGCTTTCACCAGGTTTTAGAGCAGGCTCCTGGGGAACTGCAAATAAATAAAATAAAAACAAAAGAAATAAGCTGCTGCTCCCCTAGCATCTCTGCTCAGTAAGAACCAGTGTGCTTGGTGTAGTGCCTCAGAAGATCAGAACAGCTTCCTGCACAAGTAAGAAGCTTGGATTTGACCGTGCAGCACCAGGTGCTTTACCTCACATGGAGAAGGGAAACACCAGAGCAGCTTTGTGCCAATTCAGCATGTGTCCAAGAGCTGCTGAGTGCACACCAGATTGCAACGTGTTTCGACAGCCCAGGTGAAAGCACTGGAGGAGACAGGTGCCTCTGTAGCCACCCACCAGCACGGGTCTGCCGAGTAAGCCAGCTGCTTTGAAGTAAAGGGAAGCAGGACCTGTTAATGAGCAGGTGCTTTATGCACCTACAGACTGCAACCTTACCAAACAGATGTGCTTAAAAACTCCACTGCACACTCAACCTGGCCTTAAAGCAAACCTGGAAGGTTTTGTGTCAGCAGTCCTCTAGCTAGAGCACTTTGTTTAAAATCCAGTTCCACCAAGCCAGCCTTGGAAGCAGTCACGAGACCCGTCTTTCCCTGCCAGATGTCCGTGGTGCAGCAGGCTTGCTGGCTGGTGTGCACACAGCGTTCCCCAAAGCATGCCGGCGACAGCCACCGAAAGGCACGAGATGATGTCCTGTGGGGGCAGAGCTGGGAGCAGGAGTAGCACTGCTGGAGCCGAGCCACAGCCCAGCCGTCCCTGGGGATGCACACAAGGTAGAATGTTCATGCTGGGAATCCGAAGGCAAAGCAGGTTCACCAAGGGGATAACAGAAAAGCAAAGTGAAAGGTGACACTCTGGCTTCAAAGAAATAAATGGCAAAAACCATTCTGGATAGCTATAAAGCATCCTTACTTTTCTTTAAGCAAATGAGAATCCTGTTGCTTATAAAGCAAGCTAAACTGAGCTGAACTTTTGTACTACATGGAAATGCTTTTGTGTCCATAAGTACATACTGATACACTCTACTACAGAATGACTACTGCTGCCTTTGCAAACAATGACATGGAATTGCAAGTAGCTATATAAACACACACATTCTAAAATTTGCATGAATTCTTCTAAATTCATAGATGGTGCCTTTCCTCTAATGGATAATAATGACGTTCTTTAACACTAAATTTAATAGCATTCTAAGTAGAACATGATTAAAAAAGAGTGGCAAAATGAAGTTTCTCCAGATGTGTTTATTTGCTAGAAGTTTAAAATAAATCAGGATCTATTTCAGATGTTTGCAACAATATGACTTAGGAAAAATATTTCAGATGGGAAATAGAACTTATTGGTACCTGCTTAATGAAGGAACAGAATTATTGTTTTCAGTGTCAGAATGTAATAAGGGCCTTATTTCCCTTTAGAATTTGTTCTTAATAACTAAATGGATAACCATAGACATCAAAAGCCATGAAATCAAAATTTCTGCTTAAGTTCAATATATTTTCAATGTGAATAAGCCGTATTTCACTTAAAATCACATTTGAAAAATCCTCAGGTAAATAAACAGTGCATAACTTTATTTAGTGGTTTTGAAACAAATCAGTGTGATGTGATTTCTGATGGATAATATATGGCTTTTTTGATCTACGTGACTTCTACTTTGCTCCCCCTGCAAACACTGTGTATCGATCATTCTATGCAGTGTGGAGCACAACAGGTTAAAGTGAAGCATCCACCATACATGAGCCCCTTATCCAGTAGCTATGTTTTACAGACAGACCTTGAGAGATAGATGTATGTTGAGTTCTCTTTGGTGGATGAGAAAATGATTCATAACACTGCAGGATAATCTCTGTGGACCCTTTTGTTACAATAAAGGGAGACTGGCTCTGGCTGGAAGGTGTGAGAGAAATGGAAAATATAGACCCTTACTTGAATTTCATCAGGATGGTGAAGCCACCTGTAGGGGAGAAATACTTGACCTATTAAGAGAAATTCTATTTTATAAAACTTCACTGCATTTCAGTTTTAGGTGTTTAGAAGTATTTCCTTTAGAGCTGGTTGACAAGATGGATACACATTAAACCCTTAAGCTGTCAGGTGGTAGAAAGTCTTTCCATTTGAACACAAAAATGCAGAGCCCATTTTTCAACTTCTAGCTTGTAAAGCTACTCCCTTAGCAAACTTCTAATCAAATGCAATAAAAAAGAGAGAGATTCTAGATTTACCTGTCACTCACATGTCACTATAAGAAGTAGTGGAGCAGTAAATGAAAAAAAAAAAAAAAAAAGGAAGAAAAAAAAAATGCCAAACTCCAAACTCTTCAGCCCAAGAGAAAGTTTACACTTTCTAAGGTGCTGCTAAGAAATCCAGTGGATAATTTTTATCACACTAAAATTTCATTCCCACAATTTAAATTACTAAAACCATCTTTGAGCTCAATGGGAAACAGTCCAAAGTATTTGTCAGGTCTCACAACAGACACACACTATTAACCTCCAATTTCTCCGTCATCAGCAGAGTCTGTTTGCTGAAGAACTGGTCCGATATGTATTTAAGTTACAGTTAAGTACAATGTATGCATGAAAAAGTATGCTAGAGGATAGCTGAGGCAAAGCAGAGATATAAAGGAGGATAATGCAGTAATTATAACTACACATTGCCATTACTTTACTTTTACTGTATGTTCTTCTTTCTATTTGTTGAATGCATTTGTTCTTTATTGTCTCATATTTAAAGAATATGTAAAGTGACTCTTAGCCCTGGGGAGATCAGCTCTGGGGAGATGACACAGACACACAATCCTGAGAAAAGATAACAAGGAATGACTCCCAGGAGATTTAAAATTCAAATGCAGTTTAATTGAAAACATTGATGAAGATCAAAGGAAAACATCTTTTTCCCAAATTATTTTGGCTTCTTCTATGAACAAAGATGAATGTTTCTCAAGTTTTAATCATTAATAATGTTGCTGTAGACAGTAAAGCTCAAGTAAGCAAAGCACAATTAAATAAACAAGACTGACTAATCAGTAAGCTCCTGTTGTTTTGTACTGCTTATAGTGAAGCAGTAAATCCAGCAAAACCATGTTGTTAAACCAGCTTTATGGCTGTTTTGCATCACACCAATATGGCACAGAGCAACTCATCACAGAAATGTAGCACCAATTAATTTGGAAAACCTCTTTCTATCCTTCACCTCCCTGTCCTCTCTGCTCTTTGAGCCATTGTTTAGATGTATTTTGTGACAATTTACTGGAGGTAGACATCTGAACAAACCTGCTGGAGAAGCAGCTCAGGCACTTTACAATAGTTTAGCTATGGGCAGGGCTGCAGCCACCCATGGCCATTTCGTGGGATTACGCTCACTAGTTGCCCTCCTGCTCCTTTGACCTGCTCTATACGTACTGCCTATATACCATTACTATCATGTTGTTACTCACCCATGAAGTCAAAGCACCTCCACAACACAAAAGCTGGTGCAAGCCTGAGGTGATCGCTGACCCTGACTTCAGTCCTGCAAGAGCTCCTGGCTGCGGTCCCGCACAGTGTCAGGGCAGGGCTGGGACCAGAGCATGCAAGTAGGGCAAACAGATGAGCAAACCTTGTGATAGGTTACTAAGGGCTATAATGAACAGCAACAACCAAAAAAAAAAAACACTCTAGAAAACAAACAGGCCTATGAACTTGTACGATACTTCTCAGCAAAGCACTTACACTGCTGTCGCTAAAGCCGAGCTCTCTGAAGCACTTTAGCACACTCCAGCTCCAAATGAAACACCTCTTACCAACACCTCACGACTTCTCCTGGCTGGTAAGAAAGGCACTTAGGCACTATGCGGTCAGGGGTGAGGAAAGCAGAACATACAGCAAAGGTGGTGGGAGTGTAGCAAAGGTGCTAAATGTACTTCACGCCCTCTTTACACATGAGAAACTAATCTGCAGCTGCTCAGTTGCACGCAAGCGTCTTCTGAGGCTACACTCGTGTCTGGCTGGCTGCCAGACTGTTTTTGAAGCGAGAAGTAAAAGTGAACTTCCTTACCCATTTATTTCCCTTAAAGCAGTGGCTTTCCGTTTTCTGCAGGTCGTGAGATAACAAGGTGACCTCCCCAGCTGTGGTCCTGCATTTTCACTAGCTCGCCCCTCCTTCCCTTCACAGCTCTCCACTTCATCACTGCTGTTCACAGCCATGTTCACAGTGGAACTTCAATGCCCACATTTCTTTACACTAAGATGATTTTTATTTTCCACTTCCAAACCTATTTAATGCCTGTTCTCAACTGAATTCAAAAGTCTGGGAGAGATTAAAAGCCATGAATAAAGTTGTTAATCAAACCTCACCTGTAATTGCACCAGGAATAACACACATAAGAATTAGGTGCAAATATGACAGTCTAGATCCCACATAAACAGAGTTCAAATTCAATGGCACATGGACAACAAAGACATCCATCTTGGTTCTGTTCACTGACTTCTCAGCAGATGACATTTGACTAAAACTCTCCAATGGCTTACACCTACAAGGTAAACCGAGAATGAAGAATAAATACATATACAGAAATTTAAGCATGAAGGCAGATGCTGACAGATTTTGCACAGCCCAGATCTGACTTATGCCAAGGGTTTATAGTGACATAGCTTTTTGATCCTTCAATGTCTTCTCTTACTTCCATTGTAGGGCAGAATTCACCAAGCGTTGGATTCTTCACCCACTAATGGGGAACGTGTGCTGGGATTAGGCTGTTGTGAGACAAGGTAGTTTTACCCTACTGATGATGTGTTGTTGCACTGTCAGAGCTTGAAAGTGCTTGATGCTCCTGGAAATTTGGCCAAGGCCACTCAGAAAAAAGCCTGGAAGGCAATTCAGGTCTCAAAGCCCCAGTCCTCAGCTTTTAGTGATGCAGGTAGGATTTTCATTAGATTAAATAGGAGCTTCTCTCTGTTCAGTTCCTGGCTGCATTTTTAGCACAAGTAGATAAATCTACTGCATGTCAAGAAATCTGAAAAGCTTTTATACATGGTTTTCAAGAAAATTATGCACGTACATTGAATCATTCCTTCCTGCTCTGTTTTCATTGGCTCCGATAACACTCTTTGAAATCTGATAAAATTACAAGTGCGCATTCATGATTAACTTTATTTAGTTAGCAAACACCTAGAAATCAATTATTAAATTGTCACCTAATTAGCAGGAATATTAAGCTGTGAGAAGTAATCAGTGAGAGAAACTTCAGAGAGGGATGAGAAAAACAGTGCAGACCGAGTACACGCTCAGAGCCAAATTCAGTACCATTGAAAAGGAATAGTTTTCTAGTGCAAGTCAGGGGGATATCTAGTAAAGCGGCTTCTGTAAAACTGCATGACCAAAGGCTTCCTTGTGAGTATAAGAACAAATGAGTGGAGCTGCGGTACCTCAATGTTGTGGTACTGCACCCTGTCCACAGCCCAAGAACTCAGGAGCAATAGGAAATTTTATTAAATTTTAATAACATTATACGATCTGGAAGACCCTTTTTAGACATATTCTACAGAGACAGCAATTCTATTGCTTCCCTGTTTCATCTTCCTTTGAAATCTTGGCTCAGACATGGAAACATCTAGAGTATCTGGTGAACAGGGTGGGCAAGCTATTGGCACAACTACAAATTCTTTTGCTGAAAAGGATCAGATCTTTGCAAGAAATCCTAAGGCCATAATTCTGGATGGTAATATTATAAATCAGAGGCAATATGATAAAGAGCCTCTGAGTTGTGCTTCACCATTACCATTCTTTTTAATATTAAAGAACGCACACCATAAATCATTCAGGGGGGAGGGAGGGAGGATTGATTAAAATTTGCATTTCCTGACCAGCTTATTGCATGAGCATATGCATCCAGGTGGAGGGTGGGTGCTGTTTTTGGAGCAGAGTGGTTGGACTCGCCTACCATTCAGCTGATTTAATCCTGACAGCAGGTATCTCGCTCAATTTGTGGAGGACAAAAACAGATCAATCCCTTAGTGCACAGGGTGGTAAAGGAATTGCACTTACTTTTTGTTTTTAAAACAGACTATTCCAGTAATGCAGTTTCATTGGCATACATCTAATAAGGAAAACAAACAAACAAGCATTATTGCTTCCTTTTTACCTTCGTCAAATGAAATACCTTGCAGAACTATCTTTATTCATCTTCTCTCTGATACCAGTACTTGAAACATTAAGTCTTTCTGTTGGATGAATGGAAAAGCACTACTCAGGTAAGTGGGCGTTCTAAAAACTACAATTGTGCAGTGCTCTTCATATGCAAAATCATTTATTCTTTTGACATGCAGTGCATAGAACAATTCCCTTAAGTATTAGTGCTTCTGGCTCAATGTGAATTTGGCTTTCTCTCTCCTCAGTTTTACTCATCTAACAAAATCATATTGGCACAAATGGCACTATGCACCGTTCCTTGTAATGCTTCTACTGTTAAGGCCTGTCTTAGTCTGCATTCACCAGAGATTTCTGTCTATGCAGTAACACACGTAAATGAAAGGAAAATTTGGTGTCTGAAAATCTTTACAACAGCTTAACACAGCATATCTTCATAACATGGAAAAGTGAAGATGTATTTTCAAAAAGCAAGTACCTATGAATATTTATGCTAAAATAAAACTTTTAGAACAGACCCAAAGCCTGTCATCAGTTGTTATCAAGACTGTCAGGCACTTAAGATGATCACTGACATGTTCGGGGGTAATGAGCTGGCAATCTCAGCACCAGCTACACTTTCTCCTTGCTCAACTGCACAGCAAACAGCTCTCAGGTAAAAGAAAACTTCTTACTCTCCAACCTACACTTTGAGAAGGCTACTGAGAAAAGTCCAAGAACTAAAAGCTTTAATGACTTAAGAAATGAAGAATGAAGTATGAGGGATATTCTGAACACTCCGAAGTACTCACAATATGTTCTGCATTTCCCAGACTACAGAGCTGATGGGAAACTACAAACTGGTAAAGGAAGTGTTCTCTGTCTTGTAGAATCTAATGCCTTTTTTCCTGACGGGGGAACATCACAAGAACAATCATTTATGCAAATTATATGCCAGGTTTTGAAACCTATTCTTGACTTAAATAATTTGCAAGGCATGTGATAAGCAGGTCTCTAATGTAGAAGTCATCTGATTACCTGGCTGCCTCGGTCTTTGACCAGAAAGGATTGCCTTTGTAGATTTCCTGAATGGTGCAATGCCTATACATATGTGTCAGAGTAGTTTTTTACTGGTTTTGCTTACGAAATGATGCTTCCTACAGAGGATGCTATTTTTTCACAGGATGAGAATGGATCATAGTCATATCAAATGCCACTGAAGAAGCTTTATTGCTGTACTTGAATTGTACTTGGCTTTGCTGAAAGTGTTGGTTCAGGTGGATCTCTCCTTGCAGACATTAATACTGTATTTACTACATTACTGTATGGCATTTAGCAAAAAGCTCTGAATTAAACAGCGGTAGCTAGTCGATGTTGTTATCCTAAGAATGGATGTGAAACAAAATACAGTTAGATGTTTGTTCCTACCGCTGAAATATCCATGAAAATTCATTGTAATATGCATCTAGATAATCCTGTTTGTATGTGATGCTGCAAACTAGAGTGCAGCTGAGATTGGTGGAATGACCTGTACCAAAACTATGCCAGGGGCTTCCTTTTCAGACACGTTTGAAGTTTTATCTTGTGCTTTTCATGTAAAGTAATTGTCATTCACAGCACCAAACAACAGTTTGCTGCTCTATTAATGGCCACTTTCTTCTGCTTGATACACCACTGTGCTCTATGGAAAGTGGGTGTATTATGTACTCAGCAAAATGGTAATAGCATATTTTTTTTTAATTTCATGCACATTTTTCCTCTCTTAGGTGAACCATGACAGTTTTACTCTGCTTGGTTACTTGTATGAATTCAGTTATGTAAAGATTTGAATTTAGGTTTATAAAATAGCTAAAACATTAGAAATCATATAGCTGAAGTTATATTTTATAATAATATCCTATTATTTACAAAAACAGTTCCAAAGGACATACGCACATTTCTTGAACAAGTACATAGAATATATATAGATGTAAACTATGTTATACCACTGTGAATTTAATCAAATATTACGTTTATATGTGTGAATATACATGCATGCATTTGAAATATATTAATTAATATTTTAAAGGTTTACACACCAGCATCAGAAGACAGGCTCATTCATTTTCACTTGGACAACATCACAATGTTTTGTGCATTACTGAGGCTTTAATCTATAGTAACATTTCTATAATTTCATTTAAACAGTTCACCCCATGTATTTTTAAATTAATCTGACCCTCTGGTACTCTGAAGAGCAGCAAAAACTCAAGGTGTTCGACATTTTAAGATCTCAGCAATAAGGAGAATTCTAGAATTTTGCAACTAGCTTTTGTCAAACAAAGAAAATGCAAAACCATTGTAGTTTTGAAGAAAACTATGACAAATAAATGGATTGACTTTGCCTTGAACAGAATTTATAATTTTTCTTGCTGTATTTTTACACCAAACTGCAAGATCAGCCATCCAGAATATCTACCGTGATGGAGAAAATATACCCTCCTGTTATACAGATACAATAAACTATACAAATCAAAGAATGCCCCCCTCCTACAAAACAACAACAAAAAAGAAAGTAGGTGGAGAAAAGATTTATTTTTATTTTCATTTTATTTTCATTTATTTATTTACTTATTTTTTTAAAGACAATCAGCTGAAATCCCTTTAAGGCTTATCTCCTTGAATAGGGGATTATCTACTCATGCAATACTAAATATGATAAAAAAAACATACTGCCTTGTTTCAGCACACAAAGAGAAACTGCTGGTCTTTGAGCTGAAATAAAAGCACTGAGAATACACCGAGCGTTGCTGCTGCTGAACATTTTGCACAGACAAAAAACCTTCATACAGGGAATTCATAGTTTTGTCCCACTAAAATATTACATTTACTGCAATATAACAGATTTCAGGAAGAACCTGTCACAGGCTTCCTTCTGGATCTAAGATGTACAATGCAATGCCAATTTTTCTACACAAAACCAACACGATGTCACAACAGGCCCACATGGCTGTTCATCCCGTAATTGCACATAACATTTACTACATTTTTAATATACAGACAACAAGTGTTTCCCTCTCTTCCTCTTAACAGGCGCATGCTGAAGGAATTCTGAAAGACATTTTTCGGTATGCAGGTGATACAGCAATCCCCGAACCACAGAGGTCAGCTGCCACGGTTCAGTATTAAAATTGTCAGATGAAGTGGTAGGAATTACCTGGCGGCTTGATAAAGATCAGCTTACTTCAGATCTAATCTAGGGACCATGTACAGATAGCTACGTGCTAGAGAAATGGCAAATATTACAGGACCAGAAGCACAATGGAGGAACAAGCCGTGAACTTAAAACGTTACACCTATTATTTCTACTTAGCCTAAGAAATGTAACACTGTTCTTTCCTGTGCCATACTAAATGAGATGAGTACTCTGAAATTTAAAACTTCCAGAGTTCTGCTTTGAAAAAATCTGTAAATGTCTAATTTTGTGCAAATGTAATTCAAATTATTATAGGATTGGCATAAGTTCCCAAGCTCTCCCTCATGTGAGAAATCTCCCAAATGGACACTACAGTTCTCAGTGTGAAAAGAAAACTACTCCGTTTGCCATCCTCCCTCTCCCCCCCCCCCCTTCTTAAATTTACTGAATATTCAGTACTGAATTAGTGAATTTTATGAAAATACAGTCCATAAAAAAAGATGCGAAGAAACACTTCCATCAATGCCTATAGATCAGAGGAAAATACAGAAATCTCCAATCAGTATTAGAGATTTGGACATTTAGATTTCTCAGAAGATTGAAATCATGACCGCCCGCAAACTATTCCAGCCGTGCCCATTTGTGCCTCCTGGAGAGCAAGCAAAACCTCTGGATAAAGGGCAGAGGGATTCATCAAAACTTCAAGTTTTGTTTTGCCAGAAGTATGTATATTATCAGATAAAGCAACCAGTTCTGTCTCCTGCACCTTCCTGAAAAGCCATGAGGTTTCTGCTCCTGGATGGGGACATGCCTGTTTTGACCTTTTGAACAGCTTCCCTTTTTGAACTGAAACATTTTGCAATGGCTATTTTCTTGGGCAAAGGTTTGCATTATAATATTAAAATTATCAATGAATATTAATAATAAAATTAATATTGCACTGGGAAAAAAAGATAGCTGGTATTACTTTCATAGCCTGCCCCAGGAATCAGCAATGGTGAGGTGGTGGTTATTTTTCACATTATATTAAATGCATTACCTTAGAATCAGGAAAAAGTAGCCACAGGATTAAAAAAAAAAAAAAAAAAAAAAAGGAAAGGGAAAGGGAAAGGGGAAAGGGGAAAGGGAAAGTTGTTATAATGACCAGTATTTCACAAAAATAAAATAAAGCTTTTTGATTTAGAATCACAGGATTTGAGTGCCAACACTTGTGGAAATATAACAGGAACAAGTACAAAGTAAATATTCTGTCATTTCTCCTGAGAAATAAAATTTAGCAGATAAATATCATACACTATGATACATCTAAATCATCAGCCATTTTGCCTACACTGAGACAAGTTGAATCCTTATGACAAGTGCTAAGGTACAACAGTAAAATTAAGGTTATTCTGGCACTGATGGATATACACAAACAGTTCTGTGGTTGATCTTTATTACTACTCATAGCAGTGCTAAACAGTGGTGATGGATAAATAGGTAACATTTCCTCTTTTTTTAAGAACCAATCTCTCTACTAAGTATAAGGAATAAATTCAGAACACAACAAATACCATGATAAAGTGTTTCATTAAGCAGGCTCTTTCTGGAACAGCTGGGAGGTCATGAAAGATTGAACTTCTTTCCACCAATCTCAATACAACTGGAAAACCAACTAGGAAAAGCACCTAGCTCAGTTCTCAGTCACATGCATCCAACATAGGTAGTATTGCTTTAATTATACATTGAAGATTAAACTAATGTTCAGCTCAAAAAGCTTTGCTGGCCAATGACACAACACGGCAGGACTTGTACCAAAGAACCATACACACGTGCACACACACTTCCTCTGACAATAAAGCAACCACATGCAACATTGAGTTCTCAGTGGCAAAAAGATAATCTGCATCACTTCCTTGGCAGAGACACAAAATGAAGAAGAAAAATAATCCCAGGGTCCCTGCTGGGAAACCTGGCCAATAGTCAGTCAGGGCAGAATCTTTTTTTATAATCTTTACTATTTAGTATTAGCAATCTTATAATATGCAGTGTTATAAGTTCTGCAGATATTCATCAACCAAAAAAAAGGAAGAAAAAAAAAGTGATGATGAAATACAGTTTTGGCTCTAAGTCTTCTTTTAAATAGAAAATGAAGATGATTTAAATTTTCCCACAGATTTTGTATATACAAGTCAGGCTCCAAACCAAACCCAAGAGACTGAAGAAGAAAACACTTTCCCAGAAACATATAAATACTTTGAATCAAGTGACATAGTCACATGCAATGTAGGTACCATCACTTTTACTCTACATTCAAGTGTAAACTGATGTTTGCCTCTGGAATTTATGCAGCAATAATGCTAACAGCCCTCTATGAAAGCCCAGGTCTGCGTTCAGTCCAGAGTTGCATTCGTTCACTCAACCCCAGCGCATGAGATTTAACAGGAACAGAGATTCCTCATTCTTTCTGCAGGGTAGAAAAGAAATGGTGCCACACCAGCATAAATCTGTGCTCTGAGGTATGTCCTGGGTAAGGGAAATCTACCTCTACCTTTAGAAATAATTCAGTTAAGTTTGTTTGATTATGTGCTACTTAGTTCAAAATTATGCCTTAAAGCAGGAAAAACATCAAAAAAACAACAATAAGGAAACAACACCAAACCAGTTATCAGAGGCAGTATCACAGATCCTACTCTTTGGTTTTCTCTGACACCCTGCCCTGGAATCATGATTTCAGAGGTGCCACCAAAATGGCTGCAAATTAACACAGAGATGATTCAAATCATGTAAATGTGAGAATCACCTGGCATTCAGAGGGAAGGGGAGCCCTGATCTCTGAAGGCTCTAGTTCTGCAGGCACTGCTGCACGTCGTGTTTTAGGAAAAGGAGGGCACTGCTGGCAGCACTGCTGGGGCAGCCCCAGCCCCAGAGTTTCACCCCTGCACTGATGGGACACTCTTGGAGCAGGAGCAATTGATTTTCCTCAAACCTTGGTGAATGCTTTAGCCACCAAGCAAAAAATACTTTTATTCCTCCAACAATGGCGCGTGCCACAGTCTGGCATAATGACTGACTACAGCAGAAAATCAATGAGCGCATGACGATGTTTGATGCTACAGGAAAGGAAGGCATGCCATAGATTGGGGGCTGCTTTAAGCTGCCTCCTGTGTGGCATGATAGCTTATTTCTAAACACTGTAGAAGGAGCTAGGTTCAGAGTTTGGGCTCTCAGGAGAACACACAGCACCCAAAAATAGAGTTTTGCAATAGCCAGTGTCCTGCAAAGGAGAGATGATTAAGTTGATATGCCTAGGGCTCATGCTCTTGCCTAAAGATTATGAATAAAGTCAAAAATAGAAGTCAAAAGTAGCAAAACTGTAATCACTTTGAGGGAGGAAATATTTTATATGCATATATTAGATTTATTTTATTTAGTGCAGTAGTAAAAAATGTAACATTATTTGTATGTTATGCCCTTTAAAACTACCAACTGATTATAAAATAGTTGGTCTGATAATAATTTGGTCCTGATAATTACACAGCTTTTCTCCTAGTGACTGATTAAAAGGTGGAATTAACTCTGTATAATCCATGAATAAATTACCTTAAAAGATACAAAACAGAAAATGTATACAAGGACCCGAAGTGGTTCAGCAGAAACTGAAGGCAAACCAATAGATGGATTTCGAAAATATGGAACTCTTTCAGGTCTTTGGGAAGACTAATTGTAGCATCTGGAATACATTAAATATAATTTGATAAATCCTGAGATTAGGGACTCTTAAACCTTTCTTATTGTGGACAGCATACAGTGCAATGAGTTAAGTTTTGTCTTTCTCTTTGTCCATATAAAGCAATACCTGTTCAGTGTCAGTGCAGTAAGCTCTTCTTATAACCATAAGTATTACTTGAGAAATCTACCATAGACTAGTATTTTTATTGCATATACTCACTTTAATCATATCCTAAATTTTCCAGGCAGAAAGAGAAATGAATTTGCTGTACTAGGTATGAGCATAGAAATAGGAAATTTGTGGTTGTTGATTATAATGTTATTTTTTTGCCCCCTCTGTTTTCTTTCTATTTAAAAAATAAGATAGGTGATAGTAATATAAAATTAATGAACATAAACAAAAGTAAGAGATGTAGGTGGTTACACCAATTTTAAACACTGCACTGATTAAAAAAAAAAAAGTTTATCATTAGAACCTACTGTAAATGACATAGAATGTATTATGAAGTGGTCTCAACATATTGTCTGCAATATACAAGATCCAGGAAAAATAAAACTTTGCTTTGTATCTTGAAACACTTTCTGATTGTGAGCTCTGCAGGCAGACCACACAAGTTTGTAAAGTCTATTTTCCTTTATGTATTTCTGTTTTTAATCCGCAGCAGGGTATTCTGAGCAATATTTAAGGGACTGAAACATGCCAGATTCTTGCAGAAGTGGGGATTCAGCATCATCATGATGCACCAGTCCTGCCCTGCAGGAGCATGATTTGAACTTCATGCTCATGCCCAGTGTGCTGCTGACACCCGCTACAGACGCCTGAATCTTCCCGGTAGCAGTTCTCATCCCAGAGGTATTTTCTACCTCCTGCTTCAAGCTGATCTCCAGTTACAAATGAAATAATGCTGTAACGCAGATGTGTTTATATAGTATCAGTACTTAATAAGTCCTAACAAACAAAACCAGACAACCACCCAAAAAAAACACAACAGAAACACCCCAAAGGCAATGTTTAGGCCAAGTTTATCATTCATCAAAGTCCAGCAAAACAGTGGTTTAGCTTTTGTTTTCTTAAGTTTAAAAATGTTGTAATGTCATATAAATACATCTTGGTTATTGAATTTTTAATTTGTAATTTGAGATGGGAGAGCAGGAAAGATCAGTAGAGAGATTATTGTTTTATGTATCAATTTTGTTTTAAGACCGCAGTTTCCACTTATTTGCATCCAGGGAGAAATATACAAGTGTTTTACTCCCATTTAATGAGAGTGAAAGGGGTAAATATGTTCCTCAGAAACTGAATTTTTAAAGTGAAAGGTTATTTGGTATCAACAGCTGTTGTATCAACAGAAGCAGTGGACAAATAGGCCATCTTGATGACACGAATGCTAAACATGGATCTTGAAGAGTTAAGTCTCTTCAAGAACATTTAAAAAATAACCCAAAACCTCCAAAAACTAAACAAAACCAAAAACTAAACAAAACTTGAAAGGCCAACAAAATCAAACATAGATGCTCTTCTAATTTGAAAGGGGCTATGCAGAAATTCCACCTTATGTTGAAGCTGAGTTCAGCACCCAGTTTATTATTAAATTCTGCTTCATAATAGCACAGCATACGATTATGAGGGGAGCTCACATAGAAATTACTCGTTTTTTTGACTGTATGTAAAATGCTGCATATGTATCACTTAAAAACAGCTTCTTTTAAAGGGAACTGAGCAGGATTAGTGAAGATGCAAGGCTATAGCTTGTACACATCAACTGTGTAAACTGTGTACCAAACCGCAGCCCAGAGCAGACAGAGAGTAAAGCATCCAGCATGCTCATACAGAGCAAAAAGCAGGAAAATGAATGCCTCTGGAGGTGCATAACAACACAGAGCAACTTCCTGGCACAGTGTAATACTGAACTGTGTTAGCAGGCACACTGTTTCTGTCATTGCTGCTTAGTTTATTAGCTGGCAAAATCAAGCCTCTGAAGCTTGAAAACTCCAGAAGAGCCATCTTCTACTTGGCCTGGGTGTAAGCTTCCCAGTGGAATAGCTCAGACATATTCTCTGACATGTCTCAGAGATGACAACGTGGTTCAAATTTTATAGTTTGAGGTTGCAGACTCTAATTAAAAATGTATTCTGGCTGTGCTCAAAATGGCTTTGACATTTTAGATGTATTATACGAAAGATAAACATCAGGCCTTGCTGTATATTCCCTGGACTGGACTTTTTAGAGACAAAGAAAGCCTAAGAGAAGCCTGCAAATATTTTCATGGATTAAGGCACTGCAGAGTAATTGGCATAATTTAAAATCTAATATGGCCAACGTCAGTATTGCTTGTAGAGCACGTTACTCTAAATTAAAAGGAACCCAGTGTATTATCACACTGAATACTCTTAAGGTATGCTTATCTCACACCTACCTTTAAGTGTATCTATATAGAGTATTGAGATTAACCAAGATATGCAAAAAGTATTTTAATATTGTTTTCTGTTCCAATGCTTAAACTGAGCAACAGCTGTCTGATTCCATTTGGCCAAAAAACTCATTGTTGAAATGGTGAGTGCACAGGCCCCATGAAATCAATGCAAGAATGGTGCTAGCAGTCCATTTGGTATTCCCTGTTCAACTAACACTCTAGAAGCTGTAATAGTTACATTAGCAAAGAGACTAGGCTGATGATATTGGTGGCTAATGACAGATGCAGTAACAAAATTCAGCAGTAGTTAACATACTAGCTGTATAGCTTGTCTGAAATATTGAGCAGATATGTAGGCCGATAACTTGAACTGAACTCTCCGATTGTCCCATATTCACTAAATCTAAGCCAGCTGTGAGGTGTTTATATGAGGCACAGTGTCTTGAATGATTACAATGCAGATACAGCTACCAATTTATTGCAGTCTGGTAGATAAAAACTCCATATCCTATTTTGAAAACAGAGCAACAGCTGTTTTACAGGCCTTTTCATGATGCCACCATGCTCTTTTCACCTTGCTAATTGAAAGCTAAGAAGGGAAAATGAGTAACTCACAAATTTTAAATTGATCTTTGAGATGAACTATGCATATATATACATATTTTTAATCAGTGCCCTAGTTCTCTTTACCTTAAATGTCAATGCTATTAACCAAGATGCTTGGCAAAATAGAACCAATTTATCTCTAAACAAAGATGAGACCTAAGCATATCATCACCTAAGCAGGAACAATGCTGACTGTAATTACTAAAAATAACAGTTACTGCATACGAAGAGGACAGCAGCTCCAAGGAGGTCACTGTTCTCAGTGCTACCACTGAGGCTCTCAGATTGGTCTCTTGGGTGGCTTTCACTCCTGCAAGGAGTGCAAGCAGATTCAATGAAATCTACAAGGAAACAAGGCTAAAAACATGACTAAGTATCAAGGGCACCAATAGCCCCTTGACAATGCAAGCTGGTTTTAGGCACTTCATAGTTCTTCATTTACCTGCAGTATCAGCAGATTCTGCCCCTCACTGTCCTACTTCCAGATCTGACAGTGTTGCAGAACTTTATGTCCCTCATAAGAAGTTCATAGGTGGCAGAACGGGAAAGTTACTCTCCTTCTATTGAAACCATGAAAGATCTGTCAAAAAAATGTTCAGAGACAAAACTGCACTGCAACAGCAGTAAAATGGCAACAGCAACTTTTAACAAGTTTTGCCAATTTATTTACAGGTAGAAATTCCTAGTTTACTCTTAAGAAATTTTATAGAAGATTAGAAGATTATTCTAATTTTTACTTAAAATGTGGATTTAAGCAAACAAACTAGACAAAATTTTATAACCATATTTTGCCTATATAATTTAATAATAACAACAGCAGTACAAACGTTACTGCAGGAAATTACAGTCACCTGCATGACAACTATTCAGAAGGAAAACAATGTGCGGTGGTGTAATAGGCTACTAAGAATCATTGATTATTTTTTACGTTGATGAAAAATGCTAGATCTGTGTAAACTGTAACTATTTCAGTTTGTAGCAAGGTGTCATTTAGTTTCCTCCTTAGTTTTCTAGAGTTTTAGAGCTCAAGGTATCTTTTGAGTTTCACATACAAGCTACAATTACTCCAAAATCTCACAATAGACATAGCAAAAGCAATTATACTTTGATCTGAAATCCTGTTGAGAAACCTTGGAAACTGAGCTGTGTTCTGGAATTTGGCAAATGCCTGAAAAGAGTTTTCAAAACATACAACATATGAACAACAAACTCTTACCCCTACAGAGCTGTGGCTATACCACTAAAATGGTTATAGCCATAATCAGTGGCTAATGCATCAGATTAAGGTGAAATCTCTCAGTAACATAAAGCAGCAAATTGTACACAGCTGCTTCCATGGTAAACAAAATCCTATCTAGTTTATGGTTTATTTTTAAACGTTTTGCTTTATCAAAGATGCAAATTACTGTTTTCAATAAATAAATAAATAAATAAATAAATAAATTATTCCATCCAAGATGCTCCTGAGGATCCATTTCTGTCATGAAATAGAACTGTGAATGGCATAAAAGTGCTAAGTAAAACAAATTATGAAAGGTAATGCAAACACTTCAAATCTGTTTAAGCTCCACCAAAGACAGACACGTCTATACTTTTAAAATGCAGTGTCCTCTTAGAACTTGATTTGGCAACTAGAAGAGAGAGAACTATGTGAGTTTCCACTGAGAGTAGTAAATCAATGTGGCAACAAATATAACCTCAAACACAATGCTATAACAAATCTTGTATGTGTCTTACAGCGTACAGTCTTTTTTGTAATTACCGCCATATATGATAAATTACTCCTGCTACCTACAGATAGTTATACTGTCTCATTTACAGTTATTTCTTTCCATTCTATCCCATTTCTGGCTATAACTGCATATTTGGAAATGCCATTCACTAGTAAAAAATTAAAAAAAAAAAGCAGCGGAATACAGACATATGGTACATATTAACTTTACGCTGATAAGAAGTAGGACAAATAACATTACATAATGACTGGCAGCAAAACAAAGGAATAACCCAGGACATCTAATGGACATAACAGAGAAGTAGATTTTTTTTTCTGATAACATAGGTCACTGCCATTTAAAATCATGGACATATTTAGACTCATACGTTTATCCTAACTGTCCCACTTGCCGCACCACACAGACACCTGTTTCCTACTACAGTTTTTCCCACTTCACATATTTCAGTACAGACCCTCACATGTATTAAAGTAGCTAATTCCTGAGGAAGTAAGAGACAGTAATGAGAACCCAAGCCAGTCATGTTGCTGTAGGCCAAGAGAAAATGGAAATGTACATAGAATCACAGAATCATTTAGGTTGGAAAAGACCTCTAAGATCGTCAAGTCCAACCATTAACCTAGCACTGCCAAGGCTATCGCTAAACCCTGTCCCTAAGTACCACATCTACATGTCTTTTGAATACCTCCAAGGATGGTGACTCAACCACTTCCCTGGGCAGCCTGTTCCAATGCTCTACCATCCTTTCTGTGAAGAATTTTTTCCTAATATCCAACCTAAACCTTCCCTGGAGCAATTTGAGGCTGTTTCCTCTTGTCCTATTGCTTGCTGCTTGGGAGCAGAGACTGATCTCCACCGTGCAACAACCTCCATTGAGGTAATTGCACAGCGTGATAAGGTGTCCCGAGCTTCCTTTTCTCTAGGATAAACAATCTCATTTCCCTCAGCCACTCCTCATAAGCAGCATGTTCTCTAGAGCCTTCACCAGCTTTGTTGCCCTTCTTTGCACATGCTCCAGGGCCTTGATGTCCTTCTTGTGATGAGGGGTCCAAAACTGAACACAGTACTCGAGGTGCGGCCTCACCAGAGCCAAGTACAGGGGGACAATCACTTCCCTGGTCCTGCTGGCCACACTATTTCTGATACAAGCCAAGATGCTGTTGGCCTTCTTGGCCACCTGAGCACACTGCTGGCTCATATTCAGCTGGCTGTTGACTAATACCCCCAGGTCCCTTTCTGCCGGGCAGCTTTCCAGCCACTCTCCCCACAGCCTGTAGCATTGCATGGGGTTGTTGTGCCCCAAGTGCAGGGCCCAGCACTTGGCCTTGTTGAACCTCATAAAGTTGGCCTTGGAACCATCGGTCCAGCCCATCCAGATCCCTCTGCAGAGCCTTCCTACCCTCAAGCAGATCAACACTCCTGCCCAACTTGTTGTCATCTGCAAACTTACTGAGGGTGCCCTCAATCCACTCGTCCAGGTCATTTGATAAAGATACTGAAGAGAACTGGCTGCAGTAGTGTGCCCTGGGGGACCACACTAGTGACTGTCCTCCAGCTGGATTTAACTCCATTCACCACAGCCATTCACACATTGCTAAGAGGGCAAAAAAGCAGTTGGGCAGATATAGCAGAGACCATGTATGATGAGGAATCCAAATCTCTCTGGGGGTGTTAAAGTCTGGGGTTCTGGTTTGATCTGGAATAAAACCTGGATCAAATATATAATTTATGATTGAGTCTTCTTAATTTCTGCAAAGTCTAGAAGAGGTGATGCTGCCTGGAGTATTTGACCTTTGAATCTTTCAAACCATGCTTAAGGTAAGCCAGGAGAAAACGAAGAGTTACCCACTTTTGTCCGTACTCTGAAGTCAGTCTGCCATCAGATCATTTGTTGGCTCAGCTTCTTTGGCTAGGTGTTGGCATAATGTAGTTTTTAGGAAAAAAAATAATCGTCATGGATCAGAAAGTCATTTAAATTCTAACAATGTACATTATAATTTAAATGTTCAACTAAAACAACTGAAAATTATGGAGGAAATTAACCTGTGAACAGGCTAATCTAATCACTGGTGTGACTAGCCTTAGCTCCAGTTGAAGATAGATGTTTTCTTTTGGGACCTGTCCTCTTGCTCCTAGAATCTCTCTGCAAGCACAGAAAGACAGAATCTGAAAACAGCTTTCAAATAGCTCTATTCAGAAAAAGAGTCAGAAGAAAAATTCTTCACAGTCCCAGGGATAGGGACATTACAAAAAAGACATTTAAAAAATACAGCTATCTCTATGAACAATAATAAAAAAAGCAAAAAAAAAAAGCAAAAGCAAATTTTTCTCCCATTCATCCTTTTATTTTTTAAACCCATCTATTATTTGCACTTTTTTTTTTTGTCCCTGTCTCACAAAGAATATTCAAGTTAGGATAGGTTACTGTATATTAGATTAAAAAACAATTTAAAAAAGGCATTGACTTGGGAATAAGATGGCATGGATCACATTTACTGTATTTCCCCATCATCTCTGTAGCTGCCAGAACTGAAAAACAGAGAAAATAAGGACGAGAACATGGGTCGCAGCGTGATGCTAATATTCCTCACAGAAGTCCACAGACGAAGAGTCTAGTGACCGTCAAGCCAGACAAAAACATATCTTTTTGATGGTGTGTTCATTTGTAGTGCGCAGACATTAATCCATCTATCTACATTAAAACAATGAATAAGAAAAGTAGAAACAGGAATAAAAAAGCAATAAAATGCTAAGATATGTTTTAACTTTGAAATGCAGCCAGTGTTTTTCCTTTGTGTAACAGGCAGAGTGGTGTTTTGAACAGGCATAAGAGTATAGGCTTACCTCAAGACCATCTCTGAAAATTTCTGGGGAAACTGAAGAGCTCGATCCTAAATGTTTGGCAGATTAGAATTATGCAAGTGCAACATCCTTGGTCTGTAAGGGAAGTCTGAGAATGGCTCACACACAAATGGTGCAACAGTAAGATACCATATCAAACCCTTGCAAAGGGTCTATGAAATTACCTTTGTCTAGGGGTACAGCAGACTGGTAATTATAGTGATTGTCTCAAAACATAACATGGGATGCAAGTAAGAATCATTGTACAGATCTAGCAACACATTTCTTAACCAGAAATAGGGCAACACCAGCAAATGTGGTAAGAAGTGACTCTACATTCTCTGGGGTTTTCTGAGCATTTATATGAAGATGTCACTGTGTTCACTCTTTCAATCAGAAACCTGGGAAAAGGAAGTGAAATGTTCTTTGCTGTACTGAGACCACCTTTAAAAACTCAAGTGCATACCCAGGTAGACCTTACTGGAAAACCTCCTTGCACACCCCAACATATTTGAGAGTTCATGGTTGCTATATTTTTCTGTTCTTCACTAGGACAGAAGAGAGAATATAATTTTCAAAAATACAAATGCGATACACAGACTTACCTTTACAAAACTATCTACTAATACAAGGTCTGGAGCTTTTAATGTAGAATACAGAGGTATTAAATCAAACCCTCTGCTTGACTGACATAAACCAAAGACTGTCTCCTATACCTACTGGGAGTGAGAAAAAAGCAACTGCTTTTTTTTTCTGAGGTAGGCTGACCTTTCATTACTCCTGTTGGTGCTTTCAGAACCTGGGCTTCCCTCCTCAAAGAAAATTTAATTGAAACCAGGTTGTTCCTATTTTCACATACAGACAACAGTGCCATGCACTCACCAACTTTATTCTTAGCTACACTGCCTAAATTTAACTAAAATCATTTAATTTCCTCATTATATCCTCTGTATACATTCTGAGGCTGAATAAGGTTCTGAACTTTCATAAAAGATTCCTAGCATTTAAAGTTATGCAGCCTCAGCTATCTCTGAAATACATTATAGTAAGTTTTTCTTTGGTAGCACTTGTAGGAAAAAAAAAAGTATAATTGGAGACATCATAAGGTAGCAAAGAATAGAAAGTAATGGACTGACAGGAAGTTCAAAGAGCCTCAACTACAGGTTATAAAGCATGAAAGATGACAGCTGGAAGGAGCTTAATTTGACTATCTGAATCTCACAAAATTTGAGGACTAACAGCTAGCAACAGAGTCATTTGGCCTGCAGACTGAACAAGTATGTTTTGAAGATTCAGAAGATACAACAGCTATGATATCATGTTGATGCAACTTTTATGAAGATCCTTGTTAGGATATTATTTCATTTGAAAGAAATTGAAAACCAGAGTTAGCATTTTGCTTACTTAACAGGTGACCTCGCTCCAACAGAATCAGCAACAAGAGATAAAACTGACAAATTTAAAATATCCCTTGCTTAATTCTTTGCTTTTACAAATATTATATTTCTTCTCCACCTTTTCAAAGGAAGTCTTTTTCCAATAGATTTTAACCTGATAGTTGGGTATGTGAATGACAGTAAGATTACAGCAGCATTTGTAATGTCAGTGATTTTGCTTTGATATCTAAGAAATCTTGAGTAGGGTGGTGATTTCTGATGCCTCTCAATGTGTGAAAAGCAAGCAATTTTGTCCTTCATTCACAGTATCTCCTCCTGCAAGCTCATGAGCAGTAGCTGAGCCCAGTGAGAGTTAATGTTTGCTCATTAGTTTCCTAAAGCTCTTTGACTACCTCCAATCCGAAAAATTCCCGAGTTGTCTAGGAAGGGACAGACAGAAGCTTTGTTTTTGAAGGAAAGCAATTTACAGAGGAAACTTCATGCAAAGTTGCAACAAAAGGGGGGACTTCAGCATCACATGGCATGCAATAGTGAATAGAAAAGAATACTGCATGATATTTTCAGCTTCACAAGAAAAATGTCATAAGAACTAATGGAAGTATCACTTAATGGGCAGTTCCCTAAACATGATTATATTTTGGCAATGTATTGTTCACACAGACCCATCTGGGAGTGGTATTTCAAGTTGTCCTCTAGGGACTTGGTCTTTTTACAAACATACGACTTTACTTCTTTGGCATAATTGAAATTTCTACGTGGATACTGATTACATGGGAAGTAGAATAAGACTTCCTAGAAATTAGCCAGAAACCGAGAAATGGATTCCCACAGAAACAAAGAGCAAGCACAACCTTGCCACAGAATTTCTTATCCTTCTTTAGAAGTTTGGAAACAGAACGCAATATTGGACATGTTTCTTTGTATATGTAATAAGTGATCAACTAATATCCAAAAGATGTTGCAGTATCTCTATGGGAAAGACAGAGTTAAAAGTTATCAAGAACAGCATCTGGCAAGCAATCAACATTGCCACCATAAAACAAGAAGTGCTTTGTGTTTGCAAACACTATTGATTACTAGATAAGAGCGTGTATTATGATACAAATTTAGAAAAGTCCCTAAATAAACCCTGATTAAGAGTTTCACCATATGCTCTACTGTTTTCCTGTTTCAGCACTTGTAGCAGGAAATAGTTTACTAAAAAAACCCTATATATTTAGAATGATTGATCCTGACTGTAGAGATCAGGAAGGACTCTGAGCATAGCATTACAACTAAACATTTTGTTTCTAAAGATTTTCTTTTTCACTAAACTAGAATTTACTTTGCAGCTAGTAAAATGGAACAATGAAATGATAACGGTATTAAACAGCTGTAATTTCATGTTATGTAATTTTTGTGCTTCAGCAACCTTACCCCCTATACTACCTCCCAGCTTGCACTGCTAACATTACAGTCTGTTGTAAGGAGTCATGCTTTGCACAGATCACATTTCCATCATGTTGATTTTGTAGCACTTCTTCCCTGAAATACTCATCTATGGCAACTAGTTGAACTACTTTAAAATCATATTGAAACTTAAATCATATCTGCTCCAGCCCACTTTTCAGGTACCTCTGTGGAGGGCCAAGCACAGCAACAGATGCCCTGATACCGGCACCCACAGATAACAGAGCCGTGCTTGCCTTCAGACAGCTCTACTCTCAAGTCCTTGCTTACTGAGATCTAATCTGAGCTAGCAATCTCTGACAGTTTATCCATGCTTCCTATCCATTATTATCAGAAGTTGCAGATAAATGTCACCTGTACTATTCTGAGATTAACAGTGTCATACAGATGTTCCTCTTCCTTCAGTCTGTTGCATTTTTTGAAACACATGCATAACCCCATTCAGTCTCTGTCAGCCAGATGTCCGTGGTTTTCTAAGGGATGTGTCGGCCCAAATAAAAGGAATGATTGTGTTTGTTTGTTTCTGATGAAAAATAGATGAGGACGACTATCCAGACCATCCTGGTTTTCATGCATCTTCACAAAGGTGAGAAATGAAGGAACAGCTTTTCCCAGGGCAATAACTGCTGCTGCTACTCAGCTGCCTGCAAATGGGGCAGAAAAATCTCAGGTTCATGCCCCTTCCACTGGCACAAAGCTCGCTGAACTGTCCCTGCTCTGAGCAGAAGGAAAATAACTTTTCCTGCATCCTCCAAAGAGAAGGATGTAGCATCTCCCCCATCCTCTCCTAGGGCAGTGCTGCTGCACACAGGTGCCCTCGGGAGCACCCAGTAAATCACACCATTCCCCTCTCCGACCCATTCCTCACTTACAGCTTAGTGCGCAGCCATTACTGACATCTTCTAAGTTTGCTATCCTAGGACAAAAAACTCTCAGAAACGTTATTCTATTTCAAAAAATTATCTAAAAGATCATGTTGAAAGTTTAATCTGCCTTAGACATCTCCAGAAACCCAGCACCCAATTTCACTCCCTCAAATCATCTTCATGAAGACACTGCTATTACATCTGTCTTATAAAAACAAGTTATTAATCAACTTGTACCCTCCTTTATTTTCTTATATAAATGTTTATATTTAATTAATGAAAAGTAAACATCTGGCTATTATTTGGCACGTTCTTTCCATCCATGACAACAATCACATGATGACTGAACGGATGAAAATCTACATGTATAGTTAACTATTAGCCAGAGCGCTGAAAAGAGATAAAAAAGAAGCAGTACTGAAGCCAAAACATAATGATGCTATCTGCTTTTATGTGGGAAAATTTCTGATACTCTTCTGAAAATAGATTCATCTAGATAGCTCACAGGAACAATTCATTCCTAGATCCATCACGTCACTATCTGTTTAAGTTATTAATATTATGTTAGTGTGAAAACCTCTAAGTCAGTAAAAAAAAATGAAGCATCAATTTTCAATAACAATTTTTGATGCAAAAATGTGTGAAGTATCTAATCATGGTTAACTTTAAAAGTCAGTTTATGATGACAATGTTTAGACTGACTACAATGAGAGTGTTATTACATTTCACCACAAATTTCAAGAAAATAATGTTTTCTTTTATATTAATTGTATACACTATTGTTTTCAAGAAAACTTATACAAAAGTCTGAATACACAGTGCAGTCTTTCTGACCAGTAAGTTTACAGGAAACAAAGGGCAGTCACTTGTTCTTCTGAATTGCTATTACCATTGCTTATTAAGCCCCACAAAAGTGGAACAATAGAATCCCGTTCATTTTAAAGCTGTAGTCATGAGGGAAAATGTAAAAACAAATAAATACATGCATACATAAATATTACTGACAAGGAAAGGGGTGCTTTTGTCTTAATTTGCAGGGAACTTTCTAAATCAAATACTTTGGAAATAAATAACCCTACATTTTGGGATCTTTACACTCAAAACTGAACTAGAAATTCAAAGCTGTGTGATTATTTCTGCTGCAAGTATCCTGAATGAAAAAGGACTGGTCTTAAAGGAGCCAACCAGAAATTGTTTGTATTTTTCTTGAATACCTGACTTACAATCCTCTTGGTTCCTGTGCTGAAATAATGGACACTCCTCACTACCCCACAGAGATACAGTCAGTTTGTACACAATTCTTTAAAGCAATAATGTAGAGGGATTTATAACCATAGAAAATAGCTTTGAGATGTAATCGCTAAGGTAGAAAACCCTAGACTCCCTGGAAGCACAGGCTTGAATTCTGGTAGGCTCACCTCATCCTTTCATCTTTCAGAGGCAGATTAAATTCTGTGTAGCTTAACATATAGGGGTCCTCCACAGGACTTTTAAAAGATGAAGTCCTATCTTCTTTAAGTGTTGTTAAATATAATATCTTTTCTCTTTTTCATTTATTTTCTTAAAAATAAGTCCTAGCAACTTCAAATCTTTTTTTTTTTTTCCTGAAGATATTTCTCTTTTTCAAGGCAGATCTCCACCTTCTTTGTCTTGAAGGTTTTGAAGCTTTATTCCCTCGATTTTCAACTTTAGCATAAATGACAGACACTGCTGTAAGTATTGTACTACTCCACAGGCAGCATCACCAGAAATCAGAGCCCAGACGAATACAGACAATTTTTCAAGCTTTGCTCTTTTATTTAAATTGCCATAGCTAAAAAGACTCATTGGAACTATTACAATTTAACACTATCTTTAAAAAGAGGAAGAAACCTAAGCAAATACCCCACTAATTATTGACCCTTTCCAACAAATCTTTATCTGTACTGGGAAATGGTCTGAGCAAACTAGTAACAATGGCTACTACCGAGCTTGAGCTTAAATTTGTAGAGCTCGAACTGCTGATACATATGACAAATAGTCAGGGTGGCATGTGTGTGGACTATGGATCTACTTTAACATACAATGTCATCTGATGATATAACCCTTTATGCTCTTTGTAGACATTCGAGACAGTTTGTTCTAAATTGTCTTCAGGAAGAACTGTCCCAATTGTCTTCAGCCATTACAGATAGCCAAGAAATTGCTAATAGAACCTCTGTTAATGCCAAATATAAAATTACAAGGCTAGAAAGAAAAGGGGTTGTATAGATTGGTAGTCCTGAGGTTTCTGAGTTTCCCCTAGCTAATAAGAATAAGAAAAAGGATTTGTCAATATTTTAAATCTTTCTTAATGTCAGCTGGGTTTTAGGCATATAATCCAAATAGTCCCAAAAAGACAGATGCATAAAGATAATGGACAATAATAATTAGTCATCGTTGGCTGCTATTTAGAGAAGGTAATACCTTGGCATAAAACACATAATACCCACACTTCAAAAGATACTTGAAAAGTCATTTTTTTCAGCATAATTTTACAAATTTCTATTTCACTAACGTTTACTTAGATAGGTTTACACAGCATCTTGGTTTTCCTTTTTGCATAGTGTTTTCACAGACTACTATTTCATGTGTTCAAGTTCATGAGTGACACTTGCTTTAAGTAAACTTATTTTTATTAACCATGCAATATCCACTAAAGTTTCAGAAGGGAAGAAATATTTTAAAAATTATTCAGTTACATATCCTGAAGATCTGACTCAGAACTTCTGAAGACAGACATAGTATCCACATAATATAAATGTCACTAACAAACTACATGTCAAAACATTGCCTCTCAAGCCCCCTGCTGCGAGTCAGCCAAGCTGGGAAATGCCAGCTGAGGAGCAGCCCAGTATGTGCTTTTCAGACCAATGGAGCCTCCAGCTGTTCAAAACCCTTTGCACAGTCACACCAGAGCTGCGATAACCTTAGAAAAAGTGGTGCGGGAGGCATGCCTGGAGCTCACAAGAAAATCAGAAATTAGGCTGAATGGTGTCCTCTTGCAAGCCGTGTTGCCTGCAACACTATACATACATATTACAATGGTTGCATAGGAAATGTTCAATGAGTACATACAGGAACCTGAGACCCAGGTCACCAGATCCCGCAGATGTCACAGAGCAGTGAAAAAATCTCTGAGGAAATGCGAAAAAGTGGGCAGAGATGAAATGAAAGAAATCTTGAAAATATTTTGTCATACTTCAGGTTACAAATATAAGCAGAGGGCATTTGGGTCACTGAGTTCAAGACCTTGCCACCACGCTACAGAGAGCTCTGCTCTGGGCTGTACAACTTGCCCATCGAAGCTCTGCAATACCTGGTCTAGGGCATCCCCCGGGCAAGAGTTGGACGCTGTAAATTTTATTTCAGTACTATCTGCTCAAAATTTTTACCAAGGTCTGCAAATAAAACCAAGGAATTATTAGTCAAAACTATTTCAAATATTTTAGAGGAAATCACTAAATTTCAGAAAATAAAAGCCAGTCCTTAGAACCTACCAGAAACGTAAGACAGACAGAAAACAGACAGTTGATTTGGACAGAAAGTTCACCGGCATATCTCCTCAGTATCTTACAGGCAATAACTTTCTCAATACTATCCCTCTGACCATATATAGAAATAGATGTGAAAAAATGAAATATATGACCAGTGCTTTTTAGCCAAGTGATGAGAACTATCACTAGAATCTTCACCTTTTAGGACGTGCAGGTCCTGGGGAAGTGAGCTGACCCCAGACTGCCCATGCTGCCTCCTCACCCCCCTCAACCTGCCCCAACCAGCTGAGTTGGGACAGTCTCAGGGGCTGAACACCCAGGAGACACCAAAAAATGCCCCGCTCTGTCCACAGGTCTGAGCTTCTAAACATATCAGGGGCCAGCACCAACCTTTGGCATAACAAAGCAAAATGCTGCTTAAGCTAAAGCTCGTTCAAGCAACAGTTTATTAACCTCAACTTGCTGTGATTTTTTTTATTTATATATATTTTTTTTCTGTGTGTGTGTTATTGCATCTGTTTTTAAATCAACAACAAAATTTGCTTTTAAACAAATTGGCCATGAACAACTCATTAATCACAAAGATTCCATAAAAGATCGTTTTTTTTTTTTGTTTTTTTTTTTTTTTTGATCAGTAATATCTACAAATTTCTTGATGAGTTTTTTCATCTCTGGTTTACTTTCCAACCAGAGATCTATAAACTACTGTCGTGTTGCTGTTAAAAATACTTTTCATTTCACTTTAAGATAATCAAAGCAACAACAGCAATCCTTTTAACTAATTAAATTAATCCTTTAATTAATTTGAGAGAAGTTTGAAATTGAAGAATCATAGTGAATCATTCATTTTACAGCTAGGACACAAAAATTCATAAGCTCCATTCCTCAGTCTGTCAGTGCAGTCCCTCTGTTAATAGTATAAAATAGCAATACTCATAAGAGATGGAGTATTTTGCATAGAAAAACCTACAGGCACACTATTAATTTTTTCTTCTCTATTAATGCCCACAATAAGCTTTAAGAACTCCCCAACAATGTAATTCCAAGCTGCAGCAAAGGTGACCCTAACTCATACAGGGTATCCACGTATTCTGCAAGCCTAAGCTAGGACCTGCTGAATCTGTCCTGAAACAACAAGCTTCAGACAAAGACACTTACTCTAAATCCTCACGGAAGAAGCAGAGATTTTAAAATGCTTTGAGCACCAAGGGTTCCTTTCCTTCTCACACGCAAACTACTGCATTAAGTTACATCTATGTCAATACCGGGGCCGACTTTGAGGCTGTGGGGTTCAAAGAATCGCTGTACCTTAAGGCATCAGCCCTTGGCAATTTACTTGGTAGAATCAGCTCTGCAATAGCATCCCAATAAAATGCAGGCATTTCTCAGAAGTTATACACTGTCATGAAAGCATAACCTTTGTAATTCGCCCAGCACTGGGCAAATCAGCAGTGACCATCTTGCTAGAGCTGACTGCAAACCCTCCAGCTCTCATGCACAAGTGATACACCATGCTCAAGAACTGAAGATAAAGCTGTGTTTTTTAATCGCTTATTCATCTAAAGTCTAAAACGAAAAAGGCAGAAAAATCCCAGGAAAAAAAAAAGTACAAATGCAGCTTCTATGTTTAGACCATTTCCTTTCTTCCTACGTTCTCTGCTTCAAAGCAAGATCGATTACCTACTGCAGATGAACTGAGACCTCCACTATTATACCTTTTATTATTTGTATTTTGATAGCAGCCACCAACACATCAGTCACAATAAATTCCCCAGAAAACACATAGGCTAAATAAGAAAACAAGAAAGAGATGGGCTAACATCTATATCAATGCAGTATGTTTTATTATAGTTACTGTAATACAGTGTACTGCTGTAAAACATTTACTTCTGCGTGCTAAAAACATTTTTCTATGTTTAAGTAATTTAACACATCTTGAAATACACCTGATTTTAGTATTGCAATCTTTCATTTGCTCACCACAGTGGTGAAAATAAAATAAAAACAGATATCAAGACAGCACTATAAAATCAAGAGAGACAACATGAAAGGCACAAATTAGTGGCAAGATGATTGTTAAGAACAGTGTAACAAGAAAAACAGACCAGGCAAGTTGTTATCTTATGTACAGAAGGTAGAAAAAAAATGCAGTAAAACTTTTGCACGTTTTGGAACTAAATGATTTTCCTTTCCAAATCAACTGCCTGAAGTAGTAATTTCCTTAGATTTTTGTAACTAAGTCTTCTTATATGTTTCATAAAACTTTATGGTTCTGAGTAAATAGAAAACATGTTTAAGCTTTTATATCTTGTACTACCTTCTCCCTCTCCAAGGTTTGCTTAGTTTAACATGAAACTCTCAAGTAAGTAAAGTTTTTATTCAATCCAGCATTAGCTTAATTACTATTGCCCTCTGATTGTGCTCTTTAAAATGCAAACATTTCATAAATTAGGGGAAAATTTGTGCACCGCTTCTTTTTTTTTTTTTATTTTTCAATATCGTTACTATTTAGCTATAAAGATTTATTTTCCCATGGGGGGGAAAAAAAAAAAAGAGTCACTTGAGATTAATTGATACGAAGCACAGAGATTGTTTTAAACTTTACATGAGAATTAATTTGAAGTTAGCAGCTGGTTTAAAGCTGACTCTAAAATGGGAGTAAGTATTCCATATGGGACTGCACCGCTTATACAAGCTGCTTCAGCTCCTGTAAGCTTATATGTGCTTAGATCATTTCTACAGATAACCATATTGAAAATCTGCAAATATTAGAGGAGCCTGGCACTACAGATTTACTGCCTTCCTTGCTGTTCAGAATGATAACCTGATTTAGTTCAAGCTGGATGGTCTCTTGCTATAGGGTGAAAAAGGAAAGAAGAATAAATCACTCTAAGAATTAGGTATCTCTCTAAGGTATTCCAAAATTTTACTAGTGCTAATCCTGTCACCCTCTTCTGGCAGTCATATTATCTTCAAATGGTTTAAAGTAGAATATGATATTAGGATTCCATATGAAACTGAATAGGCATAAATTTCTAGCAAGAAAAGAAAGGAAACTGTATGTATACCAAATCATATGATTTCTGCACACAGATGCATACACATACACAAACATGTATGGCATTATAGCTGCAGATATGCAAAATGCACACACACACATATGCACGTACGTACTTTTGTACAGAATCTCCTCCCTTTCTCTGAGTTTTGTAAGTAAAAAGTAAAATTTATAAAGCAGGGAGACAAGTGGATTCTCACATCCTACAGCCCCCATGCAACAGTTACCTCTGCAAATAACCTGGAAGAAGCAAGCTGTGCAGTTTGGATGAGCAGACTCTATAATACTCTAACAAAAGAAAGCCTTACGCTCCCCAGGCATGATGCAGAACTTCAGGCTGGTCAGGAGTCTCAGTTTCAGTATGAGTTTACTTAAGCAGAACATCTGCCAAATGGCAACGGTCATCTTCTGTCGTACACTGATGCTTGGAGGGATAGTCACCAGAAATAAAGCAGTGAGAAATGAAGGATGGTAGGCAAACAAAACTATTGCGATAAACTGAACAGAAGTGCTTGGAACACAGAATGGGAAAGAATGAGTCTTGTTATAATGACAATACTTTTAATTATATATATATTCAATGAAAAATAAACTATTAGAGAGAGAGTAAAATACTTCCAATTAATGGAAGTAATGTAATGTTCAAACTTAATTCCCTTGAGGGTTTTACTGTACTATTTTACTTAGCTTAATGTAATTTAAATTATAAACAGAATGGTTCTGTAAGCCCCCAGAGAAATGTATTTTATTTATAATGTATTTCCTTTGAAGTGGTTATGGAAATCATGCTCTTCCTGAAGTCTGTATCTCACATACCACCTACAGCTGCAAACTAGTCAGTCCTCACAAGTTAAACATGATCAGTCTGGTGAAGTACGTGACAAGAAAATCCAAGGGTTTTTTTAAATGCCAGAGGAAACAGAATTCTGAAATTCCAAAAACTAATAGTCTCCCCTCCAAAAAAAAAAGGTACTGAAAGATCTTCATTGACAAAAGTCAGGGGTTTTAGAAGCAATGGAATTCAGACATAACCAGTCCACTTCAGTTTTTAATACATGTAATGAAATAATTGTTTACACTATACTCTAGAGGGAATTACATCTGAAAACAATTATATTTTGTATACTTAAATTTAAATTTGTAAATGTTTCCATCCTTCATTTAAGTAACAAATTTCATTCTAGGATAAAGTATACACTTTCTCTCAGGATTCATATTACAAATGATTTGTGTCACCTTTTTTACTACAAGTAATTCAAGTATTTTATTTATGAATAAGTGAATATGAATGAACAAACTGAACCCCAGTCTATGTGCTCCCTTCACCATCAATAGCCACTGCTTGCACTCAGTTAAATAACTACAGCCAAAAAGGAAATTACCTGTATAAAATTGATTTCAGCCATTAATCATCTCTTAAAACCATAATAGCACCCTATACCTCATGGACGAATCATTAACTCAACACACTAGCCATAAATATACAATGATCTGAACTGTGATGCTTCCCCTGAAATAATGTCAAGCCAAATCACTTCAAAGGGGAGTTGTTTAAACAGGAACAAAGCAAGTAAGCAATGTAAGATCTGGATGCCTACATTATGAACTCATGACAACTGTATTCACAAGCTACATACGGTTTGAACTGGTTATTCTTTTTTTTTTTCAAGCCTGATCTTTTCCTCTAACCTACTACCAATTCTAAAACTAAATGAATAATTAAATAAAAATACAAGTTCTCATTAGGTTTGGGTTTAGAGTTTGAATGATGCTTCATGGGATAATGAAGAAAAGCAAGTATTTCTGTGTCAAACATTGATGCTCTAGAGTTAAAAGCACAAACTCCCTTCAAAGTAATAGATTTTGTTGATTTAATAAAGTTTAAAGAAGATATTTAAATGTACAGAAAGAATCTGTATCACGTTTATTAATGTAAAACAAACAAAACAAAGATGAATGAATTTTAACACTATTTTTAAAAATAATCAACATGAATATGTTGCTGTACAAACTTTCTAAGAAAAGATATTTCCTCTATCTCCTTTCAGATCAGCCATTATCTAGTACAGACTCGAAAGTTACCTCAATTGTCTTGGACTTTGCACTTCATATTAGAGAGCTGATCTGTACCACAAATTTTGCAGACATCTATACTTTGCTAAAAGCTACTGGAGCACAAACATCTCTTGGTGTTAAATGACAAATGCTTGTCATAGTGACCATTACCCTTGCGTTCAGGTATGATTTTTTGATTCTGACAGTCCAAAGAGCAAAGCTAATGTACCTTTGCTAAGTGAAATGATGCTGCTCCTCTCAACTAATGCAATGTGTTCAGATGAGCTGACAAATTCTGTTTAATGCAATGCACCTTTGTGGGTGGTTGTTGTGGTTTAGCCCGGCTGGCAGTCAAACACCACACAGCCGTTCGCTCACCCTCCCCCCTCCCTCTCCGGGATGGGGGAGAGAAACGGGAAAGTGAAGCCTGTGAGTTGAGATAAAGACAGTTTATTAAGACAGGGAAAAGAATAACAACAATAATAATAATAATAATAGTATTAATAGTAATAATGTGTACGAAATAAGTGATGCACAATGCAATTGCTCACCACCCGTTGACCGATGCCCAGCCTATCCCCGAGCAGCCGGCCACACCTCCACCCCGGCTAGCCACCCCTATATATTGTTCAGCATGACATCAGATGGTATGGAATACCCCTTTGGCCAGTTTGGGTCAGCTGTCCTGGGTCTGTCCCCTCCCAGCTTCTGCTGCATCCCTAGCCTGCTCGCTAGCAGGACAGAGAGAGGCTGAAAAGTCCTTGGCTTGGTGTAAGCACTGCTCTACAACAATTAAAACATCAGCATGTTATCAGCGCTTTTCTCATCCTAATCCAAAACATAGCACCCTGCCAGCTACTAGGAGGAAAATTAACTCTGTCCTAACTGAAACCAGGACAGTGGTAAAGCACATTACTGTATTATTTCTTCATACATATAATCCCTGAAGAGGTAGCACAACAGTGTAAACAGAACGCAATCCATTACACATATTTACATGAATGGCTTTGTTATTGTTAATTTAGTCTCAGAAAAACAAACAAACAATCTGATATTCATTTCTGGCTCTCTGAAACCTATACTAATCTGCTTCTTGTAGACTGGAGTATACGGTTTGGTGCTTTAACCCATTACTTTATGCTCAGTGTTTCCACACTATCATATTACAGTCTAAGCAACAAACACAACCTTACAAAGGGAGAGAGGTGTGGATTGTAACAAATTTTGCAGAAATGAATTATATGAAGCCAAGTACTTTCTTTGTTACTTTCCTTTTAGGCTAAAACTGAACACAGTTGAATTCTAGTTCCTTTGGGATACTCTGAATTTCAGCATCGATTTAAAAATTCCTGTCAAATGATAGTTGTGCCTCTGAAACCTACAGAAAAGACACTCTCATCAGACTCAGTATCCAGCATAACGAATGTGTTCTGGGATTGCTTCCCTGCCCCTTAGTTACAAGCTGAGGAAGATTTTGGAAGATTTCCACCAAGGAACATGACTCTCATACATGAAATGTATGTGTTTTCAGTATTTTATTCACAGAACCTGTCACCTGCAAAAAAAAAACGTGTAAGTCTTTACCATACACATAACACACAAAAAACCTTCTAAGTAAAGCGGGAATATGGCCAACACAACATTAAAGGTAAAAACAACTGTAACCGAATATGGCCAGCTGTGTGCAACAGCGTGCAAGATGTTATGTCCTAATTTCAGAATATGAAAGCAGGATAAGCCTTGCTTCAGGAGTCATCTGAGCCACTTGTTGCTATAAAGATCCAGCTAGCATGCTACGCAAATGCTTTTCTAAGATGTCTTGGTTAGAAGATTTCTCAATACAGACAGAACTGAGTGACTGAAGTCCCAACACACTCCAGAAACAATCACAATAAACTGTCAGTGCCACAGTCCCTAAAGCAAGTATGTGAGGAGAGCAGTTTTCTGTGTAAGGAGTGGGGCTATATGTGTAAATACAGATCATCTAAACCACTGCTACATACCCATGTTTATGGTTCATTTCCACAAAATCAGAAATACAAAGCAGGATGGAAGTTTTACAAAAACATGTAAGAAATGTGAAAGAAACACCAAATACAATGCTAATGCTGTAGCATACCAATCCACAACTCATGTAAATCATTTTAAATGCCACTGCAACTGAGTCATAAAACAGTGTAACATACAAGGGAGAAAGCAGACAAGTGATAACGAATGCTAGCAATTTATCTGGAACAATTTAGTTCTTTGCCTAGATTTACTTTCACAGGGAGAAATGACTTGCTGAAAATAAACTCAACTACTATACTAAAACCAGAAGGGAAAACAGAGTTTTCTGGAAATTGAATTTTCCTTGTTGGATTATCATCTCTACTATAGCAAGACTGAATTATTCTACAGGTAATTATCCTGGAGGTGAAATATGGGCTACATTTTCTGTTTTGTCTGAAATTCACAAAAGACTTGATGGTTTGTGCAGAAGCTCAAGATAACTAGTAGGAATAACTTGAAAGTATCTTCCTCTCACTTACCCAAACCATGATACTGTTGTACTCTTAAAACAGGCACAGAGGTTCATTCATGCAAACCTGCTCGGCCCAGTTCTTATTCTGCTAACTCTGCAGTTGTAATAACAAGAAGCTCAAGGTTTGCCAACTTCTTGAGAATTTATTAAATTTCTCTGCTGGGTTTTGTGCCTAAGCCAAAATTTGAACCACTGCAGCCACTAATGTTACTATAGTAACATTACTGTAAGTTAGCTCAGGTATACCTACAGGAACGAGAGGCATCACTGTTTCTAGCATTCACAGCATCTGGAAGTAGATGTGGCAAGTAGCCTAAACACTTATGTATGATGGTCTACAGCTGCATGCCTGTTCAGAATAAAACACATCACAAAGTTGGAGGCCTTACTCGATGATTTTGTGGTTGATAAATTCCAAAAGAACCTGACTTAGCAAAGTGAACACTGTTACCAAAAATCAGCTGTTTCCTGATATGCTCAATACTTGGAAAGACACACTGTGGATATATATACTTTTTTGAATTTTACCTACATGGTCCAGTGAAGAACATCAACGCGGCTGCTTGGATCAGGCACTGTGTAGCTCTGTGAACTCCTCTTTTGGAAACAAAACTGGTAGTGTGTCAGCATGTAGGCTGTGAACAAAACAAAAGAGAGAGGAGGAACTATTAGAATAGATTGCAGACACATGGCAGAGACACAGACATATAAGCCCAAAGTAACCCTCTGGGTCAAGAGAAAACAGAAGCCTTTTTTTCTTAAACAAAAACAAACAAACAAACAAAACCACTAGGCTGAAAACAGTAAGAACAACTCAAGCCTCCATGTACTGCACAGATCTGGAACCCTGGTAATAAGATGGCACTGACAAGCATTTGGGTTGCTCCCACCTACCCCAAGGGGCTACATACAGTCACAATGATTTCAAATGATTTTTCAAACCCAGTGACCAAACCGTGGAAAACCATTTGCTTACGACAATACAAAGAAGTCTGCAGCTGAGTCAGCAAGGGAGACTGTCTGGTTTGTTCTTGGAAGCTGGCACCTCTGGATGCACAGGGATAGGGACTGCTGAGCCTGCTCAGACCCCGGGAGCAGCTCAATGCAAGGGCAGTAATCAGAACTCGGCTGTACTTTTCTTCCCCAAATGCCGTCTTTTGAAATAAGCAATTTAGAAAGCTGGTTTGGAATACTAATTTTCACTCCAAAAGTAAGAAAAGAGAAAAAAAAAAAGAAAAAGAAAGAAAAAGAACCCTCTAATACATCCCATATATTATAGTTTCAGCTTCATTTAACATACTGCTGCTTTCAAAAGTTGTCGCATAGAGGAAGCAAGAACAACAATAATTAAAACCTATGCAACACATTTTCCTCTGCAAAGGTTGTAAATTCCTGAAGTCAGAAGTGTAGGAGGATTAGCCACTGACTACTATGTTCCATTTCATTAGTTCTAATTAATGCCAAGTGGAACCATGTGCCGTTATTATCCCATTTATTACATGCCATTGCAGCCTGAGGCTTCTAAGCCCCTTTGAATAACTTAAACACAGAAGAGTGATTCTGAATCAACAGATGCTCCATGTGCTCGCTCAGTGTTTCAGCCTTTATCAGCGTGCCAAGAGGTTTCACTCCCAGGTGTTAAAAAAATGAGGCAGCAGACCAGAGAGAGTGCATTGGCTCTACTGGATGCTTAGTTTTTCAGTAAACAACAACAGAACCAAAAAGAACAAGAACGAGACAGGCTATAAACAAACAAGGCTGGGATGACGCTCCAATTCATCTTCAGAAGGGAAGGAGACAGGCAGTAGCTACCCACGTACGCTGTTGCACACCAAAACAGCCTTCTACCACAGCTCTGATACAGCACTAGTCACAAAGGTCTCTCCCTCCTCTGGTACAACACTCTCTGGAGGACAGCTGTTCCCTCTGCTAACTCCGCACAGCCCAGCAGTGAAATGCGTCAGGAGGGAAGCGAATCTGCACACGCCCTTACGCCGCATGAAAACAACAGATGCTGTATTTGCAAGAATGAATGGAAAGGAAGCAGACCCGATGAAATGCAGCCAGGAGAGAAGGAATATGCATTAACTGTCTTACAAACAGTGCCATGCAATCCTTAACTGGAAGGAGCCTGGACGCATCAGTGTGGCAAACCCCTCTGCAAGAGCATGCTTTGATACCCTCTTCATCCAGGTCAACATTTGGCTGATGGAAGGTAATTCTAGATCCACCTCCTGAAACAACCAGTAATTTATTTTCCAAGCCGCTACTTGAATGCTCTGTTCGTGCCACTACTCCCAGCAGACCAGGCAAAGGAAGTGCAGCACGAGGAAACACGTCTGCACCTAAGGTCACCGAGCAAAGAAAGCAAAACACTGAGACACAGGCAAGGAGAAGCCAGGGAGCTCACACTCATCCTTTAACCACCTCCCGCCTGGAAAGGGCTTTGCCTCTGCAAAGTTACGGATAAGCACCGTAATGATTTTGCCAGGGGTTTGTTAGGAGGACGTGACATTTTAGCCCAGGAAGGGTAATTCCACGCCTTTAAAAACACAAGTTCTGGTTTCAGTCCTTCACTCCAGTGATGCAGCAGTGCCTCCATGTCACACCAAACCTCTCATCTGTCAAAACTACAGCTTCCATAGCATGTGCTTGTTACCGAGGTCTCTGAAGGTCCCCAGTGAAACTCTTACATGCCATTACCCAAGAATCAACAATAGGAATTCAACATTTAAAAAAAAAAAAAATTCAACCAATTTGTATAGATGAAATATAAAGGACGGAAAGTATTTTATATTCACACTATGACTGCAAAACCAAAACAAAATAAAACAACCTGCTTTATGAGCAAAGCCAGTTTTAAGTCACTTTTAGATCACTTTTAAGACTGAAAAACAATTTAAAATGGAAGCCTCCTAGGTTAGCTGAAGAATGATGGTTTCTAACAATTATAACTCAAATTTTAATAATGCTTAATAATTTCCTTCTCATCAAATTATTGTTTTTAATTAGCAATAAACTAATTCATTATTAAATTAGCTTTTGAAGTTATTCTGAATAAAGAAATTTCTTCCCAGTCATTTTTGACTACATTTTAATTTTTTGCCATTACTACCCAGAATCCAGTTTTCCTCCTCTAACCATGCAGATAGTGAAAAAGGGCTTTGGAATTCACTGCCCCAATTTACAATAAACTAAGATTCCTCAAAAAAGCTTGTACTGTTTGCAAATCCAGCAATGTAAGTAACAACTCTACTCACTATGAAAAACGATCAAGACTAGTTGACCATTCAGCTTGTGAAGAACATCAAAGTTCATTTGAAGCAACCATGTGAAAGACTTATTCCCACACATCTTTCTACCTTGGTTTAAAACACCCAGGATAAAATCCTGGAGATTGGCTGATCTGTATTTTACATCTGGAAGTGAGTGATGCCACTTTTTGTTTGAACCATTCTTCTATGCTGATACAGTTCATTGGTCCTCTGTTAACCTTTCTGGAAGACTTGTCTAAAAGAAAATAAAAACAACGCCCCACAAATCCCACCCCAGTTTTCAGCATGAATCCTGGACCTATTCAAGCCAACAGCAGCCACTCTGACAACAATGGGTATGTCTGTGCTAGAAAATTCAATTTGAGGGATGCTTCTGGGCATTGGTCCTTGATTTCTACCATAAATTGCAAGACCAGTCCTTGGACATGATTTGGGAGGCAGCATGGCTGATGAACCTGAGTTAGGGTGCAGGTATAGGGGCACATTATGGAGAAGAAGGATTTGAGTTTTCTGCTATTACTAACACATCTGTGATTATGACGCCTTAAAAGATGCTGCTATCTGGACAGGCAGCTCTCTGTATTCCAGCTCCAGAACTGAAGATTGCATTTTATGACTTTTAGGATTCCTTTCCCATATTCATGTGAAACCTGATCTAAAACACACAGCGCACCTGTGTGAGGTCTTTTGCTTTTAATTTAATTTTGATAAAATCTCACTAGAGACAAGTGTCAGTAAGACTTTTAAATAAGAGAACTACTTCTGTGGGAAGTAGAAGTGTGGATACAGTAATTTCTGCTTTGTTTACTTGATAAAATGAATTGACATACATTGACTCTGCAGTGTGAAATTGAATTCCAATGTTTATATAGAAGAGTATCATGAAGCAGGTTTCTCACTGCCAGAAACAAATTTCACAGACTGGTAAAACCTGTACATAATAAGGTATGAATTTCACATGAGTTTATCAACAAATAAAAGAGATCTCCTGGGTCTTTATTTATTTATTTTTTTTTACTGAACTTTGGGCAATTTTAGTCTTGCTGTGAGGAAAAGAAATGAAGGTCTCAAAACTTTGAGAGATTTAGTTACATATTTGCATTTTATTGCCTAAATAATCTATTAAGAGAAAAAAACAACACTACTACACATCACATTTATCATACTCAAAAATGCCTACAACTGTCTACGGGTATACCTAAACAGATACAAGGCACTTCAGTAGTTTTATGGATATAATACTGATGACTTTACAAGATCAGAAAAAGGCATAATACAACAGCTACCCTGCAGCTTCTGTTTTCAGTGGACTTTAAAGGGCAGAAAATCTTTTGAGTCTTGAGCTGAAGGTATAGAAAAGTCTTCAAACTGAAAGAGGTATCTCTGCCTGGCACTTCTTCCACTGGATCTAATTAGAAATAGGTTAGAATCAGTCTGGACAAGATTAAAGCTGTATGGTGAGAGATTGCAACTACAATGTTTATAAGCTTGAAAAATACCTCTGTACTGATATGGAAGGAAAAGATGCTACACCTAGTTCAGGACACAATTTCCTGTTGGAAACAGTCTTTTTGTTGTTGTTGTTTTTTATTTTTACATTTTTAGAGTTTCTCTTTTACCTTCAGGAAAAAAAAATCCATTTACAAAAAGGTATTTTTCTTGTACTGTCTACTTAACGAATAAAACCTGTTTTCAAGTGCAAGATGCCTATTTGACTCCCAGACAGTATATGCCCGTATGCAGTCTGTAAGAATTTTTGAAACTTGAGGTACTACAGAAATGTACAGCTTTCTAATTAGATAACACAATAATGACCCCCGCTCTCAATATAGTAAACGTGGGTCATGAATTCAGAAGATAATATGGGAAAGTCATTAAACTGCATTAAAAGAAAAAGAAAATGTAACTTTAGAGATCAAAAGTGAAACAAAATTGTTTACATATATCTGACAATACACTAGAGAGAGATTTTCAGAAATTTTCATAATTTGTTCAAAAATTCTACCGACAATGTCTTTGGTCTGAACTCATTGCCTGAATTTTGGAGACTAGACTGGCCAAAATGGACTTTAAAAGATGTACAAGATTATTAATTTTAACTCCATGTTTGCTATGGAATTGATCTGTAAAATAATGAATCACTTGATATGTTCAGGGATCTCAGTGACTACCAATGGTCTTCTTGTTTGAACTCCAAAATAAAAGGACCATCTCTCTCTAGCCCTAGCCCAATAAATGTTAATACTATATGTCATGTTGAATTGCTTTGAAAGGTTACATGAAGGAAGCCCAGCTCTACAATATCTGATAAATTGGTGGGAAGAAGGCGGCACAAACTCTTTCTACCAACTTTGACTTGAAAGACAAATTAATGTCTTGTATCTGTTCTAAACACTAATTAGAAAGATAAGCTCTTCCTATATTGTGCACATTTCAACTAAGTCAGCCCACTTAACCAAACCCACTTCTGTATTTCTGAGGTTGTGGCAAAAATCCCATAAGGTCAAAATAAGAGGAGAATTTAACGTCACAAAACAGTCCATTCAACTTGCTCAACTTTTTATTTTTTGATAATGACTGAAAACAATAATTTTATGCTCCTTTAATCTAGTTTAACTGAGAGAAAAACTAATAATTAGTGCCCCAAATTAAGACAACTTTCCCAAACGTAGACAACTTTCCCACTGAAAAGATGTTAATTCATAGCACTGACTCAGCCAAATGTGTTTCTGTTGCTGAATAATTATGTCAGAAAGTTTTGTTTCATTTTGAGGTTTTTAGAAGTATGGTGAAACAAAATCCAGACATCTCAGGTATAATTTTAATTTGGTAGTCCCACAGCTCAAAAATGACTGTCTAGAGATATCACATTCATTTTACTGCAGAATAGTGACTTCAGCATTTTATTGACAAATTTGAATAGCTATTTTGCAGTTATTGTTAGATCTGCTCAGCCTGAAAGTGTTCAATTCATTTTACTTCACATACAAATATCTAGTAAGTGCACTACAGTGTCTGAAAATAAATAGTTGAACAAGCAGTTAGGGGAAAAAAAAAAGAAACAGCAGGAAATAATACTACTAAGGAAAGTACTTCAGTTTAACTGTTCTTTATTACTTGCATTTTCTATGTAGCTGACAATCGTGAAAACTTTTTAAAATCTAAGAAGTGTTTAGAAACTCTCTTAGACTTTAATTCCTTCAGGTGCTTACTGATGGCTGACTTCTTGCACCTTTGTTTTTTTAAGAAAACAAAGATTTTTTTTTAAATAAACTTTTCTTAAATGTCATGTATAATTTCATATGCACTACCAGATAATCACAGCTAAACAGGTCAAACCAGGAAACTCAGGAGTTTGTACACAGATTGGAGCATTAATACTTTAGGATGTGGTTCCACTTACCTTTACAGTTATAGGCATCCACCTCTGAGCTGAACAGACTCTGTGCAGTTAATGCAGGAAAACTGGCCCATCAAAGGACCCTTCAACAGAGCTTATATATTTTAGTTGTTGGCCTTAGAATGAGATGAAGTAAGCTCTGGGAGTACCTACTATCCTCCACCCATTACACAGCACATCTAAATCTGGTTTGGTGAGTCCCAACCTCAGTGCTCACTTCATGCAATCATAAATTGATACCCATAACAACTGTTTTATAAGTCCCTTTCATCCACGCATTAGTCTATAAATATTCTAGTCTATCCTGCTATTTTGATTCAGATTAGGCCCCACTACATGTATACGTGTATATATATAATGTATACATATATATAATGAAACTTCTGACAAGAAGTGATTGGGTTTAAGAAAATGTTTATAAGCACAGAAAAGAGATTAGCTGTTGGCAAGAGGTGTAATCACTTCCCATACTTACCTATCAAAATTCACTCTTAAACATCAAAAGACAGTTAATGGTATGTGTATGTAAACCTTAAATAATCCCCTAAGTGAACCCAGACGCTGGCTGCAATGCAGCCTTTATATTCAAACACATAAAACAAACCAAAAAAAAGGTTGTGAAACATTAAACGTTCAACTCCTTCCACACTGAAGAGCCATAGACGCACCAGCTGTAACTGCATCTGCTTGAATTAAACCTCTTTCAGATTCACTAAATCCATTTGGGGGGCTGAAAAAAGCAGCTAACGTGTCTTGAATTTACCTCTGCACCTGGTGTTGGTGGCAAGGTGCTGGCGGGGGGCTGCAGGGCCTCTGTGAGACAAGATGGCAGTGCCTCTGAGGAAATGTAATTAAGAAAGGGCAAAACCCTGCACGACAGTACTGTCCAGAGCAGGTGGACATTTCCTGATGGACCATGCCTTATGGAGAGCCCGTGCTGGAGTGTGAGGAGGACAGGTTGGGAGTAAGGAGCTGCTGTGGACTGGCCAGAGCCCCCACTAGCTGCGGCCCAGGATGGTTGCTCTTTGGGTGGCTGAGGCTTAAAATTAGCTCCCACATGCTATGGCTCCATTTGGTACAAAACACACAATTAATTGGTGTTTAACACAAACAGGGTTTATTGTTATGCTCCTGCTATCCAGGAAAGGCAATTTGTGTGATTTGACAACTCCAGCTCTTTGATGCCAGCATCCAAAGGTACAAGTTGCTGGTTTAGGGTCTTGGCGCGCTACATGGAGACTGGCAGCTCACTTTATAATGCCTACCTGTACGTAAGCACCAGGGCAGAACGCAGACAGCTACATACCTGCTACAGATTACAGCAACATCTAACATAACAAACAGCAGCACAGGTGAAGCTGCTGATTTTGACTTTTAACTGAAATTTCTCGTGGCTAAAAATGCAACTTACTGCTAGTGATCTTTCTGCATCACTGTGAACAACCACACAGTCAGCTGGGCTGATGAGCACAAACAGAAAGAAGCACTCACTGCAAGGATACGCTCCCGGCCCTGGCTGGGGCAGATCATCAGTGTGCCTTGGTACTATAACACACCTTTACAGCTGTCTCAAAACCTGCAAGCCTCTCTGTTGCAAATCACTTGTAGCATGGCCTTCTGTGCAACTGAAGCTAAAGTTCTATGTTTAATTTGGGATTCAATTAGCGTCCAGAAAATCAGTTTTGGAAAAAACAGCTCAGCAATTTATTTCCCCTATTAACATCTTAAAATATGTTTGAATGTGTACATAAATGAAAAAAGTTAAACTTTTTTTTTTTTTGGGTGGGGAGGAAGGAAGGAGAAGGGAGGAGGAAGACAAAAAGAAAGAAATGGTATGTAGGAAGAAAAATTTAATGAGTTATTAATTACCAACACTTTCTAAAAATAAATACTGTCCCCCCAGAGTTAAATTAAGAACTGCCATTTAAAATAACCAGTCATCTTACAAAACTAAAAAAAATAAAAATAAAAAAAAAACAAGCTACCTATCTCCACTATATTTTACAAAGCGCCCTTCAAAAAATGACAGCTGCAGAATCACTAGGGGATAATGCAGCCAACATAAGTAACAATTAGAGTTAATGCAGGTGTGTAAGTTAACAGCTTGCTCTGCTTCTGAAACACACAGGCAAATGAATGAGACACTTGAAAAAAAAACTATAGCAGAAAACGGACATGGCATGGCTGTCAGGCACAAGGACAGCATACTGTGTGGTAGATACAGAAACAAAACCATGAACTCTCTGCTGACAATATCCCTTTGCACTAGGGATGTTCAGGCTTCACCATGTATGCAACTGTGATGGTGGAGGTAAAACGAGGAATGTTTTGATGTCTGTGTACCTCTAGGGGGCACGTATCATCTACACATAGTTTGCTCTCCAGGAAGAACACTGCCTTGCTTTGCTTTTGCTGGTAAAAAAGTAGCAGCGTTCATCTCTGACAATCTGAAAATAGTATTGTCAGTAAGAATGGTATTTATTTAAACTGATAAGTTATGGTTCTTTCTTCATTTTTGGAAAACCAAGAGTAAAAAAAAAAAAGAAATAAAAATTTAAATTAAGGCAGTCAGAAAGAAAACGTGTTGTACACATATACCAGCCCTGTTTAAGGTACCAGCTGAATGGGGTTGTATATATTGTAATATACTGACTTAAGATATACTGACATTTTGTGATGACAACAACCCTAATTTCAAATCCTTGTGTAGTGCTATGTTTCGTCATCAAACTCACAATTTAATCAACAAATCAGATTCACAAAATTACAAAGTATACTATGTCATCCCAATGCCAATACCATGCTAAGACTAGACAGACAGCCCAAGGGAAATAAGCCAATGGTCTTTCTATCATGTTTTAACTCTTCTGCTCAGGTAATACAGGTCTGGTTTTGCATGGAATTTATTTGTTAGTTCTGAGTGATGCAAAAAGCGAGTAACTGATTACTGCTGAGGGAAGTAAAATTTGCTGTTGATACACATTTACTCAGTTGAAATGATATGAGTAAAATACTGTAAATAACTCCAGAAGTACATTAATTCAGTTGCTGATATATGAGATTAAGCTCTGATGAGATCTATACACGCAATATCTATGGAAGAGAACCTGACAGGATAGGACCAGAAGCCATGCGCACTGGATGTAGGCTTTGACCTCTACCAACAATATTGTAAGAACAGGCACTTCTGGTTGATCGCTACAATCAGTCCTGTGCTGCAGTACTGCTTTACTATTCCATGATTTTACATGTCATTATAGTAATGGAAGTGCTGTCATCCAGATAAAACGTAGAAATAGACATTTCCCTTGAGAACCAACAGTAACCCCATCAGCATTTTCTAGCTTGGATAACGATACTTTTTGGGTATATGCATTTCTTTCTCGATTTCAATTCAAATCAAAGATTGGTGGTATTTTTTTCTATACATTCATATGCAACACTCACAGTAAAAGTGATGTGCCTTAAAGCATCATGATTCTGTTTTTCCTGTGCATACAGTTTTCAGTGATGCTTTGGGAAGCAAAGGAAATGATTTTTTTTTTTTTGGTTGGTTGGTTTGGTAGATGACATAAGTGGAGGCGATTTAGATTTTTAAGTATTCAAGAAAAATAGGATTCCTCAGAAAGTGGGAGAGGATTCACAACTGTTCTCTTTGCCTTTATAGGCAGAGTATCGTGAGAGCCCACCTTCCTCTTTGATGAAAGCTTAGCCATATTAGGCCAATCTCAAAGTGATGTGAACAACTGCTGACAGCAATACTATAATTTTCAAGTACCTAGTTTTTAAGCTTTGTACAAAAAGAAGAAAAAATGTCTTTAAGCCAATAACCAAATTTGAAGTTAAGAAGCAAAATCTCCAGGACAGATTGGCAAGGATTATTGGTTTTAATTTTGTTTATTAATGCCTTTCCCTGGAATGTGGGCTATAATGCATTACAACTATGATTTATTAACATATTTTTTGCTTCTACAGGCACTCAAACTATTGGCAATGGCTTTCATTTCTTATACTCTCTTCTGAAGACATCTTGTAATTGTGCCTTTTGCCCTTTCACTGTAAATTACATGTAACATCTTCAGTGGCCCCCAGAAGCACATGAGCAAAATGTTTTGTCAACCTTCTGAACTAGACATTTACTGAAAAATTGCAGTGTTGGAGAACAAGCCTTTAAAAACACAGGTGCTTCCATCCCTATGGCACACAATCACATTAGCTTTATGTTTCTGCTGAAGCAATGCAATTCAAGACTTAATAACAGTATTAAATTGCATAATTAATTTAGTGGCATTAAAGCACACCAAGATGTATTGAGACAATTAAGATCTTTAGCAGCACAGCCTTGCGATGGTTGCTGCCTCTGGAAGGCTACACAATATTAGCATACAAGCAGCCCAACCAAGGGTTGTCACTGGGATAAGATTTAAATTACTTAATAAAGACTTTACATAGAAAAATTCTGTGATCATCTTCACAAGTTCATGAGATGAGTAATGTCCTGATTTATTACAAGTGATATTACAGAAATTATGTATCTTGCTAACATTACAGAAAACGAGACATGAAGTGCAGCTATTTTCTAAATGCAATACAAAACATAATGTCAAAGATGGAGTTAAAACCCCCAAAGCTAAGCTCAAATAAGTCTTGCATTAGTATAATGAAATGCCAGTGCAGAATACCCAACAGAACTTCTCGTGTTTTTTTATTTATTCATTATTATTATTATTATTATTATTATTTTTTTTTTGTCTTCTGGCAGAAAATGGGCTCACTCACTCACACTTATGAGTGAACTCACTTCAGGAAGAATGACACCCCTCCAGTGCTACAAAAATGATAACTATATCAATTCCTAAAAACAAGTACATCTTTTCCTTCAGCATTTTCTCTATAGATCAATTTCTCTGAGACCTTAGAAATGGCCTTAAGAAAGCTACTGATACTACATAACTATTTATTTTAGTCTTAGGTGAATCAGCCCTTGCAGCAGCCTCCATGACCACAGGAAAAAGCCCAATGGCTAACTTAGATTAAACATTCAACATCTTGACACATAAACTTTAGTTTTGGGCGCAGTCCAGCTTGCCTATGTCAAGAGACAGAATAAAATCCTGCCTTTTTCCTTCCATTAAGTAGTGTTATGGTCAAGATCTGAAGAATTTCCAAGCCAGCAAATGCCACCCTCTTCACAGTCATCTGAAAATGGTCTGAAACCTGTTGATTGCTGAACTCAACTTCTAATGCTTACATAAAGTTTGCCAAAGCAGCACAGCTAACTCCATAATTTCTATATTTCTACTTGATTTGTCTGACTGTTTTTAGGTTGATATTTCTGAAAGAAAATCTAAGCATTAAGGATGTGCAATGGGAAAACAAGTTTGATGTCACATACAGGAATTTTATAGTTTTCTATAATACTCCTCCCAATCTTTATAAACATTTGCTAATGGGGAAAATAGTTGGTTTCATGATTCACAAGTAAACTCTGGCTTTGCCAGGAATACTACCAAGGACAGTATGTTGTCAAACTGAGCCCTGAAGCGGGGTGGTTAGGAAAGTGTAGCTCTGCACATCTACTCCAAATTCCTTCCTTGTTCCAAAAGTAATCATCCCTTGACCTCATCCATAGAAAAGTGTCTGTACTTGCATTGACCAGCCTATTGTGAGAGCACAAAGCTATGATACCACCCATTCAGCACCATTCATGCCACCTGTCTATAAGCATAGGGGTCTTAGTAGCCCTGCAGACATCTTTTCCTCCTCTGTAAACCTTGGTACAGCATAGCTCAGCTCCCACAGGCACTAAGGCAATAATTCCTGCCTTCCTGTTTTTTAAACAGTGCTGCCAGCCAAGTAAAAATGCTGCTTACGGACAAAAGACAAGCTGCTTCAACTTGGATTGTTATCTTTTTCCTATAGTTATTCATCTCTTTAAAAAAATAAATTGTATGTGCTTTTTTACGGTTTAATAACCAGGTCATAATCTTGATCTATATTAAGACAATGAAAAAAAAATCCAAATTCAACCCCCATGAAGTGGAAAAAAAAAAAAAATAAAGAAGTAAGCATTCCTAATTGCCCAATATTGGTCCTATTCTGGAAGACAGCTGGCAAAGCACTAATAAAGCTGTTTCTGATTTCATATATTCCTTTAAGTAGTACAGTTATAAGGAATTTGATTTAATGGGAATATCATTTAAAACAAGAGGCTTGTTATATTTTAATAGCTAGTCATTCTGAAGGCTTTCAGTCTTCCTAACTTTCAGCTGTTAAATTCCATCAGCAAACTTTCTTCCCTACTATGTATCTTCCAACAAGTGAAATTTCCAAGCCCATACTACATGTATGGTTATAGAACATAAAAATAGCTCTTTCTCAGCCCAGTGAACAAAAGGAACAACTGAGAACATTTTAATAAGTCTGTAAATCCAAAACGTGGTGTGAAATTACAAAAACTGAGCGTTGATGTCTCAAACAGTATTACAGATGCATTAGATGAGATAATGTCATCTATTTAAAAGGATCCCACTGTGTTTTTAAAAGGAAAGAAAGCAGAGTAAGGGAATACACAATGGGTAAGAGTAAGGGTCCAGCAATGCAAGCTCCCAGGAGGATAAGCCTTCGTCCAGGTGGAACCTTCTTATTTCAGGTAGAGAGAGTGGCTCTTGGCCTTGTGCTTGCAAATTTAAATGAGATGCATTTCAAAGCGGTGTTGGCAGAGAGATTTGCTCTGGTACAGGGAACAGAATTTTATACCGATGTGTCTTTCAAAATTGCTTTTAATTAAAATAAGCCTATCTTTTCACAATTGTATAGCGTTCAAATGACTTGGTAAACTCACAACACTCTCTCCAGTAAATCAATCTGCAATCAGTCTGTGGTGGTTTATTTTAGACAAGACCTCTTCTCTTGGATTTTATACTTTAGGATTCTATACTCTAATGAAGAAGCATGTACCAAGGTGCACTCTGGCAGGCGAATGGAAGCTCCTATTCTGAATAAATCTTTCACAGTTTGTTCCTGGTCCTTGTAAAGGTGCAACTGTATCTACTTACTAAATGATAGGTCAGATTTGGTAAATTCTACATACACCAAGATCACTAAAAAGCCTTTAACTTTACTGTGAGGTTACTAGAAAAACAGCTCTTCATCATCAACGTACTCTGTTGCTCTAGAGTGATAGGTTATTGCCTGTATCCTCACCTGCCACCAGAAATCCCAGTTATTAATTAAAGCTGTTCCAACTCAGCTACTCAACCCAAAGCTCACCTCAGAAGGAAGAGGTACATGAAAAAAAATTGCTTTTCTTCATTTTTGAATGTGGCTCACTCAAGACGAAGAGCAAAGATCCTTGTTTCTTAAAAGATGATGTAATTCTGCAGTTATGTGTAGCATCTAAGAGTGAATGGAGTACAAATGCTAAAGCTTTTAGGGGAAGCATAAATAAATAAATGAATAAATAAATAAAATAACCCATTGCCAGCAGCAAAGAGTTTAGTGTGATCCTGAATTTGAATTATACTGTTGGAAGGATTTTGGAGGCTTTATGGAAATACTGCTGCTTCACCAAGCACCCCAGAAGCTGCAGCGCCATTCTGTAAGTACAGCACAGCTGTTCCACTTGGCTCCTCATGCAGGCCAGTGAGTCTCATACCACGACTAGTAACAGAGGAACCACAGGTGTTTCATCCACTATAAAGCCTTAAAGATAAATATCCAGTCACACATTTCTTTACTTTTTTTTTTTTAATGAGAATTATACAATCTCCAACCTACTTGAAGGAACTCCTCTGAGAACTTCTATAAGATGGGAAGACTGCTACATGCATGCCATGGGGTGGCACATTCCGGAACACTGTGCTCCCAAGTCATATCAGAAAGATACATTAGGCTGTAGCTCATTCACCAAAGGAAATTACATTTTTCTTCTGGCAGGGAACTGAGTCCAGATTAATTGTATCTACTAACTTTAATTTTCCTACCTCAGGATCAGAAGATCAGCTACTTTGGAACTCTATATCTGTAAGAATTTAAGTCAAAAGATAAAAAGATCCAAAAAACCTTTTAGAAAATATATAATATTAAGAGTAAAATATAGATACAGATCAAGTAAAAAAGAAAAAAAAAGGAAATTTAAACTCTACAACATAGTTATCAGTTATACAGCAAAAGAACTATAGAAAAAGATGGTGTTTAAAAAAAAATACTCCTGAAGTACTCACTAAAATAATGTAATACAGATAGAAGCAAGACCCATAATGTTATCTTATTTTGCAGATTGAAAACAGACACAAAGAAGTAATATAATAATTTGTCCAAGTTTTCAAATGAAGTCAGAGAGGGATGCTAGGAATACTGATGTTTCTTAAATCAGTTTAGTGCTCTAACAAAAATAAATAAATAAATACAAATAAAAATGGTTTAAAAATTAAAATTAATCATGCCTGTTCCTGGGCAAAGGACAACACTTGTAAAGATCAGTTTATTTAAGGTTCCTGTCCTCAAAAGAAAGGAAATGTGCCACCTGCTCTCCATCCTAATCTTGGAAATTATGAAGAAAAAAGTAAAAAAAGAAAAGGACTCAGCCTTCTGGTCACTGTTAAGTAATTCCAGAACATCTGATCAGAGCTGTGGTAACGTGGCAAAATTACAGACCTGAGACTCTGATTAGAAATTGCTTATACCTCAAGTGATGCTGGGGAATGGTCATCCCACCTGACCAGAGAGAATTCTAACTGAAATCTCGTAAGAATTTTTGTAATGAAAAACCTTATTTGCTATTATATGGAAGTCATTTTACTTGCACAGAAAAGAGAAAACAGCAAATTCCTACCTCAGGTTGGCATATCTTCAAATACTAACATTTCAGCAGGGAAAAAAAAAAAAGACAGAACATGATCTAGTTTCTCCTAATTCATTATCTGTAACTTCTCTTATTTTGTCATTCTCACATCAATAAAAAAACAACAGTTCCTCTTTACAAGAAGGCATTATTTTTGTTTAAATCAATGTACTGTTAAATCAAACATTTTAAAGATTACTTGAAGTTCGTTTTATTGCTAAAGGAACTGATAAGAGTCTAGCCAGATGTCGTCTTATCATTCCAGGTTACTTCTTCAAGTAGAGCCCCATCAGAGATCAAAAATATTCCAGTTTTGCATGCTTATTCAAATTGAAATGATTATATATATTTACATATATATATATATATATATTTAGAGTTTTAGCTATAATCAGGTATTGATACATGCAGAAAACTTGCATTTTGGGAAAAAAAGCATTTTAAGAAGTATTTGTTCAAGTGGGATGTGTTTTTACTGTCATCCTCATTTTTTTTTCAATGGATTTTAATGTGATACATAAAATCCATCAAGCTTTATCTTTTGATTGTTTGTTTTCCAGCAAATAATTATCACAATAATCTTAACTAGGACAATCATTGACAAAAACCAGACGGCAGGTATTTGGCAAATAACTGTCAAGTTTACTTCTGTGGTTAGATAACAGCAGTTTAATTTCATTAACAACAAAAAAATATATATATGCTCCCTATTTTTGAGTTTCCTGTTAGCATTGTTAACATCCTAGGCTGATACACTTTTTGCAATCCTGAATATTAAGCATCACATTTACCTGAAGCTGAAACTCTGATATGAAATAACAATGTGGTTTGCTTGTACCGATAGGGAAACATTCTCTTCAGGGTGCCTGCAGCTTTGGACTCAGTAGCAAGATGCAATGTGCAAATCACACCTGAGGGACACTTGAACACTGCATTTAAGACACCAGCAAGCCACCTCATTATGCGAGTAGCTCCAAAGATCTTCCTGCATTTTAGCCCAACTGCCTGAGGAACTCGTAAAGAACCAGATGTTAGAAAATACCTTGCAGGAACTTGCCATTTTCACCCTGTGATTGTCATCCAAGAAGGAAAAAGAGTGGAGGAGCTCTCTGATGTGACAGAATAGCTGGCAGTCCCTGCAGAGCTGTATCCCGATCAAATGATTTACAAGACCATTTGAAGTAAGAAATAAATATTAACGGGTAACTAATGATGGACAGTATGCTTGCTAACAAAACCTAAACATTTTAGCAAGGGAAATAGAGGTTTATTTATTAGTATTATTTAATCTTTCACTTAGTTACATAGTTTTGCAGTAACTTTAATGTAACTTGCTTGTTGCCAAAAGATTTTTATTTTCCTTCACTTGTGCCTGCAAATACATATATGGACTGTTCAGAAAATCTCCTACATGTTTTACAAGCAGGTAATAAACTTAAATGGATAGTCAAACTGACAGACTAACAAAATATTTTGAAAATTCAAGACGATTTATTATTCAGCTATAAGAAATAATACCTATAAAGGTATGGATATTTTAAAAGAGACACCTCTTTAACTGCACTGTCTCCAACTTTTTTCTCAACTTTCCTAAGATTTAATGAAACCTGATAAAAGTATCTGTTTCTAGGGAGCTGCTTCTCTACAGCTCATAGATCCAAAATGACCAGTTAGCATAAAACTACTTTAAATTCATTAACTATACGAGAACCTCATTTGCTCATGTTCCTGAGAGGAACATCTATTATAAAAACCAAAAGGTTAGAGTAAGCAAATAGCCCATAAAGTAATGAACAAATCCTGTATGGAACTTTTTGTTTTGTGTTTTTCCTTTTCTTTCCTTTCCTTCCCTTTCCAAATTTCTAATCTGGAATAATTAAACATCTATAAGAGATCGTTCTGTAGTTTCAGTTGTTGCTTCAACAGAAAGTGTGTATCTTAACACTGTTCTAGATGTAATCTCCATACTGCTTTTATTGTTACTCTGTAATTGCTCTGAATATCATCAGGTAGGGCAGATAAGCTAAACACAGTGCATTTCCTATCCTAGGAGCATCACTAGAGCAGAAGCATCCTCTGTTAGATACTCTTATACCTTACCCAATGTGTATTAGCTCCAGTAGATCCAAGCAGAAGGAGTGTTGTTACCTCAAAACCTTGAGGAGATGAATGGAGGAACTCCTTTTGGGCAGAAAGGAAAGCAGCCTGAGCACACCTTGCCTTTGGTAATCTGTCTCATTAGAGACATACCTGGACTCAAAGGAAGAGACAGTCCATAACCCATGCTCTGACCTTTGAACCAGCACTCCCATCAATATTGTACTCATCATTTCTATAACAGTCAGACAACTTTCCCTGTGAAAGTTTTGTCTTCAAACAATGAATAGTTTGGATCCAAAGCAGTTTTACAATTTTACACTTAATCTAGTAAAAAGTAGCCTACGTGATGATTTCACAAAGCATTTTCCTATCAAGGGTGATGACTGCTTTGGAATCTTTCCTTATCCAAGCATCCCTGAGATAGTCATTAAACTCTTGCAGCTTAAAGACTACCTCTATATATTTATCAAATCTTATTCCAGCTTTTACAAGATAAGCTGAAAGGATACTATGACTAGTCAGGCTAATGAGTTATGGCAGTCTGAAATGCAGACCACTTTCCTTTATGACAGATTTTTAAATGCAATTTTGAGGGTTATTGTTTGTTTTTCTTTAGCAGGACAAGAAATAAAACAAGGGAAGGAAATGGAAAAAGGCAATGTTTTCTAATGAGGCAGTTGAAGTGGTCCTGCAGCTAAAAGAAATATTTTAAGAGGTATTGGAGGGAAAAATTGCTCTCTATTTGTTGTACAAGAGTCAACACAACACATCAGTCAGAATGAATGTAGAAGTCACTGATGACAAAACATGGCTGCTACTCTCGAAAGTACCCACCACAAAGAAAAACCACACACACACACACCTTGTTCTACGAATTTGCTTGAGCTTTTGTTAAAAAATCTGTTTTGATATCAGATCCAACATTTTCTCTCTGCAACTTTGTAAAGCTCTGTCTTCTTTCTGTTTTACAGCAAAACCTGAGCAAGTGGGTCTCAGCTGATTTCTGGGTTTGTGATGCGGATCCTCATGGGGAGACCCATTTGCAACAGTCCACCCTTTCCCCTCCCATAATTAAGTAAGATATAATATTCAAAGAATGCTTCAAGAAGAAAGCTGCAGTTTGAACCCCACTATATCAAATTTCATGCTATATTTGCAAAGGAAAGAAAGTAGCTTATAATATACAATACAAAGGAAATTAGGAAGTCTGTTTTCTTTCATTTTTCTTTCCCCCTTTGCCTTACTTTCCCTTCCACTTCTATCAACACAATTCAATCTTTCAACTTGATTTTTCTTGAGCTATTTTTTTTCCTCTCTCATATTCCCCCTCTCATTCTTTGTATCTTCTGCCTTTTTCCTCCTCTAGCCTGCAGATTCTCCATCTATTTTTTCTTTTATTCCTTCTTTCCTTCTCTCCTTTCTCTCCACCTTTCCTTCTTTCTTTTCTTCTTTTTCTGGGTCCTTCCAGAGTCCTTCAGCCTCTCCATTTTTATATCCTTCCCTACATAATGCTCAGATATTCCCTGTTTCTTTTTTTTATTCCCACTGAAAAATATTTTATAACTCTTCAATTGAAAGCTATATAAGCTATTAGCTTTCATACACCTGATAGGGAAGAAAAAAAGAAAAAAAAAAGAAAAACCACAAAGTTTAAGTTCCCAGGATTTTTATTTTTTTTTTTAGTCTTAATTGGAAAATTAATAATGAAGACAATAGGCTATAATCTGGGTTGAAGGGAATATATCTGCTTCCTCAGATGATAAAATGATGGATCTTAACAAGATACTTCGCTTTGCAATAATTCCTTTTTTTTTTTTTTTTATTCACAGAAAAATGGAAATCTAGGAATTAGTAAATCTTGGCAAGGAAAGGCTACTCAGCAAGTGCAAAACTGCAAAACAACCCAATGATCAGAAAGGATTATAAGGTGTCATTAAAATGCCTGGGTAGATTTCTTTCCAAAGGAAGTTATAAAAATCAGATGAGTCTGAAAAACTGTGTTGAAGAATCAGAAAACAGCAGAAAGCTCTGAACCAACCAACCATCTACCTGACAATATTTAAGAGTCTTTTGACATTTCTCCTCTTATTTTAGCTACAGATTTATACAGTTATGCCCTTAGGAAAGTATTTCTGTTTGTATTCACAAACATTAAAGCAAAATAAATCTAAGCCTCACAGCTTTAGACAAACACCAATCCAGCACACAAAACGAAAACACCACAACCCACTTTCAGTTTTCTCATTTTCAAATCCAGTTTCATGATTTTGTGCAGCCTATTTCGTTATTCTGAATTATTCTGAGTTGGGCAATTCTGGGAAATCTAAGCTAATGCAATTTAATGAGCTCACAAAAAGAATACATTCAGAGAAGGGAAGATAGTTTGAAGCCTGACACTACTAAAGAGGTAAGAGAAGAGAAGATAAACAAAGGGAAGAGTATTTTTTTTTCTTGCATTCCTTCCTGAAGAGCGTGCCTTCTGACAGAAACAGCTCTTACAGAGACAGTAAGGCAAAACCTTCAGTAACTACTAACAGCCACAGGGTAGTTAGGGCACCAGGCCATACACAAAACTGCAAGAGTACATTAAAGCTGCTCAGTTCTTTCTACCTATTGCCAATTTTTTTTTTTTTTTTTTTTGGGGGTGTGTGTGTGTGGGGGGGGGAACATGGCAGCACTATTAACAGTCAAGATACAGATTGTTTTTTCCCTGTAAACAGAGGATTAAAACCATAATTGTTTGTGCAACTTTAGCACTACTTCCATAGAGATACGCAAATTAGAATGAGAAGCTTTACACCATTAATCATATGGCTGGGTTTTGACAACTATCAAGCAGATGAAAGGCTAGAGAATAACTGAGAACCTACATCCATTTTTTACCATATTTTACTTAAGATATACGTGCTCTGATCAGCATAAAGCGGTCTTGTTAGACGATGATTACTTCAGGTAGCTTAAATGCAATCTGTTCCGTGTTTTAATTACTGTAAAATAAAACTCATCAACAGAGTTAAGCCAGAATAAATTTTCCAACAGTGTCCCTAAACACCCCTCAGCATCTGATCGAGATTAGTGTCAGTACTCTCATCAGCACTCTTGTGCATTTTCTCCTATTCCATACACATAAATCTGCAGTAAAAAAAAAAAAAAAAAAGGCAAAACGAACAAAACCAACTATATCTAGTGTAAACACCAAGGTCAAAACCTGTGCAAAAATCCACATTGTTCATATATATCCACCAATGATAGTTTTGGAAGAAAATGAATATCCAAACTCTGAAATTTCAAAATGAATGTAAATTAAATTGATAAGATACTTAAGACTCCTAAGAAGTCAAAAATTCTGAGACCAACAAGTACACTTCTGATAGCAGATATTTTTTTGCATTTAAATCAGATTAAAGCACTTAACCAGAAGTTACCAGTGATATGACTAATTTCTATTGAAAATTGATATGGTGTTATTGATCACTTTATAGTATCAGTTGCTACTATTGCTATGACTGATTCTGACGTTTAATTCCTAGCATCAACTTCTTAATCTATTTCAAATATCTTCATACCACTTTGTTCAAAGCACTTATTTTTGAAAGTCTCCAGATGAACTGCTGTCCCAATTTAACATATTCCAGTGTGGGGTTCAAAAAAGGGTGTCCTTTTAAGAGTTGCAATTATGAACAGTTTAGGGGGAAAAGATTTACTTTTCTTGTGCCTGATTAGCTCATATTAAATCTCCGTGCACATGTCAAGGAGTATGTTAGGAAAATACAATCTTGACTGTTCCCAGATTCTGCAAAGGCAAAAAGCTTGCTTTGTTACAGATTCTGGTGGAGAGCAGCATTTGGTCTCTTATTCCAATTCTGCAGAATGGAGAACACGACTCCAAGCAACAGCTCCTGCATTTTATCCACAGAAAAACATATTCAATTTAACTTTGCAGGGAAAATAAAACAAACAAAAACATGACTGCTACTTGCTTTTTGAAGTGGGATCAACAGGCAAACACCAGATAGATCAGACCAAGTACTGAAACGAACCTGAGAAATACGTCACTCAAACTGACACCACTTGACTTAGCACCCAGCCTTTACTCCACTGCAACAGCCATTAACTAATTTTCTCTCTTTCACATTTCATACAGAACTCGTGCACGTCTCTCTCGGAGCTACGTGTTTGGTGTTGACTTTTGCTAAGCGACTGCTTCCACAAATTGTGGAATACTTGTTTCTGGACTAGAATGTCTTAGGCTAATGTGTTTAACCTCATGCTGGCACTTCTGTATGTTTATCCTTGCTCCTACATGCCTGCTGTACTGTTCCCGTGCACTGTGATGTACAGACAGACAAAGGTGGTAGAAACTCTCTATCACACGGGATGATTATTCTACAGAAACAAACCATAATTTGTTTAATCTTAATGCAGATCATACCTGTGTTTCTGGGTGATCCTGTAGGGCACTGATCAATTATTAATGACCAGTGGAACTACTGCTTGAGATGCTGAAGCTAGAACATCCCTATTCAAGAACTGAAGAATTTGCTTTTGATTTTTAAAATCTTTTCTGTTTATAAAAAACCAAACAAATCAACAACAACAAAACTGATCATTACTGGTACCTAAGATGTTAACATTTTTATGAGCACTACAAAGTTTCAGAGGACATAATTCATTACCACTTCTACTGATACTACTCCAAATCTGAAGCCAGTTTTACGTTTGATTGGGTTAACAGCAGCCTTACTATCAAATGGTAACAGCAGAGTTACTCACAAGGTGATAGTTACATCTTCGGGTGAGGAGTAACATACTTGCAGCATTTAACTGCGTTTTAACTTCACATATACTATTCTAGAGCCAGCTGCAAAATACTTCTGAGTGGTGCCTTAACTCTTGTAACTTACTATATTTTTGTCAAATGGCAGCTATAACCAGTAAGCAATCTCTCTGGATGCGTACAGAAAAATTTGATCTCCAGTTTATGACATAAAATACTAGACAGCAGTAACACCAGGTAAAGACATTATTATCTGCTCCCTCTCTGAACATTTGGGTTGTCCAAGGAAAGGTTGGACGTGGTGCTTAGGGACATCGTTTAGTGGGTGATATTGGGGAAGGGGGATGGTTGGACCAGATGATCTCAACCTTCATGATTCTAAACTACCCACATGACAGGTTCCTGCTATGGCCTGGACTGGGTCTGCAGCTGTTTCAAAAGATGGCAGTTTTCTTTTCTTTCTTTTTCCATGTCTCTCTCAAGAAAAAAAAAAAAAAAAAAAAAAAAAGATGAATCAGTTTCCCAATCTGCTTCACAGCACAGTTACACAAACAGTTCTTGTGGTAACAAAGAAACTTGTGACCGGATAGGAAGGCAGAGAATACCAGACTTCCGCGTAGCTGGATATGGGTATTGTGAAACCCAAGATTAATACTGCTTTGAAGGCATCGCTGCTGCTGCTGCTGAAACCGCAGAGTATCCTCACCTTCACACGTCGTTACTGGAGACAAATGAATTATTCAGAGTTCTTAAAGCTCACCATCCATCTCTGCAGAAACGGAGACCGCAGGATTGGGAAACAGTGCAGTACCTCCTTGCTCAGAACTATCCTGTTTATTGTAAAGTTACCTACTGGTACAGTTATTAACTACTGTTAACAGCTGACGTTGATCCATCGTATCAGTGGAAGATGGGAATTGTTAGCTGGTAAGTAGCTAGCAATTGCCTAATTATTGTCTATGATTCAATGCAGAAAATAATCCAATTAAAATTCCTAAACCCCAGGTTGAGTTAAAAGAAACATCAGCTGGAAAAGATTTCTGTGTTAGCTGAACTATACATACATAATTTAATGGGATTCCCAACACCTGACATATGGGGGGCTTGACCAGAATTCTGAAAAGCATGATGGGCAAGTTTTATAATGCAAAAATAATTCATATAAAATGATTTCTGGATGAATCAAATGAAATCCAACGATTCCTTTCAAACCAGAAGGCAGAAGCCTTTTTTAATCACACCAGCCTAACTTTACTCCTCTGCCATAACGCAAAATGATTTTTTGGGCTAAAGTGTGAAGCACTGCCTTTGATACAATGTCATTTAGAAATTTAATATGTTAGTATCTGAAGACTATAATGAGTATTAATTCTGAAGATTTAGTGAATCTGTTTTTTTTTCTTGTATTGGATTGAGCACTTGAGAAACCTTCAGTGGATGCTGAATGCCAGTCTTGCCTTGTTGACTTCTCACAGCCAATTCAAACACTGAATGGCATATATATGCACAAGTAAATAAAAATAATAATAATAATTTTGAGAAGACTTATAAAGGCTTTTCTTGGAGTTTCATTCAAATAGATAATAAGCCTGACAGCCCAGAGGGGACAAAACCACCTACTCTGTTTAAAACTAACCTAACAGAATTATTCTACGCATTACTATGCATGCCAAGACTTATGATAGATTGTTGTGTTAAAAGCTTTTACCGCCATGAGATTGGACTGCATGCATCATTTGCAAATGGAAAAACATTACAGAAATGATGGGAATCACATCAAAAAATACATTAAAATTTTTATATCACCTGAAATTCCATGGCCATTTTCTTTGTGACCGCTTCATCATTTTAAAAAGAATGAAATGTAATAAAGCTCCTACAGCAGTTACAATATATACCTTTTTTTTTTTTTTCTTCCTTTAGCAGAAATCTCCCAAGACTTCTATTAATGGCTGGTTAGGAAATTTCTGGTTCATATTTTAGTCTTTGGGCTTGAAAATAGTGGAACTGTTACATCAGACAGAATAAATCAGAGCACATCAGAGACTTGGTCTAAGAGCTGAACTGGCTCTTGGCTGCTCCTGAGCATAAGTATGGATGGAAAGTACTTAAGTATGTCCCCTCAGTGTTCCAACAAAACTCATATATGCCTTTGGATTAAGCTTTTAAAAACATAAATCCTATTGTTTATGTAATATTTTCCTTAGCAGCACAGTTGCTAAAGTCATTTGAATCTATCAAGCTGTACTACATACAAGTACTTAATAATGCAGTATTACCTTCAGAAGAGCATACTGAATAGCATATGTTACCTGAGGAATAGAATGCATTTAAAATGCATCGTTTTCACAATGCATAAGAGTTATGAAAAATTGCAATTTGTTCAGTAAGTTCCTCTTGTTCTGCTGACGTATATGTTACCTAAAAACCTAAATAACATTTAATGCTTCACTAATTATTGTTGCATTTCAATGAGTATCTGAACCCTTCTTTGCTAAAACTGTGAAATACATTATGGACATAATTCACATATAATGGTGAACATCATAGTGATGTAAGAAGGATGCCAGATCATAGTAATTTTTTGTAATGAGAAAGTTATTTTTTTTCTCATTTCCTGTGCATTTAAAAGAGCATACATGAAGCTCTAACAAGGTTCCAATTAATTTTATTGGCTTATTTTGGGGATTGCCAAATGAGGCATATTAAATTGCAAATTCAGTAAATTAGAATGGATCACTAAAAACAATCTGCTAAGTTCCTCAAATCCAAAAGCCATTATTAACAATTACATTGCATTTCAAATAAATGAAATCCGAGCATTATAAATCAGTGGCAACTTCTGCTTTGACAAGTCTGCACACCAAAATGTAGCTTCAAAACAAGAAATTAAGGGACTCAGGACTAATTACAGTAGAGTAAATAGAGAGTAATATTTAGTCACGTGACTGCATTTGGTAGCCTTTTGTTGGAGAAAGACACTACTTCCATGAGCCTTTTGTTGGAGCAGGACACACATTTCTGATGAACAAGGTAAAATGTAGTTCACTGAACATTTATGTGTCAGCTATGCTTAGCAAAAATCTTTGAATGCAGCTATGTTACTGAAATGTAAGTTGTATTTTTATATCATTTAGATAAAAATTTGGGGGATAGGAAGTAACTAAACTCCTTTTTCTTTTCCTTAAAAAAAAAATCTTGAATGGAATGGCTATATATACTGGCTGTGCCAACAGACTGGATAATGGGAGAGAAATTCTCTCAAAGGTAAGAAAACAAAACAAAAAAGAAAGCATACTGCATAGTTTCCAGTTTCTATTTGCAAAGGTCTAAGTAGCTGACAGAAGGACATGGGTATAGAGTGCTCTGACCAAGAGGTGACGGCAAATAACTCTTTAAAGACTGTCTGACAAAGGAATTCTCATATCTAAGAAAACCTGAAGGCTGAGTTTGAAAACACCTCATTAAGACATTCCTGTATATGTAAAGATATTACTAACTCTATTTTTCACACAGTTATCTCTGCATTCCCATGTAGTTAAATTTCAAGCTCTTAATGCTGCTCTAATATTTCTTCATGTGTAATTGTGCTGCAAGGTTACGTGTCTCTGACAATGTGCAAATTCCTATGGGTGAGAGAACACTCCAGGAACTGAAGAATTCCCCAACAGAAATCCCTGCTAAGAGAAAACTCAGCCAAGGAGAATTATCCCGTATCACTGACATCCACAGTGCTCCCCAGAACTTATTTTCCATTTTGTTAGAAATGAGAAAAACGTCAAGCTCTAAGAGCAAGCAAGACTCAGAAATGTCACTTCCCACCTTGACACTGCTCTGTTGTTGATGTCCTTCCCCAGACTCCTCGAGGAAGTTCCCAAAACTTCAATTACCCCGAGTTGTCAAAAGTCCCTCTCTGTCCCCCCAAGGCTCTGTTTTGGTTATGCAAGAGGAGAAACAGACCAGACAGGAAGAGCTGTAAGTTTGGAGAACAGTTGTAAAAGTAAACTGGATATCTGAAAATACTTGAAAAACACGAGAAATAGATGTGGGATTACCCTTTTGATAGGAGGTACTGCAGGGTTGCACTGTGCTCTGGGCACACTCCTGGTTTGAAGCATCCCTTTGAAATGACAGCTCTTTCTATCTTCCTGAACTTTAGATGAACTCGAGCAGAGAAGTCATATTTTTATATTTCATTTGATATATACACATAGGCTGTAAATCTAACACAAAAGTTAGGCGTAAATCAGATGTCACCACTTGTCATCTTTAATATCAGCATTGCTTTTCTGAAATAGAGTACTTGAGAACAACAGCAGATCTGCCCTTATAGCATGACTTACATGTACTTTGTCCCTTCTTCTTTTCTCCTATTTTCACTTGCTTTAGTTTACTACTGTGTGCCAGAAAGCATGCTCTGACACCACTTGGCTAGCCCATGTTTCATGCTCAGCCTAACCCCTAGCAAAGCCAGCATCAGCCCCTGAGGTAACTAAGGGGGTGCAGAGGGGCTGGGGAACAGCTCGCAGATGGGGAGCCCCGAGATGCCCCATGACTGCTGTCATGCCAGTGCCAAACACGAATGCCGTGAGTCAGTACAGTTTACTTTTTATATCATTTACATTACTAACACTTCACTGTCACACCCGCTGCTTACTAGGATGAGTTAACACAAAATGCTCTGCAGTATGCATTGTATACTGACACCTCACCCCTCCATATGACATGTTAATACTCTTGCATACAACAAAATCTTCTCTCAGAAGTCAGAAAGACAGCATACAAATTCTTATCAACTCCACGGAGTGAGCGAGTTTACATGATTTCAAGAGTTCAAAAGGAAGAGTTTGGAGTCCTGCCTGAGTCCTTTTCAAGACCGAAACTGGCTCTGGCTAATGTCATGCCAGCCTGAAATCCAAGGAAGCCCCCTGAATGCACATCTATCGATACAACACTACAGAACCTTCCTGCACTGACTACAGAGACACAAAAATATTAAAAGGTTTTCAACGTAAATTGAGGAGGTTTTGGTAATACCATCATTTAGCATAATCGTATCTCAGTGTCACCTTCAGAAATCTAGTTAGTTCCTAAAAAGGCTTTTTTTGGTGAAATTTCAGCAACCTTAAAATTCAAGAAAGGTCAGAACTGATGAGCAGAAGCACATTCATTCTGCCTGCCCCTGCTTACAGTTATTCTATAAAAATACAGGATAAAGAATGTTGCCCTTGGTCTGCAAGGTAAACAAGGAGCCCCGAGACAGCGTTTTACACGGACATGTGCTCCGTTCAGTCCTCAGTGGTGAGATACACACAATCCTAACCTAGACTTAGATAAGTAAAAAGCACTAAGTGATCTCATACTCTTTCTTCAGTTTGCTACATATGAGAAAAGAGAAAATAAAGATATCATAGCTTCAACATAGATCCTTTCATTATCTTAAATTTCCCTTCCAACTACATAGCATTTTTTCTGATTTAAATGCAATCATAGAAGCGATTTGCTGAATTTCTCCTGTATTGTCAAATCTTACAATTTACATTTAATACACTTAAATACTGTAGGATTTACTTTTTTTTTTTTTTGCATTTTAAATTTGCAGTCTGAAAATCAGCCCAGAGTATGGAGTTGCATCCCAGCAATGCATCTTCAACAAATGCTGATAAACAGGCCACAGAGCACGGCAACCTATATTTCTAATCCTACATATATCAAAATGCTGATAAGAGGTTTTATAGCCTTTAATCCCGCATATATCAAAAACTTAGATAAGAGGTTTTGTCTCCAAAGAGATATAGCTGTTTCAAGACTGATTAATTTTTTTTTAATTTCTTTTGCAATGAAGCTTGAAACAATTGTTCCCATAATTGGTTTTCAGATGGAATAAATCCAAAATTTCAAACCAAAGACAATGGGTAAAGGGAGAAAGAGAATATTTAAAATTTCAAAATGTCTTTTTTCGTTTGTTAGTTTCCAGACAACACTGCTCTGAAGCCCCAGAAATAAAGATTGAGAATCATAAGGATTTTTAAGATTAGCTTTAGAATATTTCTGAAATGAAAGGCTTCTTAATGAGACATTCTTAATACTAAAATGAAATGAATCCATCAATCAAAAACAGTAACATAAGAGCCCTTTTGTTTTGCATATCAAAATCAATTTTGAAAGTCATTCAACTAAGAGCAGAAGGACTGGAGACAGAGAAAAACTAATTCTCCTCTCTGTTGCATTAGCACAAAACATTTTTTTTTAGCGAGTAGAGCATGTTAAATAAGCCTAGGTAAATAAACCTATATTGATACTAAAGTTTTTTTGTTTGTTTGTTTTTTGTGCATGTGTTTCTATTTTATTTCATCTCAATATTTCACTTGCTGATCACCAACTAGAAATACTGAAAACATGCTGTATTTGATTCTGGGCTATCTTCAAGGCTGAAATTAAGGACTGCAAACCCATAACAAGAGTTTTTCATTTCGCTGCTCAGAGGAGAGATTCAAAGTCAAACGGGAAGCATTTTGAGATAGAGGTTACAGTGAATTAAAGTGCAAGAAATACACAGTCTCCAAAGTCCTTTTCTTATAGTTTTGGCTTCTACACTGCATTTCCCTTCCAGTTTAGTTTCACCATAGGTATCTACTTTGCATGTGCCTGGATGGCTTAGCAACATAAATAAAACTGCAAATGATGAGATTTTCTTCAAAAGAAACAGTCCTAGAAAGGGCACAGTTCATTTCCATCCACCACCATCCTCCTAGGATTGTTCTTGTGTTAAGGAAAATGTAAACAAGATGTCTGTAGATACAGCCACATTAGACACATATGGTAATATAGTTTGAGACATTTAGTATTTGCTCTTGACCCTGTTGAATTACAGAGTCAAAATGCTTGCTGTTATGTGAATATAAGAATATCATTTATATTTGTAGAAACTTGCCCAGTGAAAGCTACTTGAGGAACAATGCGACTGTTGATATCCACTTCAACTGATGGCAGTGCAACTGAAACATGGGTTTTCTTTTTGGCAAACATAGCACATGTGAGTTCAAAGTCATTTCCAAAACATGAAGAAAAAAATAGAAAAAAATGTTCTAAGCTGAAAGACAGAAGTTACGCCTTTGCTTTAGTGTACATTCTTTGACCAAATAGTGTGCATTCTTTGACCTTTCTGTAAGTGCATGAGAAAAACTGACGTACCTTGTCTATGCTTTGTTAAAGCCTCTTATCCAAGGCAGATTTTTAAAAACAGGCGGAATTTTAGTGTGCGTTCACTTTGACCGCCATGGTGACATTGGCTGCTAAACACTGAATTTAAAAGCCAGAATATTGATGGCCTAAAATTATTGGAGAAGGAAACAAAGAACAACAACAAAAAACACAGACTTAAGTGTTTCATCACTACAAATTAATTTTGATTCAAGTATAGTGCTGCTTGATTTTTCTCTTGAAGAAGACGATATCAAACCAGCTGCTTGATTTTTCTCTTGAAGAAGATGATATCAAACCAGCAGCCATACAATTTCGAAAGAGGCAAGATTCCCAGAATTCACAATAGCAAAGACTTCGTCTCTGCAGTCCAAAAGAAGGCAGCAATAAGAACAACCTGGTACCCTGTCAGGGTGTCACTGCTAAACACGGTGAGTAGGGGCAAGCAGGTTGAATATGTCAGATATAGATTTCAGATTATCACTTTTTTTTTTTTTCCTGTTCATGCAGCTCTTGATCCTCATGTTTTCCTCTTTCCCGCCCTTGTCTTCTGTTTCAATCAGGCAGACAAGCTTGACAAGCTTAGCTGAACTCTCCAGTGATGTAATTGGTGTGATAGGCTAAAATGCTGCAAGCAGCCTCGCTGCAGGCCAGGAAGTCTAGGGATAAGTGACCAAACTCTATTAAAATCAACTCAGGTGCAGAAGGGGGTCAGGAGCATAAAAGCTGAAGCTCACTGTCTTGTAACTGATGGCCTGTCCGCCACATCTGGCTCTTCTGCACTGGAAACAAGATTTGGAGACAGACCTCTCCTTCTCAGCCTCTCATCCTTTCACTCCTTTTTCCAAAGGGTCTGAGAAGGAAGAGTAATTTTTAACACCCATCCTCACTGAGTCTAAAATTCATAAGGAAAACATGGCCATGCCAACATCGACATTTCTTGTCTTCAGAAATAAACTTTCTGATGAAACAAGTTTACAGCACATAAATTAGGAAAGGAAAATTTTAACTTCTGAATATCAAGAATTGCAACTTTTTTGTTTTGTTTCCTATTTTCTTATGGCATCAACACAAATGGGAAGTATTAAGTACATGAACAGCCAACCCCTGTACACAACCACACCAGCTTGACAGTTACCTGGGCCATGATGAACAGTGATGCTACTTCTCATATAGAAAGATAATTCTAATACAATATTAAGTTTTCTAGCTTGATACAATTTTCTTATGTGAGGCAAGAGAGGAGCCGGGTGGGATTAATTAACAAATGATTAGCAGATTAGTCAAAAAGTCTAGCCTACTCTTTCAGATGAGAAAAGGAAGAAAAGCATCAGTCCTTACTTTTTTTTTTTTTTTTTTTTGGAAGGCACATAACATCGAGTACTACTGACTTGTTTCAGACTAACAGGACACGTGCTTTTAGTTGTTCATTCTCTCTCTTTGTAATAATCTCCTAATACAAAAACACTTCATACTATAATATATACGTATAATATACATAAATACTATATACTATGTATACAATATATACATATAGTAATACAAATACATTAGAAATTAAAAGCATATTGGAGAAAGTTAATAGGAAGATGCATGTATTTATGGCAGATTCTTGCAGTTTCTACTGCTTCCTAAAAATTTTCAAAAAAAATCAATTTAAGATTTATATGGATACAATTACTGTTTTACTACTGCTGGTTAATTGCTATAAAATTATAAAAGATGCTGCGACTAAATATTGCATATAATATCACTAATTATTTACTGTTTATCCAAATATATTTTCATTAGAATATCTAAATATATAGTTATCTAGATATGAGTTTTAATAGAATTTTAGTCTCTTTAAATACAAGCTCTATCTGAATTCACAGTGTGATAGAAGAACAAAAATCACCTGAAAAGTTTTCTATAAAGAGGACACAATTGTACATAACAAAAGCAAGAACTCACAGTAAGACTGAACATAAGGAAAACATATGTACCTCCTGCAGTGCTGAACAACATTCCTCTAAATGAGGAAATGTATTACAGCAGGTCATGTGGACTGCTGAAATTCACAGGCTCACGGATGACAGATACTGTAAGTACCAGACCCAACTTCAAAAGCACGGTAGAAGGTCTAGATAAGCACAGTTGTTCTGGAAGGCAATTGTCTGCGTGTCCTTTCCTTGGCATGAGCAACTCTGCAATCTGACAGTGCAGTCTGCTTCCTTCTTTCTTTATCCCAATCTTGCATAACCACAACAGACACCTCAACTCTACTCAGAGCGGGGTTGGGGAGTTTTATCAGACAGGGGTGGAGAACAACACTCAGAGCTAAATGGATTTTATAAAGGAATCTAATGAAAGGGTGGAAGGAAAAAAAAAAAAGACTGTTTTAAAACAAACAAAATCAAATGCACCAAGACAGTTGACATGAAGTATGTCACAGTGTAATGAGTGAATATCCTGAAATCTCCAAGAATCTCCATCTCAAGAATTCTCCACTACAAAAACGCTTGAAATACTTTGCTTTACATGTCCATCACTCTCTTTACCTTCTTTTCCAGAGGTTTCTATTAACTCAGAATCACTTCATTGCTTTGTTCTTTTTTTCTTTCCCTACAGTGTTTACACTGATTTTACCGACAACTTCTGGTTATCCCTTGGCTAAAAAGCCAAGACTAACGAGCTTTTTTTCTGGTAACACAAAGTTTTCCACATGTTTTCCCTATATTAAAAATAATCTTTTTCTTTTGACATTTAAGAAACAAAGCTGAAAACGAAACACTTCTCTGTCTGCCAGTATTTCTTGTCAAAAATGGTAAGGATTAATAAAGATAATGTAGATACTTAAAATATCCTAAATAAATATATTGTTTCAGGTTAGTTTGACAGAAGTTTTTAGAAGACATGTAACAAATGAATATGACTTTTTGTGTCCTGAAAGTCTCAATCTCACTCCCATTTCCTCTATCCATCCCCCTATCTCAGTAAGTTAATGGGACATAAGGCTGTATGTGCAAAAAAAACCCAAGACATTAGAAGTGGGAAGAAGCCTCAGGATTCTAACATTAATCAGTAGTGACATGTCTTACACGTAGCACCTTACCATGAAAACATTATCGTTCTACTTTTCAGATGCTTCTTTTAGATTTGGAATTTAGTCAATTTATCCTTTTAGTGAACTGCTAAAGTAGCCAAGATCACATAACAGTATTTCTACCAGAAATGTTGTGCAATTACTATAATTGGGGTTAACTAGGTGTTTCATCACAGAACTTGAGATGAACTTCTCATGTAAACCAAAGCAACCTTACAACTCACGTGAATATAAACCACAAAAACAACCACTAGTGTGCAGTGCAATTCAACACAGTGCATTTGTATGATTTAATCCATAAAGGATGCTTTTTGTACTTAGATAATTGCCAATAGTGTATACACACACACAAACACATGTATACACAAATCTATGCTCAGATTAAATTATCATAAACCACAATTTAAAAAAAATGGACAACCTAGAAATATTTTGAAGTACATATTCATGTTGAGAGAATGAAAAACCATTTCTAATCCATTGAATCCTTATAGTTAGTAAGAAAAATAAAAATAAAAACTATTTTTGAAACAGAACATCTGATTTTGAAACAGAAAAAAATAACCAAATATGATATATTTTTAATAAAGATATGACTAATGCAGAACGACTTGCCTTCTATGGAAAAATCTCCAAGCAATCTTAAGTCACCACATTGAAAAGCAAATCTTTTCAAAATACATCAATGAAATAAAGTGTAGACATTAAAATTATAAGTATATATATTATGTATAAAATTATGCTACTTCCAGCTGATCTCCCTTTGTGCCACACTGCACCATTAAATCTGCTGTATTCCTTTTTCTCCTGAACACTTCGACCTCTTGTTTCTCCTCCTGTGTGCTGTCCTCTCCTCCTTTTGCCTTGACTTGCGGGATTTTTTTCTCCTCTTACCACCCTTTCACCAAGCTTATTTAAGTCTAGACACAGAGTGTACAGCTATTTCAGTGTCCACATGAAAACCTGGCAGAAAAAACAACCTTTCTTCTATAACTTCAGTTGACACTGGGTATACAGCACTACACAGGTCCTTACAAGCTGTCACTCACAGGACAGCAAAAATAAAGTCAACTGATGGCTGTAAGTGGCATGCAGCTACACGTTTCGACTAAAGCATGGATAAGGGATGGGTTTGCTACTAGATTATAGCACCCTGCCCCTGAATATCGAGGCTGAGGCACAAAGGCACTACTTCTTTCACAGTGCAGACATTGCTCTCACGCTTGAAAAGGAATTCTGCCTCCGCAAGTTTTACCACGATTCTCTCATTGCTCGGTGTGTGTGAGTTACTGGTAAATAGCATCTTCTGGGTCACAGAGGGCCCAAATCCTTGAAGCTCACAGCACACCCACAGTATTGTATTTGGCTCTTCTGAACTACAAATACAGAAATGAAGTTATGAATCTATTTTTTCCCCTGTCCATTCTATTTTTTCCCTCTGTCCACTTTCTAAGTGGACAGATAGATGCTGTTCAATAGCTCACTTGCCCTCTGGCATTACACCCGTACAATAGATTATGGGCACACAGTACTAATGAGACCCTCGGAACAAAATATTAAATGTCAGCCACCCTTGGAAACACATAACATATTAAAGCTAATTTCACGTCTACATCACAGAATTACAAATTGTTTTTGACACAACCAGAGTAAGATAAAAAGCCTGTAACAGAAACCAGGAGGATCTGGACTTTATAATCAAATAAAACACAGATGCATGTAAGAAAAAATAACCCGGCTCGGTGACTCAGCTACATCTCGTGGGTACCATTATGATGAACGAAGGCGGCGCTGCATCAGTGCAGGGTTCTTACTCAGATGCTCCCCAAATGAAATTACAAGTCAATCCAAGAGGAAGGCACTTCAGCATAGCCTGCAGCCCGACGATCACAGCTAACACCCGGCTAGGTGTGTTGCATCCTTTTTTGTGCCTGCCCTCCTCTGGTCTGCCCCCGGGATGCCGAGCAGGCAGTGGGGAGCCCTCCATCTCCTGTGCCCCTGCAGATCCACATGGTCTCTCCCAGTGGGAAACTCTGGGACAGGCTGCAAGGAAACCCTCCATACACCCACACGCTGCCTCCGCGTACGGAGATTTGGCCTTTCGCATGACAAACACAAATGTGGTGTGCTAGACAGAAGCCCTGAAGTGAGCCAGTACAACCTCTGGCTAGCACCATCACTGTGTTGATGTTAACATAGTATTCTACCTTTGTATTCTTTTTTTTTTTTTTGTAATAAAATGAAGAAGAGATTTGCCCAGAACAACCAAAAGCTCTTGGGACAGATTCTCCACTTCACTACCCCAGAATTACGCTCGTACAACTCCACTGAAATAAGACTCTCTTAAACAGAGCAGAGATGGAGATTATTTTTAATATCCACTGTCACCCTATATTGCTTTCTTGGAGCTACTGGTGGGTGATTAAGATGAAAATGCCTTCTTTCCCATCAGGGTAGCACAAACACTACCGAAGCCCTACTAAAACTCATTTTGATAGTTTAATGGGACCTCTGTGCCTTGTATGCCTTATGCTCCCACTGTTCAAAAGAACATTTTACCAGGAATGTGTATATCTGCATTGCCAGACTCAGAGACCTGGAAAATCTGTTGGCACTTCTGAAATATTTTAAGCCACTTCCTCACCCTTTTACAGAGGAAAAAAAAAATTAACAGATCACTTTTCCTGAAGCAAGAAAGGATTAGCAGCCATAGCATGTAACAAAAAGAGGGTTTTTTAAAGAAAGGAGTGGAAATGAAGCATCCATCACTTCATCCACCATGCAGTGCTTTAGCTGGAGTTCTTCCTCTGATCAGCTAAAGTGATCAAACCAAGCTATGATATCATTAAGGAAATGGATCATTTGAAAACAGCCACAGTTTTTGTATCAAAGCAGTAACCGTAAGGCTCCTGCCCTTTCCCAGTAGTGCAGTGTGGACCAGGAAGACCTGAGATGAAATCACCACCTGTGTCCAACACAAGCCATTCTTAATTGTCTGCTACAAAATTATCTACTGAAACCTTTCCTAAGGACTGCAGCATGTCGTGGTGAAGTACACACACAACCAGAGCTGAAATGCCACCTGTCACTAGCCTTTCAGCATCAACACGCCGGTTGTAAAGGGGAAGGGAAGATGGAGACAGGCTGCTACAGTAAACACCTCGCCTCCTTCTGAAACCACTGCAAAAGCATAGTTGTCAAATATTTCCAACTGTTCAGCACATTTCTAATTAAAACATTGCCAGCAACCCAAAAGCCACACGTGCTCGAGTGAATTAGCACAAAAGATAAAATGATACACAGATCAAAACACAAGTTAAACTACAGAATTACCTGATTTTCAGCTTCTTAGGACTGATATCATCTCTCCTGAGGCATGAATATTTCCCTTTCTTAAATCCTACAGTTCTGAGGTTTTCTTTTTGCAGTTCATGGTTTCAGGAGGAAGGAGCACATTACCTGCCTGCTGTTCCTTTTCTGGCACGCTGTCTTTAAATATTTGGAGCCCAGGACATCAAAGGTCGCTGTCACTTCCTCAAACTAACCCTGACTACTGAGCACATTAAGAAAGCTCTTATCTCTTCAAAGCTTGTCCTGTATGATGTGCTTGGGTTTCCATCCAGCAGCATTTTATCGGAAGTGCTTCACACACACTTTTCAGCTTCCACGAGAAAAAAAAAAAAACTGAGAAAAAAATCATAAATGTGCCTCGTCTCCTGGGGACTGAGCGCATCCTCCTCCTGGGAGCAATCAGGGACTATGCCGACACGACATCCACGAGTGGTGGGGCTGGTGGTGGCAGGCTGCTTCACAAAATGGCCCCAGCCCCTGAAGCCTGAGGCTCCCCACCATGCGTGGCCCAGCAGCAGCTCCCCCAGCAGCCCTTGCTCACATTTCTGTGAGCTGCTGCTGGATTTGCCCACAGGCACAAAGCAGCCTCCATAAAGTCTCCTCAGAGTGAGTGCTTCTTTGAAAATACCTTGTTTCAAGGGCTAAAGGAGCCTTTTTTTCCGTAAGAAGGCCCCAGCTGTGACTGGGGACACGCCCTGCACACACAAACAAAGCCCTCTGCCATAAGCACTGCTGGAAAGGAGAAGCCCATCCAAGAGAAAAGTTTGGGCTTTGGAAATTTTGAGAGGAGAAGGATTCCCCCTGACCATGCTGACCTCGTGGAGGTGGCCATGCCACCCACCCCCTAAAGCGCAGGTCAGCGCTTATTTCCATGAGTGCAGAGGCCACCAAGCTTCAAACCAGCTGCTTTGATTCTCTTTCTTCAAAGAGCATGCTTTATTGCATGTCTGAGGGGACGTTTTTAGCACTCTGCACAGTGGTAATTTAATTATTTCTTATAAAATGCATGTAAACAGCTCGGGTCTAGGTATATTATAAAAAATGCAAAGGATTCCCCCCGAACACACACATACTTCTACGGCTGCATCACAGCTTCTCTTTACAACGGTAAACAATTTTAATTGCATTTTAAATGTCTATTGTGCCTCACATGTCAAAAGTCGGCTTATCTGCATTAATGTATCTCTGCTTTGGATGAAGCTCTCCTTTAAGCCAAAATTAAACAAAAGTTAGAGGCAATAACCCTAACTCCCTAATCTCTTCAGGGACACAAACTTTCTTCACAAAAAAGAAAACTCAGAAATGAAAATGGCTTAAACTACCTATTAAAAGGCTGGGGGTGACATGCAATCAAATAACAAAGCTTTGATTTAAACTACCCCGTATATTTAACAACAATCCATAAGCATTCACTCTCAAAAGAGAAGTGCAAGGAACTTAACAGAATTTCTACTATAGTGCAAGGGAAACTATGAGTGAGATACGAAACCTTTGTCCCAGAAGAGAAGAAATCTAGATACGAACCCTGCCCTGCAGGAGAGGGCAAGCAAGCCTAAAGAGAACAAGGGTGGGTGTATGGGGTGGGGGGAAGGCAAAGGCGATCAGTCATGCATCCTTGCTCTCTTCTGCCTGCAGAACAGAAACCTGCCCCACTAATTCATTACCAGGTCTCCAGTGAGATCTGGTAAGAGAAAGGCCCCTGGAGAGCCCGCTACCTCCTGTCGTTGTAACAAGTTCAGGTCCATGCAACAAAAAACATGAGTTCAGTGTCAGGGCTTGGGCGAGGCTGGAAGGAATGAGGGCACATTGCCTCCAGTAACTGATTGCAAACACGACATGAAGCACAGGGAAACAAGAGATGTAATGAAAGAGGGAAGTGAGTGATACTAACCCATCTGTTTTTTCAGCCTGACATAAGAGAGAGTAATTTGCAACATAAGCTTAATTTTGGTACTGTGACTAATTTCTCTAGAAAAAATATTCTCAAAATATTCTAAAGCCAATCCAAAGAGAGCAAGTGTCTAAAATTAAGTAGTTAACTAGACCATCAGCCATCCCATCTCACACTCCACAGTCAGACCAAGCCGTCTGGCTCAATAAAAAGAAGATTAAGGGGACAATACAATTGTTTTGTATGTTTTCTTCATGCTACTAGGAAACGTTTACCAAAACCAACAAAAAACAACCCACTGTTCTTGTAGGCTCCATGATATCATTTAGCATAGACATAATGTGCAAGGTGTTTTGTCTTCAAATGAGTTGGCTGATAAGATACTTCATTAAAAGTCATATAGTTTCACCACCTACCTATTTTATATTGTTTTAAATGTTTTCCAGTATGGGGTGGCAGCTGGAAAGTACCTCTGGTTCAGCTGAAATTATCTGAGGATATTGCTTCAGCCTGAGAATCTGTATGATTCCAATGCTCCCTCCTGGTTTCAATCTATGAATGATTCTCATATTCACTTAGAATGCAAACAGATATGTTACAGGTACCATAACACCTTTTATTCATTGTTTTTCAAGTCTGCAGAAAGACGCCAGAAAGAAACCTGGACCTATGGAAGAAGGATAAAGTCTGGCCCACTTTCCAGAAGAGAATTTATTCTGTGCTCATTGTTCTAATCCTCTGAAAGTCATACCCAGACATGAGAAAAAGTATGCAGGATATTGACAAGGCTGATTGTTAATACTGAATGTTTTATTTTTATTTTTTTTAATTAGAAATGTACTGTTCAGCCCAACTAAAAATTTTAAGGCTTCACTATTTCTCCCTGATGTTCAGACCTTTAGAAAGTAACCAGTCTCTCACTATTTTATGGGCTGTGCTAATAGTTCTCTAAGGTGTTTTGCAGAGTTGTAAGCCAACATTTCTTAAACAGCATTAAGTGCCACAATCAGACAAGCATACAATACAATTTCACAATGTTCAGAAATGATGCAAGCAGACGATGGCCTTCTCTGTCCCATTTATTTCCTGTATAATTATCCCTACAATAAATTATTAATATGATCCAGCATTTTATTGACTCGTCTGTGTACTCGTTTCAGGACTTGGAGATTTAATACTTTGAACAGTTCAATGCTGTAATTCACTGTTGTTGCCTACAGAGAACAAATTGGTGAATTATTTGTCATGACAGTCATGCCTAGAAGGATGGGGACCAATTTCAGAGGAAAGGCCAGCATGCTTAGGTACTGCTGAGACTAGCTTCACCACATGACTAGTCAACACGCGTTTCTTTTCCTTCAAAGACTCTTGGAACATATTATCAGTACAACAGAGAAAATATTATTGAGTTTCAGTCATTAACTTTGTAGAATCAGAAAGTAGCTCCTGAGTCACTGACTGGTATCCCCTGTCACTGCAGACACTGCATTATATAACATTTATCAACAGGGTCAAGATGAACAATTGTAAGGGAAAATCTTACTAATTATTTTTTGAATACTACTTTCAAAGCTTGTTACACTGGCAGATCAAACCATGTATGTGATTAGTAAGAACTGAATAAACCCCACTAAAATACAGTATGATGGAAAGCAAAGTCAAGAGTGCTTAACTGCCTACAATGTAATAAAAAAAAACCCTCAGCGATAATACCATAGCTAGTGCTTTAAAGGGAAAACAAAATCAAATTTTGATTTCAAAAACTAATTCAGACATATCCTTTCAAGAAAAATCCAGGACCTGTGTTCCTGCCTGTGTGAATAAATGTGAAAAAAACGAAGACTTCTAGTTCTCTCCTACTGATATGTGCTCCTACACTTACAATAAAAATATCCATGCTGTTTGGCACAGCTCTGCACATATCCGGAGAAGAAAAGGAAAGTCAGGAATGGCATCCAGCTGAAAGCCAGCCTGGATGTCACGGCCTGCAGAGGAGTGCCCAGGCAGCACTGCACCACCAGCTAGGTGCCTGGATTGATAGAAAGGACATCAAAAATAAGTCAATGGCCTCAATGACAGGAAAAGGCTGGGCCTCGAGGAGGAAAGGATGTTAAAGTCAATGCTCCAGTTGCGGAAGAAAAGCCACTGCCCCTGTTCAAAGGAAGTTGTTTCTGAAAGGAGAGAGATGGTGCCTGGCTGCCTGGCACACGCTTCTTCATCTCTGGGATTCCAGAGGGAGCCTGCAGAAGATCAGGGCGAGGCGTGAACGAAAGTAACACACACACTCAAACACAAAAAGGAAAGGAAAAAGCAGCATGGAAAAGAATATTTGCTTTCTAATATCACATCGAAAAAAAAAAAGCTGGAGCAGAGAGACTGAACAGGAGTTAAAAGACAAATTTTGCTTTTGATTTTTAAGTGCATGGTTTCAAGACTACCTCTGACGGATGAACAGGACTGCAACAGAGGTGAGGGATGAGAAAAGGATGAGAGACAACACCATTTGTTCCCATGAGCCCGAATCCTGGGAGGTGTGACAGCCAGGGAGCTACTGTTTTCTGCTACGAGGATTTGAAGAGCTGGCCCCAGGCTTCCCTCCGAGCCTGGCTTTGTTTGTCGTGGCTCTCTTGCCCACTCCTGGACACCATCAGCACATCACACCCAGAAGCTGGTCTGGGCTGCTCCAGAGCCAAACAATGCCCAGGAGCTTTGGAGCAGGGAAGCAGGTGTTTCTCAGGGGAGAAGGCCAGACTTTAAACCAGGGTTTGTTACCAGGCTTCCTCACTGTCTTGGGTCAGTGATTTTGCTTTTCCCTCACAGTTGCCCTTACACTATAGTAGAAATTGGCTATCTTTCTTATATTTTCATCTGTAGGAGTCTCGCTCAGCTGAATATTCCTTCCTCCCACTCCTCTTCACTTACACGTAAGCTTGCAGACACTTTTCCACCTTCCCCTTTCCTGGAAGAGAGGGCAGGAATCCTCCTGTAATTACTTACCAGGTCTCAAGTGTCTCCTGTGTAGCCCCTCTGCTGCATCTCTCCCAGTTGTAAGAGACCAGAGCCACTTTCTGCATTGCTCAACACAAACGGAAAGTTGAGCTGCGAGGCTGGAGTCCTGCCATGCCTCTTTCCAGATGACGGCCACGCCAGCTCTCCTTTTCAGAGCTATCCTTCACCAAGGAATTAGGACATTTTTGTGCTGGATGCCCAAGTTCCTGCTCAGCACCTCATTTAAGTGTGATGTATGAACTCAGCTCTAGGTAATGTGAATGTGTACATACGTCTGTAATCAACGAAGGTGACAATCACGCAGAGTTAGAAGCTTTGAATTCTTTGATCTTAAGCAAGTCTGAAAGTTTCCATTCTGCTTAGTCACAGGCAATATATTATCCTGATCCCAGCTGCAGACTGCACGTTTCTTATTAAAGATAGCATGCCATGAAAAGGCCTTATAAGCATTCAACCCACCATCAACACTTACTGTTTTGCAGCAGAAAATGACAAATTGGGCTAACGGCACTTTGTGAACTATTATAGCTAAGTGGGTTAGCAACAGACACAATAGTTTAATTCTAGATGTTCGACTCTCACTGGTGTTAGAAACATCTGTGTTAGAGATTTGGCATCTCTAAGAAGTGAGTAAGAGAAAGACAACGTATGTTATCAAAATAATTTTTTTAAGCACTTGGTATAGGACACACCCCTAGTATACAAAAATCAGAAAAAGTTGCTGATACACTGTTAGAAAACCTTTATGCCTGTAATTCTCATAGAGAAATAGCGTTGAAACATAAAAATGAAGAAGCCTGCAGAAAACAAAGCAAATTTCAAAAGCTACTACCTTAACATTGTCTGTCCCCACTGTACTGCCTGGAATAATATTCTAGAGAACAGTTTTTATTTATTTTTAGTGTAGTTTTTACTGCCAATTTATTGAAGCAATGGGTAAAAATAACTCCATAAATATCTGCAACACCAGGACTTGACCAAATGCAGTCACTTCATGAACTGTTTGCATTTAGTCAGACTCTCAAACCTCATTGAGGTATTTCCTCATAATCGTACCTCTGTTATCACTTCAAACCTTAAACAAGATTTATCTCTTCTCTGTTCTGTCATATACCTGTATGCCTTATCCTTCTGGAAGCAAGTAGATCACCTGGAACCACCGTACGGACAAAGCAGCATGCTTACAGCCGTCGCTGGACACACACAGACTTCTGCTCAATCTGCTCAAGATACAGAGCAACAGAGACCCCCCTTACAAATTTCTGTAACTTTAATTACAAAGTCAGACTACTACAACTGCTTTCTACTAACGCTCCTGGATGGGTGGCTATCAAAGGAACACCTTGCTCCTACCATTTCAGGATAGGCACCTAAATCTGCCAAACGAAGGAAAGGGTTCACGATGCAATTAACTAGGAAGAGTGAAATAAACATCCTTCCTCCAGCACCCAGAGGCATGAGCAGCCTTTGAGCTATCTTTCCAGGTCAGGCAGAGGTGGACCCCAGCTACGAGCATGCATTTAGGTGGCATTCATGTGACTAGAGGCTTTGCCTGGTGGCCACCAAGATGAGATGTCCCCTGGCCCAGCCCCCACGTGCCAACAGACCAGCCTGTCCTGCCCACACTCAGCACGTTGCCATCCCGCAGCCAGAGATGCCCCCAGTGATTCAGCAAGATGCTTTCATAAGCATCATCCCCTCTGATCCGACAGAGGGGCTGAGGCATGCACAGAGCAATGGAAGGATTTAGCAGGGTTTTAAAGCAAATTCAGGAAAGAGACAAAAGCTACACAAGCTAATCGAGTGGAAAGGCAAACTGCTTTCTGACATTGTTATTCTGTGGTTGCTGAGCTCCTTCTGAGGGAGCTCAGTGGAAAACACATCCAAAGCCTGTCATTATGCTCCATAAAAAGAAGGCAATTGACAATCCTCCTAATCAGTCTTTTGTAGGATTACTTATACCACAAACATCAGCTTACTCTTTCTAAACAACATATCCGTTAATGGTAATATTAACTTTTCAAATCATAAGCATCAATACAAGATGGAAAAGCTTATTTCCTTATATTATGTAAACACACTACTGTAGTGTCCCATCCTGAAATATCTGATGTTTGAAAGTGTTTCAGCAAGATTTTTAAGTGTGGCCTTCAATAAAAAGCAACATTTTCTCCTGAAAACAAATGTATTTTAGCACTACAGTGAATTACACTCCCTTGTGACACACAGCAATTTTCACCATCAGCACTGCGAGGTCATTTAGCAGAGACATGATACCAGTAAAGACAACTATACTCTGTGTCATCATATTTTATTGCAAACTTGAAAGACACTATTTAGCACAACCTAGGGTAGTCTGCAAAGATTTTACTGTTTAGTGTACCCTTCATCTGCACTGTAATTAAAGATGATGAAACTTCATAGTTTCCACTTTGAAAAACGTTAGCCTTGCTTTCTAGCATGGCAGCAGTGTACTCTTTATAGATTTTAATCAAATCAACAAAACTTCCTATCAGCAATGGAAGAACCCTGCTTATTCCAACTACTGTTTTGTTTTTCAAATCTTAAAGGATCATCTTTGTTCTCTTCTCTCTGAGGTCTTTGTAGCTCTGCTAGAAAGCTCTGTCATCTCCACCTCACAGGCTTCACGTGGCTCTCCACAGGCACAAAGCGCGCGTCCTCCTGCCTGCCTGCCAGGGGTGCAAAGCCAGCAGCTCCAGCTGGGACTGGGAGGCTAAGCAGAGGCAATGCCACAACCCGCAGAGGTGGAAGAAGCCGTGCCCTTGGAGGTTTTCAAAACATGAGTGACCTGGCCATGGGGCACAGCCCAGCCAAGCTATGAAGTTAGCCCTGACTGAGAGGAGATTGAACCAGGAACCTCCAGAGATCCTTCCTGCCATAAAGCAGCCTTTGCTTCTTTTTCTTCTTGAAAAGTTCAAGGGTCTCAGCATAACAGTATTAGCTCTTGTTTTCTATACACTTCTAAGCCAACTCCTCGGAGTGTTGAGTATAACTTTTTCTTGTTTAAGGACTATTTAAATATTTTCTGAATAGCATATGGGAAGATCTCCCTAGATGCAGAAATGTTTCTCTGTTACCTTCTAACCTGTAGATTTTGGCAAGCACAGAAGTCACATATACCCATCAAGAAGCATATGTCCAATAAATACTTTTTTGGACCTTTGTCCTGTGTTAGGTTTTGGACCATTTTTCTCATCTTCTATTTTTATGGGAGCTGTAAAATATAAAAGGTTTCTTCAATGGATCACCAAACTTCATGTTCCTGGCATTTTTTCTTTGAATTCAGTGAAACGTAAAAAGTTGTAGACAGTTGTAGAGAGAAAGGGGTTTGATCTCTGCTGGAAAAAAAAAAAAAGAACAAAGGGAGAAAAAGGCAAGTAATGGGCTTCAGTATTACAGTGGAGAAATAGGTATGATTGGCAAATACAAATGTTGCAGAAGACACAAAAAAACATTAAAATGGCTTAACTGCTGTTATTTCACTACCTAGAATACCTGAAGAAAAGAGAACAACTCTATGCTCAGTTTATTTTCACTCGCCCTAAGCACTTTGCACTTAGCAGATGCCAGCATATGTTTTGACTAGAAACACGTAATTAAACTTGCTTGGAAACGAACAATTGCAATAGGTAGGGAACGAACAGAGTTGAGTCACTTCACACCAGCTTGCATGAAGCAGTATTGCCCAGCAGGACAATCCACCAGCTCCAGCATCCCAGCCAAGCTCAGGACACCAAAATGTCTGACTGTATGACAAGGAGTTTGAGGAGTGAACAGGAACTGCAAAATGGGGAAAATGAGCCTTCTGCACAGAAACAAAAATGAGATGTGAATCTTAAACAAGAACCTATTGCAACCACACTGCATTGCTAGAGTATTTTCAATACTATTTGTACCCCTCCATCACTGCAGTTGAGACTGTACGATTTCACAATTTACTTCAATTTGGGGTGGGGTACCCCCCTCAAGTCATGTTCAGCTGTGGCTTCAGCGTGCATACAGATACAATGTATGTACCAACCTCTGCTTTTCTAAAGTAAGCTGCTTCTGCTCAAGCAAATTAAGCATATGGACCCAGATACTTGAATATGTTTATGCACCCAAAGATTTTGGTTTGTGAAGATATGGGTCACTGCTGCACAGAGTACTAAAATTAACCTTAAAAGGCAGGAATCTTGCTAGCTAAGATCTGTAATTATTTTTTTTGTACTATTTGCATGAAATCTGTCCTTACTCCATCCTGCAGAAAACTTCCAATAATACAAGTTTCTATGTACTTTACCATTCTGCCTTTACACAAAATAGAGCAATCACGTGCCGACTGCATAACAATACTAGATTTTATGCAAGTTTAATTTGCTGCCTTTTTTCCAGCTAAGCTACTGCACGATTCACATATGCAAGCTCAACTTCTCCTCCCATCATTTCTTCCTTCCAACTATTGTGGTCCTCTACCATGTTGCACTCAGCAACTCCCAGCCCCATGTCTGCCCCACTTGCAGCCCTTTGTTATATATTTAGGCTTTAGCCCTTTGTTATATGTTTAGGCTATTTCTAAGCTTTACCGGCTCCTTGCACTCCATTTTATTTTTGTCCTACACCCGCAATTTCATCTTCTGTCACCAAGCCAAGAGATACCTCCCAGGAGCCTGAAGAGCCACTTGCACCTTTCTATGCCTAACTTACTCAGTAAACATAAGCCCTGAATTTTGCTTGTGTAGCATTTTAAATGCCCCTCCTGGAAGATTCCTGAGCACTGGAGCTATCTCATTAAGTCCCTTAGCATTGAAACAAGCCAGGATCAACAAGCGTAAGGAAAGGCGTGCCCTCTGGAAACCAGCAGTTCAAAAGAACCTCTTCAGAATGGTGTGTAACAGACACCTCAAGGGCCGCAAACTCTTTCTAAAAATAGCTTAAATTTGGATACAAAACACCATTCTAAACAGAGCTTTATTTTGGAGAGCTTGAACTTGTATACAACTAGCTGGCTGAAACAGGAAAGAACAGGAAAAGAATAGGGAAAAGAACAAAAATCAAAACAGAATATGAGTAAAGCAGGCAACTAAGCAACAGAATCAGCCACCCTGAATTCAGCAGTCAATAAACTAAGTTTTTCCCACCCTTTACCTTCCTTATCTTGTCTTATACAAAGAAAAAATGTTAAATTTGTTCAAATGAAACTCATTAAAAAAATTCAATTATCAAATAAATCCACCAAAAAAAAGTGACATCAAAATAAAATCTGCATAAAATCAGGTTAAAGACTTAGCTACCAAATAATACTTGCCAAAATACATGCCTGAACTATGTGACACTCCATGTCCCTACTACCCATGGAGAAGACACACAGTGCTTTATTGATAAGGGCTCTGGAACACCTCTGTGGTCTGATGGGAATCAGAGACACAAAAGAGATCTCCTGCCTGCCTCCTGCTGCTTCCTCTTGAACAGTAACAGCGATAACACAGTCTATGCATAGATAATTTATTTTATCCATTTATCCAATGTCCAAGTAAAGGCGTTCCCAGCCCTTATAACGGGAAAGGAGACTGAGTTAGTACCAGCTGCAACAGCGCGTGAGGAGAGGTGAGCAGGAGCCCGCTTGAGCTCAGCGATGAGCCAATTAATTAGCCGAGCCCTTCCCTAGCTGCAGCAAGGCACCTCTCTCGTTTGATGACAGCTTCCAAAAACATGAAGCCGTGGGTGCCACTTCCTTCACACTTGTATTTGCTGTGAGCCCGAGCCGCTCCCTGCAGGGTGACGTGCCTTCTGAACCCTCGCAGCACCGTGGGGCTTCCTATGGTGTTAATCCTGGCTTATCCCAGGCTATAGGTGGCTATACGTTCAGGCAGCAGCAGGCAGGGCTCAGCCCTGCGCTGTGGGGAGCGCTCTGGCCCCCGTCCACCGGAGCACTTAGCACACGGCTCGTTTGAAACATGCCAGCAGTTCTGCTGAAATTCGGAGAGTCACAGTATGGGAAGAGCCAGATTATGCCCTGAAAACATGAAGCTACATTAAAAACAAGCGCAAAGTGCAATTTAAAACATTAATACAATCATTTCACTGGATCAGGTAAATAGATCCTAGTAGACAACTTGTTCTACAGCACATTAACAGGGTCAGAGAGCTCTCACAGCCTGCTCATGGCTCAGGTATGCTACTAAGTGGATTAAGCATAAGAAAATGGAAAGTTCAGGAATATCATCCATTGCCTCCAAAACCAGTAAGAAAGGCAGAAGCTGAAATCCAAAGGATGCCTTCAGCTCCTGTCCGGCGGGCAGCCTTCTGCGCCACGGTGGACGTGCGTGCCCTTCCCTGCGCTGTACAAGCTCGCTCTGCCTTTTAACAGTTCCTCAGGTCTGCCAAATTTCTTTTCTTTTTGACACTGACATAAGCAATAGAACTGTATGAATTATTCCCCTGAAAATGCTATTAACATCTCAGCACTAAAATTACATTGTGTCAAGCTACAGACGAAAAAAAGTTGCATTTGCCGAGTAGAGAATATTTTTGTAGACTCTGTGCTTCCAGGATAGGATTAAAAAAAAATATCACGACCACTTTTACTTGTGTGCCTAAATATTAATTTACCCTACGGATAAGAAAAAAATGAAACCAGTATGCGCATATCCTACTGATATGATCAGATATCCTGAAATGTGAATGTGCCATGATGTACTGTTTTTATTTGAAAACAAATCTGTTTTTAATTTCAAGATCATAAATACATCTGTTGCTCAAATGCATCCGAAACAAGTCAAATATTTTTTTGTTACATATGGTGATCTACACCTCAAGTGACAACCTCTGCGCTGGTTATCAGCCTACAGGGACAAGATAATAAGTAACCCCCTTGCTTCAAGAAATATTTTATAACACAAAATGTCACTGCTTTGTAAAGCAGTGCTAGCGTATCTTAGCAAAGCGTTTTGCCAATGGTGTTTTAAAACTTCAGGCAATAGGAGCTGTAAGCTAACAGACCTCCAACAACATACCATTCTCAATTTTGCAGCGCATGAAACTGTAATGCTTTCACCACTGTAGCTGACAGCCACAGCTTCTTTAACACTATCATAAAAAATAAATTAGAATTTTTTTTAAAAGTAATAAAACATGAAAAATTAATTAAAAAATTAGAAAAAGTCTAATTAGAAAAGCTTTCACTGGTTTCAGTGAATGCTAGCACACAAAATCTCCCTTTTTCTGCCACCCAAATCCACATTTATTTTACGAGGTCTGGTGGCAAACATTGCTTGAGAAGTGTGGTTCAGGGCTCGGCTTCCTTGCAGAAAGGGCCACGTGCCATTGGTCGCACAGACCTCGTGGGTCTGCACAGCGGGGCTGGAAGCCCTGCGGCCGAGAGGAAACAGGGCACAGATTCTGGGGAGGGAGAGACACCACTACGTGGCCTCACTGGAGGCCAGCCACGTGGCCGCAGCCTCCAGATGTCAAAAAGAACAAGACGAGGCAGAGGGAGACATCTGCCTGCACCCCATAAGGATGAGAGAAAAGCTAATGAGTGAACTGCCTCTGTGGACTCCATTCAACTGGCAGACTCAGGCTACAGACGAATTGTCTTTTGCCACGGCTGCAGGAGTGGCTCGTGTTCAGAAAGCTGACAAACCTTCAGTGGGAGACCAGCAACTTCAGGTTAAGGAGTCATAAATGTTCCAGAGTCTGAGAAAATAGATGGGGGAGGACTTAAAACACTGGGCAGAGTCAAGAAATACCAAGAACAACTTCACCAGGCAGTGCTTGCAGCTTCATGATGAAGTGCGGGATTAGCTGAGGAGAAGGGGAGCTACCTGCACTAGAACAGGAAGGCAGGAGCAGGAGGGGGAACTTGTTGAAACCATGGAGGATTTTAGCCAGATGCAAGAGTGCTTGAAAGCTATAAGAAAAAGGATGGTAGAATTGCTACTTTTTACACCTAGATTTGTTCATTGTACACAGGAGACTCTTTTAACATCCTTTTCAGGTGCTGAAGCACTCCCAGACACTTTGGTGGCTGTGATGCACGCTGTCAGAAGGATGTTTTCAATCCTTTCACAGTGCTGCAGGACTGCTCTTCATAACACCCTTTTTGCTGGTTATTTTTATCAGTTATCACACAGTTAACATAACAGATTGCTGAGCACTGACCGTTTGTAGGAAAAGATTCAGATCAAAGTACCACACTCTCTGCTCTGCTTCTCCGGATGCTAGCACTTGCTCCATAAACCAGCTGCTGCCAGGAAGTTCTGCATTTGCTTGTTTAAGAGGGATCCCACACAAGTAAGCAAGGCTATTCTTCAGAACTGATAAGATCTAGCTGATGATGAATCTGTCCTGTTACGTTGCTATGCCACCACGTCTTACCGCTCCATAAATGACTGAAGCAATCACCCTTCTCCAAGCCACCACCTGCTTCTGTGAGCCACTGCTTTCATACGCAGGGAGCTTGCAAGGTGAGCTTCAGATACTGAGCTGCTCAGTATCAAAGGGCCATATGATCTATTAATATATTTATCAAATTCCCCATTTCTATTTCAAAGCTGCTGCAGAATCCAACTGCCCTCATCACTAACAGCCTCCTTCCAACTCCAGGCCTACACTTATACATAGTTTATAGCATTTGGTCCTGAATAAAAATTATTCTTTGGTTTAATACAGATGGTCTTCACTATTTTCTTTCAACGATGAGGAAGGCCAAAAAAAAAAAATCCAACAAATTAAATTTTGTGACACAATTAAAGCCAAACAAGTTTGAAAAGCAACTGGTGGCAACAAACAAAGCAATAAACACTTCTGAATATGTAAATGAGTCCATCAGTAAATGGGAGGGGGAAACCGCATCCTACAGGCTCTTTCACCAGCAAGAACAAGCACTATAGTGACTGAAAAGGCCCACACAAAAGCATAGACACACATAACGCACAAACTTCACCAAGTCATCACAGCTGATTCATGCCCTCCTACAGAAGTATTGAAGAGGCTGCTGTACAGGTCAATCTGAAGAAAAAATAAAAAAAAATAAATTTATATTCTTATTGCAGTCCAGTGTCAACCTCCTTTGAAGGTCAGTTGAGTCATCATTTCCCCACATTATGAAATACAAATAGGAAACAAACCCAAGTTCAATCAGAACTTACTGCATGAGCACCCCTTCAAAGACTATTCAAAGCAACTGCTCCACTGTTCCCTCTGAAGGTCCTGCCATGTTCCCACAGCAGGTGGAGGCTCTCCATGAGCCGAGCAGTGAGGGACACGGGAATTAGTTGTTGGCAAACTGTGGGAGAGGAGTGGCACCAAAGCAGCGCCAAATCTGGACAACATCCCCATTGCACTACCCCTGCCAGTGCCTCGGAGACACAGCCCAGGCACTCCCCAACCATGCCTTCGAGGCACCTCTTCCCATCCTGCTGCCGCTGCTGTGTGACACAGATGAAGGTGCCACTGCAGCCTGGGATGCTTTTTAGACAGGTGCATTATCAGACAGCTGACCCAGACAACTGAAAAAAAAAATCATGGAAGGACATGGGAAAGATAATACATCACAGGCAATGCATGGTGAAACCAACAGCCTTCCTTTTGGGACACGCATGTTTCATCATATCGTACCTCCCCCTACCTACTGCTACCCTTCTGCAAGCAGCGCGAGACGACTTCGTTTTCTGGAATAAAGGTTACATCCAAACACACTTTTACCACACAAAGTCAGTCCAAAACAACCCACTAAGGTTAATAACTGTCCTCCTGACCCTTCTGAAAAGGGTAATTTTCCCAGATCGGATATGGTTCAAATAATTATAGAATGGAGATAAATAAAAACACACACAGTAGGCAGTTGCTTTAATAATATTTCATGTGTGACCCACAAAATGTGTCTGGAAAAGACTCACAGAAGGAAAAACAATAAACAGAGAGCTCAGACAGCTAATTAACACTGCTAATTCAACTTGTACCCTAACATGCCACTTACTGTCATCTGCATTCAGTCAGGGAATAGATGGCTACAGTTCTCAAGCGCTGCTAGTAAATTATTTTCATGTTGCCCTTTCCCTCATAAAGAAACCACCACGGTGACAGAAGATGCTTGTGCTGCTTTCTGAGGGAGAGATTTCAGGGTGGGAGCGCTCCCATCCTGAGAGGCAAGTAGCAAAAAGCCTCGGACAGCAGAAACTTTCTGACTTCCACACAAAAGATATTTCATTTCAAACTACTTATTTTTTTCACCCTTTTCGCAATGCCCATCTACCCATACCCCTCCATTATTCCTGATTTCAGCTCTATTTTTATGCCTTAAATATGTGCAAGAGCACATAAGCTGGCTCCTAAACTGTCTTGCTGGTCTTTGCCCAGCATCTCACCTTAAACCTATTCACCTATTCTTTTGCTGGATTATGAATTTTAACTTAACCATATACTCCATAAATAGACAACAAGCCCCACAACCACACCGAAAACACAGACTTAACACTAGTTTATCACTTGTTAGGGCAGGCTATGAGATACATGCTCTCCCCAGATCCCGTGGATTTGGAGAACTTTAAGAGAGTGCAGAAGAGCTCTGACAAACCTCCTGCAGACATCACATAAGTGAAGCAGCCTCCTGCAAAAGTCTGCTTCTCTAACCTGTACATAATTTTCTTAACTGCAAAATTTCACATCTGCACAGCAGCAAATACAAAAGTCATAATTTATGACACTGCCGAGTGACTTTTCTCTGAAACCTCAGTGTTAGCTTTGGTACTTGTGTTAGCAGGTACTGTCTCAAGATGGCCAGCCTTCTTTGTTCCTTGCCTTTCGCTCCCCTCAAAGCCTGTCCCTTCCGATTTCCCTCCAAATGCAGGCCATCAAAAGCAATGACAGGCTTTTCCTAATGAGTTTGTGCCAGGGCAGAGCAAGCACCCTCCTCTCAGCACAGTTGGGGGCAGCACCACCTCTGCAGAAATGCAGTGGGATACAGCCAACAGATGCTCATGGATTTGGGAGCATGAATCAGACACGGTCAAGTAATTTTGAGGCTCTTAATTCTTATACTTAGCACAATTCCCCCGATAGACTGGGTGGCACATGGAGACCCACCCTATACCAGCTACAGACAGGTTACGCTGGAAACACTGCCCATATTAAAGGGGGCAGAAAGGTGATCAAAGGGGTTTATTTTTATTTAGTTTGCATAGCGGAAAACTCCCTTTGGGAAAAGCAACAAATTTTAAATGAATTTCTTGGAAAAGACCTATGGATTTAATTACTGTGGAAAAAAAGGATTCACAGAATTTAATCTTAATTTTGGGATACTAGAAAACATTAAAGAGAGTTTGGGAAACTTGCAAAGAAAGTCAGTTTTCAAAAACATCCTGCAATCTCCTAGCTAGAAAGAACTGGTGGGAGTGGGAAAATACATTTGGAAGTCAGCAACATCTGCGCTGTTTGGGCATCAGTGATGGGCGGGAAGGGAAAGGGGAGCAGCTTCAGTGAGGAACGGCTCTTTCTCAAGCCTGGTGGCCCAGTGTGCTCCTGGGTAGGATGGCCAGTCCTGCGGCCATTAAAACATTTCTAGATTGATTTTTCACCTCTCACCAACAGGAAACTGAAACCTTAAGGATTAATGAAAGTATTTGACAAAAATACTATAACTATATAGTCCATCATGCTTGAATTAAATTATTGCAATAATAATTACAGACTGAGCACAGGAAGATTTTTGAATGCACTGTATCAACATACTTAAAACAAGATAAAGCATTCTCAGCACCAGCATAAACAGATTATGACTACTTTTTGCACATGGATACTCGTGCCTTGCTTTGGCTTTCCTCTCCTACATGACATATTTATGGAAAGCAAGAGGAGAGGCAGGAGAAAAGTGAAAGAGCTTTATTTCAGTCCTTCATATAGTTGGGACCTTATCAGTAATAGGCCACTTTATAATCATTAATTCAATTCAAAGTACATAAAACACTGAGAGCAAAAATAAAAGTCAAACATAATCAAAAATTCTGTCAACAATGATATGGCTCACAGAAATGTGTTTTAAAAGCAGCTGTGCAAAACAGTTCACAAGCAAAGTTTATAGCTTTGAATTCACTGAAGAGAGTAAATGTTAGCAGTCTCATACTGCTCAGCAAAGTGATGATAACATGACAGGACTATTTATCCTCTGAAACAACCACAACTCTCCAGGAACAGCTGAATTAGCCTGTATCTTATAAATGGCTCAGGACTACAGACGTATGTAACAGCAGCAGATGCATGCAGCCCTCCACTGGGTAGCATCAGAGTCAGAAGCTTCACCTTTCTCTAAGCAAGCCATTAGACTGGGGCTGCCCACCAAAGGCTGGGACCACCATATGATGCCACTCTATGTGGCATTAGCATGGGCCCTTGTCCTGGTTTCAGCTAGGACAGAGTTAATTTTCCTACCAGCACCCTACCAGCTACAAGGAGGAAAATTAACTCTGTCCTAGCTGAAACCAGGACAGCCCTCTAAACACAGAAATGAAATCCCCGCCTTCTAAGGCCATATCATTTTTGAAATGGTGAAAGCTTCTCTGTGTTTGTCTTTTTTGAGCACCAACTTGATTACACCCAAACACAATGGAGAGAAGTTCCTAAATCCTGCAAGATCACTTTTTTTTTTTTAAATAATCCATCTTCTTACACACAATGTTAATATACTGGAAAAAAAAATTTAATAGTGCCCTCAACGTACACTGCAGGATTATATCTATTGTTTTATTTTAAAGAGCTGTTCTTCCTTATTGTGCCCATTACAGAAAGCTGACAAGATTCTCATTAAAGAAAAGAAATCTATTTTGAATTGTTTCTACTCCTGTTCTGGTTTCAAAAATTTGTACTAGAACTTTAAGAAAATGGTGAGCCTGGGCTTGAAATGTCTCAAGCATGTAAATTTTCCAAACAAAAGAAATCTAAGAGTATTCCTGCTCCAGAGCTGACTCACATGCAGAACTAAATCATATGCATGACTATTTTATGACCTTGCTTGGAGTCAACACAAAGTCAAGTTGCACTGCAATTTAAATTACCTCCAAACTTCTTTTGGCAAGAACAATCCCTTGATAGTAACTAGCACTATTCTTTTGAGACCTGATTTTCTAACACCAACACCTGCATTCATTTAATCTGAGTTTTTCAGACTCATTGGCATCACCTGCTGCACACACTAATGCATTGCTCCAGGCTCTTGTTGGAAAGCTTGTCTGATGCCTCAGTTCTCACAGGATTTGCCACTTTGCAGCAGATCCCTCACTTCTTTTCCCTCTCCCTTGAGCATGATCACACCCACAAATCTTTCGAAAGCCTTCAGCTGCTCTTTGATAGCTGTTTTGTAGACTGTCCTACTTGGTAATTTCATGGTTTTCTTAAATGAAAAACGTTCTCTCCTACCATTCACGTAGCAAAGCCAAAATATCAACAATCTTTCAGGAAGCAAGAGCAGACCATGGGATACTTTAAACACCTCTCCTACATTACTGCAGTGCTACCTGTTTCTACATGGAATGTTTTTTTTCCAGGCTTTTGAAGTGAAGCCACCTGGAGGAGGCAACACAGGAGGGGCTCAGCTGTGCCAAGCCACAATATAGCTTAGGGAAAGAATTAAAGACCAGCAGACTATGGCACTGAAATGTAGTAAGAAGGTTATTATGCAGGATGTAATACAAGCTGAAATCTGGTCAGGGTAACCCCAAACAGCACTTTCTCTTTTATTAGTACAAATGGTTGAAGCCTTGCTGTTACTTCTCATCCAAAAGGTTTCAGCTTTAGTGCACTGCACTGATTAATTAGCACTATACAAGAAGGTCCTGCATAATGCAGAGTCAACCCATTAACTTCACTTGGCTGACGATGAAACTCAGACCGTAGGTCCTGAAAAAAGCTATATATTCTCCAACAGGAAATAATTTCTACACCACTAAAATGTCCGCATCGCTGTTGTGAAACACTGACTACTTAACAGCACCACTACATTCATTTTACTTAGAAGAGGAAAATGAAGAATGTCTAATCCATGGAAAACTAGATGAATGCACACATTAAAATTAGTATTGCTCTCACCAAAGGGAGAGTGAAGATACTAGAATTAACAAGTATTTGGAAAAAAGCTACCACAACAAGTAAACATAGACTAGTGTCGCACTACATTGAAGCACCTTTTTATTATTACAGTTGCTCCTGTGTAAGTTGGCTATGCAAAAAATGCCTAACAGAGGCAAAGGTTTTTTTTAATAGTTCAGCTAGCATAGTTAACATGAAAGGCAATGAGCAGCACAAGCTTGTGCAAACCAGAAAAAAATAGAGAAATTACATTGTACAAGCTAATTACATGGATATTATTGATATACATTGCACTTTTCCTGTAACAAATAGAAAAAGCAGGAGATGGTCCTAAAAGTCTTGCTTCTCCAGATACTATTTTTTGCAATCTCCTATTTTTAATAAATTTAATGTTATGCTTATATATGGAAGGGAAGCAGGTAGAATACAGCACTGCAAGCCTGTTATTGCTATGAATGTCAAACCATCAGGCAAACAAAAGATCTGAAGAACAACACTGATTTGGTTTAAGTGCTGGTATAATTGAAGACTTTCATTTTTATTGTGCCACATAATAACAGTGGTTAAAGTACTGTATCTCCCAGCCAGAAAGATTCTGCCGTTTAGAGAGAGCCTTTGTGCACTTAAAATGCAGAGCCATTTGAACAAGCACAGTAGCTCAAGAGGTGCAATTGCCATAGCTCCAACAAAATAAAGAGAACTATAGGAAGCAGAGAGCTCTTCATGCTTATCTTGGCCTGTTTTTAAAATAGGAAATAACAATATTGCATACACAGTCAGCTCCAGAGGGTAATATATCCTCTTCTAAGATAAGTATCTAAGGCAGATATAAGAGAAGAACTGCCTCCTGGAGTCGCCTGCCTCTCTCTCTATTGACAATTGAGAGACACCAGATGAATCCTACTCTTATTGTCAAGATCTGCATAATCAGAGGTGCACAGTAATGGATTCAGAACACAGATAAAGCACACCATTTAAAAAATGGTGCAGGTTTTATTTTAAAGGAGAGAAATTACTTTCCAGGTTTGCTCATCTCTCACAAGAGGATGGTCCTTTCTTTTCCCCTGAACCACTCCTTTTTTGAAGTGTTTCTGTATAATTTATTATTTTCTTTTGTTTATATGAGTGCACGTCTATATATATTCCCCAAAAGACATCAGTTAATGACATCCAGCAATTTAATACTAATAGCATATAATAATGCTTAGAATAAATATGATGTCTCACTAAGCCAGTGGTACCCATTATTCAAAACCAGTATCCTGATGTATCTAAATTATTGTTTCCTTAATATTTCATCATGACAAAGAACTACTTTTGATATCAATTCTATTCACAGCAGCATTTCATCAAATAATTTAGAACAAAAATTAAAATTCTCCAAAAGAAAGGCCTACCCACAAAAAAATTTAGCCCAAATGAGTTGCTGTAAACCACTGTAAAATGCACTTAACGCACAGAAAACGCATTCATAAGACATGATTACATAAAGCTGTAGAAAACAGTATAATACAACGGGAAATAAAACGAGAGGAAAGCTGAAAAAGAGAAGTGTTACATGGTTTTACAAAAAGCAGAAGTTAAACTTTAACAGAAAAGAATATTAAAGATTAAGTTGCTTTTGTCAAAAGCAAATCCACAAAATACAAAGTCCTTAAGGTTTTGAAGATTTTATGCTGCTTTACTTCTACTATGCTAATTTTCTGACAAAGAAGAGTATCCAGAAACATTTCAGTGTAACCATGGAGTCCAGAAAAGGGAAAATTACCTATGAACAGTACTTATTCCATCAAAGTATAACTGCTTTACTTTTAAAAATCTGTACTGTTCTAGTTTTCTAGAAGCAGTTCTGATCTCAATGAGATATTTCTGTTCAAGGTAATAGACTGACAATATCTACATGCTTTTATTGACAACAGTTTTTTAAAAATCATATAAATTTCTAAATAAATTTATTCAGATTTAATGCAGAGCTCATCTAAAAGCAATTGATGCAGAATTGAACTGTGGATGCCTGCTGCAACAGCATGAATTAAACTTATGAAACTCATTCCTCCCCTTCTCAAGCACTTCATTAGTCCTTTCAAACCCTTAGATTTTGTTTCTCTTAGCTGAAATATGTAAATTGCTTTTCAAAAGCCATGTCTTTTCAACCAGTGTTTCCCCTTTTCCCTATTTCTACTGTTGCTAATGTCAGCTAAAAGAGCGTAATTAAAGTGAGAGGAGATATAGGAAATACATGCATTTGATCAGTGGGAAGTCACAGAGCTGCAGTGATTCTTACCTGATTATTTTTTAAATTGTGCTTTGCAAAGCTACTTTTTGATTGAGTCTCAAAATGATTATGTTTAATTCTGGAACAGGACCTTATAATAGTTCTCTGCTGTTGGGTAAATTACAGGATAACATTAATATGTTACAAATAATAATAGAAATAAAGTGAAAAACAAACCCATATCTCTTTACAGAGGTAAAGTAGGGTGGCCTATGCTGCTCAGCAGCTCCATCAGTGACCTGCTGGATGCCAAAAGGTCCCACTGGCAAACAGGCAGCAGACACCAAGTCAGGGAGCGCCACCATGGCTGGCAACAGAGCCTCCAGCCAGACTCTTACTCACCAGAGGTTGGAGCCAACAGAAACCTGATGACATTCCTCAAGAAGTGACAGAGTGGTTCTGTGGCACAGAATAAGCTCAGGTGGGAGAGAGGACACGAGCGGAGGAGACAGGAAGCTGCGCATAGAAAGGGCAGAGCCATGTCTGCCTGCACCTGGGTGGGTGATGGTCACACCTGGGGTGGGGGGAGACTGCCCAGGGGCCTGACAGCCAACTGCTGTCTCTAATTATTCATGAGTATTCCAATTATTTAGATGACCAGAAACATTTTTTTTGCTGTCAGGCTTTTATTTTTTATTTTTTAATTTTATTTTTTTCTCCCCGATTATCAAAGGACAACTTTCTTCTCCTGAAGTTGAGGCCACACAGCTTTTAAACATCTCAATATTATCTTGTTTATTTCAGAATTATGCTCATATAAAAATCTAGTTCCAACACACATATTTATGTAACAAACCTCCAAAACAATAGGCAGAAAGGAACTTTGCCTGCTAACTACAAAAGAACAAAGAACAAAATGATCATTGCTCTAAGCAGTAAACCTTTTTTGGTCTTTTTTTTTTCTCCTCCCTAGAAGTCCTTATTGAAACCTTTCTGTGAGGACCTCTGAGAGTTACCAAATTCAGGCTTCTCAGGGATGCAGGAAGCACTGTGTGGTATGAAAATGCCCACCAGACTGTGCAGGTTCACAGGAAACTGATGTTTAGGCTTTGTTAAGAAGAAACATAATTCCATTTTCTAGGTACATTTTTAAGTACTTAATCCTAGGAAACTTAAAGGTTCTAAATTTTCATAGTAAACATTTAGCACATTTTCCAGCTAGGTATCCAGAACCGTCCCAAGGTATATGCCCCAGATATACCCCCCACATTATTTAATACTCTTTAAACTCCCAAAGGTGAAATTAGTTACACTATTTAACGGGCTGCTGTAAAGAAAGTGTAAGCATGCAGCAGGGGCGATGCCACATGCGGTGTCACACGTGCCCCCTCCTGCCAGCCTGGCTGCCCTGAGAAATGATGACACAAGCACAGCAGCCTTAAATTTAGAGGTTGTAATAAGTAAAAGTCTGAGACAAATGATCAAAATACAGTGACCACTGGGTTCTACATCATGTAAAAGAGCTTCCGCAAAACTCGTCTGTCACCACTAATCAAGAGAAACCCAAGAGATATATAGTGAGGATGCAACGGCTGGCATCTCCTGGCCTCCAAGCCTGAACACAAGTGATGTTAGTCAGATCACCTGTACACATCTTTTGGTGCTATGAGCATGCTGCCGTAACGACACAAACGGGTAAAATCAACTTGATTTGGGATTAACTAAAGTAAAGCCATCTCTCCCTTCCAAAAGATCTCTGAGTTTGTTGCACTACTTTGCTGCAGCTCAGCAAGGTTTAACTTGGATAGGAGGAACCGGTGCTAAGGCACCAAAGGCAGTTCCCCATGGATACTGCTCTCCTAGGTCACACACCATCTAAAACACTTCCAGCTTTCCAGGAATCCTCCCCTAACAAACTGATAATGGGCTGGATAGTTCTGTACTGCATCTTGGTTTTCAACTGGAAACTTTACCTTCACAGCAGGAAAATAAAAAAAAAAAAACGGGTCTGCAGCACATGTAGAATATTCTTATGTCACTAACTCTTTAAGGGGAAAAATCTAGATTAACATCCCAAGGACAAAATCATTTTTACTAGTTTTTGCATATGCCTTTTTTACCCTAATAAAATTGGCAAAACCTTGGTCTTTTGTGGAAAATGGCTGCCATTGCATTATCATTCTATCCTTTAAAATATCATTTATAGCACAGTAGAACAGCTAAAAATTAATTATTAATTAACTGGATATGTTTTTATGCAAGTTTGCTGGGACTTTAAAATAAGCACTTTTAGAGCCTGGTGCAGTTAAACAGTATAGAATTTAAACACAACACTAGCATTACCATACTGCATCTTCTCTTTCCAAATATGTTTACTCATTTACTTTTTTTTTAATGCAAAAATCCCCTGGAACTAGTTACTTGGCACTAATTCAGAAGAAAACCACGCAAAAATGCAAACCTAGAGAAACTGAAGATATTTCACCGTTTCCATTCAGATAAAGCAATTTCTTGCAACACTTAATTTAAAGCCATATCTTACTACATTCACATTACTGGGACACTAGTTAAGAGGAAATAAAATGATGCAGTGCTCCATTGGCTAGCACATCAGTCAGGACAAATTGACAGAAAATAGTTAGTTGAGATTCCTTGCCAATAGAAAATCCTTAGTAGACAGCACATCACGAGCAATTCCTCCTAGGTTACTGAACTGCTTTAACCAATAACTAACTTTGAGGCTAGTTTCTCTGTGTTTTTTAAAGCTGCTTTGGCACAAGACCTTTTACATAGGGCAATCCTTCACAGTATCAGCTTGATAACGAAGTACAGAGGAGTGTGGGAAAATGAAAGGAAAAGAGTAAAGGGGAATCCTAACTTTGAATGTTACATTCAAATGCACAACATTAAAAACCTAGTTCAAATTCACCAGAATCGGAAATTTTAAAGTCAAATGCTAACAATTATTCATTTGTTTCTGTTTATAAGCTGCAGGCATCTCAGTTCAGGCTGTATCTCAATAAGACTGTGATCACTAGAATAAATAATGCATGCTTCATTTTGATTCCTTCCATGTACCTGTTATGTCATTTATTCTGGCATCCAAAGGAAGCCCATGAAGTGTTCAGAAAGCCCAGCTAGCAGTTGGCATGGCAAAGAGGACAGATCCAGATTCAGTGAATGCATCTTTGTGAGCACTGATGAAGTAACGCCCCAACCAAAATCAGTCTACAGAACACTGAATTTCCACAAGAAGAAAGCAATGGAAATAACAAAAAATGGATTGGTTTTAATACTTACTAATAATGATTTACAGTTCAAAAAATGGAACGTTACTTTAGATACGACACTGTGAACTGCAATGAGCTATCAGCACGGAGATGCCGAAACTAGAGTTCAGAAGCAGAAGTATCCAAAACCCAAGCTTTCCATTACTTAGTGTTGGTATAGGAGGTTTCAGTATGCTTTTTGCCATAGATTGTTTCGAGTGTTTTGAGCTGAGAAATGCATCTGCAACCAAGATCCAGGGCTAGGCCTTTTCCATGTTTTGTTGTTGCTGGTTTAGTATGTGGTGGGTATTTTGTTTGGTTGGTTTTTAAGTCGGGTAACAGAACTGTAACACCATTGAGCAGTTGCTGATGTTGTTCGTATGAGTTGTCTATGTTATATAACACTTCAAAATACAGCTTATAGGTCTTCGGACTTCGGGGTATCTAACACAGTTTTTTTATTGAGTTTCCTACTCTTATTTTCAGAGTGCCTTCCAAGTAAGTTGATGAGACTATGTACTTAAAATTCCCTGGTAATTCTTATAACTTAACATATGGTCTGATCTACTTATCTTGTTTGTAGATGTCCTGACCTTTAATGTTTTATATATTCTCTTTTTAATTATCATAAATGTCTCCTAAACAGCACCTGGCATCTGCTCTTCACAGCTTTTTTTGTCCTCCTGTGCTGACTTTACATATTCAGTATTTAAAAAAAAACCTTTAAATATTAAAAATACCATATGAAGTTTCTCAATACACAGGAGGCAGTTCAGATTTTGTTCAACTTTTTGTTTTTAATCTCAGAAGAGCTGACTGTGCTTTTCAGCCACAAAAAAAAAAAGCCAAAATTGCTATCAGCTGGTCTAATGTAAAATGAAGTTACAGTGGACAGTCAACATCTAGATGCTGATGTATAATTTTGTATTTCCAGTACTTGTAAAAGTCTTTCCATTTCCTTTTCAAGTAACTTATTGTATCTCATCACCTCCTCTAAAAGCCTGACTTCATCAGCTTAATGTATCTTTCTGCAGTAGGTTTACCTGGTCTAGCTACTGGAGTATGAGATTCAGGAGCAAACTGGAACTACTATTATCATCTTTATTTTGCAGATTCTAAATGTCTATTGCTGCCTTGAATATTTCTTCCTCTTCTGTAGGTTTTGAATTCAACAAATAAGGACTACTTAATCTCACAATAAAATTGCTCAAGCTACTGTAGTTAGTAGTGGTAGAAAATCCTCTAACATTCGTGTCATGTGTGGCGACGTTCAGTTTACTTCCTGATGCCCACCTTATATTTAATCTGGTTAGAGGGAAGCTCTGGGCTAAGCTTCTGGGCTTTTCAGAAACTACGTTGAGTCATGAGCGGGCATGATAGTGAGGGGGAGACCAAGACGGCCTTCACACACATCCTCTCTTTGCTTGAAGGGTATGACTGCAACAAGAAGTGATCTTGATGAACAGACTGCCAAAGCAAGCAGTTTTTTTTTTTTAGTTTTTTTTGTTTGTTTGTTTAATTGTAAGGGCAATGTAAAATGGCATTTCTTAAACAAGAATTTAAGACTGCATCACTATTTTATCTTTTTTCAGTTTGGTCATGAAGGAAACACTGTGGACTGTATTCTGTTGGTAGACACAGGGAGCAATTGCAGTATAATGTGGTGTGACAGGCCTCTGGAAAAGGACACCAAATCCTGTTTGCACATACAGGACAGACACCCTTTTCTCTGTTTAAAGAAGTTAGTCCTTCCAGCAGACCTATCACAAAGTTATTTCATCATGAATTAGTGCACATTCAGGATGCAAAAACAGACTCAGAAATGCATGGCACATTGCTGATAAGGAAGAGGAGAAAAGAAAAGGTCAAGTCTTTGAAGTAAATCAGCTCATTCGACAAATAAAAAGCCTGGTTAGGGAACAATGCAGAACTCGATGAATACCCGGGGAACTGCTTCTCAGAATCAACAGGTGCTAGATAACCCATCAAACAGTATCCACTTTTTTTTTCCCCAATAATTTGCCGGTAGGAACAAGTGAGTTGATGTTTTCCTTTCTATTTATCTGGTTCTCCGGTGTCAGAGTGGTATGGTTAGTGCCTGGGAGACATGTCATTTGAAATGCAAAGCCAGCTGCAACTGTAAGAGAGGCAGGCGGAAGATGCCTTCCAAAGGATGAAAAAGGCGTGCTATATATCTGGCCATTTCACTGTGTAAATAACTTACTTCCACCAAAAATAACAGTAACCAGTTTCGTTGGCAAATATCCCTATCCATTTATACGGGATATTTAAACATGTCTTTCCATTATCAAGTGTAAACACATCTCTGGAAACTGTATTGCCTCTGTGTCACTTCATTACAGTACTTAAGCATATCATAAGAATGGCTTTGACTAATGCCATTAATTTCCCTCTTCTGTTCTCACGGCTTGCATCTCTGCTTTTCTCCGTACTTTTGCATACTTCTAAGGACTCTGAAATCTAGAACAGGAGTAGAAAAGGAGGGATACATTTCATGCAGGCAGTGTCACATCTTTTCTTTTAACTTGAACCCTAGCCACAGGCTTAAGGTAAGAAACATTTACAGATTTTAACAAAGTTATTAAGCTATTCCTGAAAATTCAGTACCAATCTCAAACAAACTTTGCAGTAAGAGCCCAGTCAAAACCCTCAAAAGGGAGAAGAGGGAGACAGATAGAACTTTAACCTCAAATACATAACCTGATATTTGGGCAGGAGACTGGGCTGCTATTTCTGGTGTATTAAAGAGCAGTCAGTGGAACATTATGATATCCAAATTTGGTTTGTCAACGTTGAACTTGTGTTTAGCCAAATGAACAACTAGTGCTTTGGATCTCATTATTGCATGTCTGGACACTGTGTAAATCAGAAGTGATAGTTCAGTTATACTATGAGGAGCCTTGCTTTTAATATTATTGTTTATACAATACTTAACATTGCTCATGAATACTACAAGCAGAGTAATTGTAGGCACAAAATACAGACACAGTTCAAAAATAAAACCGAAAACTTCTGTCTAAATATTTTCTCCAACTTATTCTTTGTGTTTTGAACTATATTTGTAACATAGCTACAAAGAAGGTTTTTGGTGTTGTTTTTTTTTTTAATACATAGAATACATTATGATATGTCTGATAGTAAAAAGAGCATTCCATTCAGCTTGGATCTAATTTGACCTAAAATACTACACATTGAGATAAAGACGCTTTCAAGCTGAAGGGAGAGAGAGCATTTCAAGGTGTGTATAAGGATGTTTGCACAGCTCCAAAATCTAAAAAGGGAAACATTCTTGTAAGGTTCTTTTTTAAAGTTCAGCTTTTTAAAATATCCTCAAACAGCTAAAGATCTGTTTTCTATGCATACTGTAAATAAACAATGCTAGGCTAGTCCATATAAAAGCAATGTGAGTACCACCCAACACAGCTTTTCTGAAGTAAATGTCAAGTATTTAACAGGTATATGTAATACAGGAAAAAAACTCACCATGGACAAGGAAAAGGAGAAGTATATATCATGTTTCAGATGACTGTAGATCATCCAACCTGTAGCCCATCATACCACGCACTGCTGAAAAATTTTGCCATAACCACCAAGATCTAAAAAAAAAAAAAAAAAACGCAAAATGATAACAATGAAATAGTGAAAACTGAGTGTTCCCTATTTAAAATACAATTCTCCATTTCACTGTTTTTTAAAACATACTTTTTTAAAGACAGAAAAAGCCTGCTGCACACCATCATGATCCAGCAATAGCTTCTCTTAAAATCATTGCAACATTTTTTGCTCAGATATTTCATCCGCAGTACTTTTGAAAGTTTTTCAGCTTTCAGGCTTTTCAGGATTCAGATTATCATAAAACAACAATGAATAAATAACAGTTTTATGCATTTTTACTCAAATCAATGGTTGCGAGAGCTAACTACTTTATTTTCCTTTTGTGTTTTTAAGCAGGAATTCGCATTGCCAAACTGCGCCAAAGCACAAACTGCACACACACAAATTAACTAAGTGCAGGGAAGAGCAGAGCAGCGGCTGGGCTGCCTGACTGGGGCTGGCACCTGCGCTGACAGGAGGCTGACGATGCCCACACTTCGCCTAACACTCAGCACGCTGCTGAACTTGGGTAACGAGCACACACCAAGCAAGGAGCACTCGTCTTCTATCAACAGCAACATCGTATTCATCCTGATTCTGTATCACTACATGTGAATGCCAGAGCAATGCAAAGCTCATTGGAGGATCTGATTTGGAGTTGTATTTTTCAGTCCAGCTGATGTGCTGTAAGGCAGGAGAGGTGGGCATAAGCCAAGTGGCTGTACAGCTGAGATACAGCTGATGGGTTTCACTGAATAATATGTGATGCCGGCACAATCCTGCTTTTCCAAAAAATCCTTAGGAGAGTGGCTTGAAAAATACTTTTAGAAAACCATTCTTCCATGCTGCACCACAGGAGGTGCAGTAGAAACACTGACCCAGAAATTTGACAAATTTGGGATTTTTTTCATTCAAAGTCAAAAAGGCATGGGAGAGGTCTGACAATTTTGAAACATCCCATTTAATTATTTCCAGATTTCAGGATTTTCTCTCGAAAGAGGCTTTTTATTTCAGTTGTATTTTATTTCAAAACTGAGGTTAAAATAAAGTCAAAACTAAAGTGAGCGTGTGATCAGAACACTGTGGTTGGTCTTTCACAGAACATTTTGAAACCAGGGGGTCCAAAATACACTTTTAATCAGATACAGAATAAGATTTCAAAAATCTCTTTCAAGCAGGGTTTTATGTTTTCCATGGAACTGTGCAGATCTTTAAAACTATGAAATTGATTTTCTTTTCACCTTTAAAGGGAAAAGCTTAAGTAAAATGAGTGTAATTTTATGACCATTTTCCACAGATTGTTTTCGTCTGCATCAACCACATCTTCCTTTTGCCCCCTACAACTAAACTCTCTTAATAGCTGGAGGGCAGCTGCATGACCCCTCCAAACACTTCATCCTTCTGGGCTGCTTTTCTTCTCTAAAAACCTGTTTAGAAACTCGGAATTACAGGCTCTTCCAAGCCGTACAGAAATTTATGAAAATTGAATGGGTAGAAAATGTCACCACATGAATTTACTACAACCAAATCTTCTTACACAGATTTATTTTACAATGGAAATAAATTTTTAATTGACATTAACATGAGAATATTTTATCACCATGGAGACTTCTGTGAAAGTCAAAACAAGCATGCTTAGACATTACAGTCCCATCCAATCATTGTTGATGTGTATATTCTTCTAAACAAATACTTTCCCGCACTCGTTTTCTAAGGCTCTTTCAAAGGATAAAACTACATATTTTCAACCAGGGCCAGACTTTCTGCAGGCTCTCTGCAACTTTAAGCAGATCCTTCACCAGACTGCTTACTGCTCATGCTTCTTGTGTCCCCGCTGTCTTTCAGCACGAGGGAATGGGAATTGGGGAATGTTTCATTCCCCGAGCCAGGTCTGTCTCCCCAACCATTCACTCCCTTGGCTACAAAACCAGCAGCGCTGGTGTGAGGGATGGGTAGCGTGGGGGCAGGCAAGCACAGAGGAAAGGCTTGGCCTGGCTCTGCGTGTACCCAAACACGCTCATGCCCCTGTTTTGAGAAATATTGCACCTCTGAAGACAGCATTTCTATGTGTACAAGGGTATTTTAACACAGTGTTGCAAGTTCACAGCTTTGTTATAACATGTCAATGTACTATACAGTAGAAACTTCTAAGATTTACAGCTAACTAAAGGCAATTAAATTTAAATAAAATGTGGAACATTTGACACAGTCAGTTGGGGTCCTTCGTTTCCAACTCTGAACTCATGAAAGGGCACCAGCCTGGCCTTTCCAAGACAAAGAGGTGAGCAATGGGGTAATCAGATTTTCCCCTCAAGAGCAACCTTTCTTGGACAGGATTAGACCTCAGGTGATTAAAGTACCAAAACAACAAACGACAAAAAAACAATAATAATAATTAAAAAAAATCTGTGAGGAGACAACTGTCCTCTCTCTTTTCTTTCCTTTAAGACAAAAAATTCATGCAACGACTCCGGAAGTCTTTTCTGCTCTGCTCTCCACCAGAGCACCATCTTCCCCCCCCATTTTCACAAACTTCATGTCTTTGCAATGTGAGGAGATGTAGGCCACAGAAAGCAGACTGCACATGAAACAGGGTCCAGCCAGACAACAACAGTCCCATTATCTTCCTGAATAATTGCACCTTCTTTAATAATTCCACCGTTGTGACTTGTGGTAAGCGCATGACTTTACTTCATTGGAGTAATAATGTTCATGTGATCGGTCCCTGCATCTCAAATATGACAGAGCTGACTCACTGCCGTGAAGTGCAAAGTCACTAAAACATTTTAACAGAGGCCCCTAAGCATCATTTAATCATATTATTGAGGCCTTTACCATTCAGGTGGGAAGATTTGCAGGGCTAGATGAACAAGCTGCTCTTATGGATGCTTTAGTGACCAACTTAAAACTGAAAATGGCGTTTATACAGTCTGCTGACTGCCTTTATCCTTCAAGAAGACATTTACAAAACTGAAATGATGGAAGTTTTGGCATTCCTCTGTTATTCTGTCATAAAATTAAATAGCATAAAAGGACTTTCATGATTTCACATACCGTAAGAATATGAAAGAAAATAAAACCTTACAAGGATGAACACCATTATTTGAGCGCGCATGAACAAATAAGGTAGTATTCTCAGTACAGAGGCTTTTTAAAGATGCTGATAAACATTAAAGTTACTAAACTCTGAGACTTCTTTGCTGCAGTCATCTAAGTCATTTTACAACAATAATAATATTTTAAGCAGGTGTGGATTGTTTTTTTGTTTTGTTTTGAGAAAAAAGGGAACTAAACCCCCAAACATATGAAATGGCAGCAACTATAAATCTGCTTGCTGTAGCCAGTCGTGGCCTGTTGCCAGCCAGCACATAGATGGCACAGCGAGGGTCTACTTGCATCTTCCCTCATGGCCGCACAGCACCTAGTTGCAGCTCCGGGTGCACGCGGCCGTGGGGAAGAGTGCGCTCCCCCCACACTGGCACCGCGCAGCCGGCCCCGCGGCTGGAGTAGGGACTGGCACCAGCACCTGCCTCCAGCAGGACGGGCAGCACGCTCCGGTTTTAAGGGCAGAGAAATGCAAAAAGATAGTCTCCAAGGCTGGGGTCAAAAATTTTAAGCTTGGATTCACTTAGAGCCACTTTTATACCACTCCTATGCCTCGCTGCTGCCTCTGCAAAAGCGCTTCTAGAAAAGGGTAATTTCTTCAGTGTCTTATGCAGCCATGTAAGCATCCAGATGGAACATGAATTAGCAATTGATTTCATTAATTAGAAAAGTTGCTTTGAATGATGTAATCATTATTGATAGAAGTAGTTTTCAAGGTTTGTTCTCTATCAAAATCTGTGCCACCATTTCACTAAGGGTAAGCCTTTTTCTAGCAAGCAACCTGCACTGAAAACTAATCAGAAGCCACGGGTTTAGTGTGTGTATTTCACAACCTCTGCAAGACTAATCTTGAAGAGCTAATTGCAAATGCTCAGCTGACACTGATAACATTCAGAGGCCCTCCTGTTCTCTCCACCAAGGCCATGCACGCCTGCTCCCTTGCTGCTCACCTCCAAGAGCAGCTCACCCATGCAGCCTGTCGTGCCGTGGCAGCTTCAGGAGCTCAGCATGCATCCCTCCAAAATACACACTTGCCTGTAACATACATCAATTTTCACTCATCAGAATGCATCACAGAGGAGATCATTTTATGTAAATGCAACTCTACGTCGAAGCATACTTCTTGATGCCCTTTCTTTCTTTTCTAAATTGAACCGTGGTTGCTGCCTGGCAGAGCGTTAACAAAAAGAAAGCACAAAAACCCAACAGCCTTGTCAGCTCCACGCTGTGCTAACCAGAACACACCGCGTAAATGTGTATGACTGCTAAGGAGCTTTTATGATAAACACCCAACACACAGCTCGTTTTAAATCACTGATGATATTCAAACTGATCGCTATGTATATGATTGTCCTTATCTGCGTGAAAATCTCTCATTGGGTTTTGTTATGCCACAATCTGCACTGATAGCATGTTAAATGCCAATTGATTATTATAACACAGTGAAGATTAACAATATATTAATTGTGTACAGCAGGAAGAGAAACTGGATTTGTCCCCTTATAATGAACAAAACTGGATCACATCCAGATGACCGCACATTTTGGCCCCTGGCAACTCTCGTAACTGTTGTTTTAATCAAACTTTGTTTTATGTTATGAATATGCAATGGTTTAGATCCATGGAGTAGCCTGTTACTGCTTGAAACCCTCAAGTTTGTTTTAACAGTGAGACCTTATAACCACAATGCCTAATGAGCACTGATAAAGTGCTTTTTAGTCCTTATACAAACTCTATTAGCCACTGACCTATTTTCAAACTGTAACCAATCCAGCTCACTCTTCCAACAACAAATCTGCTCCTCAGAGGCCAAAGAATATGATTTTCCATTAAAAAGCTATTTTCCAAAAAGAATAAATGCCCAAAAAATGTAATTAAGCTGTAACTAGGAGCACAGTTAATTAAAAGTGCATCTAGCAGCATGCATTGTTCAAAAAAATCTCAATTTTCAAAGATTTGGCTTATACTAACTTTTCAAACAATAGATTTTCGATTCAATCTCAGGAAGGAAGGCCCATACACCTGGGATCTCTGGACAGTAAGCAATGTTTGTAATAGAGAAAATGAAACCGTGAAACAGAAGTTACATTTCCCTTGCATCCTTTATTGCTTTTTTTCACAGTGATCGCCTACCTTACCATATCCTCATTCAATGACTGCAATGAATTTAAGTCTATCTGCCTCGATGCTTCAATACCATGACATATATAACATTATAAAACATTTGAATTTATTTCTAAATAAGAATGAATTACTGGTGAAGAGAATCAATGTGGTTTGAAATATAGGCAGGATTGTACAGCAGAGTCACTAGCAGTATCCATTATTTCTGCTGAGCATTTATTACAGTATTTGGATGGACATTTTGCTCTTAATTTCCCATTCAAACCATGGCTCGCATCTGCATTTAGGCTATTTACTTCACACCTGCGTGAAGCCTCACGATGCTATGCTGGGATTTGCCTGTGTGGCTTTTAAGCTGTTTGTGGGAAAAGTACCTGTTTTGCTGCTGCAAGGGCACAGAATAGCAGAGTCAACATATCAGTTCATATCAGCAGATGCTGAATATCATCTCTTACATGCACATGCATGGGAATAAACCATGCTTTTACTATCATGAGTAGCATTTTAAAAAGCTGTGTGATTTTAAAAAGTCTTTCCTCCTAAATCAACCCATGAACTTCCCTTGTCACTCGCTCTCTTCCATTAGCAGGACATCAGGCAAAGAAATAGGGCTAATGTATTTCCTGTGAGAGAGCTCTGTTCTGAGCAAATATGTAATGAAAATGTGACATTCGTTCTCCAGTGCTGCCGTGCACATCCTCTCCGTGACCTACAGATGCTGCAAGACTGACTTTCACAGCAGCATTCAGCCTCTAACTGAGCTCTTGCTGATGGAGGTCAGGAACAGCTGTGCTCTGTCCCTGTCAGCTACCTATTTCTTCTTTTTATGCTAAAGGAACAGTTTTAGATTTATTTTCCACCTGGCAGAAAATGGTTATTTTGGCACCACCCCCCTGAATATTTTTAATGCATCAACAGCAGAAAGGAGATAAAGGAGATGCCACCTGCCAAGGACTCCTCTTCTCAGTGCATTGAAATTCTGTGAACAGCCCTGACACTGCTTTGCAAATCAAGCAGTCTTATCTTCATCTTCTGTGAACCAAATAATATTTGGGGGAACTACAGAAGCTCCCGTGCAGCCTGTAGTGCTACACCACAGTTAAAACCCAACCCAACATTTTCCGTACTGTTATTTCCTCCCCTTTTGCCTGTGTGAGGTAGGAATGCTTTGAAGTAAGAGGGTAAGGAGCGAAGTCAGAACTGATGGCTTGAACAGATATTCTATGGGCCAGCAATAACAGTTCATTAAGAAACAAGACTAAAGTGACTCCTTATCCAGGAACAAAGTCTTATCCAGCACTGACCTCAGATGAAGTCTGAGAGCAGAACACGGCTCCTCTGGTCAGCTCATCTGGAGAGAGCAGCAACATGGTTGTGCTCAGCATGTGCCCGCAGAACAGTTACTAATCCCTTAATGAATTGGTGATAATTAACAATAAACCTCTAAATATGCCAGCCATGTCATCACTTGTGGAAAAAAAAACAAAGTTTGAAATATCACCTATAGTGTGTCATAGTAAAACCTGTCTGGGAGAAATGAGGTTGGAACAGCTTCATGGCACCTCCTCTTCTTCAATGTGTGTCAACAGCAGTGATGTGGGCTGGGACTCAGCGGTGAGGGGGTGGCTCAGGGTCGGTTTTACCCTCCTTAAAAGGGTCATTCCTCCTCCTCACTGGTACAGAGCACACCATACACCACTGCCCACTAGCTGGGATTACAAACTAATGAAAACAGCCCTGGTTTCTTGGGAGCAAAGACAATTTTAAGAGGTGGGGGAAGGAAACAAGCAACTATAGAGCCTTCGAATTACAGGATAAAGTAATTTAAAGGTAATTTAAGCAGACAATAACCAACCAATTTGCAGTGCACACACTGATGTTAGTGTCAACCTTATCGATAAAACTGTTGCACTCATGGCCTTCATGTTAGTTGCATCAGTGGTTTTCACCTGGCAACTACTGATGTAACATTTGTCTAATGTTCATTAGTTATGATTTCTCTCATCATGATGCACACAGTTGCTCTGAAGGCCTTAACTCCAGGGCCTTGGATCTTGCACAGTGTTTTCTACTGATGGATGCAGGTATGAAATGCTGAATCTCCCCCAGAAATACAATAAGAAAAAATAAAATAAAAAAAAAAGTAGAGGCACTTCAGAATGGAAAGGAACTTCGTATCTGTACCTTCTAAACTGAAGAAAACTCACAAGGGGACGAGCAGAGAAGTGGGCTATTGCAAAATCAGAAAGATTTTGCAGATATGGAGATTTGAGAATTACTGGTAATAAACTTCCTGATAATTTTTTTTCAGAGACACGTGGGAAGTCAAATATGTTCCCAAAACTCCAAGTCCTCCTCTGCTGCCTAGCCATAAATCAGTCCTGAGCCCTCAACTCTGAGAGTTGGTGCTGCTTTTTTAGTAAATCATGCTACCAGCTGAAACACAGCCAGCATCAGCGTGCTTACAACAGTGCAGCCAGGCATCAGTCAAAAACCCTCAGGGACTTTACAGTTAGAGGTTAAAGCCAGAAACATACGTGCACTTCTAAAAGGGTGCAGCAGAGAGCACTGGAGAAAAAATAATGATGTTTTATAACCCAGCTGGGAGGAAGTTGAAAAGCAGCGGTACTGCACCTCCCCTACCTTGTACTTGGCAAGGATGAGTTACGGAACACTACAAGTGCTGTTTTCTCCTGAAGCTTACTAGCGATGCTCTCACAATTACAGGGCCGCCTGTTTGGAGCTGCAGGCTTGGGACAAGGGAAGACCAGAAACTCAAAGTGGAGAATACAGGAACTAGGACGAGGACTGACTCTGCTTCTCAGGGAAAGCAACCAAGGGACTCATTTGCCAGAGCATTTTCACTGAGGGACCAAAGGACAGTGGAGATGGCAGAGGCACAGCCAGCAAATTTTCTTCTTGCCGCTAGAAGAAATGTATTGGAAGTAGCCTCCTGAAAGTAGAAGGGAAGTCACAAGAGATGGGAACAAAGAAGAGTTAGAAAGTTTTAACACATTGATTTTTCTGTGAAAATACAGGACAGCAAAATAGCCAAGGAACAAGTAATTTTGCTAGAATGCATAAAATGTAGGAAATTCAAATGGCTCTGAGCTAACCGAATATCCATCAGTTCACAGTCTACGCAACTCTTTAAATTGCTGAGCAAATCAGTTCAGCAGATGTCTTCTGTTATTACGGCATAAGTACACATTGTACAAACCCCAGATAGTCAAATTATATTACTGATTTTATAGGGGGTGATAAAACCCAATTTTTAAAACCTATTCTGTTTTAGCATAATCCTTATCGTAACTTAACCCCAGGCAATGACCACAAAAAAATCAGTAATGCTTTCCCTCGCAACTGATGCCGTTTCCCTGACCAAGATGTTCATAGCCAAATGTGACTGCTCCTCTTCTACATCACTCTTCCTCTGCGTGTCTAGGAAGACACAAAGCTATTACAGTGTCTAGGAAGGTCCTTTTGCGGGAAATAAGAAGAGATGGGCAGTATTTTTTCTGCTAATTAGATATAAACAAATAAGATAAAGAATTCTGATACTACAGGATGTACTGTACTTTGCTATGTGGTAGATTTATTAGTAATAATTATGAGAGTAAGTTACAACCAAAAATCATTAAAGTGAGATTAAAGGCTTACGCTAAACCTATGAAAGCTATGACCTAAAGAGTAACCTTCAGATATTAAAAAAGCTTCCAAAAAGCATGGACGAACATGTTATATATGGAGGAATAATCACACCATAAATTTTAGGTAGATGTCTGAAGAACCATACTATTCTCGTTTTGTTTCATTAGAATAGAATTAGAAATACAAATGAAAGAGTACCCATAGTTTTTAGTACTTGACAGATTTTAGAGGAATACCTTCCTTTGAAATTCCTCATCCCAATACCTTTTTCATAGATGAAACAGGTACAAATGCTTGTGCTCCAGAGAGAACAATATTTGTACAGTTAAAATGAAACAACTCCTCAACCTCTCTTCTAAGTAGCTGATTTCCCAGTTCAAACATTTGGGCTACAGGTCTCTATGCTAATAGGCTTTTTCTGCTTTCGAAGTCTCAGAAACAATGTTATGGCTATGGCAAATTTGCACTTTGGGGACTACCCAGGAGTCAAAATGTGGCAAAGTAGGTTGACATCAGGATATTCCTCATTCAGTTGCTCCATAAAATGCCCAGTAAAAGCTAAAGCACAAAACTTAAAAATATGTTTTCAGTATAGACTAGACGGGATGTGTTAGCTTATTTCCTGAATTGCTTCTCCCATTTTCTACCAGAAAAGTGCCAACAGGGTGCAAAATGGAAGAAACTTTTTTTTCCCCCTTTACATGCTTTTCAAGGCTTTTTTGGCACTGCACGCTTCAACTGAAAGCCAGGCCATTTTTCCTCCCATTGTACACAGTGTTCCTGCCGGGAACACCTCGCAGCAAGGAGAGGCCTGCTCAACACCCCGTGCAGAGAAATTGGAAACAGGGGGTATGAGGGAAGACGGCTGCAGGATCCAGAGGATGACAGGAAGAAAAAGAGGGTGGGAGGCTTTTATTTTCTTAATTTGCTGTTGTTGTTGCCACAGTTTTTAAACAAATGCAGAGGCAGCCAGCAGAAGAGGGTGCAGAGACAGCTCAGAAATCCAAGGGCATCCCAGAGGGCTCAAAGCAGAGCCTCAAGGCCTGGGGAACCGACACCAGGTTTGGAGGCTCTCTCTGTAAGACCACGGGCTCTGCATGAAACGCACCACGACATGTGTACAGAGCCATACGTCCAGCCGAGGTTGGCTGGGCCTGCAAACTGCCCAGAAATGGTGGTTCTCCCAGGCACAAGGCTGGCATCCAGCCTCCCTGCCTGCCTGCAGCTCACCACACTGCAGGAGGGGCTTCATCTTCTCAGCAAAGCCCTGGGGGAGCCTTCAGGGTTTCTCCCGTACTCCTGCTGACCTAGCCTCTGGAGGCTGAACTGGTCCTGTCCTCCAGGTGAGGCCTGCTGAGATGCCCCTGTGATCCTTCAGGGCTTCTGCACAGCAGGCATGTGGCTGAGCAATTCCTATGCTTTCTGGTCTCTCAGCCTAGGCTCTGCCACCTGGCCAGGAAAGAATGAGTGAAATTCAGGGGGAAATCTCAACTAAGCCTCTGTGAAAGCACAAACAACCTTGGAAGAAGCCTGCATGCAGGCTGTTACGCACAGTTCTGTCTGTTTTCACACAGAAACATATCAAAAATGTTGAAATATTGCTCAGAATTGTATTTGGGTTTGAAGTAAGTGACCACAGTCCGTTTTGACTCAGAGTCTTGTGTCAGAAGCACACAAAGAAGTGATTTTAAGTTTTCTTACTCCAGTAAGAATGAAAAATCAGCATTACACAAATAAAATAAGAAAACTGGAATGAGGACCCAAACATTTACACAAGGATAAGCAGAATGCAGAGGGCTACTCCAGCAGCAGCATGGCACCACAAGCGGGTCTGCCAGAACAGGCCCAGGGCCCAGGCGCCCAGTACCACACGCAGCCCCGCTCCTGTGCAGACACCCCCCTACCTGCATGCAGACGGTGGTCTGGAATTTTGCAAAACGAACTGTCCTAACGCCGTGTTTGACTGGTGAGCACCGCTGAGCATCACCAGCATTCATTAACACCATCCTGCTGAAACAGGCAACTGCTAAAAGAGAAGGGCACAAGCATCCAGCACCGGCTGTCCCTTACCTATCAACTCCTCATAGAGGAAGAGGATTCCAAGGCTGGTGAAAGTTTAAAGGATGGGTTACTGTTCTTTTTCTACATCATATCTGTTTCAAAAGCCCATAATAAAACAATTAGAATAATTCAATAAAACATCAACAACAAAAGATGCTTTGATTAAAACACAATACTCTTGTGCGGTCACAACTTTATCCCTCTATCTTTATTATTCATGACTGTTATCTCATGCTACCCACGAAGCCATGTAACTTCATAACTGTGCTTTATACAACATAACAGCATAATTGTGTTCCTAACAAATCCTACAAGTACAAAACTGTGATCCTGCATTGTGATAGATACCAGAAGGGTGAGGGGAAAAAAAAAGCAGCTATGATTGTTTCACCCTGGTGGAATATACTAGAAAATCTTTTATTTCATTTCTATTTAACAAATACATTCTATTTTATTACTACTATTATTTAAAAAGAGATTACATTGAAAAAGTGATTTATATTCCATACAGGCACAATCCAGAGCACATGGTATTGACAGAGCTTTTACTGTGCATCCTGTGAACTTACAACTTTGCATAAACTCCAAATTTCTGTTTGAGGCATATATTTTTTTTCAACAGACAGCTTCTATCTTTTCACATAGAAGATGCTTAACCGTATTCTTGTAACAGTATTAAGTATTAGAGGATTTTGAAAAACTAGTAAGGGTTTGAACACATGCAAAGCAGGTTTGTGTGCTTGTTTCTAAAGGGTAAGCTCTAGGAGAGGATGGAGGAGCAATAGTTTTTTTTTGTTTGGTTGGTTTTTTTAGATTTGTGTTTTGCGTTTTCAGTCTCTAAGAAAAAGCAGAACATCTATTTAAAAAAATAAATCATATGTCTACAAATGCATGTGTTTCATTTTCATTAGTATCTCACTACCACTGTTCTTTTTGCATAATAGAAAGATCATCATCTTCCAAGAAATCCTTCACAGAGGGTCTTTTGTACATTGAGCCCATTTCCTTCTCTATTTGCATCATAAAAGTATAATTACCTAAGCTGCAGGAAAGCAAGATTTCAAATACTAATGCATTTTATTTTTGCATTGCTGATGTACTGTATAAGATCACTGTATAGAAGAAAGGCATCAAATTTAACCCTATTCTCCACTTTGAATAATTAGAATGATACATATGAAATCCTTGTACAGGCACCTGTAAAATAACTAGTGCTATAGCATTAGAAATCAAGTCCAGTAAAACAGCAGTAAATTTCAGACATTTAAGATTATAGAAGAATCATATTCAGCTTATCAGGTTTTCAACCAAAACGTGCTATGCCTAGTTATAAGAAAATCACAACACTGAGTTCAGCTCTTCTCTTTTCTTTACCAAATCCCATTGGCTTAAACTTTAAATGTGGTAAAACTAGAGACAGAAAAAACGTAGATTACCTCACACTAAAATAAATTTAAGGGTAGGTTTAATGCTTTTTGTGGGTAATGATCAGGACCATCTCGACAGTTTTTTTAGTTTTAAAACCTATAGTTCAAAATCAGGTGGATCGTACAATCATAGAATAGCTTGGGGGAAGGCACCTTAAACCTCAAATCCAACCCCGTGAGAGGTAAATAGAATAAAATGAACCTGTGTAACACGACTGCTGCCTCAGAAGGGAAAAATTGGCTGTAACTATTATTACAAAACAAAACAAAAACCACCAAGGATTCTACTTTAGAATAAAAAGATTTTGAGATGGTAAATTTCTTATTTTCATCAAAAACTTCATCAAACAACATATCAATGATACACAGAGAGATACTGAAGCCAAGCACTGCACACTCCCATCTCAGCAAACATTTGCTTTTGAAGCAAACCGCCCATGAACTGATGAAAACGATGAGGTACACAGCAATCCTGAACAAAGCCAATGGAGAAGTACATGCTAAAACCTTATCAACAACCCTAGGGATTATCTCTGAAATTGGCATCTACAGGTAAGACATTTAGGGGGAAAATATTGATTAACTGAGTGGAGTTTAGTTTCAATATAACCCAAGAAAAGAAAAAAAGATTAATACTATCTACATCCGTAATTGCAACAGTACCTGGCCATTCTTGCAAGGTAACATCTGAAACGAGAAGTCTTTTCCCTCCAAGTAGAGAAAACGAGCAATTTCTCAGACTCCCTGGTGACAGGCAACTGTGTACTTTAAATGGTGACCACAATAAGTCAACAAACATCAATGACTGCCTCTTTCCAAGCAAAACAAACCAGTTTTGTAACAGATTTTGTTTCTCCAAAAGTTTAGGGCAGTAATTGTAAATGTATGATTTTAATCTTATCTTTGAGAATTTTGTGCTTAAGTCTGCTTTGAACATCCAGCCAAACTAAAGATTTTCCTGCCCAATGGCCTGAACACATTTGATTCTCACAAAGATTTCAGCATTTTCCTTTAGAAACCAGAGCATTGGCTACTGAAGTGAGATACCTGAAGGCTTTCTATTACAAAATTTCGTCTAACACATTTTATTTCACATAAAACATTTTTTAGTGAACTATATCCTAAGTTCTCCATATTATAGTCATTTTTCCCCAAGTACAATTTACGTGGTTTTGGTTTTTTTTTTGTTTGTTTAAATCTTACTTCTATGCTTTTCCTCTCCTTAGTTCTTTGTCATGCTTGAAACAGTTTTTCTTGCATTTTTAAAGACATTTTTGGAAACTTGTAGGAGCACAGGAGTACTGCACTGCCTGGGAAACGGGCCCAGTGAGCTTAGGCTTATCTCCAGCAGCGGCCAAAAGCAAATGCCCAGGCAACAACACAAACGATCCCCAGGTACACACCATTTGCCCAGCCCCCAGCCACTTGACAAAATTGCTGAGCTTCACATGGTGTCTGTGTACTGCATTATCTCCACCTCCTAAAATCCCTCTGCAATTCTTTATAATTTTCCTCCCTACCCCAAATAAGCTAAAGCCATCAGCAAACTTTGCACCTCAGCTGCTCTCCAATGAAACACGTTTTCACTCAAATAAGCAAGTTTAACATCAGGTTAACCAATTTTTGCAACATCAGCTACAATGAAATCACAGTAATACAAAACAAAGAAATATCCTCTTCACAGGTGGTTCCCCCCCCTCCCAGTCTTCCAATGAAAACACTCCAAAATGTAATGCAGCTGAAAGTCTCGAAGATGTAAGGTTTCTACGAGTTTCAGAGAAATTCATAGTGGAAACTCCGCTCTGTTTTGTCTTGCAGCCTCTCCAGCTGCTGGCACCAAGCACACCTGCAGCTTAGGTCCCCTCCAAATCCTGGCTGCCCTAAGAGGGGAAAAAGTGAACAGCAAACATCAGGAAAACCCTGGGAAGGAATAGGGAGAGGGATCAGAACTGATGATTTTCACGTGGAACTGTGGTAAGGGATGTGACCAGACGCAGAAGGAGCAGTTGATATGTTTGGGATAGGAAGATGTAGATGGCTTAGGACAGAAATAAAAATCCACAGGAAACAAGGCTCTGTTATCTTCTCTACTTATGGAACAAAATGTCCTTTAAATTTCACGTCTAAGTGAACATCCCCATATTAGGAAAAAAAGCTGTTGCTTTACTCACTAATCTGTAAAACAGCCAAAGGTGATAGCAGTATTTTAGCAATGGATGAATTTTATGTGTGAGCACATGAGAGAGTTACCTACCAGAACTTCGAAAGCACATTCTGTTTTTATTGCCCTAGAAGCAAGAAAGGATGTCACTGATAAAGGGAAACACTGTTGTTGTGAACAAGGAAGAAGCATCATTAACTGGCCTGGCATTCCCCTATGCACAGAGATGTTATTGGCTGGATATTGGACACTGGGAGAGGACAGATCCGAATCCACCCAGGGGTGGGCTGGGCAGCCTGATGAGTGCCCCTCAACACATCCTACCTGGGATACGCCAGCAGCAGGACAAAGCAGGCACCCAGCAGCACACCTGGCTGTGGTGGAGCTCGGCTGAACAGGAGCTTCCCCAGGACAGCCAGCACCTGCAGAGCGGGGTGGGAAGGAGATCCACCACAAGAGCCCTGAATTTCCCAAAGGACTCCGAGCAGACTCCTCACTGGAGTGAGGATGGGGGAATCCAGGAGCAGGACCGACCGGCCATGCCACGTCTCAGAAACATGTACTGGTGTCTGGGAAGCTTCCTTCAGCTTTTCTATCTTAATATTCCAAGGTTTTCAATACATTTCAGAAATAAAATGACTCCACCCCCCCACCCTAACAACACCTAACAACCACCACAACCTAACTACAACACCTTTGTGTTGTAGTCTAAAAATGACTACAACACAAAGAAAATATTTTCAAACTTGGATCAACTTTCCTTGTTTTCCACCACTGGTAAGCCATCAACCAACCTTTTTGTTTTCAAGATCTTGCACACAACCTGTACAGTGGCTCATTTGCAAGAAATTAAGTACTGTGTCATCAACATGGGTGAAGAAAGCAATGTTAATTAGACAGCTGTGTTACTGCTCTCAGGACTGCCTCTCAGACCTCCCTATCCACTACTGAATACACAGCTTACCACAGTTTCATCATGCGCACGTGCCCAAAACCATGCAGAAGAAAGTATTATAGAAATACAAGCAAGTGGGAAGCATGAAGGAAATGAAAGTCTGCATGAAGGAAAGTGAAACTGGGTGCAGGCTTCAGAGTGAGGACAACAGGAAGGGGGCTGCAGGGAGTGTGGCAGCTGGGTGCCAGGTAAGAGCTCCAACCCGTGAAGAGTCAGGATTTGTCACCTCGGCCCCCTCCGGCAGCTGCTCCATGCAAGACATGCTACCATGGAAGGCAGAAATGACTTAACGCTCTCGAAAGCAGCAGCCCGGTATTTGCAAGGGAGCGCTGCCAAGGCATTGACCTCTGACAAAGCTGCGAGTGTGTGAATCAGTGGTGCTCAGCACAGTCCCCTCGTAAAATCTGATGGTGAGTCACCAGTCACAAATAGCTTCCTGCTCGCTCTGCAAACAAGGAAGATGCAGGAAAGGGCTGAATGAATGAATAAATGGTTTGTGTATTTCTCTTCTCTGAAACGCTGGCTCTGAAGGGGCACACAGATGGCGGAAAGGCAGAAGTGGTATGAACGCAGCAGCTGCGCATGGGTATTGAGCATGGAAAAGGGTAAAGGAAAGGCAAAGGGACAGAGAGAAAGAAAAAAAAATACAACTCAAGTCAGAAAGAATAATGTCTTCTTAAGAGAGACTGATTCACAGACACGTTTTCAGCTTAAACATTACCATCTTTCATAGACCTGAAAGAGCGATGTCCATCATCTTCACCACAGAGCTTTTACAATCTTTCTTCCCTACAAGATAAATACTCTCTGAAGTGCAGTTCTGTAGCGAGCACTGAAAAAACGTCTTGTCTTCTTCAATTATTACAACTGCTCTGGGATCCCAGACAGAAGTATTTAAACAACAATGCATATCATAAGGGGCTTTATGCAGTTCTGGCTGGACAGACACCTCCCACGCATACCCATATATCAACAGCAAGAAAAAAATGTTGCTCAGGCCATTTCCATTTCCTGAAGACAAAGAATCAAAGACGTCCGGAAAGTCCTTTAAACTTCGAGAGAGGAAAAGGACCTACCAGGTACCCACATACAATGCCACTTTTGCCACCATGTGAGAAAATATTTTAAATGACATAGAACTGACTTTTCTCTGAGAGTAATTAAATGACAAAATTTTCCGCAGGAACTGTGCCAGGTGGGAAGCTGTTGCTGTACAATTTTGTCTGAAATCTGCTAATGTCACACAGGTAGCTTGTCTATTTTTCAGTTCATTGCTTGGCTAGAGCCACCTAAATTAAATCAGGACATGTTACACCCTTGGAGTCACCTGATTATCCCAGAATAGCGTCAGGAAGAGATCTGACACTATTTTAAAGACTGCAATGTCAGCAGATATGGTTGGGATGATGGTACCTGACTGACCTTCACTAGGAAGATGATCCATTCCTTGCTCCTACATACCATTCCTGCAAGGGCTTGACAAAGTCCCTGAACTTTTTTTCACTTTGTCTCTGAAGAGGACTCAGCTGTGTGAGAGGCTATAAAGGTATAGGAATAAAATGGATTAATCAAGTTGCACCTGGATTCAAATTCATCAAATCTACCATTAAAAACAGTTTTTATTTTTTAACAGATATTTTGGCTTCTTAATTAAGGTGGAAATTTAAATTATTATTTTTTCAATATTTTTTACTGCTTCCTGCTGTAAGCATCTTGATCAGTTCTGATCATGTGTTTACAGTGCTTTGGCATGTAGCCAATATGAAAAAAAATCTCATTTATACCATTTTATTTTTTCAATTGTCAAAAAACTATTTTTTTATGGTTTATCATTTTCTGGGAACTGCCAGTTTTACTAATCACAGATGTCTACAGAAAGCTCATTTGGCTATTTAGAATTCCCTTGTGCGCCATAAAAGGCAATTAAAATAAAACTTGGTGTTAATATGTCTTTATCTCATCAGAGACATAGATGACTCATTCCTCCTTTATTACTTTGATGTCCAGCTAGAATAAACCAGGTTTGGAGCAGCAGAAAGAACTACAGGAAACGAACCAAAAAGGGTGTGCACCAGAAGGTAGTGAAGAGACCCAGCTCCTTCATCTCAGCAATGCACATCTCTGCTAGAGCCACAGGAAGCCTGCACTTAAGGAACCACCTTTACCTTTCCATGCCTTTGTCACAAAGCCACAAGAAAGGGGCAGCTCCAGGGACAGAAAGCCAAGAAATAAAACTGCTTTGTTCCATTCCAATGCAGGAGCTTATGGTGCCTCCAGGTGCCTTTGCTTAGCCATGGACATCGATGCCAGAGGATCTGAAGTCCCGGTTAAGAATTCACAGAAAAAAACTGAGAAGCAAAAATATTTATTTTGCAATCAAAACTGATTTGAATTTGGGAACAAGTTTATCCAGTGAATCTACGTCTCTGCCAGCAAGGGCAGAGAGGTGTTCCAAGACACATACACTCCTCTGGAATTATGCCAGATGTGGCAATCAAGAATTATTATTTTTAAAAATAATTATTTAAAATGGTTCTCTTGATAAGAGGAAAATAAAAACCTAAAAGTGTTTCTCAATTGCTAAAAATCCCAGGTACCATATTTCTTGATGCCTAGCATTTTTATTTACAATACAGTTAAACTCAGTGAATCAGTTTTCATCCATTCTTGAAAACATCTACAGCCATCAATAACGTTTGACATACAGTTATTGGTAGTACAAAAGACAGAGGATTCAGTCTTACTATCATAGGATAACAGACGGAGTTTTCTCTATCCTTACAGTTTAGTGCTGCATTTTATATCTATTTTATTTTGAATCATCTTGCATTGTAGAAAGCTTTTCTTCTGTTGTCCCTGTCTTTTTCCCTCATTTTCTGTTATGTGTAATACATTATAATTCTTTCTACATAGATTTATGCCAGTAGATGTGCTTCCATGCTGCAATAGGAGAATATTAGTAATAGGAAAAGAACCTAAATTTATCATAAGTTTTCTAGTTATTCAGACAGGCATAAATCCAGCTACAGAACAGTCACCAAAACTTATTCTTTGAATCCGTAACCATTTAATAAGGAGCCACTGTCAATATCTCATACAACAGGAATGATTTGTTCCCTGGAAGTTACAGGATGAAGTCAGAAAGTAGGGTTTTCCTTCATAAAAGATGTATAAATTACATTGGGCTTCCTGAAAACCTTCAGGAGTGAATCTTGGGCAGGGGATGATACCTTGATGATACCAAGTGACTTCCTTGAAGTCCCCTTATCAAGTGGTGGCAGAGGCAGGGATGGAGGGAGCTTTTTCTCACTCTGATGCCAGTCCCCTGGACTGCACCTAACTGTCCTTTTTAATTCTTCCCTGCCTGCATTTTCTTATCGTAGCACGTTACTGAGGCACAGGCAACCATGAAACCGAACAGAAGGCGTTCTGACAACACACTGCGCAGCTTGCGCATGAAGCACGTGGCCCCTCAGGATTATACGAGTAACTCCTACTGTAGCTGTTACTAGCTAAGGCAAGGCACCCAGCACCAAAAAACACCAAGGAGGGGTGCGTTTGCCTTTGCAGTGCCTTGCCCTGGACCTTGCCCATGGCCGCCCAGGAGCCCTGCGAACTGCCAGACAGCCCAGGTGTCCCACCTGGCCATTCTGGACCTTGCTGCCCTGTCAGGAGACCGCTGAGGTGTTTTGTTCTTGGCTTTGGGCTGAGCATTCAGGGAGAAGAGGAGAAGGTACGAGAAGCAAGAGGGTGCTGTCAAGGTGACGTATGGATCCACAAGGCAGAAACTTCTCCCAGGCCCTACAGCATAAAGGCTATGTCTGCCTTACTAACACAGGCCCACAGCCAGCCTTCTTTGAAAATCTGTGCAAAACTGGAGGAGAAGTCTGCCGGGGGGGAGCAGAAGGCAGCAGAGAAGAAGCCTGAGTAGGGGATTGCTCTGGCAACAGCCCCATGGGGCCTTGTGGCACAGGGAAGGCCAGGCCATAAAGGTGGGACATCACCAAACACCTTTATCAGAACACATGGATGCACTGAGCGTATGATGGAAAAACAAAGCCAACAAGCTGCAGACAGAAACAAACAAAGGAGCCCATTGGAAATTCAGGTGACAAGTGATAGGATGCAAGGAAACAGTCTTAAGTTGCTCCAGGGGAGGTTTAGGCTGGACATTAGGAAGAATTTCTTCACAGATAGGGTGGTCAAGCACCAGAATGGGCTGCCCAGGGAAGCGGTGGAGGTATCTGAGAGACGTGAGGACACAGTACTGAGGGACATGGGTTAGTGATGGGAATTGGCAGGTCAGGTTGATGGTTGGACGCAATGATCTTGAAGGTATTTTCCGACATAGCTAATTCTACAACTCAGAGGATACATCAGTCTTATACATGAGCAAGATGAGCAAAGCCAGCATTGAAGCACTTGCAAAGCAGAGAGACAAGCGCACGTGTACTCACTGAAACATATGGCTGCTCTGACAACAGTGACTCTTACATGGGGCATCTTTTCTTGAAGATCAGTACAGACATTCCCCATCTTCTCCGAAAACCACCTGTAACTTTTTATACTATCACCCATCAAACACACTGTTGTAATCTATTTGGAAACCCTAGTTTTAATTTACTTTTACTTGATTTTGTTACATGTGAACATCATCACAAAATGCACTTTACTGACCAGGTAATTTTGGAAGGTTTTCAGTTGCTTCCTCCAAGCCAAAGTGCAGCAGAAACAGAAGACTGAAAGAGGCATAATTCCAGAGAAAAAGCACATGACCTAGTAATTCCCAACACATGTTTATACAGACATTGACTGTTCCTGATGTGGATATTTGTGAGTTAGGAACTTGGAGAAGACTCAAATCCTTAACTCACGTAAGCCGCAAATGAGCACACCAACATCCTAAACCAGATTTGTAACGCTGACCTGCACAGGAGCATATTGAGGCTGAATATGCTAAGGCTAATAGGAAATTTTAGACTCCTTCACTGGAAAATGTCCCCATAGTCACATCTGGATGATGAATGTTCCCAAAACGAAGGAATGGATCGCCCTGCCGCGCAGAGCCCAGAGCAGGGCTTGAGTGAAGCTGAGGAGTCAAGCCAACACGCCACACAGCACTGCGCCAGCAGAGGGGAGGAGGAAGGAAAAAGTGCATCCATCTTGTCTTTGTCAAGACAAAATGGAGACTTTTCATTTCTTCCCTCACTGGAACAAAACCACAATTCTGAAAGTGCTTTCCTAAAAGCAATCTCTTTGGTTTTCAACCAGCAGTAGCAAGAGACCTTGACAATGTTGTTAACACGTGCCAGCTCCAGGCATCTGAAAGCTGTACATCACATCAGATGCTTGCCTTGAAATAGCAAGTTGCTGATTCATTTCTGATCCACCATACTTGACGTTCACATCCTCTCTTAATGGTGGCCCATCCCTTCTGCTCCTTCCCTGCACTTTCTTAAATAAGCTTAAATTAATTGTCCATTAGATATAATATGTGCTGAGGATAATACTGCAGCATATTTCAATTACTTTCATAAATTAAACAGGAAGAAAGATGCTTTCTCTATCTTCTTAAGGACTTCTTTATGACCATGTTATGGTTTTACTTGTACAATCAGCCTACCAATTAATTTTCAAGTTATGTATGCTTTATAACTAATCAAACACTAACAAAAAAAGCTAAACATGTATGTCATGTCTGAACCAGTATAATTTGAAAACAAACTCAATTTTCCAATTTTCAATATACACAGGCAAAAATAAATTTTAACTATCCTAAAGGGAATATAAACAACCCATTTATTATATGTATAATTTTTAATTATAAATACTTGCCTATACCATTGTGAATTTAAAAGAAAAAAAACTTTATTCTCTTTAGAGTTGTTTTCCATGTAGAGGAAAAACCTCAAAGCTAGGACAATGCAGTAAGAATGAAGAGATAAGATTCCATAACAGGAAAAAAGCAATTAATTTAAATATGAATTTAAGAACAAATTACCAAAGCTGAAAAAGAAAACTATGAAGCAAAATTCACTACTTGTTTTCTGTTTTACCTACTTTGAAAGTTATGATAAACCAAATTCAAGATTTCAAGCCTTAATTGTATAATTCAAATCATGTAGGTACCTTAATGTAGGAAAGCGAGCAGGATAAACTGCATGGGTACACTTTTAAAAAGGGGTTTAATTCTGGTTTATTTCCCTCTGAGAAGCAGCCAGCTCATGCTTGACAATACCAGGTACTGAACCACCAAGCACTAGGCAGGCACTAAGTAGGGACCAGTAGGGAATTTGCATTAAACCACATCACTGATCAGAAACAAACACTAATGTATACGCAGCCTCCAACAGATGAAAGGACCGACATACTGAAGCATAACAAAATGATTTTTTCATTAAAAGACAAATGCTAAAGCCATGTAAGAAATAATAAATGTTCTTTTGTTCTTTAAAGAAACTGATTTACATAAAATCAAATTAGCTTCATCTTTTTCTTTTAGTTATATCTAAAGAGGAGCTAGATGCTTGGCTCAGTGTTCATAGCCTTCTAACTGTAAGACATTTCTCTGAGAAGACTCAGAAAAGAAGAAAAACTGAAGATGCCATGCCACAAACCCTGCCACGTGACTGCTTCTGTGGAGCAGAGCACAGCATGAGAGTAAAAGTAGATAAGTTTATGTCAGAAATGATATCCAAGAGTCTTTAGCAATTCAATTTTTATTTTATTCAAACCAAAACCCATAGGAACTCAAATACAAAGCCTGGTTCAGGTCAGTTTTTAGCTTTTTATATGTTACTAGATTTTATCAATTTAGAATTACACAAACACAGAATCTGCTTACTGTCAATGAAGATTAGCATCTAGAAGATGCTATTTATCAATCCAACTAAGCAGCAAAATTTTTAATATAGTGTGGGTCCTTACAGCTGTCTTGATTCTCAGCAATGTTGCTAGTTAAAAAACTTGACCAAGTTTGACTAGTTTAAAACTTGACCAAGTTTTTAAAAATAAACAATAATTTTAAGCCATCTTATCTTGCAGAGCCAAAATGTTCCTTGAGGGGAAAAAAAAAAAAAAAGAGCTGACAAGGAGTGAGGCTCAAGCAAGGCAGTCCCAAGGCTTTGAGCACTCCCATGGGGAAAGGTATCAAACATCAAAGTCAAGTGTGGATGAGTTTGCCTCATCCTTTGAACTTGTTTTTTTCCTAACTTTGTGTCCTCTTAGCTTTGACAACCTGCTCTAATTGCTGTTTCATGAAATTGATAACACTGCAATTAGTGCTCAACTTGACAGTTTATTCATCAGAGCAAAGCACTCTTCTGTATATCTTTACAACTTTCATGTTTGTGATTCAATAGCCTTGTGTCTCCTCTAATAACCAAATGACTGACATCTTTTAGTGTACGGGTCTTCTAGAAACTTAATGGTTTAAATTGCATAGAGAATGGGTTTGACTCAATACGTGATTCACGGAAAACATTATTCGCAGAACATGAACAATTAAAGCCCTTCTATTGTTTCAGAACATGTTAAGATTTATGATCCATCTTTGTCTGAACTACGATTTGAAAGAAAGGACTCAATTATCAAGCTTTTCAAAGTAGTTATATCAATTTAAGCTGAACAAAGACTAAACACTAAGCAGTATTACCACAGTAGTTTACAATAGCAAGGATATGGAAAATACACCATGAGTTAACAAAGTCTAATACTTAACATTCTTTCGAAAATAAATGTTATTTTAAACACACAAGAGCCTCTTAGAAGTAGTTACGTAGGAATAAGAAAGTACTGCTTTGAGCTAATTGATAGAAACACTGCAAGTAATATTCTCCCCTTTTTCCCCTTTTCATTAGAATGATTCCACCACCACCTGATGATCCTTGGGAATTGACTTCTCCCTTGGGTGGGCACACAACATGGATGGACCCTGCTATCCACCATACCGCAGTAACTGAAGAACATTCCACAAGAGAACTGTTCTCTGCTGGTTTTCCCTTTAATAAATGTCAACTGCAATATATATAGGAAGAAAACTTTTTTGGCATTGGAAACCTTTAGAGATCAACTATGAAATATTGTATTCTCTACTAAACTCAGCTTTAAAATTAAGTCAGATCATTAATGACCTAAGGCTAGATGAAGTGTCACCATAATTTTTAAGTCAACTGTTTCCAGCAAAAAACAATCTTCCATCTCACAAGTACCCAAAGGATTTTATTTCAAAGTGGCATTCCCGCACCGCTCCAGCCCTCATTGTACTACTGATCAAGGGAAGCTCCACGTAACAAAGACGATACTAAAGCTAAATTTAACTGCACCTGAACTACCTTTGGAAGGTGAAACTTGCTGAGGTACATCCACTGGGCAATACCAACCCTGATTTTGAACACTTTGTCTTGTTTAAGATGGGTATTTTGGTGGCCTTAGACCTTCTAATAATACAAATATGCATCTTCAATAAAAGAAATATTTCAAGAATTTTCCCCTCCCTCTCCAGAAAAGATTCATTATAAAAATTCCCTGAATTGCCCAAAATGGTAATCTTTAGAAGAACAGCTCGTATTTAAAGAGAAACAAAAGTTTCTTTCCATCCTGTAAACCAGCCCATTTCCCAAAGCCGTTCCCACTCAAATTCCCCCTACACTTAACATGAACTTAAGTATCTGCTTTAATGAGTTATGGTAAAGATATTTTTACTTTATGTAAAGATGCTATCCATCATTAATGGTCCTGTTTATACTCAGCCAGCTAGTTTAATTAAGTGGTAAGCCATTATGAAAGTAGAAAGCTAAAGAGACTCAGCAGAAATGCATATAGAAATGGCATGCAGAACAGCAGTAAAGAAGTAGAAGGGTGATATATGAGATGTTGATTGGCAGGAGGTTTTGGCATAAAAACATCTTCTGCTAATGATATAATTCAAGTTATCTGGCTCCATCAAAGAAAGGCAGAAGCTGGTGCCTAAAATGATGAAGCTACTGAAGCCATAATAAAGACTTGCATTTATGAGCAGAACCTTTAGATAGTGCTACGTGCCATAAATTAACATGCCCTTAATACAGCATTTGAAAAGACAGACGTATGATCTGCAGCCTTTTTCAGGGCCTGGCTTAAGGCATTAGGGTCTTCACTGTATACTTTTCCAGACGATAAACATGAAGTAGTATTATTGGGCAACTTAGAGAAATATTGATAACTCCTGTGCTAAGACAATATTTAGGATTAAATATTCTTTGGTATGAGAGTGTGAATATCAAACCTCTATACTACTTTTAGGAATATGATTATCTTAATTTTCTCTTTTTTCTTCTAGTTGCTCTCAACCTAGAATACACAGCTCTTGCTCACTCCTCAGTACATTGAAAAGACTTGAAACATCTTTTCCTAATATCCCCAGTTTACCTAAGCAACCCTTTACTTCACAGTTAGGGAGTTTCCTTTTCCCACCACAATAAAAGATCAGCAGATTTCCTCTGTTCCTCTGGAGAAACTGTCCCTAAACAACTTCAGCCACAAAGAGAGAAGGATATTTTGCATGTGGAAAGCAGGGAGAGAGATGCTTCTTTGGCCCCACAGCCTGAAAGCACATAAAGGCTACTGGGGCACCCGACAGCAATGGCCCAAGCCAACATATTGCTGAGTGACTATTAGCCAGCCTACGCTGCCTCAGTCAAAGCCCAGCTATAGGAGGTATGCTGCTCACTGCCATGTGTAAATGTCACTATATGATGGCACCATCACACGGTGTGTAGGCATCTGCACGGGGCTTCATTGAGTAGAAAACTTTTCCAGCACCTGAACAGCAGATTATCAGGTAGATAGACCCTGGATATATCTTCTTCAGCTGCACCATGACATCAAATCCTGCCAGCTGGAACTGTCTAGTGACTTTTCCACATGTTCAGTGCTAAAACGAAATGTAAATGTTGTGAGGGAACATGGGTTTCTTATCTGAAGTTACGGCTAGAAGACAAATCTGATTAAAGCAAAATTATTAAAAAGAATTTTGAAAGATTGTTTGGACTTCACATATATACAGAAATATTTACAGCCGTAGGAAGTTACTGACACATTGCAACGAACCCAGAACTTCAAAAAAAAATTTAAATCGAACAAAGAAAAAGTCATCTTTTTTACATCTACTTTTCTAAGGAAGGTGGCCCAAAATCACATAAAATGTAAGTTTTATTCTCGGAGTTGGGGATCTTCTTGGGGATGATAGCTAATCCTTTGGTCTCTTGGCTCAGGTTCTAGATTACAAATCCAAGATTAACACAATGAAAATTCCTTATATAAATATATTCTGTATAAAAACATTATATTATAAATATATATTATATATTGCATATAAAATATATTTAAAATCCCATGTAACATCATAAAAAGTACTGTAGCTTTATCCAGCCAAATACATATTTACACTTTGCCTACAAAATTTAATTGAATTTCCCTTGGTAATCATAACTCTCTTCCTTCAGATGAGGAAATCTCATTTGACTGACAGCCCCTCAGCTACCTCTCAGACTGATGTTAAGAAAATCAGAAAGATGCCTTTTGATGCAGGATTTTAAGTAGACAGCAAACACACACACAAACTAGGAAAGGCAGAGCTACTAACGGATGCGTTGTTTGGTTCTTTGTTTTACTTTCAGGCACACAATGCTGTTACAGCTGTCAAAAATCGACAGATGTATTTGGGCATACAGTTGTTAACACAATTACTTTCTAATGATATCAAAAAGCCACAGAGAACAATTTTGAATGTTTTTACTAATCTTAAATTATTTCTCACAAAATGGAACTGGAAATTATCCTGAACTGTGCAGACCCAAGCTCGCTGAAATTGAATCAAAAGTGTCAGGTCAGTAATGTGAAGAAGGCAGTTTAGTTAATATTAGTGCAACACTCTAATTAGCACTGCTGAGAAGAGGCATTTAACCTGAGCAGAGCACAAATCTGACAGGACTACACTGCTTATTCATGGTTAACTCAATTATTTTCTCATGGCAGAACACTCTGCATACAGATGTACTGTGAGTGCTGCAGAAGACTCCTCTCTCAGGGATGAGGACCACTAATAGTGGTGTTGTTACTGCCCGCCATTGAAGAAGTCAGCTCTCTCTTCCTACAAATATATTCTAAGCAGGTATTTCCAATTATTATATTTGTTTATTTACTCTTGATGCTTAGGAGACAAATAAAAGCAAATGATATCCCTGATAAATATAAAAACACTATTATTTGCTGGCACTTTCCAGAAGGAAGAGAACCACTGAATGAACACATACTAACACACAGAAACCCCTAAAAATCAAATTCAGCTCTAACTCCTCCTAGAGACCTTGCTGTGGCTCAGAGTATCAAAAGACTAAACAGATATTTTGCCACAGCTTTAGGATGGTACTCGCCATCAGTCCCAAAGGGATCAGACAAATAGCGCTTTGAGGAGCATGGGCTCAGTGCCAACTACTAATCTTTATTTAACAGCATTTGCTCGGCACTTCTGTTTCATGTACGAGTTGCTTTGCATACACAAAATTAGACTGTTCCAGCCATCTGAGCTATCTTCTGTGAAAGACACAGTTCTGTGGAATCAGGACTGTGATTGGATTTCTCACTGGTCTTACGGTATTTCTGAGGAACCCGGAGCAGTGTGCTAGCAACAGTGATTTCTTTATCTCTTCATTATGGACTATTCACTAATAAAATTATACCATAAAAATATATTTTTTTTTCTTTCCCCCTCAGATTTTGCTTTTGTCTGTCTGAAGAAAGCCACAGCTCCTGACACTGCTGGGTTCTCACCAGAACCCTGTTTTCTCAGCCCAAGAATTTCAAGCAAAATGTTTAGGCTCAACCAATTTTCACTCTCAAATGACGTTTTGTCTGTTTTTAGAAAATTTATAGCCAGCTTTAAATAGTGTGCACGCCTATATGCTTGGCTTCTCATAAATTGTACTCTAGCATGATCTCAGGTGTTAAATAATAAAATTATAGTTAAATAATTAATCAAAGCAAGGAAGAAATATTAAGATGAAAGGCGAAGAAGAAATACGTTTTCAAATCATATTTGGAAAGTTCTCTAGGAAATTAAATTCATGAGGCATCACATACAGATGAAATCCTCTGAATGCAAGAACAGTGACTGAGACATTCCCTGCTTTACCGTGGAGAAGCATGCAGTGTTCTGAACAGACATACAGAGATAGGCAAAAAAAAAATTAGAAAGTTTAACTTGGAACAAAACACAGAAGACTACTTCTAGGCAGAGGCAGAACTACTATTTCAGGATTCACATTTGCACATTTGTGCTCTGCAGGAGAGGGCTGGCAACTAAATTCTGCAGATGCTGGCGCAGAAAGCTTTGACCTCTTGAAGGAAACTGCCGAGGAAGAAAGTGCCGCCAGGTCACCAGCTCCTGTCCACCCCTCCAAGTCCCAGCACAACACAGGGCAGCTGACCTCAGGCTGTCCCTGACAGCCAGCCTGTCAGAGGCACTGATGGAGCAGCAGGATGCGGCCCCTCCATGTGGCAATGGGATGGGGCTCTCCCTGCTCCTCCCTCAGCAAATAGTGTTGCTTCTCACAAGTTTTCTTTCTGGCAGCCCACAATTTCACAACTGACACGGGTCCGATAGCAGACTGCAATGACAAGCCCTTCAAAACAGGGGCGACGTAATAAAAACAAAAGCAGAGAGCCTTAAGCAAGAATTTGAAGCCAGAGCACAAAACTGACTTTGAAAACCATCTTTCCCAGAGACATTTTTTGACATGTAAAAAAAAGTAAAATAAAGGTAACTTGTACAAGACAGACAGAAAAACCTAAGCATAGTTGACTATCATTCAAAAAAAAGGGATAATTTAGTCAAGTTTGGAGATAAATATAACTGACTCAGGAAAAAATGCTGTTGAAACACATCTGAAAGATAAACCCTTTGGAAACGATGAAGGTGATGCATAGTAAGACTGAGGATCGCATCACATCACATGTTTTACAGAGCATACTATGTGCCACTCCACATTTCTCCTCGCACATACGTCCATTTTGTGACTAAAATTCAGCTTTAATTACATGCCAAGGAGATACCGGCTGTTAGCAAGGCAGAAGGGAAACAAAAGTTAGAACAACACCTTCCAGTCCTGCGATTTTCCTTTCTACAGCATAAGGGCAGAGAAATGTAAAAAAAAAAAAAGAGAAAACCAGCTGTCAATAAGTAGTCAAAATCTTTCTAACCAGAAATACCCATTTGGTGGCCAATGGTGGCCCATTTTTCTGGCCCTTCAGAGGCCAGAAGAAGCTGAAACATCTACAAAGAGAGCAGCAATGGGTGACAGGTCCAAGGAACATGCCAGCCTCAGGTCACTGCTAAGGATGTCCAGAAGAGTAGAGCCAGATGCAAACGTGGGTACCACCCAACGCCAGATTCCCTGTGCACTGCTACATCCCTCAAATCAGTTATTCTAGATCACCTATGTTTCCTCCAGGATATTTTTTTCTTCCTTTTAAAAAAAACAAGCCTGTATTCAAAAAGTTTTTAGACACAATGCTGTAGAAAAAGTTCAGAGGAATAAACATATGAATGGTGCTTGGGTAGCCATCAGCGGGCTTCCTGAAAAAGGAAACTTCAAACATTTGAGAAGAAAAAAATGTGGAAGTCAAAGAGGATGTTTACAGTAGCTGCTAAGAATCTAATTGAGAGCTGTGGTATCTTTTAATACTTAGTATTTAATTTGTTTATTGTTGTGGGTGGAAAAAACACAATTGTTATTTTTATATTTGACTGACACTTTTTCAGTTTCTTATCTCAAACGTCAAAAAACCTCAAAGATCTATAGCTAAAAACTGCATTTTTTTTTTGAGGGAAAACGTATATCAGCACCTCAATAAGCACTATGTTCAGCTTCCTGCTCCTTTCATGCTTCCAGAGAATGACAACGAGCAATCAACTCCCATTTGAAGCACAGCTAAGAATTATTATTTTCTGAAATAAGTCCCTTGAGAAAGAGAATGCAAATAACATTATTTCAGACAGTGCAGGTGAAACATAACTTCAAGCCCTGTCTCTTCATATATGATGTGCATAGAATAACAAACCACACATGATTAATGTGTCTACATTCAGACTTAAGCTCACAGACAGTTTCTACTAATACCATAATACTTCTGACTCAACTTCATTTTCACATATTCTCTATGCAGCACGGTAATACCCACAAATGGACAGACGCATTGTCATATCTACGCCTGGCTTCACATAGCAGGGACGCTTACAGAATGGCATAGATTCACACATGTAAATCCACGTTGGATTATCACACGCACCTCCTACTGGTGGTAATTCTTAACGATGACACAGTCATTCCTGACACCGCACATAGAAATTGTATGCTCTGTGGCTTTATTTCTATGTTAAAATATAGTTTTGATAGCTAATAATAATAATAATAATAATAATAAAATGACCAAGACAAAAAAAATGTTTTTCTATTCTTCTGGAGAAAAGAAGAAACTGTTCTCACTTTTGGCTGTGGTACCTCTTTCAGAACAAAAAAATTGTGTCCGCTCCAGCTGTCTGAAGGAATGTATCCACACACTGCAGTCCAAATTTTTATTATTGCAGTCTAAATAGTATGCTTCCTCTTCTTTTTTCCTCCCCACTGTGATTTTTTTAAGTTTTTGACAATCATTTGCCTTTAATCACTTGGTGCTTTGTTTCTAGGCATTATCTGCTGCACTGATGTTGCCACCACAACTCTCAAACTGCAGGTTTGAACTCATAATGCATAATCATTTATCTAAAATGCTAGCTAAGTAATAACTACTATTATTAGAGTATCTGCCCAACTAGGGATGATTTCCCTCAACTCCAAATGCAAGATGAATTAGTCTATGTGGCTTAGAGCAAATAAGTAGAGACTGACTCTTTGGTTCTCCAAAAAAAAAAAACAAAGTATTTAGCCCCCATGCAGTAACACCTATCCTGCCTCACCAGAGTGTGAGGCAACCCCACCTTTTTCCATGTACAAGGGTGCTGACTGCCAAAAACACAGGGCCACAAATCAAGTGGGGTTTCCTAACGCCAGCAAACCCAGCTGATGGTAGATGCGGGGGCATGATGCCAGCCCCACCAGTACCCAGACCTAAACCAGGCTGGAATTAGAAGTAAGAAGCCCTCTGACTGTGGAAAAAAGAAAAATATATTCAATTACTCTCCCTGCCAGCATCCTGGCTCCGCTCACCATCCTGAGAGACGAGAAACACCTGCCCCAACGCCTCTGGGCAGGCTCCCCCTGCCTGCCTACCCCCAGAAAATCTTTTATTTCCTCCCCTTCGTAAAGAAATAACAGGAACAGCGGGATCCGCCGAAATGGAGAGGACTGCCAACTGTAATCAGCCATTAAAAACACCTAAATTCCCTATAGCCCAGCAGTCACCGCACTGTCCCAGGGAGGAAATACCTTTCAGGCAGAGGAAGGAACCGAGCCCAAGTTACAGAATTATTTTATAAAAAGATGACAATTACTTCATCTGCGGCAGTTTTCTTAACACATCCTTCCTTTTTTTTTGCTTTTTTTTGTAACCAAAAGACAGTTATTTGCATTAGCTTTATAAAAGTCCTTCTAAACTATCAATGGTTGTCTTAAAGAGACACGGGCTTGGCTGCAGGTGGGGAGAGGAGAGGGGTCGGCTGTATGGCACACAGCAGGCTTCGCTTCTTTGCTTAACATCAGAAAAATCAACACATTGAAAATATGGTCTGTGTTTGTCAGCTGTTCTCTAATCAGGTCTATCATAAAATATGCCCTGTGCTTCCATGACTGACTGTAAAACTCCTTTTATTATAAATAAAGGAAAAGGGTTACTTATTCACAGGTCACCCCTTACTTGTTCTTAGGCACAGTAAGTTAAAATAACATTCATAGCTGCCAACTTGACTTCTCACCACAATGAATATTTTTCTTTTTGATTAAAAGCAAAATCAGCGAGGAAATAAACCATTGAAAACCTTGATAACAAAAGGCTAAGGTTGCCAGTCATGGCGTAGGCACTTTCAAATATCTCATTTAGTGATAACAGAAAACATATCAAGAATATAAACTTTGTGACCAGAAAGCCATTCAACGCTGCCCATTTTGAGTAAGACTTTAATAATGACCATAACACTCATAAACACCTACAGTCAGCCACTGAGATCATTCGATGACACCTGAACCTTGTCAGAGAAGATACAATTCGCTGAGTAGACTTCAATGCGGAGAAAACGGTTTCATTTCTATTTAGTGATATAAATACACCTATTTGGAGTAACAGAAGTATAATTTAGGATTAACAGTAACAAAAATCTTTGATAGTTTAAATCACAAAAGAAAATAAAGCAGCCTTTTACTTTTCAGGTATTGAAACTTCTGAATTGCACAGGCAGTCTCTGGAATTTACTAGAGGAAAAAAAGCCTCCCCTCCCCACAAATCCCAAATTTATATTTTAAAAGCAGAAGGGGAACAGCATGAGAAGCAGATAACTGTTGCCTCGATCAGTGAGACGGGTAAACCAGGTGGGCTGAAATGAAAAAGAGCAGGACACGGAAGCTGAAGAGAACATACATGCAAGGAGAAACCTCCTCCATTAGATGCTGCTGCCTGAGATAAAACAGAGAAGCTTTTAAAAAAAAGCTGTTGAAAGTCTCTGTCCTCTGCACAGGTGTCATTTCCTCTCAGCGTATTTTAACTGAGAAAATAACTGGTGTACTTCTCACTATCAGGCTGTTTATAGAGTTTTCTCCCTTAGCACTCTGTTCACCAGCATATTTGGGAGTGGGAGTCGTCTGCTCTTACAGGAGTGACCTCAGAGATGCCATCTACCCTCTTGGCTTTTTGTTTTCTTCCTCTGCAAATTGGCAGATATTTGTCTCTGTCATATAAACACTGCCAGGACTTCAATGTCTGCATCATTAACAATTGCAAATGGCTTAAATATTTCCTGAAATCTATAATTGTACTTTACACCATTAGAAAATAATATTATAAGTACAGTTTAACAGTGAGAAAGCATCAGGATTACTCACCCACAAACAAAAGGTAGATCTGTTTTGCTTTATGAGTTCACATAACACAAACTACGCTTAGCTGGTTCATTATATACAAGTGCATAATAAAGCTGTAAAGATAAATGAATTACCAGTGCAGACTAACCATTTTATAGCTACCCAAGATGATGGCATTCAAACAAGACTACTGCATTGCAAAGCAGATTTAGTAGATTAATGTGTTAAGTATTATATTTCATGTTTTAAGAGCATCTGTATTGTATACTTACTATATAAATCCTGAATAATACAAGCAAGCATAAAACAATGCAATAACTAACCAGCCATATAATGTCCAAAAAGAGTTATAAAAGTTTAACGTTATAGTTTAAATACCCAGTCCAAAAGATGAATACATAGTGGAAACCAGGGAAAGGTCAAGAAAAGGGAGTGTTTGTCATGCTTCTTGGGATCTATAAAGTGGCACAAATCATCCCACTTTTGTGCTAGTCTCTCCCCTTACGAAAAGGGTTTAGCATAATGTTTCATTTTTACTTTCAGTGATCTTAAGAATACATTAAGACAAATCAAATGTGATAATGCTCAGCAATGCGCTGAGCAAGCTTTTACATACTTCAGCCTTGACCTGCAGAATCCCTGACACTCAAACCAACTGAAGCAGGAAGGGACGATTATCCTGCATTATGCTTTATTATGGCACAGAAAATCAAGGAAAAAATGGAATAAGATTGCCAATACTATTTCACATCTGTCTCACAAAGGAGGTGAATGCAGATTTTAAGGACAGGGGATTCAGTGTATGAATTTACAATGTCCCAAATGGCAACTAAAAGGACAATGATAAGGCTATTAGAATTGCAAATACAAATAAGAATTGTGTAGCTTATACACAGGCAATGGCATCTTAGAGCAGTTTGTGAACTAATGACAGGCATTCAAAATGGGTAGAGTTTTGTAAAAGACATTTAATGTAATTTATTGATTGCCTACAGTGCCTTAAAACAGACAAAGAAAAGAGGAACCTAGGAGAAATACATACTAAATTACAGGGAAAGCATGAAGGAAGAATTACTGATATAGCAAAGAGCAACATTCAAACCTGACAAAGGAAAATGAAGATACGCACGGAAAGATGCATCAATATCATTAAGGCCATCGAAACCCCTGAACGGGTACAAAGATGACAGAGAAGAGCAGGACATAGGACAGAACATTTTAAGCTCAAGAAACACCCAGAGGTGCTTTGCAAAAACAGCAAATGGAAAATTATGTTAAGCAGCAGGCCCACCTCTTAGAATAACACACTTTTAGAAAGGAATATAGATATCTAGTTATACAGATAAAAATCTGGCTGTTTTTATCAGAAGTCTCATGCAGGAATCAATGTAAGAAAGTTGCATGAAAAATAGATTTTCCATTCATCCACAGAATTAAGAATGAAACTTAACTAGCTAAAGAAAAAGAGAAAGATAAGCCAGTGTGCTTGAGTCAACAAAAGACACGGATAAAACTGTCCATTATATATTGCTCCTGAAACTTTGTGAAATCCTCTATTCAGAGTGATTATTACATTATATTGAGAAAGTGAATAGTTATCTAATATCTCAGTTCCTTCATGCAGAAGTGAAAGAGGATACACCTTGTGGATATTTTTGAGAATGTAATCATTTTTAAGTCTGATTCTAAGAATAAAACTATTTCTACTAAAAAGGACTGAATTTAATAAAAATTATTTAGAATTGAAGTAATTTTCCCAGTGACAGACTACTACTTCAGGAAGGACATAGAAACCTTTCACTGACAACATGTGATCTAGCACTCCTTAAAACATGAAAGAAAAACTTTTTTTTTTAATGAAATAGTAGTATTTTATCAAGTGGTAATAGGCAAGTGGCAGAAGTTTCCAATACATAGTTTAAAGCAAAGTGATATTTATTTAATATGTGGGTTTTGGTATGATCATATATAGAAAGAATGTTAAGCAGCAGCTACACATACTTTATATCAAATTCAGACTGCTAGTTCTCAAAGATTATACAAGGTCTGGCCAAAAAATACTCTACCATGCAGATTGCCTACTAATTCAACAAGATTTCCAGGAGGGTGAAAGCAAGCGACAGTACAAATATTTTAACAAGGTTAATGGGTAAACAAAAACTTACAGGTGTTATGAATCTGCCAGACAACAACAAACACTGCCAAATGAACCAAAAGTGGTCAAGGAAATTTATATAATTAATTTTTATTCAATATGAGATTTTGGGACTTTTGCCAGATTATAAATTTGGTTAAATATATCACTAGAGTAATCTTGGTTTTATTGACACCTGCTACAACACAGTATCTTGATTAAGAAACAAACAATATAAAAAGCATCACAACTGTTACTGAATTGCTTACAAACTTGAGTTTAATAATATTGTTCATCTGATACCCTCCAACTGGTCCTAGCTGGCATGCATAAATTTTCATTTCTTTGTTCTTTCTTTTCAAACTTGCTCGTCAAGTTAAGACATAAAAAGCCAGGTCTTTATCAGTTGTCTTAACAGCTGAAGATGAAAAAAAGTAACGCGTTATAAAACAGAAGTGTGGTAGTAGTTCTTTTCAAATGCATTGATCTTTAAATTTTTGCCATGGCCTCTGTACCTCATATCCATGTTGCAGCTCAAGTCCTGCTAGGATTTGTGATCTCCAAATAATGTTGTGACAATAAACATATTAAAGACTAGAACTGGACCACTGGCTACTCCACCACTTCAGATTAATAAGTTTTTGTTGTCTCTTGAAGAAAAAAAAGAGCATTTCCTTTTCTAAACACAAATATTGTGGCTATGAAATACTGGTCAACTTCCTACAGCAGCACCACTGGAACCACATGTTATAAGCATTAGTCAATTATTTCATTCTTAAGAGCACCTAACCAACCTTTTCTGATACCAAAAAAGGCAAGTATTAAGAAGAATTTTTAATGATTGGTTAAATTCTGATTATTAACATTGGATAGGCTGAGTGTAATGCCAGATGAATTAAAACATTTGCTTATTCCAGGATGCACTTATACTTCCTCAGAATGCTAATGAGCTAATATTAAAGCCTCTAAAAATTTCTTAAGTATGAAAGGAAGTAAAATGTGCATATAACTGCAAATAATGTCATTTAGAGGACACTTCCCTGTAGCTACTATTTAGAGATCTTGTGGGCCAAGCAAACTTGCACACTAAGAACCTTCCACTCTCTAAGCTTACAAGAGTTTCTTGAATACTTTAAACAACAATTAACCCAGCTCGATGCCATTTCCCAGTAATGCCCTGAGTTCAGGGCACAATGCAGTGTGCCCTCAGTGCGCCTCAGTTCAATGCACAACATTGAAAAGTCAAGGAAAATATCTTGCCTTCTTATTGTAATATAACCTCAGTATGCAAGATGCATGTAGAAAGAAGAGCCTCAGAATTAGTTGTCTTTCGCTCAAAGGAAATTTGAAGACTATTTTGCCGCTTCCCAAAATCACACAGCCTATAAACAACTACCATTCATTTGGCTGTTTTATTGCACCTTCTTAAAAAGAGCTGTTAACACAGTAAGAATCTCATTATTTTTCTGAGGACTGGAGGAAAAAACATCAAATACATGTTGGTAACAAAAAAGAAAAAAGTATGTGCTGATCACGACTGACAAAGTACAGAGCTCAGAGTAAGACATCTGGTTCCTGAGACTGACCCACTCATTCAGATTAAAAATAACGAGAAGATTATGAAAAAATTGGTCCCTGATTCAATAAAGTACTCAAGTATGTCTAGCTTTACATATTCAAGTTATCCTACCAAAGCCAATAGAATTACTCACTTAAAAAATTATCTGGATGCTCAGAGACGATGCCAAAGAAGAGACTGAAAGGGACTTCAGGAGGAGAAAGGGAGGCAAAGCATTTAGGGGCACTCAGGGTAGCCTCTGTACCACAGGCAGCTCTACAAGCCCCCCACTGCAGAAAATAAGCAGATTTAAGTTTCTTACTGCCTGGCTTCCCTGTTTTCAGATGAGCAGTGAACGTAACCAGTGCAATGATCACTTCCAGCATCACCTTCCAGCGGTCCAAGCAGCCCTGCTGAGAGATAAACAGCAGCAGAGGTTTGAGAAGGAACAGCTGGAGAGCAAGCTTGTTAAGCAAGTCCAAGAATCGCTCCCTTGGGAGGACCAACTAGTTGCAGACATTAATTTTCTGTATTTTTCAGGATACATCAAACCCAAGATTTACTAACAATAGATATTTCTTGCATAGATTTTCCTCCTCAGGGAGGATAAAACATATGTGTGAACAGCTTCAAGGAGAATTAACGTATTACCAGTTGGCTAAGGGAAGATTAAAAATCACTGAAGAAACATGCTAAAAGCAGCTTACCCAGAAAATAAATTTGTTAGAAAGGAAATTAGTTTTGCAACGACATTCCAACTATTTACAAGGTTACAGAATAAATCGTTATTAATATTTTTTGTAACGTGTTAAATTCTTTCAATGTGGAGCAATGTTAAGACAAAAAGACATTAGAAACTTTTAAATTACTTGACTTTTTTGATTAAAGTAATAAATATACATTGATACTTCAGATAAAAAGATGTTCCATTTCCATTTGTTAAACATAATTGAAAAATATGTTCAAAATTGTCACTGAAAATTAACTAAAATATTAAGCTACATTCTCTTATGGAAAATGCAGTTCAAGGAAGTTGAAATGAATCTCAAGAAGCCATCAAACATTTTATTGAACTGCAAGATAGTTCCTTCTTTGAATATATTCTAAAAATTATCTTGATTTAGTCAAGCCTGAAACAAGTTTTCGTTTTTGCATCTGAACTTTCCAGCTAAGTTGAAACTTATCAATTAAAAATAAGCGAAGAAACTGGATGGTTAGTCATGAATTCTTTCAGTGGAAATATTTAAACAGCTTACAAGAGCACACAGGCAAGAAAAGAACAAAAGGGGAAAAAAATCTCAAGAAAAACATGGAATTGTTGTAAACTATTTTCAACCACTGAAATGAAATTAGCTGGAAACAAAAACATTGACTCATCAAATTGATGTCAAACAGGGCTATCACTTTCAATTCCCTTAATCTACAAAGAGGAACTTCAGTAATTCAGATTTTGCTGTTTTACTTATTTTGTTCATTCTATTGTAACTTGAAAGGGACAGATCATACAGGGATAGAGAAGCTCTTCTCTTCACTTACACTGCTTGTACAGCTGTTGCCCACCATTTTCTATTACTACAAAGTAAAATTATAACATGTATTGAGACAACATAAACTAATTTATCTAATATATTCCAACTCTTGAATGTTCCTGTTATTGTTTGTTTAATAGAAGTTTTAAAGATTGATAAAAAAATTTTGTTGTAAATTAAAGTTGCTTATTCTGATATTTAAAGGCTTAGGAGTCTCTTGGTACATAGCTTCCGGGTAACCTAAGTAGTCGCCCAAAATTCACTGAAGAAAATAGACACTTCTGTCAGCTTGGCACCTGGACTCCCTTTTCCAAAATATGCTTGCATGTCTTCCAACCATTCCTGAACTTTATGTAATGCAATAATGTAGTACCTAGTCTTTTACCTTCTCAGTTAATCTTTAAAAAAAAAAAACTTTTCATTAGGTTGATGATTAATGAATTTAAAAAAAAAAAAAACCAACACACCACACCACAAAGTACTGAAATGAAAGAACCAAGCAGCTTTCATTTCACTAAGTAAATAAGCAGCAAAGATGTTGTCCCAGCCTGCTTGTTGATGACTACTGAAATGACACAATTGCTTTCCTTCAGTCAAGATAAACAAAGGAGCAGAAACAAGGAAAGAACTGATTCACTGAAAGGAGGTAAAAAGAAAAGCCATAAGCATAAAGTTTATTCAGTTATACTACAGACATCAGTTTGTTGTTTTGTATTTTTTTCTCCACTGATCCTGTTCTACAGCTTCCTTTCCAGTACCTCTTGGTACTTTGGAATGTTGAATAAGTATTTAATAAATAAGTATTTGAACTTTTCACAAATTAATAGTAAATGTGATAAAAAATAAGGCAACAACCAGTCACTCTGATCTTCGCTAGGAGCTCTCTCATCAAGCAAACACTGTCTACCACAATAAAATAATAACCACCCCCTCCCCCCCACTGCACTTTCTTATGCAGCCTTTATGACAAGGTTGCTCAGCTTTGCAAATTCCAATGTCTTTATGACTGACTTTGCAATATGCAAGCTCTGACGTCAAGTTCACGTTTGCTATTTTTCCTAATAATTGCAACGGATTCAGTTCGATAAACTCTGTGCACTTGCACGTGCGTTAAAACAAGGAACTTGAAAGATGATGACTGGAACCCACCCATACTTTGCTCTGTTATTGTTCTGCATTTCATGAAGATCAGAAATCTTTGCTATAGGAATGGAAATTATGATCGTGAAATGCAAAAATAAGTGCTCAGTTACGCAGGAAAGCACTGGAACATTTTTAGAGTACCAGAAAACCAAAGACTGCACAGCATGACATTTCCAGTTTTGTACAAATGACTAAAGTGACATATTTTGAAAATATGGTTGTTGATCACACGGAGTTAATATTTACACACGGCTTTCCAACTGTGCTCAGAAATACAACAAGATTTCTTTACCTGACTGCCTGTGCCATACAAAGCCTAGTGCCTGCCTTCCACAGGCAGGCTGTGGAGCCTTTCCCCTGGGCAGCAGCCCTGCCCCGCAGCTGCTCAAACTCAGGTGCCCGGGGGCAGGCAGTGATCCAGGGCAGGGAACTGATGAAGGCTGAACCAGCTCTGTAAGAGCGCCTGTTCTTAGCCTCCAGCCAGGCCTTATTACACTTCATCACAACCCTGCAAGACATTCTGTGGCACAACCGAGGCGACCACGCGTGGGTTGAGTGGCATGAGCCATGGAGCAGCCTCCAAGGGGAACAATCCTGACCTGCAGTGTGCCCACCACGCCAGCCCACCTGATGAGGAACACAGATCCAAAACCTGCAGTGCTGGAGGGGTCAAGCCACTTCTGCTAATGTGTGGAAATATCACATACAATTTTCCATGCAAAATCAAGGATCTTTCCAATGATACCAGCTAGATTTTAAGTTAGTCACAGAAGTCCAGAACAAAGAGACCCGAATGTACCAAAGCCCCTCCAAAGCAGAGTGGGGTTTCCAACACGACACTGTGACAAGCAGGCTCAGAATTTTAGTAAGATCTTTTTAGATCGTGGATACCTCAAAATTCGCACTTAGATTTTTGAAGACAGTCTATTAAAACTTTCTTTACTTGACTATATTCATGAAAATCAATTCACATTGTGCTCTGTTGAAAACCTGTTTATAATTGCAGCTCTAATGACACCCAGTGCTAGGGAGATAAGTGGATTGAGGAAAAAGTGTCACTAGAGGCTTCCATTTTCAAACCACATTTTCATTTCACCATTTTCAATCTCCTAGTGATCGTGTGCTGGGAGAGGACCATGTCTCCACGTGCTGCTTCTTACTGCAGCAGTACTCTAAGACCACAGTCATCATGTGAAAACTGAAATGAAATATGTGCTCCAGTATGTCCATGTCTCTCTTGTACTAGGGAGCCCAGTACCAAGCAGAGAGGAAGGATCACCTCCCTTCACCTGCTGGCAATGCCTCCTAATGCAGCCCAGGAAGGAGACTGTCTCCTTTTTTCCCCTTTAAAAAAAAAAGTTCAGACTGGAACTGGATGTCTTTTGGCTCCTTGAGGCAACCCCGAGGGCACAAACATTCCTCAGACATAGCAAATAAAAATAACACTATCTGCACCACGAACCATGCAGGTTTTGGTGCCTGACCTACCAAAACATCTAACTTTTGGCTAATCATTCCCTCTTGCATTTGAATTAGGCACTGTCCAATTATACCCTGTGGAAAATTATATGCCAGTGTGATAATTTCTAATGCTACAGGCCAATTGGAACTGTCTCCCGTGTATAAACCGTACGTAAATGGAGGAAGGGAGGAGTAATGAGAACATGCAACTCCCTAGCCTGGTGGCTAGATTAGTCCCTTGGGAAATAAGACATCTGGTTCCAGTCCCTGCTCCACAGAATGTTTAATTTTGTATACAGAGCAGGACAACAGACCTTATTTCCGAGTTATTTCTAGTATGGTTAACAGAGTGCTTTCTTCAGAGCGGAGACTTGTGCGTTCAAGTGTCCTCAGCCAGGAAAGGAACTGCAATCTGAGTCTACGTCCAGCGTGACCAACCTCATCACTGGACTAACAACTGAGTGCATCATCAAAAGCAGTACCCAGACACTTGTTTCCCTGTTTCGCTACCTGTACAAACATATGTTATTTATACAACAGAATTCCCTTAATATTCTGCTTCAGATGAATGTCATTTAACATCACTTTTTCAGCAATAATTTTTAAATTTGACTTCCTCTAAACTGTATGGTTTTGCTTTATTAAAAAACAAACACACACGAACTACATAGCTTTCATATTTAGAAAGAATTCATTACAGGTTCATTACGTAGAACCATCAGTGAACTTAACAGAAAGGATGAACAGAAGACACTGGTCTTCCTGAGCACTGCCCTGCCTCAAGCCAGCCTGCGTGCCTCTGAAATGCACTTTTCCCTGCAATGTTTTCCAGTCCTGCCTGAAACCTTGGATGAAGGCTGATTGGTGCTGTTCTTGTTGCAATATTAGACTTGCACCCATACTTCAAAGCCTATTATCTGCTAGATGTTTACACGGATCATGGGATGACCAGAAGAGCTTCCTTCCATGCAATCTTACATTTACTTTCTAGGAAATGTCAAGAAAACAGAATATAAAGAAAATAATAGGAGTTTATGTTGCTGTGTCAGATCAGAAGTGTATGATAAATGCCTCAGTCTGATATTATACGAAGTATGAGGTAATACAGCAGGGCAGCAGCCGCTGGGGCACCGGGAGCGGGACGCCAGCAGTGCAGCCGCCCACGGTTCCAGCTGGCGCTTCGTGGATGATCGCACCCACACACTGCACCTTCCTGAAAAGCATTGTGCATGATCAGTTGAAGGAAATGGGAAAGGTGACTTTTTAAGAACAAGTAAAAAAAATCTAGGTGTGAACTGTCTAGACTGATGTTGAAAGTGGCAATATACAAAGCTTCTAGATAAGAAGAAAGTTTCTTGTAAAGCCAGACATACAGCCATAGGTAAAAATTATCCTTTGGGTAACAAGTCCTCTAAAAAGTTTCTTGGATGCATGTTCACTTTTAATGCTCACTGTTATTTCTCCAACAAGTTGTATTTTTATACACTGCATAATTCAAACAAAGCCAGGATTAAGAGAAACAAGAGTTTATCACCAGTCCAGCCAGGGATCGATGACAGCGTCTAAAAGGCTGCTTAAGCCAAAGAGGAAATTTCTTCCTCCGGTATCTCTGCGTGCTCCAAATGCAGTTCACAAAATAACTTTCCCTGACACCAGCATCAAGCAGGAGGGCAAGAGTGCTGCCCTCGCCTTCTCCCCCTGCAGCAAACGTGCACAGAAGCTGTTACAGACGAGCTGCTACCACAGGAGCGATTATAAAGTTTGTCATGTGAAAACCTCTGCAGTATCCATCTAGGAATTTTTTCAACCAACACATCTTTTGTTATTTTTGTTTTCTCCCCACCTAATAAACACTTCAGATCATGCACTCTTCCCTGAGTCCTTATATCTCCCACTTCTGCTCTTTGCACAAGAAAGGAACATCCTGGGCTTTGAGTGCTCTGTAGGAATAAACACAAATGCAGGGACATTTTCCAACTGGAATTAAAATGTTAACTGAAAAGGAGCAGCAGGTAGAACTCCACAGAGCCTCCTGCCACTGGGTGCAACACTAAATCAAAGGATAAACACAGGAAAAAAGCACATTATTAAATTGAAATCAGTTCTGGATATGCATTAGCTTGGATATTTTTACAGATATTGTAAAAAAAAAAAAAAAGATGGAAAGCGACTCTTTGCTCAATTAGATAAGGACAGGACAAGGGGGAATGCTTTTAAACTAAGAAGGGAGATTTAGATTAGATATTAGGATAAAATTCATCACTCAGAGGGTGGTGAGGCACTGGCACAGGCTGCCCAGAGAGGCCATGGATGCCCCATCCCTGGGGGTGCTCAAGGCCAGGCTGAATGGGGGCTCTGGGCAACCTGGTCTGGTGGGTGGCATCCCTGCCTATGGCAGGGGGGTTGGAACCAGGTGATCCATAAGGTCCCTTCCAACCCAAGCCATTCTGTGATTCTACGATATATACAGTTGTATTACTTTACATAGATTACTCATCCTACCTTTTAATTTAGTATTAATAAATCACAAGAATTACATTAGCAAAAGGTCTGAAAAGTTAGAAGAATGAAGATAGTGAGCAATCCCTTGGAAAATTACCTAAATTCTCTTTGTAGCTTAGAATATTACAAATAAATGGGTATACCTTCTGAAAAGCTTTAAAATAATAACAAAACAATACCCCCCAAGCCCTTCCAAAAAACTACAAGCAACCAACCTACCAAAACCCACGCAACCAGACGTTTTTTCTTCATATAGTGAAATGAAAGCCTGGCAAATTCCTTATCATCTCACTTCAAATTAACACTATCTACAGACTCCATAAATCTTTTATAGGTAGATGTCCAGACACTGAGAATACATTTACTATGTCAGTATGTTACACAGATCTAATTGTATTTTTTTATGCATACTGCTTGGGCTGGAAAACTCCATTAACTAATATTTACCAAAAACAACAAAGTCATCTGATTTCCTAGTATTTGTTTTTGGCATTCTTCCAGGAAAGAAATAAGGAGTTAATCAGTTAAATTGAATACTTACATGTGCCGTACTTTTGCAATGCTTGAAGATAATGTTACAGAAACATACTATTTTTAATAAAAAAAAATCTTTCAATGAAGAGATTTTTATATGAAAGAAACTTCAGCAGAAGAAAAAATATGTTCTCCATGCAATTGTGTCTTAGAGATTTTAACAGCTCCCCAGGGAGACAACCCTTTCTTGCTCCCTGGGTAGGACTGACTGCTGCTTCCCAGTTCTTTTGTTTTCTAGCATTACCAGGCCTCTCTTACCTGGGGGTCCCCATAATTTAGTATACAGGGAGAAGTTGAAAAGCAACAGTAATAAGAGCCCTGGAGGAAATGAAATTGAAATGAATGGTATGCTACATGACCACAGAACAGGCAGTATAATTTTAAGCCACACAAAAACATCATAAAGTATAAAAATAGAAGCCCTCATCTATATTGATTCCACCCATGCTAGGATGGCTGAAGCTGGTCATGATTGGGGATGAGACTATAACTACTACAGATAAGTCAGAGCAACAAGAATAAGTGTGACGATGGAAGAATTTACTGAATTTACTCTGATTGGAAAAGAAACCCATACACAGAAATATGCCCAACTTGGGTAAAGGAAAACATTCTAAAGTCATCCCAATACAAGGAGTTTTTTTTTCTTTTAAGTACTCATTGTTTAATAGTGATAATAGATTGAGATGAAAATGATTTTTTCCCCCTTTCATTCTTTTAGAAGGATAAAATCACAAGATAAACTAAACAGAGGAAGAAACTTTTCAAAACTCATGTCAAAGGAAAGTATGGATATCAAAGGAAAGGAAAGGAAGGGGAATTCTGAACTAGACAACAGATACCTTAGGTCAGAGTTTCCCAGTGTTTGCACACTGATGACAAGCCGTAATCCATGTTCATTTCATAATATGGGAAAAAACAAGGAAAAACGTCAGAGAGAGATCTATACAAACATATTCATTCAGAAACACTGACAACAAATTTAACCTTGTGCAATGGTCTTGAAGGAGAAGAAAAAGGGAGATACTCTTGCTTTGCACTGTAATGAAAAACTTCCAGCTGCTAAGGCAAAGCCTACTTTGAGATGCCCACTCCAACGTTTAGTTGCCCACTAAATAAGGTCATCTAAAGGGCCATCAATAAGGGCCATCCAAAAGCCATTTCAAGTACCTGGTGTTACCCGAGATATCTTAAGGGAAGCAAAACACTTCCCAAGGCTTTTGGGGATGGCCGGGCCTGCCAGCAGCTCCGCAGTGTCTACGGACACTTGTTGAAAGACACACTTATTACCAGAAAGCCATCTTGTCTACATCACCCTTTAAAAGTTTTCTACTGCAAAATCCTCCTCACTGATGCTTTTAAGGCATTATAACTGTCTTATCATAGTCTGTTTGAGTAAGTTGTGATTTAATGTGCATTACATTTGTGTCATCATAGTTACTGTTTGTCAAATTCAGAGCTTTTTGTAAGCACTACCTGATAAACACCTAAGGCCTTCCCACATGGTTCATTCATATTATCACCTTCTTGCCAAATAGCAATAAAATTTAAGCTTTTGTGTTCAGTTAGGATTTCTGCTATCAGAAAAACTATGAAGAGGCAACCGATAGTAATGATTTGTGTTTGAATTACAACCTACAGAGCTGCTTCAGACAATACACAAATCATTTCAGCTCACCTTAATCAGAAGTAGCAAAATAATAGTATTTTCTATTGAAATTTCAAACCAGCAGCAACACCACTTGGGTAACTTGCAATTTACCAGATAAGTCATCGCTGCGCCCAGCTCAGAAAGCAGAAAAGTAGCTTATTTCTCAATTTCACATCGTTGCTTATTTTTTCTGTTGCTGGTTGACCGCCTTTATTTTTATTGTTGTTTTGGGGGTAGTGCTTGTTTATCTGATACTTAGTCCAAAGAATTTTACATGACTTGTTTCATGCAAAAAATCTTCAGCATAATATTAACAATGACCATTAAAGTGACACAGCAAATGAGAAAACGTATTACCACAGCTAAACACTCCCTTTTTAATTAAATAAGAGCCTTTATATAAACTAGAAAGTTTTTCTCTTGAAAAACACTTCACACTGCTATAACATTGCTACAGTAATCAAAACAATCTTCTAACATGCTTTCAGACAAAGCAGATCTGCTAGGTTAGAAATTTTTAGATCAGATCTATGTTTTCCTGTGAGATTTCCTTATTTTTATTTACCAGTGTTCTTTGCAAGTTTTTGTTCTATTGGCACACAATAGGAGGCTTATTATGGGGAAAAAAAGCCACCACCACGACCATACTGTCAGCATTTAATATTAAGTGGGTAAGTCTTTAGAATCACAGCTTCCAATTCAAAAAAATAGTTTACAAAACAGAGCTTATTCTCCAGCCCCACCCTACCACTCCAGGAAGGTAACAGGAAAAAATATGAAAAATTGGAGAAGGAAAAATCTAAGCAGATAATTAAAGAACAACACTTTCACAGTGATCTGCTAGACAGTAGTGTCTGCCTCCAACCTTGTCCTTCCAGACTGAGTAATATCTCAAGATTTTCCCAGATACTGACACTTAGTTTCTATGGGCATTAGAGGCACCCACTTAAATACCTTCTACAAACATTAAACAAAACTTGAAACATTAGAAGAAATGCTTGGAGAAGGAAGCCAATGGCACACAGGACCTTGAAACTGATGCCATTGCACCACAGATGTCCAAAATAAAAACTTGACCAAGAAACATATCCAGTGGAGAAGAACAAAAAAGCTGTTAAGCATGAAAGTAACTTATGCCACAGCACAACCCACTGAGCATAACAGAACTGGCATTTCTTTTGTGCTCCTATGTATACTGAGGAAAAAAAGTATGAATGCTTAATGACGAAGAAGCAGCTCTGTGCATACCATCTTCTCTAAGTGAGGGAGCTTATGCAGGCAAAAGTGATGCATTACTTACAACTTATTATTATTTACCAGAGAAACAACTAGAAATCCTGCAAATGTTTTCTTTAGAAAGTTTGTAACTTCAACTCGTGTTGAATTTCGTGGCTCAGAACACCTGATGGCATGATGGGGGGAGACTTTACTGTGCCCTGGAAGGGAGTCAGTTGTGTGCAGCAGAAGCATCCCTCTGCCACATCCCAGGACCTACTGTGACAGTCCCTAATCCACAGGAACTGCATCAGGTTGAGCAAACAAAGACGACAGGTTTTTTTTTTGCTTGTCTTTTTTTTTTTTTTTTTTTAAAAAAAGGCTATCTTGTGTTTTGTCAAACAGTTTTTAGTGAAAAAAAGGAAGAAAGAGGAAGCACTTAACTTCAAATACTTAAATCAAGGCATTTCAAATTCTACCAGCTTTATCATTATATGAAATGAAACTATACTTGCAGGTTTCATTTTTTGGTTGTGTTTTTTTTTTTAAAAAAAGGTACAGATGTTCACAGAAGGCGTTATACCTGTATCATGTTTGAAGTATACCGCTTAAGGAAATATTACATGAAAACAGACTGGACTGATGTTCTATGACCTTTGTACCTGGAGTACAGACAAACTTTTCTCCTTTATCTAAACACAAAGATTTCTTCCCTATCCCCATCCCCCAATTTGAGCCCTGCAAATTTTCCTGAAACTAGACTTTCAGACTCAGCTTTTCCCTCGCAGATTATCTATCACTACCGATAACGACACTATTACAGGTCAAATCATTCACCCAGCTGTACCTGTTCAGCTTGACCAAAGCTGAAGCTGAAATTCGGTGATTTCCGAAAGAGTATGTTTGTACAACATAGAAGACCAAAAGCTTTGTGTATGATTGTACTAGCTCCTTTTATTTCATTTTATGGATGTTCATCTGTTACTGCAGGATCGGAATATATCTTAAACAGGTTATGCAATATTGTTTGCAATAGCATTGAATTCTAAATACAGTATTTAATATTTGCCCATCCTTTTAGTATAGGAACAAGAAGACAAGACTTTCATCTACTTTCTTAGATAGTAGGTTTGATGGTGCCCTAACAGAAACTTTGATGTAACCACTTCCAAGCAAATATGCTTAAAAATATTAATGTCTGTCAGTTTGCAGAGACAAAGTAAATCATACTGTCATGAGATCCCTTAATTTATTTGTATAGCAGAATTGTAAATGCAGCAGAAAACAGCTTACTGTAATGTAAACAAAGCCTTGCATGCAACGCTAACAGGACAAGTTTATTTAATATAACATATTACACTAACTCATCATTGCTACCTTTCAGTTTATACTTCTATGGTAACAAACTGTTATAATAAACAGAACCCTTGTGTTAAAATCCAATACAAAGTAGAAACGCTGATCTTTTTCAAACATACTGGTTAGCTCCTTACTCTTCACTTTCTAGTTTTAGTTACTAAATTAGAATTAGTTCTGTTATTAAAAATAATAATCTAGTTTATTTATAGTAATTGTTCAGTTTAATTAATTAAAAACAGTAATCCAAAAATTATATTTGCTTCTTAGTATTAAAAATGTATGTCTGCAAGTTTAGTGAAATTTCATCACCTCTACAGGTTGTGAAACCTACAGTTATATTTATATACAAAAACTAGAAAACAGTAATGCTCAGAGAGTTGTCAGGTATTCTAAAGTTAAGCTTGATCCTGGTACTACTTTATTATGTCCCTGAAAATCTCATGTTGCATTTGCAGGCATATACAACACTCAATAGCAGGTAAAATAAATAAAACTTTAAATAAACCCCATGTAGAAGCACCAAGACAATTTTGCATTTCAATGCTAAAAATGTGGACATTTATCATTTTGTGTTTCGGGTCCTCATCCACACCATTGGAACAACAGAAGAAGCCACACAAGAAGCCTACTAGACTGCAATTTGTGATACTTTGGATAAAAAGTAGGTAGTAAAACTAGTTAAATTCTCAGGTAAAAATAGTAAGAAGATATCTTCACAATAGCTGATAACAGACTAGCTCTAAGAATTCAGAATATTTGAGTAACTAATACAATAACCACTTCACCGTGTCAACAATAGTGGCCAGCCTCCTAACACCCTGACCACCTGCAGAATCAGCAGGTAGTTGTGCTTAGGTTCTCTAAATTCATCTAAATTCTTCCCTGAAAGTGAAATACATTATCATGAATCTACAAAAACACCCTATTAAATCAATGATGCAGAGGAAAAGGAAAATGGCTTCAGAAAACAAGGCCTGAGGATGCACAACTTTTTGCTCCTGGTGCTGAACATGAGCAGGGATGGCTGCAGCACACCTCGCCTCCCTCACATGACCTCCTGTGGAGGCCATGACCCACTCCTTCCTCACTCACCTCCAGCCCCTGCCCAGGGGAGACACCTAGACAGTGGCCAACGCCGAGGGAGCTTCAAGGTTTGAGGATGGCTGGCTCATGGCTGCCCTTTTCACCAGGCTTTGCCTCTGCACTGTACATGGCCTGCTCACCAGAGCCAGAGGCGCCTGGATCCTCCAAAGGGCTCCCTGCTGGCCCGTGTGCCTGCAGAGGATCTGCAACCAGTCATTTATATATCATATATATAAATTTATACGTATATATATTTATATATATATATATATATACACACACACATATACACACACATACATATATATATAAATACTAAAATAAGTTGTTTTGCTACTAGTTGCAAAAGAAAAGCGAAAAAAAGAAAAATAGAGGAGGAAAAAAAAGGTGAAAAAGAAAAAGTACACAGCCAAAGGGATTATAATGTGGAGAAAAGAGATATCCAGGTGTTTTCCATTCAAATCCACAAGACTCTTCTCAGGATTTATCACTGACACATTAGGCTTCACCTCTTAAGCAGAAAAGCTGCAGAGCTCGCTCAGGGTCACCCCATTGCCCATGGGCTCTGCTCCAGCACCTGGGGAGTGCAGCAGGGCCTACGGTGACCTGCAGACAATAATGGGGAGGAAAAAAATTGCTTTCTGAAATGCTGTCTGGTGCAGACAGGACTCAACACTGAGCTCACAGGGAAGGGCCAGACCCGGGCCACCTGCTGAAGGGCAAAGCGTGTGGTTGTCATGAAGGAGTGGAGTCAGAGCAGTGGCCATGCTGGGCCTGCTGCCTGAACCTGGCCCAGGCTGGGCCTGGCTCCATGCCCACAGGCACACACCGCCAGCTACCATAGTGGGGGCAACGGCCCCGGCCAAAACGGAGTTTCTAAACTACTTTGCAACTTAATTCTCAAAATATGATGGTCTTCTAAATAGTAGATAACTCCTCTGGGGCAGAGAAAATATGCAGGTTATGCATGCCTAGCTATTGTCCACAGTCTGTTTTTTGTAGCTCATGCTTGTAATTCAGACAGGTTTTGGGGTTTTCAAGTATAGTTTTGTTTTGTTTTCTGGTATATTTCTTCAGGGAGAGCTGCAAAACTGTAGTCAAAGATCAGACAAATATAGCAAGTTGGTAGAGTTCTCTTTCTCATAAACAGGAAACATACGCTTCTCCTAATTTTGAGTATTTAAGGGAAGTGCTGACCAAAAGATGCATGTAACAACAATCCTGTTTCTCTTTATGGTATGTATAGTACCGATAGGTTTGTGTTTTTCTGGGGCACCTTCCCATGACCTAAATGGTCCCTGCGTTTCTCAGCATGGCTCTCTCTGACCCTTTGAAGTCAGCTACACCAGTCACTGGAGTCACTGCAAAGGGAAAGCGGAGGCAAAAAAAAAATACCTATTGTGAATGTGGGCCCTGGACTTTGTGGAAACTGGCTAGGTGCTATTGAGCTTGACGTTATGAAAAACTATGTAAGTCTCTAAATTCTCTGAAACTTTGAACCAGAAAAGTTCACCAGCTGCTCTGGAGACATAAACGTACAGCAGATACTGCGATATGGCTTCAGTCTAAAGCACTCATAACATCCAACACCAGTGCTTGCCTTTCCTCCAGAAATGGTTTGTAAGGAACAAGCAGGTTGCTTGCCCACCTCCTTCAGCATGGATCATAGTAATAACACTCATATTGTAGGACAGCAGGGAAGAGCCAGAAACTTACAACCATCCTTTACTTAAAGTTTCTTAAAAGTCAGAGTTTAGCTGAGTCCAAAAAGAAGGTGGCTTTTTACAGAGCTGAAAAATTTATCAGTATTACAAATCCACAGAAGGGACTTATAGCTGTGGTCCTATGATAGCCAAGCTCTTCCACAGCCCTCAAAACACAGTTCAACACCATGTCAGGAATTATCTGTGGAGTTGCAATAAGCTTTTAAAAGTTAACACTTCCCAGAGTGTTTTATAGTATCCCAATACACTTTTGTTTCTTCTTTTCATATATGCTTAACAATGAATGTTCAACTAGTGTTGTGCAGTTTCCGCAGAGGCATGCAAAACTAGAAGAAACACCTTAGAGTCCAGTTTCCCTGTTGTCAGTGAACTATAGAACTGCTCTGGGTGCAGGCATTACAGATCTTCACACAAATAGGTCAAATTTCCAAGAGACATTGGGACTAGAGGGGAATTACAGATATACACTAACACCCTACCAAAGGGGGTGAATTAGACATTGAACTTGCAGCATGGCAATGGCAAAGCACATTCCCTTACTCCATAGTACATACAGTCACCATGGCTGTATAGAAGGATGTTTTCTTTTTTTCCTCTAGGAGGCAGGGCAAAGAACCCTTAACATCTTCCCCTCACAGACAGAAGCCTATTTGTTTACTTTATCCTTACCCATACAATAATCTGCATTCAGACTCTGTTGCTTCTTTGTTGTTTTTTTTTTTTTTTATTAGGGAAAGGACAAAATATGTGAGCTTTGTTACAATTTTTAAAGTTCTATCGAGAAGAAGGAAGCACAAATTTTGCACTTAAACTGTATCTACAAGTAGACAAGTTTATCTGAAACAGGAGCTCTGGCAACATCTTTCAAAAGAAGAATTTTGGATGCTCCATCCCTGGAAGTGTTTAAGACCAGGGTGGGCTTTGAGCAATCTGGTCTAGTGGAAGGTGTCCCTGCCCGTGGCAAGAAGGTTGGAATTAGATAATCTTTAAACATTCTATGATAAGAAATCTATTAAAAATACACTTCTCAAAAAAAGAGTCTTGAATTCTCCTTTTTCTTTACATGTTTATCTGCCAGTAGTTTTTATCCATTTGTCAAAAAACTATTTTTGGAATAGGACCCAATATCTGGACAGGGACTGAAACTTTCAGGTATTTGCCAAGGTCCCCAGAACATTTTACAGATGCTGTGGTAAATCATTTTTTGACATGCAGTTTAAAACCAAGCTAGGCTAACCTAAAAACAGTCCCAGAAAAGTAATAAAGGAGTTGGACATTTGCTTTAACAAAAAAAAAAAAAAAAAACTTGTTAAAACACCCTCCTGAAGGGAGAGAGATTGTTGCCCCTCTACTGCCACATGAAAGTCTTAAATTTTCCATAAACACATTTGTGCTAAATGTTCAGGATAATGCACAGCTGAAACACAGAATTACAAAGGCGGCACTCCTGCAAAGGGTGCAATGCATCCATAGCCTTCCTTCCCCTCAGCAGGGAGAGGGCTGCACAGCTCCAAGCACACAGGCAAAAAGCAGATCTCAAATCCTTTCTCTGCCACTATGAAGCTTTACTCCTCTCTCCCTGCAAGCCCCAAGGCTGCCCTTAAGCAAACTCTGCAACAAGGAACACAGTTCCTGTGGCTGGTCCTGCTGCACTGCAGGCAGGAGCATCCCTTCTAAGGGAGAGCCAGAGCCCCTTCCCTGCCATACTCCCCTTCTCTCTTTGCACCACCTTGTATTTGAGGGATTTGGCATCAAGTGGGCCCCATGCCAGCACTGTGTACTTCTCCCTCTGTTAAAAGTCCAACAGAATTGCCAAACCTGGCAAAATCAACTTAGAAGAAGAAAGTAGAGGCTTTAACTAAATAATTCTTCCAAAACCACACTGGAAATCAGAAAATTATGTGATGTATTTCACAGCCAGATTTCAGCTTTCAATCTTGATTTAAAGTGAAACGAGTGCAGAACAGGACTTACAGCTATAACAAATAACTAAACTGCTTTGGAAAAGTCAACTACCCACAGGTGTCAGAGATCACTGGTATGTTTTTTCAGAGTGCCAGGGATTTAATTTTATCTTGATAGTGACAGTAAATATTTTGCTTAAACAGCCAATACCAAAAAGTCGTCACTACAAGACAATCTCCTTTGTTAGTCACACGAACTGTTTTAAAGAGGTCTTCAGTGGGAGGCTGAGTTTCTAAAGGCCCTTAAAAATACACGTGCCTTACCACTTACTCAAACACATACAAAAACATAAACAAGATGTATGATCAAAGGAAAAGCCTAGTCCCTAAAATGAACAGCAGGATCCTACTGGTCACAGTTGGTCCCATTCATCTTACATGCTGTGGCACGAAGGCTGTTATTGGAAATAACATATAAAGACGAAAACACGGTCTTAACTGGATGAAAAGCAATACTTTAGAGCTTAATTTTAAGATCTTATTAAGTTTGTGTTTTCTACGTTTCTTTTTTTCTATGGTTGCAATTCTAGAGGAAAGACTCCTGTGCTATATTAGATTAAAGTACTGACTTGGGAACGATCATTCCCGAATTGTAGTTCCAGCTCCAATACTCACATGCTGCAGCAGGGCAATTCAATTAACCTTCCTCTGTATTTGCTTACCTTCCTGTGTAATGGGGATAATATCTGCAAAAAAGGGCTCTATAAAGCTTAATCTTTATAAAGCTCCCAAGATGAAATGGAAACACGCCATACAAAATAAAAAGTGCACAAATAAGCCACCTTATACTAGAGTTAGTTGGAAAAAAAACACATCTGAACAATTATCCACCAGAGAATGCTGCTTTCTTGAAGTCAGAATGCTTCACAAAAATCACATTCACTGTGCTGGCATTTTTTTTTTTTTTAACCTTTTTATTTTGAAGTGTATGTGAGGGTTAATTTGCAATTGGATTAAAAAACATTTTTAAATATGCTCCATAAAATGGCATTTTTTTCTGAAACTTTGGAAATAGTTAAAAACTTTATTTTAAAGCTCAAATATTTTATTGTCCTTCAAACTGACTTTTTAGTAAAATTTTTCATAATCTGAATATGCAAAACTTAATCTTCAGTTTCAGTGTTAAAAACAAAGTAGTTTTCAATTACATGCTGCTGCCTTGATATGACTCCTGTGAATTCAGTCTGTACCCATATATTTAATTGAAGCTATTCTTAATAGGTTTTAAACTCTAATTTGTTTATATTTAAGAAACAATTCATTAAATGTAAGGCATTAATTAATCCAAAAAAACTTTATGCTGAATTAAGCCCTACTGCCCAGGTTAGATGATTAGTGTTTTCTCTGTTTTCCATTCTTTCTACAAATGTTATGTAACCTAAATTCACACTAAATACTGTGTTTTTTCCTGTCTGTGTTGCACTTGTTTTCATACATATTTGCTGAAAAGACAAACCCTTGGAAGAATAAAACTGCTATAGTAAGTTCTCTTGATTTCTTTTCCTTGGTTAATTTTATCTACAGTTACAAAGTTGAACTGGGGGCAAGGAGGAGAGACAGTGCAGGCCTGAGAAGTCCTTAACAAGTTATACACAGCCATTACCTCAGAATTCTGCAACCCATCATGATTTTTTTCCTGAATTAAAGCACAAATGTCTCACCCCAAAGCACACTTATAAAAGCATCATGATATACTGCTTTGCATTAGAGCTCCTCTGCAGGGGATACCCAATTTAAACAAGGCGCTTAAAACAAATCTGTTTCTCCCATGGTTTAGGGTAGATCTTTTCAGTCGATCCTGTGAGGTCATTAGGCCCAGATCAACGCGTGGACCGGATGAAATTCAGATATGTAGGCAGAAAAGAGCAGCCTTCAAATAACCTGCCTAGCCTCTGAGCCCCTATGGGCTTTAGATTTCACAAACTGCCTGAAAAATACCTGAACTCTGACTCTGTACATGCCTGAGTTGTTCAGCAATGTCAAAGCAGGAACGGGCTCGGGTTTTCACTCCACACAGATCTTCAAACTGTACACCAAACCAAGCCCTCCTACTACCCTATGAGCACTTGTATATAATTTAAAAACAAAGAAGTAGGGTTCATACCTTATCAGCTGCCCCTTGGGCAATATCTCACTGGCTAGAAGTGCTTCGCACTACCTTAGGGTCCCTCAGGCATGGATGGGTACCATGGTCTCCCCTTCTCCCATATGTAAACACTTTGGAGTTCAATCAAGTGATAACCTATTCCTGATTACCCAAGTCTTACTCTCAACAGCTGCTGCCTTCAATGGAGAGGTTTCAGGTTTTTTAAGGGTTGTTTTTTTCTTTTAGCTACAAGGTTTGAAGTTGCAAACAGCTCCAATTGTTACTTGTAAGGTAACACAAAACTACCCACCTATTTCCAGCTATCAAACCACTGCTTGCAAGCTATAAATGACTAAGATTTGTCAATCCACTATACTGAAGATATTAATTAAAAAGCATTTGAATTACACCTATGGAAACTCCGGTGTGCATTTGTCTGCATATAGTTTCAGATTATATTTAGTCTAACAAGGCACATTTTAAGCCATACAAAAATAAAATATTTAAAAATTTAAACTTAACACAAATTTCCTGAAGACATAGGCTGTCCAAACTATTTAAATGAAGCAAACAAAGCTTTATTTTTTTAATTAAATAAGATCAGTGACATAGGGAATCAACATTCTCTCCAGGTCAGAAACACTCTCTGTGACAAAACTGAAAAAAAATATTATTTGCAATAATTTAGGCCAGTGATTCCTAAAGACCTCCAACATAAATTTGCCTTCCTGGGGCTTCCTAGGGTGCTGCATATCAGTTAACTCACAGTCATAACCAAGTTCACAACTTCTGCTCCTTGCAAATTCAAGGAAAAATGCAGCTTGGCTGAACTATAGTAACTCATTAAGCCACAGTACTCAGACCAAATGTTTGGGTTCTGCAAAGGAAGTATAGCAAAACCTGGTTTATGAACAGCAAATTATTTGTTTAATCAACATTGTTACTTTGCATCTGCTCAACTAGATTTGAAGACCAACAACAAAATGTTCCCCACTCTAGTCATGAAGTATTACTGGCTAGAAGGTTTTAGAGAGATGTAATCACCACCAGTAATTAAGCCATATCCTTCAAGCTATTTTTAAATCAATACTAAAATGTTACTTTTAGGGCTATTTTCTAACCTGCAAAATTATTACTATTATTTTTTTCCCCAAAACATCTGAATAGATCTTGCTACCCTATTCCCAGAGAAGCAGCTTGGATTCCTCTACCAATCACCAATAGCTGAACATCAGGCTTCTATACTAAGGATTACCAGACACACAGAAACACACAATCAAGGGCCTTTTTTCTTAAGCAGCTACTTGATTTTGTGATCATCTGAAAAGCAGGACATGCATACACACATATTCAAAAGCCAGAAACCTCCCCAGATGCCTTAATAGTTACTATGCACAAATATAAGTCAAAACATTCTATTTAACTGTTCCTATGCTTCAGTAAAACAGCAGCAAAGAAATCAATACCTTACTCTTCTGTTGACTCTGCCAGTGACTTCAAGTACATTTCCGACATAGCCAATGTGACATGTTTGCCTCTACCAGCATAAAGGAACTTGCTGTTTGACCCCTGCCCCTTTTCCCAGATAACATAAATGCAAACCTGTGAAAGTCTGCCAACATGGAAAAGCCTCCAGCTCTCCAGGAAGAATAAAAATAATCTCAATCTGAAATAACTGATGCTTCTATGCTTCACACCAATGGACCTGTACATCAACGTTTACTGAATAATTCATGCACACATCACTTATGACTCTGCAGGTGCATTCCTAGCTTGGTGCCTTATATACAGAAGTCTCAGTTTAGTAAAGTGGTGACAGAGAGCAACATCAAGATGGACCCCTGGGATGCACCTGCAATGCAGCTGGCAAACCAGTGCACAGACCAATGGGAAGACTGACCTTGGGAAAGAAGGAAAAGGTCCTTCTGAAGCTGGGGAGAACCCAGACTCCAGACAGCCTCACTGCAGCAGCACAGCAAGGACCAGTTCTGGAAAGACCTCATAAAAGTGACCTTATGGGCATCTCTTACTGATCAGAATGCCATCCTAAAATATTCACATTTACCTCTTCAGTGAAGCTGAAGATATTTACTATTTTTTCTGCTTCTCTGCCCTTTAATCCCCCCAGCATCTTCTTAAAGTCTGACTGCTGGGTTTTGAAAGGTCCTCTTTTCACCACTACATCATATCACTTCTAGCTATGAGGGCTTAAAGGATGCGATCTTCAGTCATGGTTTATATTCTGTTTTTCTCTGTGATACTTATTAGAATCTGCAATACCCTTGTTTTTGTTTTAATTTATTAATTTTTATATAAAACATCCCTGGTTATGGAATCAGATGTGATGGAAAAGATTTTGGTACACCATCTAACTTCTACTTATGCTCACATACAATTAGATTTTCCCTCCAACTGCTTCACCTTTGGTTACCTAACACTCGAAGTTTCATTGTCAAACACATAAGCAACACCCATGTTCCATCATGTTCAAGGAAATTATTCCAACTAGGGGATGTAGTAGTTTATTAAACAAATCACTTCATTTTGCAGGATATGTATACTGTTTCTTTTTTTAGGTACATTATGTTCTTTCTGCTGAGTTTTGTAAGCAGCAAAACCGTTCTGCAAATCCAGTATCTCTGTCCAAAGAGAAAATACTGCTTATGCCAGTGCGCATGCCTCTCTGCCCCATGCTTCACACTGCCCCTTTCAAGCAAACTGTTTGCATTTTGGAGATTCCTCTGAAGCCTTTTTCCTTTCCCTTGCTTCTGTTTGTTTCTTTGGGTTAGAGACTATGCATGTTTTGGATTGAAAGTTAGATAATCCCATCATGTCAGAAATCCATTATGGTTGTCAGAAGTCTAGAGTTTTCCATCTGCATTTATTTTTTCCTAAATGAAAACGGGCCTTTCCTTTTTCAGACCGCGGTTGTCAGACACCATCATATTCAGGCATTGCTACAGAGGACATATCCGTATGTTTTGCAATCCTAGTTTTCATCAGTCACAAATCTGCAAATAAAATCAAGAAGCTCTTTGAGCTTTTATACAAAGCTAATAGCACAAATATTTAGTTTTGAGTGCTATATTACTCATATTTCTATACTAAACTGATATCTGATTTGCTTTCCTTAATCATATGCTAGCAAACCACATTGACTCAACAACATATAAATAGGTATATATACAGGTCTCTTCCTGCAGGTCTTCCGTTTCAGTAATTCTACTTGCCTTTATGCTGTCACATATGCCAGAAAGCACTAACTGATCAAGTAGTGAAACTAAAACTTCAATCTTTTTTTTTTTTTTAACATCCAGCAGCCTTCTATTACTATGAAATGTTTAACATAGCAAATAGCATAATGAGAAGGGAATCATGCTCACAAAGGCCTAATAAAAAAAACACATAATGCATAGGCACTACATATGCTATTACCATTTTCATAATAAATGCCCATGCCTTTCACATGGTAGATCAGGAGGATCTGAACACACGACCTTTTGCATCTCTCTCTGACCCCTATGGAAAAAACTGCAAGAGGAACAGGCAACACAGCTGCACCATGGACTCCTGAAGAAATTCACAGCTAATATAGGATTATTTACTTATTTTAAGACCTCATTTCTGCCCATGCTTTTTCTGTGCCACTTGTCATAACATTGCTTTTATCATCACAGAACAATGGCAGGTCCAATATTGTGGTTCCTGAGTTACTTGTTTACTTCTTTCTGAAGCAAAACCATGCCCTACTAGGGCAGTCAGAAGTTAACAGATACCACTGAACATGTATTTGGCACATTTGTGCCAGAAGTTGAGGTCCAAGTATGATAAATGGCTGAGATCTGAACCCTGTTTCAAACATTCATTACAATGACTGAGTATAGCATCAGCTGAATATATACAAAATGCTAATTATATCAACATTAAAAATGAGACCAGATGCTTGGGTCAGCAGGGACTAAACTGCCCAGAGCGACCAACCCCAGTTTGCAGAAGAGAGACAAGAGCGCCCGAGACAAGAGCGCCCAGTCTCCTGGCTCCCAGCCTATTAGCTAAAAGTTCTTATTGGAAGGGGGAAGGAGAGAATCACCCATTTTTCCTTTTTTTTTTTTTCTTTTTTAAATGAATGTATACAACAGTAGGTAAGTGACACTTAACATGCCAACCAGGCCAAAAATAATTTTCTCCTTTTCTTGACCTGACTACAGAATAAGTGTGAAAGTGAGAGCAGAGATGGCCTACTGCAGATACATAATAAAATAGGGGAGAATGTTTCTTGATAGGTCAGCAGTGCTGCTGCAACTGCTAAAGACTTTGAAGCCACAAATATTTAAGCTTCCAAAGATAGTCAAGTACAGATCAGCTGGGTTTTAAGAAGTTCACGGGAGAAGAATGTTTGGGAACTGGGACCATCATGCAGCTCAAAGCACTTTCACAGAACTCAAGTGAAAACTCTGGAGCAGTGCAGCGCTTGAGAGAAAGTTTCAAGATTTTGATGTTCTGCCTTAACACCATCCAAATCCATGGTACTGCAAGAATCTTCTCAACATTTCACCACACAAGAACTTTGAGTTCACAGTGCAGACAGTCAGAAAAGGCACATAAAACCCAAGGCAACAATCAGCAGGAAGAGATTTAACTGTTAAACAGAAAATAATGCAGAAATAAACTTTGTCCATGAATGTGTATTGATTTCAGGAAACGCAATGTATGCAAAGTAGAAAAGAAAAAAATTAACAGATTTTTAAATCCTATGAAAGTCTGTTGTGTATTTTATTGCATATTGCAAGCACTGTTTCCTGGACTTTAAAAAAAGCAGAAATTAATAGCACAGTCATAAAACAAATTGTAGGGTGCACGCAGGCACATAAGCCATACTTTCATCTTTCTCCCGAGACTTCCACAGGGCGGAAGAATAAAAAGAAGAGTACTAACAACATAGCTGTGTGATTAGTCCTGAAAGAAAGCTGCCTCAAACTTTTCTTTTAACACAATAGGATTTTTATTGCGCTACCATTCACAACAGCTATTGAATTGATGTTACCAGAAATCATTTTTGATTTATTACATTAAATTGCTTAATGTATTTTATGTATAATAATGTATAATACTGTAATTTATTATGTTAAAGTACTTAATGATATACTGGAGACAAAGTTGACTGAGAACATGGCATTTTGATGTTTTCTTTCCGGCTTTCCAGAGGTCACCCATCTATTCACAGATACTGAATGGAACCAATGAAGGCAAACTGGGAAGGCTTCCTTCTTTAAGAATTTTATCTCCTCCATCAGACAAATGGTAAGGCAGTGACCATTCCCTGCTGTGCATGGTTGAATGAGAAGTAGTCCCCAGCAGCATCTGTGCACATGCACTTGGGAGAGACATTTTTGGATACAGATCTAGACAGGGAGACCTCTGCTCTGCTGCTCCTGTTTAAGGTTGGTGGAATGAGGAGAAAGGGCAGCAGTGTTTTGATTTGGGAAGTTTAACTGAAATTGAAAAGCAACACAACACTATTAACTAACACTACTGAAAAATTCTTTAGACAAGTAGTATGCTACTAGAGTACCACCAGAAGCACCTGAAAAAACAGCTTTTTAAATTAAATCTCATTAAATTTTTAAAATATTTTTGTTGTCTGAAAGCACAGGGGATCTTTCTTGAATGCATCTTAAGTGAATGCAGATTATTTAAGCCCCACATATTTTGAATACTAAGTAACTATGACTAATTTGTATCACAATGCCCAAGCAAGAAGAAAACTTTAAACTAAGCATCATCCGATTATTAGTTCATTGTGAAAGAACAATTCCCATAGAGTTCTCCAAAACAAGTAGCACATGGCAGCCAACATACCATCTTCAATTCTTCTTTGAACTGTTGCAGTAAGTGTTTAGACTCCTGAATAGGTCTTCCTGTATTTTACGATTTGCTGAGGAACAGGTTTTACAGAGAGATATTCTAGCTACGGAATTTGTTGAAGCAGAGGGAACGGGGCACATAGATTTAGGAAGATGTATTTTATTAGTTTTAAATTTCCCCAATGTAAACAGCACTTTCCAGATTTTTGTTCAAATGAGTGAAATTAGAGCTTCATCACCAAACAAATATACATGACAACCAATTCCATTAGCTTTGCTTACATATTACTTTAGAAGAAATACTCTTAATTCCTTCCACTGAGCAGTACTCATAGGCTGAAAAATATACTTGCTATCAGTAATATCACCTTTTAGAAATATTTCAATACTTAGACCATGAAGAGACAAAAATGCAAAGTCTTCTGCTTTCCCGGAAAAAAAAATACTCAGGAGGATTTTTAGTACTGTCAGATACAAAACAAAGCAAAACAAAACGTAGACTTAAACTGAAGCTAAGTCTTCCAAAAGAGGGTGTATTTGTACCCTTTTATGGTAATAGTGGTAATCGTTCAATAACATGGACTCAGTCCTATGTCATGAGAATAAATCAGAAAACAAGTGGTCTGTTATCAGAAATACTTGAGGTACTTGAGTCAGCCTAAAAACAGCCTTTTGTATATATTGAACTATGGGAATAACACTAGCATTTTCTTCTACAGCACCACCTAGGGGACTTGGGCTCAGTCACTAGCCATTTCAAAGTCCACACATTTCAGGTTGTGGTCCCCAGCACCACAACCAGGGTCTGCCATCCTCAATTTCAGAAACTGACTGCTTCAGCTGTACAAGTCCTTTGAATCACTGTCAGTTATTTACCAGTTTGATAAAATGCGTAGACAGCATAATTGTCAATGATTTCACCTTTATTTCTAGACCATTAACAAAAATGATTTTCAGCTCTGAAGAGATGGACAGGCTTCATTTTGAACAGCTCCTTTTGAGAAGGCAGCCTGTTCTTAATCTGTTTAGGATATACTTTATTGATAATGTAATTAGCGTAATGAAGTGATGAGCACATTCCCAACTTCCACTCCTTGCTTCCGGGACTGCTTACGCACTCGACAGCGGGAGTCACTAGAAATAGCGCATCACCTGCTCTGGTGGCATGGAGGAGGTGCTGCTCCCTCCTTTGGCAAAGTGCTGATGGACTGCAGGAGTCATGCTGCTCCTGCCGCCTCCCAGGCAGTACAGGTAAGGCACCACCCAGGAGAGGAGCAACTCTGAGCACAAAGGACTGATTTTGTATCTTCCCTCCTCAAGCAGCCACATGGTCCCCATGCTCCTTGCACTGCTTCTCCTCACACGCCCATCCTTCAGGCCCCAGCCCTGCTGCACAGCCCAGGCCTGCTGCCCAGCGCCCACCTCAGCCACCTTTCAGTGCCCACACCAGGACAGCCAGACACCTCAGGGGAGCTGGGCCACCTGCAGCTGGAGAAGCCTGAGAGGAGGCAAGGGGAGGAATGCTCTCCTTCCAGGGATGCAGAATGTCCAACAAGCGCAAAGCTGCCTTATGCTTTTACTTCCCCTCCAGTCTGTACTTGGTCACTGCAGACAGCACATCATCTCTCTCTTCTCAAGCCACTTAGCACTTAGGGGTATCCAGCCCTCCCCAGGCCGTTTCACTTTTCCCTTTAGTGTAGTAGACATATTAGTGTCAAGTACATTTTTAGGCTCCATCACTTAGGCAAGGTTTAAAAAAAACAATATTCACTTTTGATAAATAGGCAGGTTTTGGAAAATAGTAGAGATACATTTTACTTTGGGTAAGCTTTAATTTCTGAACAAGCCAGGCTGCAACACATGCTAACAACTGGCATGCACTAGAGAGATAAAATCCAGTAAAGGAGGCAGAGCAGTAACTCTCCTCACGTACCACAATTATTCAGGCAGGTATTAAAATGTCAATCTCAACTAAACTGACCTTGCTCATTTCAATTCTTCCTGAGTAAGCATTCCTATTTCTCCACAAATTTCAGGAAAATGTTTCATTTATCTAAAGTACTTCAGACTGAGAAAGTTGACTAGACTTATGTTACTCTAAACACTACTGGAAGCACTAAACAAGCAAAAACCACAAATATCTCCTTTTCATCCAATAAATGAAAAAGATCTTAACTATATTTTTAAAGGTCATTCGTAAGTCAGAAGTCATTTTAAAGTGATACTTTCAAATTCACTGAATTCCAACAATTTCAAATAAACTAAAAAAGCCTACTTACTATCTTCAGACACAAGCACCTTTGGAGGTAGCTCTGGATGTTGGCCACAATCTCAGTGGAAAGCTGAGATTCTAATCAGTATTATCAAGTTATCTCATTAGTATCTGAAATTTATTATTTCACAAGAAAGTAATCCAATTAGCTAAAAGCATTAATTAAAACAAACAAAAAAAGTATTTTGTCTTTTCAACTTACTCCATTCTATTTCTCACCACAGAACCGCTTGGGTTGGAAGGGACCTTATGGATCACCTGGTTCCAACCCCCTGCCATAGGCAGGGGCACCTCCCACCAGACCAGGTTGCCCAAAGCCCCATCCAGCCTGCCATTGAACACTTCCAGGGATGGGGCATCTGCAGCTTCTCTGGGCAACCTGTTCCTGTCACTCACCACCCTCAGACTAACTAATTTCCTCCTACCATCTAATTTAAATCTCCCCTATTACTTTGAAACCATTCCCCCTTTCCTATCACTATCTGCCCCTGCGAAAAGTTGCTCTCCATCTTTAAAGCCTCCTGTAAGTACTCAAAGGCCACAATGAACCTCCTCTTTTCCAGCTCCTTCGGCCCTTCTTCACAGGAGAAGTGCCGTAGCCCTCTGATCAGCCTCATGGTCCTCATCTGGACCCACATCTTTCTTATGGTGAGGCCTCAGAAACCAGTTCATCTTTTCTATTGTATTAATGAATACATATTTTTAAAGAAATAAACAGATCTGAAATTGATCAGCTTTTCAAGAAACAAAAAAAAAGAAAAATTAAGAGCAAAGTACAATACAATTCATTTTAAGATATATACACGTGCATCTGAGGAGATTTCACCATATGGTAAAGGTACACTTGTTTGTGCTTTTAATAGAATAAACAAAAGTAGTCCATCATATCCAAGGAGGAAAGACTATAGTACTCAGATCAAGTATCTTCTAGCAAAACAGCTACCAATATAGCCATACATTAACAATATAAAAAGGTGACAAATGTTAAGGAAGGATCTCAGGCTCTTTTCCAATGTGTACTAACAAATGACACCACCTAACTGAAGCACATTTTATCTGGCCTTAGGGAAAAAAAAAAGAATGGCATATAGAAATTGAATGGAAATATCTCCCTGACTTCATAATATCTCACCTGTGAACTGTTTTTTAAGACCTTTAAGATACGAGAGCTTGAATGGTTTACAACAGGTTCTTATAGCATCCCAAAGCATTCAATAAATCCATATATTGATGAAGCATAACCATGCAAAACACCGTACAGTAAAAATAAGCAACATACTTCACGTCATCCAGAAAGGTGCGACAATTCCTCAGGATCTCAAAAACACAAGCTTTCGTTGTGCAACAAGAAAACATGATTTACCTTTGGTTGTTATCTTTATTGGAAGAACAGTGTACAAGCAGTAGTGTCTCCATGGGAATCACCATGTCAGACATAGGAATCAGTACTGCATGGAAACCCCACAAGCTTGCTGGTGGGAACCACTACACAGGTGAAAGATTTGCCACAGGTTTTTAACAACAGCTCTGTATTAATTTGTAGCCAAATATCTGATGTCATTCTTAGGGATTAGCCTTAACCTTGAGCTAGCAGCAGAATTTTCATTTTAGACAACTGCATCATTCCTGCAGTTTAACTCAATACTGTATCATTTCCTACCATAAATTGTCATATGGCATAGGAAATAAAAGAATTTAACACTTACGCGTGCCTTCAGAAATGAGTGAGGTGATCCTGGCAGTCTTTAAAGGTTCACCTGCAGCAGAAATCTTTGTGCTTCAGCTATACCCTGTCTGCTTACAGCAACAGTATTCCTCTTACATGCCACCACTTCCTCTCCCCAATGGGAACACACAGATGGCATAAATGTGCTTGTAGTACAATTTATCCCAGTGTAGAAACTACAATAATGTATGAAAATGTAAGACTATGTCATGTTTCATAGAAAAACCTTACTGCAATGAGACCAGTATTAAGGATTTCTCGGGTATGCATCAGTTTGATTACTAAAAATATAGATTACTAAATAAAATATAGATTATTAGTGATTACTAAAATATAATGTTCACCAGTATTAGGTGAGAGATTATGTACAGTAAGTATTACATCAGATTACATAGTACTTCATACTTGCTCCCACTCAAAATGGTTCATAATAAGAATAAATCAAGATAAATATCATTTAAACCAGATACGCAAGGCAACAGAATAATTCTGCTGTTCACAAAACAATTTAAGTCAATAAGCCTTTAGCTCACCTTGTACAGCTTTCAATTAGTTACCATTTGCAAATTGAAAACAGAACTTGAAGAAGTAAGAGAATTAAAGAGAACAGGACCAAGCCACAGAACATTTGAAATTATGTTTAAGAAGAAATTTCATACCAACAAAAAAAATAATGGAACTCTGTTTCTAGAGAGGTGAGTTCATTAACTACTATTTGCTCTTGTAGAAGAATTAAACAGATATTTTTCTCTAGCATGCTGCCAGGAAAGGACTGGGCACATTTGAACCAATTCCAGTTTCATTCATCTGAGTTAAGCACCTGATTACCAAAAGGATGTTCAACTTATTTCTCACAGATCTATACTTGCATCCCACAAAAGGCTATTCAGTATCCAAAGTCACAAGCTGGGATTGTTATGAGCTTCATATGATTGTTTTACAACTCTCCTACTACTGATTAATATCTCTAGCAGGCTGTTATCTTGATGGCAGAGCAGCATACTAAACTTGACATGCGATTGCTGGCACTTTATCTTCAATCAAAGGCAAATCAAAAATAGGAGTCGATAAGAGGCATACCAGTACTTAAAATTTATATAGTGACAGATGGTAAGAAGCCAACATCCTCTAAAATTTTGAAAATATAAATAAAAGGATACATTTATATCATAAGACCACCTAAAGAGAGATTTGAGTGAGATCACAGTTTTTCTACACTCTAGATGTACAAACCAGCAGGTGAAGGAAAGATGAGGGGAAAAAAACAGTAGGGAGTTACAATTTTTACTAAAATGCTTTTCTCATTACTTGGTTGCCACCACAGAAGCCAGCAGAGACTGTGAATGAAAAAGCAAGAGTTTCCAGCTCCTTGGTCTCCTCAGACCAGCACTCATCCCATGCTGTTACATCAGAGAAATGCTAACAATGTTTTGCAATCATACCTGTGTCTAAAAGAAGCAATGAAGATACAGTAAAGTCTTACAAAAGCAGTTTATAACCCCAAAATTGAACTTCAACTTGAAATCTGTTTCAGTTTACATTTCAACTCTTTGTTTCACCTATGAAAGTTTCCACTTCTTGCTTAAAATAGCAAAGATGGAACATTCATGTTTACTTCCACACAAGAACAAAACTCCCCGAGATATGAAGCAATGAAGAATATATGTACATGAGAGAGTGGAACAGCTTTGTGGTCAAATTACTCAGGTACTTATGTAAAGAATACATATAGCTGGGAGAGTTTGTTTTTGTTATCATTACAAAGGAATTGTTGACAAAAACAAACAGTATTTTCATATTCTTGCACAGGCTGATGGAAGCCTTATATAAAAAGATTGAGAAAGTGACCTAAGAATTGCAGCTCCTGTTCCTGTATTAACCTGTACATATGCATATATGCCCAGACAACCTAGCCTTGACTCATTTCATCATTTTACGTGTAATTATGTAGGACTCACAGTGAGAAGAGCTCTTTCCCTCCTACTCCCACTTGTTCATCACTGCAGGAAAGCTATCATCAGGTCCTACAAGCAAAAAAAAAAAAAACTCTCACATAACAGTACATGAAGACAACTGAGGAATTTGGAGCTTCTGAAGACATACCATATCTATGCACATATAATTAAAACTGAAGAGAATCAGTCACAATCTATGGAAGTTCCTGCCACACTCCTGCAATCCTGGAGTGAGAAGTAGGGGCTGCAGAAATGTACTTACATACAAACACATTTATGGCCTTATTCATTACTCTGGAAAGAAGGTGCCAGTAAACAAACAGCTCCCAATAAAATAACGTTTACTAAGACTACATGCAAATGGTTTTGTTTTTAAATGTTCTTTTTGCTGTGATTTCGTCAAAGAATTTAACTTGCTTTATGTCTTGAAGTGACTCTACTTTTAATCCTCTTGCATTGTTTCTTGTATAAACAGGCAAGAAACTCTGAAGTATTAATCTTTTGTCTTTTAAATAAAACTGTGAAGCCAACGGATTTTTTTTTTGTTGTTGTTCAACCTGAAACACTATTGTTCATGTGTTGTTTGCTTTTTCTTTTTCCTGGCAAAACACAGACCAGACTGAATCTTCTGTCAAACAAATCTGTTATACTCAACTTACCAGGAAAAGGCATGAAAACAGAGACTTAGGTTTGAAAGAAAAGCCCATGCTCAGGGCTTACAACTATCACTCAGGCCGAACAGTATCCTCCAAGGTGGGGGGAAACAGAACCTGTGGCATACATTTCTGACTTCCCAAGAATACATTTAAGTTTCAAACTGTTGTGCTTTCCCTTGCAGGGCTTTTTTGAAAGGCTCTGAGCGATGAACGGGAATGCAGCGACTGTCGGTCACAGCTGTGCCCATTCCCTTGCAGCGCAGACAACCCAGCTTCTCCAGGACTGCTGTGATTTATGGTCACACACCTCCAGGCACAGCAGCTCCCCTGAAAACACCAGAATGCAAAGCATGACACTTGGAGAGCTGCTCAGTGGTCAGCATGGTGACATCGGGGTCATGGCTACAGGACAGCCAGCTCACAAGCAACTCCTCCCTGTCCATGAGACATGGGCACCCAACCTTCCCATGGGAGCTATACTGTGTCGTATGAAACACGGAGAAAGAAAACATCTGAATGGCTAACAGTACAGAAAGAGGGATGCTTGCTAAGGACAAAAGGGATGTGATGGCAAGTTCTTGCTCAGGTGGATGCCAGCTGGTTACACAAGATGTAACTACAACCTGCGAGCGCTGCAAACCAGAAGAGCTGTGTGTTTGGAGCAGTCTGCAGGGAAATGAACACAACATTCAAAACTCCTTAGAACAAAGCACGCAGCCTATATGGTGAATGAATGATCTATCCTAAGCTAATGATTCCCCTGCTCCTACCCAGCGATGCTCCTATGACAGAGATGAGACTTTTGCAAATATGCAGGCACTGAGCAGGACTGCTTCTAAGCACTCCTGGTCCAGCATCATCTCCTGAAAACACCTCTCATGCACACACTTTTAACCTGATCAACTCTTGACCCGCAAACATAACCTTTTGCCAAGAAATTTTGTCCCCTGACTCACTGAGAAATCGGAACAGCACTTCGATTACCTTTTCTGTCTCTTTCTCAGTATTCAACCTGCCTGCTATTTACTGTTAAAAGGAATCTCACAGCAGAAACACTTCCATTTACCCCAAAAGGGGATTAGGACTTCTTGGAAACATTTTTAAAATAAACTGTTTCCTCACCCTGTTTAAACAATGATTGTTTAAGCCAAGGAGTCAAAACGACTCAGAGGAGTTGTACTTGTCATTGTACAATATTCAGCATGATCTACAATGTGACCAGGCAGCAGTGACCTGTATTAATCATGGGCCAAAGTATAATTAAGGTAAAATTAATGGACTGTGATGGTCTGGCAATTCCTGTCCACATTCTCACTCTTTCTGCTGGCTTGCCAGAACACTGCACTTCTGGTGGAGAAGTGGTCTGCAACTGAGGCCCAGCACAGGAATTCCTTCTGCAAAGGGCAGGCTATTAAGTAAAGGAGAAAAAAAAAATCTACTCAATTTGTGAGAGCATATGGAGGAATTCTTTCCACCCTGATTACGGCAATAGCTATCGGGCAGGAGAGCACTGGCAATCTACCTACGTCAAATCTGCCCTGTCACTGTAATCAACGGGAGCCAGAAAATTCCCCACTAAGGCAGTATCCCTGATTGTAAGGGAGAAAACATTTCACTTCTGATCTGCTATGTGGTCTAAATACCACATCCTTATATAAAGAAAATCAATAATCTTCCAATATCAACCCCCTAATTCTGAGGGGGGGCAGTTGACTGCCACAGAATAAAGCTAATTGTTTAGAGAGTGAAAAAAAAAATTATTCAATAAGATTAGTAGAACCCTTTTTTAGAGGGCAAAAATGAAACCTTTTGTGTAAACGGTTCATTAGTAAACAGCAGTTTGCAAGCTTGTAAGCATATTTGGATATAGCTGTGTCCCGTCATGATGGAATCGCGTTAAGATTATATATGAAGACTGCTAGGAACCAGATTTTGATATTTATCCCTCATTGAGAGGTGTCTGTGTGACTGCTTAGATGTGTCTAGGACAGGAATAAATGCTAGCGAATTATTGCAACAGTTGCCCATCATCTCACTTCTGCCATTGCCTCCAGGCTCCCGCTGCCTCAATATCAGACAACTTTTACTTTCTCACGGAAACTGAAAACATCTATCCAGATTGTCAAAGCACAACAGTAATGCTGAAGCTTTAAAGCACTGTGGCTTCAAATCCATGACTGACTAAAACAACCTTCCTCCGCTTCCTCCCCATGACTAGAGTTACTGAACTTCAAACTCTCTTTGGGCGGCCATTCTGTCTCCATGGTTGGGTAACTGTCCTCTTTTGCTGTCTCTGAATTTTAGCTAGAGAATAATAATAAGAGCAAAAAGGAAATCTCAGTAAATTAAAAGGGGAAAATCAGTAATTTAATGAAAATTAGCCTATGCAGCAAACAGATGCCATACAATCTAGAGAGTTAAATTTCTTGAGGTAGAAATACAGCTGTTGTGAACTGCCAGGATCCACCGGTCATGCCTGAGCAACTGGTCAAGTTCCCTCTGCTGTAGCTAGTTGACTAATTAATTTTTACAGGCTTTGTAAGAAAAGTAAACAAAATCCTCAGACCAGTTAGTTCTCTCAGGTTTCTGTGCTGAACTCATTATGCAATATGGCTGCTCTGTAGCATCAGAAGTTTTGTGCATTTAAGACTCACTATTATTACAACAGTATGAAGAAACTACAGGTTTGGTAATCAAAACATGGACATTCTCAACTCATACTTGTGCAACAGAAAGTTATTGATTAAAGTAGAAGAGAATAACCCGAATAAGCACTTTATTCTCCAATGTCAAAATGGCAACACTCAGCATACACTTCTGGTAACTTTCCTCTCAGAAAGAGAAGTAACAACATAGAAAGTACACATTAGTATAGGGCACAGACAGTACATTAAAGAAAATTGATGCAGTTAGTAAAGTCTGTCTACGTAGTCCCCACCCATCCCCAAGATGTCACAAAGGCTACAGCTACCTAAAATTCTGAGATATTTCTGAGAAGACAAGCACACATACTGGATGCTCTGTGAAAAACTGAAGATGACCCTAGAGGAGCTAGAAATTGACATAAGTAAGGACAGCTATTGGTATTTGGCTAATTCATACCCACATTTCTTTATATTAAGCTCTTCGACATAAATGTTGCCATGTTCTACAGCTGTTTGCACAGTTATCTACACTTGCATACAAAAGAAAAACCAGCTTTTCAGTCAAACATATTGTGCATATCCAGCTTTGCATCTTCCTCTGACATTATGAACTCCTGAATAATCTTCATATTCTAACATCTTTTTCTTCACCCAAATCCGAAATTTTAGTTAACTTTTTAACTGGTAAGCGAGTGCTCGATGCCTGTTGTCACCTGTAGACGTGCAAACTTTTAACAGTCATTTGTCCATTTTATAGCATCTTGAACTACATAACAGACAGCTATTCACATATTTACATGATATCTCTGCAATATCCATGTTAACATCTCAACTAGACCTAGCATTTCACTTAAACCCAGATTGAAAGGATACTACCCTTGTAGTATAATGCAGCAATTTATTAACTTCACAGAAACACCGAGATTAAGCTGCTGAAGACTTAACTGATAGAAGCCATAGAGGAAGAAGATGACCATCTGATATTACTCAGCTTTCAGTCAGCATTCTCCAAGTCAGACTTTTGCTGAAAAGAGAAAATGCCAAAACATTGCCACAAAACCAATCCATAATTAATACTACTCTTGCCATAGCAACAAGGACCTTTCATTCTTGCAGGCCGATTCAGAATATGACTTTCTTAATTTTACATGCACAATACAACATGGAGAACTCCAGCTCTGTTCCATGTGTGCCATTTCACTCGAGTTTCCCCAGTGATTCACGTGTTTTTAAACTTACATTCTACTCTCTCTCAAATACACGCACAAAAAAAATCCTACCTGAAGCTCTACCTCTATTCTTATGCTTTTGTGCTTAATTAGCTGCTTAAAATACTTGTTCCAGTTTCATGATTCTCACAATGAAAAGTTGTGTGTGTGTGTGTGTGTGTGTATATATATATATATACGGCTCATTGTCCCAGACGCAAACTTGTAAATACGGACAAACAAGGACATTTGGAAAATTTACAGAGCCAACCAGGAGAAGAGAAGACGACTAGAAATTCAAAAAAGGAAATAATCCTCAAATGAAGCATTCTGGCCTGCATGTTACTCTGAACTAGGATCAGAGGAAGAATATTGCTTAAGCTTATCTTGACATGAAAATAGCTACACACATTATAGCTTTAATCTGATTTAAATTAATATAATTTAACTGCTGCAAATAGTTTGGGATATTTATTTCAATTTATTTTACCTAAGTTGATTAAGACATGCCTTGAAGTATGTTTTGTACACGTACACTCTCCACATCTCACTTGCCAAAAGGAGGCTGCCTGGCCACATGTTTCTAGAATTCACATTTCTGTTCCATTTTAACTAGGAGAGTGTAATGGTTTCGGTAGGGGGAAAAAAAAGGGGGGGGGGGGGGGGGGGGGGGGAAGGGGGAAGAATTTTTGATGCACTCCTGCTGGAAAAAAAGTTATAAAGAAAACACACAAGTCAAACTGTGCAGAAAAAAAAAAAACAACACTTTTTGTTGTCCGAGCTTGAAAAATGAAGGAAAGTGAAACCCAGGATGAACTGAAACTTCAATTTGTCTAAATCCAAAGCAAAGAAACCCCCTTTAACTCAGTGGTGCTAGGTTTCACCCAACACCTTTCAGGATATTCCCATGAATGTTTATAAAAACAAAGAAACAAACAAAGAGATTGCAACACAGACAGATGGCATACATCCACAACCGTCAAGTGTATGAACACTCCCTTTTAGTGTTTTACCTTTTGGGTGTAGCCTGAATGAGCTAGCAAAGCACGCGGAGAGCAGCTTTTCTCCATATAGTCACTGCTCTTAATCCTTAACAGTCTGGAACAGTTGACATCAGGGATGGGGAGCACCCTCATTTTCTAGTTTAGAAATTCAGGCCCACACATAGTTTACCACCTTTATCACTAGACTTCTGATTTCTTACAGAAGTATTTCTTTTTAGCACTTCTGTCAAAAACCATACGGTAACTACCCTGCATTCCCCATACCGCAGATACTAGTTAAATATTGTAGGTTCAAGCCAGTTTCCAATAAATCCACAAAGCCTCGTGTTAGTTTTTTTGTTGTTGTTTTGTTCGTTTGTTCATTTTTTAAACATTGAGATCTGGAGCAGCAGTATTACCAATTGGAAAAACACAGTGAAATGCTAACCAAAGTTACTTTAATTTTTAAAAAAAAGGAAAATAACTGAAAAAAGCTATGAATTTCAAACACATTCAATAGAAGGTTCTGAGTAATTGAAAGGAACAACCTTGAAATTTAGTTTTTCAGTCTGTCCAACGCTAAGATTCAGAAACCTTGCCCTTACAACAGTGCTACACCCAATTTCAGCCACAACACAGAATGAAGGAATGTCATGCAAGTCACACAACCACAAGAGGCTACAACACAAGTGCTTGGAGCATTCAACTGTTCTTGTCATTATAAATAAATACGCAATACAAATAAATTCTTACCCATCCTATTACATAAACCATAACATGAAAACGGTACCATCTCATAAAAATACAGTTTTTATTTTTTTTAAGGGAACCTTTGTGCTCCGTAACAGCCATAAAAATAGTAACTACTACACAATTTAAGAGAAGCAGGAGCAAAACTATATGGCTGTTGTAAAATGAGTATATTATTCCTAGAAACAAACAAAAACTGACCAAAACAACATATCAAGTGAAATGAGTTGATGAGATCTGACAGAGAGAGATACTGGCCTCCCAGATGACTCACTGTACCACGGAAAGCTTCAAACTAATATAACAAAGATAAGACCTCTGCATGCTAATGCTGTCTAATTTCTAGTAGCTGGCCATTTAGCTACATTAAAGAGCTGTCAGTACATTACAAATTTTTCACAAAAGTTTACAATTATTTTCTTCCTGAAAACAACATACCCGATCATATTTATCTTTGCACATCCACTTTCCTAAGCTTACAAATATGACAAGATAGAATTATGTATACGCTAACACTTTAAGAAAATAGATGACATGCTTTTCACCTATTATTTTCTTTTACATGAAGTTCAGTTGAGATGTGTTGGGTTTTTTTATTATTTATTTATTTTTAAGGCCTCAGCACCTACAGGTGTAGGTGTACCCTGGGTCTTTATGGATCTCTCAGCTCTTGTTGTCTAGAGTAGCATAACCCCCATTCTTCTGCTTCAGACATTTAAAAGTTGGATTTTACCATACCCACAATTCAAGAGCTGCTCCTGGCAGCTTACGTCAACAGCAGATTTGCTCACAAGTGCCCTGAAAAGCGTCAGCATATAATTCCTCACAAAGGTTTTGCATACAAGTACCTGTGTACTGAATAACACTTCTGGACAGCAGACTCAACATATGCCTTCTTAAATGAGCGGCTTTGAGTCCTAAATAGATTGTTTTTTTTTCCATCTTAATTCAAGAAAGTGTTTACTACGTATCTATAAATCAAAATCCATACTTGCTTAGCATTCCTAATGAGAAAGTCTTTCTAGAATCATGATTTTCATTTTATAACTTAACATTTTTATTTGAAAAGGAGGCAGAGGAGCAAACACTAGTAAGAATCATGTTATCTGTTCAGCTTCAGTAGTTTATTCATGGATGGTAATACATCACACAATGTAGAAATGAATATGACAAATGGTATTTCTCTAATTCGAACTAGAAAAGTAAATACCTTTAAAACCATTTTCTTCCCAGCTAAGAGCGTGTTTTTAACAATGGATTACTTAGGTTGCATTTACGAGAAACATAACTTGTATAAAATTTAATCTTCAGAATCATAGTAATGAAAATTTGATTCGAATAAATACTTCCATTAAAGTTTTACCTACAAAATTTGCATCTCATCTCTTTGATTTCTGAATATGAGTTTAAGACCTTGAAAAAATTCATCAGTTCTCAAAGTGCTTGGACACTGTCTTTAAAGAAAGAGAATCATAGTAGCTTTTGTCCAAATTCATATGAATTTGTAACTTGGTTTAAGTTGTATTGTAGGTCCAGAAGAAGAACCAAACGTACTTAGGAAAATATTCGCTGTTGGCTCTTCAATCCATGAGAGGCTAGCTCAAGCTGGAAGCACTCAAGCTAACATAGTTGCAGCAGAAAACCACAAATTTCTAGACAGGCTGTCGCAGAAAGTGATCATGATCTGGACAGCCTTTAAAGACTGATTGAAAGGTTTCTATATATTAAATACACTTTGCTTTTTTTATCTACCACTTTTCAAGGATGAACAAACCTACTGCTATTTTTATAAGCCTCTTTTTCAATCTTGCTTGCACATTTTTGCCTCTTTAGCATTCCCTTTAGCAAACAAACACAGCTTTCATTGAGTTGAGTGAGAATGAAAATTACTGACTCAGAAGTGAACAGTATAAACACCGTCTGCTTCTTCTGAAAAGTACAGTTCATCTTCTCAAGTATCTGCATCTTCCATGTACTTGCTTTCATAAAACAACTGCATGTTTTGGATGGAGACATGGGAGGGGAGGAAAAGTAATAATCACTTCTATTTTTATTTCGAAGTCTTACTAGGCATTACGCTTTTCCAATGAAAACGGCATGTACAACTGAAAAGGAAAAATCTGAGAGCGGCACACACCTATGATGGTCCATCAAGAGCAACGTCAAATGCTGTCAATTCTGTTGATATACTCCCTTATCACAGTGTGTGTGTGTGTGTAAGCGTCCTTATACACACTTATCACACTAAGACCAAGGAAAAGGACAAGCAATACCTAATGCCTACCACGTCATCACTAGCCATTAGCTACTGAGCAGCAGTTTCCAGAAAAGGAGCTACAAATTATTCTCATTGCTTTTCTATTTATATTAGTTCCCTTTGCACCGAACAGGATTATTTTTAGCCACTGTTTTCTGTAACTCAACCCTTTACCCCTTGAGTTACATTCCTATAAGCTTCCCTTATACACTTGGAGGTTAGCCTATTCAACTTTCTACTTCATAGACCTTTTTTTCCCCTTTCAGTAATGTTTGTTCTAAAGTCTTCCTTCATTAACTTTAAACACCCAGACTCTGGAGATCATCTTTCTCTGTCTTCCAGGGAAGATCAGTGTCCTTACCCTTAGGAGTGAATTTCTCCATCTCTTTCCCCAAGAAATGTGTGATAACTTTAAAAAAATCACTAGCAAAATGATACAATTAGAGGAACCTGAAATAAACATAACTATACCCCACAAAGCCTCCTTACTAGATTTAGAACTCCCTGAAATTACTTTAGCGGCTACATTCTACATTTCTACATTGTGTGATGTATTACCAGCCCCAACAAACGACTCAAATTCTTCACACCTTCAGTGCTCCTTAAGAGACATTTTAACAAAGTGACTTTCCTCTTTCTCATTTTATTAGGAGACGTTTTCTGCAGCAGGCATTTTAGAAAGGTATTTACATACATAAATATTCTGGGGATCTTTGCCTCCCAAGAATTCTGGGAGTAAAACAGTCTTAGCATTGCTTCACTATCACCTTTTGTAATGCTTCTTTAGCTTCTGTTACAGAATTTTCTTTAAGATTTCTCAGGTAGCAAAACCAGAACTCAATGTTAATCAGAGGAAGAATCTAGAGATACGACATACTGCTTGAAAATGGTGACTGACATTACGCAAAAGTCCTGGAAGGCTCTCCAAGAAGAGGAAATGTTCTGATGAGAGAAAGCTGTGGACCTGTGGTCTTGCGTGCAATTGCATTTTTATTGTTTTGCTATCTACCGCTTGTTACTCACAATGTAAGCTTTGTAATAAGGTATACTTTTTACAAACATACAAGCTTTTATTAACTCAAAATCTGTCACAAACCATAATGCTAACCATGGACTCACTCCCAACAGACTCCAAGACTGCTCCATTTTCTTCCTCACTGTTCCACAGGTGTCTGGCACTTACACACCCCTCAGCCCCCTGAGTTGTGTGTGTATACACACAACTTCTCGTCTGTCATCAAGAGAGATCACAAGGTAAAATGCAAATAAACATCTCCTTCATTTTGATGAAAGCGAGATGGATGCTTCACCTGGCAAAAAAAAAAAAAAAGGTAGAGATAAAGCACTATAGAATTCCAACTAAAAAATTGGGTTGCTTGATGTCCAGTTAGTCCTATGGTTTTCCCACATATCCACTGTCAAGACTGAAGAGCCATCCTTGAGAGAAGATGCAGCACCATATGGTGAAACATCATCATAATGACAGAGATCTGCAGATTATTCCATGGAGTGACGTATTCTACCTCTGAGGAGACTGGGTGCTGTAATTATTTCGTTAGAAGCAAGAGTACACCTTTGTACAGCAATTGGAGATGCTTAATAAAAAGGTAATTCCGAAAACCTTCAAATTCCGTTCTTCTGTGACAGCTTTAAGTGTCTGCATTACTCCTTTTCGAAAGCAAGTTTCTTACCCTTTTGAATAGTTCTTACTACTGTGCTTGTTTTATATTGAGATTGAGTTATTCTGCTATTGTCTGCAGTGAAGTTCGAAAGGATTTGTTTCTATAGCAATACCTTGTGTTGATTTGAAAATTAATGACAAAAAGTGGCAATTAGTAATACTAATTTTTACTAGAGAAACATGGAAGAGGGCTAAAAAGTTTCTGGTCTAAAAGAAAGCAGTAAGAATTTGAGCAGGTGACTACTACCAAGTGCACAGCTGTAAAACCAAGCCTTATGTGTCACCAAATCCTATACACACAGTGCGTATTTCATGCTTCAATACGTGCAGCATGGATGTTGCTGCCTGAATACACCAGGATGGACCCAACTCCTGCTGTATTTCAGGAAACCCACCACAACACAGGGATGTGCACGCATCTATACACAATGGCATCCCGTGGGACAGGCTCCTCTGCTTTAGTATAAGGACGGGGAATTGAGTGCTTTTCTCTATGGATTTGACATTGTTCCTACCGTGTTTCACCAAGATCTTTCTTTTGTGTTTTTAGTCAATGCAAGTGTGCCACTCCACGATAATGGCCTGCACGCTCTCTCATTCCTGAGTAATAGCCATTAAGCTGATAAATGTTTTCCAGGTTGTTTGAAACCAAAAGAAGCAATTAATATTGTATATTAAGACTGCTATTTTCTCACCACATTATTTGTTTTTGTTGCAGCCCAGTACCTTCTAGGAGGTATTTAACGTTTTAGAGAGATTTGTTATTGTTTTTAGGATTGACTTTGTTATTTCAAACCTATAAAGAGTAGCATGGCTCTGCATACTTGTTTATAATGCAAGGCTTAAAGAAGTGAAGTGCTTCTTCACTACGTATTTATTAAGATTTCCTAAGAGTGACTTGACTGCCTTAAATAATGTATTTTCTGCTCCTAGAAACCCACATAAGTAAATTTATTGACTTCAGCAATTATTTCATAATGGAATGATGGAGTCATAGGCTAGCAGCAGATCACTCCTTGGAGCTATTTTATAAATCCTTGTAGATAATATATAGCATTTTTGCCTTCAATACTGTCAGGATTATTTCCTACAGATGATAATTCAGACCTTCACGCAGCGATGTCACGAAGATTTCTCGGAAACTAGAAATCCTGGGTGCTGGAGGGGCCTTCTCAAGCTTAGAAGTACAGCAGGAGTATGGAGGCTGCAGTGTGTTCTGAACACTGCTTCACATGTGTTGTGAAGACTGCAGATTTGTCCAGGAAAGAGACGCCTTTAAACCTCACGTGGAGCTCTAAGGCCCACGCAGAGCCCTCAGTCTCAGGCTCCAGTACACCCAGTGCTTGCAAGTAAGGGAGCAATGGGCAGAACAGTGTTTACATGAGCACAGCTTGAGAAACAGACAAGCAGCATTACACACTGTAACTGACCAGAGGCATCGAGATTAAGCCATTTTCTTTACCAAAAGTGAGGCACACCAGAATGTTGTCACAGAAACTCCAAGCAATTTTTTATATATCTATGTATGTACTCATCACCACTCCTCATTTATTTATAAACTTATAGAAGATGGAGAAAAAGGGAAACCTCTGACCTCTTTGCATTGTAAACTTCTGCAAGTGAAGATTCATCTTTTCCCATGGGGGTATACTGGGAACACAGAAGGTCAGATTATCAACCACACACAGCAGGAGATTATTCTTACATGTCATCACACTGGCTCCTCATTCAGAAAAATAAATGAAATATAATCTGAAACACTCCCTATCGAGTGTAATCCCATCAACTAGGAAACATAAGCAGACCATACTGAATCGCAGTCACTGTGCTGACGGGAACTTGCTGTAAGTAGCAAAGCAACCCCAACCTCTTGGCGACCATTGTCAGGCAGGAGGCCCGTGCCAGGAGCCAGGCGAGCCATCAGACGCTCGGGCTGCCCACTGCTCTGCGGCAGGGTGGCTGCCCTGGCACACTGCACCTGGGTAAGCGAGCGAAACCCTGTGTCTGTGTGCATTAAAGTTTTCTAAATTGAACAGTTTCTGTTTACACCAGCTTTAGAATGAAAACACAGAAAACAGGAGAAAAGGTAATTATGCACAATTGGCTGCATTTTCCCATGATCTGTAATGTAGTTGAGCTATCAAACATTTCTCTATACCTCTCCCCGTCAAGATTAATTTACATAAGTATCAGATTGCCTCTAGCTCTCATTTCAATAATTGAATATTTATCATTTCTAATATAAATTGCTTTTTTTTTTCCTTCCCTAAAAAATCTTGCAACCACAGAAAAGACCTTGCCATCAGTTTGCAAACATTTAATGAAGAAATTCACTTAAGCCTACCTTCCTTTACACTAATTGATGCCTCCACTATGAAACTACATACTCAGAAGAGGTGAAGGGGGTTAATCTTCCATCCTCTCCTATTTTACACACAGTAATTTCAACAATTTGTATTCAGGAGAACAGTTTTTCCCTGACCTCAGTGACGCTCCTGGCCAGGTTTGCATGCAGGTTGTGTTGCAGTGGGATCAACCAAGGCACAAGGAACAGGAAGTGTCACAGCATGCACTTATCCTCTCTTAAAACAAGAAGATGGCAGAGAAGTCCTGGAGCATGAGCTCCCAACCTAAATATGGCATACAGGGCTTATGCAAATAAGAAACAAACTCCTTTATCCTATTTTGTACCCCCAGGACCATAGCCCAGTGTACATTCTACAGCATAATATGCCATATGGACCAACAGTCGTCATGTGTTTGTGTGGAGGTGATGCACAGCCACCTGGCACCTCTGACCGACTGAGCTCCACCTGGTGCAGTGGCCATGCACCTATGCAGCTCTCCCAAAGAAAAACACCGAACCAAGTACTAGAGGATGCAGCAATACTGCTGAATGAACTTACCAAACAGACTACTTGTGGTGTTAACAAGCTCGCTCTTTTCATTCTAGGCTTACAGACCATTTAAATACTTGTTACACATTCACAAACTAAGGTACTTAAAAATAGCTGAAGACACCAATAGTGGTGGTACTGCATATCCTCCCCCGCATAGCGCTTCATACTGCTCCTTATTTTAAATCCTAATTATACGTCCTCATTAAAGGAGGAACTGTCACTACAGCAAGGGATACTAATAATATTAGTAAGCTGTTCTATCATATTACACACTAAGCACAGCAACCGTGCATTTGCACGCATTGAGCAGAGCTCTCATTGCCTTCAAATACCTCGCAGATACTTAGTCTCATCCTCAGAGCACCACATCAGCTCAGAGTACAACCTCTTCTTAATGACAAACCGGCCATTATTTCATAATGGACAAAATTAATTACCACTGTCCAGATCACTTTAAACTTTCTTCTAGTGTCAAGTACCTTTTGCACTCCTTCCCCTTCCTTTTCCAGTCACACAGCATTGCGTAAGCACAGTAATTGCTAACACAAAAAGTAGACATGTAAGCTTTCCGTTTGCTAAAATCAAGACTGATGGAGGAAGGAAGGTATGAACGTAACAACTATAATTTTGGAATATTTAGGAAAAATTTCCAGCTTAGTCATCAGAAGATTTTTCGTTCTTATTTCAGGATTTGTTCCTGAAAACATTTATAGTCCCAAGTCTGAAATCCAAATACTAATGCAAAACAGGAAGGGTTTTAAAGCTTTAACTATAGCTTTACAATGAAAAGAAGCACGTGTGACTTTTTTAAACCAGCTTACAAATTAACCAAGACATCCGAATCCTTAAAACTAATATTTAGGAGTGAAATTTAATACACCATTGAGCACCATTTGAGATCTTCCACAGTTGGTTTTCACCAGGGAAGTCTACTTCTGAGCCAACTGCTCTAGAATACAGCCTGCATCCAACAATTTATTAACATATTACCAATGGTAAGATGAACTTTAAATTTTCTTTAGTAAAAGAAATAAAAATAAATTGCACTTGAGAGTATACAGATACATGATATGAAGTATGTAATCAGCTGTATGTAATCATCCAGAAAGATGCCATTCATCTACTTTAAAATGGCATGACTGTGCAACTCACAACAGCTTCTGTAATAAATTCAGTTCTGTTTCTTCTGACTGAAATGTGAAAGAAAGCAAAACTGAATTTCTGGGTTTGGCGGCAGCACGCAGCAGGTAGAAGGAAGGAAGAAAACTTGCAACCTGTTTTGATAGAGCTGGCAGCAAGTCAGATTAATTTCATACTAGATTATCCCTGGAGTATTTCATTGCTTTGCTACTAAAATCCAGCAAAACGGCAACATCCGAAATAGTCCAAGAGAATGGCTTTCAGTGTTTCAACTCAAGTCAACCAATTCTTTTTCCCTAGAGCTGAAGTTACCCTGTTAACAGGTACACAGCACCAAAGTAAAAACACATTACTTTGAATTACTTTGAGATTCAGAACTAGAACCTGTGTAGTCTTCATACATCTCTACAGGGCAATGCTGCACGCGTAAAAGCTTCTGGTCAAAACAGAAGGACTAAAAAGAAGAGAAAGAAGAAAAAGAAAAATAGAACCACAAAAACTTTTCAGGACACGCACCAGAAAACCCTGCAATACTTGTTCCACGCCACGGAGAACTGCTAGCTCACAAGTGACCAGCTTGCCTCCATGCTGAAAGCCACCAAACCGGGCTTCCCTTCTGCAAAAGGCGGCGTTATCTCCCGTAGCCCTGGTCCGACACCAGCAAGCAAACCAAACACTGTCAGACTAAACACACCGAAGCAGACGAAGGAAAATCAATAGACCATTCACTGACTTTGAGGTACGGATGTATAGTATCTAAAAAAAGTGTGAACGTTTCAGCCAACGTAGGGTGTAAACACGGGAATATGCATTGCTCCAGCAGAAACATCCTCAGGAATCCTCCTGGCTTTTGTTTGCCTTTTTTTAAAGTTTCTCGACGTGTGTCAGCAATATGCGAGTTACCGTCCTCCTGCCCGCGACTATTTCTATATATGGGCAGCACAGATATTTGCTGGGATTCGCCTTTTTCCCGAAGTAACCCCCAGCCATGGGAAGCCCCCGGCTGGGCAGCCAAACCCAGACGAGCCGACCCGCGGCCCCGCACGGCCGGGGACGTCGGGGCTTCCCTGCCCGGACCCTCTCAGCGTTAAGCGGAGGCTGGGGCTCCGCTCCCTGCTCCCGGTTGCCCCCGGGGACCCCCTGGAAGGACTCGGTCGCGGACCCAGCGCGGAGCGACCGCCGCGCCGAGATGGCGGCGGGCAGCGGGGGCGGCCCCGGCCGGGGAGCCGCGCACCCCGGTGCCGCTCTGGCGAACGGGCGCTGCGGGCAGCCGGCGGCACGTCGGGGCGGGCGGCCCTGGGCAGGCAGGCAGCGGCAGCCGGGAGCAAAGGGGAGCGCTGCCCGCCCGGCGACCCCACGGACGGGCACAGAGGGGCGGCCGCCGCCTCGCCTCGCCGCTCCGGGGGCGCGGCTGTGCTCGAGCGGTGCGGAGAGAGAATGAAGGAGGGAAGGAAGGGTCTGCCCCAAGCACAGCACCGAGCCCCGGGGCGGCAGGCAGCGGTCCCGCAACTTTTCCCCCGGACACCCCCCCGCAGGACGGAGAGAGCCCAAACGTGAAACCGAAGCCGAACCCAGCCCCAGCCCCTCCGAGGCTCCGCTATCGTCGCCCCGCGCCCTACCTGCCTCGCTCCCGGCGAGCCCTCTCCTCTCCTCTCCTCTCCGGGCGCTCCGGCGGCGCCCAGGTGGCGTTAGCAGCGCGCTTCCCACGGGCGGCGCGCCCCCGGCGGCCGGCACATCCCCCGCCGGGAGGAAGGCGCTCCGCACCCGCACCCCCACCGCTCCGCGCCGCACCGCGCGACCGCACCTGTGCCGGGGCGCGGCACCGCCTCCCTCAGTCCCAGCCCCTGGGTGGGCGGGGGCGCGCCAGTACCCCTCGCCCCGCCGCCGCCGCCGCCGCCCTCCCCATGCAGCCACCGCACGAGGGGCGCACTGGCTCCGCCGCCCGCCGCGCCGCGCCGTGCCGCTCATTGGCCCGCCCGCCGCTGACATCACGGGGCCCCGCCCCGCCCCGCCCGGCCCGGTGCCCCGGGGCGCAGAGCGAGGCCCGGGCCCGCTGGGGGCCCTGCCCCGGGGGTTGGCCGGCGGTGGGGTCCGTGCACCCCCTGTGTGCCCGCACCCTGTGGTGGTTCGCTCGCAACGCCTGGGTGGGCGGCTGCCCTGCGGGTGGAAAGGTCGTGCCCCGTCGTGTGTGGACTGTGCCTCGTGTGGGGCATCAGCGCGGTCACATATAGCTGCAACGTGCGCTGATGTGGCGTTGGTTCGTTCCTAGGTACCTGCCAAGAGACCCGCTTAAAATGTTCTCCCCTTCCAGCCAGTCAGGGCGTGCTACATCGCAGTAGGACAGGTGAAGTATTAATATCCACTCACATTCAATTAAAATGTACTGAACCAGAGAAACATAGGAAATCTGCCCTGTTTTAAAGCATCTTCTAAAGGTGTGTGCTGAAGTGTTACACCAAACCCTTGTCTTACGCTTTTGTGTTTCTTCTGTCATAAATATTAATAAATCTAATTTACAATCATTCAGCACAAAGTTGAGGGTTGACTGGTTTGTGCAGTCCGCGCTGCTCACCATCGAGTCGCTGTGACAAAGGAGCAGGTGTGTCCTGTGCTGTCCATCCGTACCATGTTTTTTGGCTACAGGTAAGGCGTACGTCCACAAATGTGCCCTGGAAAATACCAGTACCACAGCAATGGATGCTTTGGAGGTTCCGATTCCCTGTTAACTTCATTATGAATATTATTTCAAGTACCTGCTGCCTTCAGAGAGAGATTTCATGGTCTTGGGGTCTGTCTGGCACCACACGCGGTCGGTGGCCAAAGATCAGCTGCTTGCCAGAAGCCCCCTCCCCTGCAGCGACGACACGGCTGGGCCAGCAGGCTGGGTTTTCCCTTGGTGCACGCTGCTCGGGCACCAGCCGCCTGTACCAGGCCTCGTGCCAGCACCTGCGACAGTGCCCTGACACCAGGACTGCCACACGACGCCTGCTGACGGATCCCCAGCAACAGACTGGTCATCAGCACCTGCAAAAGGGTGTGTAAAGTCTGGGGTACTCAATTTTCATATTCCAAATGAATTTTGGGGGGTGAAAAGATCCCTCTGTTCTCAAGCTCTGCATACATTTGCTTTATTGTCCACCCGTGCTTTTTCTTTCACTCTGCATCTAAAAGCAGCGTCAGAAATCACACGATGCCCTGTAACGTTGGGCGGGGGTTCAAAGCAGCCGAGAGCCCAGTGATGGAGCCGTCTCGGGCCACTCCTTGGGGCTGGCCTTGGGGCTTCTGCACCCAGCGCCCTGCTGTGAGCTCACAGGATGCTCCCGGGGTTTTCAAGATTGTATTAGAAATAGCGTGTTTCTTTTTATGCCATCGAAGCTGTAGCTGAAAATATTCTTGGATAATTTGATCATCTTTTCCCCTTTGTCTCTTGTATTAGCTATTGCATTCGTTTAAGGGCTTCCCAGTGGGGACTGCACAAAATACAGCTCAGATGATCTCAGGCTGAGGTGGATAATAACACATAGACCATACGGGGGGAGGGAGGGAGGGGGAAGGGAAGGAGGGAGGATCCCAAATGGTAAATCACAGTATGATTACATCAGGGTCAAAAAGTACACAGCTTTGTATCTACCATAACCTCATTAATTTCTGAGGCTGTGGCAAAAATCATCTATGTATATAATGCAGAACATATTTTAGAAAAATGTTTTTTTTTTTTTTTTTTTAAGATTCAACACAAGCTGAGATCTGCTTGGCTTTGAATTTGCTGTGTTTTTAAACACCTATCAATACTTTATAAATCAAGACCCGGCTGCCTAGTACAATTCTGTACCATAAATATATTTAACCTTGAGTCATGCAAAATGAGCCTTTAAAGCAAGCATGTAAACGCTAAAATCAATGATCCTAGAAAACACTCATTGGATAATGTCTTGCATAAGGAAATAAGTGTCAAGAGAGTCAAGGAACTGTTTAGGGAAGCCTAAAGTAGGGGAATAAATTTTGCTTTCACAGTGGTAAACAGTACCTTTTGCAAATAATAATAATAATACATTGACTTTAACAAGATCTTTGGCTGAGCAGAGACTAGAGATTCAAGCCTTCATAGTACAGCTCCTGGCCTAATATGGGTCTTCACAACATATTCTTAAAAAGGCGCAGATGTCAAGATTAATTAGAAGAATATTCTTTAACCTCGAAAATATTACTGAATTATTTTTCTTGAGGTGTCTATGGGAATAAGAAGCAAATCTGGCGCCAGAAGTTGTCCATCTCTTAATTACTCGGTTTATTTCTCCGCTTGCTGACCAGCATAGGACTTAACTGCCATATGGGACTCCCTTGGGGGATCAAGACTCAGTCACCATGACCATGCCAGCCCTCGCAGAGAACAGTGCTGCAAGGAAGGTAGGGAAGTACAGTGGACAGCCAGATAAGCTGATGCTCAACATGCACTTCTCGTTACACGCTGAGAACCACTGAATTTGCAGCCTAGTCTTTGCTGATGCCGATTCTGCTTCCTTGTCCTCCTGCACTTTTCGTGCCTGTGTTCACACCACTGCTGTCCATGGAGTCTGTGCAGTCAGCCTCAGGGTGCTTTGTGGCTGTCTGCTTGCAGCTAAGACCCAAACAAGCTCAGCAGGAAATCAGCTCGGTTATCTCAGTTAAGCACTCCTTGAAGGTATCCTTGAAGGACCTTCTTGGGCAGCACCACTTCCTCATCTGTAGTGTCATTCATCACATTGGATCAGGTTGCCTAGCTTCATTCAGAAGTTCAGATGATTAACATGGTCTTTTAATTTTTCCTGCTTCCCTTTTGCTCCACAGGGACACCAGAACCTCATTGCTATAATAGTTAGGAACTTCTAATTTTAAGCCTCAATTTATTTCTGAATACTTTATACCCATTTGTCTTTCGTGACGATACTGGCCTTGACTTCAGCTGGCTCACCAGTCTCGGATATCTTAAGATCTTTATAAAGCCCCCTCTGTACTTTTCCTTTTGCAAAGCTAAACTTGTCCTCTCCTAGCCTTGCTTTCTAACATTGTCCCTCCGCTTTTTCATTTATCCAAGCTGCCTTTTGTGTATCCTCTCTATTTTGAATTGAGCCTCCTTCAGTATGGGTGAAATTACATACCTCTGTTAGATGAAGTACTAAATATGACCAGTTAGAAAGAGCTCAGAAGAGGTGGGAGTGCCCTGAACAGTAAGCTGATGTTTTGTTTTGTTGCCTGTTTTCACATTGCTGGCTAACAGTTACCCTCTGGCCAAATTATACCAGCAAGGATTTCTTTTGCTTTGTCTGTTTCCAGGTGATAACCCCCATCTCATGGCAGAAATTCCTGTATTTAGCTCCTGCAGGCATTATACCACTTTCCATTACTGTATTTCCCACTTTATGTCCTACTCTGACCTTACGGTTACTCTTTTTTTTTTTTTCAAGCAATCACCAGACACTTGTCAGTCAGCAGCGGCAATGCCTCTGAACATCGCCTCACCGACAGCCCTAGCTGGCACTTCCCTCCCTTTGGCCAAGGGTGAACAGCTGCTGCTCTCCAAGGAATTTCACCAGCAGTATCCATCTAGCCCCATGGTTTGTCAGCACAACACACCTCATTGTCCCCCGTTTGGCCCATGCTTTACTGTATTGACATTATTTTACTAATCCTCATCCTCTTCAGCTTAGTGAACAATTCCCTGTGTGTCACCATGCCAAAAGCTTTACTGAACTCCAAAGAGATCAAATCTTCAGAGTTATCCTTGTCAATAAAAGTACTTATCTTCTCCAAAAAAAGGGATCAAGTCAGTCTGGCACAATCCACCAGTGCTGCATTTTATCTGATTTTCCGTGGTATATATCAGTGCAAACCATACACCCCTCCATAAATCCAGGTGATTCTCATAGTGTGAGCAAAACCAAAATTGCGTTATTGGCTGATGACCATGGCCATCACTAAGGCCAACCACTAAGCACACGTGAAAAGAAACAAGACACAATATGTGGAGTTTTCTAATGTTTAATACATCTAGAAAATACACTTTCATTCACATTTCACAAGTTTCAGAGGATGTCGAATGCAGATGCCAGTGGTTCACAATTTTCCAAAGTGATAGATCATTTCAAGCAACATTGACTATAATATCTGACAGTTTGTATGTGAGAAAAACACATGCAAGTAGAAAAGTGTGTTTAGGTGGAGGCTTGTATACATAAAACTGGCCTAGTCACGACTGAAATTCAAGTTCCAGGCTTATTATTTGACAACATAATAATCTGATTTTTGTAATGCTTTGATTTCAGTTAATTAATCCTTTCGATGCCTTTGTAAGCTCAATATCATTATTCCCAAATTTTGAAATGGATGTAATAATAATGGCAGAGCTAACAATGAGGCATACACAAGTGAAGGTGTCTTTCCCAGCATAATACAACAAAGTCATAAATACACAGCCATTCTCCTCTGCTGCCCATTAATGCCCAGCAGAAGTACAAATTGAGTCTACAGTCTTTTAGCAGCAGCTCTTCCCTTTTAAAACCAGTTTTCCCATTGCTCCTTCTCAGTGTTGTGATTGCCTATGTTCTTTCACTTGTTTTGTTTGTATTTAGCTTCTGTCTCTTGCTCTGATGAGGGAGCAGGCTCCTAAGGGTCCCCAAAAGAGGGTGTCTGGGCAGGACACACAGCGCAGGACAGACAAGGGGAAACTGTGAGGGGAGAGACCCCAGACTCTGGAGGGGATGATTGGGCTGCAGAGCTGGAAGGGTGGAAACCTGCGGCAGCCCACGGGCCTGCAGACTGCACAAGGGTTCGTGGCCTCGGCCAGGAATGGGCTGTGTCACCAACACAGGACTGCCGTGGGGGCTGGCCCTGCATGGAGCCCAGCCACCACAGGGCAGGATCCCGTGTTTCCATTGTGACGTGGTTTTATTTTTCCCTGCTTGTTTTTTATATGGCTGTTTTATACTACTCTTTTCTTGAACTACAGAAATTCTGCTGAGATGACCTTTTCTTCATGATGAGACCAATATCCCTGTAGTGGCCTTAACTCCTGTCCATAATTGTTGTTCACAGTCAAGAAACAAGGGGAAAAAAAAGCAGAGGGAAGAGGAAAGGTATTCTAGCTGTGTTGCACAGCAACTAGAAGCATTTGCAGTTATCATGAAGGAAAGTTTTACATTCAAAATAGTCAGAAACTGGAAAAACATTGTGGTAGATACACTTTTGAATGGGTCATTTTTTCATATTCTCTCAGGGAATAAGATCCAGAATGTTTTCAGGACTTATAAGTATTTTAAGTTAGGAAAGTGGTAGTTTTACTAGGGGGAAAAAGATTTTGATAGTTGATATTTTTCTTGAAGACATAATGGAACCTTTAAAATTCTAGCAGCTATTAGAATTATTTTAACATCTAGGCAATTTTTCAGAGTTACTAAAATATGTAATGAGGCATATATATATATATATCAAACCCCCTGGACTGCACAAAACAATGATGCATGCAAAATAAAGAAGGCAAGTTTAACGAGGTATGAAGACTCTCAGTGCCAACACAGAAGTTCGAAAAGGAGATCAGCATTGGAGTCTCAAATCATCTACTGTTGCAAAGTGAGTATGCACAGGCTACTTAGAAAATAAATGATACACTCAAAGCTCATAGAGGCATGCTGTTCCCAAGCCGCCTTTTTACACTTCTTTTTAGCAAGTAGTCCCATCAAGGCACTTCTCTGTTAGTCAGACTATAAAAGGTACAGGTCTGATGCATCATTACACAGTTACAGTGTACTTAAACATTCCTGGTTAATACAGAATGAGAGCTATTTAATCCTACTGCAGAATAAAAAAATACAGAGTTGAAAAAATAGAATGTCATTGTAGTAAAAGACAGATCAGTAACTCTGTTATGACTCAGTAGCTCACGATAAATTATTTAAACCACTTGTGCACAAGAATGACCTTTCAGCCATTGCAAGACAAGAAAAATATTTTCCTTTTTTAACCTCCACAATTCAAATTGCAGTCCTTCCTTCAGAATCAGGTGACCAAGACTGGGGAACTTGATCATTAATCTTTGGCTTTGAACTACTGAAGGGCTATCAATCAGACATAAATGGTGACACAGTAATGTCCAAGTTGTGAGAGTGCTTGGCAGAAATCAGAGGCAGATTATGTTGCTCAGCAAAAATTTCTTAACATTTAAGACCAAATACTTTAAACTCATAAAAATCTTTCAGATTACCTAGGTTGGTAAGGTTCAGTTCTTGAGGCTCCTATTTTAATTGATTCTAAGTTATAAAAATAAGCATTTTATTTGTCAATACATTAATTTTTCCTAAATTGAGCCTGTTTTTCACACAATGGTAATTGGTGAATGATCTCCCCATCCTTATCTCAACCCATGAGCTTTTCATTTTATTTTTCCCCGTCTTGTTGAGGAGGGGTAGTGAGAGAGAAGCTAGGTAGGCATCAATTGGCTGGCCAGCGTCAACCCACTGCATCTCTGTAGGTGAATTGGTATGTGCTGCTGTGAAATCTATGTGGACAGCCACCTATGGTGTTGCCTGTATACTATATGTGGAAAAGCCAGCACATATACGACCTTATTTGATGCTGTTTTGGAAAACACCTTGAAAGAATGAAGTTTAGAAGTTCTGGTGGACCAGAAGTAATTTTTTTTTTTAATAGTATGAGTAAATACCTATTCGCCTATCCCTAACAACTCCATGCCTCAGTTCTTGAGCCAACATGAATTTTTTAAAGATTCAAATAAATTAAATTGTGTTTCTGCTATGTTGAGTTAAGATGGCTTTTTTGAGAGAGAGCTTTCTCAGTAATGGAAATTGATTGAGTCCAGTTCTTTTACAGAGAACACACTGAGGAAATTCTGCAGTGGAGTATCAAATGAGCTGGAAAACGTGATTGCAACATTGCAACAGAGACAAATCAGCACTTTGCCAATTCATGCAACTCCTGAGAAACTTCACCTTTAAGATGCAGGTAATATATCTGGATGATTGGCCTGGAACTTTTCAAAGAGTATGTGTTTGCTAATCCTTGCTATATTAAATAATTCGCTTTCCATTCTTTTTGCTAAAAAACAAACAAACAAAAAAACACTAGCGAATTGTTCTGAGTGTAGTGACTTAGAAATTGGGAGGAGGAGAAAAGGCTGGGGAGGAATCAGTTTGGAAGATGTACCAAAGTATTTATATTCATAGCTGGTCTACGGGTAGGTGGCTGCAATATTAGTCTGGATTTCCACACTTCTGCAGTGTTCTGTAATAATATCAGATTAGTTACCAAAATATGGAAACCCTTCACATAAGCACCTAGAACACAGTACATGAAACTATTTCAATATAATGAAAATGTAACTCATGTCCAGAGTCTAAAGGTTGACATGCACAGATCTTGAAGGCTATATAATTTCAACAATAAATAATACTGGCTTCTTAGCACTTGTATTCACCTTCCGTTTCCATGCCATGAGAATGGTGAGTGCTGGTGCTGGATTCTGTAGAGAGCCCAAGTCTGAGAAGCTTCTGTGAATGCTACCAGTTTTGAACAGATGAGAATCTGAGAGTGACAGTGAGGATGGGAAACTGAAAAATGGAAAAATTCAAACTGGTTTTAGCCCATGTGCCCATGAGTTGGGTAGGGGAAAAGCTGCTTGTATGTACTTCCAAAGGCTGAGGCCAAACTGGCAAAACTCAGAAAACATTAATTTGCCATTAACGTTAATTTCCTGCCCATCTCAGTCTCCCCAGTTTGCAGGTGAGATGCAGGCAGACATCCCACTCTGTGGGGGCTGACTCCTTCTCTCCCCACAGACTACTGGGCTTGCCATGTCCTGCCCAGGAGCACACGAGACTGAGGAGGACTGGAGCTGTATGGTATGCTGTCACAGCACACCAGCTGTTTGTGATTCAAGAAATGTTGTAAAACATCTTGGGGAGCCTATGACTAACAGTTTCAGTAATGATCCAGAAACAGGCAATAGAGCAGGAGTAAATTAGCAGCCACCCAGCAGCACCGAAGTGAAATGGGAAGAGCCTGTGTTCAAAACCCCACGCCTTCCCCAAGCCACACAATTCTCATTCGTCACTCACTGCAGAAAAGCAGGCACTTAACTGTTTGGTTCTGCAAGTGCAAAGGCAAAGCCAGGCAAGGCTTTTCATATGCTTTGTAACACCAGCTGTCCTAGTGTCCTTTTACAGCTAATTAAAAACACATGATTTTCCAATTCACTCAAAAAAAAAAGTGTATTTCTGTGCTGTACCACTCAATAGAGCACATCATGCTGCAGACTAGAAAGCAATAAGTACAGTCCTGCCGAGATTTGAAAAACTTTAAACATTAGGGCAATAATGGTAGGCCTGCATCATCAGAAGTCTTAAATTCTCACAGAAGTCCCTACAGGTATACTCAGGTGCATCTCTACATCAAAACCATTGCAGTTCAGCAATGTAGGAAAAGGATTTGGATGCTTCCCTAAGACCCTCACATTCCGTTGGAAAAAATCTATAGGGAAAGTTCAGTCTGCATGGCTGAAGCTGTTTCCCAGTGCCCCTGCAAAATGTTCGCTTCTGTGCTGGGGCTGCCAGGAGAAGCATTGGTTCTCTTGACCTTTTTTTTTTTTTTCCCATGGGTTCCTGGGTTGTAATAAATTAATATTTGTGATCTATTTTGAGAGCCCTGAATAAAAATTGCAGCATGAACAGCTTATAAGTGCTGAAGTCCCACTCTTCTGAATTTGCAGTATAATTAATTTTATGGGAATTATACAATCAAAAGGTTCACAGATCAAGAGTTTTTTTAAACAGCTTTCAATATGACGCTAATTATCTGCTTCAGAGTAATAGATTTTTCATACATTTCCTATGTTCATATTAATATCCATATGCAGAAGTCATGCCCATAAAATAGTATGTTATTCTGAGGCATTCCAGCAGACGACATTATATTTTAATTAGTTAGGATAATTGTTTGAGAAACTCACACATATAAAAATGTTTTTTTTTACACTACATCAGAAGAGATTCAAGTAGAGGGTGTGGCATAGCTTATATCATAAAAGCAAATGAAGTCAGTCTTTTCTCTTAATTTTTCTCTTTTAGTTTACTCTTCATGTTATGATTATGACTGATCCTAACATCCACCACACTGTACAATTTGATTTTGCTCATGGTCACTGCCTCTCAAAATTGTTTGCATGACTCTTCTAGAGACAATTATTGTCAAGGTAAAGCACCTACAAGAGTAGAGAGTTGAGAGATACAGATTTTCCCCCCCCCCCCTTTTTTTTTTTTTTTTTTAATTTCTGAGCATATGAAAAGTTCAAGCAAATGGCTACGCTGACACTGGCATGAATCTGTTACATACTGGTGTTAAACATGAATCACACTAATAAATGGAGGATTTTATTGTGTATATTGTGTAAATATTTGATCTTGTTGTTGTGTGAAGCCAAGGCCTAAAATGTACACATTTATGCTGATAAGCATGCATATGTCTTATAGAGATCAGGGTCAGTTAAAGAGTAGGAAATGAACTACTACAAAATCACATGTTGTTAGACAGTGACTGCTAGATATGGGATGCTAATATAAAATGACAAAACAGGTTGTAATATTAACTGCTCTGGTTAACTTCCTTCTGTGTTGTGTTCAAAATTTTTATAAAAGGGAAAACATTGACCCTTTCAGATGCATTAGATGAAGGAAAATAAAAAAGGAAAGCAAAGCCAGGATCTGGTAGTAGCAGAAGTAATGAAATTTTACAGTTTGTAGAAATATTTTTTTTTTCCAGAACTGCCTACCTTGCAGCTGTTAGCTGTGCCACTGCAGTATTATGGCTCTAAGTATAAATACAAACATTACCACTTAGTGTGATACAGTCTTATCTTTTGGCACAGCAAGACTATTGTGCATTCACTTGAGTGAAAAATGACTGGAAAACCTCTGACTTCACAGCACATCCAAAGAGGTTCTGTCAGTGCAAGTTACACTGTGCTCACACACCCAAATCAATAGGAGTCAATAGGTTAGTGCCACACGCTGAACGCTGTGTGGTTCCATAGGGCTATGGAAGTACGTCTGGAAAACTGTAAGCCCGATGGAGATCAAGGTGCAAATACCATAGAAAACATAAAGGAAGCAGCTACAAAAGGATGAGCCTATGAAGGGCAGCCTTTTTATCTCAAGAGCTCCCTGAGCAGGCACTGAGAGCAGGCTGCACTTTCAGCGTTCGTTCCTGCTGTACAGCTGCTACTGCCCTATCGTTTAATGTTAATTCATTTAGTCAGCCTATAGATGCTAAAAGGCATATGGTTGTACAAAAAAATTGTATAAAATATCCTTCAGAGAGAAAACAAAATAAGTAAAAGCTTAGCAAATGTGAGAAACTACTATAGGCAACATGTTTGACTTCATTTTACTTATGGGAATAGGAAGTTATGTGGTAGGGAAACAATAAACATGAAAGGTTTCAGAAGTAGGAAATGAGCCAGAATAGAAGACACAAAGGTAATTTAAGGATCTTATCTTTATATATATATGTGTATATATATATATATATTAAAAACAGGATGTTTTTTTTGTTGTTTGTTTTTTACTCTCAAAAGTTTAATTTTATGTTAGAAGCAACAACATGTTTATTCCTATATGATGTTTCACTCACCTTGAAACGATGTTCACACGGAGGTTTCCTATCTAGACATACCCCCTAAAAACGATGAAATGTAACCTCTGAACTTAGGTAAGGTGTTTGTTTTTGTGTTTTTTTTCTTCACACGTTAGTCACAATTTTATATTCTGTGAAGGAAAATTCTAGATTTACATGTAAAAACTTTTTACACATATTTGCTTTCTTATCTGTGATTTGCATACTCAAACATTTTGTAAATTGCCTATATCATGTCTTTCTCTATTATGATGTTCTTTAGTTAGTATATTATATCTTTAAGTCATATAGTCATTATATTATTTTTAAGTCATATAGTCAAATCGTATGTCCAGCTCACATTCGACAATACACACCATACTATAAAAGCAGAGATTTCTCCTAATTTATTGGGAAAATTCTCCTAATTTATTGGGAAAATACTCTTGTATTTTGCTACTGGCTTGTATCCCAGGACCCAGCAAAAGCCATATTGCCCTTGTTAATTGTTTTAAAATGAGTACATATTTGTCTAATGGGGGACACAGACTGCGTCATAAAGTAGTTCTTTACATATTTTTCAGTAACACTACTTTAGAGACTCTTAGTGAAATGAAAGAGAAGTATTGGTATTGATGGACTGAATATTAGGAGTAAGCTGTACACTCGAACAGAAATAAAAGCTCAGAATGGTTATTGTTAGTGCTTGCCTTCAAATTAAAAACTTTGTAATATACCATAATGGATAGATAGGTAGAATGACAGGTATCAGAAAAAGGAAGAAAAGAAGAAAGGAAGAAAGGAAGAAAGGCAGGCCTGAGTTTGGCTTTGAAAAAAATAATGCAGTTTTTCATGTCTTTGAAACATACTAAAGCACTGTTACCAGCACAAGAGCTGGTGCATTTGGGTATTCACATGTTGTTGTTTGGTCCTACTGGTGCTGGACATGGCCCAGGGCAGCGGAGCTGGAGCATGCTTCTTGGTTAGCAAGCAGCCAAGCAAATTCAGAGATGTCATGGTAGCATTTAACGTCCTTGGACAACCATTAGTTGACTATATGCAAACAGATATGAGGAAAACCTCCAAACAACTCTTTCTATGGACATCAGTTTACAACTCATAAAGAAGGCATTGAGTGTTGCAAGATGTTCTGTTTTGCTAACAGGTTAACATGCATTATGGAGAGCTGCTATTGAAAACCCAGCACCATCCATCTGAGGGCTAGACTCATCATGCTGAAAATTTCTTATGTCTTCAAATCATAGAAAATAATTAGGGTATCCAATTGCATATATGCAGAAGTAATTCTTTTCTCTTTAAATAATGCCTTCTTCTAAAAGATCTATTTTTTTCTATTATATAACTGATAACTTAAAAAGATAAATACTATATGTAACTGTATTAATAATATAAAATTTTATCTGACTTATGCCAAGCCTTAATCTATTGTGCAGAGAAATGGCTAGTTCTGAAAAAGTCAAGATGGTGCAGAAAAAGTTTAACTGAGGGATTATCAATCTCTAGAAGGGAGGGAAAGTAGGTAAAGGAAGGAAGATTAATTTTGTTTGCATATCACAGAATAAGGAGCTCGTGGTCTTTTTGTCATGTAGGATATTTAAAGTAGGAACCTTGGTAAGAGACATACCATATCTTTGGCAGGGACAATTGGTGGTATCACAGGTGCTTAATTGGGCTGGTATCCTTTCGATAATTGCTTTAAATGTTTGTAATCCAGTAATTAAAGGAAAAATTTGATTACAAACAAACAAAAAATATTTAAGAAGCTATCAGAACAAACCTGTGCTATTTCTAGTAAGTATAATTGCTCTAGATGAGTTAATTTACAGAGTTTACATACAGCTATTAAAGATTTATCTTTGAATGATTTAATCTTTCTTCACTGCTTTGTATTTTCTTCTGTTTATATCTCCCCAAAGCAAGTGCAAAATATTCAATCAGAAAAGAAGCAATTCCTGTCCACTTACCAGACCATGACTACACAAGGCGGTCAGGAAACAAGTTTGCTGTCATCTAGGATTTTCTCTACAGGGGAAAGGTGTAGCTGTGTCCATGGAGTAAGAGTTCATCTAGGCTGGATCCAGTAGAAGCAATAGCTAGCATAATGAGACAGCAAGAGAAATTACTTTAGAGGTGTTATAAACTACTGTCCATGTTTTATTTATGTACCAAGGGTGTAAGAGCAGACTGAGAACTGGGAGGACGCCTTATCTGTCTTATCTTTCTCAAGAACCAACCTAAGACTGAGTTAAGCTGAGAAATTATTAAAGCAACTGCAGTTTTGGCTCAATCAAAGTCAAACCTGTGGACCAGCTGTTTGAGAACTACAGCTGTCCTCAGTAAGGATGTGATAAAAAAGTCCCACTTCATAATAAAAGTCCTGCATAAAATTAAACTAACTCATGCTTATTTTCTTTTCTTTCCAGCTTCTGAGAGGCCCACATGGAAGTTAGAAAGAAAAGAAAACAAGGACTCAACTTTGAAGGGGAAACAAACCTGCAAAGAAAATGAAAAGTTAGAAACATTTCTTTGGCTTCATGAGGAAATGAAGAAGTAAGAAAGGCATTTCAGGGAGAATCTTTGGAGATCCCATAAGCCATGTGTTGAACAAAGCCAACTCTATGCACCAGCCTTCAGTGTCCCCTCCTTACTCGTCCTATGACTATGACATCTAAGCCAGTTTTATGGCCTGTATGGTAAAGGACTTCATCTCAGGCTCTGGATATCTCCTAAGTCTGTGAGAAGCTGTCTGTAAGAAGACACCAAAGATTGTTGTGCCTTGTAAATATTTTGTTCCAAGGTATGTCACTATAAGGTAGTAAGAGCTGTGTGAGAAGGAGCCATGAGAAGCCTTGCTCAGCACTATCACTTAAGCTCAGACCTTCCCTGGCTCCCTGCCCAAACAGCTGTGTAGCTATCCTTGTGCCCAGCTGGGCAACTGGTGAATCCAGGCCAGCTCACCTGGGTCACCAGCCTCACCCCGGTCCTGCTGGTCCCACAGATTGGTGGTGGCCCTGGCTGCCAGCCCAGGGCCTGCCAGCCTTGTCTGGCTCCTGTGGGACTGCAGCCTTTGCTGGTGAGGGCATGGCCCCACTTGCCTCCCTCCCTCCACATCACCTGGTTGTGAACCCACAGCTCTCGTTTCATGTTATGTCAGTGGACAAGCACGTAATAATGTTGCTCGTTGGCCAAATTTGCTCTGAGTTTTTTTAGTAAAATTTGGTTTTGATGGCAAAATGGTGTTTTGACAAACGTTTTTGCAGAAGGTGTTTGCAGACCTTGGAAATATTTCATACCTGATGGGAAATGTAAATAAAGAATTCCATCTGGATTTTTTTCTTTTTTTTTTTTTTTTAAGCTTTCAGTATTTCTTTACTTAAAATGCTTGGTGATTCAGTGTTCCTTTGTTTCCAGTGGGAAAAAAAATATCAGTGGAATCTTCTTTTGTTTAATGGGCATTTTGTGCAAGGGAAAGAGCAAACTATTTTGCCAAACCAGAGAAACCAGAGAAGTCAAGAGACTAACTCAAGGTCATGTTGCAAGTAAAGGGCAGAACTGAGAATAAATCTCCTACCTATAGTTTATTTCTTTAAATATAAGCTCTTGACCCCTGGTACTCTGAATTCTTTCCTTCTGTCTTTGTGCTGTTCTTTAACTTCAACTCCTCTTCTGTAACCGTCAAACATACTCTGCTCCCAGTCTTCTGTTAACTCAGATAATTTATCTCCACCATTTGCCAAAGGCTATAGTATAATTTTCATAGTAAGTGTCTTCCCTGGCCATTCAGACTTTGCTGAAGAAATGCTGCCTTATATCTTTTGCTGTATCTTGTATTAAATCATATTAAAATACTAAAATCTTACAATCATTTATTTCTCTCCATGTTTTAGATGCTCTTCAGGATCTGCATTCTGTGTCTGTTCTCGAACATACAAAGGCTTGCTTGTTCTACTGAGGATAGGGAAGTTTTACTTGAAGATATTATTTTCTGAAATCTGAGCGTGACAAAATAAACTTCCTTGTATTACTACTACTGTGGAAGAATGTAATTCATTGTAAATATGAAGTTGAGTGCATCTGAGTATTTGAAGTCACAAAATCCTGCATCTCTCTCCGTATGCTTATACAGGGCTTAACGTATGCTTGCAGCCATTTATCGTTAATGCTAGTCTTTTTTTTATTAGTAAGTTGCATTAATCATAGTAGAGCTCCTCGTATTTGATGTGAAAGCAACGAGTCCTGGGAATGTGAACACTATAGTGTCCTGTGGCAGCAAGCAGTTAGTATTTTGGCATTCATGGATATAAAGCTGCCAATATCACTCACCTGATATCACTAAGGCAGCAATAATACAATAAAGCAATAAAGAAGAGGGAAAAAAAGTTGTTAATGTTTGTTTTGCTGGCATGAAAGCAAAGAAAGTTGAACAGGGGGAGGCCAGGTGGTTACTCACAGGTAACGCAGCAGGCAGGGCAAACGGCTTGACCCTGGCACCGCCGTGTCAGAGCCCTTCCCTGCGGAGGCACATGCACGCTGTCAGGTCCCATTGCAAAACCAGGGCCCCAGTCTAACACGCCACAAATGTTAGGCAAAGGCAGGATTTGCAACAGCTTGTCTGACATGCCTGTGTTAGAATATAAATCAAGGGAGAACAGAGAAAAAGGACTAAGTTGATATAATCTACACCTGGACACGAGTGAGAGGAGGAAAAAGGAAGTCATGCACAGAAAAAGTGAGACTCTCTTCCCAAACATCAGCCAGCACACCTCACTAGGATGACACAAAAGCTTTCAAAAGTGAATTAGCTTCATTTTAAAAGCAAACAGAAAAGCTGAAATCTTCCTGGTGTAACAATAACTTCATAAACAGGTTTGTTAACAAATCGGGGCATTGTTCAAGTGAAGAATATTTCTTCTTTAGAAGACATCCCATTAGCAGTATATATCTCAAACAACTACAGATGGCAATATAACTGAGATTTCAGATTTTTTTGTGTTTCATGCAGTGACAAGCAAATCCTTTTTATATGAAGTAATGGAAATAAATGGTTAAAAAAAAAATCAGGACAAGATGCTTAAATTAATCTCTCTGATTTGGGTCTGATAAAATAAGGATTTAAATCCAGGTCTCCTGATGCCCAAAAAGAAGCAAGCTGCAGATTTTTCTTGGTTTTAATTCTTTTATTTTTTTCCTGGTGCAAAATAGGATCCCTCTTGCAAGTTCAGATGCTTTTAAAACACAATGCTCTTTTCTTGGTTTTAATTCTTTTATTTTTTTCCTGGTGCAAAATAGGATCCCTCTTGCAAGTTCAGATGCTTTTAAAACACAATGCTCTGGGTCTTCCAGATACACGGGACCCAATAGGAACAGCAGTTATTGAATTTTTCCCTTTGCAGTTCTATGGCTTGCTAAGAGTAGGTAAAAATTGAGTGAAAAGGAAATCTATCAGGGACTAGATCAATAAATTGCTTTTCATACAAAGGGTAACCTAATTCACGCTCAGAGAGTGCCTGTGCTCAGACAGAGCGTCTGTTGCACAGCCAGGCATGGCCGAGCAGATAACGCTTGTTGCACAGATTTTGTTGGCGAGTGCACTACGGTTACATGAGGTGTGGAGCTGTTCTCCACACAGGAGCGCACACACAGGCACACACGTATACACATGTATTATATACATTATATGCAGACCACATATGAAGTTAGTGTATACCAGTGCTGTGACTGCCCTCTACCAGCTCCGCAGGTATATAGGGCGACAGGGAGGTGGTCCCACTCTTACCGCGCTCTCTGAAACCCAGGAGCTAGGAAATTTATACCTATATTCCAGCAGGTACCCATCAGCTGACACAGTCAGAAAGGCAATGCTTTCCTTATCTTTTGTAGAGCATAGAAATAACACAGAAAATTCACTTCTATTCTTCTTCTTCTGAATAAGTATTTTGAATGCTGTGAAAAACCACAATTTAATAAGTTGTATAAGTTGTAGCTTTCCGTAGTAACAATGCAGGAGTCACATCTGCCTGCTAAAAAGAAAAAAAAATACTAAAGAGAAGCAGGGAAAAACAAGCAAACAAAAACAACAGGCAAAGTCACAGCTGAGGTGGAGAGTGATACAGGTCCAGTGTAGACACGCACATCACCTACACAGGCTTTCAGGCTGGGGGCAGGCTATCTGGGTTTGGGATTTTGACGCATCAGCTTTCCAGGTAAATGTGTCTCGAATATATCTGTCAGAAAAATATCAACAGATATGATGCCAATTTTGCATTTCAAGGAGCAGAGGTATTGTGTGATTTTTTGTGAACTCACTGGAATTCACGATGGGCATGATCATATGGATAAATATTAGTTTGTTGTGAAGTTATTTTCTCCCTGATTGCACAATGACTTTCAAATGCAATGGTTTTGATGGTAGCACTTACATTAGCATAAGTGATGTCCCAGAATGCAGTACCAAAGAGGTTATGTCCTGGGCTTCTTGAATTTCAGTACTTCAACCTCATTGCAAAATCTTTTTTTTCTTTTTTTTTTTTTTCCCCTGTATAAATAAATAAATAAATGTCTTCTACACTGTAGTTCTTACTACACTCAGATGCATTATCATTTAGAAGAAGCGTTTTTAGTTATAACTTGGAGACCTATAAGGTTCTGTTGTGGTTTAAAGATTGTATGAGGAAGAACCCCCCAACACCTGCCACCAGAAGCTGAATAGTCCTATACCTTGCTTCTTAACTCTCTTCATTGTGGTTTTCCATTGTGCCTCATCGATCTAGTCTGCAGTAAAACCTCATAGACAGATAGAATTTAAAACTACATTTGATAGAAAAAAAAGGTTAGTATACATGAAAGAAAGTCTCTTGCTGCATGTAAAACTTTTGGTTCAGCTGCCAGGATGCTTTGGAAATATGCACTTATACAAGATGCTAGAACTAAATTCAGTAAATGTCCATCTGTATATTAGTCTTAAGAGCACTGTAATACAATTAAAGAGAGCACATAAAACAATCTTCTGTATTCACACACACTAGTCAAACTTTAGACTGTATGAATACCGTATAGCAATGGAAGTTGTGACAATGAAAGCAACAGTAGGTGTGGGAGAAGAGGGGTGCAGATTTTCTGTTTAATGGAAGAAGGTACTGCACGTTTTCCTCTACACAACTAAAGTCAGCTGAATATTTCAAAAGAATTTCCAATGTTTAATTTTCATAGCAATACATCAAAGGGGAAGCTTGCCGTTCTGTAAAAATAGCAAACAATGACAAAACCAGAACACTGCAACTTTACCAGCTCAAGAGCCTGGCTACATTTTGATGGGAGAGCAGAGGTCTATGGCTGGCCTAGTGCAGGATTGCTCTGACCCTGCCCCAGCTGAAGGACAGCAAGATGGAGCCATGAGGCAAAGGCTACTTATTTTTAACCAATGCACTTGCTGGCCAGAAAGGTGACTCTATCCATCGGCTGGCAAGAATCCTGTTTCCTACATATATACCTAAAAATTTTGTAATCAGAAATATTGGCTTTTTTTAAAAAAAAAGAATCTTACATATCTCTGAACTTCCCATCAGCAAATTTAATTTGATTTAACAAAACTTGAATTCAATCAGAAAAGGAAGATTATCAGTAATACATTCATATTTTTGGTTGCTTCATCTCAACTAAGTGCAAAAATGTCTCAGTAGTTACTGGCTGTGGTGTTAGTAGGCATAAAATTTCATAAATCAATTGCTTTAGTAGTAGCACTGTTACTGTTGCTATAAAAACATGAAATTTTAATAAATATAAATCTGAAGATAATATTCATTCATGGAGGCAAATACATTTCTAACTACCACTAATATTCTTAATACTTGCATAACAGAACCAGCCCACATTTTTCAGTAATGAGCTGAGGTGTACTATTTGCAAGAGGTGTTTTTCTTTGATGGAGTCTTACTAACTTTCCTAAATAATAAACAGAAATTATGCAAGCTTTTATTAGACCTATCGGCTTTCTAAAGGAACTATTAAAAATAAATTATGCACAAGACTGAGTAGCTTCATAAAAGTAGTTAGTTTTGTTCAAAGAAAATATTTACTGAAATCTGAAATTCTCTATGTTGCTGGAAATATTCCCAAATAAACTTATTTGTTGTAGCTTATCCTCAATCCACGCTATTAGCATAGCCATATATTTCTGACAATTATCTAGGGAATATCTGAATTTATTTTCGCAGCTGAGTAAAGAAGAAGCACTTCCCCGGTAACTGTTGCAGAATTAAGTCCATAGTTATCATATTATATTGATATATTATTAGTCAAAGAGTACTTAGAGTAACAGCTCCCAGAATAACTGTTTTCTAAAACTCAAGTGACTTTTCTGTTTCTGACGTCTTGAATAAAAGCAGCTAAGCTAGTTAGCTAGATAAACACGTGACAAATGAGTGTACAGCCTATGGCTTTTGTATGTTCTGCAGCTCTGCTACCCTGACATTACCGAAAATTTGCTTCAGTTGATTATTATGCAAGTATGCTGGAATAATGTAGCTCTGTCTCATAAAATGATTACCCTGGATTTAACCACACTGCTTTCATTAAGGTCAAAGGAAATGATGACTTACATTTCTAATGCGACCTAGAACAGGAGACTGTGTCTCTAGCCTGGAAAATTTTCAAATGATATTAAGGCTTCTTCTATTCTACCTGAGAAGAAATATTTTTCTTTTTTGAAAAAAAGGTTTCACAACAGGGAGCTTTCAGCCTGCTCCCCAGTTTGTCAGGAGCCAACAAGCAATACCATTTCCCTACTAGAAAGATCACTCCTGAAATTTGGGCTACATGTGCTTACATATTAATGTCTGAGCCCATTGTTTCTCCAGTTACACACTCTCAATATGAAATAATAAAATGAAATAATGTTTGCCCTGACAGAACATTCAGCTGCTTCCCTAGTGTACACAATATTAATTAACTGAGACCAGGGTCAAATTTATTGTTTATTGTGTTGTATAAGGAAACTGTACATTTGCCCACAGAAACCTGTTCACTGTAATTTCTGAGACGGTAGTGGATCAGGTTGCTATAGTGAGGGAGGAAAGAACTCATCCTATTTCAGTTTTAAAAACTCCAGTTGTAATATTTTTATCAGTTTGCTATTCTGTGAAGGAAAAGCAAAAACTCAAAGAAATTAGAAAGGTAGAAAACTCTGTCCTAGATACAAAAAAAGCTATGGGTTCATGGATGCTCATCCTCAACAGAACTATATTTAGATATAAATTACCCTTTCTCCAGATTGTTAAGTGAATTTACTCTCTCTGGAAGTCTCTTTCATTTAATTTGTTCTTCATGATTATATTCATTAATCTACAGGAAATCTGTCACGTGTATTTTTCAAATGCATTGTCTTTATACTTGAGGTAACTGTTGAATCCTGAAATTAGCAGTCAAGGTACCCTTTTCCATGCTCTTAAAGTTCAGCCATGTTCCAAGAAGTGAGGGTGGAAACGCTGTTGTGCATTCCACTACCATTTTCACTTCGAGAACTGCAGATAAAATTAGTGTTGCGTTTACAAGGAGAAAATAACTTTCATCCTGAACCTCATGATCAGCAGCCCCCAGATGAATACTGATATCAGGCAGGCCTCGTGCTGGTTTCCTGATCTCCATCTCCAACTTCTGTGATGAGACCCTGGAGCAAGACCTGATGCAGCAGCTGGGGTGCAGCCCAGACCCTGATATTCTTGCTCACATCTTTTCTACACTGTACTGAACCAAAACCCTCTCCTGCTAGGTAACTGATGTTTCACGGACCAATTCTGGGCACTTTGTCGTCTAAGCAGAGAGCAAATAAATTTACAGGGGCACTTTCAGAATAAATCAATTTAAAATTATGGCTTTTCATCCACTTATGTTGTAGTTTGGGAGTGAAATTTAATGTGCTTAGGACTGGAAAAGTGAGTCAAAAATGGCATAAAGTGGGGTCCGTTTTGTGCTTCACATTTGTTGCTTGTGCAGGAGTTAGGCTTCCCAATACTTTTTGCAGGCTACCTCATTTTGAAGATACAGAAAGTTGAAACAGAGCAGTGAAATAAACACTGCAAGGTTTGCAGGAAAGCAATAGATGTATGTCAATAAAGACAACTAGTCAGGACTCAGCCCTGCCTGCGTGGTGCAGGGGGCAGGCTGAGCTATGCATGCACTGCATAGGGCTGCTCATCCAGGGAATCCAATGGGTGGGAGAAGAGCTCTTGCAAATCCAAGTAGTTTGGGTGCAGAACTTATTCCTGTGAAACAAATTGGATTCTGTTCTCAATCAAACCTGGAAGTTTGTTTAGTAAGAGTATATCATATCAAGCTTGAACATGTTCAAAACTTTTGATGTGTCCTGTATGATACTTTCTTTTACAAAGCAGAGTCATTATTATATGAATTAAAACTGGATAACAGAAAAAAATAGTATAATCCTTTCATGCAAATGTATTTATTGATCTCCTCAGATTGGTGAGTTTCAGTAACCCTAAAGATGATCTGTAGAACATACAAAGTCTTTATCAGTTATAAATTACACAATATTAAATTACACATGCACACAAAAAAATAGTAAAATGCTATGAGGACAAAGCAATTATACAGGTTTATCAGAAGGAAATGCCTTTTCACATATCTAAATACAAAGTCAGACATCTAGGAGCCAAACATGTAAATTCCCACTGCAGCGTTGTAATTAAAAAAGGTGAACACGGACAGACCTTGGATGTTTGAGCTGAGGATTTCCAAGGAAAGACAGGGACTTGACAGTCATATGTTGTAATGGGGAGACTGCAGTGGGCAGACGTGTCTGAATCTATCCGCGCTTTGGAAAAGGATGCTGAAAGATTAAAAAAGTTTGGGAAAGAGCTCCAAACTTGATTTGAGGTCTAGGGAGAATTAAGAGACTCAGGGTAGTTAATTAGTCTAACATGTGATGTGATCATGGCCTTCGAAATACCTCTGTGGAGAGAAGACTTCCTATAATGACTTCTTTAATTTAGTAAAATAAGGATAATGAAATCCAATGCCTGGAAATTAAATTTAGACAAATTCAGAGTAGAAATTATATGCAATTTAGTAACAAGAGTAAAAAACATGGTACCAATTTACCTAGGAAAATACAGAATTTTCTATTCTTTAAACCTTTCTAACCAAAATGTAGTCTGTCTAAAAGATACTGTGTAGCTTAAATGGAATGTATAAGATTATCAGGGATCTTCTCTTGTCCCTGTTACGCAGACTAAATGGTGTTCTGCAATAAAAAACACTAATACTGGCAGAAGAAAATCCTAGACACTCATCTTGTCATTTAGGCTATAATTGCCCTTGTATATGTGGGTGGACAAGAGGAGGTTGTACATGCTCTTGAATGTATTAATCTGGGTTCATATATATCAGTTGCATAGCAAACACCAAGTATGAGAAATACTGAGATATTCCTTTTTATTATTATTATTGTTGTTGTTATTTTAGTTGTTGTTATTTTGCCTTTATATATTAAAAAAAAAAAATCAGCTACAAATAGGTGGATTGTGATCATTAGCGTACACCCACAGGCACAGAGCTTGATAGAATCCCATATGGTGAGCTGTTTTCATTTTATTTATTTTTTGCAAAGTTGGGTGTATTGTACTGGTTTATTTCAAGAATGTAAAAGAAAGTAATTTTGGTGCTTAAATTTCTGTGACTTTTTTTGGTTTTTCTTGTTGTTTTTAATACAAGAGCCTGCTAAAATGTGGGTAAGTGAATAAGTGAATACAGGAATTTAACCTGCAATGGACTGAAAGAATAAGTAATTGAAATTATCTACAAAAAGCTACTGCTCGGGATTTGCAGTGTATGTGTGTATGTGAGAAGGAATTCAGGCACAAGAGGCAGAAGCAGCCAATTAAGCACTGCCACCAGCAGACAGGAGTCAGTGATACCCAGTAAGTCAGCAAGAAACATCAAGAAAATGAATTTTCTTTCAAGAAAGTATTGCCTGTGTATTTCTGAATCCTTGAGGTATAACTGTTTCTATAAAACACTGGTTCATAGGAGATACTCTTTGTGTAGATATGCATATATATATTTCTCTGTTTGTTGGATGCTGTAGTGCCGAGTGCACAGATACCTGATTCCCGAAGCAGGTCATTCACTTCCAGTGTGATGCTAAACTCGGATTCTAAAATTCTCTCCTCAGTTAAGTGAGGCAATACCCAGAGTTGTCCATAAAGGACATTGAACGCCTCAGCCTCAGGGATTCATGGAGACACTGATGCCAGTAGGCACCCACAGACAGGACTCCTGCTCCAAGGGCTGCAGTCGTGAGGGATGGGGCAATGACTCCAAACCTGCAGCAACCTGGAAGAGGTTTGCTGGAGGAAGAGCAATTACTGTATTTTTATTTAGTTATTTATTTATTTTAATGCCAGAACACAAAACATTAGTGCAAGATGCTAGGGACTGAAGTTTGGATACTTAGCTAATTTCTTCATGTGCGAGATGTAGATAAGATTCAGACATTTTTAAAATTAATAGCATATTAGTTCAGATTGCAATTTTGAACACATCTATCTGAATTTTACTTGCAAGTTGTGCTACATATGTCTTTTTCTTAGCTCTTACCTTCAACTTTATGCAAGTGACATCTTTAGCAATGTTTAACTCCACAGAATTGGCCACTGAGTTTTCAGACAAATTTTGAGCAGACATCAGGTTATAACAAATGATGGTCGGTTGTATGGCATCGGAAGGATTTATATGCAAAACAGAAAAAAAAAAAAAAAGAAAAAAAAAAGAAGAAAGGGACGTGGTAGATCTGCAGCATATCTGATTATCTTTCCTTAACAAAATAGGCTGTTACTGCTCCTCTTAGGATTAGTATTGTGTATTGAATTTAACATTTGAAGAGTTTGGTCTGTATAATACGTAGTAAATCCATGGTGTTGCTTTTGGACTTTTTCTTCACCTAAAATAGGTAAATCGAAATCCTTATTAAATTCTATCATGGAAAAGGAATTTCTTCTGATTTGCCTTGGAGTTTAATCAGACATACCCCAAATCAACTCTGAAAAAAAAAAAATCCTCTCTTAAATGTACTTTTTTTTTTTTTGAGATCAACAGAAATCTTATTATCAAGAGTGGCAGAATGACTGATCATGACCTTTCAAAATTAGTTCAAATCTTGATCAACTTCACTATCTGGACAATTTTTTCATTTAAAGGCAGCTTCACTAGGTATTAGCTGTAATATTTTCAGATGTTGCTTTATCAGGTAATTACATCATCCACAGAAAAGGATGGCCGATTCCTTTTGTTACATTCTGGAAGTATCAAAGAAAAGAAGAGAGAGAGACAGAGAAAGAGAAAGAGATGGTCTTCAAATAGACCATTCTTTTAAAACTTTTATTATTTTAATAGTCTAAAAGACATATTTTCACTTTTATGATAAAATCATGATATTTCAAGAAAGATGTCTTTTGTTAGCCCAACACACTCTTTTAACTTCATCCTTCACTTATTTATAGATCATCATGCCTTTGCCATCCCACTCTCCTCAGACATCTGTTAACCAGGACATACACGTTTAGAAAATTTTCTCTTGTTTCACTCCATCTTTTCATTTTTCCCAGTTGGCCAATACCTTTCACAAACAAGCACACAGAAGTAAGCACAAGAGCAGATCTCAAAAATCATGAAGGAGGGAAATTAAAACTACTTTGCAACAGAGCAATGGGATCTGCTTCTAAAAAAAATAGGAACTCTGAAAAGGTGGTTTCACTGGGGTTTTGGAGAGGTTCCTCCTGTGCCTTGTGTTTCAGGGTTTGCTGTGATCTCAGATCCAGTCCCTGAATGCAGGACCTCAGCAGCTCAGGATAATAGGGAACAGGCACTTGGTGAATAGGTCTAAAGATCTCTTAGATCTTTATCTGCCCACTAGGTCAGAGAACTGCTTGTTTCCTTTCTAACTTCTGTAGAAATTGAAATCCATAAAATATTTACATTGTACCAAATGAGAATTGGGTAAAAAAAATAGTTGTTGGCTGGCTTTCTGTCCACTTTTGGTTTATGATTTACTGTCTGTGGAGTTTTCCAGGAACTGTGGGATATTGTGGAGAACTGAGACAATTGTAACATCTCACTGTGACCTGCAAGCTGTCATTAGTTGCCAAAAGTCTATGGCCCCAGCTATCTTTTAGTGTCCCTCAACACCATTCCAGCACTCATTTTATGGGTTATGTATCAGCCGCAGTAGGAACTGACTTGCCTGCCTGAATCAAAAGACATAGCACAGAAATAACATAAAATGCTATTACTAGACCTTGTCCAATAGCCTCCCATGATGACAAAGTAGGAACAAAAAGGGCTATGGATGAGTCCATGAAGTTAGACCAACTGCGTAATAGGAATAGGATTTGCATTTTTTTTTCTAATATTCATTTTGGAGAAAGAGTATTAGATAATTATAATTACAAGTGCTCTTATGGTCAATATTTGACTGAAGAAAACAATTAGTTCTTCCAGCAATAGCAAGAAAATATTAAAAATGAGTAACAGTGAGTAGATTTTTATTATTATTTTTATTTAAATTAACACAACTTTAAAACATCTTATATATTTAAAGACAACACCAGATTGTCACCAACAGATCTGAAAGCAATAAATGCATATGGCAATGTCCTTATCTTTTAACAGTAAGCAACAGTGAATTTAGTAGTTTGTCCAGACAGAATCAGAGTTCCTAACTTTAATTAAAGTTATAACAGCTTCAAATTCAGAATCCATCACTTCCATTATTTTGATCTGGCAGGTACTATAATGTAGTTATTATTTTTGCCCTAGATATGCAGCACATCTGTCAAAATAATAGTCTAAACTGAAATTAGAGATTTCATGTTGCAATGGATCAAATTACCCTGACAAAATCATTATGTGAGCATATTTTTTATTTTTTTTCAGAGTCAGTGTTGCATATATGCTCTCTCCAAAGAGAGAAAGCAGATATCATATGGACTATAAATTTTCCATCTGAAAACCAACCCTTCCCTCTTAAAATAGCTGAGGAAAAGCTGTGTAACCTTGAGTACTGCTTATCTGTAGATGTATAGCAAAAGTCATCGCACCTATACTTCATGAGTTTGGTAGCAGATGTTATACACACTGTCATGTATAAGACATACTACTTCTCTGGAGAATGTAGTAATCATTATACACAGAAGGAAGACCCACATCAGTTTGCATGTTGAACAGCTTCCATTGGCCAATAGAAAACACTGATGAGCAGAGTGTGACAGAAATACTGCTTTTGTTTAGAGCAGAGATAGCTTTAGAGAGCTTTTCAAAGCTTGGGATCCTAAGTTCTGCTGACTCTTTTCAATATCATCTGTACACAAAATTGTGGTCCTAGTGCAGGGTTAACCAAGAGCAAAGGTATAGAAGTGAAAGACAAGCTGCCTGTGTTGGTTCATTGCAATCCATCTAACTGTATTAATTAATTAAAAAAAAAAAAAAGCAAGCTTTTGCAAAATTTTGGTGGGCAGCAGGTGTTGCATAATATGAAAACTTTGAATAGTCTGTTATTATTTATTTTAACATATTCTATGTTCTTCCTGCCCCCTAATCGTTATTTATTTATCTATTTATTTATTTATTTATTTTAATGACAAATGACATTGGGAACTCTCCATCCAAAAAACGCGTGATCACAGTGAACACCTATCTGTCTATATTTTAGCATTTTTGGAAATGTTTTGATCTTTTAGCTACAGAGAGTGTTTCATACTTTGTCACAATTTTCATCGAGGTAGGGGAAAATTGTCAGCTGTTATATAGAAAGACATTATCACATCTCATTTCAGCTTTTGAAGACACAACAAGTGCTTCATTTTCTCACTTCTCAAATTTGAAGTGACAATGCTATATTGATACAGCTCATGTGCCAGGAGGGGATCAAAGCAAAAGAAACATAAAAATCCAGAGCAGTGTTTCTCAATGCTAGAAGTTAGCATCCAGGTGCCTGCCAAGGAGACATGGCTAGCTTAGACACTTCCACCAGTAGTTCTTTCCTATTCCAAATCCCTTTGATGGAGAGGAGCTGGCAAGTGATGAGGCACCCAGTTATACCGGTCTTATTGCCAGGGCTTAGGGGCCAGATTCATTAGATGAAATCTACATGTTGGATAGCTGGAGGTGGTCACCCCTACAGGGGCTAAACTTCAGGCACAGCAGGACACAGGGCTGAAGCCTGAGAGTAAAAGAATTACTCTGGGTTTATTCCAGTGTAAGAAGAGAAAACCCTTGGAAAATTCCTCACTTATTCAGATGTATTTTTTATAGTATTCAGAAGATCAAAGTTAAAACTCCGGACTGATGCGGGATCAGAGAATTTCAAGCAAGACAGGCTGTATTTTCCACTTTCCAAAACACACTCTTAATAAGTTGTATAGTGGGAGTAAACTCATTACTTATTCTTTATCCCAGAGGGAACAGTTAAGAGATGAATTTTTGCAGAAATCATGGAATTATGAAATCTTCTGAAGTTCTTTTGGAGACAACAAAGAAATTACTGTTTTCTAAGGAGAATACTGAAAATAAGAATAGTAAATAAAATTAATAATTAATATAATATTAACTTAATTATTTTATAAAAATATACAATAGAATATATATATAATGATAATTTTAGTAACTACTTAATATTTCCTCTATGCAAGCTCATTAAATTGGGTAGCTGGCAGCTCTAGATAAGGGGGCAGGCAAAACTTTAAATTTACCTTTGAGTTGTGTAAGATTTTCATGATTTTCAACAAATAACAGAAGAATTTAACACAGAAATAATTCTGGAAGGCTGTTATTAGTGGTGGAGACTGGAAGGTGTTCTATAGAGTCTTGGGGGGCCAAGGTTGTACTGCTCAAGCTAGAAGTATGAAATACGAATTACCAGACACTAGGTTCCTTTGTTTTAGAAGAAGGATGACTTTCTTACTGCTGAATTATAAGAAGAGATTCATTTTCATTTTTTTTTGTTTTTAAATTGTTAATAGCTTAATTAATAAAAAGCCTATTCCATCAGTTCAGTGGGGTCAAATAAGATGGAAATATTTGAGAAACGTCTATCATGACAACACAGAACAAAATAAGATCAAGCATGCCTCCCTCTGGGACTCCTCATAGGCTTTCCCCATATCAGAATATTTAGGTTTCGGATATTTAGGTTGTGGATAACAACACTGTAGCCTGCATTACCCTTTCATGTAACAGCTTCAAAGTCAGCCCAGGATTGCAGGGCTCTTCTCACCTGCCCCCAAAGCTCCCTCCTTCCTCCCAGCCTTTGTCCACAAATAAAAAACCCTGAATTCTTTCAGGTTCAGGGTGAAGGAGGGCATGTCATGACGTTCATCCTTCCATGTGAGTGGGAAGATGATTTTAGACAACAAGAAGGCAAGGAAGGCAGGGCAAGCCATTTATCTGACTGCTTGCTTTGATAGACTGTGTAATTAATAATTTGGTAGGAGGAATACAGTGGTTAGCCAGCCAAAAGCACTAATGCTTTGGAAGAAACTATACATCCAAAATGAAAAGTGCACTTCATCTTGGGGACTGTTCAAGATTGCTTAACAAAATAAAGATTCGGTTTGTGTTTTTAGTTTAAAATGTGGCTGTTTTAAGAAGCACTTAAAAACATCACAGCCATCATTATCTGAATTCTATTAGTGGACTTGAATTATTATTTTCACTAACTATCTACAAAGAATGCAGGATAAATGCTTTAATTAAAGAGAATTTTTCTAACACTTCAGTTGATCTAAAAATTAACTGGAGGATTAAATTTGAAAATTCAAAGGAAAGTATAGTCAAACACAGAACTGTGTAACAAATGAGTCTGACTAGGGGAGTGCTAGGAATTCAATCGGTACAACCAGGCATGTGCTGGAGGTTGATTTCACAGAAGTAGGAAAGATGGAAGATGAGAATGTGTAAACATTAATTGCCCAGGTAGTCTAGAGAAATCAGAGCAATTGCAAGTTTCTTCCATCCTTTTAAAGAAAATAAAAAGGGTTAATCAGTGAAAAAAAAAATGTTGTTGTTTCTTTGTTGGTGTTTGTTTGTTGCTTTTGTTTTTGTTTTTCCAGTCAAGTGATGCCCATACCTAGTGACCATGGCAAAAACCAACAGCCAGAAGAGAGACTGATATAAAACAAAGTCTATTTAAACTAATTTATTTCTTTATTGAAATCTTGATTAGGACAACAGGGGAATGAAAGAGAGAAAAGTGCATAAAATAAGGCTGATGGGAGTGAAGAACGTGGCTTCAGGGCTGCAATTCAGTGAAGCTCAACTAAGACAGAAAAAATAATTTAAGAGGGGGAAGGAGCTGCTTGGTTAACATTCCATATGAGCTTTATTGCATACTATCAGTCTGGAAGGCTATGATCTTGCACCAAAGCAAGCAGCAGCTGTCAGCTTTTTTGGGCCACAGACTGTTTTGGGGGAGGCTCTCAGTAGCTCTTGCTGAAGTGAAAGGTGGCTCTGTGTGTACGGAAGACATTCAGAAAATTTGTTGGAAGACTCATGGTGTGGGCTGTCGTGTAGGAAGGGGAGATGTTTCCTCCTTGCCATGTTGTAATAACTGCATGTAAAATAAGCTCTTGAACAGAGCTAGATAGTCCAGGAGACATTAAGTATAAGCTGTAACTTCTTTGGCTTGCAGTATCCAATTTAATTCTAGGTGAAGCTAGTCAGGAGTGCAAGAAAATTCTTTGAAAAGCATCACATGTGACAGTTCTGCTTTGTTTCAGCAAGTTTAAAGGCACAGACTTCCCAAAAGGAAGAGGAAATGGAGAAATAATCAGTGTTAATGGAGAACATCAGTTCTTTGCTTGGAAATTTCAACATTAATAAATTTTCCTAAATATGTCATCGTCAAGATCTTTTTCTACATCAACAAATACTTTTTAGACTTTTCAATGTTTTGTCTCAGTGTGATGGGACAAAGATTCAGAAGATGGAGGCAGATGATCAGAGGGAATGCCAATCCAAATAAACTGTCTCTAGTGCCTGGTGCTAGTTAAGAACTGTGCTGACACACAGGATGTGCAAGGCAAGCACGAAAAATGATCTCTCCTTTCACCCCTGTGGGGGATCCATGCAGTCTGAGGCTGAAACACACCAATTCAGCATAGTGAGGAGAATCTTTTGCCATTGCCACCTATGCTGTTCATAAAAACATGAACATATAAACAGTCATTTTATTGATTACCCATCTGTAGGATGCCTCTCTGAGTCCAAGACACTCATTTATGTTTTGACTACCCTGCTGGCAAGACCCTTATAACATGTGAAGTAGTTACTGGCAAATAGCTGGCATGCTCAGCTTATTACTAAGGCATTCAGATTTAAACTCATGAAAATTATGATGTGGGTGTGGGTGATCTCACTTCATTACCTTTGCTTGGAGAGGAGTCTGTGTCATACTCCTGAGTGATACACTGAGTGATACAGTGATGCACTGGCACTATAAACCGGGGGAGACAGAGGGAAAATATTTTCCTTTTCCAGTCACACAATGCGTAAGATGTGAAATGAATGTTATGGTTGATGAGCAGCTGCAGGCAGTAGCTTTGACACTACACACAAGATTTCACTGGAATTGCTGTGTCTCAGCTTCTCTAGGTGCTGACATAAATAACTCAGATGAGTGAAAGGTGTTCTATCTTTACTTAAAAAAGGAAAAAGACAATGACGTGATTGGAGGTTGGCAAAATGTCCATGTTAACAGGGTGTTTGCAAAAAATTCCCCCCCCCCCCCCTAAATATTTAAATTTAAACTGTCCTAAGTACTTTGGAAAGTTTCTTTTAACCTCATCTGTCCAAAATCTCAGTCTTGGTTACTGTAGTACAAGAACAGTTATTGTGACTTTCATGGAATTAAGTCAGTAGCTTTCAGGAATATAAAACCACATGCACTTCCATTTTAATCTTCTTGAAAATAATGTGACCTGTTGTTACAAAACCATGGTCATGATCTCTTCATAGTACTTTCAAGTAGCTGAAAATTATGTTCATGAAAACTGACCACAAAATCCCATCATATAAACTCCACTGCACAAACTCTATTAGCAGCTCTTTATTAGGGGGATCTTTTGGTAGGACACGATGTGTATGGGGCTATTTTGTAGCTTGATTTAAATGGGCAACTGGATGAAAATGGAAAGGCCTATGAGAAAGGAACAAAAGCACAGGCCGTGAGTGCTGCTGCGGGCACATGCAGCTCAGTATCCCCTTCCAGCCTCAGCACTGTGTTACTGCAGAGCAGACCTCTAACTTAAAAAATAAATGATTATTGAAAAAAAGAAAAATATATATGTGTATATATATGTATCCAAACTGCATGAACTGAAAACTCACACATCTCATTGTCCAAAGCTCATAGGAGAATAAATTCAAAATACATTATTTTACCAAATGTCTACCTCTAGAAACCACATGGGACTGTGGAAGGGGCTGGCTGCTTCCATTGGAGTCATCAAATGAGATTGCTGAAGAAGATAGGTGCATTTAAAATATTACTGTCTAAACGCAATGCTCTTGGTACACATCCTGATGTACACATTTTAGCAGCTACACAAGAAGCTTGTTTGTCAAGAGTACCAAGCAGTTGACTGAAATTCCTCTTGTTTAATACTAGTTTTTGAAAGGTCACCGAGAAAGCCTGCTGTAGAAAAGGGCAGAGATATGCATGCACGTCCTTACATATACACACCCTGGGTTTTACACTGTCAGAGCTGTCACATCTCGCACATTCACAGTGAGGCTCACCACCTCAATGCCCTCCTCAGCCCCTGGTGCTATGCCGGTTGTGCAGGAATTTGCATCATCCCCGTGCTTTCCCTGCTGAAGGACAGAGCCCGGGGCTGCCCCTATGCTCTGCCCAGGCACTTGTTGAGAGGTCTGGATTGTCAAAACTGCTTTCTGTTTTCACAGCTCCCTGCAATCCATCTCTTTTCACTGTGATAGCTCTGCTGTGAGGCCTGGAAAAGTATCCTGGGCATTCTGCTGCTCTCATGGGAACCGTAATTACCTACTTTATGCAATGCATCAGTCTTCATTGTGCAATGTCTGTCTAAAAAATATATGTAAAATAAATAGTGAAATTAATCATTGTAGTTTTCATTTCCACTCTCTTCAAATATCTTTCCCCTTCTGGCACTGCAAAACCATTCTTTTATACAGAAACTTGACGTTTGGATTTTAAATTGTTTCAAAAAACTCAAAATTGTTTCCAAGCTTCAAAGTTATATGCTTTATTTCATTGTTTTTTCACTGTCATAAATGGCAGTCACTACCATAACAACACTGCATGTTAATGTTGTTGAGATATCCAATGTTCATTTTATTATTTAAATGGGTGAACTGCTATCTCATTGGAACATATCTTATTTTTCAATAAGATATGAAAATTGTGCTCTTATAAATGATGAGAAATAATATAATGAGAAATATAAAAATAAGATACCAAAATTAAAATGACTATTTTGACTAATAGAATACATTATTGTTATGACCTTTCAGAAAGGAGAGAAAAATATGCTAAACTTTTTTTTTTTTTTTCCAAGAAAATCAAATTTGAGAATTCAGATGAGCCCAGCATGAGAGGTTCAAAATATGATTTGATGAAAAATTCCCATCCATCTCTGTATGGGAGTAAACACCTGTTAACACCACAAACACTCAGTCATTGTGACTATATCATAGTCTGCTACAAATCACACCACAGTAAAACATTCTTTCAAAATTATTTCCAGGTTTTGCTGCTTTTGCGTTGCCTTTCTTTTAAAGCCCAGAAAAAAAAATCCATAGAATGCAATCTCATTATTTAATCTTCTGCAATTATTTCCTCACCTAAACATGATTATCCTAATTGAGTAAAAGATATGCAGTGACAGAAAGGTGTGCTTGTGGATGAGGAGAAAAGATTTGGCTTGGCCAACGCATAGCCTCCGACATGCCCTTCCTTGACTGCTGTGCTGCAGACACTCTGCCAGCGCCAGCCTGGGCAGGAGGCTTGGAATACTGTTAGCACTGCATTTAATGCAGACCTTAATATTCATCTGCAGTACACTTGGTGCCAGTATGATACATTTTGAATGTGCTGCAGTCATATTGCCCAGAATATTTCACTTCACTTTTTCTCCTTTTTTTTCCCACCCCAAGTAAGTATGCACATGTGTATTTTTCCATCCATCCATCCATCCATCCATCCATCCATCCATCCATCCCTCCCTCCCTCCCTCTCTCCCTCCCTCCCTCCCTCCCTCCAAGTATATATAGCGAGATACACACACTCAAACACTCGCACATGCATGAACGCATGCTTCTGTATCCCTCCAGCTCTCCTCCAATTATAAAATGATAATTGTATTTGCTAGCAGTGGGTGGTCTGCAGGATAAACACAGAATTTATCTACATATAAAGTGCCTTTGAGTCGTATGAGTCATTTAATTGAGAGGTGCACCAGCATGTGAGGAGATGTAGGCAACATTTTATAACAAACGTATTTAATATATATTTATGTATCTAATAACTCCACTCTGTAAAGAAAACAGCAAGAAAAAGGCCCCCATATAGAAAGAGAAAATGTTAAAGCTGGAAGCATGAAGCAGAATAAATTTATCCTGATTGCTTTTTTAAGAGAATTATAATAATCATACCTGAAGGAAGAATGGTAAGTGTTATACACAAGACTTTTGAAAAGGCAGTGGATGCAATGAATTGCAAAAGGCTGTAGAAAAGCATTTCAAATTGTGTGATGTGTGCACTTTCTGAAGAAGAAAGATGTGGGGGAACAAGAGGGTAAAGAGATTGCAGAAATAAAATTGCTATAGAAGACTGGGGGACATCTGCAGATGGGCTTATGCCAAGATGGGGACACAGTTCTGGACCGGGATCAGAGGAAGTGATCGAGGGGACCGTGTGAGGGTGTAACTGTTCTCTGTAGTCCCCAGGGGGAGAAATGAGGGAGAGGAGGTGGTGTAGCTTGCTGCAGGAGAGGGCAGGGAACCTGTGACGGGAAGAGCAAAGTGGGAAGAAGAAGCTGAGGGATACTGAAAAGGAAAAGTGAAGAAAAGTATAAGGAAGTAAGAGAAGAAGAGAGAGGAGGACCATCATGGTATACAAGCACTGACATCCCATGAGAAGACTTGGATGCTGAGGAAAGCTGTCAGTGGGAAGTGGGAAGGTGTGCAGAAGACAGACAGATAGGTAGTCCCTTGGCGTAGCTACTGTCAGCCTCTGGGTACTGGTTTCCAGCTTAAGCAGGAGGAGCATGTGTTTGGACCATTGCTTTCAAAACTATTTTCAAATAATCTTTTATTTTGCACAAATAATGTTTCACATCTTCCAGAACATTTTAATTTCTTCCTGATGACCAGCAGAAAGAAGTCAGTAGAAAGAAGTTAATCTGATTCATTTGCAGCCCCTCAAAGACCTATAATGGAAAGTAAACCTGAGATCTCACTATTTCTTTTTGTTCTTGTTTTTAGTTTTTAATTATTCTTGGAAAGTTGTGAGAAGAAACTGACTTTGTGGGTGCTGTTGAGAAAGAGGAGATATGCTTGTGATGTGGCATGGGCTACTTCAGCATGGATATTTGAGCTGCAAACGTAACTAGAGGAAGCTATGAGCACCTTCAGACAGGTCAGAATGCTTGGAGGAAGGGAATACAGCTGTCAGTGAATTGAATTACTGAAAATTTTCAAGCTGTTGTACAATGGAAGGCAAATTTGAGCCCTTCATGTCTTCTGCTCCAATAATTGTTGAGACCAAAACATTGCTGGAAGGAATGAGCTAGAAAACAGCACAAAAAATATTATAATGTTGTTACAAGGATCAATTATAGGCTCTTCTTTGGAATATTTGGCTCACTTCTTATCATTCTATCTCAGAAAAGCATATGACAGCAATAAAAGAGGTTGACAAACAGAAAAGATATGTTATTAGAATTACAGAATGGCTGCTATTGGAAGGAAATTGAAATATTGTTTCATTTAGAAAGAAAATGAGTAAGATGAGATACCCTATAAAGATATGTTATAAAGCAAATGCAGAGGGGGGCAAATAATATAAAGGGCCAACTGGTCTCACCACGAGCAGGAAAGAAAAACTAAGCAACTAAAGCAAACACATTTAGTTAAGCTACAACATGAATAAACTCTGCTAACAGATCTAACGACTGATTCATCTGTAGAACGCAGTACCAGAAATTCAGAAAGATTTACATGAAAATGTTTTCTACCTATTTTCTTTTAAATTCCTTTGAAAACATAGAATCATAGAATGCTTTGCATTGGAAGGGACATTAAAAATTATTTAGGTCCAACCCCTATGCCATGGGCAGGGACACCTCCCACCAAATCATGTTGTGCAAAGCCCCATCCAACCTGTCCTTGAACAACTTCCAGGAATGGGACATCCTCATTGTCTCTGTGCAGCCTGTTCCGGTGCCTCACCACCCTCATATATCTTCCTTATATCTAATTTAAATCTACCCTCTTCTAGTTTAAAGCCATTCATTATCTGTTGTCCTGTCATGAAACTCCCTGACAGAGTCCCTCCCCAGTTTTCCTATAGGCCTCCAGCTTGCAGCTGCAGGCTCAGTGTTGAGCTTCTACTCAACCAACATGCCCAGGGCCTTCTCTGGTGAGGGAAAGTCTGTTCTCAATCCATTCTACATCCCATTTGTGCTTGGGATTGCCCTGGCCCAGGCGCAGGACCCCAAACTTGTTGAATCTCATGAGGCTCACATGGGTCCACCTCTCAAACCTCTCAAGGTCAAATAAAACTAGTTATAAACATTACCTGCTTTCTTTCCTCTAAAGATCTGTAGCCTTTTACATGAAAAAGTTCACACTTGTTCCTATTCTTCCAGCTAAACTTCATCTGAACAAAGAACAGGAGTCAGGAAAAGCTTGTGATCCAAGTATTTCATAACTTCCTTTGAGGAACAAAATTATAAATGTTAAAATAGTAATTAATAAATTCTGTATAAATTTATGTTATTTAACTTTTATTCATAAATAAAACAATTTTTGCTTTCCCTCCTCTCTCCTTTTTTCTCTCCAGTAATTTCACTGTTAGATCAGACATCCCTGTGGATTAATCCCAGTAGTAAAGAGGCACTTTATTTTCTTCTTGCATCATATTGTGAACATTGCTTCACTGAGTCACAGACACAGATCTGAAAACACACATAGTAAATGCATTGAAATGTCAAAAGTGTTCAAAGATTTTCTTTTTGACACTTCAGTCTGTACACAGAGATGAATACCAACATTTTTGTATCAATTTTTCTTTCATGTAAATGAACACATTTGAGCCTAAGTCCATATGTATCCACATAATCTTCCAGCATCACCAGAATGCATTCTTGCTCTTGACTTGTTTGCCACCATAGTGTTTATAAACTGTTTTAAAAAATCAAAAAATCAAAAAATCTGTCATCATTTGCCTGTTCATGTAAGCTGAAAGTCATCTTCAGAAGTCAGCATAAGTTTGAGTTTAAATCTGACTCTTGATTGAACTCTTAGCAAGTAGGTAGACCTCATTAATTTATTGAGGTAGAACTTTATATCTAGGTTTGGATGCTTGGGTAGTTATTTTCAAAGATACTGCCTTGCTTTCTGCACTTAATAATTTTGTAGTTTCCTCTCTCCAGCAAAATAAAATGAGAAAGCAACAAATTTGTCCTTTTAATTCAGTCATAGTCTTGTTAAAGCCAAGGCCCTACCCCAAAAGCAGTTACAGATTCTTACCTAATGTAACATAAGTGTTTGCTACCAAAAGAGTCACAACCTATAAGGCAGAATGGCAATGCTATAATTTTGGAAATCATACAAGTGTTTGTTGCATTTTTAATGTATGAGCTCTTACAATCAAAATAGTACTGGGTAACACGGGGATACTGTAGTACTGCCATCAAGCGAAATGTATGTAATTTCTAGCAATACCAAAATGTATGCACAAGGATACTACTGTGATCATATTATGGTGGTATCATAGTGTGTGCTCTGCCCCATCCTCTTTTGGCCCACCTGGCCCTCCCCAGCCCTGCTGTGTTTTTCACCACTACTCCCATTGCTTTCTCCAGGGTTGACTAACAGGTTGGGACCCAAAGAGGTCCCTGTTCCTGTCTTGTCTCCATGTAGTTACAGTGCTCCCTGTTCACTGTGTAGGAGCAGAGCTGCCATGCGTGCAAGGCTTGTGGCTGCCGTGGGTCTTAAGGAGAGTGAGGAGAGGCAGGGGGCACTGTAGTGGGGTGCAGTACATGAAAGGGTGAGGAGGAGGCCTCCATGCTGGAAACATCACTTGTGCTTCAGTTTCCACCAAAGAGAAAGTCCTGTGGGGATGGCCCCACCCCTTGTCAGTATCAGAGAAAGGAGCTGGACAGGAAAAGCAGTAGTTGCCAATAACATTCTTCCAAAAAATTCCACTGTTTTACCAAAACACTTAATAATGTGTGGTGAATGGGAAAAAATGGGTGACACTTCTGTACTGTAAACCCTGACGGTCATTTGCTAACATCAGCTAAACGAAGTCTTTAAGGCCTCAAGGTGGGTTTCAGAAGGTCCTTCCCCAGAAACCCACAGCAAGACAACAGGGTACATCCCAAGCAAAGTCAAGTAGATCAGATATGGTTTGTTCTTCATTATAAACTTAGCATTTTCAAACGATGAGGAACATGAGGAATTATTTGCAGAAGTCCCGCTCCTTTATTGTCCTCCAGTGATCCACATATATATAACACTCACTCTGGAAAAGTACTCTGAGAAATTTTAATCCAGCACTCACCCAGTTTGGTGTATCCAGATCAAGATTTTATCTGTTGATCAAGGCTCATGTCAGTGCTATCCTGGAGTCAGTCAGTGCTTGCAGCCAGTTCTGCTTTGTCCTGGGTGACAGACAGTTCCCAGACAGGTAGTGGTTCCCCACTACCTATGCAGATATCCCTTCTCAATGCAGATGGTGGGGATCTGGCCCTGTGTCCCACCTGGAGCAGGGCTCTCTAAAGGAGACAACTGGCATCACAGAGTGAGTGCTGCTTCTGTGCCCTGGCTATATTAATTTAAAACCAGAGCATACACCGCACTCCAAATACCTCGTTTCATTTTCTTTTTCTTATATTTGCAAGCCCAAAGTCTGTGAGCTGGGTGGTAGTGATGCTGTTTTCTTCATTAATATTTCATGCATTGCTCCATGTAGGAATCAAACTTTGCATTCCCATACAGAGTTGAAAAGTAAATATTGCCATGGCAGTGACACTACCCTTCACTTTCTTCTTCTTTCCTTTATAAATCTCTCTGTCCTTTTTTCCAGGTTGTTTCTTACTTACTAAATATTCTCCCCTCTAAGTGGTCCAAAAGGGGCTATGTCCTTTAAATCTCTCTTCAAGAGGATTTAGAAGCTGCCTTCACATTATTCCTACAGGTGACTTTGGACACCCCAACCCATTCTGGTTTTCATGATTCCACTCCTAGATGAAAGATGTCACTTACTCTCTCTTCAGAGTAAGTAAAAGGGTCTTTGTGAAAGGAAGACAAGCATCTAGAAGTACACTTTTCTACACAGATAACACTGCATTTATTATCTTCTGCTGATGGGGGATATGTAGAGTTCAGCTTGTTAAGGAAGTGCATTTAACTTTGGTGGTACACATTTCCCACTGGCTGTGTATTACACTTATTCTAACACTGGGAACATTTTAACTGTAGCTGAGCTAGAGTTTGGATCATCATTGGCAGAGCCTTTAGCAGTATTTTATGGTGCAAGCATTGTGGGAGGCTTGTTCATGCCTCTATAAAATCCAGGCTGTGATGAACTCAATAAACAATTAATATGGTAACTATAAGTTGGTGCATCTGAGATACTGAGGTTTTCCTGTTCATATTTTAGAAAAAAAATATATCAAAATATGAGCAGTTACTTTCTCCCTGGAGAGGTAACTCGGTTTCCAACTTGTCTTCCTTCCATAAGCAACTCATGTAACTCTACATTTAATGAAGAATGGTCTTTCAGATTGCTCCTTAAGGCAAAGTATTTACCCTTCCACCACTTGCTTTGTAAAGAACTGTAAATATACCACACAAATAGTGAGTACTGCACATGGGATTTGCTAATGGCTTTCACTGCAAGTATCTGATCAGTTGTCAGTAAGAAATATGAAGCTTTTTGGAACTACCTTTTGATTTATTTCAAGGTAATAATTATATAAATAAATAAGTTGAAATATTGATCTTTCTCCTTTCCTAGTAAAGTCAGATTTTCCACTGCTTTCACCAACAGTGCTAGAGAGGCTGGAGTGAAGGAAAATACTGAAAGTGCTGGACATCTCCTCCCCAACCCTCCATACTATGAGGATTTCAAGGTCAAGTCCATATCACATCTCTTACTTCTTTACATTAAATATAAAAGTTAGTAAATAAGAAAAAAAATCTACCAAGCAGTTAAGTAGGCTAGGAAGGAATTCAGATTCAAACACAGACGCAAAATATTCCTTCACTGATTTATATATTTTGATTTAAGCTGAGGGTTAAACTAAGGGATTATAACATTCACTAGAAATAACTCAGGCGGGGACAATCTGACATGTGTAACAAAAACAACACTCATTTCAGTCTTGGTAAAGGCTCTTCATCACAGCTCACACAACAGCCGTCTGGAGCCCAGCTCAGCTACATGCCCAGAGCTGCTACACTTTCACTTGACAGTTGGTCCTTAATGAATGCAGTGACTAATGAAGAGTACTTGATACTGGTTTAAGTTTGCAGGAATTTTAAGCCACACAAAAGGAAAAGTACAATAAATTTCTTTTCAATGATTCTGTGTCAAAAAATAAAAAAAAATAAAAAAAGTCCTCTTTGCTTTCAGCTCCAAGTACATCCAGGTCACTCCAGACACTGTCCTGATTCTTTGTCATGACACTGTGGGTCTCTGCTTTAAAGACCCTGCTGTCCTTCCAAGATCTCTAAATAGTAGTTACATTTTTTCTGTCTCTGGCCTATGTCTCATGGATTTACACCAGAGGGAAAATTGGCCTAATACATTTTAAAAATATATTATTTTTTTTTCCATCCACTTATTTTCCTGTAATTTCAGTTAATGTAACACTGAAAGAATACTTTCAAATGAGACAGCACTATGTGCTCCAGAAGCTAAAACCAAAGACCTTTGCTGAAGACTTTCTAAAGTCTTATGGGTTGTAATGTGTTGGAATATGGCAGGGAAATGTCATTCTGGAGTTGGGCTTCAAACTGATGTAATTAAAGTGAACACAAAAGGTATTAAAAACAATACCTCCTTCATGATGCTTTCTCTCCCTTTCCTTACCCTACATTTAGCAGACCCAAGCAGGACCATATTTTCAGCTGCTGGAGATAGAAGGGACTGGAAAAGAAGTCACAATATGGCTATGACTACTTGTAATAGTAGGGGAATTGGACATGAGAGCACAGCAAGTGTTTTTTTTCTGTTCCTTTAAGTTTTAAAAGCCTGGTTCTGTAGGTGTTTTTCAGTCTGGTTCCTGAAACTGCATGGAAAAAAAAAAATCTTACCCAGATCACAGCACTAAGTCACTTTAGACTTGTTCATATAACTACGTAGAAGTAACAGGAAAGGTAAAAATCAATTTATTTCTCAAAACTGTTAGAAAATCACAGAACAGAATTAGATTGATTCTTGTCAGGGGATATGAAAGTCTGTGGTTTAACTTGTTTAATTTTAATTAGAGATGGCACTAAAACCCATGAATCCAGCTAGCTGCAGTGAATCCCTAAGGGCTGTGAAATGAGAAAGGAAGTATGTTGGATCTTTCTGCTATCTCTGTTCCTTGGAAGAAGGGCATGTCTCTTCTCATAAATAACCCAATAAAAGCATCAGTTTATTGCAGGGTGGCACATGATGATGAAATCACACAGCACTGAAGTTGTATTTCCTGCCCATGAAGGAACAGTAGAGCAAGATCTTCCATCGACACACATGCTGTACAGTGAGTGTCCATCTACAGAAAGTGGGAGATGTCACTAATAGAAGAAAACTCCTTCTCTACCTCTTTAATACAATAGATCCTCAAGAAAGGCACAGCATAATGAATGTTCTGTTTCCAAAATGTCATAATGTAATATTCAGGCTTCCTAAATCCATACACGACTGTTGTAAACTGGCAGAAAACAAACCCTGCAGGTTTTTGTGTGAGCAGCTGTATGTGTATAGCAGGAATAGGTAGGGAGGGTGAGCAGAGGCTCTGGCTGTGGCTCAGGTGACAGCAGTCGCAGTCCCTGCCACAGCAGGCATCCCTCAGTGCCCTGCTCTGCACATGTAGCACCACCAGGTGTGACCATGAGGGTGTCAAATTCTAGAAAATCTATTGCATAACAATTCGAATAACTTTGAGATCTGTCCTTGGTTCGGATATGCACAATGCAAATGTGTAGATGCATATAAGATTGATATTTGCCTCATTTATTAGCTGCTTTTTCATTTGATATCCATTAACTTTTTTCATTGGAAAAATTGAGTAAAATGTCAAATGGATGTAGGAAACAATAAATGTTTATTGCAGGCTATGAACTACAGCCACTCAGTTGCCAAAGAAGCAGATAATTAATTGAAACTGTAAAATTACCTTTGGCAATCTGTCACCAATGAAAAGAATATTTTGCACAAAATCCATTTGCACAGTCATTTTACAGGCATAACTCATAAATTTCTAAAGTGTTTGTGGTTAAGATCCACAACTGACCAGAAGTAGACACTTGAAAATAAAAACCTAACTTTCAACAGCTTAGAAAACAGTAGTCAAAGGAAGACTTATCCCCATCAGATTTATTCTCTGTTCTAGCACTTAAACATACAAGCAGAATAATGTTTCACTTAAAAGAAAAATCTTAGTATTTCATCTTCCAATTTGTCTATAAGCAGCCTAAGTATTTGAAAAATGAATGCCCTATTTACTACATTTTTCAGTGTTTTATCTTCAAAACATCGTATGAAAAAATAAGTCTATCCCATCACAAATATCCTAAGACTTACCTTATAGATAAAAGCAAAAATTCAGACCTTTTCCAGCAACTTTGTGGATGAGCTGGGCTCAGTGAGATTACCAGGTCCTCTCTTGAAGCCACTGGATAAATCACTGGTCTGTTCCTTGCCCTACAATATTTTGAATTTTACCTACCGAACTCATCACCTCACAGTGTCTCAAAGGATGCTGTTTCAATTCAGCCTCTTCGTTATGTCAGGTGGGGCAAAGCCCACTGGTGGATGGCTGGACCCCAGTGCACTGGCTACCAGCCCAGCTGCCTGAGCCAGCCCAGCAAGCAGCAGCAAGGTGCAGCACTGCCAGTGCACACAGAGCATATCCCAGTGAATATTCATTTAGGACCTTTTTTATGCAGCCTTGCATCAGTATTTTAATGCGTCGATTTCAATGACCACATTTTATGGCAAAATTGGACTCTAGGCTGGCTGTATTACTGAAGTTAAGTGCTGGAAATGGCTCTTTATCAACTTGACATCTGAACATTTAAAAAAAAAATGGCCCCAAACATTTGACCAATATATTCTCAGCTTAAAAAAAAAAAAAAGTATTTTGACAGACAACACTGTGATATTATTATACCAGTCTTGCTGTTACATACAATTCCAAGAGATCTTCAGCTTGTTCTGCTTGTGGATTAATTTTTGACGGGTAGCTTTCCTCTGTCATAACATTCTACTCTTTTATTTGTCAAGTAGAGCTTAAAAAAAAAAAAAAAAAAAAAAAAAAAAAACAGACAACAGGAATCAAGACATAGCCCAGAACACTCTCCAAGGAAGGGCTTGTGTGTTTCTTTGGGTCTTGATTTGAGCAAGTTAAATTTCTAGAGATCAGAAAAACAAGATTTTTAAAAGAATCCATAACCCATTTTGAATACTCAGCACACAAAACTGTAATCTTTTTCTTTTCTTTTTTTTTTTTTTTTTTTTTTTTTTTTTTCAGAATAGCTCAGTTTCTATTTAACTAAAAACACATTTCTGGAGCTCTCAAAGTGCAAAAATTGCCTGTTTGGTGCTTCCACCTATCTGTTCAATAAACTGTACTTTTCATAAAGTTTAAAGCAACTGATGCAGACATTCAGAGCCAGGAAAAATAAGGAAAGCCTACCATCAGGCATTACTGTTACAAACCTTCAGTGACTGCTCTGACTCATGTTTTAAAGTAATTCCAATTTAATTAGAAATCAATAGTATATTTCACATGTGGGATAATTGTATTGAAATAGGTTGGCTCTGCTCACAATTTTGATGTTCAAATTCAAGCTGGTCAGAACAGAGATTTCCTCTTTTTTTTTTTTTTTTGTAAAGAACATGTTTAATTTTAGGAATTTTTTAGTCAGATATTGTATTGAAAATAAGATTGTATAATGTTTTGGTGTTTAACAGCACTGAAATTCCATTGATTCTTCAGGGACTTCTGTCAACATTCAATCTACTTCACATTCAGGTCAATATTAATTTTGTGTATGGACCTCAACAGCTATGAAACTGTAAAAGCCCATTACACTGTACAGTATCCGGGTTTATTTTCCTTGTGAAGCATGAACACTGCCTACCTTGTCTCAGCTTTGCAGCATTTAAAGCCAGAGTTGGTGCCAAAATCAGACTGCGAACGGGGAGTCTAGGTAGAGCTGCAGAGGAGCTGGACAGCAAGCTTGGCTGAGCAGCTGTGCCCAGTGCAAGGAGGGCAAGGCTGGCCCCTGACTGGCTCTGCAGGGCTGCCAAAATACTGGGCCATGCAAGGAAGGAGACAGGAAAACAAAACTAAAGGGAAGCAAACGTTGCAGTCCAAGTTTTGCGTAGCAAAAACAGGTATTCCACTGGAATTGTAATTCAGTAACCACAGTGAGAGCTCATAAAAGAGCCATCTTCCATGCTTGTGCTTTGCAGACCAGATGGGAAAGCTCTGCTGTAGTTGCACAGAAGAACTATCAAACCTGCAAACTATGACACTGAAAGATAAATGACCCTCTCAGATGTAGTGCTATCCTAGGAGCACTGCTGGTGCAGTGCTGCTCCTTTTGAAGAGATAAATGCATTTTATTCTAGAAGTTTTGCAACTTCTGAAAATTAAAATACCATTTGGGCTGAAATATAGTTACTCTCATCAAGAGAATTTGAAGCAGGGACAAAGAAAAAAAGGACTAATAATCTCAGCATCATTATGCATGTACTTATATGCTAAACTACTTAACTACACAGAAATGCACAGAACTTTGACAAACAGAACTAAAAATCATGATTATGACTTAAATGAAGTACAGAGGTTCTAAAATTTCACACCTGAGGCTGCATCTGCAGTCATTTATTGCATGGATACATTTTAATTTTACTTCTGAAAGCAGGGGTAATTAGTGCTATGGAGAGCATATGTAGTTATTAGTCAGACAACTGTTTTATTAGAAACACCAAAGCTCTCATTCTTTATACATTAACTTGTTTGTGTCAGCTTCTTCAACACTGACTGTGCTTCTGACTTACAACTACTGCCTTCCTATTGACAGGAAAACAAAATGAAAAGTTTACTTGCTGGAAATGTAAATATTTCTACAGTATGGTAGAACTGAAAGTGTCTGGACATTTCCTGAGAAAGTAGATGGGATTTCTATATGCTGTGACTATTCTGTTAGAAGAAATAGGAAGAAAGATTTTGTATTGCTACTGAATACAAACTTCAAATAATTAGGAATAGTTATCTGCAGCTTTTCAAATCAAATGTATTTTTTATGGCACATTTGTAAATAGGATTTCCAGATAAAATTTGGGCAGATTTCTTGCCCAACTGAAAGAAGGGTAATGAAATGTAATTTGTCCAGCCCAGAAAGAAAGGCCTTTTTCTTTTCCCTGATGTTTATTTGTCATAAAATAAAAGCTGGAAAAAAAAAAATATATTTTTTTTGATGCATGAAGTTTTTCATTTGGAGCGGTTTGCTCTCTTAATGACATGTCCGTATTTTTCTATGAAGTAATCCATAAAATATTTCATTTTGTCAAAGACTTTTGTTAAAAAGTGTTTATAGAAAAATGTTGACAGGAAACATGACAACATAGTAACATTATTTACTGCATAGTTTATAGTAGCAAAGTCTAGATTTGTAGCTGGTTTAACCTACTTTCATATCAGCATTTGCGCTCAACTGACTATATGTGAAATGTCAGATGCCTAGAACTGTTTGAGAATGTTATTTTTTTCAATGAATTTTTCTTTCCTAGATAAAATAAATAATTGAAATATATTGTTATTACAGCCTTAAGTGTTTGCTCTGTAATAAACAAATATAAATACAGCAAAACCAAAATGTATTATTTGCCAGGCTTATGCTGCATACGAATCAATGTTAATTGATTGTTTCCAGCCTACTTCCTGCTATATAGTCACTAGGTTAACTGGTAGATTTTAATGTGAGCAATGAAGAAACTTTTCATTAACAGTGGGAAAATTAATACTGTTCAGTGTTTTTCTGCACCTTCAGGAAGCATCTTCTCCCACTGGGTTGATTTCCTAATACATGTTAAAAACACTTCTGAAAAAATATCCTAGGGATGCTGGAATAGATATATTGCATCTGCAGATTTTGGTTGTGATTTTTGACCTGAGAGGTCCCCATACTTAACACTTTCTGGTGTGCCAAAAATACCAGATTACAAATGAGAGATGCTACTTCAGCCACCACCAGGAGACCTGGCTCCTGCAGCTGCTGGTGCAACGCACCACATGGCTGTAGCATTGCTCTCAGGTGCAGAATCTCATGGTACACATTTGGTCACGCTGGAAAGGTATAGCTATGAAAGAAGTTTTAAGGATAACATCAAACGACTCTTTTTCTGTGCTTAAATGACTGACAAAGAGACAACAGTGACACTCTTTCAGCAGAGAATAGCTGTGGAGTCCTTTGCAGTAATAATAGCAGCATTCCTCCTGCCGCACTGTTTTACTGCTTCAAATGGCAACTGTGACCTGTCAAAGCCAAGCTAGAAAAATCATATGGGTTTCAATGGGATGGTTTTCAAATGGGACAGTGATTTCTCATGCATATAGCTTCATTGCTAACCTCAGCTGAGAGATCCCGTTCTTACTGCTGATCAAGTCCCTAGCTCCTGAGGTCCCTTGTGCAAGCCAGGAGCCACTTGAGTGCACAAGATCTCCTGCTACACAACTGGAAGGAAGGTCTCACACCAGCTAATGCTGCTCAGGGCCTGTAAACTTTAGTTTCAGATAGAGCAAGGCTACTGAAATCATTTTAACTGAGATCTATTCAGCAGCAAACACCTCTAGACTGGCACCAAGCAGCTATCCTCAGAGAGACACAACCACTTTCCTGTTTTCTCTTGAAACTATTGTGTGATTTCTGACACCTACTCAGATTGATTTTCTCATATACAGGCACAAAAGTTTGCCAGGCAGACAGCTGGTATAAGGAAATATTTGTGTGCAAATACAATTTTTTTCTCAATCCGTTCTGCATGTTTGTTTTCCTTTGATCTTTTACTGCATATTATTTTACGTCAGTCAGCACTCAAGCCGCTCTGGTTACAATCATTAAAGGAGTACATTGTGTGTTCATTATTTAAGTTCCCCTAATCTGTGTAAGTAAAAGCACATAATGAAAAAACAATCTGTGATATAAAATAACAATTGAAAGGCAAATTAAGCAAAATTCAGTGCAGTTTTTGGAGCAAAATATTTAAAATTACAGGAAAAACTAATGAATAAAGAAACATTAGAAGAGATACTGGTCCCCAAATCACTTCAGATAGGATAGGAAGAGATGGACATTTTTAGGCATTATATAGAGTATGTGATACTGGTTGCCTCTGTAACACTTCACCACTTCCAAGAGAACAGATAAAAGATCAGTCCTGTGTTACACCCATCATAGCACAGCAGTGATTAAAGAGACATTATGATGTTAGAGAATAAGAGGCATGAAAAAAAGTCTGAGACTACTAGGACCATTTTAATTCTGCTTGTTTGGGGATAATGCTACTCCCCATGTTACATAGAGAACTAAGACACTGACAGGTACACAGAAAGAGGAAGAGCATCAAGGTGTAAAACTTAAGAAAAAAGAAAAAAAGACAATTACCATTGTAAAGACTGTAATTTAAGACTTCTTTTTATATCACCCAAATGAATGTATGTTTTGAGGACTGAATTTCAGAGATGAGAACTGCAGTGACACTCAGGCTTGTGGGGGAGAGCAGTCTCTCTTCCCGATTAGCATCTCAGCATCCCACTATCCTCCTTTATTGTTTTGTCTCCAAACAAATGAGTCACAGAAAAATTTCAGACAAGAACATTGTTTTATTGAAAAACTCACTCCTTTCTTTCCACTCTGCATCCTCTCCTTCTGCCCTCCTCCATCAGTGTCTTTGATTTTCAGTTAGAAAATGCAGGACCTCTGTTTCAAATTACATTAGGGTTTGAAAATTTATAAAATTTAACTGCATCTTAAAAGGAAGCAAAAATCTGTGTGTTTTCAGATGGATCACAAAGGAGAGGTCTTTGTCAGATACTGTTGTCTGTGACCTTGCATTAGATTGAAGGTTGAAAGGAGAGGAAAGCTTTGTTTTTAAACAAATTTATTTTTATTGCCATGCTGTGTTCCACCTGGGACACATGTATGATGCAGAGTGCATACACAGACACTGTGAAGTGACAGCAATCATTATTTTGTTCTTAGAATCAGCAGCATAAAATCATGAAATATGTGTAAGTAATACATTCAGGCTCCAAGGCAGACTTTTTAATTTAGAAAGAACTGAATGCCAATTAAATGAAAGTGCAGTTATTGTTTTGTTTCTCCACTTGCTAATGATCTTACAAAATTTGTTGCTGTCCTTGTTGGCTTAAAGATTGGATCAAGAATGAAAAAGCTCACAATGTTACTACGACCTTTAGCAGGCATAACTGCTGAATTTCTCATCAATAATGTATCCAGGAAAAAAAACAACAACAAAAAAACAACAACAAAAAAAACCACTCTCCTCATTAACCTAAGGTACAGCAATTTAGGTGCATAAAGAAAGGAAGAAAAGTTCAATGAAAATTTCAACATGATCAGTTGTTATTATTATTTTTTTTAATATGGTAAGTCATGCAACAGAATTATTAACAGTGTTAAATGGCTACCATTAGCATGCAAGATGACTGTAAGACAATCCTTTACATTTAAAACTAATTAATCACAACTCTGATACTTTTAGATACAGAAGTTAAAAACTCAATTTTCCAGCATTTTAGTTCCTACTTTCCAGCTCCTATCCTAAAAATATTTGGAAAAAGACTTGATTTTCCAAGTGACATTACAAAGCAAAGTGGTCCTGCTACTTATAAGGAACTCCGCCCTCTTTATATATATATATATATATATATATATATATAAATGAGTAGGTATTATTAAGTTTCAGGACATCTAACAGCTTAGATCACAGAATGGTTAAGGCTGACCTCTGAAGATCATCTGGTCCAACCTCTACTCAAGCAGGCTGCCCAGGACCACGTCCCGGAAGCTTTTGAAGATCTCAAGGAGAGACGCACCACAGCATCCCTGGGCAACCTGTGCCAGTGCTTCATCACCCTCAGAGTAAAGAAGTGCTTCCTGATGTTCAGACAGCCTTCTGTGTTCCAGTTTGTGCCCAGTGCCTCTTGTCCTGTCACTGTGCACCACTGAAAAGAGCCTGGCTTCATCTTCTTTGCAACCTCACTTCAGGTATTTATATACATAGATAACATTCCCTCTGAGCCTCCTCTTCTCCAGGCTGAACAGTCCCAGCTCTCTCAGCCTTTCCTCACAGGAGAGATGTTCCAGTCCCAAAGCTTCTTAGTGGCCCTTTGCTGGACTCTCTCCATAATGTCCGTGTCTCACTTGTACCGGGGAGCCCAGGACTGGACACAGACCTTCAGGTGTGGAATCACCAATGCAGACTAGAGAGGAAGGATCCTCTCCCTCAGCCTGCTGGCAACACTGCTCCTAATGTAGACCAGGATACCACTGGCCTTCTTTGCAGCAAGGGCATGTTGCTGGCTCATGGTCAGAGTGGTGTCCATCAGGACTCCCAGGTCCTTTTCTGCAGAGCTGCTTTCCAGCTGGGTGGCCCCCAGCCTGTACTGGTGCCTTGAACTGTTCCTTCCCAGATGCAGAGCCTTGCACTTCTCCTTGCTGAACTAAACCATAGGTAAAATATGAAATCAGATCGTTATAGACATCATAAAACTGTCTTTCACTGGTGACTTTTTCCTCTGTAGATCTTGTTGATTTTCTTTATTTAATTTGATTTTATTTTTGAAAGAACATAACATTTTTTGACCTTTGATATTTTGCAATTCTTTTAATTTTAAGAGGTGAAGATATATTGCATTTATAATTAGAATATTAAACACCTTAAGAGTTATTACAATCTTTCTCCAGTCAGAACTCAAGTTATTTTACTTGGGGTTAAATCACATGAAAGGATTATTCTATCCATCGAACAGTGAACAAGCTTGCAATCTGAACTACTCATGTACTTCTTGTAACATGCATGCCCCACTGAAACTGCTCTAAAATTACACCTGTTCATTTGCCACCATTTCTTCTACTGAAGGCTTCACATTGCTAACAAAGAAAAGGTAAACAGGAACCCCATTCAGACATTTTTCCTGTTCTTATCAAGAAAGGCAAAACCTGTGTGTAAAAGAGGAGCATCCCATCTAACTGAAGTTCCTGAACTGACAACACAAAATGTGGGAATAAGAGTGTCCCAGTTGCTATAATTGGGAGGGGGGGAAGGCCTAATACCCACCTAATACTCTGTTTGGAATCCGTATGCAATCTGACACTTGTACAGGCAGTACACACAGGCAATGGTTCTCCATTCTAATAAAATCAGTTTTTGACTACTAAAGCTATTTAGGAAATTTAATATGATTTAGTTTTCAGTTCAAAAGCTATCTCTTTAAAAGAATATATAATCTTATTCCAAAGTAAGAATTTGTTGCCATTGGATATTAAATTTTAATGGCAAATCACTTAACATTTCAACAAAAAAAATGTACTTAATTGTTGGCATCTTGATTTTTTTATGTTTATTTTAAAGATTTTCTTTTAATGTTGAAAATTTTCATTCTTTTCCTCCCATAATAATATGTTTTTGATATTGAACAGCACTGTCAGAAACAAAATAAAGAAGAGCAATTCATATTGTTATCTTTTAAAGGATAGCCAGTATCAAGCCTGGTCTTGTGAAGAAAATAAATTTGCCCCTTCCTTGCATTCAAGCTCTTCTAGCACCTGTGATAAGAGCAGAATTTGTTAGACATGGGTAAACCTGATAAGATGGGCTAGAATTGGCACTAAACAGGACTTTCTCTGCTGTGCCATCTTACCTGCATTTAAAACTCCTCGTAGTCATTATGTTCCTGGAGACACTGGTGTGGTCCTGTGCCCTGGACTCCCAAAACTCCCCTTCCCTCCATGCCCCCTTATGTCCCTCTCAAAGGGGCTTGTTGAAAGTCTTGTCAGCTGCACCTCTTCCATTGCAAGAGGTCTTGGGAGATGAGAAGAGACAGAGTAATTCCTACAGGGAAAATGGCTTTTAGGGGGTCACTGCGTGGCACCCTGACCCCACACAGCCATGAGGCTGACTGATCAAGACCTCATCGTGTCACTGCCTATCCTTGCTGTACTGTTGCAGTAAACCATTTTCCTCCAGAATTGGTGTGGAGCAACCACTGGTGGTTTATCTCTTTGAAAAGACACATGCAGAACCTGCATGCCCATGCTGATGTGAGGATACCACACCAAAACTGTGAAAACCCAAACTGTTTGCCTGGAGGGTGAATTTTCATTTTCTTGTTCTGTTCTTGGAATACACCCAAGTTTTTGTTGTTAGGTTCCCATCTAGATATAGACCGTGTGTCTCCCCTTTCACAATTTCATTCAGAAGTTTCTAATTTGTGAGCACAGTAAATTATAGGGATGCAGAGGAACATATGAATGCATTTCCATTCTTAAGGGGACTGAAATAATAAAGGTCAGCTCTGGTTAGAAAAGCTGCAGATAGATCCAGACTTTCTATTAAAGGCAAGTGAAATTGTTCCAAGAAGACAGGAAGATTTTTTTAATGAGCTATGAAGAATTCTGCTTTGCCACTTAGCTTGTATTCCTGATTGGATTATTTTTGTTTACCGAATTACGAAGTATTTAAAGACAAGTTCTTCAGGGTTGTTTTGTGTGCGTCTTCCTTTTTTTTTTTTTTTCTTTTTCTTTTCTTTTTTCAAAAATGCTTTTGCAATTTGAAATTATATAATAGAATATCTGAAAGCATCATGCAAGGAGAGAAACTTAGTTCATCTTATTACAGTATCTAAATAAGATCTACAACATATGTATTAAAATCATGCAGTCAAATCATAAATTTATATCAATATTGGAAACATCTTACTTCTAAAAGCTAAACATTTAGAAGTGAAGTATGTCAGCTATCTGGCAGCATAATGCTTCAGTGAAGCTAAACAAATAATGCTACAAACATTGTGATTTGAACATTTTGTTTTGAATTATAGAATACAGTGTGAAGGTTTAGTTGTGATTTATAAAGTTAGTTCCTGAAGTTTATCTTTATCTGTGATTATTATTTTTATTTTTTTCCAGAATAACTTCTCCTAAGCTAAAGCAAATTTAATAGAAAATACTTTGATAGGTATATAGAGATTGCATTAGTAATGGCCCTGTTCACAACTGGCACCAGATTTGCCTTTTATGTCTGGAATACATTGCTCTGGAATGAGACGTGAAGAGCTGCATATGCATTTGGAGAGTTAGTTTATTAGAAACCTACTTCTGTCCTTTGTGATATCCCACTGTGGGCACTAAGCCAACACCTTGCAAATGTATCAACCTAAAAAGACTGTCTTAAATAAACTCTAATTTTTTGACCTTCATATTTGCCTTGTAGCTTTTCTAGGGTTTGCATGAGATTTAGTGCATTTTTAACAGGAGTTAGATATTTAAATATCTTTGAGGACCTTGGGGGAGAGGTGTTGACAAAAACTGGGATTTCTTTTCTCCTATAATCCCAACATGAATATTTTACTTATAACGCAGAAACAGTATACAGAATTTACACAGCTCAGGACCACATGTAAGATACTACAGAGCTATAAAACCAGATGGTTTTGTAGAGGATATATTATTGGAAATTCTAAATTTGAAAAGATGGTGAATAAGCATCTACTCAAGACGCTTGTTCCCATTTAAGTAATATATTTTCTTACAGAGAAGAAAATCAAGCATGACCTCTCTTTTCAGGAAGAGTTGAGTGTAAGAGAGAAGATAAGAGCTATATGCTTTCTTGATTGCTGGATGTTGGAAGAGTTTCAAGATACAGATGAAAATGGGCAATAGATAAATGTACAATGAGTTTTGTGAGCAAATGAAAGACTATCTCTTTTGGTTTCATGCACAATACAGTTGTGGTAGTTCATGAACCTATTCTGCACTGGGATACTGCATCTAGTGCTCAGCCCAGATGATGTTTGTCCTTGAGAATGAATTATCTAGTTGCTGCTATACCATTTAGGGAGACCCAATGTAATTTCCCAAGTAGATACTGAAGGGGGTGTTGGGGCTAAACCCTAGGGATTGTGATAGTAGCGCTTTGGGGATCTGGTACCCTGGCAAGTGGGGACATCACCAGTGCAACTGTCCTCTCTTGCAGCCAGTGCAACAGCAGTTCTGTTCTGATAAGCTGTAAATATTGTCACCTTCAAGTACATCTCTTTTTAAAAAGCAATAATGTTTATTCAGAATTAAAGACTTGGCTGAAGCATTTCTTTCTTTCTTTTTTTTTTTTTTTTTCTATCATTATTATTATTTTTTTGACAGTAGTTGGATTACAAAGACAAGAGTGTAACACTAGCTGTAGGCAGCTAGCTAGCTTCCTGTGTGTTCAAGATTTTGGTGGCTTTGAGATGGCACGGCTGGAATCGAGACCTGGCTCCTGAGATGCCTGTATGATGGATCTGGTAAATGTATCTGTCTGTTAGCATGCAACTTTATTATACTAGGCCCCAGCTTATTTAATTTGTTAAATCCTACTGAATCGCAAACCCAGACAGTGTGACAAAATTCATAGCACTGCACTCGTTTCTGGCATTATTTCTTTTATTAGATTTATTGTGACTGATTGCTATTTTCTGCATGACTGTAGTCATATATGAAGATATATGCAGTTATTTTCACTTGTGGATACATCTCCATAGTGTGTTGGCTCCTTGCAAACAAAACAAGTGTAAAATAAAATTATTCATAGATATAGGAGACCCATTTAGCAAAGATCTGTCTGGAAATAAGATCCTAGCATGATATTTTTTGACTGTTAGCAAAACATGGGCTTGAATGGATTTCTAATAACATTGAGGCATTTTGTAAAAGGAATGGGTAATATGATAATAAAATTTATCTTCTTGTTACTGGTTCTCATTATCCTCCTCTCGCTTCATCGTTCTGAATTTTTCCCTTTTGTATAATTTTATAGTCATGCTAACTAAAAGCATAAGTTTCAGTATTTAATATTGTGGATATTGAAATACAATTCATTTGAACAGTGAGAAAACTACTAGATCTTCTAAGCCTACACGTCTTTATCTACTCTCTACAGCCTCCTTCAATGGCTTAATTATGGAATTTCAACTGTCTGGTTTCACCTGTATGTATCTATTTGTTTTGGTTATTGAGTGACTTGCATTTCCTCCCTCCCACCTCCCTCCCCTGACATGTCCATTGAAAGTTAGCTTTAACAAATACATATTTTGGGTGTTAATGTAATTTGATAATTTGCTATCAAAACTTGAAGCCTTTAGTGAGTTTGTGAGCTCTGAAATAAACCTCTGAAATATTAAGAGACTGATGTCTAAATGCAACAAATTGAAAAAGAGCTGCAGTTACAAAAAAAAAAAATATATATATATATATATAATAAAACTCCTCTCCGCTCCTGATGTTCAACTTATTGAGTCAAGTGGAGAAAAAGTTACAGGTGAATCAAATGAATATTCTCACTTAGTATAGAGCAGTGAAACTATTCCTGAGAAAAATTCTGGACTTTTATTTTAAAGGGTGATAAGTCAGAGATAATTTATTTTTTGCCTGTATAAAACAGAATTTACCAAAATTCAGAAGGGACAAAATCATAAAAAGTTTGTTAATGGGCTATTTCTTACATTACAAATATCTGTAAAACATATTTTGCTGATTTGGTGAAAAAAGCCCTTACTGTATAAACTTTTGGTGATCCAGAGTTTGCAAATGATGGAAGCTTCTTGTTTTGTAGTGTTTTTTATCTTCACATTCATATTCCAGTGGTGGAAATGGGAAACATTCCTAAGAGTTGTTCATATTATATTTTAATATATAACATAGTATGTTGCTGTTCCAGTTCGTGTACCTATTATGCAATCTTTCTAGTGCATTTGTCTATTATGCATAGCATCTGATTCTGCCATTCCTTCTCACAACAGCTATTATCTTACTGCTTGATCTTTTTTCACCGGAGGCAATGGGAGTTCTGTTATTGACCCTGGGCGAAGCAGCCACCGAGTCCTTGCTCAGCAAGCAGTCCTATCGATTTCACTCAAATCTCTTGCAGGTCATGGTACTACTCAGCATGAATTAGAATGGTAAAATAAAGCCATAGATCACATTTTTACATGAGGCACGGGAAACTATCTGAGCTTCTCTCCTTAGACTATATTGACATTGAGTCCATTTTCATCATGGATACACAGTTTTTTCACTATGAAACATGCTTATCCTAGTATGATATGTTAACATTTTTATGCAACAAATTCAAGGCCAGCAGTGGGAAAGCTACTACCTCTTCTTAGAACAAACTTAAGCCATACTTGCATGGCACGAAGTCGTCATCTTTTGTTGTCATTTTTCATTATATGTTTTTATATCTTTCACTTATTTTCTTTTTTATCTATTAAATTTCGTCTTCATTGCCTGTACTGTCATTTGCTTCTTGATATTACGTTGTTTCCCATCTCCAGGTCTTTGGTACCTTTTTTTTTTGCTCTCCATTTTGTTCATTCCCACTCTGTTGTTATATTTCTTCTGCATTCTCTCCTCCAACTTGTTTGCTGAACCTTTCTTTTACATATTCTCAGATGCTGCTTCATTTTCTGTTTCTGTTCTCTGAGAAACTTCTCCTTTTTAGTGATTGCTTTTCCCATCCAAATTGGTGCACCTTTAAATTTGCTGTTAACTTTCTCAGGTGGCACTAAGTTTTACCTGGTCCACTTTTCAATTTTCCCTCCTACTCTAGGCTTCCACTTTCCACTCATTTAGTCTATTTTTGCTGTTTTCCATGATCTATCTTATTCTAACTTATTTTCCACTTCCACTACCACTTTATTTTGCTCGATCCTCTGCTGTCTTGCTCTGTTTCCCAGAGGAACACGGAAGGTGAACATGTCGTTAAACCAGCACAATAGGAGCTGATCAGAGTTAATTCCCTCCCACCTCCCTTTCATTCTTCTGTAGTTGCTCTGCTCAGAGCTAGAGAACTGGGACAGCAAGGTGGGAAGATATGAAATTACATTTTGAAGTGTGATTACTAATATGTTTCAGACTACATAGTTATTACAATCTTGATTGCTGTTTTAGCAGGGAAGCTGTACTCTAACAGAGAGATTGGGGCTGATGGGTTTTCCTGAACATCTAGCAAAGACTACAAATTTGTGTTTATTTACTATGAAAATAACATGCACACATATAATATTAACCTGGTTCCTATGACATACAAGTTGAATGTCTACTTGCATTATGTTCTTATCCAGGCTTTAGCTAGAGAGCTTATTCTTTCATAATTTTCTACAGTGATTTTTTTTTTTCTACTGAAATTTATCAATTCCAAAAATCCCATATTAACTTTACATAGATAACTGAGTTTTGGATAGTTACCCACATTAGATCAAAATAATAACTGTTTCGGTGTTCTCCACACCTGGTAGAGAAGTCCTTGATAAATTTTCTACACAGATGCTCAAGCTGAAGCAGTCTGAGTTCACACAAAATAGTTTATTGAGAACAACCACAGAACAGACAACAAAATACTCCTTTACAGTGCAGGTCCAGTAATAGATTTTGTTTTCACTTGAACAACTGAAACCTTGGAAAACATCAGTTCCTGACCACTGGATATCCTAGTTTAGGAAAGAGAAGAAATCTGAAAGCCTTCTCCCTGAACTGCTACATGACAGAAGTAATTTTGTCACTTCAGATTAAAACATGAGGCTTCCCTTTTATCCCTGATTCTACATTTCAATACTACTCAGCCACTATGAGGACCTGTGGAAAGTTTCAGTTGGGGAATACATATTCCTGCTAAGGCTATAATTCTTGCAGGCCATAGCTGTTGAAAACCACTGCTCATATTAGTGTGCCAATTATTTTTCAGGCATGAAGTAGAAGAGGTTCCCACTCCTCCACTGGCCCTACGTCCGTGATCCTCAAGGTTATTTTGGGGATGACTTTGCAAAATGCATATGCATTGTAGCAAACCACTTTCTATAAAGCAGCAGGGGAAGACATTATTATTTTCTGTTATTCACATGTTTAGTAACATCCAAAGTTTTGTTTTGCATGGAATGCTCTGCTGAATTTAGGAATAAACTGGAGCCCTGGCAATGTAAACATTACTGCATTTACCTTTCTTTCCAAGCCTTGCCATGCTCCACTGTGTTATTTTGGAGCATGTTTAATTTCAACAAATGTACCAAGCAACTCACTTACAAAGTGGGGTTATTTGCCAGCCAAGAGGTCTCTTTAGAACTTTTATTTATGAGGCAAGATTGCATATGTGTACAAACCAAAGTTGTTCTAAATATCTTTCTAAAGTTTATATTATTATTATTACCTAACCTGACCCATAAAAGTGGCCTAAAAGAAAGCTGGAGAGGGACTCTTATCAGGGAGTGTAGCGATGGAACAAGGAATAATGGCTTTGAACAAATGGAGGGGAGATTTAGATTAGATGTGATATGAGGAAGAAATTCTTCACACAGAGCACAAAGTGCACGTGGGAATTAGGGCTGAAGATGCACCTTTCTTCTGTTCTTTTCTGTAAAGAATAGAATGAAATTACCTAAAAAACAGTGTTAAAAATAAACTCAGGGCACAGGATGGGAGGTGGAGGGCAGTCCCTGTGGCTGAGGGGCAGCCTTTCTGTCTGGCAAGCCAAATGGCCCGGGGGATCCAGCACCAGAAAAGGGGCCCTCAGCCCCTCCAACCCTCCTCCTTCTTAAGCGTGACGGTATCTTCCAGGCCGCTCCCAACACAGCCACCTTTGGCCACGCACAGGCCACTCCATCACAGAGGCTTGCTGAAGTCACAGTGGCCACCACTGCCCTGCCTTTGCCATGGGCCCTATAAAACAGGACCCCCTGCAGATGGTCCACCACTCATTCAGCTTCTAGGTGCTCTGACAGCCAGCTTGTGTATCAGGAAGAAGCCCAGAAGCAAGAAGGCGAACAGAAGCCCTCCTTGGTGTGAGAGGACAGCGATGCAGTCCAAGGAAGCACCAAGAAGGAAGGCACGTGATGAGAAGGAGACGTGTCCTGGGCAGAGGGATAGCGCCAGCAGCACAACAGAAACCAGTGCTCAAGGGACCTCTGGCGCACAGCCCACAGACATGTATAAGCAGTACCATTGGCACCGCAATGATGCGGGGAACAGTCCATCCCCTCAAACACACAGTGACAGGGGGCCTGGGCCTTCCCATAGTCGCAACAATGGCGTGGGGCAAAGGCAGGGACATCAGTCAGACAGCCGCGAGGAGCAGAAGCGTGCCCATAATCTACAACACAATGCAGGACCGAGTAATGGCTGTAAATCAGATGGCAGCATCAGACCCACACATGGAAATCAGCCTGACAGTGGCATGGGACCTAGGCATGGAAACAGATGACTCCCTGGTTCGGCACCCTGGCCTGAAAACATTCCGGATGGAAGGCATCCTATTTGGGCAGTCCCAGGCAAAGGCTGGCTTAGCCTTCTGTCCAACACTGTGGAGCCCATGGAGCTGGATCCACCAGAAGATGTGGAGGAACTGATGGAAGTGGATCCACCTCTGCCAGAACAGACCTGGGACTACCGCGGCATGTTTTTGATCTCTGCCATCAGAGCGCACCAACAGCATCACAGGAGTGCCTGGCCAGCACCCTACTCCTCACTCAGGCTCCATCCCAAGCATTAGCTTGGAGCCACCAAACACCATGGACATCCTGCAGACTTACCTGCAAGATGTCCTGGCAATAAACAACTCTGTTGCTGATTCTTAGGGCTTGCATGAGTGCTTCTTTCCCATACCCCAGCCCTTGTGCAAGACGTGGCATCCCTTCTACACAGAGCCTCGAGGAAGAGCACAAGAGAGGACCCAGCTTCCTTTGGGCTGCTGTGCTGAGGTGACAGGAAGAGTCCCCGAGGGCCACCATACACCTTTAACATTTGTGAAAATAGACTGAGGGGTGAAAATAGTAGTGTGTAAGCGATTATGGGTGGCTAATTTCTTATACTAGGAGTGAGTTTCTATGTCTGAGTAACTGGTAATGACAGACGTGGAGAAGGCTGAGGTACTCAACAACTTCTTTGCCTCTGTCTGCACTGGTAGATGGGCTTCCCAAGTCTTTAATTTCCCTGAACCTGTAGATGGAGGCTGGGGGAGCAAAGTCCCACCCACTCTAAGTGAAGAGCAGGTTCGAGACCACCTGATGAATCTAAACAGGTACAGGTCTATGGGACCTGATGACATGAATCCCAGGGTCCTGAGGGAACTGGCTGATGTAGTTGCCAAGCCTCTCCATCATAGCTGAAAAGTCCTGGCATTTGGGTGATGTCCCTGGTGAGTGGAAAAATGGAAACGTCATGCCCTACTCTTCAACAATTAAAACCAAGAATTGAACAAAGAGCACTATTCTTCAATGATTAAAACAATTAGGAGACATTTCTTCTCAGAAAGAGTGGTCAGGCATTGGAACGGGTTGTCCAGGGAAGTGGAGGATTCACCATTCCTGGGGGTGTTCAAGGAAAGGTTGGACCTGGTGAGTAGGGACATGGTTTAGTGGGTGACATTGGTAGTAGGGTGATGGTTGGACCAGATGATCTTGAAGGTCTTTTCCAACCTTATTTTTTCTATGATTATTATTATTATTATCAAAACTCTGGATTCACCCCAATATCAACAGGTGTATTCAAAACATAACACATTTTTTCAGAAATATAGTTTCACAGACTTTAAGTCCAAGAGGTGCCATTAGCTTAGCTCTTCTGATTGTCTACCACAGAACACAGAATCTTCATGTGCTGCCCCTGGCTCAAGCTCAGTAATTATTTTTGACTAAATCACATCTTCTGGAAAGGCATGTGGAACTGAAAAGGTAAATCCAGTGCCAAATTATGTTGTAGATTCACCTCCTGAGATTTAATTTAGGCTTGGATTTGGAAATAAGAAATGCACGCAATAAATGTATTTAGAAATCATTTATCATCAGGAGCTGGAGGGAATGGTGTGGATAACATATCAGCAAGATAGTGTGCAACTCTTATGGACTCTGGATTTAGTATGCCATTACCTTTAACTGCCTAACAGACAGATGTAGAAAGGTGTTCAAATCAGCTCACATGTCACCAGGCTATTTTATTAGAGTGAGGCTAACTTTTTAGTAAGAAGATCTATTGCTAATATAAAACAATATTGCTGGCCCAAACCCTGCAAACTAATTTTTCAGTTCAGCAGTGGAATTGAGGGAAAATAAAAATTCATACCAGGCAGAAATTCATTCTTTTGTTCTACATACTAGTAGAATCTACATCAATTTCATTAACATGAGGCAGCACAGTACCTGGTCCCAGGTAGATATATTTCCTCCTTCATTCTCTTTTATAAGGGTAAAATATATAGCTTTAGTTTAGTTCTCATTGTTGCTTAGCCAAAATATTAATGGTTAATAAGGGTCTGTACTTTATTAAATATTACCATATATTGTTTATTTGCATCAAAAGTATTTCAAGAAGCCAACATAAAAGAGTTCTATCTTCTTAGGAGACTCTCTGTGTTTCTTAGGATCTCTAAAGTACTCCTGTTATTTCTGTATGTTTTTTCCTACCTTTTGTAGAGATGACTCTGCTGCTAACTGAAAGTTTTTGTACCTTAGGTGATTGTTTATGAGCAGTTATATAGGTAGTCTGTGATGCACTTCCTGTCACTCAGTTAATGTGGTGATCTTAATCTTAAAAGTCTGACCTGTGTAAAACTTGACTGTTTTATTTGTGAAAGTTGTAAATAATTTTTAACCTCCATATTGTTTCAGTTTATATATATATATATTATAGTTTTAGTTTGAGTCTCATTCAGTTCCAGAAAGAAAGTATTCAACAAATCCTTAAGTGAACCCATGAGTCATGAGTGTTCATAATAAACCTGTAAGATTTTATGTTTGTTCTCAAAATTCTGTCACTTACAATCCATGAAATTGATGAAGTCTAATAATTTCACCAAAAAAAAAAACAAAAACCAACATCTGATGATTCCCATGAAGCCCCAGTTGCTGGAAGAATTTGTCTATTTGTAAGTCTTTGCTTTATAACATTCCTTCTCTTTACTATCTGTGTGTTTTCAGAGAATCAATTCCAGAGAGTCAATATCAAAACAAACAAACAAAAAAGTACATAATTCTGAAGTCAGTGTTGTGATTTGAATGTAGATTTTTATATCTGATAAATTGAAATATGGATATTTTGAAATGTCTCCTTTTTTTTTTTTTTCTTATTTATGTTCAAAAAAAGGAGAACATTCCAGTTGAAAGTCCTATTAAATTTGATGGAAAATTTTGTTGATTGATTGCTATGAGCACAACACCATTTGAATTCCTCATATTTCACAGTGGAATAAAAAAAAAAAAAACAGCTTCTGTGCAGAAAGCACTGGAGGTAGGTGAAAAGTTAAACGTTTACCTGTCAGAGAGAAAGGCAGAGAGAGAGGGAGAGCGAGGACTACCACTGCTGGCAGCAGGCTCAGCAAGATGATGCTTATAGCACAACCTTTGTTCTTTGCCCAAGTGCTCATTCTGAGGACGTAGAAAAAAACATTGTGTCAAACTAGGAAGATACTGCAGCCTGAATTCAGGAAATCTATCTGATTAAAAACTGATTATACTGAAGCTGATATATATGTAGACACACATAAATGCATGCATACTCGCAGAAAGTTTTCTTTTTGCTGGCTCTGTATTTTTAAATGAAAAGCTTTCTGCCAGGACATTTCTGACCAGCAATAGCTAGAAAGGTATTGTGATTGATTCTGCCACCTACAGAATCAATCTGCATTTTACCAGAGCTCATATCTGATAATATTTGGCATCACTTTACACTTAGCTTTTCTAGATAAACAAGTGAGATCTGTATGGAGAAGAGAACACACTTAGATTGCACTGAAGGTTTGGTTAGATTTACTGTATCATAGGGCTTTTCTTCATGTTTTCAAATTAGCAGTTTAATATATATATTCAGAACATGCCCAGGGTTTAAATCATTTGTATTATTAGACATGCAGTAAATATTGTGTTAATTAAAATATGCTCTCATCACAAGTATCATTAGGTATCTAGAAAGTTCAGCTATTTGGTGCCTTAGTTGTATGGAAAATTTCATCATACAGTTGTGAGGCAGTCAATTCTTGTGCGAAAAAAGAAGTTCAGAGCCCCTGACAGGAATAGAGGAACTTTTCAAAAAGACACCGGAACAAATACTCCTCTTACAGGAAATACTGTGGCATTTTCATAAAGTAATAATAAAGGATGTAATATTTTAGGATGATGTATAAAGATCTTCAAACAACAGAGTGCATGGTGCTCAATTACTCCATGTAGTAGAAGTAAATTCACTGTACATTCAAGGAGAAAAATAAAAATCATACATGATATTTAAAGATAAGTTAGCTCTATGGCTGCAGTTGGGATTTAAACTGCTAACTACTACTTTGGAATAACAAAGAAATGAAAGGTGATTTTATTTATGTACCTATTATTTATTTATTTATTTATTTTTACGGAAATGACGATAGCAAATAAAATTTAAAATGGCTTACCTGTAGAAAAGTGTTTTCTCTCATATTTACTTCATCAGTCTTAGTCTCTGCAAAAGCCATGACAGGTTCAGTGAAAAGATGCCCAATGTAACACAGAGATACTGGAGTTTCACTGAGCTTCATCCAGAGCTCAATAGAAATTTAATCAATCAATCAATAAAATAAAATAAAAATATGAAATAAAAAGCACATAGATATTAAAACCTATATTTTGTGGTGTAATTAAGCAGTATCCAGGTGTGACTGTTGATTTCATTACATATGCAATATAGAATTGCAATAATGACTTATGAATTCAGTATAATTTATATAATCAAATGACACCACAGCACTACAAGAGTTAAAATCTATAAAATCTCTCTACAACTATCCAGACGTTTTTAGTTCTTAGTTCATCAGACATTAAACATTATAAAACAGTTTAGGATCGTTCCCACCTTAAAGGCCAACATTACTCTCTATCCATATATGTAAATAGGTCATTTTATTCTTCTTTCTTCTCGTTAAGCATAAAAAAAATTTTTTTGTTTGTTTGTTTGTTTTTCACCCAACAGCCATTTTTTGTAAATGGTTTCTTCACCTCTCTGCTAATGCTGGCAGTTACCGCAATAAGAAAAAGTAGTCAGTGGGATCCAGTTCATCTGCTATTGATCCAGATTTCCTGTTATGGTACATTGTTAGATTTTTTTTTTTTTGATTTTTCAATGCAAAGATCATGTGAGGTGGATCCTTAGAGCTGCTGTTTATTCAAGGCTTTTATTCTGCCAAATACAAGTAGATGCAACTTAGTCCCAACTAGGAAGAAAGATTCCTGGCTCTCAAGTTTCAGAAAGCTTGCACTACAATATAGGCAGGCTAGCAATCCCCCATGTTCACCAGTAGTATATAAAGGTAAGGGAGTTCTATTAAATAAAACTGAACTTTACCTTTTGACTCATACTTCAGATAGAAATCTATATGACTGAGAACTTGCATTCCAGTTAGAAACTCAGAGCTCATGCAATTGTATTCATGATCTTCTTATGCACAAAGTTAATGAGACAGAAAGTTCCCTACCTTCTTAGCAAACACCAAAAATACATGCCAGCAAACAAATATTATTATTTTTTTATTTTTTATTTTTTTTCTTCCAGCAAGCATTTATTCTGGTTACTGAAATCGATTTCTTAGTTACAATTTCTTAGTTAACTAGGATGCATCTCATTTCATGTCATAGATTTATAGAATCATAAAATAATTTAGGTTGGAAAAGACCTGTAAGATTACCTACTCCAACCTTTAACCTAGTACTGCCAAGCCTACCATTAAACCATGTCACTATCTCTATATCTACACATTTTTTGAAGACCTCCAGGGATGGTGACTCAACTACTTCTCTGGGCAGCCTGTTCCAATGTGGCACAACCTTTTCAGTGAAGAAATTTTTCCAACCTAAAATGTCCAACCTAAACCTCCCTGGTGCAACTTAAGGCCGTTTCTGCTTTCACACCTCTATTATGTTCCAAATTTTGCTAATAACAGCATGTGTTCTTCTGGACTTGGAAAGGCGACATGAAGGATGCACATTAGCTGAGGCCATCCTGTTAAATGGAAGCTATTGACAGTGATCACCTCCTCTCAGCTTGGACTTCCTGAAAGAACCTGATCTTGACCTGGCAAAAAAGATTCCTAGGCAGAGCTGAATAAAAAAGCCACCAGGTTTCAGCTGAATGAAAGATTTTTGGCAAGATACCTGTATTTTCCAGTGGTCTTTTGAGCTGGGGTACTTGTGAATAAAACATAAAGGCATATTCAAAGACATTTTTTTTTAGGTGGAGACAGGGGTTTTCCCAGTCTCTATTTTTACACAATAAGAAATACAGAAAAGGATAAGTTTTGCCCTGGGAGTTATTGCAGCTCCTGTCAGAAGCATGCAGTTAAAAGCCAGTAGAACTGCAATTTGTTTTTAAAATATGATAAATCTCTCTTTTTTTTTTTTTTCTCCATGAAATATTTTGAAGTAAAAAGGCTCAAAATTCTGCAGAAAAAAAATGTTTAGGCTCACCACATCCCATTTATAGATCTGAGGGTTCCCAAGCAAGACTAGTGAGAGACATTTTTTTCTTTCAAGAAAGTTAAAAAATTAAGTGGAACTTCAGGATTATTATGTTTCCAAAGTTATGCCTTGCGGAATAAATTTACCTTCATGGTATTGGAAAGGAATAGTTGTTTTCTCAAAAAGATTCTTTCCCTGTAGATATCTGCATGACATCAACAATTTAATCTTTTACATGCTTTCTAGTAGTCCATAGAGTCTAGTTACACAGCAGACCATGAAATTGTTACCACTAGACAAAGAAGACAATAAAGAGAACTATCACAGCAGATTTGTTCAATTTTGATGGTCTAAGCTTGAACTTTAACACAACTAGAGAGTTTGGACTTTCTTGTATCTATGAATGTAATACACGTGTAGTATATTTGTCTCTAACTTAGATGCCAGGACTGAATGTTAAATATCTAGTTTTAAAAATCACGTGTTGTCACAGCTTGAGACATGAAATATGAATTCCCTATAAACATTGTTTAAAACCCTTATATAACCCCCTGAACATGCATTAGTGTATGATGGGGGTGGAAGAAATAGCTATACAAAATGGATTATGCATAAGTGACTTTTATCTACATGGGCCAAATAAAATAAATGACAGAAAAAAAACGCATTTCTCTTCCACCCTTACATTCTCTGTGGCATTTTGCAGCATTTGCACGGTTGAAGAATTAATTGAAATATAGGAAAATAAAAAAAGTAAAGAATCCCCCTTCAGCACTACAGCATGCAGTAGCAAACATTGGAAGAGGAAGAAGGAAAGATAAAAATAATACAGAAAAAGGAAAGATAACATTTGTTAAATTATTTATCTATTTATTTATTTATTTCCAGGGACAAATGAAGTATGTGAAACAAAGTCTTTCCACAGGAAAACTTACAAGGCAAATATGGATAATGTCTAGGAATTAATCACTTTCTTCACTATCCAGTATTTCAAGAATTATTTTACTGAGAAAACCCTACAGACTATCCATTGCCAATTCATCACACAAGGTGCATTTGTAGCTTTCAGCTGTGGCATCAGCATAATTCTGCAGGAAGTGCACTAAGATCACTTCCCATTGGAACATACAGATAGGCTCACTTACTTGAACAATTAACAAGACTTGTAGGCACATATCCAATGAAGCACCTGTGTTGAATGTCTTCTCGGCCTAGCCCATAGTCGTTGGGTGACTCTGGATAAGACACTAATTTTTGTCACCCAACTTTTTATGACTCAGTTTTCCCATCAGAACTGTACAGGTAACATTGTTTAATTTGATAAAGAATATTGTGGTCTATGCACAAGGGCTCTGTGGTGGTTGATACAACTGCAGGAGATACCTGTGCACTTGTTTCTTTGCTGTTGGTCCTCTTCTGGGAAATGCTGAGCACCCTATGTCTCCTAGGCTCTGGGAAAATGGTAAGCATTCCACCCCCAATAGTGTTTTGGTTTGTGGTTGATTTTTGTTTGTTTCTTCACTTTGCTTTGTATTGTTTGTTTGGTTTTGCTATTTTTTCTTCTTTTCCTTTTGCTAATTCTATATTCAGAGTAGCCAGAAATTAATGCAGGTGAAATTTGAATTAGTAGCATCACGACCTGGGAAAATTAATTTACAATGTTTGACAATTTAAGATAAATCTTAGAAGCACATACACCTGTGATTTTTTATTTTTTTTTTAACCACAAAGTTAAATGATACTCTCTAAAAGAAAGCTTTAGAATGAAAGATATATCAGGCTTTGCTGAAAAGACCTAGGAAAACTGAGCTACAGAAGAAAAAAAATATGCAAATAGGAAGGGATCATGAACAGGGAGTCCAATAAGTGACTATTTTTCAATGTTCCTTTCAGTCCTTCATTTGACTTGCTTATCCAGACAGACACAATGGCTTTTTTACTGCAGTATATGGGAGAGATCTGTACTGTTGCAGACAAAGTTTATGAGATTTTTTTTTTTTTTCTGAAAACTGCATGGTTGGCTGATGAATATACTATGTGTTTATATACTGACAAAGACAGAAAGAGTCTGCATTTCCATTGAAATAAGAAAATCTAGTCAAAGGTCTGTAAATCAAGTCAAAGAATGGCCATATATTTTAAACTGCGGTGAGAGAAAATGGATGTTTACATTTTAAGGTAAATGATCAGAGTTATTATTAATATCAGTGTTATTAGATATGAGGATCCCTGGTGTCCAGCAAAGACACGGCAGGGGGTGGGAAGGGTCACCTGCCTGCCAGGCTGGTGCATGCAGCTTGGAGATGCTGCTCACAGGAACCCAAGGTCAAGTGCTTCACATCTGCCAGAGGTATTTGAAATGTGTAACTGTGCAGCAAGCAATTGCCATGCTCATCCCTGCATGATCCAGGAGCCTGTTCAGAACCCAGCATTGATTTGCTAATTTAATCAGATGCCTCGCAGACATTTATTGTGTTTTACATTTTATTGGAGTGAAATTTTGCAGAGTTTTTGCTTATAAGGCTTAGAAGACTTTTTATTTTTTTTTTCTTTAAGGAACATGCAACTTGTAAAGACAAATTTTAAAGCTTTTTTCATATATAAAAAAAATAAATAATAAAAAAATCACAACCTACAGCTGAGTTCATAAGTTTGTTTCCAAATGAGGAAAAACAAGCTGATAAAATACCTGGTCACTGCTATTGAATTTTACTGTAATTAAAAGAATAAAAACTGCAAAAGCTTTGGATCATTTGAAAACATTGAATCTCACGTCAACTTTCTGTTTTTGAAAGAGCAGTCTGATGCTTGGATCCAAATTGTTCTCTGTCTAACACAGACTTCTTAATATCCTGCTCTGTTGAAACCATACTTTATCAGCTTCATTATTGACTTGTAGATCCATTATAACTGAAAATCAATCTGAATACAAATCTTAGTCTCCAACAAGCTAAAAAGGATGAGATTTCTATCCCATTTTTTCAATTCTTGTGTAAAGCTCAATAAAGAGATGTAAAAAAACACATCTTATCTTTATCAGCGATGTCAGCAAGAGGAGGAGCCGAAGATGAAATGGTTTAAGAAAGCTGAAATAAAAACAGAGAATTAGAAGACTATGTTAAGAACATATAAAAATAATATTTTTAACATTTATGTTCTGGTTTAGATGTGATGTTAGTAGTAATCTGTGTTGTGTATTACATCATTTTACAACAAGGAAAACAATTTTTGTGATGTCTTACTAAATCTTGAAGAAGAATATAAAAGTATGAGATGGTGAACAATCCTCTCTTTTTCATCCTAGTGGGAAGTTGGTTTCAACACAGACTTTGTCAGTTTTAAGAGAGAAGGAATTATAGAAATATATGGATTCAGAAATAAATCAGAATTAGGTTAACAACCATGCAATTCCCATTTTGTTTTATATTTACCACAACCTTGCTGTGTACTCACTTAAGCTTTTTAATGTTTCATTTTCCCCAGCTTGCTCCAGTGACCTTTTCCAGGGTTTCCTCATGGTTTTCTCCTAAAAATGAGTGGAGCCATGGAGTTTATTTATGAGCTGCTCAAAAATATTCCCTGTTACTGCTAGTGCATTCCCTGATACCAAACCATAAGACGTACGCTCAACTTGCAATACCCAGATGACACAGTAAAAGGTCTTGAGAAAAGAAGTCCGATGAAGACTGTTGATCAAATTGCCTAGAATCAGTTCTACCCAAAGAAAAGAGGAAGAGTGGCATGGAGTCCTAGAAAACAAAATAGATTACATGCCTGTGTGGAACTCAACCACAGCTGAACAAACTTAATATTAGCATCTTATGAGGAACTCCGGGGCCTGAGCAATAAAGTATTGTTCACACTCACTGTTGTGGTTCAACCCTGCAGGCAGCTCAGCACCATATAGCCACTTGCTCACTTCCCCAGAGTGGAATGGCAGAGAATCAGAAAAAGGTAAAACTTGTGGGTTGAGATAAAGACAGTCTAATAGGACAGGAAAGGATGGGAAAATAATAATAACAACAGCAACAGAAAATAAATATACTAAGCAAGTGATGCACAGTGCAATTGCTCACCACCCACTGATAAACCCCGAGCCAGTTCCTGAGAGGCAGCTACCTACCTCCCCAGCCAACTGTACTGGGTCTGGCTAGGATGGAGTTAACCTTCCCCACAGCAACCCATATAGTGCTGTGCTCTGCATTTGTAGCTAGAACAGACCTGATATTATACCAAAGTTTTGTCTCTTGTTGAACAGTGCTGGCACAGCATCCAGACTGTCTCCAAACCTCCTCTGAGGCAGCAGGCTGGGGGTGCACAAGAAGTGTGGAGGGGACATCAACAGGGCAACTGACCTAAACTGACCAAAGGGATATTCCATACAGTATAGTGTCACACTGAGCAATAAAAGGTGGGCAAGGGGAAGGAGAGGGGGGGGCTCTCGTTACGAAGACGTCTGTCCCCCCAAACAACCACTACACGTATTGAGGCCCTGCTTTCTAGGCTGTGGCTGAACATCACTCATTGATGGGAAGTCGAGAATAAATTTTTTTCCCCTCTTTTTTTCCATGTGGCCTTTTTTTTTTTTTTTTTTCCCTTGCTTTTCCCTTTAATGAAATTATCCTTATCTCAACCTGTGAGCCCTTTTCTTTTCTTCATAATTTCTTCTCCTCAACTCCTTTTGAGTGAGAGAGTGGCTGTGGTAATGTTCAGCTGCTCAGAAGGGTAAAACCACCACACCAACTCACCTGCTTTAGTAGTTCAGCATGATGACATATGATATGGGACATCCCCTTGGCCAGTCTGGGACAAGTTGTCCTAGTTCTGTCCCCTCCCACCTTCCTGTGCACCCCCAGACTCCTCGCTGGCAGGGCAGCATGAGAAACTGAAAAGTCCTTGACTTAGTGCAAGCACTGCTCAACAACAACTAAAACATCAACATGTTATCAGTATTTTTCTCATCCTAAATCCAAAACATGGCACCTTACGAGTCACTATGAAGAAAATGATCCAGTCTGAAAGCAGGACACTCACATATACATGGTTTATGTTATTGTGCCTTTGATTATTCAGCATGGATATAATACTTCCAAGCTGATTATGAATTTCATCAGACTTGACCTAGATCTTGGAAATGTTTAGGAAATATTTCTATTAAAGAATGTACTTGAGGTGACTAAATGCAAGATGCGTACAGTCTAAAAAATGTGACTCGTGACTTGCAATGGCATTTTAAATGTGGATGTGCTGTTGTAACCCAGTTTAAATCAGCACAGAATTAACCTGTATGTGAAACAAGAGGAAAAAAAAAAAAGAGATTTATAAATCTTCCTCTCTTCAGCCTTCATTACTTCCCCCTTTCCCCTCTCCTGCCCTAAAATAGATGAGAGATCTAAGAGAAGAGCCTAGGAGGAAGGAAAAATATTGCTAACAAATGGTTGGGATATAAAAGCCAAGAAGTATAAGGGTCAACAGAGAAGAAGAAAAATTAAGATGAATTAGAAGCCACAAAAAAAAGAGTATAAAATCTGAAAGTCGAGGAATGAAGAAGCAGAAGCAAAGATTAAAACTGTAAATCAACACTGGAACAATACTTCCACTCAGGTTTCTGTCTGCAGACTGATGGTGGAAACAAAGAGAAGGCAGGGTGGTGAATGGGAAAGAGCAGATGAAACAGATATGATCAGAACTGAGCCAGAAGCAGAAATCAAAGGCTACGTTTGCACTGCAGGGGAAAAGCAAACATGAGAAACACCATACTTTCAAGATGTCCACTTCCTTCGTAACACCTGTATGTCCTGCTAATCTACTAAACAATTAAATTGCCTTAATTTAAATAAAACAGAGGTGATTCTCCTGAAGAGGCAGACAGACCTACTGTGGCTACAGCTACAGCTGCATTAGTTGGCTTAACAATCAGGTAAATACAAAATATTTGGAGCATGGGCAAAAGAAAAGGAAATAAGAAAAAGGCTGCCTCAAGGCAGCCTGCTCATTTGGCTCCTGCAGACCAACTTCACTCGTCCCAGCACAGTAGGAGGAGGGTGGGAGTCCCCAGGTTTCCAGGTTACAAGATCCTTCACAGTATTAGACTGCCTAGTCTTTTCTGTATGTCTCTCTCTGTTCAGCCCAAAATGTGCGGTTTTGGTGCTCAAATTGTAGTTGGGTGACATAGCATTAGGCCCCTGATTAAAACAAAGAACGGAGTTTTTTGCTTTCCAGAAAAGACATTAGGTGAATTTGCCTCACCTCTTCCTACTTGCCACATAGCATTTGCCGCCTGAGACAGAGAGCACACGTTGTAGAGTGCTGTTTCACGCTTCCCCATCATCCACTGCCTTGCAGCTATCATCAGATAGGATACAGGGTTTCCCTCTAACTCTGCCTCCCTTGCTGCCTTTTGCCAGGCACAAAAGCAAGGTGTGATACAGAAGAGTTCTTGCCACTGTTATTGCAGAAAAGCACTGACCTGAAAACTAATTAATTAGGCTGTGTTCAAGAGCAGATCATGTTTGTTTGGGTTAGAAATTTTAGTTGGTCCAGCCTGTACCCATTGGCTGAAATTAGATGTTTGGGAAAAATCTTTTTTTTTTTCTTTTTTTTTTTTTTTTTTCCCAAAGTCTTATCAGTAACAGCTCTGTTAGATTAGATTCACATGGTAAAAAGCAAAACTGCAGTTTCTCCATCTACATCCCAGGCAAGTTCATCCTATTCCATTTTAGTTATTCCATGTAGATCTCTCACAGCCACCAAGGCTGTAATTCCCAGTGACGGGACATACTGTGTCTTTACAATTGTAGATATTATAGAGCTTATTTAAATAGCTACTTATGTCCCCAAAGTTTATTTTTGGCTGAGTTGTGTGAATCTGTACAAAACTGCTTTGTCTTTATCATGATTTCTTTCAGCAGCTTCCACAAAAAGGACCACGGGCCAAGCATCAGCTCTCACAAATCTAGCAGCTGATACAGCAATGAAGTGACGAGCTTCATCAACAAACTTATCTTGACAAGAAGAAGTGGTTTATTTTTTTTTTTAATTTTTTTTCCTCTAAGGAAGTGTCCTAAGTGGAAAATACTTCTTGTTTTGCTACCAATTTGGTGATAGGTGCAAACCAAGTGGGCAAAGAAAGATAAACCCTGATTTCATTCCATCAGAATTTTTCTACTTTTTCAATGAGGGTATCAGGTACTTTAGTGAGGTAACGGAGAGAATGCACTAGTCACACCTATGATTGCTTTGACCCCCATTACCTTCTCAACTCTCTACCATACACTTTTTTTTTTTTTTAAAGCAGCAGATTTACTGAGAATGAGGAGCTCTATGGGACTTATTAATGAGTAACAGATCTAGATTTATGATCTTTCATGGGAAAACTTCAATTTCCTCCCAGTTCCCTCCCTCACATAACATATTGACATTATAGGCAAGAGAAAGAGGAAGCAATGTTATTGTTTACATCTCTTATCATATCTTCCCCAGCTATGTGAAGATGAACCTGCGTTAGTTTTTCACCAAAGCAGAAAGCAGTTGCAACAAAGTTCAGTTTCCTTTGCAGCCAGGGCAAGAAACAATGATATCAGAAGTGATGACTAAAACCTTGCCTTTCATTTCATTTCTCACAATATACACCATATGCACTCTCTTAAAAAGCGGCATTTACCAACGAACTTAACCTTAGGAAACTTGACAATGTATTAGGAGTTATGATTTCTAATCTATTCCAGGTCCTGTTTCTGTTCCTGGCTGCGTTATGTACTCAAGGATGATGGAGGCTGAGGAGCCTGCACAGTTGCAGCAGCTTCTACTGCGCGCAGCAGCTGGTGGCCTACTTGCTCACAGTCCAGGCAGAGCAGTACTGCCTGGTCAACAACAGGGCACTGCCATCTTCCATCTCTGAGCATAAATGGGGAGTAAGATGAATAATAGCACATATTTGAGACACACCAGTGATCTTCCTCAAGGACATGTATTTCTAGTCGGCTTCTCGTAGCAGGCCAGAAGCACTGTATAGCTGAAAGTATAGCTGTTAAATGTGAGAAAATCTGCTGTGGACAATATTAATGACAACCAGAAAAGCTCAATATCCCCACAAATATTTTAGAAAGGCCTGATATTTTTAAACTTAAACAAAATCCTTCTATATAAAGCCCTTACACAGACTAAGAACAAAAATGACCAAAGCATACAAGGCCCACTTTTATTTTAGGGTTTTGAAAGTCAACAGTGTACTTGAATTTTTTATTACTATTATTATTTTTATTTTTATTTTTTTACTTAAATATGCAGTAGCCTAGAATCTTAAGCACTTAGGAAAATTGTTGAACACATTTTTTTACTGTAAGTTTTCCTGGTTGACCTTCACATCCAGTAAAGCTGTTTGAGCCATCGTTAGTAAAGTTGTGATTCTTAAGATCCATTTCATCAGAATAGTTAACACTGAATAATGTTAGGAAATGAAACAACATTAGTCCTGGCTCTGAACAAAAACAGATTTCTTCAAAGCCTCTGTCTTTTTAGTCAACTTTCCTAGATTCAAGAGTAACTTAATCTGACATCATTTTGTCTGTTGTGATTGCACACTTATACAGGCACAGTGGCATTTTACTGGAAAAAAAAAAGAAAAAGGGAAAAGTAAATTTGGAAGAGAAGTTCTGTGATGCTCAATTGAAGTACAATTATAATGGCGTATTATGCCATATAATTGCTGTAATAGAGGAACATGGCAGAGGTGTAACAGAAAAGAGAAGAATAATCAATCATGTCTGAAGCATGTGAGAAGAGAGTAAACTTTGTTATACTTACTACCATTTATTCTTTACTATACCACTGAGCTACATACCAAATGTCTTTCCTGCAACAGGTCCAAATTAAGCATGTGAAACTAATTGGTTTCTTGAGTTGGTTAACTGGTTGTTTGGCTGATAATATTTTATCTCTAATAGACTCAAAAACAAACAGAAAAGTCAACTTTTTGACAAATCACAAATATTAATTGTCATTTGGGCATTATTTTTATTGAAATTCTTTACATTAAAATTGAAAGAAACTTCAGAACAAAAGACTGTGTGGTAAGACAAAAAATCTCTTTTGGAATGTCAGAAATAAATATTAAAATACTAAAATTAATAATCTGGTAAAACTAAAATAAATTAACTAATTTTCCATGCCACTGAATCTAATTCCCATTAAAAAATAAAAAAGAAAAAAAAATTAGTTGAAATAATTTGCCTGTAACAGTTCCAAGTGAGAAATAATTCCTTAGGCATATTAAAAGGCTTGGCTCTTCAGTTCATCTCTCTATGTCCTCTTTTGCTGTTTATGAACTGAAAATAATGAGTTCAGAAAACCGAAGTGTTGCACCAAATTACGAAACTCTGTGTATAAAATTCTCTTTATTAATTTCTATGTAATAATGCCAATAAAATAGCAAGATTTAAGAATAAATACAATCTCTGAAAGAAGAAAGCTATTACAGATATTTAAGAGTATTTTTCCTTTTAAAAATGACACATTATCCATAATATTTCTTCCTTAAATAAATGAGAATACAGATTACACTAGTCTTTATTCTCCTCAATGCTTTGGATACATGAGCTGTATCTAAATAACAGGTCCTATTGAATTATGAGGCACTAGGTTTGTTATACTTTATTCTTTCTGCATATCTGTTCCGTCTTTGAAGTGATACTGAATCAGCTGTTAGAGAATCCCACTGGTTTGGTGACTGGTACAATCTTCTGCATTCCCCCCTCAACTCCCACTAACTTGGCTGCCGCTGCGACCATTATGCAATCAGGCTTTTGAAAACCTGGCACATCACAGGGTACTCAGCAGAAGTGAAGGGCAAGCAAAAGAAAACCTTAACAGCTTTGTGATACTGGGCGGCTTTGGTCAGAATAGAAATCAGACAGTTTATACCTCTAGTGAATGACCTGGCACCATGCTTGCCATTGTGGGATGCCACACCTCTAGGGCACCTATAGCTCTCTTCAGTCTCCAGCAAATACCCACAGCATCCCACCTTCTGTCTATAGCCTCTAGCAGAGCTTGCAGAAGCCCAGAAATATCACTGCTGTGCACACAGCAGGGGACTCCTTAGTTCTGCTTTTCTTTCAACAAGTTTGTCAAAAAATGTCTGTGTCACCTCCACACCATTTTTGACATCCAAAATGTTAGAGACGTTTCTACAGTAGACAGAATATTGTGCACCAACAAGATATTAAGCATTCTAGATTCATCATTAAAAGAAAAAGACCCATAAAAATATGCTGCAGCTCATATGACAAAAGTCGTGTCAATATTTAAGTGGTTATATGTTTTAGTTACTTTGCTGCCAAACATCATTTTACTTGATATTTCTTGGTTTACAGTATGTGTGAGTCAGCTGTCATCAGGAACTCATGCCGATCTGCAAACAAAACTAGACAATCTGCTAACAAAACAGAACTGATATGTAGATCGAAAATGATTTCTTTTTTATTTAAGGCCATATTGGCTAACCCTACACTCTAAAATGGAAGACGTCAGTCAACAATATCTCTCACCATTGTTTATTAATTCAGGCCTTGATTATTCTATGACAGTCAAACTGTCAGTGCATCTATGGTTACACACGCAGTGTTCATAATAAATTACAATGATTATCATTTAGTTTAAATAGCTTTTAACATAATAATTTTTTTTATATAATCTGTAATAAGAACAATACTGATATACAAGTGCCAAATATTTTTCCTGCAGAACTGTTTTTCCTTTCTTATTATTCCCCAAGGAAAGGAATCTATAAGTTCTCTTGATTTTTGTCTCCTCATAACTAAGGAAAAGGAGTTTTCTGCAACATCATTGAAGAACGCTTCTTTTCACAATCTTGAATTTACTCATCCAACCGGAATTTCCTATAACCCTCACAACCTTCACTGAGTAAGATTCTTCCTAATGAACATGACAGAATATGACATAACCTTATCCATCCCATGGCTATTTTTCCTTAGGCACTTGCATTTTCCTTGTCACAGTTGGTGAGTTTTCTCAACATATCTTCACAACTCATATTGTGAGAGCTGAACCTGGGGGCATCTCTTTGTAACTTCTGAATGCTCTTCCCCATGAAGATGTGAAAAGATTGAACTACATCCCCAAATTTTTCTCATCTGTTTTGGAGGAATCAGCTCAGGACTGTCAGGAGTCAGTTTGGGGCCCCCAGTACAAGAAAGTCGTGGACCTGTTAGAGCAAGTCCCAGAGGAAGGCTACAAAAATGATCAGAGGGCTGGAGGACCTCTCCTATGAAGAAAGGCTGAGAGAGCTGGGGATGTTCAGCCTGAAGAGAAGGCTCTGGGAAGACCTCATTGCGGCCTTTCAATACTTGAAGGGGTCTTATAAAAAAGATGGAGAAGAACTTGTTACTCGGCTAGATAATGATAGAACAAGGGGGAATGGTCTTAAACTAAAAGAGGATAGATTTAGACTAGACATTAGGAGGAAATTCTTCACTGTAAGGGTGGTGAGGCACTGGAACAGGTTGCCCAGAGAAACTGGGGATGCCCCATCCCTGGAGATGTTCAAGGCCAGGCTGGATGGGGCCTTGGCCAACCTGATCTAGTGGGTGGCATCCCTGCCTATGGCAGGTGGGTTGGAACTAGATGATATTTAAGGTCCCTTCCAACCTGAGCCATTCTATGATTCTATGATGATGATGATAAGCCCACCTTTCCTACTCCTTCCATTTGGAAGTATACATCTTTATTCTCTGTACTGTTCTGTCTTTCTGATTTGAACTCTTGTCCTCATAGGCCTAAGTAAAGATAACTCACAACTCAATTCAGTGTTAATTATTTAGGGGAATGCAACTACCAGGAGGTGCTTAGGTGAGCACATGTGTGGGTCACAGAAGTGCACCTGCTTGCTACTCTGTTAGGAGATGCCTGAAGAAAGACTGTGCAGTAGGAAAACTGGTAAGGAATAGAAAGACAGATGGTGGTACAAAGCTGTTCACTCTCTGGGAGAACAGAAGGAGTCTCCTGAGCAACAGGCTTACTTTGTGCAACCCTATGAGTCCCATATGACTCACAGCTCCTTTGGGGAGAAATTACCTGTCTATCCAGTATTGAATCACTGTCCAAAGAGTCTTCCCTCTTCCAGCCCATGGTGGATCATCAGCCCATGCTCCTTCCATGAGACATGCCTTCAGCTGCAAAAATGACTCCCACACTTCCACACACCAAAGCAGGCAGAGGACTGTTCCCCTGCAAAATCCAAGATAGTTGTTCCCTTTGAATGCGTCCTTCTTGTGTCATGAAGCACCTCAACAACACAAGGTACCTGTGACAAAAAGGGAACTGGAGAGGTGTAAAAATTTAGGACTGCAAATCCTGTCCATCTCTGGCTGGGAGGTCTGGTGCTGTAGTAATGGGGCATAAAGGGACATAATGTCAGTAAAGGGGTGGCTTTACTGCTTATTTTCTATTTCAGTTTTCATTCTATATTACCCAGGTTATTTTCACACCCTTCAGACAAAGCCACTGAGAAGCAATGAAAAATATATAATTAGGATGGAGGAACAATGGACCTCTACAATGAATCACTTTCTTTTTTTTGGAAACAGCTCCTTTTTTTTAGTGCTGCTAAGCAAGGGAAAGGAAGCACCTGTTTATTTCAGGAACATGTGGGAAGAATTTGGGGGTGGAGACAGCTTGGACAATAATCCTTAAAAAGTGGGATCAGTCCCCTGTTCAGGAGACAGGGAAAGACAGAAAAAGTACTGTACCTACTGAAGAAAGAGACAATAATCTTTTCTTACAAGGTCTCCTGTTTTCACTTCCTATTTGTTAGTTTCTCACTCTCCTTACCAATAAAAATGTTCCCACTGGAGCATCACCAAAATCCTGTCTTAGTCCCTTTTCTCTCCCTGCATATCACACTTTGGGTTTAGATATCAGTGAAAAAATATAGCTATTACTGCTCTTCAGGTATTCAAGAATCACTCAAGTTCTTGCTAACAAGCTCCCTAAGTCATTTTAGATATGCAGTTGTGCTGACTCTGTCTTCACCAGGGTTTTGCTTGGAGCCTAAAAGCTGGAGAAGCCTTTAGCCAGCTTGATATGAGATATCAAACATAAGTTTAAAATAAGAATTCTCATAATAGCTTTAAAAAGAAGGTAGAAACTCCTCGTGACAGGAAATTCGGGTACTTCTGGTACACTTGTGCATGGGTGTGTGTGACTGAATGGGTGTGGAAGGGTTTTTGTTTGTTCTGTGCATTCAATACAGCTGCTTTGTTCGTTTTGTTAAGCCCCCCCCGCCTTTTTTTTTTTTTTTTTTTTATAATGTCTAAAACCCACCTGGAATATATCCATCTCATCTAGAATTGTAAAATGACCTGAGAAAAATCTTTTTATATCTTTAAGATGGATTTTGAGAGCAGAAAGTATGGCTTGTTTGTGTTGATGTTGAGGAAAACATACCCAACGATTTGTTCATTGTTAGGTAATAAGTTACTTTATCACTATGCTTATGAATCTTTTGTGCTTTCTAACATAACAGTGTAATTATGAGTTCAGGTGTGAGTATCTCTTTTGCAATGAAGAGCTATCATTATAGGAAATATGTTCTCAGTTTTGGCATTCTCGTATTTGTAATAAACATCCAATATTGACAGTATCTACCTGATGCTTGGGGAAGTGCACTACAAGTCTAAGCTACAATGACATTGCACTATATATATGTATATATATATATGCTTATATTCATAAGAATTTCTCCAAATTACTAAAAATTATCTTGCAAACATAAATATTTCCTGCTGGATTCAGAAATGTCATTGAGAAATAATGATACAGAAGTTTCTCTCAACCTTTTAAAATGGAATTGATGAGGCCATGAGCATTTTTAGCTGCCTGATTTCCTGGCACCTCACTGTGCAGCATCTATAAAGGAAGAAAAGATATATATATATATATAAAAGATATATATATATATAAAAGATATATATATATACATATATATATATATATATATATATATAAAGGGAGAAAGAACTTGAGTTATCTGGGCAGAGAGTTGGACTTGCTACCAAAGGACAGACTTAATTAACTTGGGAGATGTGACTCATTTTTGTAAGAAAATATATTATAATCAACATACTCCTGCTCAAGACTTTCCATTTTCACATCACTGTTTTCTAGAAGACTACTTCCCTGAAAAAAATTATGATTAGTTAATTAGGAAAAAAACAGTTTTACTTTTGCCTACAAAAGCTTAATAGCTTTATAATTATAAAACAGCTGCCAAGTATGCCTTGAGCATGAATTTTTAAGAAGCTCGAGGTAGACAAATAAATGTTACTGGAAAATGCAAACGTTGAACTGGTTTTTACTGCCTTTTCCTTTGTGCTATTTAAATTTAGATTAAAGACAGTTTAATTGCTTCTCTCTGAATATGGAGGTAATATTGGATTAAAATTCTATGTCAAACTCATTTTGTAGAATCAAAATTATAGACGTGTAAAATATGACAGACTGATTTGGGCTGTAACTATGGAGAGGTCACCCATTATTGTCCAAATAGATGATTATTTGATCTGCTTTCTATGAGCAGCCAAAGCTCAAATACAACGTTGAGTGGATAGAGGAGCAAACACTGAAAATGTAAAAGTATTACATTCTGAAAACAAATAGTGGTGCTGTAGAGTCTTCAATATTAATGGCTGTGCCATTTGCACTTGATTAAGAGAAAAGATTGTCTTCATTAGGTAAGGTGTTACAGAAGTGCAGACATATGTCTTTGTTAATGGGCTTTTTGTACAAGTCTAAGAGGGAAATATATGCATTCAGAGTGGAGTGCTGATACAAATATGTGACACAGGCAAAAGACCTTGCTGGGTGAGGACTAGGTATCACTGTGGTGAGACAGACAAACATTTGTGAGAGGAGGGCAGCTGTGGGAAGGATGTCACTGGAAGGCTGCAAGGGGCAAAGAATGATGTGGTAGTTTTGGGGGGCAACCTGATGGTGGAGGAGCCCAGGGGTGTTCTGCAGTGCTGTAGGAGATGCTATAGGAGATGATTTTCACCCTTGGAAGTGAGGTGATCGTCCTTGTCCTCCATTCCCTCCCTTACTGCTTTGGGAAATGCACCCTTTTGTGCCTCCCAAGAGAACAATGCCAAAAACAGAGTCAGAATCTCATCCTAATACTGTAGGAAGAGAAAAGGTTGGGATGAAGGAGACCAGAAGGGGACACAAAGGGCAGGGGACACTGCCTGCACAGCAGGAGCTATTTCTGCCCCTCTGTCCTTGCTTGTCCTTCAGCCCCAAGAAGAAAAGACTTGCAGAACAACTCTCTTCCTCTCCCTGTCTCCGTGCACAGACAAAGTCAACAGCTTCCTACCCCGGCTGCTGGTAGGTATGCCCTGAATTGGGCATGAAACAGGCTGGCCACTAAGTCTGTGGAACCTTCACTGAAGGGCAGTCTATCTGTCTTTGATTTGAGAGATATTTCTCTACCAGCAATAGTTTAGGTATAGTTTACACTTCCCTGCAACATGTAGATGGGATAACGTTTTGCCCCCACTCCTGCCAACTGTATTTTCTATAATTTTTGTTTCTGTGAAACATCCATGCTTTCATACCACTTATAAAATATAGGCAGTGTCTTCAGTTCATTTGTCAACAGCAGCAGGTGATGGGATACTCCATCCTGCATGATGCCACTGAAGGAGTCACAGGCTTTTTAAATTTCTTTTCTCTCGCTGAGCTTCTGAGACACGTTGTGTTGTCTACCTTGTCCTTTGATATGATTGACCCGAAGCAAACGAACAGCAGCTTTGAATTTTTAAGGACATGGCTTCTTGGCACTAACAACTTGAGAGGATGAGTTCTCTGGAATATCTCTTGCCCAAATTATTTACGTCTCAAGTGGCTCTTCTGAGCAGTGCTCCCTGAAGCACACATGCGCTTTGTTCTTGCCCTTTTATGCTGTGTTGGAAGTGGCCAGAGATGCTCCCCGGTAGTGATCACTGGTGTCTGCAGACACCTTAGAGTAATTTATCCTGAGGAATGATCTAAGCTGGGGAAAAAAAAGCCTGAGTTGCTATAGCAAAGTCTGCTTCTCACAGGTAATGGTGCTATATTTCAAATGAGTGCAGACTTTGGAAATGCATATTTCCATTAGATTTTTTTTTCTTGAAGTCACATAATCATACAAGTTCTGCCCATGCTGATAAACATTATATCTAATCATCAGACACATTTTGTTGCATATTTGCTATTACTTTTAGGTAAATAGCAGGTTCCTGCTTTCTGGAGAGGGATGTGACCCTAAATGAAGTATGCAACACTTTGGATATAGCTGTGTATTTATCTTGTGACTCCTTTGGAAGCTACCAATAAAGAAAGTCATCTTTTCTTGCATATAATCTTCTAAGGACACAGTGCATAAAGAGGCATTAACCACTCTGTCACTATTTTGCTAACATAATTTTCTTAGCTGCTGTTGTATATTTCTATCTGGAGTTATGCATTTGAAATGAATATATGCTACCAGACTGAAACTACAGGGTTATTGATTGCTGTGTGTCCTGGTTTCAGTTAGGACAGAGTTAATTTTCCTCCTAGTAGCTGGCAGGGTGCTATGTTTTGGATTAGAATGAGAAGAGCGCTGATAACATGCTGATGTTTTAATTGTTGTAGAGCAGTGCTTACACCAAGCCAAGGACTTTTCAGCCTCTCTCTGTCCTGCTAGCGAGCAGGCTAGGGATGCAGCAGAAGCTGGGAGGGGACAGACCCAGGACAGCTGACCCAAACTGGCCAAAGGGGTATTCCATACCATCTGACGTCATGCTGAACAATATATAGGGGTGGCTAGCCGGGGTGGAGGGGTGGCCGGCTGCTCGGGGATAGGCTGGGCATCGGTCAACGGGTGGTGAGCAATTGCATTGTGCATCACTTATTTCGTACACATTATTACTATTAATACTATTATTATTATTATTATTGTTGTTATTCTTTTCCCTGTCTTAATAAACTGTCTTTATCTCAACTCACAGGCTTCACTTTCCCGTTTCTCTCCCCCATCCCGGAGAGGGAGGGGGGAGGGTGAGCGAACGGCTGTGTGGTGTTTGACTGCCAGCCGGGCTAAACCACAACACTGTGCAAAAGCAACTCTAGAAAGAAATGAAGTTAAAATGAACACAGATCTAATTGATTGGGGTTTGTTCTGCATGATGTTTGCATTTATTCAGTAAAAAGAAATGTGTGCATTTCTACATGTGTGTTATGTGACTACACTATCAGTGCTTCAGGTGGTTGCAGCTACTGAGGCTGAAGAGCAGATAATTTCCCCACCTTACACAATGACAGTATTTAAAATTCTTTTTTCTTATTACTATTCAATTTTTTTTAGAAATTATTATTACAACTTTATTGATAACTGAGCTTTGGAATACAGGAAGAACATGAACCAAAATTTCTTTTGTCCTGATGACTGCCATGACTGCCTACTCCTTGTCTATTTTCTACGTGCCTTGTTCACTACTTTTATTTTATAATTCCAAACTGGACATTTTCCAGGAGAAGTTTTGAATTAATAATTACTTGAAAAAAATCCTAAGCGGCTTTACTGGACAGTTTTGGCCTTCATGGTATAGCAGTATAACAAAGGTCATTTGGATTTTTCCTTCAACACAGCTGTAAATGTCATATTAACTGTTAAACACAAAATCTCACTATGTGCAATGAAAATATTAGCAGTGATATTCCAGTTTAAATGGTGATAGTCATTTATTCATTCTGTTAACCAAAAAAATTAATAAAATATGAATCATTTTGGAAAAAAAAAGTCTGCGTTGAATTTACATTAATTGAATTTTCATTTTTATATAGCCTTTTTGTTGCTGTTGTTGTTGTTGCTGTTGTTACTTCTAGGTGAAATTTGCAGCTACTAGTAGGATCAACTAAAGAATATATGCCATTCTGGTACCTTAAATGATCTGTTTGCTGGTCATATAGTGGAGACGTGCCTTACTGTTAGATGTTCCATCTCTAAAAATCTAAAGACCCCAAACAATGTGCGTAATTGCAACCAGCAGAAAAAGACAGTCTGAGGGACGTCACAATTTTTTCTTTCAACATTTCCAAAATACGAAGAAATAGGAGTGGATTTACATCAACGAAAAAGGCAGTCAAAGGATTTTACTAACCAGTCAGAGAAGGGAAATGCTCAGACACCACAGGCATTTCTGCACAGATGTCAGATGACAGACATGAACTTTTCTGTATTTTAAATTACTTGACCTTGAGCCAGCTCTGGTGTGAAGGGCAGCTGCCTGGGTGAGCAAACCCCATGCTCCGCACCACCCTACCTCAGCTCTGCAGCTTATGGACCATAGCTGGCCTGTGCCTGACCGGACATGAGAGCAGGGAGATGGGCTGGGGTCTCCCCACAACTCTCCTTGCTGTCATGTCAGCATGTTGGCTGACTGCTGTGTGCTCAAAGAAAAGCAACCACAGTGGTTTCCACCATCTCACAAATATTTTCTGCCATGTCCTGCATCTGTCTTCTTGCAGGGCCTATGATAGCATGGCCCTAACTTGACGTATTAGATATAGTAATATGTTATTTGGTGTATAATTTAATAAATCCTTACAAGAAAGTATCTTAAATCATTGTCTTTATTCATATAGTCAACTTACTGTTCTCAAAGACATTTTGTGCCAGTGAACTTTTTTTTAAAAGGTTCAATTTTCTCCATTTAATTTGTTCATAATCTGCAAACCATTTTCTATATAAGAAAAAGATATCTACAAGTATCCTTCAAAGCCACATTTTTAGCGGAAGTCATTATGTTGTACATTTAGTACCCAATTACTCTGCGTCTGTTCATACTGACAGCAATTCTTCATCCTTTAGATTTTAATAAAAACGTGTTTAGTAAAGTACTCTCTTCCTCCACATCTTATATAAATTAACTGTGCAACAGCCGAAAGCAGGCAGAGGCCCAACACATGCTATTGAGAACACCTGCTCTGCACCCAGTCACCAATGTTTTCCTCAAGATTAAATGACAGCACAAAAGCAATCCATGACACAGGCTTAGAAACTACCCAGAGCCAGGGTGATTTAAATAAGGCAGGAAGGTGGGCAGGGAGGATGGTAAGGGTAAGGTCTCCAAAGCACCAGACTTCCCCCCCAACTCCTTTTCTGCTGAATATCACCCTTGAGCCTCAGGGACAAAGATTGGAAAGACACATGTGGATGGCAACATGGGTATGGGTTTTGACTGAGATTCAAGAACCAAGGACCAAGCATGAGTGTGTGAATGAATGTGTCATCATCCAAAATCCAGAATCACATTCCTCTTTTAAGAGATTATTAAGAGATTTATAGAGCAGTAGTGAAAAAATATTGGTCTTCTGCAGTATCAGAGCCCTTTTGCATTTCTGTAACATTAAATATATTTTCTTTGCCCTGTGTTTCCTCTCACTTAATAAACTTTTCTGCTTCACTATGCAGAAGTCTTTTGTCCTTACATATGTGTTTAAAGAGATACTTACAAGCAATTTAGACATTACATTCAAGCTAACTGGAATGAGTACATCTATATTTAAAACAAAGATCTATCATTGTCATCCCAAAATAAAATAAGTAATAGCAAAACCATTAGCCACTGTTAACGTCGTGACATGCAACATTCTGCAGCAGAGGTATTCCTTGAGATACCACAGTTAACTCTCAGGAGCTGTGCTGCTGGTGAGGAGTCATAGCTCTGACTTCAAAAGCAAGAAGCTCAACAGTCAGAACAACTTTTAGCATCATTGATGAGGAGCAAAGAGGGTCAGATGAAGAGCTCATGCTATACTTCCCATTGTCGGATAGATTCTTATCAGAAGCCTCAGAATTTCTCCACCCTAAGATACAGATTGACTCCTAGAATTTATTTTAGTTATTGAGCTGAAAACTTACCCTTGTAACACAAGGTATATAACTCACTTGCATTCATGTCAGAATGAAATGTGACTGGGATGTAAACTATATAGGTGTTGTACTTGGAATTTGCAAGAGGAGAAAATTTTACTGTCTGTATCACGTCTCAGTGCCACTAAGACTCCTGAATGCAGTCATAGCTGTCTACTTCATGGCTGTCATGGATAATTATAATGAAGCTATTTGTTCAAATTACTCCAGAGTGTGTTTGTGCTGCAAAATAAAAGAAGGCTGGGGAGAGCTTTTGCATTGGACCCCTGCTTGTCCAAACTCCATGTTAGCTTATTTCCCATTTCTCCTGTGGGGTCACATCAGTTTGTCAAAAAGTCAAAAAGAGAGCAAATACCAATGAAAGTATCTCTGAAAGATAAGAAACTAAAATTTAAGTACCAGATTATAGGCACGATCAATTGCAATACAGATATAGAAGAAAACTCTGTTTTTAGGAAGGAAATAACTTTGTTCAATTATATTTATTTCAGGAATATGAAGAAGATATAATTTAAAATTTCTTAATTATCTCACGCATTCCCTGTTTTCCCAGGCTGACCTAAATCAATATTGTCTTTCACTACATAGCATTTTTCAAGATAAAGGACTAAAATACCTATCTTCCTTCTCTAGACAAGGACCGAAGGCTGATACATCCAGCTGTGGTTGAACACCCAGTGACTGTGCTGAGCTAGCTCTCTGTGGATACTTCATTGGCCTGGTTGAAGTTCAGGGCTTCTCAGCTATGCTGACCTTTCTGCTACGTAACTTAGCAAAAGCCAAGCTGCAAAGGTGGTTCATAGGATGTGCTTCTAGGAGCTCAAATATGTGAGCATTGAGTCACCTGAGACTGAACTCAGAAAATGGACAGCTCAGCTCTTTAGCTTCAAGCTCAGCGTACTGTTAAGCAAGCTGATTTTGTGGTGCCTACTCCAAGGTGTCTGTAAGAAGCCTGAGGAGTCTGGCTTTGTAATAGGCTCCAGTGCTCAAGTCTCAGGCATGGAAACATTCAGTGCCTAGGTTCCTCTGAAAAAAAGAAATATACCTGTATTTCAAGGAAATAACATTTTCTGCAATATTATAAACTCCTCTAGAACAGCAGTAATGAAAATGTACAGCATGTTTTAGAAACAGCACAATAGATTTCTCAGCAGAATAAAATTAATCAAAACATTTAACAGAAAAAAAAATCAAATTGTCACCATGCTGGAGAAACACACCCTGTTCATTCCACTTAATGACAGCTGAAAATACAGACAATCTTTTCAGAAAGATAGTTTATATACATATTATCTCCTCAATTTGATTGCCTTAGATAGCAGTTTGCTAGGAATTAACTGCACAGTTCTGAAACAGGGCAAAATCAACTGTAAAAAAACAATTTTGGCTTGGAAGAAAAATATATTACTGTATTTTGGACTAATTATTTTATGTTTATTTATTTATGATAGGTTTTATTCCAGAGGTTAAAAAAAAGTATGTCTCCAGGTATAGCTTCAAATACTATTGTTAACTGTATTGCCATAGGTGCTGAAAAAAAAACATTTTTTTTTCTGCTCATTTGAAAATATTTTACTGGAGAACATTTTACTATATGTTGTTCATTCCAAAAAGCTGTTTTCCTTCTTTACTACACTCCAAGCATCTGAAGACTCATTTATTCAAATGAGTTCTGTTCAAATCGTGGTACTTCCAAACCAAGTATTTCATAAAAGAGTCACTTCTGATAATTACACCATAAATTGCATTAAAAACAAACAAAAAAAGTATCATCATGTATCTAGTGGGAGGGTATCTATAAAACACAATGCTGAGGACATGTGTGTTGGGGTCAGAAGAAGAATCAAAACCCTTGGGCTTGCCAGGTGGGTGGGCTGGGCTTTGCAAAAGACAGAGGGACACTTATCGTCTCATAAAATCTCTCCCTTGAGAGCTCTCTCAGGATAGGAAAGTGCATTGAGAACAGTAAGGAAGCTAACTAGAGAAATCAACTGGTTTTGAAATGCTGTATGTGGGCAGGGGACTTTCTAAAGGTTATTGCAACAGAAACTGTCAATGCATTGTGCAAATGTCCACCAAGAATTTCAGGTTCCCTAACCCACCGCTTTTCCAAGTAACTGGACTCATGCTCTGTTAGCTCCGTTTGTTACCTATACATGAGACTTATCTCCTCAATTAGGAAATCAATGCAGAATCAATTTTAATATTGTCAGAATTTTGCTTCTGAAACATGTAGGTTCTTTATTCTTAATTTTTTAACTAAAGGTAATTATGCTAGTATGTGGGTATAAGTGTGCAAAAAAGTGCCATTTTCAATTTTCAAAAGGCTGATCCTTGGTGAAAGAAAAAGAAAAAAAAAGTATGCAATTATATATATATTATATATATTATATATAATATATATATAATATTATTATATAATATAGTATATATTATTATGTATAATATAATATTTTATACATATATATATATATTATTTTTTTTTTTCTGGGGGCCTGTTCTTGCTTACTTGTATGAATATGACCTTAAAGAAATCGTTGTCAGTTCTCTCTCACTGTCATTTATATTCATTAAAAGAAAATAAGAAAACCTAACAACTTCTCTATGGACTGTGACCTTAGACACAGAATTAAAAAGACTTAATTTCTCACCACTGCTGTGACACTACCGTGAGCAAAGGCCTAGGTCTGTGAACAGAAACTCTCCTTTGAAGTCTCATGTTGGATGAGACTGACCTGACTCTGTGCTACCCTGCTCCCATTCACTCCTACAAAAGAAGCACAGGTAGGCAGGACTTTCCACACCTGTCATAGCCCATGTGGAGCCTTACCTGCAGCCACAAGGTGCAGGGTTCAGTTCCTGGCCACCCCGTGAAAGGCAAATAGAGGAGGCTGGTAGGAGGCAATGTGCCAAAGAACCAAGAAAATTTTGACGGACTTCGGTTCAACGTCTGCTCCTGGCTTGCTGGGCAAACCCCTTCTGTTTATAGCAAACAGGGCTACTGCCACCAGCCAACACTGTGCCAAAAAGATTTCAAACAAAAGGTTTATGCTGTTTTAAAAAAGTGTTTTCATAGATCCAAGTTACTCACTACTTTTATTTTTAATTTTTATGGAAAAGCACACAGTGAGAAATACAGTGGAGAACAGTGAGAAGTCTGATGCAAATGCCTGGGCAGAATAAAGGAGAATGACCAGAGCAGCCAAATATCCTTGCATTGTGTGCTTTCATTTTGATGCTCTTGGACTGAAGAAAAATGCTTTCAGCTGATTCCCAGGAACTGTAAAGCTAGCCCTGTTAAGTGCTTGTGGACTGGCATATGAAAAACATCCTGTGAGAACTGTAAGCTGTATATCAGAGCTTATAAGGCGATTTCTTAAAGATCCTTCCAACAGGATGGAGATAGACAAAGCTTATCATCCACTGAAAGCTATGCCACACGACAAAACAACACGTGTGCCCTATCCCCACAGCAACTATGATTTTCAGTGAGAGCAACTCCTGTCACATCTGGAGAAAAGTCGCTTCATCCACCACCTCCTCCATCTTCTGGCCAACACTGGTGGCTGTTCTTGGACAGCAGCCAAGAACATGCTCTATTACGAGTGTGTAAAATCTTTGGATAACTACCTAACTACTCCATCCATCACACAGTCCTAAAAAAAATCATACAGTTTTCATTAAACTTGCAATATTCACTATTTTTCTAAAATCCAAGTTCCTGAAACCATGTTCTTTCCACAAAATGTCAGCTTTTGGTTTTGTTTACCATGAGCAATTTGTTACTCATGGTATTTGAGACAATCCTGAAAAGCCATGGTGAGTCTTTCACGCTAGCTGGAAGGGCAGGAGGTAATTAAAAGGAGAATCCTCCACTGTTTAGGCACATGTTGCTGAGAGGGTACTGCACCTCTGTGTGGCTGGGCCAGAGGACAAAGGGGACACAGCAGCACTGGCAGGGGTGGCAGCAGTCCTCCTCTGGGCACATGGCAAAACAGAACTCTTGCACTGCACTGGGCTGATGGCAAGAGCATGAGCCTGGCACTGACAGCCTGACAGCCATCTTTATTCCTTCTCTTTCATTTTCTTATGCTTGTTTTTATTCTCATTTGCTGCCTCGTTTGCCATTGTTTAATCTGGCTTGTCCAGAGAGGGTGAGGCCTGCCAGGCCCCATGCCCGCTGCAGCTACTCCGGCCTGCACTCCACCTGCTTTGTCATCATGGCTGTCCCCAGGCTTTAAAAGGCAATGAAAAAACGGATTGCAACAACTACTGGTGTTTACACTTGTTTTTATCCCCTTTATTTTTCTGTATGTTTGAATAAGAGAGGAGGCTTGTTGATAGTTGTCACAGATCTGGGTGTTGAGTGGAGGTATGTGTACTCACACCTCAAAGAAATCGATGGATGTTGCACCACAACATGATTATCAATCTCTTGCCATCTTGGTGTCTTTATTACGTTAAAATGAACACAGCAGAATTTGAAAAACCAGCCAGGAGCCCTGAGGTTAACACACATCCTGGATATCTTCTAGTTTTGAAAATGAGTTTTTCTTTTCAAACTTGGTTTGGAAAAACCCCAAGGGGTTGTTAACAAATAATTTGATTTATATAAGAAGTAACTGGCTTATTGCTGCAATACCATAGGGGTTTATTCTGACTGTATTAGAGACATCTCTGATTTGTAGTAAGTACTGTGTTGACACAAGTTTTCATATTTTTCTTATCTTCAACTATCTTTTTTTCCTTCTTGCTTAAGGTTCTTTTCAATACTTGTGGTTAGAGCTTTTTTTTTTTTTTTACTTTGGTTATTTTCATTTTTCTGTGTGTGTATTGCTGTTGGTGTTAAGGGCTGTACTTTTCTGAGTGAAAATATCTTCCAGAGACAGAGATTAAAAAAAAAAAAAAGCACAAAGAAAAGTCCAAAACCTCAAAGAAAAGAAAAGAAAAGAAAAGAAAAGAAAAGAAAAGAAAAGTAAAAAAGAAAGAAAGAAAGAAAGAAAGAAAGAAAGAAAGAAAGAAAGGAAGGAAGGAAGGAAGGAAGGAAGGAAAAGAAAGGAAGGAAGGAAAAGAAGGAAGGAAGGAAGGAAGGAAGGAAGGAAGGAAGGAAGGAAGGAAGGAAGGAAGGAAGGAAGGAAGGAAAAAAAAAGTGAGAGAAAGCCCACCATCCCCTCCCCTCAAGCCTGTCTTTTTGGCTGTCCAGGATAACGAACACTTTGTCCTCACTTTGACGTATCTCTGGGGCTCCAAATGTCTGCTACGTTCTGAAGGATTTTAATTCTGCTAGGACTGCCTTCTTGAGAGTGAGTAGACTTAAGGACAGGGACCCTCAGAGATAGCTGTAAAACAGTATTTAGGCAGCTCTTGTGGAAGCCAGGCCCTTCAGCACAGATAGGCCCAGCCCAGTGGCTGCTTGGGTGGCTGCAGTGCTGCTGTGGCACTGCTGAGGTGGCACTGGGCACACCGGGGTCCTCGTCTGATGGACTCTCTCCTGCCCAGCCCTGGTGTTTGAAAGAAAGACCGTGGCATTCCTCCCTCACTGCTCGTGTTGGTTAAAATAAGCCTCCCTCTCGAAGGGAAGAACTGAGGCTTTTTCCTCCTGGCTTGCGCTCAGCACGGCGTGTGGGATGGGATGCCTCCTGGCTGTACTGCCCCCACCCTGGCTGCCTCCATACCTGCTCTGAAACAACCAGCTTTGCCCATTCAGCGTGGAAGCATCAGATGCATGCTCCTACTCAAAGAGCAAACAATATCAAAGCTAACCTAAACAGAATCTAAATTTTTCGGTAGACTCCTTTCTTACTTGCATCTTCCCCTCTGCACTGTGTGCGCAACAGTGCCCCAGGAAACCACTATGCATACCATGCACCAGAAAGTTAGAAATCAGCGATTCAGTTATGAAAAAGTGTGGGAATTAAAAAATAATAATAATCCAGCATGTTCTGTGCAAAACAGAAACTTCAATGTGCTGTTTATTTAGTGCTGGCAACTATTACCTGCTTTATTGGTTTAAAGTACAACAATCGGTTGCAGGCTATTGTTTTAGCAGCTGGGCCATGTGTTCAAGTGAAACTCTAAGTCAAAGGGAAGTGTAGCAACATTACAGGGAGAACTAGGAAGGCAATTATGAGAAAAGGATAAGGAGTTGGCTTTTATGAAGGAAATTTTGAACGAGGCACATGAGGGACTGGCTAAAAGAAATCCAGAGCGTACTAACTTGGGTCCTCAGATGACTGTGTCAAAAGAATGAGAAAGAAAGAGAATTTAGCTTCTGAACTTGGAAAAGAGGGAAGGAGAGTATCAAAATGCAAACCAAGGTCATGAGTGACCAAAGGGCATTTAAAGGGAACAACGGACTCCTTGAAAGGAATTATTTAAACCTAATAATGAAATTAAGAATAAACAAACAAACAGCAGCTGGGATTGTCAGAAATGAAATGAAAGTACTTGATGAGGCTGCCAGAGTGATTTTATTAGCAAAGAAAAATGGGTTAAACTGCAGGAATGAAAATGAAAGAGGAAAATCTAATCAGCTTGAAGGGGACTGATACGAAACTCTGAGTGCTCAAGTGGCCTTGAAAGCAAAATTAAAAAAAAAAAAAAAAAAAAAAAAAGCAGAATAGAGAATTTACAAAGCACATAGCTGTAGTATAAACATGTCACCAACATGCTGTTTCATGTTGGGCTCAAACGCCTGCTTATCCACTTGACACGTATGCAATCTCAGTGCAGGACTTCTACCTTTAACCTAAGTAAAGGAAAAAAGGATAGAGAGGAGCAGATATGGGGGTAAGTTCCTACATTGGATGATGAAGAAGAGGCTGTGGGTACCGTCCTGCATCAGTGACCCCTGGGGACATGTGCCTCATGTAGCCCCCATACAACAGAAAGCAGGGATAAGTGAGGGCACCCCTGTGGCTCCTTGAGAGAATCCTCAGTAGCAGCAGCAGAAAAGGAGAAGGAGAAGCCCCACAGATGTCTGGAATGGGATTCTGCTGCTGAGAAGACCTTGGGGAATGGGGATATAGACATACATCAATATTTAAAGGAAAGATAGCTGATTTTTACTTTTTCTCAAAAGCCATGATGTTGAGGTTCAAAGCTTTCTTGCCTGCATAAAATGGCCGCTGTGGGCTGTGGAAGATCCAGCAGCACATAAACCTTTTAATGCAGCATATAACAGTTACCTGCTTTAAAAGTAGCTTTAAAATCCTTTGGTGTTATGCTTTATTGGCCTAAGAATGCAAAGCAAATGTAATACTTCTTACTCAAAAACAACAACAAAAAAGTCTTTAACAATTCTTACAGCTATTTGTATAACCTTTTCAGAAATGCTGTTTTCTTTCTCTTTGCCTTTTGTTTACTTTGAGGTTTGTAGGTTTTGTTATCAGTAATAACTTTGAAATGTAACGAGAAAGTAATTTTTAACAAGCAAACATGAAGTGTTTTACACTTTTGAAGAGTAAGTTAAAGCAAACTTGTATTTGAACAACACTAAGGGCTAGCTCTTGTTAACAAAAGGTCAGTTTGGCCCATGGCAGCTTTGATGAAGATTTAAATGTCATAGCACTAGATATGGTGTTTGCTGATGAAACAACCTTTTACATTTTTGTTTCCGCACTCTTGATTTGCAGCAAAGATTTTGTAGTGATGGAAATATTTGTATAAGACCATGGCTAGTATTGAGGGCTAAATCCCAAGTAGGGCTAACTCCCCTATGTGACTGCAGCATCACTATGTCTGTTTTCACTAATAGCAGCGGTGAGGCAGCCAGAGCAAGTTGCAAACCAAACATGTACTTACTTTTTGTTTCCCAACACCGTTGTGTGTCAGAGAGAGATCTCACTGGTGCTAAGATGACAGCTGCCCATTTTGGGAAAGGAATGTGCACAAGGCATGCTAGTCTCATCACATGTACTGTTCTTGATGTCTGAAGAGTCTAACTTTTTGTGTAATCAAACACTATGAGAAAATGTAAATTTTGGACAACAAGCTGTTAAACAGAAAATAAGCTTATAAACTCAAAAAAAAAAATCATTCTTTTCCTAGTTAATATTTTAGAATACACTCAGTCACTTAAAATGTATTTTACTTGTTATGAATGTTTCTTCCGTGTCAAGCTAATAGTATCCAATGCTTTGAAAATTCAGCTGATAAATAATGAAATTATTATGCAGAACCACTCTGCCAAGCTTCCCAAGAAACAACAGTCCAGCTTGTGTGGTTATATTACACAGTATAAAAAGAAATCAAAAACAAAGCAGAGATTAAACAAAAACAAAAACAAAAACAAACAACAACAACAAAAAAACACCTAACAAAAGAACCTGCTTTGTAAAGCTTGGACTTGTCATCCTAGGTGGATTCCAATATTTTGAAGCCTTTGTTTTCAGTGGAAAGGAGGACTGACAACATTTACATTTTCCATGGAAAGGGAATTTATTAAAGGACTTTCTTTGGAAAAAACGGTCATCTCTTTCTGATATGGCACAAAGTCTTCTCCTGAGTGGCCATGCTGCAGTCTCCACCAGCTCTTTGAGCTGCTCATTGCCAAAGCCTCCACACCAGGAAGATACTGAAGATTTTTCCAGTTCAGGTCCCTGAACATCTCATCCCCTCCCACTTCAAATGATGTAGGCAGCTTGGCAAATCATTCAGCCATCAGGCAGATGGGCTAGAAAGGCATTTTACAGAAACCATACAAAATACACCAACACGTGAACATTTTCATTTTGTGTCTGCTTACTTTTTGTTGCAAAAAGGCAATCATATTAATACCTTAAAACCTTTGGGATCACCATTATTTTGCAATAATTACAGAACTATTTCCAGTAATTCTATTGTACCTATTGCCACCAATGTCTCTCTGCACCAACTACAGACAGAGGCTGTGCAGTTCGCCAGTGGCAGCCAAGGATTTAGAGTGTCCTCAAGTCCATTCACATAAACTGTGCATTACAGTTAGGGAATTTTTGGTTATTCCTACACAGCAATGTTTGAATTACATTGTTTAACATCTTCTGAAATTATACAGAAATAGTTAAAAGTTCATGGTTGAGCAGAGTAATTCAGTGTGAAGTTTAACATTTTCCCCTGCTTTCTACCAGTTCATGACATAAAAGAGAAAGTGCATGCATTAGCCAATATTGCTATTTTTTGAAAAACACCACTGATTTTTTTTTGACTATACTTTATGATTGAACTGTCTTTTAAATATTTTCTATTCAATATTTGTAGAATAAAGTATACCTTTCACATCTTACTTTCATAGTGCTTTTTTTTCATATGCCTTCTTTTTCAGGTTTGCATTTAGGGCTATGCTTGATGAAATGCAAAGCTTGTCATTTTAACATTAAAATTGCTATTTGTAATCAAAGTTATATCATGCTCTTTTCAGGAGAGAACAACAATTCAGCTGTGTGAGTGTGTAAAAGTTGGGATGTCTAATCTATAAAATTATCTTCCTGTGTATGATTGTGTGTATGATTGGAGTGTATGATTGCTAAGAGGGTAGTGGGGGGTAATTTTTTTTTTCCATCGGTAAACATCCTAGAGGAGGGAGCAATGGATGACCTCGAGGGAACAAGCTGTATCAGAAAGAAGCATGTCCCTGGGGTGACAGTCTGTCTTGGCCAAACACACTCAAAGCCTGCTGGGTTCACAGAAGGATGGGGACCATAGCTGGGATGTCACCCAGCTCAGACAAGATCCCAAAATGGGAGGATGCTCAGCCTCCCCTTCCAGGTCCAGTTTATGGCAATGGTTACAAAGATACTGCCATGGTTTTTTAATCATCTGCTTAGGTCCCAAAGGCAAACAAATATAAAAATCATCTGAACTCCCAGTCCAGCGTGGATTTTTGTCCATGTTTGAAATGCCCCTAAGCCATTATCTGCTTGGGAAATGGTCCTCACATTGTTTTTCTGGACTGAGTTCAAAAAGTAGTTTTTCCCAAAGCCATGGTCTTTTTGGCCATGTTGACATGAAACAGTGTTGTCAGATGCAAAATGTAAGTGAATAGTTCTTGGCTCTGTTTGCTTTTCTCCCTAAATATGGGCACAATATAGCTGCTTTGGCAGAACAGTTGTGACTGGTATTAGAGTGGCTTTGAATCCCATCTATAGACTATTACTCAGATTATATGTTCTTTCAGACCTAGTTATATACATCAAGAAACATGTGGAGGTCTCCCATAGCTTTCCCTGGATCTAGTCTCCTAGAAACTATATATTGGGAAACTAAACAGATTAGGATAAGGTAGTATAAAAAATAATCAACGCTACACTTACAATGACTATGAAAATCTTATCTAAAATCTGAGGCAGACAAATTATACAAAGTATAATTTTAAAATCTTGCTGAAGGCACCAACAAATTTTTGTAAGTGCTTAAATAATTTTTTGAGAAACTTTTGACCTCTGTGGTAGCTGCTGTTCTTCATGGTTCTGTATCAGACCCTTAATCACAGTCGGCAATTCTGCTTTCAAATTCTTTTCCAGTATTAACTTCAATCTTATCTGTAGTTTCATGATGACAAGTTTTCACAGGGTAAAAAAAAATCACCTAAACTAATATCCTCATTTAAAAATTTGCTTTATGGTAAAGAATGTGAAATAATTCACTTGAAGGGCTTTTCTGTAGAGCAAGAAAGGCACCCCTCCATATCCTGTATTTTCATTATTTGCTCCAAAGAGAAATTCTGTTCAAATATTATCATTTATGTGAAATAAGTGACCAAACTGGGATGCATTAGCTCTGCCTAACTTGGTCCCTTCAGATTTCTCTGTCATTTTGGTGGTCTACTTAGAAGCAGGCACATAGGTACTGCAGGCATATTAACCAGTATTGCTGCATCTCAGTTTTGGCAAATTTGACCCCAATGCGTTTTTGTGTATGGTTTCATCTATAATTCTTGCACGTGGCTAAAAGAAGTGGAAGAACTATTTTGTTGTCTGCTTCTGGCTCTTTTTCTTTTCTCCACAGAAAGGTGCGCATTGCTTAAACATTGTTTTTCCAACAATTAAAAGGAAGCAATAGATTCTCCACTAGATAGATTGCTAACAATTAGTTGGCAGAGGACAGAAAACCTACAAACTGTACTTGCATGCAGTTCTGTTGGCCCTTTTTGTCTCACAAAAATAGCACCCCACAAATCATATACAAAGAGATAATGATCAGTCCGTAACAAGGGTGTGTATAATCAAACTTCCACTTCCAGCCAGCATATGAGATGGAGAGTTTGGACAGCCTTGTTTGTTTAGTAAGTTTGCCAGTAAATGTAGCTAGGATAGAATTGTGGTGACCCAAACATGAGGAAAAAAACCCATTAAGATAATATTCTGGGCATTGTTTTTCCTGCTACTGGATAAGCAGGCCTTGAATCAACTGATTTCCAGCTTGTAGAGTCCTTTGTCCTGTGCTGGGGAGTGTAAATGTTAGAGAATTGTTCCCACTGTCATTTTCTTTTCTTAACTTTCTGCAACATATGAAAGTTACATAAAGTGTCCTGAAAAGTTGCAAGCAGTGTATCTGTGTGCCGTTAGATATACGCCTACTCTTCACATACAGGCAGATGTCCTGTTAGGCTTTTTGGAAAGGCAGTTTCAATTACTTGCCTTGCATTTGTGATGCAAAATGTGGCTGACATTTATTTCCTCAAGCTGCAGTGTCTGGCTTTGAAACCCCACTGGTTTTATTGGTAAGGAAAAAATATGACGGGGACAAAACAAATGTGCTGCTTCCTTCTACTCTGATCATAATAGATCTTTCCTAGAAATTCTGTTTCTTCATAGAACAAATATGTCTATTCAAAATAACAACCACATTTAATTAAAGAATTCCACCAAAAAATTGGTAGGAAGATGCCAGGTTAAAAAATAAACAAGCAAACAAACAAAGCCCATGCTGTCTTCAGAAGGTTATTTTAAACTGAACTGACTACTGCCCTCAACTTCAGGCAATTTCCCCCAGGTTTGATCTCAGACAAACAGAGTTTCAATTACATCTTGTACACTGTAGGGAACACTCAGACCTGAAGGGTTTTCAAGGATCAAGATGAATTGGTTACTGATTTAAAAACTGAAAGGTTCCTCCAAAGACTTAGCCAACAGGAGGTTCTTCACCTCTGCACATAATTGTCTTCCCCCACTGATGAATGACTTCAGTCTTTGGAATCCAAATTTCAACATTTAGCATTCCCTTCTGCCAGATTTCCATTGAATATATAAAAATACACTGTGATTGCTTTGCTAATGAGGGAAAAATCACCTGTCTTTTGCTGACTACTAAACAAGCACTTTAAAGACAAAGATGCCAGGTTGCTGTGGTGGGCATTCATGCATATGTATCTTTATAATAATCTCTATGTACTAATTAGGCTTAAACTCATTACCACACAGTGTTATGTTACTTACATACCTTTTTACACATCACCTCACTGTGGTATAAACAGCACAATTAAGCCAGTTTGATGTCTCTTGCCTGCTCTGATGGGTGTTAGAGTTTACACATCAAAATAGACTGCTCCTACACAAAATGTTGCCAATGCATGTTGTGTTTCCCTTGTTCATCTGTTAGTAAAGATGTAAGTAGGTCTTCAAGAACTAGATAGAATCAAGTTGTATCAGTCAGTGTTAGATTTGGCCCCAATATCCCGTTCTAAATTAGCTTTAATCATCAGCCTGCATGCAAAGAGAACCTGATCTTTTGAGGTCAATGGGAATTTTTCATTACTTTAGGAGGCATTGGACTAAACTGAAGTGACCAGTACTTGGCTAATTTTTCTGATGATCTGTATTCTGAGGAGTTTCTTAGCTAGAGCTGTTGAATATTTAAAATATCTTCCTTTTGAGTTAACCAAAGACTCTGCATGTGGATGAGTTTAACCTCAATGAGACTGAAGAAAGAATTCTGCTCTTGGTAATTTAACATAACCTTTTAATGTAACACAGGTTTCAATTTATCTGGAGAAAACACAAATAAAACTCCATTATTAAGAAAGACAAAATCTAAAAACATGCTGCAGAAATTACACACCTAAAAAATCTGATGACTACACTAAGATACTTGTTGAGGGGATACATGTTGAGTGAATACATGTTGAACATAATTATACATTCAGATACATTTGGAAAGGACAATTTAACAGACATGACATGTCAGGGAATTATAAATCAAGTCAAACCAATTTAAGTACCTGAAGAAAGAAATAAATGACTTAGAACAAAACCAGATTTAGGAGATAAGGATTCTAGAAATCATGGGCAAGAAATGATTAACTCTAGCACATTCACTAAACTCTAATAAGAAGTAAATAGACTTTAGAAAATTAGAACTTAAAATGTGAGAGAAAAAAAGATGACAAGTGAAAAGTAATAACACTTTTTAAAACAGAAACAACAAATTAATGAGTTGAAATATTTAAATCACTGTCTGTGGAGAGATGTTTACTGCAGTCACTAGGGGAACCCTCAAGTTGATCAGATTTCATGATAAATCTCCTAGGAATTGGGCTTTCAAAGAACCATCAAAGCTATTCCTTCACTTAAAGTCACCTTCAAGATTGTGATCTAAGTCCAACATGGCTAACTTTTATATACATATTTAACTGCCTTGGGGTAAGTTATATAAGTTCCTACAGCACATGCAGGGAAAGCAGAAGCAACAGAAGCAGTTTTTAAGTAGATACAGTTATGAAGTACATTAAATTGTAGGATATGTGGTAGCTCAGGAGAAAATACATTTTGGTATGGGAAAGATAGATACAGGTATGTGGGACTTTAATTCTGTTCTGAGTGGGATGTCGTGCTTTATTACAACCATTAGACCATGTAGTAGTGAACATGATTAGAAAAAATAAACAACAAAAAATAATTCTGAAACCTTTTACGTATACGGAAATATTTATTTATATGTATAATTAGTGATAGGACTAGAGGGAATGGCCTCAAGTTGTGCCAGGGGAGGTTTAGGTTGGAAATTAGGAGACATTTCTTCTCAGAAAGAGTGGTCAGGCATTGGAACGGGTTGCCCAGGGAAGTGGAGGATTCACCATTCCTGGGGGTGTTCAAGGAAAGGTTGGACTTGGTGCTTAGGGACATAGTTTAGTGGGTGACAATGGTAGTAGGGTGATGGTTAGACCAGATGATCTTGGAGGTCTTTTCCAACCCTAATGATTCTATGATTCTATGATTAGTCTTAGCTGGGTATACTACCAATGAAAGATTTATTTTTATGCTATGGGATTGTGGACATTTCCTTCCCTTCTTCCTTAGTAACACACAGGAAGGAATTTCATAGTATTTTCTGAGTAGATATTACAAAGGTCAGTTTTGCTCCATCTTTATGCAACACAAATATTGAGACCAAAGAAATGGAAATTTTTTTAACCATAATAAGCAATTTGCTATCGAGAAAAGAGAATAACTTTAATATTTAAGAAAAGTTGCTTGAATCTAGTGTCATGGCTGCAAAAATAATATTAGTACTGCTCATGCAACTTTTGTTGAAGCTTTTATCACTTCAGCTTAGTCTCTGAGGAAATAAAATGAATCAGATATTTAATTTAAAAGAGGAATACATTTCATCCAGAATTCAAGTGATTCTCAAAGGCTGAAAATTTAAAAGCCAAAGAAAGCAGTTAGTCACCATGGTGGATTTATGGGTTATTGATGGCTGAATTTGGTAAAGTTATATTTCAAAATTGGGGAATTATTTTTGGATTTATTTATTTATTTATTTATTAAGTAGCAGGGGTGGCCTTTAGCAGTCTCTCATATTAATAGGCTATTTCATCAGTTAAATAAATCAGTTGTTTGTACCCGCTGTGGTATGACCTTGGCTGGCTGCCACATTCGTACCCAGATGCTCTCACTCCCCCTCCCCACCAGGACAAGGGGAGAAAATAAGATGGGAAAGCTTGTGGGCTACAATAAAGACAAAGAGATAACACATCAATAAATTACCTGTTAAAAATAGAGTAGAATGGCAAGAAACAAAGAAATTAAAACAACTTTTCCCACACACCCCCTCATCTTCCCAGGCTCAAATTTACTGCTTCATTACTGGCTCTTCTAACCTCCTCCCCACATAAGCAGCACAGGGGAAGGGGGAACAGAGGTCGTGGTCAGTCTAATACACAGTGTCTCTGCCACTCTTCACAGTCACTCTCTTCCCCTGCTACAGCACAGGGTCCCTTCCATGGGATGCTGTCCTTCAAAAAGTGATCCAACATGGGCTTCCCACAGACAACAGCTCTTCAAGATCTGCTCCAGTGTGGGTCTGTAATATGGGGCGCAGTCTTTCAGGAATGGTCTGCCCCATCATGGGTCCTCCACAGGCTGCAGATCGCACCAGACAACCTGCTCTCGCATGGGTTTTCCGTGGGCTGCAGGGGGGCAACCTCCTTCACCAGGTCTTCTTCACAAGTGCAGGGAATCTCCTCTCTAGCACCTCCTTCCCATCGCTCTTCACTGACATTGTTGTCTGCAGGGTTGCGTTTCTCACATTTTTTTCCCAGTCCTCTCTCTCACTGTTTCTGTGTAGTGTTTTTCCAGACTTTCTCAAATATGTTTGCCCAGAGAAACTGTTGATCCCTGGAAATGTTCAAGACTAGGTTGGATGAGTTTTTGAGCTACGTGGTCTGCTGTGAAGTGTCCCTGCCCATGGCAGGGAGTTGCAACCAGGTGATCTTTAAAGTCCCTTCCAACCCAAACCATTCTATGTTCTAGAGAACAAGTCTTATGAGGAACAGTTGAGGGAGCTGGGGTTGTTTAGCTTGAAGAAAAGAAAGCTCAGGGGACACCTTATAGTACTTTAACTTAAAGGAGGTTGTAGCAAGGTGGGGGTTGGACTCTTCTCCCAAGCACCAGGTGACAAGGGAAAAGGCCTCAAGTTGCACCAGGGGAGGTTTAGGCTAGATATTAAGAGAAATTTCTTTACTGAAGGGGTTGTGCAGCATTGGAACAGGGCACCCAGGGAAGTGGTTGAGTCACTATCCCTGGAGATCTTCAAGAAACCTGTAGTGGGTCTGTTGGAACCATCTCAGGGCTTGGGATAACCCCTTGCCTCTTCTCACAGAGACCACCTTTGCAGTGCCCTCTCCCAACCCCTGCTGACAACACCTTGTCATGTAGAATCATAGAATCATAGAAACACAAGGTTGGAAAGGACCTACAAGATCATCTAGTCCAACTGTCCTCCTACCACCAATACTACCCACTAAGCTACTAAATCATATCTCGTAGCACCTCATCCAGGCACTTCTTGAACACCGTGAGGGACGGTGACTCCACCACCTCCCTGGGCAGGCCATTCCAGTACCTGACCACTCTTTAAGAGAAAAAGTTTTTCCTGATATCTAATCTAAATCTCTCTAGGTGCATGTTGTGGCCATTTCCTCAAGTCCTATCCTTAGTTATCTGAGAGAAGAGGCCGACCCCCTCCTCATCATAACCTCCCTTCAGGAAATTGTCGAATGCAATGAGGTCTCCCCTGAGCCTCCTATTCCTCAGACTAAACAACCCCAGTTCCCTCGGCCACTCCTCATAAGACTTGTGTTCCAGACCCCTCACCAGTTTTGTTGCCATTCTCTGGACATGCTCCAGGGCCTTGATGTCTGTCTTGTAGTGAAGGACCCAAAACTGAACACAGTGCTCGAGGTGCGGCCTCACCAGAGCAGAGTACAGGGGGCCGTAGTTAGCCTGTCTCACAATCACTTCTAGCTCCTCCTGTTTGTTGCCCATTCTGTGTGCACTGGTGTAGATGCACTTCAGATGAGACATCTGCCTCACCCCCAGCTTCTGCTTTGTTCCCCTAGGCACTTCTCTTGTGAGTCCTGTTTCACCCCCTTCCCTTCATCATATATCTATGATGATAGCTAGTTTAAAGCTCTCTCCACAAGTTCTGCTAGGATTTGTTTCCCCCTTTGAGACAGGTGAGTTCCATCCATCGACAACAGGCCAGGGGTCGAGTAAACTGCACCATGGTAAAAGAACCTGAATTCCTGTCTTGACACCAGCCTATCCGCCAATTATTCATTACCTGTGTTTTCCTAGCCCGCTCCGTGTCCTTAACCTCCACAGAAGGAATAGAACAAAACACAACTTGTGCTCCAGCTCCTTGAACTATTCGCCCTAAACCCCTGAAATCTCTCTTCACAGTTTGCAGGCTTCTCTGAGCGATTTCATCACTGCCCACTTGAACTATGAGTAATGGGTAATAACCAGAGGGGTGACCCAGCTCCAGGAGTTTTTTAGTTATATCCCTGACCCAGGCCCCAGGTAGGCAACACACTTCCCTACAGCTCAGGTCTGGTCTGCAAATGGGGCCCTCCATTCCTCTGAGAAGGGAGTCGCCTACCACAACCACCCTTCTTTCTTTCTTGGCAGAGGCACTCTGAATGTGTGGAGTCGACTGCCTCTTCCTTGGTAACCTCTTTGGGGAATCTTCCCGTGCCTCCGCACTTACCTCCCCTTCAATGTCCAATGCTACATACCTATTGCTTAGTGGGACCTGAGGTTGCAAGGGAAGCAGAGGGGGGGTTCACCCACAATGCCGAGCAGGGACCCTCTCCCAACCCTCTCCATCCATCAGGTCCCTGTCCTCTGCCCAACAGGGACAGGGTAGGGGGTTCACCACCAACTGTGGGGTATCTCCCTGGCGCCTTTCCCTCTGGTACGCCAGGGAGCTACTCCACCAGTTGATCTCCCCCTCACAGTCCCTGATGGTCCTCAGTCTCTCAACCTCGTTTTTCAGCTCTGCCACCATGCTGACCAGACCTCCCACCTGCTCGCACCTCACACAGGTGGAATACCTGCCTCCCTCCCCTGGCAGCAGCAGGCTCTGGTACTCCCTGCAGCCAGAGACCTGTACAGCCACAATCCTGGACAGACCCTCCCTTTGGGTCGCCACAGTTTTTCTGGGGCAAGCTGTCTGCCTGGTGGAGACCATGGTAAAAACTGCGGTCACTGATACTGTCAGTAGGTAGGATGGACTCGAAATGGCGGAGGGACAGAATCCCTGTGCCTCACCGCATGGGCTCCCACACCCACCACTGCAGCAGGCTGTGGGTGGTGCACACGCACTGTTTGCCCCTCCCTGCTCGCGGTGGGCAGCGAGGTGTCGCCACCCTCCCGGAGGCTGTTTCTAGGCAGAGGCCGTGGGCACAGTCGCCATTGCCCTGGAACGCCCACTCCCTGTCAGCCTCTCTTGCGAGAGCTGGCAGGTTCGGCCTGGTTGCACCACTGTCCCGGGCCACCCCTGGCAAAGGAAGGGCCTGAGATCCCACCGTAACTTGTGGGTGGGCACTGCAGGCCTTGCTGCTGGGCTGGCTCTGAGGCAGCTGACCTTGGCTACTCGAGGTGTTTTCTTGTGTGTAAACACAATACACCCTGTTATGCTGAGGAGCTAGCTCCAAAGCTTTAAAAAAGTTCTGGAATTCAACTGAGGAAAGTATTTTTCTGAATAAAAACCGAAGGGGCAACAATTTGTGACAGCATCCTGAACTGGCAAAAGAATTTCATTTAAGATGAGCATGCTAAGAGGTTCCCTGTCTTTAAGGACAGTTTTGAACTGAACTGAATAACAAACTGGAAGAAAGAGAAATCTATGGGATCCTGTCAGGGAGGCTGTTAAAGGAGGTGGCTGTTAAAAAATAAAATAAAATAAATCTCTTGCAGCTGCTCACTGTGTTCTTGCACAGCAGACCCTTCCCTCAAGCTCTTTCTATAGCTTTCAAGGTTGTGTAAAAACCACAACACCCCTGCTTGGTTGGTCAACCTGCTTGACTCCCTGCTCTCCATCCTGCAGGGGCACAGCTATGACCGTACCTTGCCAGCAGCTACGCCCCCTACCCCAGCTCCCCTGAGGAGTCTCCCAGTTTTCCCTTATGCTGAAAATTTCCTTGCATGCTGCCTCTCCCCCGGTGAGCTCCCCTCTGAGCTCCAGAACTTTTACCTGTGCATACACACTAACCATCAGAGAAGGGAGAGGATTTGCTTCTCTGTGAGCTATTGAACCTGGAGTGTAGCAGTGAGGAGTGTGTAATGACACAGCCCTCCTTTCTACTGTCATGACACATCTGTTGTGTTTAGGAAAACGAAATATTCTGCCTTTATAAAGTGAACAAACATTTTAACTATCTAAAGGAAATAGTTCCACTGTATATCATGTCATCATATTTATTTTATTTTATTTTATTTTTAAACAGTAATGAGAACCCAAGGTGGAGGGCTTTTCCCATTTGCTGTGCTGTTCTTTGGGGGCTCCTGGTGTTGGTAGCTGCAGAAAAGACTCCAGTTCTTCTGGCCCACATCTGTGTTGTTGCCAGGGGCAGGTTGTATTTTTGCATTTGCAGAAGCAGTGTTTCACAGCCTTTGTCCCTGGCACAGCCACATGCTTATCTGTGCCTCAGCACAGTGGGAAATACAGGCTTGAAGACTAGAGACTTGAAAGTGAGCCAGTTCTGTCGAGGATGGCCATAACAGAAGTGTCACCTCTGAGTTTTCATGTAATGGTTTCACAAACCTCAGCTAAACCACACTTGAGGAGCCTTGCTCTACAGAAGAGTTGCAATTTTCCTTTCAGTTGCAAAGGCTCACGGCACACTGCATATAGTCAATACCATTGGTATTATGTGATAATCTCCAGTTTCTCACTGTCAGACTTTAGTACGATGTGTGTGCGGAAGTATAGAAGTTTTTTTACCATCTGTATTGGCTTTATAGATTGTTTCTTATATGATGAATACCTGTTGTCCATTTTATTTCTTAATGCTGATATTTTATTTTCATGTCGGTAATTCCCTATATTTCACAATCTTCAATATTTCAGTTAAATTCAATAGAATAGTTTCATAAATAAAACAAAACAAAACACTACAATTACAATATAAACTTGCTCATTTAAAAGAAAGGAGTAAAAAATAGACAAGAATTGTCTCCCTTTATTTATTTATTTAGGAAAAAGGAAGATGTTTTCATACTATTATCAACTTAAAGAAATGCTGATCATGAAGTTCTCTTTTGTGAACAGTCAGCCAGTTCTGCCTCAAAAATTCCTAAAATAGAGTTTTGATCTCTTACTTAAAATGATAGTAATTGTGAAAATTTTCTGCTTTCAAATTGTAATTATCTGATTTCAGTCAAAAAAATTAACACGAGCCAATAAAATGTCGTTACCTGCTGTTTCAATGGAAGCTACAGTGAAATTTTGCATGAAATTTTGCAGATAGCTAGGAAAGGACTTTATCCTCTTTCTAAACCACCCAGACGTGAGCTGGAATTGAATCGGAAGTTGTGTAACTAAGGTTGGCCCAATCTAATAAAACCTGCTGGAGAGGTAAAGAATGTTAACATTGGCTCAGCACCATATTAATAAAAACATGGCTTGAGACCAACATGGAGCATGGGAAAACTATAGAACACCTTAAGAGAAGGCCAGGAAAGTAACTATATAATGAGGAATCTTATAAGTGAGTGCATGGAAATTCTGCTTTATGCACAGAACTTAAGCACAGAGGATCCATCTAATTCCTGGCTGGTTTCTTTGGAAGAAACCGCAGACCTTGATGGTACATCACAATGAATTCCTGGGATGGGAGAGAATTCACTGTTTGTACAGACAGCTTTCTAAGTGACATAGACCACAGCATCCGTTCCCAATTGCTATCTTCCAGCCTCAGCAAAAAGCCATTAACGAAACTATGCATAATCTCCCCACTAAATAATATTTTTAGTGATATGGAATGAACTTAACATACTGTGGTGTATATAGAGTTTTTTACTACTTTACTACACTTTACTACTATACTACTTTGTTACACTTTTTCTGTGTTATCCTGTGAATTTCCTTTGCATGGTAATGTCTCTGGTTACATAAATTGGCTTTGCATGTCAGGAAAAGTCATCAGGTTATGCCACCTAGAGGTATTGCCATGCTATATAGTATATAATCTATATTATCTATATTACTCTGGTCTAGTTTGTCTGATGGTGCCTTGCTTATATAGCAGACCAAATAATCATGACCATATGAAGTTTAGCTGAGCCAGAAACCACAGTTCAGAAAATGTGCATATTTCTGTTTGCTATGTCTGGTCTATAGACTAGAATGAAGACTACACTAACATTCAGTATATCATCTTAATAAATTGGAAAAGACATCCAAGCACAGTCGTCATATTCTCCTATAACCAAAACACATTAACCCAAACCAGAGAAGCCAAGCTGAAAGTGGAGAAAACAGGATTTGTCTTCCTCCCTTAAGTGAAATGACATCAGCTTTACTAAGAGAACAAGTGAACCAAAATGTTCCAAAGCACCTTTCAGTTAAATACGAGAAAGTAAACTTTTCAGTGTTTTTATAACCATTTTATCATTGTTAAGCTTTACATTTATTATTCAACATTACACACCATATATATTGAGATTGTATTCTCTGTTAAGAAAAAATGCCTCTTTAAATGGCAAGTATTTAGTATGCAGTGAATACATAAGAAAGAAAATATATCATTCAAAGAAGGATGTTCTGGAAATTAAGCATACCTAGAAATAAACAAAGGGTTCCTGAAAGGCTACAGATGGTAAAGAGATGAGTACAAGAGTTACTCATCCAAGTGTGAAAGAAAAGACTTCCTTTTTTTTTTTTTTTTTTTTTTTTTTTAATAGCCATGAAATGGCAACGACTTTTTGGAATGGTGTAGTACCTCCAAAGATAGAGAGGAGAGAGGAGACATGCCCAGTTTTGGAAAAAAAGCAGACCTTTGTTCTTTGCACGGGAGAGGGACAACAGTATGAGCATCTCTCATTTTCAGTGTCTCCAAAAGTTTTCAAAAGTTCAAGACTTCAAAAATTGAATGTAGAGATAAAACTGAAGTTTTCCATGGAACCTTTTTAGACACAGAAACAGCTTCAGCTAACAAAATGCCTATCAGGTAGGATATTCACTTGGAACAAAGGAAAAACCTTTTCAGGTATCTAGTTACCTGCAGCCTGTATTCACATCTCAGCTCGTCACATTCCAAGTCTCCAAACAACCACCTACCTACTTTTATTCTGACATCCATCACTTCCATATTGGTCAACAATTTCATGGCAGAGTCAGTTAAAGTTAAACTGGTATGTTCCTGAACAAAACTTTCAGATTGGAGAATTCAGCAATTCCAGACAGTTTTGTAAAATGTTAAAAAAAAAAAAAAAAGACAAGTGCAAAAAACCCCAGACCCACAACTCTCAGCCTCTAGCAGCAGCATCAATTCTCCCTGGTGTGATAGGTGTTCAAGCCTGACGTTGAATGAAATGCAGTAAGACTACAAATTCTCTGCTATTAAAAACCTTGTTTGTTTGTTTGCTTTTTTCTTTTTCTTTTTCCTTTTATTTATTTATTTATTTATTTTTAATAGTCCACTGAAGGTGAATGGAAGTCTAAATCCAGTGTTTCAGAGCTCTGCCTGCCAATATTTGAGAAGAAAAACTGAATGGATTATTTAATCTACATATTCAGTTCACTTAAATGCTTACTGCTTGTGCAGTATCACTGAGCAAAATGCAATTTACTTCTAGTGTTTAATAAATACATTTTTCAAAATGTGTAAACAATCACTGGAAACAATTTTGTAGCAATTTGCTATTATTATGGTGTTAGGTAACGGTAACCATATTTATGCATTTCTCTTCACATGAAGAGTATGGGAGCACTACAACATGAATACTTCTGCCTATTTTTTTTAATGTACTCCTCACTTCATTTGATAATACCCCTATGAGAAAGTTGTAACGAGTCCTGTTACTGTGATACAGAAGCAAGTTGTATGCGTAAGACAAATTTATTATTATTATTATTATTTTTAACTCTAGGCTTTTTCTGCTTACCTAGAGATTTTATCATATAATATATATGTTTGTTCACGTTTTTAACATGTATATATAGCTATTTAATTTTTAACCCAAGCTTAATTTTACTTTGTTGTTTTTGTATGTGCTTTTGGTCTTATCTATCCATTTTGATTGTGCAAACAGCACATGATTGGTTTTTGCCGTTTGTTGTGGATACAGGGGCAGTCAGTGGTTGTCATAAACCTGAGGCTCCCGGAGTCTGTATGACACCTTGAAAAGATCAGTTGCAGGAGTTTGCTGGCACTGTTCCTGGAGGCTGTGGTGCAATAGTAATGGCTCAAGTCCATCACTTGAAGAAAAGGTTACCTTCCCCCAAACTTCTTCCTAAAAATGTTGTAGTATTTTAGCTAATGGCAGGCTTCCTTAGGGTCTTCTAAAGCTTTATTCAGATTGCCTCATTTGGCAACACATCAGGGTGTGTGGGGTGTCCCCGAGGCAGCGTGAGGTTTGATGTGCTTGGGGGTTGTTCTCTGGGGGCCCACGCGTGGTGTGGAGAGGAGGCAAAACCCAGAGGAGGCAGCATGAAGGGCTGGTGCGAGAGGGAGCAGGTGGCCCATGGAGAGTCCTGTGAAATGGTCTTAAATGCTCTCAGTGTCCCACACAGCTACCCAGGATGCTTAGCTACAAAGGTGGCTGTATTTTGAATAAGCAACTTCAAAATCTGCAGTCATCTTGATAGTCATTATAATAGCAGGAAGCCGGAAATTGCCTGTTAAGTACTACTTTTCAATTTAACTGCAATCTATAATGTTTCTTGAGCTTAAATGCCTAGGAGACACACTGATGAAACCACCAGTCAAATGTGGCTTGTAGAACCAGAGCTAGCTAAATGCAAAAGCCTTCAGCAAAATATGGGAGGAACACACAATAAGTCAGAACAAAGTGCAATACTTCCAGTATTCAGTCTGTGACTGCAAGATGTCCCTGGCTACATTTGATGAATGCATCCTTTTCCTGGAAGGAAGTTCAAAGATCCGAGTTGTGCAGGTACATTAAAAAAAAAAAAAAAAAAAAAAAAAAAGTAAAAATCTGTCAAATATGTCTTTTGTTTTGTTTGTATTTTGTTAGTTAGTGAGATAGTAAACTGTGTGCTTCCTGGCTATTCAACAGCCAGCAACCAGTCAGATAATAAATCAGAGAGAGATTAAAATATTGTTTACTGTTCTGAAACAAACTTTAGGGTTTCCTGTGAGCTACCAGTGGTTTAAGCAGGTTACTTGAAAGAAGAAACAAAATAAAAAGGAAGACTGAAGCACTGTGAAAACTGACTTGTACTTCTTCTGAATCTAAAAAAGTCATCTGAAAAACAACAGCTTCCTGCTACCCATAGATATTTCTAGATTGAAAATTGGACCAAACATTCTGACAGCTGGGAATAAATGCACGCAGCTTTCACGTTCAACTGTCGCTAAGACTTTGTGAAAGAGTCCTTAGAGAAATTACTTGTTTGGCACTTCAACTCGAGACCAGAAGTGAGAGGTGCTGTCAGTCTTAACAGGAAGTTTGTTCCTGAGATTTACAGATGCCAGAGGTCTGAACACTGCAAATTATCAATATTTTCCTATATTGATCCATCATTTAAACTTTGAACAGTTTTCTGTTTGCCAGCAGCACATTGTAAACCTGCCTAGTAAAGCAAATCAATATTTTGTTTGTAAACTTTCAGTCTCTTACAGCTGTTTAGGAGTGAACTATTTAAGATCAGAGTTAAGGAGGGAATTATTTGCTTAGCTAGGTACAATGTCTCTTTTCAACTAAAAGACCAAATAAGAACTTCAAAAATAGCCTCATCACATTATATATCTATATTTGTTTAGCACCCAACTGATTGCACTAATAGATGTTTTTAATGTTTTGGACCACAGAAAAATATTGGAATAAACATTGGAATAGCATCTTTGTCTTTAAAAAAATGTTTCTGCTAATTAGAAAAATAATGTTTATGAATGTCAATATTCTCCAAAAAATTGAGACATTTAATAAAGATGTGGGGAATGGGCATGGAAGAAATGTATACATTTTACATCGAGTGTAGATAAAGGCAAAAGAAGAAATCTTAGGGGATGGTATTTCAGGCAGAAGTGTTGAACTATGGGAGCTACTGAGTTACCTAAAATGGATTGAACTTTGCAACCTGTCTAAAGCTGTCCCAATTGCAGAGTCAAACACCTCTGCCCAGATGAGCTCTGTAGTGCTAGGTGTCTCCGATCTGCCTGCCCTGGAGCTGCTCAGAGGTACATGCTCAGGACCCACACTGACCCTTCATCTCTGTGTGCTAATCAGAGTGAGCTATTAAGAGGTTAAAAGTGTATTAACAGTAATCTTATTGTCTCTTTATGTGTGATTGAGCTCTCTGTTTCCTGGAGTCTTGTTATTAAAAGAACTATTTCCTTAATAGATCGCATTAGGCTACACAGCAAAGGTAAATTAGGATTTATATGCACTTTAACAGCAAGTTAAGATGAATGTTGTTCTACTTAACCACACTAGGCCAGCGCTAGATTTGGTTAAAACTTCTGAATGTAAACAATTCTGCAGAAATAATTATTCATTAAGAGGATTCCTGCAATTCTTGATGTGTCAAAAAGCTAGTTTCAGTCTCACTGGCAGTCTTCCATATGAGACTAACACCAAGCTACCAACCTGCATTCAGTGCTTAACATAGTGTATGTATCTTAAGTACATGAAATATCAATTCCCATCATGTCTTTCTAAGGTAATTATTTCATACTGAATTAAAGTATGAATTACCTCACATCCTTTTTTAAACAACAGTTCTTGCAAGATTTAAATGTAAATTAAAAGCATTGCAGAGACTTCATAACTGGGAATGAAAAAAGCATTATTAAAGCTTTGGTCCTGATTTATTAATACCACCACATACATATCTTGGAAACACCACTAATGCATAATTTTTCCATAAGCACTATGGTTTTAAAAAGGTGCTGTTAGAGGGGGAGTGGCAGGATTCTTACAAAAATTGGAACAAATCCCTAGTTTGGTGGATGCTGTGCTATAGCTGGAGTGGCACAGTAGAAGTTATACCCTTGACAGAAGGAATAAATTCATTCCAGAATGATCCACATGGACAATGGAAGGCTTAATGAGCTGGAATTTATACATCTCTTGCCAGCAAGATGAGGAACAGTCTGAAAAAGGTCATTGTTTTAAAAAGAGAGAATTACTTTTGTGGGAGTCATCTTATTTGCAGGGTAAGACTTACTGACTCACTGCAAATTTGCTGCTGTGGAGTAAGCTACCTTGTGAACTACTCATGAGCTGATTTTGAACAAATTATTTGGGGTAAAGTTATTTGTTGTTATAAACAGTTTCTGTTAATTTTGATGTTAATTTGGCACATGTGAAAGGCACAGAAAAAGAATGTGGTCTTTATTTGTTCAAGTCTCCCCAGAAAATAACCTGAAAATAAATATTAACTTTTCCTAAACCCAAATCAAAATGAAGAAGACACAGGTATAAAAGCTATATTTGCCAATTCCACTCTTCCTCATATTCTCTTACCATGTGTGTTGTGCAGTTATTTCTCCTCTGGCTTGAAAAATTGTACTTTTGATTATACTAAGCCAGAGACAGGCAGATACATTTGACACATATAAATTACCTATTTATAAGCAGTGCTTCTAAGTAATTGCTTAAATGGAGTTTAAGTCTAAATGTCAGTATAACATTCACCACATATTTATCTGATCTTTTCTCAGTGTGTCATCCAATATGTTCTTTCAAGGTCAATATATTTCCATATTAGTTAAGATTTGAGTTTTGCTGGCGTTTAATGTGAATGGATTTTTTGTTTTTATTTATTTATTTATTTATGTATTATTCTAATCTAGTGAACACTTTTACTCAACTTAGTCCTTTTCAAGTTATAAATTCCTGAGAGGCTTCAGGAAGAGGTAGTTGTGTCACTCTTTATACAACTTTGGTTATCAATAGGGAAAACTCTAACATGTCTAGCACTTCTGGAGATGGGTATCACTCACCCAGTCAGGGAAATACAAAAGCCTTACTCCTGTTCTGGCTTTCAGATACTCAGACTTCTTCATTTATTTGAGCAGAAATGAACAGACTTTCAGTGTGGCTGAGATCTCTCTCACTGTCTTCCGCTGTGAACTGACTGCCAATCTTTCAAAGAGATAAAGTAGATAATTTCAGTCAACCAGCAAGTTGAGCTATCACTGATGGGATGTGTTACAGAGTACTTCCTCAAAATAGCAGTGTGTAGGATATTTGTAATCAGCCAATATTCTGTTCTTCTGAACACAGTGATTAAATGTAAAAGGCAGATAGAGTCTTAAGTATCTTTTAGGGGAGGAGGTTTACTCTGACTCCATTAAAAAACCCCACACATAATGTATGAGAAAACCTCATGAAAACTGGGTTTGGCAGCTCTAATTTAGTGAAATTAGGAATTTATATTTTCTGTGGAATACAAAACAATATAATTGGATTACGTATGATAGTATGTAGCAGGACTTAAGACATACCATAATGAGATCCTGAGGTTCTGTTAACAGAGTTGGGGTGAGATATTGATTGGATTACAGCAGCGTATTTATGTCTGAGAGAAACAAGCAAAAAAGCAGCAAAAAGCAGAGGATAACCAAAAAAAGAAATTATAAGGTGACCTGAAAGGAATCTCAGACAGTCTTTCAATAGTATGTATTACAGAATACTGGAATAGGAGGGAGTAAACACTTTCCTTTCTTGTTTGATTCCTGCTGCATTCAGAGAAATCAGACTTTGACGTAATCCTTTTTATTTACAAAGAATGTGTGCAAAGAAATACCTGGCCCCACTATCAAGTTCTTTCATACAGAAGGAACACAAATAAACTCATTTTGATGAACTGGTTGAAAGGGGTGGCAATATGCTACGCACACAGAATAGCATTTTAGCAAGGTGCAAAGTGACTTAGTTGTAATGTGCAACAAGGTCCTGGCTCTCAAGAACCTCCATCATTTTTGAGATAGGATATAGACACTTCCGAGAAATGACATCTTGGTGAGTCAGTGCCACTGAGAGGACAATCACTTACTAGCTTCATATTTTTATATTTTTACTGCTGTTCATATTCTCTTTTGTTACAGGATGTTCCTAAATGTGCTCCCATGAGATGAAGAGAAGTAGTGCATATCATTGCTGAAGAAGACTGAACAGAATTCTTTATGAATGTCTCTCATACCCTTTGGCTTCTGTGTAATAAAAGAATCAGGACCAGATCGCAAAGATTTCAAGACAGACTGTGATCTCCTTTTTTGAGCTAGGGCAATGGGAAGTGAATAAATGCATTTCAGAAAACCTGCTACAATTTCTTTATACATAGGGCCAGAACATGGCTTCAGCATTTATTAAACAGTCCAGAAGCTTTTCCAGTTTCTAAATGGATTCTAAATGGATTTCTAAATGGATTCTCTAATGGAGAATAAGTCCTCTTCCTTATGCTTTTTCCCTTTTAGCATGATCTGCTGACAGCTTTGATGGACAGCTGTGCAGAACACAGAAAGAGCAGGGAATTCCCATCCAACAGTAAATATAATGAAATAATTTGTCCCACAATTAATACCATTGTTAAAATTGAAAAACCTATGATGGCATAGTCACACTTGTCATTTAGAATTTTCCTGTGCACAAAGATGATTGAACAGTAAATAAAATTTCAGGACAGCAAAAGAGCAAATTTATTCCATTACAGGGACAGAAAATAGAAAATGGAAGAAGTTAAACTTCATCAAAGTTCCAGAAGTTGCTGTAACAGAATCAGGAAAATCACCAGCTTTAGTAAAGTGGGCCAGGCTGGCACTGATTAGAAAATACTTTTTCAAGGGATGGAATCTGAAAGAGGAGCCTCAGAAATTTTGAACGAAAGGGTGGAAAAACATTCATTAAACTAAAAGCTTCTCAGTATCCTCTATATCCAATCAAGCCAGTCAAGGATAAGGACATCTCTGTATTCTGGTCTTAAAAGTTTTACAAGTTTTGAGAAGAAAAGATTTAGCCTTTGTATTTCTATGGGTGTTCAGATAAAACAGCATTTCATTGGAATATACAGATCTTTATTATTTTTGACAAAAGCTCAGCTCCTGTGCAAAACAGGAGGCTCAGGTTTCAGTTAGAATAGTGAAAGAAGAAAAATCTAACTTAATAATTCAAACCAGGGGCTTTAATTTAATTCTTTCACATCCCAGTGAGTTTTGTAGTTAGAAAGCTGTTGTCCTCTTCATAGTAAGTTTCTCTCAATATTTGCTGTTGGAAATATTTAGATGACTTTCTGTCTTTCTGTCTCTTTTTCTTATTATGTTCTTATAGGTAACTAGACACAAATTGGAGCATACCTTCCAAATTACAGTTCCTGTGGCATAAGTGAGTGTCAGAAACCCTGAGTGTTTGGTGGAAAGCCTTTAATTTCTCACACACTCTTCAGATGCTTCCTCCAAAAAAAGTTCTCAAATGGCACAATAAAAGTCTGCATATCTATTATGCGCATTTGTTTGTATGTTTGTTTTTATTAGCAAATTGTATGTTAGTAAAAATTAACACAATATTAACAATGAAGTTTGCATGATATACAATGACATTTTGGAGCAATGGCTGTGGAAAATAGACATTTCTCATTATTGCATTACCATGGAACATAGTAGCTATCTGTAAGCCATTACTGATACTATATATTTATACACAGCATCTCAAAATATTATTTTTTCACCATCTTAGTAGACTGTGTTCTAGTACTACCTCTATTGTGACTTGCACTCTTCCAACCCTTGTCTCTTCTCCCTATCTCATTTGTCTCTATTTTCTCCAAAACCCATTATTTCCAAGATCCTGTAGGTGGAATCTGGGTGCAAAATTCACAAGTCCATTTTCAAACTGGACCTCAGCCTGCTCTGCTAATCTGATGATTCAGAAAATAAATAAATAAATAAACAAATAAATAAATATATAGTCTTATAGTCCTCAGCAGCAGTAGGAATTCTCTGTGAAATAATCTCAGAGAAGGGTCCTACTTAAAACCTTCACCATTGTGCGAGGTGTCACCATAGCACTTGAGTGAAAAAGTGACCAAGACCAACTGATGCGGCATGGATGGATTTTAGTGGCATTGTTTTAAGAGTTTATTTGCACACCTTTTACGTGAATTTAAAGAACTATACCATGACACTTTGTAACAACATGTGATCATATTTAGACTCTCTAATCATCAGTAACAAAAGGATAGTGTTTGCCATTAGGAAATCTCAAATTTTCCTAATTGGTCTTAAAGGACATTGTTCATGACATTTCCCTGTATTTAGAGTAAACGGTTCCTCAGGTACCATGAGAGATATAGAAAACAAGAAGCAATGCGATGTACTAAATATTACTTATGCTGATTCAAAGGACAGAAAGCTTACACTTTCTACCAAAAAAAAAAAAAAAGGCTACATTTACAAACTTAAGTTTAAAACTTGATGCCATCCACCATTACATATAGGGATTCTTTTAAAATCTGTTTTCAAATGACAGTTGGCTTTCTTAATATCATGCTGATGCTTCCTTTAAAAGATTCTGGTATTGTTTATTATTGTCCAAAATAGCAAACTACTGTCACCAAAGGAAGCTGATAGCTCTCTGACCAAGGCATAGAGAATAGAAGTCTGTTGGGCTCTGCAGCATTTTGGTCAGACTTTAGTGGTTGCAATCCCTGTAATGACAGTGTCCCAAAGAAGTTCAGATCTGTCTTTGCAACAAGTTCCACCTCAGTCACACCTCAACATTCATTGGTTGTTGTTCTACACCAGCAAAATCCCTTTTTTCAATTCAGTGGGTTTGTATCAAATTCTGTTAGCCATAAATCCATCATTGTTTACAACTCCAGCCTGTGATGTGAAAACCAATATACCTAATATTTATCTTAGGATAAAAGGAATAGCTGCAAGCAATCATGATATCACTGGCTAGATAAGCCATCAAATCTGACCATATATATGCATGATGTTAGCCCATTACAAGTACAGAATAAAATGTGTTTGCTTGTATCAAAAAAATAGTTTACTCACCAGAGGCATGGTACACTGTAAGTGCAGTAACACAATACAGTCAGTTCGGTTAGTGTACCTCAGTTGCAACTTAGTTTTCAAGCCACAGTAGATGGAATACACTGATGAAACTAAAATCCAGTGAATAAGTGTTTTATTATTTTAATATGTGATGACCCAGTTATCAACAACGGCAGGGTTTTTATTTATTTTGTATTTACTACATTTAAAAATACTTAAGTACATACGTAACAAATTATTTCTATGTAATGAAGAAAAAGTAATCCAGAGTGGAAAATCCACTTTTATTCTGTATCTTATTAAAATATCAATATTAATTCATTTCTTACTGTTAGAATGGTTAATGTTTTCATTTTAAACCTACTGATTTTGTTTACTATTGGCTTAATAATTTCAGTCACTTACAGAAGTTTTTAGGAGTAACTGCTAACTAATGATTACTCTGCTAGGTACTCTGCTAACTATTAGATAACAACTCAGATAACATTCTAATCACCTGTAATCTCTAGTTTTGAATTTTAAGTTTCTGGCATATCTTATTAGCTTTTATAGTTTAAAACAAATATTATAAATTCAAGAAGGAAATACAGAAGATAAGGAAGTTAAAATAGAACAAATGAGATCAGAAAAGAGAATGGATGGGTGGGTTAACCCTTAGAACAATGAATGGGTGGGCTTGTCCCAATGGAATTGATAACGAATAATAATATATATATATATTTTTTTAATTAAGAAAGTCAAGTCACTAATGTTCTCAGTGCCCATTTTAGATCCAAGGTGCATATCTGGATCTACTGACATCAATAAAGTAAACTTGCGTCCATCAGTTTTAAATTACTTCCACTCTGTCAATCATCAGGATGAATCAAAACTGCCTTAAAGTCAATATACCTAGAAATAGTATTGAAGAACATTATTGGCATCACATTTCTCCATTATCATAAATATACGTTTCCCTGTGTTTTGGAAAACATCATGTCATTTTTAAATTTTATTTTCTTTTACATTAATAAAAGAAATAGCCTTATTTGTTTCTGCAGAAGGAGTGTAAGAACACAGAAAACAGGCTTGAGTTAGAACCAATCTATTCTATTTTTCAGATGGTGCCCAAATCATTTCTGCCAGATTCTTGTTTAATTTATTTGTTATTATAAACTTCTCACTCAGGAGGAGATTCTGCAGCATTCCCTTTCCATCCTAGGACTTCAGCACCATTACTATGTTTTTCTGGGAATGTTTTTCCCAGACCACCCTCAGCTGCACTTGGTGTAATTCAAGCCCATAAATTCTTTGCTTATGACTAGTCAGAAAGAGTTCATTTCCTTCCTCTTGATAGCATTTTTTTTTACATGTTGAAATAGTTTCTATGTTTTTCTTGCTAGATTTTTGTTTGATATGCTCCATTTCCTTCTTTGAAGTGTTTGTTTTTTTTTTTTTCTAAACTTCTAACCACTTTTTGTGCCTTCCTTTTGATGCTATCCTGGCTGCTCAGAACGTTTTTTAAAAGGGGGGGTTAAAAATGGCCCTTGAAGTACAGTTGAATAAAGCCAGAAGATTACTTCATGTCTTACTTACACATTCCAGCGAGATGCTTTGCTTTGGTTTTCAGATCATGCCTCACTTGATACATGCGTAGTTTATGAACCACTATCATCTGCATAGTCACTTACAGAACTTGCAGTCAGTCAGTTCCTTAGCCTAAAATATAATAACTTGCATTTATTTCTGTCAAAATAAAATCTGATTCAAACTAATCTAAATATGTTTTGAATTGTAATCCTTTCCATCAGGGTGTTGCTAAATAATAATAACCAGGTATGAACAAAACTGAAGCGTATAGACACATGGGTTAGGAAAATGGTGTCTAAGACATTGCATTTGTCATGTCCTCCACATTGTTCCTGTTTCAAATAATATACAAATAAATATGATTGTTGTATGTCCAACACAATGAATGAAAGTCTTGACAGTAAACACACCAAAGAGCACAGCCTTCTACTTTGATGATGACCCAGTAGCAACCCTCCTTTAACACTTTTCCACCTACTGGCTTTCTTGTCCACTGTATGTTTATAACTTTCAAGGGAAAAAATATCAACTGTTAATGAAGATATATGACATTTCCTTGCTGAGTTTTAGAAGGTGAGTTGGCCTAATGATGTCTCGTAACCATCAAACAGAGAGAATTAAATTATTTGAAGGTCTGTCCTCTACAGGCATTTTTGTGCGGTTGACTAACAGGTTGTGTCTATGAGGTCTACATAGGAGTTGTGGTCTTCAAGATCACAGGCTCCAAAGCCAGGGGTAGCCAACCTAAGAATGAACTGAATTTGGACTTTCATCCAATTACTAGATATAATTATTATATCTGTGTATGAATAATCTTTTCTCAAACCACAAATACTCTTGTGTATGCACGATTCATAATTATTTGGGGAACTACTGGCGCCATCAGCTTAGACAAGTAAATTGTCTGTTACTGATTGCAATGAACATTTTATATTTATAACATACTATGTGATCAACAAATATTTTTATATTTGTTTGTAGATGGAGGCTCCATTATTTCCTTTGAATTACACCTGAACTATTGTAACTGTAGTTCTTTTACGTTAATAATGAAGAAAACTTCCACTTATGATGTTCAGTGAACAAAGGAGTAGGGAGACCTTAGATGACACTGGTGTGAAATCTGGCAGGTTTCACAAAAATATTCAGAAGTCCCATTATGCTACATTTATTCAGCTCTGCTCCCAGATGGATGATCTGTTTGCAGTGCCATCCACAGAGTCACCATCTGCACCAGCTGTTCTTCCACACAGGAACCTTATTTCTGATTACAGTTCTGTTTGCAGTACTGTGTATATGTCAAGGCATCATTGTATGCACTAAAATTACTGACAATAAATGTAAGAAGAGTTAGAAATACAAGATGCAGTACTGAGGCAAGTAATCCAGGTCAGCTTTTGGTATGTGTCAGCAATGTAACCAGCCTTTAGTAAGAGATTAATTTGTCTTCAGGGAAACTGTTTCAGGTCCTACCAACAGAGAATAGTTCCCACTGCTGTAGGAAATCCGTGGCAATCATACTACAAATCATAAGTGAGAGTTCCTGTTTTAGCTTGATAAAGAACCTTTCTGCTTTTTTTTATGTGGTCAGTTTCTGGCATACTTAAAATGAATATTGAAAGAAATATTTTTAGTATTGAAGTATTTGATTAACTGATGATGCATATATGGATCTTATTTAAGAAAAGTCATTCTTTATGTCATCCTTAGAACTCATCAGTGGATATGCCATTTAGATATCGAGGCAAGAATGCCTTTAAAATCAACTACAAAAAATATTTTACCTTTTCAAAAACAAGGTAACAATCTTACCTGAAACACTAATAACAAATTTGAGAGCAGGCAGGAGCAAATTATAATTAAAATGTGTAATTTACCATAATGCTAACAGACATTTCAGGAAATGATGACAGTCTGTCAGAGATCATTTGGGAGTATATACAAATGCTAGAATCCGCCTAAAATGTAGAGTCAGCAGGCTCTGGAAGTTGTAATTTTCATGAACTCAAGGTGGCTTTATAAAATTGTCGAGCAGAAATTATCATGACATTTTTGCTTATTTTCAATAAACTTTTTGAGAGCAATCATTGAGTCTCATGCTACTTGAGGTAAAACAACAATCTCAAAAGCAAAAGGAAATTTCAAGAAATTATTCGTATTGTTACTGCACTGATGCATAAAACCTGTTCTGATAAGTCTTCTTCAGTTGTTTGCTATTCACCACTGTAAGAGAGGTCAACGATAATTTTGATCTTAGCCACCATGCCCAGATTAATTGCCCAGATAATTTTGATCTTAGTCACCATGCCCTTCAGCTCCAGTCTGATTCTTGACCCAGCTCTGCTCAGTTATGTTGATCTTGCACTTACTATTTCATATGAATCTTTAGCTTACACCTATCTCATTTTTTTCCTTCTAAGAAGAGCCTGCTGATATGTGACTTAAGGGAGGATATTTACACCTGGATGGGAAAGACACATTCACTGAAATCTGTCCTAAGTAATACACAGAATACATTATTTCTTATATTTTTAAAATTTCTTACTTTAAAGGTTTTATTAAGCCTGTGTCTGAGAATGGGCTTGGATGTATATGATGTAGTTGTGATATGACAGTTTGGCCTAGTCCTTATAATGTAGATAAATGTATGTAATACTAAAACCTTGCTCAAGAGATCTGCATTGACTAGTCTGATTTCACCTAAAGTGGCATAGCTCTCACTTCTGGTTTAAAGCAAAAACAAAAACAAAAACAACATGTAGTTATAATATTTTGTATTATTTCCCCAGGTTTGATTTAAAATTCATTCAAATTAGCCTTCATTTTCCACAACCTTCCTGTGTAGAAACCTTTAGAAATACATACAAGAGTTAAGTTTGAGATTCTCACATAATTGTAAGAGCTTGTTGGGTGTCACAGAAGAGGAACATGACTTGGAGTATAATTGTGTGAACTGAGGAGCTTTGAAATAAAAGGCTATATTGAAATGTGAGACTTTTTATTTTACACCTAGTGCTGATGTGTCAAATGGATATAGCATGTCAGAAACATTCAGTCCAAATGACATGACATTCCTAATTTGTTGTGACAGGCTTTCATTTGTTTTCTTGTTTGTTTTTGTTTTGTTTTATGTATCTATCTGTAAATACTTACAGACAGTATGCAAATGTTCCTTGGACAGGGAGAAAAACAGGGAATATTTTTAGAACAGCTGTTTCTTGTGAGCTGTCTATATATTCCAAAGTATTCATTATAAAATCATGTATCAAATCTTCACAGGTAAAAATGAGCAATTGCTGAAAATTCTCGGGGAAATTTGAGTAAAATTTAAAATCAGAGTGAAATCTGGTCCTCCAGATACCTTTGATGATATGACCCTAAATTTTCTATATCACTTAGCACACAACATTTAAGAGCAAAGGACTATTATTTCTTTTTGCACAAGGAATATAGCCTTAGGATTATTTTTTTTTTTTTTCTACAATGTTAAAAGTTAATATTCATTTAGGAAAATAAAAGTTGGCTGAACGTGCTAATGATCTATTTATACATTGTAACCAAATTTTATCTCTGTCTCTCATTTAAGGTCTATAAATTAACTCTGGGCAGAGTTGCCTGTTCACAGCTCTCCTCCAATTTTTTCTTCCAAAGTTAAGGCTGTGTGAGAAGAGAAGTCTCCAGGGAGACCTTATAGCATCTTTCTAGTATATAAAGGGGGCCTTCAGGAAAGCTGGGGAGGAACTTTTTGTCAGGGAGTGTAGTGATAGGACAAGGGGTAATGGTTTTAAACTAAAAGAGGGTAGATTTAGATCAGATATAAGGAAGAAATTCTTCACTATGACGGTAGTGAGGCACTGGAACAGGCTGCCCAGAGAAGCTCCATCCCTGGAAGTGTTCAAGGCCAGGCTGGGTGGGGTTTTGGGCTACGTGGTCTAGTGGAAGTGGTCCCTGCTCATGGGGGTGGGTGAGGTGGGGAATTAGATGGTCTTTAGGGTCCCTTCCAAGCCAAACCATTCTACGGCTATATGATTCTATGATAGAAATTTTCTGTTGCTTCTCTGTCAGGGCACAGGAGTAAAATAGAACAGGGACAAGTAAATTCAAGTTTGTTCCCAATTCTGACTTTCAAATATTATTGCCTTTGCATGATCCATATATTTGTTTTTCAAAGAAGCATTTGTCCCTTGTTTTGTCTCAGCTAGTATCCCTGTGAAAACACCAACATGAGGTTCTTCACCATGAGTTTCCAGGTCACTGGTTCCCTTCCGTAGAGATACTGTAGAACTACTTGAGGGTTGCCTGCCAATGTCAAATAGATAGACTCATAAAGATGTTTTGGTGTTCATTTTTATCCTGATCTAAATAGTGATTTATTATAACATAAGCAAACACAAATATGGCAACTACTGGTAGAGCTGTATCTTACCTAATATGTTAATGTAAGCATGGTTCCTGTCTACAATAATGTATGAGCTGCTTGCTAGCAAAGGCACAGCAATCTTTTTCAAAGCAGCTATTTAAGACCAGCTGCCACTTCCTATAAAGTGGTGTCCAGTTCATTTACTGAGTTCAGACATCCATCTATCAGTGTGTCTTTATGTAAGTCAGAAATTGCTAAATCTAGAAGCAAGTGCATTTTTGTTGTTCTTTGTGAGTGCTGCATGATGAGCTTGGGGACAGAAAGTCCCAAAGAGGAATATCCCAGCACTGGAAGTGGCATACGTGTAGGTTGTTAATAGAGCAATCTTGATTAATTCCTTCATACTTCTTGAAGACATTTTTTTGGCAGCACTCTGTGAGCATTATCTAGGAATTTCATCATTCTTGTGTTCATGCAATTGACCACTTTTGTAGTTACGCAGCCTTCATCTGAGCTAACATACTCATGAATTTATTAACACTAACAAAGACCTGAATTTGGCAAAGAGTGCAAGTATTTGCCTCAGTCCACTCCGGGTAAGCATATCCCATGCCTGCACACGTAATACTAGGCTATGCTAAATAGGAAGCCTTCAAGGCTCAAACCATGTGTGAGAACCGCTTTGCAGTTTATGGGTGTATTAATGAATAGTCCAAACACACTGGTGATATAGAGAATTTAAAATCTGTGAGGTGTAGGACATGAATGCTTCCACTGCCACATGGTACTGTTTATATTTCTTAACTGGATGCCGCAAGCTTTTGAAATATGAAAACAAAGAACATCAACAAGACATTTATGACATTTACTGGATTTACTAACCTTTTTTAGAAGTGGTTTTGAACAGGGAACAGCTTGGCCCCATGAGAAATGGGTATTATCTCAATATTTAGATATGAAAATATTTCAAAATGAATTTTTGTGTCCTCACTTGGTTGGGGAAATTTAGTTCAGAGCAACACCAGTCAGTCTGCTACTAGAGGGTATTCTTAAGAACAGTTATAGAGTTATACTATAAGAATACAGTACCTCCACTATTTAGGCTGAAGGTGTAGAGGTGCAGAGGAATTTTTGAGCATCATTCTATGGAACTAATTTGTTTATGTTTCATTTGAAGGGTAAATATTTCCTTTGTATGTAGCACCACAGACTTGAATGCTTACAGGATTCTGATTTCTGTTTCATGTGTTTCCATGTTTGTTTTTCAGACTATCAGTGCAGTTATACATGTGCAGTGTCTGGCTTTCTTTTTAATTCATCGTGATGTGTAGTTTTGAAATCAAGTATTATTAATAAGTTAAGCTATACAATATTATTAATAAGTTAAGCTATAGAAGATCTTAGAGGAGAATCCATTCTGTCATCTCATCTCATTTTATTTTATTTTTTAAATTATTTATCCCCATTAGTATTAGATATGATTTTAATCACCATAATTGTTTAGGGAAATAAGATGTTCTGAAACAAGTTAAAGACACACATTAAAGAATATTTTGCATCCAGATGTATGAAAGACACTAAATGAGAAATTGCAAAATAAACTAGAGAGTATCAAAAGGATTATTTTCATATATATACAGATTTGGAAAAAGGCAGAAGTACAAAACAAATAAATAATTTGAAAAATGTGTGAAAAATGTCTAAAGGTGATAATTCTCTATTTTGACTTAACATTCAGTGCAGATATTGTAATACACAAGATTTAATACACAGAGTCTCATGGGGAAGAGAAAAGATTTCCCTTATTCAGTTCAAACATAAGGGTCAGAAAGGCTTTCCTATTATAAAATATACAGTCTTTCAGGAGAATATATGCCTATTTATTTTTTTAATCAGAAGTTTTCTAGTTAATAAAAATATTGAAATTATCACATGCTGTCCAGCTATGTAGTAGGGGAAATCAGGACTTCATAAGGCAGATAAAATTATTGTGTCCACTGCTACGGACGAATGGCCAAGTTTAGATGATTAACACCTAAAAAGACCTGACTTTAGAGAATTTCCTCTGAAATTCCTGCTTTCTAGAACTCTGACCATATTTTTGGAAATTAGCCTACTATTTATGTGTTGAGGAATACAGGACAGCTCTCACATAAATAGAATTTATCTTGAAATATCTTGAATCCACCTATACATATCTCCAGTCATAATGTTGGATGTCTGGGCTGTTTGCAATGCTATATTCTCTTGTCTTGCAACTCTGTGATGAACTTTTCTCTTTCAGACTATTGCCTAACATCACACAGAGCATATGCATAATGCACATTAAGCTGGATATTGTTTAAGCTTTACGTTATCCATTTCCTTGCTCAGTTACTTTCAATTGTTGGTTTGCTACTTCTCTGCATTATTTAAATTCTTCACCATCACATGTTTCCCAGAGACTGCATCTCCCCTTCAAATGTCTCAGAACCAGATAAACCCATTTTACCACTTTTCTTATTTGCTCTTGGCGACCTCTGAATATCCGTTTCCCTAGTTTTCCGCCTAGACTCCCCAAAAGCGTGGCAGAAACATGCCTAAAGGAGCTTTTCTTTGGAGCATCAGATGCCCTCCTGTTGAAGCTGACCCAGAAATGAAGGTATCTAACACAAGAGTGATGGCAATGAAGCCTCATCCTTGGGGCTGACTAGAGGTGACACCTTGCCTCAGATGGCATGTGCAGCTGAGATGCTGAGTTCAACTGATGTAACCAAAACAATGTGGCCCTTTGTCTCAGAGCAGGATAAGTCTTTCCCTAGGTTAGTGCCTGACTGAATCTTCAGCCCAAATTTTCTTGCTCTGTGCCTCATGCCTTGGTACTTGTAGTTAGGTGATAGAGTGCTCCTGCTGCTTTGCAGGAGGATGCATCTTTATCAAATACTGAAAGGAATCCATTGTGTTTGCCTTTGTGCAGCACTGACATCTAATAGGTTGCTAATAGACTTGGTGAGTTAAAAGCTCTTGTATAAAGTGCTGCAGAAAGATTATTCTTCTGTATGTCAAACTGGAAAACATAGGGATGGGCTAGCATTACATGGATGCCTCTGTAAGCTGACTTTCCTGAACTACTGATTTTCTGAAATCACTTTTCATTAATTTGTAGCATTGTGCTTCATGCTCAATGTCTTTATCTTTCCTATCTTTATTTATTTTTCTTCCTTTTTGAATCTTAGTTTATGATTATCACAGTTTTTTGTGGCCAAAAATACAAAATTTAGTCACCTGTTCTTAAAGTGGTTCCTCTTTGCCAAAACCTACAACACATCCTTCTCTTTTGTTCTTCTGTAACTTTTTACTTTTTCCAGTCTATATATGAAACACTTCTGAAGAGGTATATAAAAGTATATATACCTTTTTATAACCGAAAATTAAAGTGCAAATCTCTAAAACATGAACATTCACAGAAGTTACTTGTTCACATTTTAATTTTACTGTCCTTAAAACGTTTATTTTTTAAAATGAAGATGGTAAGAAATTTTAGTTTACTGTTTATTAAATTCATAATGTGCTATCATTACTCAAAGCAACCCAATTGTGTCAGAAAAACCCACCCACAGTAAAAAGTGCATTTTTGGATTCCTTTAACATGCACTACATTCTGAGGTTTGGCTTGGTTTGCAGGTTCACTGGGTCAGATGTATCCAACTCCAAAACATACTTAACTTGTAGGACCATTGGTCTGGGGTTGTAGTTAGATGGAAAGTATCATAAAAAAAGCTAAGCACAGCAGAGTAAATCATTTGGCTTCTCTGCTGGAAAAGGCATTCAGCTAAGGGCACAGATAACACAAAAGAAGGGCAGAGAATAGAGCTGTAGATTGTTCTGAGTGTTTTCGTGTTTCATCTGCTTGTTTCTCTAGTGTTGTGCTTTGTGCATAAAAATCTCTTCTAGTTCACAAGTTCACAGTTTTATGGTATACCTCCCGTGTGTGTGTGCGTGTAAATATAACTCCTGTGTGATGAAATGGACACACAAAGCAAAAAAAAAAAAAAAAGCAAGTGAGTCACAGGGAACTGTCATGTCTCCATGTGTAAAAAGGCAGAGAACTGTCACTTTGTTTCTTGGATAATCTCATGTTGTTTTCTTAAGATAAAAATAATTCTCTGTTAGGTGTAGATGTAGGTGGCTGCCTCTTTCTGACTCAGTCACTTACTTCTCCCACCAGCGGGCAGGAATATCTCAGCAGACTGCAGTTTCATGAGGCCGATGACAGACACCTGGTTACACATGAGGATAAACTCAATGCTTTCTGTGAGAAATTAAAGGTAACCCAGAAATATTTAAAATAAGCCTTTCCTTGGGTAGTCTTGTTTGGCCTCATTAACATAATACGGTAATATTCTGACTCTGAGTTGATTCACAGTTGTGGCAAGGAAGAGTTAACAGAGCTCCTGTGTTACTGCATCAGCAGGGTGCCAGGTAGTTGGGGTGGCAAGTACATGGCATTTGGCATTTTCATGTTTTACAAAGGAGGACATATCACTGTGTACGAGAGCTTTTGAAATGTCCTCATGAAAACCTTTCTTTCAACCTAACTTTGTGAATCCGTGGCTGAGCACCACAGGGATATAAAAATCAATTTGGTGACTGTGGGAAAGCTTACAGCCTTCATCTACTCTACTCTGCTCTCCACTATAAGCTCTAAAACTTGGTCCTTGAGGGACAATACAGTAAATTTAATGTCTTATTCTGGGAGTGGTTGCAATAAATCATACTGATGACAGTATAATGCAAAAAAACACATCCGTTTGCACTGCCTAAGCTATATATTAGGTTTGTCTGCACTCAGAGCCTGTAGTAATGTAAAAGTAGAATAAGAAAACTGGAGATGGCAAAACTGTAAATTAACTGTTCCCATGCATGAGAAATTGCAAATACAAACAAACTGACAAAGTGCAAGAGAGTTGCTTCTGTTCATAAAGCCTGCTGCACTTCTGCTTTGCTCTATCCAGCAGCAAAGCCTATTGCTTTAACTGGCCATTATCTGGAAAACACGGTAAGGAACGAGAGCCTAGTTTGAAATGATTATAAACATTTCTATAAACAAATCTTTTGTTGATATTGACTTTGGGTAAAATGATGAAAATTATTTAATCCTTTTGACTTTGAGCTAATGAGCAATTACAGCTGTTTCTTTTTGTTAGTTTGTTTCTTTTCACTTTGTGTGGGAAGCTAATTTGCATTCAAAGTTCCAGTTCAAGATCATTTGAAAGGCAGGTTTTCCTCTTATACGAAATTAAATATGCCATGGACCTTTTCTTAACAAACAGGTTGAGAGTCTGTAATATACAGATCTCCAGATTTCATTTAGGAGGCAGTTGCATATAAAAGAATAAAAAATGAAAATTGAACCATTCTTTCTATGTAACTATATAGAATTTTTATTCTAAAATATTCTGGAGAGCTTTTGTTGAAGTTTTTTTTTTTTCTTTTTTTTTTTTTCAGGAAAAAAAGACAGCAGAGGAACTAGAGTTAAATGTGGAGACCTCTTCTACTTCAATTCTGATATGTTTAATTATTTTCTTATGAATGTAGCTATATTAATTGAAAAATAAGGAACTTGCATACTATCCCTTTTAACTGCAATACATGTAATATACAAACATATGTATACAACATTAAATTTATATAGTTCAATTCTTAATAATAATAATAATAATAATACCTAATAGATTTTTTCACAGGTTATCTAAGTAATATAAGAGAAGAAAATTTAATGTTTGCTACAGCAGATGATTAATTAAAACAATAAGCAGCTGTTAAGACAGTGTTAAGATATATGTAGAATTAGGAGAACCCAATATTTACATAGACCAAACTGTTTGAAAAATAAAATTAAGAACAAAATTTATGATCTGTAATAGTAACGTAATATGTTATATGTCTAATTTAGAAAGAAAAGAGAAAGGGCTGGAAGAAATTAAAGCTTAGAATATAATGAGGAAGCAGAATACCCATTCTGTAACATTGAAAACAATGGCCACTTACATCTACAAAATTTTGTATCTTCCAAGTATAAACAGCAAACTGTTGCCCAATGAAAATTTCAGAATAAGCAGTTCAGGTGTGGCAACTGTACTATAAGAAACCAGGATCCTGGGCTTGTCATTGTCATTCAAGAGCATCCTTTTTGTTCTGTTAGAAATGCATTAGTAGAACAGATATTCATGTGTTTCTTCTCTCAACATGGGCTTCTACTTGAAAATGTTTTTTCCATGGGTTTCATGAAGAAAATATGGAACAACTTAAAATATCAAAACATTAGAGTTGAAAAAACATCAGGCAGTTTATTACAAACTGCAAAACTTCCTTTTTAATAATTGTTCCATAGACAAAAAGGAACACATGCAGCGTTTTATTTTTCTGCAGTGCTGAATTTCACACAACGCATAAATGTTCTTAATTCATGAGTACTGAGAGAGCATTTTCTTGCCAAAGCTCCTCTGCTCCCCAGGAAGGTTTTCTCATATCCTGCCCTTTCTGGTTTCAAGTGTTTCAAGGAATGGCTGTATGGGGAGCCCTGTAGTTCCTGCTGACTCTGAAGTATTTAAGCCTTTTGGCAAGTGCTGGTTTTCCTTTTTTCTGATTCCCTTCTATTTCATAGATTTAGGAGTTGCCCATATGTCACCCAAAGTAGGGTTCTGAGCCCTCAAGTAGGGTGCCAAGCTAGGGCAGAAAGACACAGGACAACAGAGATAGTTTAGGTTGTTTATTTCTTTACTGATACAGATTATTACCTTCTGAGGCAGGACATGCTTGACTCATAATTAGGAATACCTCTGCTAAGACAGAAGGCAGCAGTAGTGAAACCTGATAGCTGGCACACATGGGCCAATAGTCAGCTGTTTTTCAGGGTCACCCTACTTGTCTTGATGCTGGGGGCTTACATCAAGTTTATAGTGTAAAGAAAGGCTAACATTGAAGATCTTCTTGATGGATTTTCAGCTGTCAGGATTTTGCATCTTCGCAGCTATCTTTTAGGGCAAGCCAAGCAGTGCCAGGGTGTTTAAGTCCTACCTCTCATTTTGACAGTCCCATGCTATTTTCAGATATGTACCTGGTCCCTTCTTATTCAAGACAGAGGATTAAAGCTACTCATCAGGAAAGGATGGGAAAGTTATCAGAGGGCATGCCAGCAGTCAGGCCTGGAGGCACAGCACAAGGGATGAAGTGTCTCTGTCCCTGCTTCTGCATGCCGGGAGCGGTGGGGGTGCTGCTGCTCAGACAGGGATAATTGCAGCCTGGCTGGGCTTGAGAACTTGAGTGGAAAAGAAGGGTAGGAATAGCATTCTGATTTTGGAAAAGAACAGCATAGCATGGAATGTTTTCACTAACATTGCCATTATAGAAATTTAGCACTTCCCAAATTAACAAATAAAGTGCTTTCCAATTACCCTTATATTTTCAATGATAACATAAATATGTGTGGCATTATGGACTATGAAATGTATTATGCTTATGTTTAGTCTTACTCTTAAGTAAGCTAGAAGTCACATTATACAAGTGAAATTACATTACTGATATTTTACTTGTTATTTTAATGTAGATACCTTCTATGACAGTATATTTCAGGTCACATGAAATATCTGTATCTGGAAATGGAAACACATTTAATTTGGCTTTTCAGTAGAAAAAATGAGTAATTATTTCTCACTGCAGGTAGACAACATATTAATGTTGAACTAAACATCAAAAGAAATTGCATCTAACATATATAAAAAACACCCCATATAACTGATATGGATGTGACATGGAGCTTCAGACCAGTGAAGAAAGAGCAAGATGTAGAAATATTTTAGCAAACTTATAAGATGGACCCCAAGTAAGGTGCAACCCCACATCAACATGAACATAGTGTTCCTCTTAGTGAAAGACTCCAGGTGTTGATGGCTCACCATACCACCCACCCACAACTGATTCCAGGGAAAGCAACCCCAGGGAAAGGACTAGCAACTAAGATGTGTGTGTATGACATTGCTAACTCTGTTACTATTCTTTCTTCTGCAAGAGTTAAATGTGGACTAGAACTTTTTCAGTTTCAACTATACTCTTTCTTTCTGTATGTAAAGTATGCTTCCTGCTTGACCCTAGATTAGATTTGAACACAACTGTACACGCTGAATTCAAGGAATTTCCTTTACACATTCTTTTCTGCTTCATAAATTTGGTCTTAAATAAGCAGTGAGGTATTATTCTCTAGTCATCCTTTGTTTCCAGCATGACTATCTGGTCTGTAATATTTCATTGTTGTTGAAACATTATATTTAGCACTAGATCCTCCACAGCCCAGCCATAACTGTTAAATTATAAAAAGCAAAAGAATCATTTAACACTTACCAAGTATTACTGCTGATGACCCTAGGCGCTAAGTCCCATTTGTGAGGTAGTACACAAATATGAACAAACTCTGCCCATACTCTGAGTTTTGAATTTACAGTTTTTGAATGGATCGACATTTCATGTGAAATAACTCTATTTCACCAAAAGGGTTAAACCTATTTCTGACTCTAAGTTATTATTGCAATAGTGTTGTTTCTGGGCCCTAAGGATTGTCTTAGTCTGTCCTTCCCCAAAGTTGCTGCTTTGGGTGTTGCAATGGTTGCCGCTGTCTGATTCAGCCATGTAGCTATGATATGGGCCATATCTTTGTTGCTTGGATACAAATATCTCCCCTCTCCTCCTCCCTTTCCCCTCCCCCCCCCCCCTTTTTTTTTTCCTAAATATAGCTACAAATGACCAAATGTTAGTGGACTGAATATTTAGCAATTTCAATGAAATTGATTGGAGCAAGGAAATCAGCTATACTTCAGTTTTCACACAGCTTATTCATGATACTAGACATGGAATGTGTATGGAATGTCTCTCTTGGAGACCGTGCTAAATTTCCAATTCCCAAAAGCATATATGTTTGCCTTTAAGAGGCAAATAAACTCAGCAAAGTCATTGTATGCAAGATTAGAACCTATGATTCTACAAAAGAGTAATTGTTTAAACTGTCTGCTGCTATCCCTAAATTTACAGGAGATTTGAAAGGGTCTATTGATTCTCTGACAGAACAATGGATGTCCTGTACTTAACTCCTTAATTGATTTTAATGATCCTGATGGACATCAGCCAAAGAGTTGGAACAAGTTATAAGGTCAAACCAAAACATTCCTTTTGTACATTTCCTCAATCAAATCTTCGTATGTCATAAGTTAATTTGAAAAGGAAAATGATCAACTATAGCACTTCATAATTAGAGACACACATGCAGAAAAGTTAATGAGAGGTATCTGAGATTTTCCATGCTCCATGGAGGCTTGTAGTAGAAGACACCGAATGATTTGTTTTGTGCCATATTGCACACAGAATTTTCTTCAGCATAAAAGAAAATGCACTCACATTCATTGTATGGGGGATTTATTTTGGTCAGTGTATAATTAAATGTTTCATCTGTGACACAGTTCTAGGAAACAAAAGATACTTCATACTTCACACCCTTCTGTTTTCCTGTTTTTCCTCCTTCATTCCCAACCCTGGTAAGCACATCAGAAGAGACTGAGTTTGAAGGAGCCAGTGCACACCCCATGAGGAAAGGGCTGAATTGCAGCCCAGATTAGTAGGGGTGCAGGACTGCCTGTAGAGCACCATTGAAGACTCAGCAACCTTCTGCTCAGGCATGGATGTGCTCTCTGGCTTGAGTACAAAATTATATCACTGACCTGTGCCTCAAGAGAAGTTCAGAGGAAATATTTCTGCTCTGCTTTTCTCCCTTCCTCCCCATTTCTCTGTCCCTTCCCATTAATTGTCCCTTTCCATTCCCTTCTTATCATGCTTTTATCAATAATTAAAGTATTTATAGTGAAGTGCAAACACTGAAGTAAAGTCAACCGGAATCTTTAAACCAATAGCACTACTCTCCCTCATGAGTCACCTTGGTTCAGGCACCTTTTACCACATGTAAAGATACTTTGCAAGCACGGAGAGAGTGCAGAATTTATTGGGTAACACAAACAATAGGTGGCCAGGACCAACACAGTGCCATGCTAAGCACTAATATGTTCCTCAGGCCTTACAAAAGACTTCTGCAAGTAGCTATCAGTCAGAACGGATGAGCCTCCCCTGCAGCCCTGAGCAGGCTGAGACTTGGTCTTGTTGAGTTACCCTCATTTGGTTCCCTTTTTGGATTTTTTTTTTAATTTTATTTTTTTTACCACCACTTTTTGTTGTTGTGTCGTTGTTGTTGTTGTTGTTTGTTTTTTGACTTATTCTTGACAAGGGTTTTATACAGAATCCTTGAGTGGGTAACTGTTACAGAGCCAGCAGCTGCCTGACTTCCCAATCATTGAGTGGCTCTAGCTCCAGCACTTTCTAACACTACCTGTTTTCTTAGGCTGATCTCAGGTCCCACAACAGTGTTGTTTTAACAAGTTTAGCCAGCACAGCTGCTTTCCTGGGCCCAGAGTTACATATACACCATGATTTGGCCCCTTTCTTACATTATATGACCTGGTTCCAAACATTTGGAAGGCAAACTCAGTGTTAGGATTTATCCTCTCCTATAGGACATTCAGACTGCTTTTGTACCTGTTGGAGAGAGGAGACACCCCTGGGAGGAGGAGTAGGTGGTCAGGCCAGTGCATAGCTGCCACAGTAGTCTTTACTGGATCTTTGTGGCCGGCAAGGTTCCTTCAAGCATCATGGATAGCACGTATTCTGTCATCTTTGGGACTGTATCACTGATTTTTTTTGGGGGGGTGGGGGTGGGGAAAGAACGTAGCAAACAATTTCAGTGAGTTCCTGTTACTGGTGACCCTACCTGTAAAATTCTGTGAAGAGAGCCCTTGTCATATCCATTTCTATTTATGTGGTAAAACACAGAATAAAAATTTAAACACCAGATCTCAAGCTGTTGTAACTCCAGAGGTTTACTGGTGTCACAAAAATCTACATCAGCCTGGGGACTTCAATCTAATAAATTTAGTGTTTTTAAAATGGTTTCTTAAAGTTAGACAAAATGAATTTTCTGTATGACCTTGTTAACAACAAAACTGTCTTGTTTTCTAAAAGGAAGCACTTGTACTTCCACAAATGAAAGAGTAGGGGTTGTTCAGTCTAGAGAAAAGAAAGCTCCAGGGAGACCTTATAGCATACTTACAGTACTTAAAGGGGGCCTACAGGAAAGATGAGGAGGGACTCTATCAGAGGGTGTAGTGATAGGCCAAGGAATAATGGCTTTAAACTGAAAAAGGGTAGATTTAGATTAGACTTTTGTAAGAAATCTTTCACTCAGAGGGTGGTGAGGCACCAGAACAAGTGGCCCAGCGAAGCTGTGGATGCCCCATCCCTGGAAGTGTTCGAGACTGGGCTGGATGGGGCTTTGGGCAACCTGGTCTGGTGGGAGATGTCCTTGGACAGGGGGTTGGAAATAGATGTTCCCAAAGGTCCCTTCCAACTCAAACCATTCTATAATTCCATGATTCTAACAAATCTTGACCTTTTTCTCTAGCTCATTTTTTGTTTTAACAGTTTCAAGGTTACTCTTATCTCCACATGCAACTTCATATACTCCTCCAGTCTACTGGATAAAACATCACTGCAACCCTGTGAGTTGACCTTGTCTTGCAAATGAGGTACAACTGTTCAGCAGTTTAGAAAACTAATTTGTAAAATATAAACACAAATTAGGCTATGTATAATAGAAATTTTTTTGGACAAAGTGTATAATGATTACAGAAAGTTCTTTCGATAAAGACAAAAACATGAGACATGACATTCCTTTTTATATTAGATATTATAAATATATGTATATTTTATGTTAAATAAGTATTTTAAGATCCTAAAATGTATGTAAGTAAGAACCAAGTTGAAAGTCTGGACAAAAAAGCTATGGCAGAAATTAGCTAACATAAAACTGATAGTTCAAATTAATAATTTCAGGACTCTTTGCACCTCAAAATAGTTATAATAGTGTCAATTTATTTGATGATGAAGATATTATAAGTCAAACAAATTGGATAATCTCATAAAGGAGCAACAAACACTCTTAAGGAAGGCTACCTCAGTGGTCAGCCTTTTATTAACAGACATTGGTGTCTTATGTTATTTTTAATTATAGAATTTGTACTTTAGCATCCACCTTTCCCCTAAGAAGACACCTCTGTCATCCTTCTCCTCATCATGGGATTGAGCTTTTCCTTCTCTACAAGAGAACCTGGGCTGTAGGATGGAGTTTCCTTCATGCTGCACAGACTGGGCAGAGCTGTGAGCTGGTGGGGACCATGCCCACCCCAAATTACTGTGAAAAACTCTCATGAAGAAGAGTGTTTTGCTCCCTTGCAAACTTGTTTCAGCCAATGCTGCTGGGAACTTTGGAGAATTCATACAGATTTATGTGGATTATGTCACAGGACCCGTGTCTCTTTTACAGAGTGTAGTGTTTGTATAGTTTTTGCACAGGAAAAAGTTAACCAGAATTATTCATTGCAGTATGAACACCAACATTTTCTGGTCTACTTTCATTCTGGAAAGTAGACAAATAATTGTATCTAAAATTGTCCAAAAGTGTTACACTTGCAACAGTGCTATACTATGGAAAAATTAACACAAACACTTAAAAGTTCTAATGAAATGGAGATGCACTTGAGCAGTGAGTGTCATAATGGGATATCTCTAAGAATCACAACAAATGCTATTTTCTTTGTCTTTTTAGTTACTACCTACTGTTCTGTGGAAATATTATAACCACAGCTGGGTATGATAATGAACATTAATTAGCTCTTTGATCTTCATATCACTGAAGTCTTGCAATAAGGAAAGAGACTTTCTTAACAGTGTGAAGAAAATAGCAGGTTGATCTGAGAATGATAAAAAAATTATCAAGGCAAACCATTCTGGTGAAGTGAACTTTCAAAACTTTAAGTATCTTTTTTTTACTTTTACTAATTAGTTGTCTTGATTCTTGTAAATATTTTTATTTTGTTTTATAAATGGTACTTTTGTAAGTAATACTAAATCTTTAAAATACTCCATGATTCTAATGCAGAGAAAGGAAGAGTTTTAAGCAACCATACAAATCATTTTGACAGGTGAAGAAAGAAGTTCTGTCCAATACTGTTGTACCACATATATCAGAGGTAGAGAATAAAAAGAAGGTTAAAAAAAAAAAAAACAAAAAAACAAAGAAAGTATGTAAAGGGAACATGAAGATAATAAATATATTCTCTTGGTTCTAATCATACCTCAGACACAGATTCTACTGCTAAGTTATTGAAAAAAAGAGTAATAGAGGTTGGATGTGATCTCTGGAGTTCATTTGATCCAATCCCCTGCCCAAAACAGGACCACGTGAAAAGTTAGATGGGTTTACTTGCCCTTTACCAGCTGAATTTTTAATATCTCCAATGTGGGAAATAAAAAAATAAAAAAATAAAAAAATAAGCAAGCTTTGGAGGACCAGTTTGACCATTACTGAGATTTTTTTTTCTTTCATCTAGTTAGAATTTTCTCTGCTGCAGTTTGTGTCTGCTGCCTCTCAGATTTTATGAGTGCACCTCTAAGAAATGTCTCATTCCACTTTCTCTATAACCGCTCATGAAGTAGTAGAAGAAATCAAAAATATATCCCCCTTCCATCCCTTTTTCAAGTTTAGCTTGTCATAGTCTTTTAGTATTTTTCTCAAAAGTCATTTGCTCCAAAATCTTTTAGAAAATGTTGGGAAATATCACAGATGCTGTATGGAGATGTCATATCAAATACTTACTGGGTAAGGTAAAATAGATAGATTTATTACATTTTTTTTCCCTACCTTTCAACACTTTTTCATTCCTGCCCATGGTAGGTGGGTTGGAATTAGGTGATCTTTAAGGTCCCTTGCAAACCAAGCCATTCTATGATTCTATGATTCATGCTTTGCTACCTATATTACTTCAGAACAGCTTTATAAGTATTATTTCAGGAAAGAAGATGACTGAAAAAAGCCCCCCCTTTTTAACAAGGAAAACAAAAAGGCAAGAGAAGGTATCAGAACCTCTGTAGAGATTTGCTGAAGGTGAACGTCAATTCAGATCCAAATTCTCTGTCTGGCTGCCCCAGATTCAGGTTCACATATCCTTAGCTTGAATGCTTAATGCATTTCTTATCTTTAACCAAGTCTCCCGAAGCAGAAAAATCAAAGAAATATTTCAGAGAAAGCTTTCCAAACACTTATTTAGTTCTAAGCAGTCTGCTTTTAAAATTTGCTTTTCCAACTGGCTAGAAGAAAGGTGAGAAGACAAAATGAACAGCGTAATTTGGAAGCTGAAAGCAGCTTCCAAAGCAGTCTGGCACTGAATGCAACCTGAAACAAGTGTACACTGCTTGCTAGATAAGAGTTTAGCTTCAAGGCCTCTTATACTGCCTAATGTGAAATGTGTGAGTTGTCCTGGGAATTGGAGCTGGGTCCAGAACCCCCTCCCAGTTGGAAATTTATTGCTACAGGAGCCGCAGGTCAGCAATTTTCACCATGTGGAGTAAATGACCCCCTAGGACTGCAGATTAAAGGACAGCTGGTTACTACTACAAAAGAAACAGGAAAAAACATGAAGCCTCTGCACTTGGAAATGTGAAGTTAAGTTTGCAATGGGTTTTATTAGCTTTTGTCAGAAATGTAAATATGCCCTTTGCAGTAAAACAAAACAAAACAACAACAAAAATAACCTTAAAACGTATTCAGAAGGTTTGAAAAGGAGTTTTGAGTCCTGCAAAGTGCACACAACTTTACTTAGACAAAATAACAAGATGGTGGTATGGTTAAAATTTCCTCCAGTTGCCCTGAGTCCATTGTGTGAAACATGAGGTGCCCCCTCATGGTGATCAAAAGGGACATTTTCAGTCCAAGTCTCAATCTCAACTTTCATGCCTTGCACTGTAAATGTTTATTTTTCTGCCACTATACACACCACTTAATACTGGAACAGGCTGAAACATTCATAACCTACAGGTCTAGAATTCTGGAGACGTTTAAAAGCCTTGATCTTTAGGACGTGTTTATATTGAAATGTGTCAGTTATATAGCCACGTGAATGTGTATTTCCAGTAAAATCAAAAACACTCTGTCAACATCACCTGAAACCCAACACAGAGCACAAAATCTACCTGTTATGAACAGCAGAAGATTTAGGTTCAAAATGGTCATCTCTGAAGAAAGCATACGAAATAGAATGGCAAATTCAGGCACATAAAGAGTGTATGAACATACCGGAGTTACTGCTTTTCCTCAGGAACACACCCTGAGGGAGTCATATGGCATTTGGCAACATTAATTGGCTTATTCAGTGAAGTATTTCCAGCATTAAAGCCTTTAGGTTTTACTACTACTCATTAGTTGGGTTTATTTTTGTATTCCAATGAGGACTACAGTGCTGTTATCCTGACTACTAAATGTGTGAGAGATTTTCAGTGAAACAGCTTCCAGTCTTTTTCATAGCCAGTAAAAATCCCTGCCAGGTGTGACAGTAAGGATACAACATGGATTACTTCACAGCAATAGAAATGCAGATTTGAGTGCTATGACCAGATGACAACGTCATAAATAGCTCTTTCTCATTACACCTGCAAATCAGCTATTTATGGTAGTATTCCAAAGTTTGGCTCATCCTTAATCACAAAGAAATTGGCCTCTTCTTGTTTTGTTCCCTATGCCCGATCTTGAAGTTCAGGTTCAGTAGATGCTGGCTTTCTGTTTCTAGTGACTATCTGTGCTTATACCTATGTATCAAAGGTAGGAGAAAAGCTGTAAAACCAGGTAGGTACACAAGAATGTTATTCCAGAGTTTGGCATTTAGAGAACTGGAAATCTAAATCAATGACAACACCAGAATTTGTAGCAAAAATGTGTTTTTCCTTTTAAAGCAGCTCTCACTCATTGTTTAAATGTCAATTTCTATTCACTAATAACAACTCAGCATAAGTCTTTATGCTCAAGAGTTTTGTAACTTTAACAAATCTGAAAGCAATGCATGCAATATATCATGTTCATATGCAGAAACAGACAAGTTTTAAAATTTTAAGTTGCATTCTGAATCTTTCTTACAGCTAAGCCATTATTTATTATTCATCAAATGTTACCTTCTCCTGAAATCTAAAGTCTATCTTCTGCTTGGAGCAAAGCTGTGCACCTAGCAAATGAAAGATTAACAACCTTTTATTTTTTCTGCTGCTTGAATATTCATGTGCAGGTTTCCTTTCGTTTGACAACAACCATAATACCCATTAAGAGTCATTTAATTTTATTAATTGTATTAATTATTATTAACACTTTCTGATATGCATACATCAGGTCTTAATGAGATGGTAGAATAGAAACAAGAAAGGTTTCCCACAAATATATAAGAGAAAAATATTGCAAGATAGAACATAGATTGTTTACTAGAGGAAGATAATTAAATTATATTCCTGGAAAAAAAATAATAGTAGAAATGCTCTGCTAAGAGGGAAAAAAAAGTACTTAAATATGGGATGTGCAGGCAGGCTACCTGATCTCTCTATGCCATTAAGGAGGTTAGCTACTGTCCTGGTTTCAGGTAGGACAGAGTTAATTTTCCCCCTAGTAGATGGCAGGGTGCTATGTTTTGGATTAGAATGAGAAGAGCGCTGATAACATGCTGATGTTTTAATTGTTGTAGAGCAGTGCTTACACCAAGCCAAGGACTTTTCAGCTTCTCGCTCTGTCCTGCTAGCGAGCAGGCTAGGGATGCAGCAGGAGCTGGGAGGGGACAGACCCAGGACAGCTGACCCAAACTGGCCAAAGGGGTATTCCATACCATCTGACGTCATGCTGAACAATATATAGGGGTGGCTAGCCGGGGTGGAGGGGGGGCCGGCTGCTCGGGGATAGGCTGGGCATCGGTCAACGGGTGGTGAGCAATTGCATAGTGCATCACTTATTTCGTACACATTATTACTATTAATACTATTATTGTTATTATTATTATTATTATTGTTATTCTTTTCCCTGTCTTAATAAACTGTCTTTATCTCAACTCACAGACTTCACTTTCCCGTTTCTCTCCCCCATCCCGGAGAGGGAGGGGGGAGGGTGAGCGAATGTCTGTGTGGTGTTTGGCTGCCAGCCGGGCTAAACCACAACAGCTACCATGTCAATTACTGTATCACAAAGCAGAATTTTTACAACTCAGAAAGAAAACTGATGAGGAAGTAAATACAGCACCAAAATCTAAAACCAGGTATTGATTACTTAATGAACTTTATGTATGACTCAATAGTCAAGGAATAAATGTGCACACATACATTGCACATTAACTTTTGTTTGGTGTTAAAAAAGCTATAAACAGCAAGTTTTGAATACTATTTTAGAACACATTTTACAGTGAAGTGTCATTTTATTGGTATCATCTGCAAATTTGCTGAGGGTGCACTTGATCCCACTGTCTGTGTCTTTGATGAAGATATTAAACAGTACCAGTCCCAGGACAAACCCCTGAGGTACACCACTTGTCACCGGCCTCCACTTGGACATAGGGCTAATGATCACCACTCTCTGGGTGCGACCTTCAAGCCAACTCCTTATCCACTGAATGGTCCACCCATCAGATCCATATCTCTCCAATTTGGAAACCAGGAAGTCATGTGGGACTGTGTCAAAGGCCTTGCAGAAGTCCAGGTAGATGATAAAAACCGGTCTGCCTTTGTCAACTGATGCAGTCACTCCATTGTGGAAAACCACCAGATTGGTCAGGCATGATTTATCCCTTGGTGAAGCCATGCTGGCTGTCTTGGATCACCTCTTTGTCTTGCATGTGCTTTGACATTGCTTCCAGAAGGATTTTTTCCATAATCTTTCCAGGCACAGAGGTGAGGCTCACTGTTCTGTAGTTCCCTGGGTCCTCCTTTCTTCTCTTTTTAAAAATGAGAATGATGTTTCCCTTTTTCCAGTCACCATGGACTTCGCCTGACTGCCAGGACTTTTCAAATAGGATGGAGAGAGTCTTGGCAACTACATCAGCCAATTCCTTCAGGACCCTGAGATGCAGGCCCCATAGACTTGTACTTGTTTAGTTTCATCGGGTGGTCTCAAACCTGCTGTTTACTTACAGTGGGTGGGACTTTTCTCCCCCAGCTTTCACCTGTGGGTTCAGGGAAATAAAAGACTTGGGAAGTCTGACTGACAGTAAAGACTGAGGCAAAGAAGTTGTTGAGTACCTCAGCCTTCTCTACGTCTGTCGTTACTTGTTCATCCTTCTCATCCATCGGAGGTGGTACTCTCTCCTTGGACTTTCTTTTCTGACCAATGTACCTATAGAATCCCTTCCTGTTATTCTTTGCATCCCTTTCCAAGCTCAGTTCCATCCCTGCCTTGGCTATCCTTATCCCATCCCTGCACATCTGAACTGTATCCCTGTACTCTTCCCAGGCCACGTGTCCCTGCTTCCACTGCCTGTGCATTTCCTTCTTGTGCCTCAGTTTGACCAGCAGATTCTTGCTCAGCCAACCCTTGCTCAGCAGGGGTATCTACCCTCCCTGCCCACTTTTTGTGCAGGGGGTTGGAGAGTTCTTGTGCTCTAAGGAAAACATCCTTAAAGAGAAAGTATAGGTCTTCCTAAAAAATGCATATTAAACGATAATTAAAGACGACCTATTGAGCCATGAAGAGATATTACAGGGGTTAATGTATTTTGTAATCTTAACATGTCCACTTTTATTTAAAAAAAAAATTATAAACATTCAATAATCTTAGCATTATTTTTAACTGAGAGTTAAAATGCAAAAGGGCAAAAACAATAAAAAAGGTTTTGGGAGATTAGAAATACAGATAAATAATACCTTGATAATTCTTGAAAATGTTATTGCATTATGGAAGAAAACTTCCAATAAGCTTTCAGTAAAAGGTGAAGTAAAAAGTGAAGAAAAAAAGATGAAAGTAATTCTATGATAATTCAAGTGAAAATGAAGTGCAGGTTGCCATTCAGGGCAAATTGTACTGCAGACTGGTTCGGAGAGATTTAATTTTGATGTTCATGTGGGGAATCACCACATGAGATCATTTCAGTAAAAACATAGATTACTGTTTTCTGTTCAGAACACAGCAGAGAAAAGTAATCATTATTTTTACACTTTAAGAAATAGATCAGATAATAAAATATCTGGAGAGATTTTTTGAAATCAAAAACTGAGAGATACACTTCAAATAACCTGTCTGAGAATTAAACGTGATAATAACAGAAGACAGAGAGTTTCAAGCTAGAAGAATGGGCATCTTGATAAGTTTAAGAAGGCAAAGTGTACCTTTGGTACTGGTTGTCATGGTTAGCCTTGATGATCTTAAAAGTCTTTTCCAATATAAATGATTCTATGATTCTACTGAGAATATTCCCTGATAGTCATTAGTTGAGATACAGCCTTCAGAAAAAGTCTTGGATTCAGCTCAGATTTGGATATTCAACATTTTACATTAAAACATATGTTTTTTTACTATATTCTATCCCAGTCTAGCCAAGATGAGAATGGGGTGAACTGAGGGCAATTTTTGTCTCCCCATGTCTGTGAAAATATGAAAATATGAGAATTGAACATGCTTGAGTATTTTGTCTATTCAATTTTTATATGACCATATCCTAAGCAGTGTTTTGCTATGTCTCTTGATAGCTCTTTAGCAATTTGTTATATTCAATTTATTCTGCTCTCCTTCCATTGAAGACCCCATTGTCTGTGCCCTTTCATATACGTTTAATTTCAGCACCAGAAAATAATCTGTTACGTGATTTTGCATTATAAGCAGTTCTCATCAACGCAGAAGGTAGATGAGGATAAAGATATTCCAAAGGGCTTCCTCAAGTGGAATGAATATATTGCATGGAACTAATGCAGCTCCCTTACTTTAATATACAAGGCCTTTTTAGAACCTTAAGTCAGATTACGCAAAATCTCATTTGATTAAAGATCACGTTTTGAGAATCTGTGTTTCAGGTTCAAATGAAAGCAAAAAACACTATAAATCTGTGCCTAAGCCCTGATTCTGTAAACATTTGTTTAGAAGTACTGACTAAAACCCAAAACATGCAATAAGAAATTCTACTGGTTCCCCTGTTTTAGACTCTGTCTCTAAAGACAGCCCTTTACTGATGTTGCAAGGACAATGTGAGGATACTTCACATGTTAAATCTGCAGAAGAGGAGAAGCCCTGAAATGTCTCCTTTTCCTCTAGAATGAGTGAGAAAACCCATCCATCTTTCTGTGCTTCAGCCTGGGCATGTGGGTGGCAGTCTCAAACCCTGGAATTATTCAGAGCATCCTCAGTGGAATCTCCTGGGTGAAGTTTCATGTCCTGCTTCACAGAGAGGATCTGTTGTGAGCCACTGTTGGGAGGCACCTTTCAGGGGAGACAGCTTTGCCCAATGCAGCTGTAGCAAGGGGAAGAGAAGCTATGAACAGACCCTGAAAATCTCCTGGGGCATTTGGACCTCCCACCCCTCCCACACCAACACTGAGACCGCAATAGAAAAGCTGCATTGCCAGCAGAGAGTCTCGAGCTGATTGTGACAGCCTACCCGCAGCCCAGCTAACCCCCTGTCTCCCCAGAACTAGCAGAATCTCATGGGCCCCATCCCATGGACAGCCCTGACCCTCTGTTCCCAGACAGTCTGCCTGGGAGATGGAGGTGTCTGGCTCACATAAGCTTATTTTGCTCTTCCTGTCTCCTTCTGCTTTCCTCTGAAGAGTCTTTAAATACACACACACACACACACACACACACACACACACATTCATCCCACCACTCCCATCAGTTCCTTCATGTACATATAGGTTCCTACACAAGTCCTGTGTAGTGCTCCTCTAGCGCAGGAAACAGCAGCGAGAACTCAAGTGACAGGACTCTGATATTTCTTGGGCAAACCCCAATCCAGGCTGTTTCACTACTACTTGTTGTTCCCTGCTTTTTTTTTCTTTTTTTTTTTTTCTTTTTTTTTCTGTGAATCTTAAATCAGCTGCACTGTAAGAACACATATGGCCTGAGAAGTATACTGTATTCTTACAAAATTGAGTTTTTTCAAATTTGTCACAAATTAAGGCAATAGCTACCTTTGTATGCCTACTTGAAGTTGAAAAGATCATCACTTTTGGTGTCCTTTCACAACATTAAGTGTTTCCTCTTTAATTGTTCAGCTCATAGAAGTAGAGACAGAAGACGAGTAGAGACATGATATTTTAAAAAACTAAAATTAGAGCATTTTAAATTTTAAAGTTAACCTAGGAATAGCCAAAAGCTCTTATTTCTTCTGTGTTTCAAAAATAGCTACTGTCAAATGTTGTGAAGTAATATATGAATCATACTGCTGTTTCAAAAAACTAATAATTTTTCATCCTTAAAATATCATTCTTTTCCTGTGTTCACTGTCTTCTACACCCCCATAGAACACAAAACAAAACAAAACAACAACAACAACAACAAAAACAACAACAAACAATTTAACTGACTAACAGCACTGCCAATGGAGAAAGAGGCTAGAACCTCTGAGCCCAATATGGCATTTCAGCCAGTGATTAATATTAAGCTGGAATAAATCAATTCCAAAAAAGTTGCTCTGTTAATTTCATGTATTAATATGTGAAATAATTGGTTGCTATACATTTTTCTTTAAAGTCTGAAATTCTTGATTCAATGCAGTGTTAACAGGGGAGCACAAAGTGAAAGAAACATTTGTCTTTATGAAGGAAGCAAGGGTTTTGATTAAACACATGGGACCAAAGTATCCTGTGTTTTATTTCTGAGTTTTCCTTTTTGGGGGGAGAGTCTGTACTGCACCTCTTAGGTTCACTTCATCAAAGTCATTTTCCAGACCTTTGCCTGTCCTTCAGAGGAATAACAATGAAGTGAATGCTACCTTCCTGCTTCTGAGCCAAACATTGCAATTTCTAGTATAAACAGATTCAACATTTTTGCTGATTTGGTTCACTTATGTTTCTATGAGTGGCAACAGTACATCTTTGACAATTTAAATGTAAAATTTGACAAAGATAATTCAGAAGAGAAATATGCTAATTATTTGCCATAACCTGTGGACAATATGTCAGTGATGATGCCTTATCAACCTCTTACAGCATTTTTTTTTAAGATTTGGTCTCATAGCTTAGGGAGAAAGTTCTGGCACTGTTATAAATCTTAGAATAACTTATCCTAGGGCACACATGACAAATAGATACAATCAAGTACATACATGTCTAGAATAGGACTCACTGTACAAGCCAAGCCAAAAGCAAAAAAGAACAAAAATTACACTTCCTTATTGTAAATTTAAAAGACTGTGTAAAATGCCTGGGGAGATGAAGCTGGGTATCCACTGGGTACCAGAATGATCATGTCCCCAGAAACAGCTCTTGAAGCAGTAGACAGGAGCTACCTATCTGTAGCCAAGAAATGTAAAACTTATGTCTTTCTTAAAATGTCAATAGCAAACTCCCTGCAATTTAAAAAAAGCCTGAATTTCACTTCTAATTTATTCCCACCTTGTGCAAGAACTTCTGGTTTCAAATTTAAGTCATTATCTCTGACTTTTACTTCTAACCATAAACAAATACAATAATGATTTTTAACTTTGTAAATTTACTTTTGGTTTAAAAAATGGCAAGTGTCAGATGTTTATCATTATCCAAATAGGTATGTATGGTCAAAAAAAGTATTGATTATAATTCCAATATTTTAGTACTATTACATTTACAAAAAAGAACCTACTATTATGTGCATATTTTGAAATATAAGATTATATATATATAATATAAATAAAAGTATATATATATTTATATATATTTACATTTATATTTATATATTTATATTTATATATTTATTTTTATATTTATATAAATTTATATTTATATATTTATTTATATATATATTTATATATTATATTATATTATATTATTGATATATATATTATATATATTTATATATTTATATATATATATATTATATATATATATAAAAATTGAAAATGAATCTTCTTGGTGTGTTAATTTCAAAATGATGAATGAGCTTCAGTGTGCAGAGAAGTTTGTTATAACATCTTTTTTGATCAAGATGGGCTAAAATTATGGTATCTGCAACTGTGATTTTGTTTGCTTACAAGAACAGAATTTGAGCCTCTGTCTACTCTCTGAATGATAACAATCCTCATAGCTTATCAGTGTACCCATCTCATGTAGGTTTACCCAACTTCTTAAGTGGAAAACTGATACATTATTTGGTACTTCAGATGAGAATTCAGTCATATAAAGGCATAACTTTCATTATCACATTTGTAGTGAAAAACTAGGAAAACAAAACAAAAAAACCACATGGTACTACTAATCAGCACCAGTGTAAATGGTAAAGTTTTTGCACTTTAGGGAGTGCACTATATTGTAAGAGATACATTAATCATGCAAGTACTTCCGTAAAGGCAAAGAACTACACTGCCAACTGGGACAGCTATTATTCCCATTACTAAGTTCTATGGTCAATTAAACAAAAGAATAATATTTCTGATGAATCACAGAAAATATTTTTTGTATCAATTCAATTTTACTCTGAAAGTCCAGCATTATAACATCATTGAATTTCCAATACATCATTTCTTGCTTTCACAACACTAAGATAATTTAATTAAAAATAATGTTTCAGTAGAATAAAAGGAAAAAAATGTTTTTTTTTCCTTTTATTTTTTATTTTTTCCAGATATCTCAATTGTAGTTTTTAAACCTCAAAATATGACTATCTCTACAATTTACATGTCTTTGAGATTGGAAGGATAGATAGTTTATATCAATGTTATACAGGCATCTCTATAGTTATGGTAACTATTAGGATAAAACAGTAAAATATTTTCATAATTAAACACAAAACTTTAGTAAAGATAGTGGCTTTCATTTGTAATACAACACTTCCCTCAATTCTACCATGCTCATAAATGCCACATAAATTGAATTGACAATGGGTCTGGTATTCCAAGCCACTAATAACTTTGGTCCCTAGCCAGACCAACCCCACAGCCAGCACTTAATTTTAAGCATGAATGGCCCTGTATAAATCAGATGTGGACTTAGCACTTACAGGTTTGATCTTCAGATTCCTATCTCATTGTTACTATGAAGAAAGTTTTGGGATTTTGCCTTAACCAACTCGACTATTAAGGTAAGTATTACTGAGCAGAACCCATGTAACCTTCTATCATATCTGATTCTTTGGGATGTTAGTGTCCTACAGTTTCGTAAGAAAACAGCACTCACTGGAAGAAATTATGAGTGAGACAATCCCAGACAGTGTAGACTTACACTTTGCACTTTCAGCATCCCCTAACAGTGATGATGAATGGCAGTAAACAAACAAGGACCCAGCACTCATCCCTGAGTCTGTGTAGCCTTGACCTTAGCAATTACAGATGTTAGGTTTCGCTTCTGCATTGAAGCACTTATGTAGTTATGGCCTGCACTTTTGAATGTCAATGTGCAGAACTCAGGCCAAAAGTGACAAGAGACAAGGAAAAGCCCCTGCATGGGCATCTTTTTGAGCCTGCAGGCCGATGGCATAGATGGTCTCAGGAGCTGCCTGCATTATATCAGCTTGTCCCTGCTTGCTCTGTGAGCTACTGTGTCAATCCTGGGGCAGAGTGCCACTCCAGTTCTTCTCTCTGAGAAACATCCCACATCAGAGATCCCCAGCAACACTGGCCAGGCTTGCAAATAACCTCAGGAGGACATTTCTCACTGTCTTCTTCAGCTAGTGGAATGGGATCTTTTCTGTAAATGCTGAACTTTTAGAATCCTTTATGCCACTTCTCTTTTCCCAGTGCTTGTGACAACCATTTAAAAAGGGCCTTCCTGACTGTTGCAATCTGTGGTCAATGAAGTTATATGTGACAGGTCATTAACTGAGAACAGCTTCACAAAGAGTAATCTTAGCCCAGTGAGGCTATCTCAGCAGTTAATTGCTCTTAATTACCCTGAATTGCTCATGGAAGAAGCTGTAGAGGTAGACAAGATAGTGGTAGCTTCTGTGACTTTGCCAGAACAGTCTGCTGCGAGCTGTGATGGGCAGGAGGAAGGTAGGGACTCCTGGGGTATACAAGGGGTATGGTGAGCAGCAGAAACTTATCCAGGCAGAAAGAGAAATTGGGACAGGTCTCTTTAGTTCATGTCCACATGCTTTTTCAGATATTTGCTTGTTCTATACCACTGGCATTGAAGAAAATGCTTTAGAGCAATAAGGTGTCAGCACTTTCTGAGTACATCAGTTAGTCAAACTGCCAGTTTATACAAACACAGACATATTTCTGAGATTTCAACGCAATGAACACCAATGACATGGAGAGGCTTGTGTAGCAAGCAAACTAAGCCTCCTTAATATGCAGTGGATACTCTGGGTAACATTTGCCAAAACAGAAAGCAATAATGGCTATGTATTACTTATGATCACTACTCATGGATGTAATTCTCTGCTTTTATGTAAGTGTGTAGTACAGTCATTATTCTGGCAAAACTCCTCTTTAGAAACAATAAGCCTCTTGCATAAAGAAGGGGGAAAGTACACTTCCTATAGAGGTAATTGCTTTATATAACTTGTTATTAATTAAATATTTACTCCATTCTCTGAAAGTCTGCTTCATTGTTACTTTCAAAAATTAAAGGCACAGCCAGTCATTCTCGAAGAATTTTGTTTCCTGGTAAATAAAATTAAATTGTGCCAGTAAAGTTGGCGCTGTAATTTGTTAGTGAATGTGAACTCAATAGTCAACTATAACAGACCAGATAAATATTGCTTTTACGCCCTGAAAAAGGAAGTTTATCAGTGACTGATCATGGAGGGAGTGACACTAGATTAATTGAGGAAATACATGAATAATGGTAATACATAACCAGAAGTCTGTACCAGGTTATTTTAGCCTGCTGCAATTTAGTTAATTTGTTTATATTTACTATGAGGAAGTGTGTGCTGCTGCAGCTCAAGTTTCCTTAAAAATCTGCCAAAATTACAAATAAAAGAAATGAAAATCAAAGTGAAAGTAAGAAATCATCACCTTCTTTTAGGTTTTTAGGAGGGTTATGCTGCAACTGTATTAAAAATTCACATGCCTGGGACGCATGAATTGGCATTGAGACCAAGAGGAGAGTTTACATCTGTCCTATGAAATACCCTTTTTCTCCAGAACATGATAGCCACCTCCAGCTTCTGTTCTTTGCCCAGCCTGTCAGCCAGACTGCTCCAGGGACAGATGAATGGACTCCTTAGACTAAATCTACACAAGACCAGGGACATCACCAGAGTTTGACTATACAGGTTGTTGAATGTCACTGCCCAGGCAATGTTCTCTGACAATGTTTTATTTACCAACGTAACTATATCCAGAATTACTGGATAAGAATCTCCTAAAACATCCATTTTCAAAGAACCTGAGACTGAAAAATAGAGATGTCCATTAAACACATTCACTAATGTTATGTATCTTAACCTTTATAAGCACAGATTCCACAGATTTTTCTAAGGCAGCTTCCTCACAAATTTGAGATTTTCTTTGCACTTTAATAAACAGAAGCCCTTGCATCAAACATATTTAATAACAGAAATTTTCTCTCTCTCTCTTTTTTTTTCTTTTTTTTTTTTTTTTTTTTCCCTGAGTATGTTTAGATACATCCTTTGGCGCTTGAAATCTAGGAAACTTTTGTGCCAAATGCAGTTAAAATCAGTTCATATGAGTGTTGCCCCTTCATATTTCCTACCTTCTTCCTGGCAAAAGAGGCAAGGAATGTCTTCACTGAAAGACTCTCAGATGATCTATTTTTTTGGTACGTGAACTGCTCTCCTTTCCAAATCTTTCTCTACGGAGTCTGTAGATTATCTGTAAATTCCCACACAGTCTACACAGAAGGAGATGCCACATCCTTGGAGGAATTTGTTGGTTTATTTGTTCATTCAGCAAGGGCAGGAAAGTATCAAACCCTGAAGAGCTGATCTGCCCTAAATATCTGAGCAATATTCATTAAAGTCAAAGTAAGATTTTTTTATTTTTATTTTTTTAATAGATCAGGTAAATGTGTACATAGAAGTCTCTTATTAAAATAGATTTCAAAATATTGTTTTGCTGAATGAGTACACTCATAATGTACCTTAAATTTAGAAGGACTTACAGTATTCTCTAAAGGATAAACTCTCAATAATCTCAGCACAGACGTGAAATTAGAGAATAAAAAGGATTTTTGCCACAAATGTTTATATAGAGCTTTGATTTTAGTTCACTACAGTTGTTAACATGCAACTACATAGGGTATGCTCTGTGCAGTGCTGAACCCTGCAGTGTTGCCCATGCCTCGTTCTCCACTGTTCTGCATTGTGCAGTTTCGGTCTCATACCCAGCATCATTTTTAGATAGGTAAAATATCTCAAAATGTTAAAATAACAGAATTTCAAGTACTAACATAGTATTTATTCATTTAGAACTGAGGAGACTGTTCCTAGTCTATTGCCAAAATTAAGTATGCTCTTGCACGTTGTGTGACAAATGAAAACCATTAATGGGGTATGGGATTCTCATCTGTAATGGGTCTCATTAAGAAGCTTTCTCAATCAAGAGACAGTTATGGCTATGGTTTACCTAGTAAATTATAACAAAAACTAACAAACAAACAATAACAACAAAACCTCACAAAGTTCTTAGTAAAAGACAGTTTTATTATTTGCCATTAGAAGTTCACAGCCTATAAAGCAATAAGAATGTCTGTAAAAGTAGAAACCTGTCTAACAACTTCAGCTTTGTTTACAGTAGGTTTTTTTGTTGTTGCTCATACAAGACAAATACAATTTGGTAAGTGTTTTGTCTCAGCAGACAGGAACAAAGTGAAGGAGAAGTGTTTGCAAAGGCTTGGAGGAAGTGTCGGAAGAAAAAAGCATGGTAGAACACCTCAGAAAACAGTTTGAGGGACTTAATTTTTATCCCCTTCACAACTTTTTTATAGTAAGTGTGTTCTATCAGTTTGTGTTTAAGTCAGCTTGACATACAATGTTGTAAACACTTTTGCTAGTATATTAATCCAGAACAAAATGACTTTCCTATCCTTCCTTCTGACTTGCAGGGCTGAGTACATCACAATCTAATTGAAAAACAATGTTGATTTTAAGAGTATAATCAAGAACTCCTGTGAAAATACTTTGTTTTATATCAACAGGCTTTGTTTGACAGTTGAAAACAGGACAAACTACTAGAATTATCTGAAACTCATCTCTGCTGATCAACTTGCAGCTTCTCTTGAGATTTAGGAAGCATCGTTTGCTGTGGGTGAATCAGTGTAAAACAGCCAGCATGTTCTTGTGGGAGCAGATACTAACTGCTGAAGTGGGCACAGTTTTTGTCATATTTTGCTAACTAAAGTTGATTCTTCATGTTTTTTTTTTTTTTTTTTTTTTTTTTTTTTTTTTTTTTTTTTTTTTTGTCAAGCCCACTGATTCTGGCAAAAGCTATGCACTTTGGTGCTGTATGTTTGGGTTTCTTTATTCTCGGTTACCTGGATTTTGTATAGAAGGGAAACAGTCTCCAGTATTTATTAAACCTGACTTAAGAGCAAGAAGCTGTTTACTCTGCAGAACTGTGATATAATATTTAACTTTCTATACCTTGTTTGTATTCAAAGGATCATAGTTTTATTCCATTTACAATATTATTTTCTTTAGATTTAGCTGCAGTCAACTTCTGTAGTTACAAGAAAACTGATGCTCAAGGCTCAGTAAAGTCCCTTATAGAATTAAAGAAAAAAAAAAGTAACTGAAGCTATGTATCGTTATTTTTAAACAGATACATGATAATGATATTGTGTCACAGTGGCAGCAAACAGCATTAGCACATGAGTTGCTAGTCGAATGCCATAGTTTTATTAGGCTGCTAGTTTCTGGGCAAATCAATATAAAATTCACCAGCTGTTGAGGGGAATTGTTATAATCTGTCTTAGCATTTGTGAAGTGTCATAAAAGACAGGAAAGAAATGAGCCATATACTTAGCCTTCCATTCAGTCTGGGACAGATTACTTGCAGGAGAGGTGTGCATGAATACGCTCTCCTATATGACTTCCACTACTACAGGGACTATAAGTGATAGAGTATAAAATTAAGAACAACATCTATAAAAACAGCAAATTACTTTCAAACTGACTGAACTTTTAAGAGAGTAAAGGTAGTGTACATTGCTGTAGTTATTCATGAGTTCCAGAAGTCCAGTGGCTTGAAAGCACTTCAAATGAGTTTCTGTGCTTCAGCAGTAGGTAGAATAAGGCATTGGCTTGTGTGGGATTACCGGAATTGCTCTTTCTAGCCCAGAAGTGCTGGGTACAGATACATCTCTTGGGAAAATCCAAAACTGCTATTGGACATGCAGCCTTTTGTTGTTGCTGTTGTAGTTGCTTTCTCAAAATCTTCTTGATTCTTCTTTCTCTGAATCTAGTCACGTAGGTAGTAAACCACCCAGTAGCCAGAGATGTAAGGAGATAGATCACTTCAACAGCAAAACTAGCTGGTTTGGTAAACAGTCTGTAATTACCTAAAGTAGCTGAATGGTGACTTTTTCAAATGGCTTTCATGCAGTTTTCAAAAATTGTAGAAAAGAGAGAATAGTTAATCTTCAATCATTTTCAGCAGCTGAAGCACCTGATAGGCTGCTTAGACAGCTCTCAATAAAGGAGAAATAAGCTTTATTTTCAAAAATCAGAATTTCAGTTTCCTGTGATTTGTAAGGGATTTGTCTTGTAAGGGTGAGCAGGAAAGAACAAACCTAGCCTATTATGCTTCACCATATGAATGGATGATGGGGTGCCTGGTGAACAATGTCTTCATGGGTATGGACTCACACCCTTCCTAGAATTCTGAAAAATAATACATTTAACTGTGATAGGAACCTAAGGAGAAGGAGATGGACTTTGGGTCCAGTTATTGCTAGCTCCCTGGATGTTAGGGAAAAAAATTTTGTACCCTGAAAACATGCAGAGAGAATCTCAAAGAAGAAGAAATAGAAAACATCTGCTTAGATAACAAAATCTTGAATTAAAAACAAAATAGAAACCAAACCTCAGAATTCATTGTCTAGACTCCCTAAACACAAACTGAGAGTGACAGAGATACAGCACTGGCATGCCAGAGGAAAAATACTGTCAATACAGCTATCTCAAACTGGACAATTCTTGTAAAAAACATCTTGCACTTCTCAGGATCACAGGAGTCAGTTTGTTCCCTCAGAATTACTCCTTTCTTTTAGGAGTATTTGATGATGGGAATTAAGCTTGTGTGGCACAAGGGCTGTGCAGCTCCTGTTAGGATCATGCTCTCTGAGCAAACAGAGATCGTCTCTGCCCTGAAGGGTTTGCCTGCTCTCTGAAGGTGAAGTGTGGTGATTTGGGTTAGCAAAAAAATAAATGGAACAAAAGAAAGAGTGAGGGAGGATGGTAGCACTAAAGTGCTGTTCATGTGTCAGCAAACTATACAGTAAAACTGGTTAATAGCTACCAAGGTTTGCCTCTGTCACAGATTAGTAAGACCAGAGTGGACCATGATGGACACCTGCTTTCTCTTCCTTATACAAAAATGCCATACAGCTTCTCTCTGCTCCTCCACTGAAAGGAATTACTGTTTCTTACTACGTCACTGTTGCAGCTGTTAACTCCAAGACTTGGATTAATGAGTTTATTCAACTCTTCCTCAGAGACTTTCTGGGCAAGTCTCTTTTTATACTAAGCATTAGAAACTAAGCACTTGACTCCAATATAAAGAAGGTTAAAAAACTACTCCGAGGTGATTCCTAGCACTAAACGTATTTCCCTAATATTTCATAGTCCTGCTTGTGCCTAGTGGTTACCACATCTTCATTGGTGCCAAACACTAGTATGGGCTTGAAGCTCTACAGAAAATGATTCATGGAGTGAAAGTGACTTCTACAAAAATATTTTTAGGAGCCTGCCCTAGAAGATAGAACCTCCATCTTAGTTTTTAGTAAAGTAGGTTTCCATTAAAGTGTGTAGGGTATGGGCTAAAATGCTGAAACCTCTTTCTAGGGAATCCAGCATAGATGCTTCAAATACCTAGCTGGGCACATGCTGAGCAGGGGAATGGGGAACTTCCATGCTTTTTTTGTTGAAAAAATTCAGTTTGCATACACTATTTAAGGAGTCACTGAGCTTGAAGGTGAAAACTACGAAGAATACAACAACACAAGGTTAATAGCCATGTCCCCAGGGGAGTGCAAACAAGGGTGCAAAGGTCTCCCTCCAATTATTTTTCCTTAAACTAACAGAGGATAGTAATACATAAGAACCATACAAAGGGGGATGGAAATCACATTCTTCCCTTTATTGGAGAGCTGCTGAAGAGATCTTGAATCTAAGTATATGTCATTTAAAGATGAAAATATCAACACTAGCACTGGAGAGATGCTCTCATTCCTTAAATGGTCTGAAACTAAGAGTCACTCCTCAGAATTGAGTAGGTCCGAATATCATTTTGCAGCCATGTCTTCCATAACTATCTGGAGCTCTCCAATTATTTACTAGTTGTAAGGAAGAATAAGCCTCGGTACATGCTCTTCTGCTTTTAAAAGGATGACATGCCTGCTTGGATAGGGCCATTGGCCTCTATTTGTAATTTCGGGATAGGGTTTTTTTCTCCACCTTACTGAAAAGCTTCTTAAAAATGTATTTCAAATGAATGTGAGGTGCTTAGACACCATGGTATTAAGCCTACATTAATATTTCACATAAAACACAACAATTGAGCATCATCTCTTGGAAGGATGGATATATAACAATTATAGTTAAATGGAAATCTTTTTTATTTTATTACCCAGACTAACCTTAGAATAGATTATATTTAGTAAATAACTACTGTGTAAGAATTACAGGATAAACCTTCTTTTAAAACAGTGTAGAGTATGCGTGGTTAAATATACTTCTGCCTAGCTCTGTTGTCTTTGTAAAGAAACCTGAAGACTACCAATAAATGTTAAATGAGTCTATGGGGCATGACAGCTTTAGATATTCATAGTTTTGGAGATAGCAAGATTTTATTTAGTTGTGCTGGCTTTGTTTTACTTATGAATCATTTTAGAAACATTAGTTCATCCTCAAAATCCTCAATTTTTTTTTTTTTAACCTGTAAAAAGCTATTGAAAAATTAACAATTCATGTTTTGTGAAAAACTTTTCACCATGCTGGCTGTTTTTATAAACAGTTGTTCACAGAAACAGTAAAATGTATTAATTCACACATTAAGTCTTAGATATATCTATTGACTTTGTACTAGTTCCTTTAGAGAGAAGTCAGAATAAAACACAACCATATTATTTTCATCCCAAACCATTAATCTCTGAAGCAAAATATTTGGGATATTGAGCACGAAAAAGGTATCACCATAATATAAACCATTTAAATGTATTGACTACTCAAAACACGCAAAAAAGTTTTTGTTACAAAACAACATAAAAATAGGTGAAGATACTTGTGATATTTCTTTATGCCATGCTTATCCAGAACATACCTGTCCATGGACAGAAGAGAGCTGAAGTTCTTCCTGACTTTTCACCAAAAGATCCTTACTTAAAAGTTTGAGAAATCACAGTATCAGTGATATATCTCAAGATTTTATATTAGAATATATTAAATACATCACACCTGCATATTTTAAAGCATATTTCTGGCATTTTACGGATTAATTTTTACAACTGAATTTATAAGTTTCTTGGCGACCAAACTATGAGATTTCAGTTACTCACATTGACACTAAGGTACATTTTTGTCAATGTGGAAATTATCTCTAGCATTATCTCTAGAGAATGTTTTTACTTGCCTATTTTTTTTTGTTTGTTTGTATAAGAAAAAGTATAAGTGGAATGCAGTTATAAATAGGATGTACACATGAAGGGAGAGAGAAAAAACTCCAAACAGCAACAGGATTATTCACTATCAGCTTCAAGATTCCTTCAGAATATCTGCCACCCCCCCCCAAAAAAAAAAAAAAAGTCAGTTTGGCAAACATAGAATACAATTCATACACCAGGATCTGAGATCCTTGAGTAATTCCTCTCCTTTTGTGCTATTTTTCCCAGTTGAAAGCACTGGAAGTGAGTGTCGATATAACAAAAGAGGATCTGGCAGGATATTATCTGAGAGGGATTGGAATTAATTTTCCCCCGTAGTATGAATCAGTTCCAATCCATAGATAACAGTGCACAGGTTTTCCTCAGGCATTAAAAAAAATAGAAAGAGTATGGGTAGTAGTAATTTTATGAAAGAAAAGATTAACTTAGTAGTAATTTTATGCCCGTTGGCTTTACATTTATGCCTAACATGCCTAAAAATTATGTCTAATAGAATTTAAAGCCAGAGGTGACTATCAAATTCATCAATTGGGCCTTTTGCCCTATGTGCACCACTGGATTTTTCCCAATAATTGTGGCTTCAAACCTGCAGCTACTTGAAAGTAAGGGCACAGTGCAATCTCCATGGTCAGTGCACTGCTTTGCTATTTCCAAAGCAGAGTCTTGGCGTTTGGCATCTTAATGCCAAGTGAACACTGTCTCTTGTGGGTTTTGCTCTATACTACCATATTTTATATCATCATCATTTTCTGATGCAGCCACTGGTGACGTCTTGGATGAAAGAGAACACGACTCCTTTTCTATTAAAGGCAGATGCTTTCAGTTTGATGAGGCCTGAGAGAGTGTGGGCTGTTTTTCTTCACCTGTCTTGTACCAGTGTTGCAGATAAGAGGCAGACTCCCCAGAAAGTGTCACACCACTCAGTGAGGCTTCTGACAGCAGGATGGAAAGCAACATCTTAAAGGTAGTGTCTGTAGGCTCTCCTCATAGGTGCAGTGTTGTCTGCTCCAACAATGTCATCCCTCACAGTGCAGAGGACTGCTTTAGCTTCCGTTTCCAATAGGCTTTAAGTGGTTGCCACATGTCAAGCATATAACAGGTCATGAGTTCTTATAAGCACCCCAGGTTAAATCCATTCAGCTCTGACAACTAGGGCAGTAAATGTTACACTTCGGAAGCGAGATTGATGCTGCCTCCCAGTCCTCACAGCACTTTATATCCAAAATGTGCTTATGATGGAGGTATTTGATGTACCAGAAAAGAATGTCTACAAACAAGTAGCATGTCTTTTTAAAAGCTCTATTATTATTATTATTATTATTATTATTATTATTATTATTGATCTATTGTTATTATTTATATACGTTACTGGATTGTGAAGTTAAAGTAGCATTAAGGCTTTTCAGACAGGAATTTGCCAGAGAAATTTGATTAGCCTTTAAAGGCTTTGGGAATAAATTTTGCCATTTTTCTATGGCTAGAAGGTGTTACCGCTCACATTTTCTTATGTTAATGTTAATACCCCAAAATTATAAAGATGACCAGGATAACTCGTTCAAAACAAAACAAAATGGAAATCTACATAATCATCATACATCAATGAGTTCTCAATGGAAAATATGTTTGAAGAGTTTATGAAGCTTGATTTGATGGCAAGAACTCTTTGTAAGGCGGCCATGTAACAAACAGAAAATATGTCACCGGTTTTGTTTGCAAATATATAATGTAGGACCCTATTCTATTGAAATATTACATCATTCTCTGTTATTCTGGTAAAGAACCTTCTTTCCCTTCAACAGAGAAAGCTTTTGCTTAAATTTGCTCAGATTTTTCTGTAGGAGGATTGAGGGTGTCTTTCTGTATATTTGTTGAAGCTTACTCATACGAAAATCTCAAATCTGCATCACTCTGACTTAACTTTGTTTTCAGTTTTATTGTAAGTACACTGCAAGGTCACCAACTGGGGAACATTCAGACTTAAAAGTACTTCAAATGAGATATGAAATCTCCTGTCATGTTTTCAGTTGTACTCGGTGCTACAGATCTCACAAGTCACAGATTTATTTATTTATTTATTTTCACTTTACCTTAATACACAATGCCTGATAACTAGTACAAATAGAACTGGAAGCCAGACACTAAAGACACACAAGTTTCACTTTAACTTTGAATTCTATATTCACTCGTGTATATATTCACTCATTTCCACATTACAAAAGGTTAAGAATCACGTAATATTTTTCTATCTGAATTAAGTTTGGCAGACTCAGGATTTAAGGTTATAAAAGTAAATAAATAAATAAATAAATAAATAAAAGAATGGCAGACTCATGTCTGAGTGGAGATTTAACTCCAGGCTAAAGATACAAGGTCATTTCCAATACACACACTGAGACCCAGATAGTCAGTATCTCGGGGATTAAAAGAGGTGACGTGAGCTGCCAGAAAGAGGAAATGTGTTGTAGACTGAAAAATAAATCCAATTACATAAAATGTATTATGGAAGAACAAATGGGGCATTTAAGTTTCCTCTGAAGTTAATCCAAGAATCTGTCTTTGAACATACACTTCACAACTTCCCTGTGTTTCTACCACTAACATATTTTTGCAAACAAGCAAAAATACATGAGATTTCATCCTCAATAAAGAAAAATCAATACCTTTTATTTCCATAGAACATTTGAAGGTACTTGCAAAACTTGCTGTTTCAGTCATATCCTTAGATCTCAGAGGAAAATTCCTAACAATTCACCAAATAAAGGTTGTTATGTTAATCACTAAAATTGTTAATCACCAAAATTTGAAATTTAAACTTCTAAATAAGACCAAAATATGCATAATTAGCTAGTACAGATGGCCAGTTTTCTGCAGAGCTAACTCTTTTCTTGTGAGCAGGACAGTTCCTGGAGAAGGGAAATTTGAATAACATTATCCTTGCATAACACTGCAGTGCTATAAGAAATTTAATTCTAGGTACTTACACTAGATGTCTAGTGAGATCAGTTTTTCTAAATATTTGAGGAAGATAGTTACTCTAGAGTACCCTTACACAAGGACTTTGACTTGTCTTGTTCATGAGTATATGGCAGGAAATCTGCTTAAATCAATGAGATGCATCTAATTGGAAGGACTGACTACTGTAACCAGAGATATGGGCAAAACAGGCAGTTTCTTAGCCAGGCTGTGTACTGTCTACTTTACCCAGCAACACAAAACTGAAGAGTACAAAACCCTTCTTTCCAAACAGTGGGTCAAAGACTCTGAGAACCAGCTACTGCAGCTAGAGCTGAGGAGAGGGAGATAAAAGGGATGGAAGAAAAAAGGAGAACAGACACTCCATTAGCAAGAGCTACCTTATTTTACCATTTTCACTGAGCTAGAATTATTCAGGTTTGTTTCTACTGCACAGTAGCCCTCCACCAGCCCTTCCCCCACACACCCTGCTGACTCACTCAAGCTATGAAATTGTTTCTCAGGGAAAATATTAACTTGTGCACCAAAATTTATCCTCTTTTTTAAGCTCACTTTTTTAATTAACGTTGTTTAAATTACTTTAATGCATTCTTCCAAAGAATTATTTGACATATTTTGGTAGAATAAATATCACACCATAATTTCTCTTTTTTATTTTATTTTTATTTTTATTTTTATTTTTATTTTTATTTTTATTTTTTATTATTTTTTTATTATTTATTTTTTTTATTCCCAGCAGTGGGATCTTTTTTTGTATTGTGAAGTGATTCCCAGGTAACATATTAGCAACCTTTAAGAATCTCCTTCAAAATGGAAATGAACAAATTGTCCTTAGATGTGCTGAAGGACATACATCACCATTTAGAAATTAGAAAATATACAATCTGAGAGTCGTGTTACAATTTTATTTTCAGTAACCCTGGTAAAAATGCAGAGAAGTCAATGGAGCTAGTCTAAGTTCAAATTTAGGTAACATAGCAGAATCTAGATTCATGAAGATCAGCCAATAATACTTAAAAATTACCCTTTCCATTCATGGTCACTCCATGTAGCTAAGGATATTGCAGCCTGCAGATAGTTCCCCTAATGCAAATTAGGTGGTATGTTGACTCTCTTATATTTCAGCTTATGTATGGGGATCGGCCTTCAGCCTCTTAAGGAAATGGGAAGTTTGGATCCAAATCACTCTGTTTCTGATTAGTTCTACAAAGTCAACAGAAGCCTTGTATTCATCCATCGGAAAGGTGCAGGGTCACTTTATCACAGAGGTGACCTTTTCGTGTTATTTTTTACTTTGCTCTCAGTGAAGCTGGTATTCCAGTTTTAGCGGAAACTATCACTCACAGCATTACAAAGCAGCTAGGTCTGAACACTGGGAGAAAGCAAGAGTGGAAGGAGAAGAAACATATCAACACAACCTGTGGTGAGGTAAACAAGATACATGTTTTTCCTCAATAAATTAGGTTTAAAAAAGTCTGCTGGGGTAATTTCTGTTAAAAAGAATGCAAAAGAACCTGATCTGTGTATTGTGCTCAGGAAAGGGGCAGAAAGGGTGTAGAAGGATGGCAGAGGAAGGGAGAGAAGGAGTAGTGTGCCCTCACCACAGGTTCTCTGCCTTACAAGGAGTACAAGCATAATGATATCTTGTGCCTGACCACATGGCCTTCTCCTCATGTCAACCATACCTGAAACTGTTTCATGAACATCTTATGTTATCCTGGAAGCAAATCAGGGCTCACGAGCAGGAATTCTGAGGTGACTTTAGTTTGATATGTTCATGATTTCTGTCATATCTGCCACTTTGCATTTAGCCACAAATTATCGGTCCATACCATTCTCTATTTTCTGAGAGAAAAAATTCCCTATATCTGCAAGGAAAAAAAAAAAAAAAAAGAAAAAAAAAAGAAAAGAGAAGAGAAGCATATTATTAAGCCAACCATTTCTGGGTGTCAGATTCATAACTTCAACTTTTTTTGTTTTTACTTATCAGTTCAGTTTCTTTTTATGGAAATCAGAGAATGTGCTTTGGAGAGTGTAACTTTGCTATTTGACAGTAGAACATAGTACATACAACATGTATTCTTTCTATATTTAGCCAATATATTTCAAAATAAAAACTTCTCTCATTATGATTTTCTAAAGGGAGGGCTGCAACTGTTCTCTTAAGTAGTTCTGTGATCAGAATCATTGAGCAAAGCGGGGAACAAAGCACCATTGTGCAGAGGTCTCCAACGACCTCGTGAGTGACATGCAGTAATTACCTTATTCCAAACAAACAAACAAAAAACAACAACAAAAAAAAACAACTCTTACACAGTTTCTTCTCACAAGAAGCTATCAAACACATTTACATGAAGAACTTCTATGATTCTATGATTCTATGAACTTCATGGTTTCTGTGAAGTGGTAGATATTACTGTATTAGAGACTACTCTAATAAGACTTACAGAAAAGTCACCTCACAAGGATAGTAACTGCTTCAGTTTACAGTAGGAGCAGGAAAAATCTTTCTAGACTTTTGGATTGCTGTGAGTAAGCTGAATTGAGCTTCTGCATATCAAAAAACTGCTCCCTTGAGAAAGTGCATAGTATTATTCACACCCCCACGCTGCTGACTGTCTCTCCTGTCCTCCAAGACTTGGAGTGTTAAAACAACTCGTCTTTTGTTTTCTGCTTTCTGGAAAACATCTGTAACATTGTTTTCTAGTACAAATTTCTGACTTGAACTATGTATTCACTACAGTTATTGAAGCAATTTGTAACTCCCTCAAAATTTTACATGGCTATGAGGAATCCACCTGTTCTTTTATAAAAGCCAGATGTCATGGACAATATTCAAAAGAATATTTACATGCTGGATGCACAATGTTCATTTTTCTCCTGAACTCTCTCTGAAAAATCCAGTAGATGTGATGCCTGTAAAGGCATGAAATAAAAGATTACTCCTATGTCATGTTTGGTTTAAATATTGTTCTGACATTTCCCTAAGTAAGTGAGCAAAACTTCACGTGTCATAGTTCACAATACTAGCATGAAATATGAGAGTGAAGTAATTTTTTTATTATTTTATTTGATCTTCTTTTTAGTTTCAAGGATTATTTTGCAAAAGAACTGTGGAGAGAACAAAGTTCTGTATCTTTAAGAGAAGCTTCTGATTAAGGAATCATTCATTCTCTCTGGGGGAAAAAGGACACTGATTATGAAATTAATGTCATCTTATACAACTCAGTCAAGATCAGTGACTTGTATCTGAATAAAGGCTTCTTTGTTGTTTGTAAAAAGTGAGTTTTACTTGGAGTTTTATTATCTAGCAGAGCTAGAAATCTGTTCCTCACCAAAAATATCACTCCCAATGCCTAACATTTTCTGTGGAGGAAAGCTTTCTGGACGCTGAACCTTCTCAAGCTTTGGATATTTAAGCTTTTAAGGTCACAACCTTAAAAGGGAGATAAAAGGTAGTGTTTGGGAGGGACAGTCCCACAGGGAGGTTCCTGCAGTTGCTGTTTCTGTGGCATTTATGGCAGTCCTGCTGGACAGGTACTTGTAAGCAGGTGGTGAGATTGTGCTGAATGTTGTTGAAAGAGTTAAACAGAGGTGGAATTTCAAAACCTTGCCACTGTGGCTTTGGGCAGGAGGAAACAATACCCTGCCACAATATCAAAGGCGCACTCCCATGTACCCACCGGGTGGAAGTCACTATCTGATTCTGAGACAACCTGAATATAACATTTCACACAGGAATGTGCTTCTCTTTTTATCTTTTTCCTTGTTAGGTGTGCTATCTTCAGACTAGCCTCAGCCTTCACTGAAGTGCTGCAGCCTACCAGAGCTCAAAGTATACTAAAAAGAGAAGACAGTCCTTCATTATTTGTGCTTTTCTGTAATCAAAGCTTATAGGAACAATCAGCAGCACTCTTAAGAGAAAGAAAAATGGCTTTTTGTTAAAATTTTGCAATTAATGGCAGCGGGCTTTTAGGAATCCATGCTTTCCTAAATGTATGCATCTTCAAGTAGTAGTCCACCCCCCTTTTGGCTTCCCAAGCTACTCTGAAGTCCCTAGTAAATGAGAGGATATGCAGGAGGATAGATCTGTAACACCTTGTAGATGGATCAGAGAAAAACAGCAGACTACAAGCTATGAATCGTATCTTGTCATAATGCAATTGGTCAGAGGAGCTGGTTCTTCTGTTTTGGACAAATAACCACTTAAATTTTTAGTTCTTTTTTTTTTTTTTTTTTTTTTTTTTTCCCTGATGAACTATTATCAGAGCTCATTACTAACTTTCTAGTAATCACTGTGTGTGTGTGTCTCGTAGAAACATATTTGTTTTACATAGGTACAGAAATTTGCATTTTGACATTCCCTCTGTATAGTGTATCAGTTTGGCTCAGATTTTATCCCCCAGCTTTAATATGCTTTTAATACTTTTAATTAAATAACTTTAATATTTTCTGGGGGAAGAATATCAAGGCTTTGTGGGAAGAATGCCCAGAAGTCAGGTAATCTGTAGACCGAAAGCAAAAAAAAGTTGTCCCCAAACCTCCACAGCCACACTTGCACTTTATCTTAGCATTTCAATCAAGGTGCAAATATGCTGGTTTACTGTTTAGCTCTTTACAAGAACATTCAGTTTCAAAAGTAATTAGACATAAGCTAGCAAAATTTCTTTTAACTTTATCTTTCTACTTAAGTGGTAAAGTGGTCAACCAAATTTTGAATACAGTAACCAACCTGAAAGCAACATTCACTGGCTAATCTTTGCTTACTGATGTTTATCAAATGATTCTCTCATCCAGTACCTCTGGCAGCTCTCTGCAGTTTGCAGTCTTCAGAAAAACTTCTGCAAGTAGAGCCATTCCTGCCGTTACTAACCTTCCATCTTCTCTGTCAGGGTCTTCTCCTGACCACAGATTGCTTTTCCCTATTATAAATAAATTCTTATATGCAGAAGCCATGTTGCATACATTTTCATAAAGAGGAAGAGTGGCCATGACTGTGCTTCTCTGTGGATTCCAGTGTGAAATGCCCTGAGAAACCATTCAGGGAGTTGAGACCCATTCATACATTTAGAAATAAGGTTAAAATCTAACAGAAAGAGAGAGGAATCACAAAGAACTCAGGCCAATTCCCCAGTCATTACAGTTTTTATGTGCCTGTCTATTGGGCGTCATGTCTTGGTAGCCTGAGGACGCTGAAAGCACGAGGGCTCGTAAGAACAGAGACACCATCATATGGTGAGGTGAACTACTGATTTGTATTCTAACAGTGATTTTTCAAAAGATAGTTTCTCTCTAAGACTAAGAATAGTTCAGATATGATTTAGGAAAAAGAGCTAAAGACATCATATTTTAGCAAAAAGCTCTCTATTTCATGTGCATTCTGTATGAAATGTTTACTTTGAAAAATACATTCAGTAATGATGAAGAATGGGGATGCGTTAGCTGACTCCTGGTGGATGTTGACTTGCCTTCAACTGATGAGCTCAGTGGTATGGATATACTTTCATGTATACAGAAAGATATGCATATAGATATTCTAATACTAAATATATATTATATATATACATAAATTATATATATATACATAAATATTGTCTAATAAAATTATTCTTTCTTTTTCAAAGTGACAAAAAAGGGCTTAAGTTCCGTTTCTCCTTTTATTTTCCTCTGCTTGATTTTCCTTTTATCTGTGGTGCAGGACCCAGAAGTACAACAGATCCCGTCTGCATCAGTTCCTCAAGAACTTATGGATATAACTAGTAAAAGCTTTAAATAAAGTCTACACTAGCAAGAAGAAAGGTCTAACAGCAGAGACTTTGTAGAGCAAAATAGATGGTGTAAGGACCCTCGTCTACTCTATAGTCACTTTACTTCAGACTAAATTTAGTTTGACCTCATAAACTGATAGCCAATTAGCAGCTAAAATTTACTATGACCCCAGAGTGCAGCTTCCAGTTCAGTTTTATGTAAAACAAACTGAATTCAACCAGTATGAGACCTAACTGCTACTCAAACCAAGATGCAATGAGCGAGAGCAATTGCAAAATTCACTTCAAAAGCATGCTCCTGAGCCAACCTAAAACAATCATGTGACTGCCCACTTAAACACTTGAGCAAATCTTTGGCCTCCAGATGAATGTACACAGCTCTAGATCATTTAATCCACTTCCTTCCCCTAAAGTGGGATTAAATATATTTTTACTGGTATGTATTTCCTAGCTTGTTTGTAAGGACCTTCAAAAATGGAGACTATCACCTCATATGCAATTCTAGTTTGTTTCCTCTTGATTATTGCTTCAGTGCATGTAATCTACAAACCCTTCTAATAAAGGTTAATCTGAATCTTCCTTCACTCTGTTAAATCCACTGTTTATCACCCAATCCAGCACACACATTAATAGATCATTCAATTTCTTTTTGCAATAACCTTCAATATCCTTGAAGACTACACTTTACCTAGAGGAAAATTTATTTATTTATATGTACATATAGACATAAAGCTCATAAGGAATATAAACTGAACACATTTACCCACCTAGTGAACAAAGATAGAGAAAATGGAAAATGTAGAAAAATACCTCGATAAAACAATTATGTCTCCTAAATTTTAGTTGTATGTCAGTCAACAAGGATTGTATGATTCCTTGCTGTGTTCATAAGAAACAGTTTTTAATTTTGGATAACATTTTTTAAAACAAATTTTCTATTGAGAGACATTTTTATTTGAAAAAATTGCAAAATCACATAAATCATATAAATATCATAAAAAATCATATAAATAAATCAGTTTATTTATTTATTCTCATCTAACCCCATTAGAAATGATAAAAATAATGTGCTGGCTTCTCAGGGAGGAAGAGTGACAACCCAACTAACTGTTTTTAAGTTTGTCCATACTATTGTTAGTTCTGTTCTTCTGAACATTCTGATCCTTCTGGTGTGTTACTTAAAAGACTGTACCCCCAGCAATGTAGACTAGTGCAGATAAATACAGTTATGATATTATGCTGGCTTATAGGATCTTGGTATCATTTGTGTAAAAATTGTTCTGGGACAACAAGCTTTTGGTGGAATCACACATGCATAAATAAGCAGAGAATTCAGTGTTCAGATATCAGCCCTTTGGTTTCTTTACTTCTTACATGTGAAACCAAAAGGAGTTGGATGTTGTTTTAGGTTAGCTTGTGGGCTGTTAAAATGATTTTTAATTTACTACAAGATGATTCAATAGGTCAGTTTATTATTGACCAGATTTAGTATTCTATATTATTCCTCTAATGGCTCTTAATGGAATTAATTTATTTGTTCTGCTCTCTGCCAGGAAATGAAGACAAGGGATGAAAAATATTCTATTTGAAATCTGACTAATTAAAGGGAAATAATTTAGCAAGAGGTTCAATTTTTCATAGTTCACTGCAGAACGAGGGGGTGGGGAATACAAAGCAAAGCTAGCATGAGGGGACTTTGCTGAAGGATTTAGTTTCATCTATAATCCCCGTATTTTCCTATACTATTATACACAATTAGTCCAACTATGGCAATTTCTCAACTGACTTCACTTTTATTTAACTGAACTGCAGGACCAGGAACTATGTATTCCTCAAAACTAATATGAATTTTGTTTAATATCATGGTTTACAGAGTTAAGCCACTACACAGATGGCTAAATAACTGGGTAAACCTGCATTTTAATTCTGTGCCAAGTTAATTAATAAGAGAAAACCCAGTAAGTCTGCATCTTATTATAGTTATAGCAGCTCAGAGATCAAGTGTTTCCTTATAGCATTGCTTTTACAAATCTAATACTTTTCTAACCTCCCACATGGAAATAAATATATTGGCATGATATACTTTTTCTTTTGTGTTGCTGCTTTATACTCTAAATTAAAATTTTTGGTAGTTAAGGTAGAAAGATCCCCTCCTCTACCCCCCCCCCCCCCCCCCATTTTTTTTTAATGAGGTTTCTGTATTTTCTTCTTAGAATATACAATAACAATAAATACATCTCCACCTCCTTTGTCAAATTATTGTTGTTGGAAACAAAAGAGCCTGTTTGCTATGCAGAGTGGTAATTGAAAGAAGAATAAACATAAGCATGAAGGTAACTAGTTCAGGAGTGACAACCAGCAATGAATTCATTTTAATGCATACACTGCAATTTATCATAACTTCAGCTGATGCATTTTACCATTTTCATTAGAGCTGCTGGACTGCATTCTGCTGTGAATGGACTCCTGAATTATGATATATCTATGAATCTTTCATAATTTAAATCACGTTGTCTTCACTAACACCTATTCAACAACATGCAAGTTCAGCATACACCTATGGATTTTAACAATGAAGTTTTTGGTTTGGTAGGGTGTAAGTAAGAAGACATTTAACTTACTTCTGAAACATAAACTCTTCTTTATATCAAAATCAGAAATGGTGTGTCTGTATTTCTCCATAGAACATAGAAAATAGGCTTTGTATTCCTGGTATTGAATGATAGTTGTCAAATACCTAAAGGTCATGTACTAAACCTCTACCAGCTGTCACTCCCACATGAAGTTACATTCTGCTCACTCTGATAATTTGTACACCATACGTGTTTTGAGATATGAAGGTGAACAAAATAATCCAAACCCTTTTTGGGAGAGCAAATATTCTTCCTGAGAACACAGTCTAAGAAACATTGTGATCCCTTGTTTGGAATCAGTTTTATACCAGACATTAAAATGAATTCAGTAAAATCAGCAGAATGTCTGAAACATTCATAGCAGCTCTGGATTTCTTTTGCCTTCCTCTGAAAATTCGCTGTTTCTTAGCATCCCTACTTCAGTGGAGACATGATTCTTCATCCACTGTCTGTCTTGGAGGTCTTACCCACAATGTCAGAAAAGTAATTCAGAAAAGATTGCAATGTAAACTGTCTTCTTGTGGGTAAAAGGAAGATATTTTTCAAATTTCTTTGCTCTAAGGTGGTTTATCCACTTGTAACGACTTTTTTGACCTCGAAGGGAGCTGATGGTGGCAAGAAAATGTGTGAGTTTTCTGAGCAGAGATTCATTAGTTCAGAGAGGAAAAAATTAATCTACCGTTAAATTCTTCCACATGGAGTGGATGGACCATGAACACTGAGCATGTAATCTTGGGACAATGTTGTTTTTTCTCTCTCATGCTCTGGCTGCCGCTGTTTCGAATTTACTAGCTCTGTCAAGCATCCTCTCAAGTGGCCACAAAGAACTCAGACAAATATAGTTAATGTTTTTTGTTTGTTTGTTTGTTTTTGGTTTTCATCTTGTAAATATTCTGGTCGAATTAGTTTATTTGCTAGCTGACTGTAACCATATTTTTCCAGACTACCTGATATACCTGATAAATTAATTCTGTCCTTTGACTAAAAGCAACTCCATGAGCTCAGCCTGAATAGTGAAAAGCAAAAGGATTTTTCCTGTCCCAGTTATTGCTCATAGTTTAAGTCAATAGTACTTTATGGAACTAGTTTCTCATCTACCTATTCTTTCTGACTTTGGGAAATGGAGCGATTTATATGCATGGGAGAAGTTTTCTCTGCACCCTAATTGGGGCCTGGCTTCTGACTGTTCGACTTTGCTTATTTCTGCTGAGCAGTCCCTGATTTTTTAAATATCAAAAAGTTCTACATAATTTCCAGTATTAACTAATGAATTCTAAAAATGTAACAGAAAATATGATGAAATGAAATATGTAGAAGAAAGTGAGATTGGAAGGCAAATGCAGGGAATAACATCAGGGAATCACTGAAATCAGAGATGGGGAAAAATGTATTAAGTCATTTTTCACAGAAGGGCAGAGCATGAGACCCTGACACATAGCCTAAACTGTTCGGGGGAGAATGCCAGCTGAAGTTAGTGGTTTGATTTGCTTGGACTGCTCTACTTTTTAAAGGGCTGAAACATCAATGTATATAGAAATAAATATTTAGCATGCTCCCCTAAATATAGGTATTTGGGTAAGCACGCAAATACTTGCTTACTTAATGGTTTAATTTGTATACAGTATCTGCTTGTGATGTTGCTGGACAACGTCTCCCAGTGCAAAGCTAGAGCAAAAAGAGATAAAGCTAATTTTATTTTATTTTTTTAAACAGAAAAAAAAAAAAAAAGAGATAAATTGCTTAGGGTTCAGGAGGTGATGGTATCACTTTTGAAGGGCCCGACCTGTCTCATTGTGTCTAGTTTTGAGAGACCTTTTAAAACTAGTTGAAAAGACTTAGCAAATAATCATTTTTTTCAAACGTGCCTTAGAGTGCTGGCTACATGAACAAGTGAATGCTTTATTAGTGAGGATATGGAGGGAAAAAAAAGATTTTTCCTGTAGAGCATCTAAGCATCTGAATATTGTACCTTAAGTTACTTCACAACCTAACAAATATGTACAGTGCAGCCCAGGGCCCAAACTTCGAAATAACTTTTGAAAATTCGACTAGTCTCCTTGTCAGATGGGCATGTTAGGAAGCTCTGTCTCATCCCCATTTTCTGAAACTAAGAGTAATTAACTGAAGGATACCTTGAGTTGAGGGTGGAGGGTGAACAGCTACCTATCACCTAAATCCAACCTGTTATAGTCCAGAAAACCAAGTATGTTTTAGTATGAAATTATTTCCTGAATTGCTGTGGCTAAGATCATGCAAGAAACACAATATTTTTGAACAATTTATTTTGGTATTTGTTTCTCTATTTTTTTTCCCTCACTATAACTTATACCCAGAGGAACATAAATTGGTGTTTGGACCAGGCAGCTACCCCTGGGTGAGAAAGAAATAAAAAAAGAAGAAAATTAAATGGAACTGCAGCATATTTTGTCATTGCACATATTTTACAAGAAAATAAAACTAACCTTTGAAGCTCTTTCCTGGATTGTGATACTGCCCTTCAAGGGGCAAAGCAACATCCTTTTCCCTTTTGTCATGACTATGCAGTCTTCTACCCCAGCAGAGGTAGTGTTACCATTCTCATAATCTATATTATGCTAGGTTGCACGTGGGCAGCTGTCACCACCAGCCTGAAAACTACCACAGACCTAATTAACACAGTAATAGGTTTTCCACTCTTATACTCTCTGAGTGACAGTTTAATAAGGAACTCACAATGATCCTATAAATCAGAATCAACCTTCACCTTAACAACACACAACTAGTGTTCTGAAAATTAATTCTAGCTATTTCAGTATTTAGTATTTCCAGTGGATAAACATTATAATTTGTTTATGCTAACTTATATTATCTACACCAGAATATTATGCCATGACTATACGGTAGCATTTTTCTGGTAAGGTGGTTTAAAAAGATGCAGATATTATGAAGTGAATACTACATGGAAAGAGTAAATTTATGTCTCTGTAGTTTATAAATTTGTCTAGAAGAAGGAAATTATTCTGCAAAAATAGTTTGGCATTGCAGACAGCTATAGAATCAAAAGCCTTTAGACCATTAGTAATCCTCAATTTGACCTCAATTACTTAATATGTAAATTTAATATCTGTAAACAGCTCCATTGGAATTAATTGGATCTCTGTGTTTCAAATGAAATAACTTGAAAGTAAGCCACAAAGCACAAGCTTGTTGACTTTTACTAAGGTCCATTTATAGTTTTGAGCAAATCAGAACCTGATCCAATAAAGCAGTTGTGCACATATATTGTAGTAGAGCAGCTGTTTAAAAGCCTTGTAGAATCAGGATTTTAAGGACACACAGAGTTGAGAATTATACCTTGCTTTTAATGCTGTTTAAAATTATAGGTCCTCAGTACTTTAACTCCAAGATAGATAAGCATCTCACTTTTCTCAGGCCTGTTTTACCCAAAAGTTTTAAATCCTCAGATTTTAGGCAGCTTAATTGCCACTAGGATTTGGACAAATGCTCCATCTTCAGTGCAATTTGTTTGACCTCCCTAGGATGCACTATGGCCCTCTTAGCTCAATATAAGTGCATACATGCACACATGCATAGATTCATAGTGCTGAACAAGAAGTTAAGAGACAAAATGGCAACAAATGAAAAACAAAGGAGCAGAATTAAGTTTATTGTGAAAGCACATGAGAATTACAGGAGTTTTTATTTTTATTGTCTTTACAGATGATAGCAAAGTGTCTCAAAAGATTCACTCTCTGCCACAGCTGAGACTGATAACTGGCACTAAAATGTAAATAAAGAAAATAGAAGTGACAAAATGTTTCAAAATATAAAATTTCCCACTGTAGAATCTCAAGCAGAAATATTTGTTGCAATTGTAAGCCAGCACAGGTGATGTCATTCTGACCTTTCAAAACCTTCAAACCAGCAGTCATATGTAAAAATGTTTAATTATGTATTTCATGCTTTTTAATGTGAAAAATGAACATTGTGAGACACTGAATGCCCCGCAAAGTTCTTCCAATTAGCAGCAATATTGTAGGACATTTATAAGAAGGAAATTCTACATATTGTTTCAACCAAAAGGAAAGAATTCTGAGATAAAATTGAAAGATAAAGTTGGTCTGAATGAACATGACATTGTAGCTTCATGGCTCTTGACACAGACAGCACAAATAAGACCAGAACAAAGTCAATGGCTTTCAGAAAGTCAGACTTCAAAGAAATCTGAGAATTAGAAAGATCATTTCAAATGGCTCATATGAGGAAAAGGTTTTAAAGATACTAGCAAGTGAAAAGAATATGAAGGGCACAAAATAAAATCATTCCATGTATGATGAAATATTTTGTTGGACATTTTAAGCACAAAAATGAAATATGTAGAAAATGGACACCAAGTCAAACTATCATGGATGGGTACAGAACCACAACGTAACAATTAAAGTTTGGATTAGAAAAACAAAGTCACAAAAGAAAACTAATAGAGTAAATGAATGGCAACAAAAAACAGCTTAAAGTATTCCAGGGGTAAGCTGAAAACAAGAGAGATGGTTAGTTTGCCCCAGCAGAAATTGAAAAGCATTGACATAAGATACTAAAAGCTTCTAAATGCTTAATGACTTTTCGCACTGTCTGTAAAAAGCTCATTTACTATCAGACACTATCATAATTAATATCAGGCATGAAGGATCAAGACTTCAGCATAGTATAACAAAGAACAAACTGGTACTTGATTTAATCAGATGTTTTCAAACTGCCTTCAGCTGATGACTACCCCCCCCCACCCCCCCATACTGAAGAATTCATTAATATAAGCTCAGTGTTGTTAGCACTTTCCTCTGAGAAGCTGTGACAGATGGATATGAAAAAATAGCAAAAGCCAAAAGTTGTGCCTTGCTTTATAAAGAAAGTGTCAGAAAATTGCAGATATTCTAACTTTCATTCCTGCAAAACATATTGGAGCAAATAAACAAGCAATCTGTGAACACATTGAGTAAAGCAGAGAGATGAATAATTACCAACCTTTGTGTGTTAAGAATGAATCATGCCAAACCTGTTTCATTTCCTCCTACGACAAGTAAAGGCCTTATGGATGGAGGAGAAACAGTTGATGTCATATCAAAATTTCAGTAAGGTTTTCAAAAACACTGGCTCAGATGCTTCTAAAAGAAACCAGAAAAGCATGGTCTAGATGAAAATGTACACGTAAGTGGGAAACAGCAGTTTCTACTCTGTAAAGGGTCTCTTCAGGGTAGATATAAAATTATTAAATGCTTACATGAATGACCTAGTGAAGCAAACAGAAGATATGTTCATTAAGTATGAAGTGCCACCAAGGCAAGAAAATTGTACTTATTAACATGAAATTCAATGAAATCTTGGTAATTTTTTAAAGGGGCAGGGGAAAAAAAAGGAAAAAAACCACGATATTTTTCTGGGGTAAGTTGTTATATAGAAACAAAAATAAGGGAGCCAGATCAGGGGCTGAAAAAGACCTGAAAAATAATATGAATCACAAGCAGAACAAGAATAAATAATCATATGTAGAAGAAAACAACCAAACAAACAAAAAAAGAAAACCAAAACTCCCTCAAAATATATATTCCATGCAGAAAAAAATGTGCTTAGGACATCTGAAGTGAGATGTACCTTTGTTCGAGTATGTAAAAGAGTGATTTAAAATACAAAGATGACTTTCCAATTCATTTGTCTACGGTAGACTTAAAACATTTGGTTTATTTTACAGATTTACATTAATAAATCATTTTCATATGATAATGAACACAGAAATACATCTATTAATTTGGTTGTTACAGTCTCCATTGTTGGAAGCCAGTCTGTATCTGTGGATAAACTAGGAGTGGGAGTCTTTTGGGCTAGCTTTAGATCTATGTCTGAGCTATCTCACTCCTACTCTGTATACTCAACAAAATTAAATGGACAAACATAATGACTGATTAATCTGCTCTGTTGTAGATGTTTATTGTGTGATGAGATTAACTTCTCTCCAGGATTGCTCCACTAATACCTAGGAGATTGTAGATGAGACAGATGCAGATATCTGTACTCCAGATTGCTGGAGGTGGAAAAATCTCTCCCGTTCATCACCAGGCTTGTCAATTTGAAAGGACCTGGTACACATACAAGCAGGTTTACACAGTTACTGGTAATATTAAAGAAGTATTAATCCTGAAGTATGAGTACCAGGCTTATCGCAATTCTTTTTCATAGAATACTGTGATTCCAGCATGGATCATAACTGCACAAGAAGGGGAGAGCACAGTGCCTTTGCTCAGCTTTTGTTTGACTGTGCAGTCTAAGTTTTAAAATTGCTTCTTCTTGTGTAATCATTGCGTATACATTACTGAGCCCACAATATATCGAAGTTGTATACCAAAGAGGAGATTTAGAAATGCAGAGGAAATCTAAACTTTAGTCTCTCTCTCTCTGTCTGTCTGGCCTTTTTAGGGGATTTGGTCCACTTGGGGACCAAACTTGGGGTTTGATATGGGGTTCCTATTATATTTAAAAAGGTTCACATCAAAACCTCACTTTTTTTTTTTTTTTTTTTTTTTGTCTTTTGCTGTTTTCTGCAAGTTATTTTACAAATAATAAAAATATGATTTCAATTTTTATGTCTTATTTCACCTCTGTGGATATGTGTTTTTACTGATGACCAATATTTATTTAAAGGCAGATATGGGAACATATTTAAAGAATGCTCATTGTTATTTGTACCATTTCCTCTGTTGCATTTTCAGACTGAAAAGCACAAGTTTATATGTAGCAAACAGTAAAATCTGAAACATGAGAACAGGAGCAAGTCTGAAGCCTTTGCAAATATAAGTCTGAAATGTGTTCATGATTTTTTTTTCCTTTTAGATTACTATAGTCTAGTTGGACATCTACACATTGAACTTCTGCATGCTAGGATTCTTAGCGTACATTACAAAATTTAAGCTCATTAAAAATATTTATTGCTGTTCAAATGTTCAACCTTTTCACAGACTATTTATCACAGACATTAGCTGTTTTCTTTGAAGTCCCCCCCTCTCCCTCAAATAACCATTAAATTAAATTATAGGGCTTATTCTGTTGAATTGTACACATAATTCTCATTAGCACCAGTGGGAGTTACATCTGTACATCAAAGGAATAAGACTTTTATTTGCCTAATAAGATTAGAGAGGCTGTTTAGAAACATAAGTTTAGGAAGTGTCTTTTGACTATTTCTCACTGTTCTCAAAAGGATTGTAAAAATTCCTTTACTTTTTGCCTTTTTTTTTTTTTATTATTTTTTTTTCAAATTTAAAGGGATTTGAAATTTCAGCTTTGGACTTATGGACTTGTAGCACGAAGGTATTATAAGGGCTCTAATTCAGAGGAATAGGTTTATATGTATACATAGTACAGCTCAGCTCTCCTGAGACATATTTACTGCTTTAAAGAGCCCAAGTGTAGGTAGAGCATAGAACAGTTTTGGCCACAAATGCAGCTACTTCTGTGGCCTGCCAGCTAGTCCTAAATCTGGAATTTGCAAAGAAGTGAGGTATTTGTAGCACAGAATTCCAAAGGGTCAAGTCATGCATCATTGCTTAACTTCCTCTGCAAGGCAAAGGTGTTTAAGAGCTTACTGCTATTTGTGCTTTCAAATATCTACTCATGGGTGACTCCCAGTGTGAGCTGGACACTTTGCTTTTGTATGTTCTTTGGATAAATTCTGATGATACACCTCTTCTTTCCCTTTCTCTTTCACTTGGTGCAAACTGCTGCCCACAATGGAAGATCTTCATGCCTCCGATGAAGGAACACACATTCGATGCAATTCAGAGAGTGTAAAGAAGCCTCTGCTTTCTAGACTAGACTGTCAGTGGAATAATTAATGTAGCTCTGTCTGTTGTTGCTGTGAGCCAGATGACAGGCGCACAATGGTACCTGCCAGGGTATGATTCCTGCTAGACACCCAGTGGTACAGGGTAATTGCTTCTACTTGCTTCCTGGTTGTTGTCTCTTAATGAAATTCCATCTTTGAAGTTAGTAATAGCATGCTCTGAAATTATTTCCCAAGCAAGTTCTTATGCCTCCCAGCTGGCTAGTAGGTCCAAAAGTCTGGGCAGCTAATAGGCTAAAAATAATAGATTGTTCTCCACAATATCTGTACAGATGTTTGCAGCATACAACCTGTGGTGGTAGTAATACCCTCTGTATTGCACCTGTGAGCTGAATCACAATCAACACCTCTAGCACATCTGTTCTAACTCTCCCTGTAGATACATTGGCTTATTTCCCTTCTGTATGAAATATATCTTGAATGAAAATATGTAATCATGTTATTTAAAACAAGCAATGGAAAAAAAAACAAAACAAAAACTTTAGTGCTTGCCAATTGATTCTTGTTATAACTCTTGTAGTTGAAAAACGTCTTTTTTTCTTTAGTCTGAACTATTTGATATCAATTCATAACTATGGGATCTTCTTTTTATTTATTTATTGTTATTGTTATTATTAATGTAGATATCAATTTGCCACTATCAACTTACCATTTCCTCTGTTGGTACTTATAAGAGGTTATCAAAACACACCTTAATTTTTGGTAAGCTTCCACACATAGTGAATGACTTCTCAGACTCTAAAGCATGCATCCAGCCTGCCCACTGCTCTCATGTCTTTACTGTGACATTTTCTCAGTCTATCAGTGGGAGTCATTCTGTCAGTGTTGCTTATTAGGAGAGTATCTCCTATATTTAAAAAAATTTAGTAGGACTTAATCCTGAAGGAACAGGGAGGACATGGGTAGGGAGAAAAAACTGATATACCCCTTCCAATCCTAATATTTTAGGAATTGCTGCTTTGTTCTCCTTATTCCAGTGGGATCCCCTGTTTAGGCAGGCAGCCTGCATGCCTTCATGGTAACAGCTTCCAAGAAACAATCCACACAGCTGCTTTTTTTGTCCTTTTTCTCCATAGATCATCGGTTTTATTTTCTTCAACAGTAAAATGCACAAGAAGGTATAAAGATGGTCTGACAAGATCTGTTTTCCATAAATCATGCCAAATTGCATTAATTATTACACTGTTTTCCTTTAAATTTTTATTAATGAAGTCTTTTATCAGGTTGTCCACTTTTTTCTTCAGTCTCAATGACAGGCTGAAAGACAGAATTAGTTTGATCATCCCATTAGTCTTTTTAAAATACTGGCTGTTCCACAAATTATTGAAAATCAAAATTAGCTACTGTTAATGAGAAATTTTTCCTGAACTGGATAAGTGTGAGTTTTCTACATATATGAAAATCCTCACTTAAAAAATGTCTAGCTGCTGTAACTGTTGTTTAAATCTCTCCAAGATACTGATGCAATGTAAAACACTTTGTCATGTGGTAGGAATGAAGTAGTCATCCAACATCGTCTATCACTATATATATTTTGAACACTTTTGCCTGTCACATACTTGAAATAAAAAGGTAGAGCTGTCAAGTCTTATTGATCAATTAGATTTGATTTACCAGTCAAAAGATGAACCCTTTAATCAAGCAAAATTGTGATCAATGTAAAAAGTTTCATTTTTTCCTTCATGCTTTTCAAAATGATCTTTATCCTTAAATCTATCTATAATTTTCTTCATATTTTTTCTGAAAAGCTTTTGAATTTTCTGAGTTCTGAGTTTATTGCTATCAACTTCTTCCTTTTGTTTATATTTATTCTTAAAATTTAATTATAACTGCTTTTGCTTCTGATTTCATCTAGCTTCATTGTTTGAAGACCATAGCTTATTTTCTTTCATCAGTGTGACATTTTGGATGCCTATTAAAATATTCTGAAACAACTCAATTAAAAATCTTAATCTTTATGTCCTCCAACTGGTTTGACTCTGGTTTTATCCCTTATGGCCTTGCTGAAACAAGAAGAAAGTTGTGTGTTTTTTTTTTTTTTATTTATTTTTAATTTTTACATATAGCAAAACATCACTCTCAGCATCAAACAATATTTAATGTTTTGATGAATTTACTTTATATCTCCATATGAGGTCTACTGAAGAATTCTTGTTATTCCAGAAGTCACCTTTTGATTAAATTATTGTTTTAAGGGGAAAATATAAAGGGGAATATTTATATATAACGGGAAATTTTAAGGGGAATATAAAAATAACATCAAAAATTTTCTGGAAATCCTGAAGATTCAATATTAGTAGCATTGAGCTTCAGGTGCACATCACAAAAACTAAAGTCTTTCACCAAAAAAAATTTAATTACAAATGATAAAAATCAAGCTTTGTGTTGAAAGATGTGTCCATTTTTATTTTGTAGTCAATTGTATTACTTTGAAGTAGGTATAAAATAGAATATAACTTCTTTTTAGCATTTATAATTTCATTTTTGGAAGTTTTTGTTATCAAGGTATGTGTCAAAAAGATAAAACCCATGCAGCCCATAAGGAAAGGTGCATTTTCAAATGTACTCATTAATAATCTGTTTGTGATCTTACTGTCATAGCAGAGTTGCTAATCCCAAAGTTTAATTTTTCTGTTATTTGCGATGAAATTAGATTATTTACATATTGATATGGTGATTATTTGTTTCCACTCATATTATGGGTTATTTATAAAATTTATTACTTGAACACAGAGATGCATACAATAATAGTAACATTCCTGTCATTTTTCACGGTATTCTCACACTGAACACCTCCATTTTTTCCCCCAGGAAAAAAAAAAAAAAAGTTTCAAGCTCATTATATTCTCAACAAGAGAGGGAAAGTTAAAATTGCAGTCTGTGATGAAGATGAAAAATAGTTTCTCATACAAAAGGAGCATACGATTTGCCTTCCAATCAAGTCAATAGACAGAATATACAGGCTGATCTTGGCTGTTTTCCATGCTATGCTTCCTGCTTCACCCAGTAAAAATACACACCTTTAAGAGGGATGCAAATTCTGACTTTGCTCTGAAACTAGCTTAAAAAAAAAAAAAAAAAAAAAAAAAAAGAAAAGGTGACAGTGAATAACTGCCATCATGTTGCTTAGAAGCAAAACTCTATGAGGGGAGCAAAAAGTGTCTTGTTCCAGACTGTCAGAGCAGTAGGTAGGCATGCTGGATGGCCAGGAGGAGCAAGCCTGCATGGGAGGGAAGCCTGTCCACCTTCAGGTTACATCCAGAAGCAGAGCAGAGGGTGAATTTGGACGGCAGCTGAAGCAGCAGTCTGCTGTCATGTGGCTTGAAGAGCCCTACGGGTATCTATTAGCTATTAACAATGGGACTCTGTGCCTTGGCTTAACATTATATGTACAGGTAGATGGCTTCATTTCTTCAGTGAACTCCATGGTAAAACTCTAATTTGTTTTAAAGGCAACAGAGCTTCCTCCAGGAAATAACTTCTACCAGTGCATATAAATTCCATAATTTCAAGCATGATCCTCTGTGTGAGAGACTGTGTGAACTGGAGATGGGTCAATTTAGTAATGGGTGTGCTTTGGATACAATATTTTATTCCGTTCTGAAATATCTTCCTTTTAGTTTTGCTACATTAAAAAGGGACATATTGTTTGGATCCTGCTCTTGAAACAAAAAAGATCAATAAAGACAATTAATAACTTTTAGTAATAACCAATATTTTCTATAGATATCTAAAAACGAGAATTGCAGAATGAAAATTTGCCCTGTATTGCTACAAATTGTATACTGATGACTGTGAAAAAATTTTCAATAATCATATTGGTTTGGATATGCTCAAAGAAAGACATGAGCAAGGGGAAATAGTCTCTGATTTTTATTGCAGCTTTCTTATGAGTAACAAGAAGATTATTTAATTATCTTTTATATTTTTTAATATGATGAGATATTTTGAATTAAAAATGGAATAGAATGGATTAGAAAGTATGATAAACATATCTTCAAGGTTTTCCAGTCACTTCCCTTATAACTGCAGATATTTGATTTACAATAAATCTTTAGTAATTTCCTGGGGCCATACTTTGCACTGGAAAACAATTGTTTTTATAGCATGTGAAATTACAAAATGTACAAAATGTACAAAAATACAGCAGGTTTAATAATAATTCTTATAGCTGGATTCTGATACTTGCTGTTCAGGACACAACTCAGGTTTGCCTAGGAATCTGAGTATTATCTTCAGCAATGAAGTCATAGGCATTTATAATTCATATATTAGTGAACAGAATAAACATTGATATGCAACTGAAAGTTGTGAACTTTAAAGATAGGACTGATAACATTAAACCAAGCTAAAAAGAAGTCCAAGTAGTGAATAGAGCTGAAGACCTCTGAAGAAGCAAGAACAGTGGATTTTCTTTTCATTCCTATTATTATTTATACTCTTGCAAGCTCTTCACACTCTATTCCTTAATTCATCTTCAGGAAGTTAGTATTTGATCTACTATCAGCTACAAAAGTTACACACCAAAAGCGTTTAATGAGTGGTTTGAAGTATGATGTTTTGCTATAAAATTGTACCTTTGTAAGGAGCATATACAAAGTCATCAGCAGTACAACTTAGACTTCAGTCAAAGTAACTGGGCTGGTTACATCAGGTAGATATAGTAGAGGTAGATGAGGTAGAATGACCATGCTAGGCAGAATATGGAATAGTCCTAGTATAAAATTTGAATCAAATTTTGAATAAACTGGTAAATTTCTGGGCTTGATTATTTGGGGTGAGGAAACTTTTGCTATAATGTTTTGCATTTAATAGTAAAGTATAGTCTCATGTGAACCGAGAAATATATACAAACTAAAAATGAATTGCAAATATACTTTGAAGGACAGGAGGAAGCAAAATTAACAAACTAGTGCTCACCTAGAAGGGTTTTAGATTGCTAAGCTAAAGCTGTACAGAGCTGTTGGAAGAAGTATCTGTTTTGCCACAGTGCACCGTGTCCTTCTGCCAACCCGCCCAATCCAGCGAGACAACTGGAGGAGCAACTGCAGTGACTAACCTACAGAAAACACCTGACGGGTGGCATGGTCTGTATTTTGTGCATCACTTCAATACTGCAGATATTTTCTTCTGCATGAAATAAGCTTAGGATTACATTTAAAATATCAAACAACAACCAATAGTGCTCCAAACTTCAAAACTGTTAGGCATGTTTATTTCAACAAAAAAGGAAATTAACCACTAAATGCACTACCGAAAACAAAGTCTTTATTAATGTCTGCCATGTTACCAAAACTAGCATAATATTTGATGTATACAGAGAAAAAGAAAACCAATAAAGCAAGCTTGTGGCTGTTGCCATAGTTATAAGCAGGCACAATTGTCAGTTTGAAGTGAATTGAAAGGGAAAAAAACAGAGTCAAATGTAAAAAGACAGCCCACTTTTAAGATAAAATCAGTGCAAGATCTTATATTTGTCTTCAGGCACAAGTCTATCACCGGAGACTTCAGCAACAACTTTTGTGAGAAAAGAAAAACTCCCAATTTAATTATCACTTCAGGTGAAATTGTTGAGTCCAGCTGTGAAACACAGATAAAGAGTGACATAAGACTTTGAGATTTTGAATATTGCTGAATGCTGAAATACTTTGATACTGTGATTTACCAGGCAAAATCACCTAAGAAATTCCATTTTATAATACAATCAGAATTTCACAAAACAATTATTATTTTTTTTTTAATATCTTCCTGAAGGTATTGTTCAGGGACAAAGTTAAAATAAATAAATAAATACGGTATGTCTTAACTCTAAATTTCATGACAATAGAGTGCTTTGAGAAGCTATTCATATTCCTGTGCAAAATCATTAGGGTCAGTGTTTTAAATAGTCATGGACATAGAAAGCCTGTCCAAGTGCTCCTGAAATTACTCTACCTCTATTTCTGTCTCTATCTCATTCTCACCCACTTGAGACCCCCACTTTCACAGATGTTCTTTACATATGAATAGTGCATAGATTTCTTGAGTATACCACAGGAAATTCAAAATGAATTTTTGTAATTGGCAAGTGGATACTATCTTTAAAAGTCATTGATTTTGTTTATTAGGTGGGTGCGAAAACATGTCAATTTTTATATTTAGAAATAGCAGTGGTGTAATGTGTATTGCAAAGTTCTATTTAAATAAGCTTTCAAATAATAGTGATCAATTGGAAATCTGTGCTCCCCTTCAATATCTTGCAATGACTATTTTTCATGACATACTTTTAAAAAATAACTAAGTTTTTAGAAAATATTTCTCATGATTTCTCATAGATTTAACCTGTATTTTTCTCACTATCTCAAACACAAAGACCTATGGTTGAATGAAAGTTAAGGAATGAGTAACTGAAAATTGGCATATGTGACAGAACTTTTATAAAAATGGTCAAATATTACTAACTCAAAAGCATTAGTAGTTCTTGGCAGGTGTCAACAGAGGACTCGACTCTTTCATCTGTTAACCAGACTGGAATCTATGGGGCAGATCAAACATAGAAACTGAAATATGTCCTGCTGTCAAAGGTCAGAAATAAAGGTGGCATGAAAATTTATGCATTTACCTAAGTTAAAAACAAATACAATAACACCGAAATTTCTGATGATCATTTTAAATATTTAACTTTGTGCTCTTTCATCTAAGCATAAATCCTTAGCACTCACTTCAAAATTCCAGTTGGACCAAACAACTAGAGAGTAAAAATTGTTCCATTATTTCATAAAGAGTTGTGGCTAGAATACAATCTACATATTTGAATATATAGTCGAGCATTACACTGTGGTATCAGATAAAGCGCTAAAGTTCTGTATACTAAACATAAACCTATGAATCTAAAAAACTAGGGAAAAATGATTTAATCTTATAAATTTTGAACTATTCCTCATAATAATATACATGCAATTTATGGCTCCAAGACCTAATTTGAGAAGGTAAAGTTATTTCATACTTTACTTTTATATGCAGGCACTATTTTCTTTTTAATGATAACATTACAGGATTTATTTGATCACAAGAAATTTCCCATATGCATTATAAACTGCTTAAGAAAGTACTCAATCAATTCAAGATTGTTGTACAAGGGCGGTGAAGGAGAAAAGACATTTAAGACTGTTCTTTCCACAGATATAACTAGGATTTAACTGAAACAAACAAACAAAAAATAAGAAAATCAGCTGAGAGAAATATTAAAAAAATCATGAGATTTCAAGATTGATCAAATGCAGCTGGCCATGATTAACTAGTCTTTAATAACAATAAAAATCATCATAGTGCAAACTTTCTTTTCAGCTTCATGCATCCTGAAGTGACAGTAACAATTCTTGAGGTCTAATTGTAATCATAATTATAGTGAGCAGTATAACGAGCATATAGTACATCATTTGAAGGCAATTCCTTTGTAACAAAGCATAACAGTCTTGCTTGAGAAAAAGCCAAAAAGCTTTGTTTCTCTTTGTTCTTTTGCACCTGTAGAGCTCTAGTATTTCAAAAATATTCCTTTACAAATTACCTTATTAAAAGCCATGTGTAACTGGCGGTAAAAATTAATTAGAATTTTATTGCATTAAGGAATAAGCAGATAACATGTTTATGGATTGGAAACATGTAAAAAACATGTAGTTACCAACTGCTGTAGTGAATTTTGACTACTAACTGACATTTCTTCAATCTTCTACCATGTACAGCCATTTACAGCGGCTTTCAAGTTCTTCAAATAACATGAGAGTAAGTGAATTGTAGAGACATCATTGCAGTTCTCAGATCTGCAAAAGAGTGACAGGGTTTGTGGATATGCTTTATCTGCTTTGCATTTCATTTATCTACATGCATAAAGCTGCAAACAATAACTGAAAACTTTGTAAATGCTCTATTCTGCCTACATCACTCCTGAGGTGAAGTCTGAAAAGAAACACAAAGGGGATAGGAAAATGATTGGAATGATGTCCTTTCTCATCCAAAGAATTTTAAAATCTTAAGTTGTTTGTTATGTTCCTGCTTTAAGACTTTTGTGGTGCTATACCTTACTTTTCCCTGAAACATATATAATAATAAAAGTAAAAACAGCATAATAGAAGCACTTAGCAAGGTTTGATCAGTTCTAAGTAAGGCTCTTAATTAGGTTTGTTTTAATTGGGAAAGAAGGCCAATGATATCCAGGAATCCATTAGGAGGAGTGTTGCCAGCAAGTTGAAGGAGGTGATCCTTCCCCTCTTTTCAGCACTGGTGAGGCCACATCTGGAGAGCTGTGCCCAGGTCTGGGCTCCCTGCTACAAGAGAGACAGGGACGTACTGGAGAGAGTCCAGCAAAGGGCCACTAATGACGAAGGGAGAGGAGCATCAATTCTATGGAGAAAGACTGAGAGAAATAGGACTGTTCAGCCTCAAGAAAGAGAAGGCTTGGGGAGATCTTATCAGTGTTTAGAATCATAAAATCATTAAGGGTGGAAGAGACCTTCAAGATCATCTGGTCCAACCATCACCCTGCTACCAATGTCATCCACTAAACCATGTGCCTAAGTGTCAGGTCCAACCTTTCCTTGAACACCCTCAGGGACGATGACACCACCACTTCCCTGGGCAACCCTTTCCAATGCCTGACCACTCTTTTTGAGAAGAACTGTCTCATAATTTCTAACTTAAACCTACCCTGGCACAACTTGAGGCCATTCCCTCTAGTCATATCAGTAGTCACCTGTGAGAAGAGGCCGACCCCCAGCTCCCCACACCTTCCTTTCAGGCATTTGTAGAGAGCAATAAGTCTCCCCTGAGCCTCCTCCTCTCCAGACTAAAAACCCCCCAGTTCCCTCAGCCACTCCTCATTGGACTTGTGTTCCAGGCCCTTCACCAGCTTCGTAGCCCTTCTCTGGACACATTGCAAAGAAGACAGGACCAGGCTCTTTTCATTGGTGTCCAGTGACAAGATAAGAGAGAATGAGCACAAACTGGAACACAGGAGGTTCTGTCTGAACATCATGAAACATTTTTTGACTGTCATGGTGCCTGAGCACTGGCACAGGTTGCCCAAAGAGGCTGTGGGGATCTCCTTTCTTGGAGACCTTCAAAAGCCACTTGGACATGGCCCTGGGCAGCCTGCTGTGGGTGGCACTTCTGGAGCAGTGTAGTGGGTTTACGTGGAAAGGTTTTGGTAGCAGGGTAGGGGTGGCTTCTGTGAGAAGAATCCAGAGGTTGCTCCATGTTAGATAAAGGCCCCGCTGCTGACTAGAGCCGAGCCAATAAGCGATGTTGTCTGTGCCTCTGTGAGAGCATATTTAAGACAGGGAAAAACAAAACAAAACAAAAAACAAACAAACAAACAACAACAAAACTGCTGTCACACAGCAGCTGGGAGAGAGAGAGGAGTGAGAAACAGCCTTGCAGGCGCCAAGGTCAGGAAGAAGAAGGGGGAGAGGTGCTCCAGGCACCGGAGCAGAAGTCCCCTGCGGCCTGGGGTGAGGACCATGGTGAAGCAGGTTGTCCCCCTGCAGCTCATGGAGTACCATAGTGGAGCAGGGTTCCACGCTGCAGCCCGTGGAGGAGCCCCTGGTGGAGCAGGTGGATGTGGCCTGGAGGAGGCTGCAGCCTATGAGCAGGTGACCTGGGCCGGACCTGTAGCCTGTGGAGAACAGTCCACACAGGAGCAGGTGACCTGGGAGCAGCTGCTGCCCATGAGGAACCTAGGTTGGAGCAGTTTGCTCCTGAGGGATGGACCCTGTGGTACAGAGCCATATCTGGAGCAGTTCTTGAAGAGCCGCTGCCTGTGGGAAGCCCATGCAGGATCAGTTCAGGAAGGACTGCATCCCGTGGGAGGGACCCCACAGCACAGGGGATGAGGGTGACTGTGAAGGAGTGGTGGAGATGAAGCACTATAGACTGACCACAACCCCCACTCCCCATTCCCCTGTGCCACTCGGGGGGAGGAGGTGGAAGAGGGCGGATGGGGGGAAGGCGGTTTTGGTTTCTTTCATTTGTTTCTCACTTCTCTAGCTTGTTAGTAGTAGGCAATAAATCTTACTATCTCCCTATGCTGAGCCTGTTTTGCCTGTCATGATAATTGTTGAGTGATCTCCCTGTCCTTATCTCAACCCCTGAGCCCTTTGCATCATATTTCCTCCCCCTTTCCCTTTGAGGAGGGGGAGTGAGAGAATGGCCGTGGTGGAACTCGGCTGCCCACCTGAGTAAAACCACAAGCAGGGAGCTTAGACCAGATGGGCTCCAGAAGTCCCTTCCCACCTCAACCATTCTGTGTGATTCTGTGAGTGTGGAGGTATCAAAATTGCAGATAAGGACTAACAGAACTTATGCAATCATTCTTCTGAAATACTGGTAAGAGAAGACATGCAAGTTTACATAATTTCTACTCTGTTCTTCCTAAAATACCATAGAACATGAAAAGCAAAAGTATATTTGTCTTTATCAGGAACTGGGGGGACATTTTATTTACATTAATTTCTATAAATAAAGCATTAGGGATATAATTGAAATTTGCTATTTATTAAGGGTGACCAAGTCCTTCCAACCCTTCTAAGATTATAAACACAGTATATACTTGGCAAGTAGGGAAATGATACACAGACTTCCTTCAGTTTAGAAGTCAGGCACAGGCCTACACTCAGTCTGTACAGCAATTTCTGCTGGAGCCTGGGGCATCCTGTACACTTCTCACATGAAGATATCCAGAGGATTTGTGGAATCCGCAAGAAAGGCATTAAAGAGTATTATCTTCTCTATTCTATTAGGCTCTCAATCATTGCTACTCCTCTAGCAGCTGGTCACATCTAATCCAAATGGAATATGCATTATACTATTAAGACATCTCTTTTTCTGAATTAGACACATTGTACATGCATGCAATTTAGTGAAATAAAAGTCATTTCCTTACACCAGATGAGATTAGACAACTTATTTTTCCTTTTTAATATCAACAAAGCAATGTTCCTTATCATAAAACTAATTGAAACCTATGTGAAAACACTATTACTGTTATTCATTATGCAGAAAGAAAGCAGCAAGAAACTATTTGTCTACCTTAGAGTATTCTACACCAGTTATGTAATGTCTAGGAAAATGTATCTGAAAAATATATTTCCAATAAAAATGTAGAATCCTGTCCTGCAAATTATACAGAGTATTCATTTTTTCTTTCATAATTTTAGAGGTTAATTTTGGTTTTGTATTTTAATATGCAGTCTATAGTTCTTTCTAAGATTTATATTCAGAGAAAATTATCTGTCTCTTCATAAGGTGTTTGCAGTCCATCTAGTGCAGTGACAAGTGATTTAAACTAATGTCAGCTACCTCAAAGCAAATGGAAGCTTTTGCATTTCATATTTCTTATTATCATAATCAGGAAAGTAATCATCTCCTGTTTGCTGTGGAAGTTCTAACTGACTGCCTTTGAAGCAGTATTGGAGAAATCTCCCTGGCTACGTATCTTCAAACAGTCATCTCCCAAGCATCTGGGCTTACACTGGTGACAGAGGGAGGCTCTCAGAGGAGAGCTGTGGGGTCTCTGTTATGGACCCAGTGCCCGCTCCTACAGCCGCTCCTACAAGTGATAACAAGCCCCCAGCTGAGGCTCCTCTGTGTTGTTCACCTTCCCCTGTGACAGCTGCAGTGTCAGGAGCAGGGTCAGTAATTACTGCAGTGTGGGGAAGCTCACTGAGCCACTCTGAGCTCGGGGCAGGATGCCTTCTGTTTGTTTTTCCTTCCTCTCCCTTAGTTCTCACCTCTTTTTTTCTTTTTTCCTTCCCTTAGACTCGTCTTTCAATTGATTATCACCTGCTGCCTGTCACTCTCCTGGAAAGGAAATGTTTGCCAGAAGACATCACACTATTACAAACTCAAGAGTAAGTGCTTTATTATTATTATTATTATTTATTTTTTTAAACACATTGTCAAGTGACATAGTGTTCTCTTTTTAAGCTTGCTTGACATAATTCAACTCAAAACAAATGTTTGTGTAGTTTCTTCTTTTTCCTGTATTAGCAAAAAAAGGAAGCAGGAACGTTTCAGTGCATAAGCAACCTCAGAGCCTTAGGATAGTAGGAATTTATGTTTCTGCACATGATTTCTGCATCTGGTAAACACAAGCCTCTTGCTGTGAGAAGCAGGCTACCTGTATTGTCATAGTGCAGGCAGGTGGAATGCTCTGCCAATTCTTTTGAAATAGCAGGTGTGCTGTAAATTAACACTCAGGCTTACTTTGTGGTAGATTTCCTCATCCATTCCTTCTCTTCTGGCTTCTTCTGTCCTGGATTCTTGCCTCTTTGGCTTACGTACCTACAGCCTTTCAGTGGTATGAGTGATGTTTTTTTGTTTGTTCGAAGATGCTTTGTGTATCTATACACATTTTCTCATAGCAGTTTTCCTTCAAGTTGGTTAGTTATTAGTGTTTGATACATCATATAATTGATGGTCCTTTAATAAATCAATGAATTTACTGATAAGCAATGGGTTTTTCTCCTGGAAGGAAAGGGGGGAAAAAAAAAAAAAAAAAAAAAAAAAAACAGAGCCAATCCTCCTAAAATTCAAGAGGTAAATATGCATAGAGGTTAAAAAAGATTTGATTCCATGAGATTCCTGACCTTAAGGATTAATTTTGCCTACATTTAAAGCTATGAGTTGTTTAACATTGAGTGGTCTTTATTTTTTCAGTGTTTAGACACCCAAACGTAGACATCTAGTTCAACATTGTTTAGAAATTCTGCGCAGTCAGAAGAGAGAAAGAGGCATTTCTAGACTGGAGTCCTCTTCCCTGTCTGGGTGACTCTCAGTGCCAGATCAGTCATATCAAGAGGTGACCCATGTTATTCATGTAGGAAGCCTAGATGAGATGACTTGTTTGGCCTTTCTTGCCTGAGTCGTAAACATTTAGTGAATCTTACCCAAAACATAAATGTTTTAAGTCAAAACTCCCTCTCTGAAATTAATGGGAATTTTTTCTGTTTACTGAAATGAGTTTAACATTTAACCTTTAACCTCTTACTCAATCTGGGTCCAAATATGTGAACCTCAAGATTGTTTTATAAATATAGCAAAAAGGAATGAAATTTTTAAAAGAATAAAGAATGGTATATAATTTTATAATATTTACGTTGTAAGTAATTGATCTTTATGATCCCTAAATCAGTGGATAAGAGTGAGAGGGTTACTTATCAAAGGCTATACCTAAAATATATCTAAAATAAGGCTAGTCATACTTTGTACAGCACAACCAGAAAAACCTGAACCTGTAGCATTTAGAGTCAGTTTTATTCAAAAAAATACCTTCCTTTTACAAAGACAGAAGGATAAGTTCTGAGAAGAGAGTTATGAGGAAATCAAAAACTGTTGTAAAACAGCTAAATGGATTGTAGTTCATATTTTCTAATTGAATAGTCCCAGGAGTATTAATCATGTGGAATCATTGGCAAGGTTTTCTAGCATTCATGTTTCAGCAAAGAACAATTATTGACAACACCCTAACCATTTTCACAGATATAGCTGACTGGGAAAAAAACAAAACAAACAAACAAAAACAAAACAAAACAAAACATAGACAATTCTGTGATTCTGTGAAAAAAATAAAATATAGAAATAATGGTGGAAACAATTTTTATTTACTTTATTATTATTTTTTCCTATTTCTCTTCAACATCAGTATCAGAACTTGTTCTTTGAAATTTATTTTTCAGTGGACTTAGGAATTAATGCAGAATGTATTTTGAAAACATTTGCTACTAATTTTGCTGTGGATTATTACTACTCCCAGTCTTGCTTATGGTTAGTGGTTGTTAGCATTTCCACTCCAGTTTCAATCTGTCAGGCAATGGAAATGACCCAAATCATTTATGCTTTCAGCTGTGGTACAGAAAATAAAAGGCAAAGCAATGTTTAAGATGTTCAGTTTTAAGGTGAGGTATATTTATCAATTCAAACAACCATCCAACACAAGTGGAAGATGTACGCGAAGAAGCATAATGTAGTCTAATTCCTAAGAGAATCACTAACACAAGATACGATGCTATTGCAACAAAGCAAACCTTATTGGTTTCTGCTGTGTGGGTAAAGTTGCAGTTAGGTTTGAAACAAAGCATATGGAGAAATGTGTCATGTGTGCTCACCAACCATTACACACAATCAGGTGGTAGCCTACACATGGCAAGTGAAGGAGACTTGCTTATAGACCCAACCAAACTGGTTAGTGCCATCTCCACCACCACCACCCTTGTTCCCATAAGGACTGTAGTTTATTTTTGAGGTTACTTCCAGGTTGACAGGTCACACAACTGAGAAAACCAGGTCAGATCATTGGCGTAGCAAGCCACATGTCTAGGAGTATCTAGCAATGCAGGATTAGAGTATAAGAACAAATAAAGCAGAGATATTTGATTTATTTTATCTTCTCAGCAGTCAGTAATCTAGCAATTTCCTGACTTTGAGTTCAAATTATCATAGAAAACAGCCACAGCTGAATCTACCCTCTGTGAATTTAACTAATGCTTCGTTTGATTCTGCTTGCACTTTTTGTGTCTGAAAACTTCCTGTAAGAATAAGTTCTCTCATGGGGGGAAAAAAAAAAAAAAGTTTCCGTTTTGTTTTCAGTCTGGTATCCAATCATAACACTCAGCTTAAGAAAAGCAATAAATAATCATTCTTTATCTACTTTTTCCATACCTTTCACAACTATATATATTCTATTAAATCTTCCTTCAGCTGACAGTTTTCCCAAACAGAAGTTTCAAGTGAATTATCTTTAATATAGAAGTGTTCCCACAACATAGGATTGTGATAATCTTATTACTCATTTCTGTACCTTTTTGTTTGTTTGTTTGTTTCATTTTACCACATAGATTATGAGAAATTTCAGAAAAAATCTGAATTTCTGGAAAAATTAAAATATGAAGTCCATAAAACTTTATTAGTGAAAATAGAAGCTCCTCAAACAAATAAACATCAGCCATTGGAGCAGTTTTCTTGTGCCAGATATTGATGATAATCAATATCTGGGATAACCAGGACATTTGTTCAGATAACAGATATAAGACCTGCAAGAAACAGAGGATCTAATGGAGTAGTGGTTGAATGTTTGAATATATTTAAATGGCTGATGCAACATATTGAATGGCCTATTCCACCTCTTTGAGGTAGTTGGTGTATTCCATACCCTTGAAAAAATCTGTTTAAAGACAGATTGCTTCAAATGATTTTTTATTTGTCAGCTCCAACAGCTAGTTAAACAAACAAAAAAAAAAACATTTGCTATAACACTTTCTAATATGGCAAAGAAGTTCTCTAAAAGCAACAGCTGTTCCAATTTTCTCATTGTGTAGTTATCTAGATTAGAAAAAAGCTAGAATTTAGTCTTTGGATCAAGAGATATAAGACAGTCACGTGAAATTTGCTGACTTGCACATTATAGAGCAATAAAGGAAAAAACACTATAGAAATATTTTAAACATTAAATAGCTTCATAAGTATTCATTATGACAAAATTGAGTCACAAAAAAAGCGAAATAACTCTCCTTTAATTTTCCATATATCTTGATTTCTGAGAAGGAAAACATACAAAAATCAGAATTACATTGCAAAGAGTTTCAAAATATATAGATGAAAAAAAATCATGATTCTCCTTGAATGTCTAGTCTACTGTAACACAGTTAAATTTGGGAAATATTTTCTTCTGACAAACACATGCTCCTCTGTTTCCTTAAGGTTCAGTCTTTACATAATGCAACAATAAGTATATTTCTGGGAATAGATTACCAGAAGAAGAACAGAATTTCTAATAGAATATTATGTTATGTTCTCACCTTATAATTAAAAAATAATGAACAAACAACCTTATTTCTTTCAGTATTGTAACCTCACATATGGTAGTTTTCAGATGTTGAGAAATCAGATGTGAAAAGAAAACCAATACTGTTTTCAAGTGACGCAGGCATACTAAAGGAGTAACATGTTGAAAATTGATATGTATGAAGCAAAGTAATGAAATAGGAGCCAATAGCATTTTGGCTGTTTTTCTAATTTCCTGAGTCAGTCCTCTGGAACAAGAGCTTCATAGTTGGTAGTACATCAATGGGATATTCTTTTAATCATTTCCATATTATCAAAATGGTATTTTATTTTTTCTATCACTAAAGAGAAATGCATTTCTGTTCAATCTATCTTACTTTAGCCACTAAGGCTACTTCATTTCATTTGAAGAGGACAATGAGTCAAGGATATGGAAATTTTTGTATCTAGCTACTACTGCTGGAACACTGAATTCTTAAATATCACTGAGGGATAAGCTACTTTATTAACACAGCAGCTTCATATTTTCACAGAACTGCCTTTTTTTGGAATAAGAAAGTTCATAAGAAAAATGTTAAAGTTCTAGAGGGCAGTTTTGCTTACTGAAAGGGAGTCATAGCAAGGCCTATAACTCATCTTGACTTCCTACTGTATTTTACAATATTGGTCCTGGTATTTAAGTCTGCAGTTCTTCTACTGAGCCCAGTTACTTGTGGCTTGTTTCATACAATCATCCAATTTCAGAGAATGTCTCAGCAAAGTCTAGATTGAAATACTGAAGTTTATATATGAACTGGAATTCTCAGTATATAGAATTCACCTTTTTCCTCAGAGAGAAGGTTCACAATTCCTTATCTGATGGCAAAAAAAAAATAAAATAAAATAAAAAAACCCTTTCAGCAGGTCTACTGATATCCCACAAAGGTTTTTATTTATTTATTTATTTAATTTTATTTTTTTATTTTTGCCATTTATATAAAATGTCATCTCTTTATAGAGTCTTTTTATTGACTTTCCAGTATTATATAATGTTCTGGCCTTCATCTGAAGTATGTAGATCTCATTATGGTATAATATTAAATTTAATACTCATTAAAACAAATGACAAAACAGAAAATAAAATAGTGATGGAACTGGTTGGTAGCAAGGGAACTGTTAAGAGGTATTTATTAAGACTAAGAGGTTGAAAAGAGATTTAAAATTGATTATCAAAAATCCTCGTAGATTTTTGATAATCATTTTTAAATATGGTATTTTTACAAAAAAAAAAAAAAGCCACCTTAATATTTTTTTAATAAATGAAGTTTTGCCTCAGTATGCCCAAGCAATCTTGAAAGCTCCTTTTTACAGCTTTACAGTCAGCAGCTCTTGAAATGTGAATGAAAAACAGGGTTCTTAGTCAGATCCGAGTGAAAAGGACACAGGTGCTTTGATAGGAATATTTCCAAAATACTTTTTCAGTACTTCATAGGAATGACCATATTTAAACATGCAACTTTCCGGTTTGCTTCGCAGACAGAGGCAAAACTTTTTTTTTTTTTTTTTCTCCCAAATGTTAATGCAATTAATGGGGGGGGGGGGAGGGGGAGGGAAGGGTCAGTTCACAGTGTTATTACTTGCAAGAATAAAAGTTCGTTGTCTTCAGCCAAGCCAGGATTTAACTCCTTGGGTTTTGTTTCAAGTTTCTTGTTTGAACTGATTAAAACCAGGGAAATAATCAGAAAGAAAAAACACCATCAGTGGAACTTTGGGATGTCTGTCTTCTAATTATCTGCCTAATTTGAACAAATTTCCCCTTCCCACAAAAGAAATCATCCAGTTTCACATGATTGTTAGCTGAAAACATAACTAGCCTCTTGTATGCACAAGAGTCAAAATTCATCCAAAGCTTCCAGTAGATTTGGCCTTTCTTGTGAAGTTTAATTACTTCTAATTCTAGTAAAAGTTGCATGATTGTCAAATAATTTTGAAAGCTAGAAATAATTAGTTACAGTTTAAGTTTATGGAGCAGGTTCAGTTTGTTTTCTGGGGAAATATATGTTTTTGTATAAATTCACTCCCGTGAACAAACTACTTCTCTACTCAAACTCAATTTTGATGAAGTGACATGTTAGTCATAAAACTAAATGTGGCAGTAGATTTTGGGGGATTGGACTAGATGATCTTTCAAGGTTCCTTCCAATCTCTACCATTCTGTGATTCTGTGATTTTGGATAGATTAGATCCAAGAGATCAGTAATAGATCAGTAATAGCAGTATGATAAGGGAAATGTATACACACAAAGAAAAAGTGAATTCAGATTTAAATTCTTCGCTACTGAGTGACTCTTCAGGGAAGACTTGGAAAGAATATCCAGTGGAGCGTGGAGCAATGTGTCTTTGGACAAAAATGTGTGAGACAGACTGAAATCTTCCTTGGGTCTGAATTCCCAGTGGGTCTCATTTAGTGCCTCAGTTTCACATTTGTGTAATAAAGAGTAATAAATCAATCTTTTTTTTTTTCTTTTTTTTTTTTTCCACCACTTGACAGGATAGTGCTCAGAACTAACTCCTTCACCTTACATTGTCTTTAAATTCACAAACACTTCAGCTTCTCTTTCTACCTCTGCCTTTGAGGGTCTTTCAGTCAAGGACTCTTGGTTGTTTCCTTGATACATATCTGCAAAGGTAGTAGTGGTCCTGGACTTTACATCAGAGATTGTACGTGTCCTCTGTACATCCTGACAGAACGGTGCACAAGTGACAACTTGTGCTTAGTGTCCTCTCTCTTGTTACTTCTCCCCAAAAAGATCTTCAATAAAGATAACTAAAAGAACACATCTAAAAATTGTCTATCCAGATTACGTTTCTAAAACTCAGCACCTCCACATGGAAAGTCCAATGAGGTTGAAAATACTTTGAGGCCTTTGTATCCGTCAATAAAGATATATATGTCCTTCATTCAGAAATTCAAACCAAGTCAGGCATCTTCAACTCTGACATGCCATTTACAACATCTATTGTAAATAATATTCCTGTCTAGGCAAAAACATCAAGAACGCCTGTACAGAATCCTAACTCATTTCACTCTTCCCTCTTAACAGATGCTTTAGTCTATATCTTTCAGACTGTGTACTCAAGGCCTTTTCTCTGTTCACAAAGACAATGTGAAAAATAAAAGAATGTGAAAAATATAAGTAACCATGTCTATGGAACAACTATGAACACAACAGCAAAATCATAGAGAAATTAATAACTGATTTTTGGATTGCAACTTTAATCATGTTTTTTTAATGAATTATTTTCCTGTAATTATCTTGTATAACAAACATATTATATACCCCAGGTGATTACCCACAGAGCTGCTCTTTTTAATCCCATGATATTTGGACCATGTGTTCATACATTTTCCTTGATCTAAATGGATGCCAGGTGCAGACACTACCTCTGTAACCTCATTATGCAAAGGGAATGTTGCAGCATGGCTTACCTAGAGAGCCAGACGCAGACTTTCAAGACCTTCGTCTGTATTTCAGCTTTTCAAGCACTCTGGGACTACACTTTTCCTCATGTTGTGGGTTAACCGCAGTAGGCAACCAAGCTCCACACAGCTGCTCCCTCACTCCCCCACAGTGGGATGAAGAAGAGAAGGAGAAAGGTAAAGGTAAGCTGCATGTGCATGCAAAGCAAAACAAAGAATTCACTCACTCCTTTCTATCAGCAGGCTGGTGTTCAGGCATTTCCAGGAAAGCCGGGCTTCACAATGCATAACATTTACTTGGGAAGACAAATGCCATCACTCTGAATGTCCCTCCCCTTCCTCCTTCTTCACCCCAGCTTTTATTGCTGGGCAAACCACCATATGGTGTGAAATATCCCTTTGTCCAGTTTGGGTCAGATGTCCTGGCTATGTCCCCTCCCAGCTTCTTTTACATCCCTAGCCTCCACACTGGCAGGGCAGGACAAGAAGCAAAAAAGCTCCCAGCTCTATACAAACACTGCTCAGCAACAAATAAAACATTGGTTGTGTTATCATCACTATTGCCTTCACAAATCCAGAACATAACACCATAAAAGCCACTGTGGAGAAAATGAATTCTATTCCAACCCAAACCAGTATATCTCAATTTCTGAAGCACCTAGAAGTGGAAGTGGAAATACCCTCCTGTTTGGAGCTTTTGCAATCAATCACTTACTTAGCAGAGGAAAAGCATATGTATGCATCTAGGGAAAATAGACATTCACATTCATTTTTGTTTCTTAGATTCCCCAACATTCCCAAATATTCTTAGGTCTTAGATCAAACAAGTATTGGATTCTTTTCCCATGAATACAGTTTCTAAGTTTCTATCTGTCTTTCAAGAAGCTAATCACCTTACTTTTTATTTTCCAAATCTCCTCTTTTCCCACCTCATCATTCTCACAGCACCACATCATATATTTTTTTTTTCCTTCTGGTTTTGTCAGTAAAGGATAGAAGTAATAGGCAATTAGAATTATGACATTCATTCTTGCACTAAAAATCATGTCTCCTTCTAAAGGAAAATCGCTGTTCATCAGTCATTACACTATACCATTTTCTTTTTCTCCAGACTTATAAGCCTTGCTGGAAGGCCAGAATGCTAGCACGTCTCATCACAGAGAGAAAGCAACTTGTTATGCTAAAAATAGCACAAAATCAAAATCATCAGTGTTTATTTATTCCTTGTTTTTGTAAACCACAAAACATTTGATTTATAGTACAGAGTGTAGATTTTTGTGTTATTGTTCAGCAAAGATTCAAGGCCAGAGAACATCTTGTTTCTGAAATCTCTTTCCAGTTAACATCAGCCATTTAGAGGTGATTTCATCTTTGAGAAGCTTTATATAAGATTGTTTTGCTTTTTCTATTTTTAAGTTTAATTGCTGTCTCTGTAAAATGCTTTGTGAGGTATTCATCAATTGCTATTTCATCAATAGGAGTCAAAATAATATTGGAACCAGAAAATAAAGAAATAGAAAAGAATGCAGTTCTCTTTAATTTCTACATATTAGGTCCACATGAGGACACAACAAATTTGTCTCTACTTAGCTTTCCCATTTTATCACCACCTTCTATCAACTAACAACTCTTTCTCCATAAATGTATTTACTTTCCTCTTAAACTGATTTATTATGCTCATTGCTTCACTCAGCAGTCTTTTTTAATTAATTCACGTGGTTTTGTCTTTTTATCTTTGGGATTAGGCTTTTTTTTTTTTTTCTTTCAAAACCCAGAAAGCAAAGCAAACCCAGAAGCTCACAGAAACTCTTCTCAACAGAATAAGACTCTCATATTTCCATAGATGTTGTGTTGCAAGACAGATAAGAACCTACTTAATTCAAATCAAAATTTCTTTTTTTCTTTATTTAAGTGGCAAATAAAGGGTTCATTTTCCAGCCCAGTACTCTTAAGGTTTTTGCTCCAGGTTTAAAAAACAGCTAACTATTCACTACCTGTATTCTCTCTTGAACAGAAATGGGTTTGATGTTGTGTGGTGCTGGATTCCCCTGCAGGGCCAGCTGTGGAGCAGATAGGCACTGCTCTCATCCCCTGGTTCACATTCCCTGTTTACCTGCAAGGTGGTCAAAAACAATGCTCCCTGGTTTCACTGCACTGAATCCTGACCTAACAGATATGTGATTGTCATCCCATGTATTCTATGTAATAGCTGCACTGAGACTTCATTATGCTGTGAATCACGTGGATAAAACTGAAAAGCAAGCAATGCCTTTTAAAGTGAGAATACTTCATTTTCTTACTTATAAAGCAATGAGATAGAGAGGGTGGTTGTAAATTTTACTCTATTTAATACACATACTTAAAGAGAAAGAAACATGTCTAAGCATTAAAGACATAAAGACATAAAGAAATATTAAAAATACATTGATAGTTAATGAGAGCTAATTTCTTACTTACCCATGCCATGCAATGCTGTTTTAACTTCACTCATGCATAATATTTTATACAATTTTATTTTTTACTTTTCTTTCTGAATGAAAACTGGCTTGGTAAATGCTATCATCTAATGTTGTCTTTCACTAGTGTTAATGAGGGAACTAAGTTCATCAGTGGAATTTACGAGCCTGGAGATAAACTCTTTATTTGGATTTTGATTCTTTCTAGTCTTTTTGGTGCAATGTTATTGTCCTAGTAACAGTGTATTGATATTGTTTCAGTATATTTTCCACTTTCATCTGTATCACTGTTATTCTTATTAGTCAGTGAAAAATGTGAGACTAGTGCCCTGATGTGTCAGAGAGAGCATGAATGCAATTCATTTATTGAGGACAATAACATTTGAATTAGCATACTTTAGACACAGAGTCCCATTCAGTAATTATCTTCCAGTTTATAGGACAAAATAAGTTGAATCTCATAGACACGCGTATTCAATATTCTCAGTTAAAATAAAATAAGGGAAACAATCTAAAGGTATTCTTATATTCCACTGAAGTTTTATCAGTTAAGAAGTTTGATATATGAAGTATCTTTTATTAAAGTAAATACAAATGTTATTATTTTCTAAAATTAAATGCACTTCTCCCACCTCACCATTTCTCTTCTGCTGCCATCCTTTTGTTCAAAGGTCAGGCCCATCTCATCTGACTTTGTCTTAAAGTCAGGCATCTGGACTGTGGTGATGTTTAGACAGTCTATTTGGCTAGTAGGAAGTGGAAAAGTGAGGTCTGGAGGTTGCCCCCAAAGTTGCTCCTAATTTAACTGAGAGCTAGTAAAGAGGATGCAGCAAGCACAGGAGAGAAAACATCTGATAGCTGTGGACCTTTACTGAAAATAAAAGCTGAAGGGAAATCTCCAGGAACTGTAACTATCAAGGGAGGGAACTCATTTGTATTACGGATCTTCTGTGAAGTAGACTTCAAAAGGCACAGACAACGTAATTCCTGGTACAAACAGTCCTTGTCAGTTTGTCTCTGAATGGACTACACAGCATACTCAATACAGTATGGGTGCCTGTCACCTGCATAAAAGAAAATTATCATTCAGAATGATCTGATTCTGTGTTACATTTTTGTGTAATCAGTGTTTTCATTGTGTATAGCACAGTAAGGCATTGAAGACTTTGGTAAGACAATGAAAAAGAATGTTTTGAAAACCACCAAAAGCAGCTTACTAAAAACTATACCTGAACATAGAAAGCTTTACAACACCTTAAATATTGCTGGGTAAATTCATGTGGACTAAAATGATCTTCCAAGCTAAATCTATCCAGAAGGATTTATTTTCCTGAATTTTCTCTTAAGCAAGAAATAAGGGCCAGTTTGAGAGCTCCCTCCAGATATCTCAATGTGGGGCCAGCAAAGCTGTGAGAGACAGTGACTCTGTACACCCCTTGGTTCAAATGTTTTCTTAGACATGGCCACCCTTCTTATAGACAGCTGCAGGCATTTGGGTGGACTTTTCTGTCTCTGCCACACTTCCTCTCGTGCATAGTTACCAGCACAGCTGACTCATAATTCAATGGCAGGGGTTTTAATGGTGCACTCTTGCCTTTGCTGAGATGTCTAATAACATTTGTATCAGAAATTGTGTTGGAAGTTGTTCTCAGTATAACTGAGTACTGACACACCAAGGGCTGACTAGTCTTCAAGTGACACCTCAGTAAGATTAAATCATCTTTTTCCTGATAGTTGAGACACCATTTACATATGTATTTTATAAGAATGTGCTAAATCAGAGTTGCTGTGGTCTTCCTGTCATATTTTCAGACCCTATCTAACCGCATGAAATTCCAGTACTACATCTCTTAAGCAGAACATCTGGCAATCACTTTTTAGTTCTTGCTATGGACCACCACAAAACAGAAATGTAGACGGTTCTTGCAAAAGGGAGGCTGCCAGAGGAAATGAAATTTAAATTCTTATTGTAGTTACTTGACACTCATACTAAGACATTTTGCTTCAGATCCAAACAGACTCTTATCATTGAAATCAAATTTAACTATCAAGGGACATTTCACATCCTGTTGATTCATTTGCAATTATAAGAAGACAATATCATCCAAGAATTAGATACATTCCTCCATGGAAAAAAATCCTGACGTATTTCCTGCTTTGCCTACTCTCCACTAATTTCTCCCCTTAAAACAATGGAGAAGATACACAGAATAAAGAAATGCCTAATAATTAATAGATTTGCTTCACTAAACTCTTTGTTATTTTTATTTTTATTTTTTTTTCGTTTTACAGATAATGGAGCTGGTCCCAGAGATATCCTCCTATACTTCCCACTCTCCACTTTGCCAGACTTTGGCATGAGGGCAAAAAGGCATTGCAATAACAAGACCTAATCTTACTGTTCCCAACAAATATGATGCAGCCTTTGCACTCTTTGGCAGTTTCAAGCAGTGAAGTTCTCTTTCACAAGGTCAAATCTAGATATTTTAATTCAGAAAGCTTAAAATGCTGAAGAAAAACTGCAAATAAATCTTCCTTACCCACAGGCAAGGGCCCTTTAATGCATCTTTCAGCCTACAAGTTACATGGTATGACTTGTACCATAGAAGTGCTTTGTATAAAAAGACCTTTTCCCTTGAATTACAAGTCTTTGTGCTCTATGTATAAACAGGAAAGAAAAAAAAAAAAAAAAAGGATAAGCTTTTCTTAAAGAATGAAGCCTTTCGCTCTGTTTTCTTGGTCAGGAAACAACTAGCTTTTCTGACTTATATCCCATATTCCAGTAAAGTCTTAGTCATGACTTTTTGGTGTGAAATCCCAGACCCTTCTTATGTAACTTTATTCAGGATGGACATAATGGCTGCAGCTCACCCTGCAGTACAGGAATGTCTGTTTGCTCTCCAGTCAGCTGGGTGCTGCATCCTATACTGGTGGGCTGGTAGCTGCTCCTCTTGTCTCAAAGCTTCATCTAGGCACTGTAGTAGATTTATGCTAGGGAGACAGGTCATCACTGTACACGGGATCATGTCCTTGCCACCTGTGTCAAGTTTCATAAATGGACAACTGTCTGCTTCATTTTCTCTAGGGCTGCAAGCTACTAAGTCACCAGACATGGTTAAGCACAACCGATTGGCCCAGAGCATAAACACTTTACAGCATTCATATAATCACCTCAGGCTCATGATTTATGTGCTTGTTTTAGCCCCAAAATATGCTATAACATACAGATAACTGGAATATGTCTGAAGCCTGACCATTGGTTGTGCTTGTTCAGTTCTCTTGCTGCAGAAAGCAAGAGATCATCTGTATTCTCTTCTGAATTCCCTTCCTTTAGAGCCCTATGTGAGGGACTGCTCTTCTGTTAGCCACCAGCTTTATATTGTGCCCCCACTTGAAAATTTGTCACCTTGACAAATCAATTCACTGATGAATACACTAGCAGCCACACCAGTTAATCAGGGCATGCCCTCTGAGATTGTTAAGAAATAATGGTCTAATATGCATAAATGCTTGCAAAGAACTCTCGGTGCCTTAAAATTAAACAATTTACAAGCTCAGCCTCGCACTCTGCTGCTACAGCTCCAACTTCATTTTGGCAAAGTAAGTCTCCCTGTAGATGCTTTCTGAGATACTTTTCTTTCCCTCATTTTTAAGAAGTAAAGTATTAAACCTTCCCTGTATTTCTCTTCCTGGAAAAGATGCACTGATATGATGACAACTAATCCTTTAATATCGGCTCTGGTAAGAAAAGCATTGTTTTAAATTCCTCTTCATTGGGTCAACCCACTCAGAGCTGGGCTGTCCTTATCTCTCTGCAATAGGAAAAATGGATTTAAATTCATTGTGACTGCTTAGTGTTGGCTATATCAGCACGTAAATCTTCATCCATCAACATAACAGAACAAGATAGTCACTGACCGTTTCTTGGAGCCTAATTACCTATTTAAAGATGCAACTCTAGTCTAGGGTGAAGTTTGCTTCCGGTTTGAATATGTGATTATTATTCCTCTTCCTTAAATTTACTAATCCCCTTTCAGGTTTATTTAAGCTGGCCTATTTTCAGAAATTGTAAAACTATCCTAGTACTGTGTAAGGTAATGCCTTTCACCTGAGCTAGCTTATATAATTTAATTTTATGAAAAGAGCAAAACAACTGCTTCCTCTGACAGTCCTGTCTCTCAAGTTAAAGTTAGAGAGAAAGCACTCCTCCAGCCAACTGTGCTAATTCCTACCAGTCTTTCACAGCTGCAGGCATAATGAGGCAGCAAGCACTTCTGATTGGGAAGACATGATGGTGTGTTGAGACGTATATTTCCAGTAGGCAGGAAAAGTTTTTTCTCATCCTTTTGTTGTGGTCATGTGGCTGAACTTGCGCTACCTCAGAAATTCACGTCACCAAGAGCACATGCCATGGCTGCCAGCCAATCACAGCATCACAGAATCACAGAATCATCTAGGTTGGAAGAGACCTCCAAGATCACCCAGTCCAACCTCTTACCTAATACTAACAAGTCCTCCACTAAACCATATCACTAAGCTCTACATCTAAACGTCTCTTAACGACCTCCAGGGATGGTGACTCAACCACTTCCCTGGACAGCCTATTCCAATGCCTAACAACCCTTTCAGTAAAGAAGTTCTTCCTAATATCCAACCTAAACCTCCCCTGGCACAACTTGAGCCCTTTCCCCCTTGTCCTGCCACCAGGCACGTGGGAGAATAGACCAACCCCCACCTCGCTACAGCCTCCTTTAAGGTACCTGTAGAGAGCGATAAGGTTGCCCCTGAACCTCCTCTTCTCCAGGCTGAACAATCCCAGCTCCCTCAGCCGCTCCTCATAAGACTTGTTCTCCAGACCCCTCACCAGCCTCGTCGCCCTTCTCTGGACTCTCTCAAGCACCTCGACATCCTTCTTGTAGCAAGGGGCCCAAAACTGAACACAGTACTCAAGGTGCGGCCTCACCAGAGCCGAGTACAGGGGGACAATCACCTCCCTAGACCTGCTGGCCACACTGCTTCTTATACAAGCCAGGATGCTGTTGGCCTTCTTGGCCACCTGAGCACACCGCTGGCTCATATTCAGCCGACTATCAACCAGTATTCCCAGGTCCTTCTCTGCCAGGTAGCTGTCCAACCACTCATCTCCAGCCTGTAGCGCTGCTTGGGGTTGTTGCACCCCAGGTGCAGGACCCGGCACTTGGCCTTGTTGAACTTCATACAGTTGGCCTCAGCCCATCGGTCCAGCCTATCCAGATCCTCCTGCAGAGCCTTCCTACCCTTGAGCAGATCGACACACGCACCTAACTTGGTGTCGTCTGCAAACTTACTGAGGGTGCACTCAGTCCCCTCATCCAGATCATCGATAAAGATATTGAAGAGGACTGGCCCCAGTACTGAGCCCTGGGGGACTCCACTAGTGACCGGCCTCCAACTGGATTTGGCTCCATTCACCACAACTCTTTGGACCCAGCTACCCAGCCAGTTTTTATCCCAACAAAGCATACGCCAGTCCAAGCCACGAGCAGCCAGTTTTTTGAGGAGAATGTTGTGGGAAACGGTGCCAAAAGCCTTACTGAAGTCAAGGTAGACCACATCCACAGCCTTTCCCTCATCCACTAAGCGTGTCACTTTGTCGTAGAAGGAGATCAGGAGGTCAAGCAGGACCTGCCCTTCATAAACCTATGCTGACTGGGCCTGATCGCCTGGTTGTCCTGTAAGTGCCGTGTGATGACACCCAAGATAATCTGCTCCATGAGCTTCCCTGGCACTGAGGTCAAACTAACAGGCCTGTAGTTCCCCGGGTCTACCCTCCGACCCTTCTTGTAGATGGGCGTCACATTTGCTAGCCGCACTAAGCTAGTGCTCACCTGCACTAAACCTGAGGTTTATAACTTGGACACATGAGTCAGGCCTAATGCTGGGCTCCAGAGACTGTACCAAACACCCTTGTTTTTCTGACACATGCCTCAGTCTCACTGTGTCAATGACTCTTTTAACATCGCCCTTCCATTGCACCATCACTTTTTAGAGGAAACTACTTTGAGGTTCCAGTTCCATCACCACATTTTTACCCACTTACTGGCTGACTCTGATGTTATGGGCTGAAAGTTATCATTCTCACCTAACTTGCTGTTGTTATTAAAAAACAAGTGGGTAGTAAAGGCTGAGAAGAAAACATTGTCAAAAAATGACATTTTTGTTGTTGGATTGATTCCACCAAGTTAAATATGTATCTCAGAATAGGCATATGTGTTGGTTTGAAGATTTATTTTGACAGAAGTACCAAAGAGAAATGTGGTGTATAATATTGTAAGAATTGAGATTTATAGAATTTTGAAGCTGTTTTCCTTTCTTGGGGCAGGAGAAATAAATGTTAAACTAATGTTACTATAATACTTGTTATAGGATTTATTAATTTTATTTGGTAATGAAGTTTTCTTATTGAGAAGAACTATTTTTTAAAATGCTGAAGAATACCCTAATGTCTGGGTGATTGTTGTTTACTTTGTAAGTAGATACGTGACATCTGCGTTTAGTTTTTCAGTTCAAATTTAAATGGAGCGAGAAAAAAATTGAAATGTGTTGTTACCTTCTGAAATCTGTGCATTGACACATGTGAAATGAGATTTCAATCTAAAATCAGAAATAGTTACATTTGCTTTCAGGTAGTTTAAGTAAAAATAGCAGGAAAGATTGAGCAACATGGACAGCTAAAATGTTAATGTAGAAAGCCTAGCAGAATCTTCCAAGCCATGCTCAGTCCATGAAGCCGTGATACTACCTTCTGTATATACCAGTGCTTGTGATAAAATATATTTTTCAGAGCAGTGTATTCAGGGAATCTATTTTCAGGATTTAACAATACCAAAATCATCTGGCAGTATCTGGATATCAAAGAAGAGTGGCTTAATCATATTCTTTACCTATAAGGCAAGTACCAGCATCAACAGCAGTTTTTGATAACATTAAAAAAAAAAAAAAAAAGAGAGAGAGAAAAAATTATAAAAGTGAAACCACGATTTTCAAGAAAAATCTTTGAAAAAAAAAAAAGCACCCATGGCTAAGGTGTGAATTTTGGAGTTTGTATTAAAAACAAACAAACATACAAACAAAAAACTGATTATTATCCTGCGGAAGAAGAAATCTTCTTGGAAAATGGGAGGTCTCAGATTAATTCTTCCAAAACTTATTTTCCAAAATGAAGGCCACCACGGTATCAGAAACTTTAGATATTTGTTTTCACTTCTTTCATTATGAATACACCATTACAAAATATTTGTTTAAGCAGAAATCCTTAGAAGTTTTCGTTCAGCAAGGCAAAAAATAAGATAAAAATATTGGAAAGTCAAATTGAATCGAACTATCTCTATGTATATTTAAGGAAAAATAGTTCAGAACATGAATAAACATTTAAAACTTATTAACCTGCCTTAGAGCTTAAGTGGTGACTAGCCTGTTGGAAAAACAAAAACAAATACCAAAAAAAAAAAAAAAAGAGAAACTATGAGTAAAGGTAGGAAGGATGACTGATTTTTTTTTTTTTTTTCATGAATATTATGCAGCTTTGTAACTTCGTTAGTGGGTGGGGGATTGCATACATATATCTGCCCATGCCTGTGGTGGTGACTCATTTAAACAAGCAGGCTTCTTTCTAGCTTGTGAGTAACATGGTCCCGGAGGTACAGACACTGGAGAGGACTGACGGTGCCCACACTCCCTTTCAGGCTGTTGTCTCTGCATATCACAAGGTGCTTCCTTCTGCTTTTGTATCCAAGGTGCCACAGCCTTGTGGCAGAAGCAGGTACTTAAACCTGCACTACGCCCAGCTCCTCCCTCTCTTTCCTACCTCTAGGTCTTGCCTGGCTTCCTAAATCCAAAGTGATGTTTAGGGCTAGGATTAGACTGGAGTGGCCAGAGATCAGAGCTGCAAAGCGTAGTTTGACCCCAGTGTTTGCTTCTCTGACTTTCTGAAAGATGCTTTATAGATTTCTGACTTACACAGGGGCTGCTCTGGGCAGGGTTTTAGGTTGCCTCAAAGTCAAACAGTTAATCCGGTTTTTCTCCCTCTACCAACTACTGAGTCAATCACTGTGCTTAGATAATAAATATTACACAGAATGGCTTCCATTCTGGTTATGAAGATCTTAGGGGACCAAAAGCCTCTTTGCCAATGATTAACCATCTCTGCTATTTAAAAAGATGTGGCTTATTTCACATTTCACTTGGCCTGGGCTCAGCCTGCAACTACTGGTACTTGTTGCGCCTCTCTCTCCTGGATAATAGAGCCCTTCACTACCCAGTATTTTCTTCCTGTAAAGGTTTTTATGCCCAGCATTCAACTCACTTCTCAGACTTCTTTTGATGATTTAAGCAGACTAAACTCTAAGTACCTTCCTGAAAGGCACTTTCTATACCCCTCAACTCATTTTCACATCTCTCTTTGGCATCTCTTCACATTTTTGACAACACTTTTTATAAATGTTAGAAAAAAAATAATAATCCTACATCACATTCCAGTACTAACAGACAAAAGCAAAATCATTTCTTGCTTTCTACTCACTCTTTTTCTCTGTTTTTATCTAAGGAATGCATTAGCCCATGTTGATGCAGTACAATAATGGCAGCTCCAGTTACCATTTTACTATTTTCCTCTATCTGTATGCTTTCCATTTCACATTTGGCTGTTTTACATGTTTTTATTCAAATGGGCAGGTTTAATCAAGCAAGTCAGACTGTTCTGCTGAACAACATAAAGCCACCAGTGCCGCAATGCAGTAAGTCTTCCTTTGCTGTTTGATAAGGTCTCCCTAGAGAAACTTCCCCCAGGATGTGCTGGGAAGAGCTGACTTACTACCATGCTTTCAGCCCGACTCTAGTCTGCCCACTTTACTCTCAGAATAATTGCAATATAACATGCTATCAACTAGATGTAATGAGCATTTGCCACTTACTTAGCCATTAATTAATCTTTTCACAAATTGTATTTCTTACATGATATTACCTTACCTCTCTTGTAAGTTCATAACAAATGCCCAGAGCAACATCTTTTCTCCACAGTAAAAGTCTTACATAAGAAGCTACATCCATATTTATTATTTTCGTGGTAATTTACTGTGAAAAAGCTAAAAATTTAAGGTTGAATTTGACATTGGAAAGAAGATTTAGTCAGCATTTGCACTACTTATCGCTGTTCTTCACAGGTGTGACAGATAAAGCTTAACTTCTCTCATGTAAGAAGTAATGGAAATAATAGTCTTTAATATGAAGCAATAGTGTTTTCCTAAAGGGATAGCTACCCAGTGAAACAAAGGCTGGGCTGTCACCCTAGCTGCCAGCACTGTGCCTTTACTTCCTACAGATCTACTTTACCCTCCACATCCCTTTACCCTCCACATCCCTTTACGCTCCACGTCCCTTTACCCTCCACGTCTGCTTGGCTCAGGCTCTGTTGGCCTCCTATGGGCTTTGATGATCTTCTCAAATATTTTTCTGGGGACTTACTGAGAACTAAAAATATTTATCAATTAGTAGACAAAAAGAGTCTTGACCTAAGGATGTGCATAGATAGCTACTCATTTTTCATATGTATTTATACAAAACATCCCTGAAGAATATTAATAAAAAGTTAGATTTTCCTCAAGAAGCCATAGTCAAAAATCACTACAATCTCTGTGACTAAGTTGGAATGTGTATAAACATGAGGAAATATGTTACTATCCATAATAATTTATGCAACTTAATTTTTCTCACCATATTTTGCATATATGTATGTGTATGTTCTGCATATATACTTATACATTTTTACACATAGTAAAAAAGAAGGTTAACAAAGGTTTACATAGTTAACAAAACCTTTGCCCTGGACAGCTTTTATTTTCAGAATTTTGCCCCAAACAAAAATGTGGATTTCTTCTTTAAGTGTAGGCTCATACCTAAGTGCAGAATTCTACTAGAATTTAATCATTTTCCACAAATTCTTATTGAAAGAAGCTTACTGAATCCCAATACATTTAATCACATTCTGTACAGCAAGGTTTGTCCTCACCAACTGACCTGTCCCTCCATTAACTGCTCCTCTTCTGCTTCTACCCTGCTCACCAATTTTTAATTTGCTAAATAAAAACACATTGTGGAAAGAATATGTAAAAATACATTGTAGAAACAATAAATTGTTTCTACATTTCAAAATAGAATACGTATATCTGTATATCTCCTAAACATGCAATAGTCATGGAGGAAAGGGACACTTCCAGAACTCTTTGGGATATTCCCCTACAAACACAGGATGAGACAAGACAAACCAAAACAGAACACCACCTAGAGTGTTTCATAGTTTAGATGTACTCCTAGCCTTGTCCTTCTGATACCTCTGCTTTCTCAGAATGAATCATGCCTTTGTTGGTGAGCTGCTGCGGAAGCTGGCATATAATTTAAAATGATGTTATTAAATAATAAATAAACAAAAGCTTCTTTTAACCAGCTGTTTTTATAATTGGCTATACAAATATATTTTTGTGAGTACAGCTGTGAATACAGCTTTAATAAAAAATAATAATATGTGAAAATGACTATCTATTGCTATAGAAATATATTCAGTCTATTTGCCAGTGAACTAACACAAATGTTTGTTTCTTGGAAAAAAACAGCATCTCTTTCAGAAGTTAACACTTAATGCAAAGAAGGCATAGGATAATGAATCTTGAAGATATTGTTTAACAGTTGGTACTCATTTTTAATCTGTGGTTTCAGAAATCATTATGCCTAGATATATTACTAAAAATAGTCCAAAACTAAAGAATCGTCTATTCAACTCCTCTAACATACATTCTTAATATACATAGAAGAAAAATAAATAAATAAATAAATGGAAAGGTGAGTATGTACTTCAGTGTTTTTCTGGATTGGGGTCATCTTTTCAATATGGTTATCAATTCATTCACAAATGTGCTTTAAAATTTATTTATTTATTTATTTATTGGCTCATCTCTTTTGTTGATGTTGTTGTACATGTTTGTAGAGTACCTCTACTTAGAAAGGGCCAGAACTGATTTGGAAATTGGGTTTCTTTCCTTCTACTTTCTTAATTTCTCTTAAACCCAGTGTGTTTAATACCAGAAGAGACCTATATGTTCCTGAAGCTCAATTCAGTTTTCCACCATTTGTGCAAAATTAAGATCTGATTTTTGTTAAACTTTGCTTGTAGATAGGTATTAATGGCACCAAGCACATCAGCATGCTTGGTATTAGAGACTGCGGGTGGCCTGTTCTAATAAGAGTTCATCAAACTGCTCTTCCATACCTAGAGAGAGTTCTTAAGAAAAACTGATAGGATCTCACTGTGAAATATTGTATGGTAAAAATAATAAATAAAATAATAATAATAATAATAAAAAAAATCAGATAGTTTCCAATCTTTAGACTTGCAACAAGTTTTGACAGGAAACTGTGAAACAGCTTTATCATTGTGCAGAGTATATGAGGTGGAGATTCTAGGAGAAATCAATTTTCTAGTAGAAAATGCCAAGGTTGTTTAAAAAAAATAAATAAAAAGTGGTTTCACATATTTGAAGCAGAAGGAAAAAAAATTCAGAAAAGACTGTGATGAAACCAGCTCTTGTCTTTCGATATTTCTTTCTACCAGGAAATTACATATTCTTTCTCTATGAAATGCTGTCAGCATTCTACTGACTTCCAAAGCTTGAGCTTCAATATTATATGTTCCATTCCTCCTTTATGTACACACACACAACTTGAGAAGTTATAACATATTTATAGATGTTTTTATTCATCTTGTAGGTTTCTGCAGAACATATGTTCTGAGGAAAATTTCAGTGAATTTAAAGGTGATGTATAAGAAAATATATATGTAAGATTTGTCAGTACTTTTGACAACAGCACAGAAGATATTTAATCAAAAGATTTAACTATCTTTACTCAGAAAATGTTACAAAATGTAGCTGTAAAATGGTAATATATAATATATATCTGTAGTATGTATTGATAATTTATTATACATATTGACCATGTATCTGTAGAAAACAAGGTGGAAGTATCAACTAATGTGAAGAAAAATATGTTAAAAATTGAATTACTTTTATCACAGTTATCTTAACTCATTTCAACCTGACATATTTGGTTTTTCTTATATTTCTTTCACACATACACATCCATAATGTAGCTGTTACAAAATAAGTTATGTTTATGTCTCTTTCTTGTGTTTTCTGTGGATCAGGAAATCAAACAAGTTATTTCAGTATTTGTATATATATATATATATTTTTTTCCATCATTGAAAAAGTGTTATCTTTTATCTTTGGAACATGTTTGGAGTCATTTATTCTAAAAATTCAAGTGTTACTGTACTACTGTGGTCTTATTCTATAAGTATTTTGCATCATGTAGTTATAATTTCACACATAATAAAATGTTGAACCTAAAATCCTTTTGTTTTTCAACAACAATAAATTGACTTGCCAAACATAATAAGCTATATTTTGGAGACTGTCCAAGTACTCCTTATTTTGCCTCAAAACCAAGAAATATATTATTGGAATTTCACTCATAAGTTTAGCCTGCATTTTGAAGAAATAAACTAAAATCATCTTTTTAAATGTAGATTTTTTTGACATCTTATTTTGACAGTCCAAGGTAAATAAGCATAAACTAATAACTTCAGAACCAACTATAACGATCTCAATATAATCATCTTAGACACATATATATTTGAAAAAATTGAATTAGAATTTTCTATAAAAGTCTGTACATTTTTTTTCATGTTCACCATATGCACATAATGATAGTTCATACTTTTTTTTTTTTTTTACATATCTTACATTTTTTTTTACTATTGTTGAACAGTCTTGAAAAAGGAAACTGGAACCTCCTGGACAGATATTCTAATATTTATTTATTTTATTATCCTAAAATATATCCAAAACTGTAATAGGGATTTAAAGAACATATATATATATATATATATATTTCCTTGTTCTAAACAACTTTCAGCTATATTTTAATGGGAATTTGTTAATATGTTTTTATCATTTCTGGACACACTTTTGCAATTTACTGCTGATGGAACTTTTTAAGGAAAGAATAAGCTTACTTAGCTGGATTGTGGAAAATCCACATTGAAGATTATCTGCATCTTTCACACCCAAGATGAATGGGACAGTGTGCCTATAGCATTGAATATAATAGGTTTTTGAGCTAATTTGAGATATGTCATGAATAACATAGGGCAAGAGATGAAACTGAAGAAGAACAATGGCTAGCTGCATACAGTGGAAAAAAAAATGGATTCACTGGAAAGGATTTTGTAAGAGTAACTTGAGGGTAGCATTTCAGTAAATTATAGATCCATTCTCACAGCTGAACATAGGGTTGGGGTATTGGGAAGACAGTTGTGCTGAGGACAGGAATAGGGACTGAAACTTGGATTGGTTCTAGGAGATAAGAAGGAATGAAGTATACTCAGATTAATTTTCCCCTTCAAGTTTCCACCTTCTTAGAAAGAACATATGAGAATGCAGCTATCCTGTGAGAAGATAGCTGCAAGACTAAGCTGTAAGACCAAGGGAGATCTTACCATAAGCTCTGCGATGGCAGGAAGGCCAAGGACTTTTCTGTGGAGAGACAGTGTTGCAAAAATCTGAGGTGATAATTTTTTGGTGAAGTTTCTCCTGAGATAGCTTGAAATATTATGCCAGAGCATCATGCTGTAATTTAAGAACTCACTTCTGTAGATACAATAAGTTTAGTGGAGCTAAAGGAGAAACTAAACATGCACTTGGAAGAGAGGCATATAGTAGGTTAATAGCAAACCCTATTGGTCCCAGGAAATCCCCTGAAGGATACCTGTAGACTGGGAAAAGTGGACAGAGGATGAAGAGGAAAAGTGATACATGTGCCTGCTCTTTGTTAGGTGTTTCAGATGCAATATTGGGTTTTATGATCTTTGACCAGAGCTACTATAGTATTATGTTCCTATAAGTGGTATTTTGTTGTCTTGATAAGGTATTATCAAAATATATCTTTCATGAAAGTGAATTGTGAATCATATCAAACTACAGAACTGTAGGCAAAGAATTACAGAAAACCATTACATTTTGTTGATTGGATTTTATTTATTTATTTATTTGTGTGTGTGTATTTTATAGAGGTACTAAACTTGTTTCATTTCTTATATAGAAAGATAGACTCTTCCTACTACTATCATAGTTGTTACCCTAACCCAAAACAATTGAAACAATGTTTCTGGCACTAATTCCCTTACCACATTTTTCTAAAAGTTTGAAATGTGTTTCACATCCAGAAAGATTTCTTTTAGTAATAAACTGAAAGCTAATCACTATCCATTAAGTCTTGAAGGTAAGGAGTGATGCCATTTCCTTTGAGACTCAAAACTTTTCTCATGTATATTCTTTCAATATAAAGAATCTGACTGCATTAAACAAAAAGAGAGGAGAGAGAGAGAAAAAAAAATATTATTGAAGGTGACAGGTTCAAGTTACAAAAGACAAGAGAACAAGAACTTGAATCCTTGTATTGCTTTTTTTTTTTTTTTTTGGCTGGTAAGAGGGAGAGATGAATATTGACAAACTGTGGGTAGGACTGGTGACAGAAGCCTATGAGAAAGAAATGATTTCATACATGGTTTATTTGTTTTCAGTGCTCTCCCACTTGCAAAGCTGTGAAGCCAGCTATGTTTGTGAAATGTTAGAAATATAAATGTTATTGTTCTGATACTCTGAAACTATTGCATTTTAAAAATCATAAGAATTTTATTCTATGAATACAATGAATATTCTAATAAGTCTAAGTCTATTCTATACTAAAGCTACAGTAAGCTGGTTAAACATTAGGCAAATGAAAGCATTTGTAATTGACCGTGGTCTGTTTTCTTAGCTACAAAATACATGCAGTGACATTTTAAAAATTAATTTAATTTTCTTCAATATATCCTTTAGTAGTAAGAATCCTTCTTAATTTAGTTAGCAGTACATCTGTAGCTAATGAGAAAATGATTTTGGAAAAGGGTAGGATATAAAGATGATGTTAAGCTCTAATTTAACAGGATAGACTCAATAAGGGAAAAGACACAAGAAAAAAAATTATTTGCTTTTGGTAGTACAGACCGATGATTGCTAAAATATGGGAATCGGTTTCTTCTATATCATACTAGAAGATTTTTCTAAGATGATATAAAACGTTTATTTTTTATTTTTTTTTCCATAGAGTCATTGTTTTTAATGTTATTGAGATTATTCAAAGTAGTTTGTTTGACTTGTGTTGTGACAAAGTTTCAGGAATCAAGTCTTTTCTAAGAAGATCTAACATGGAACATAAAATTCGCAATTTACTAAATTATATATAGATAGCACTGGATCAGCACATATTCATTCTATTTTCAGTAATTTATTTTTTTAATCAACATTACTATTTCAAACAGATGTATCTCTATGCCTCTTGGGTAGATTTTTCTACTTTTTTTTCTTACAGAAAATAATAAGTTTTATTGTGTTGTAGTTACAGTCTACAATTTGTAGCTAGTTTCTTTCCCAATTTGTTTTTCTCATGTTCCCAGCTTCAAACATAGAAAACTGGAATATGCAGGTGAGAATGAATAGGATGCAGGACCAATAGCAAAGATTTTGGCCATCTAAATGGACTGAGATACAAGATATTATATTGACTATTGAACTCAACTTATAGTATGTCTGTAGCTTCTCTCCTGCCTATTTTTTCTAAGAATAAGACTGTATCTTTTGTTTGTTTGGTTTGGTTTGGTTTGGTTTTGCATCAATGAATTAATTTCATTACAAAGGAGAGAAGGATGTTGTAATGTTGGGAATGGCACAATTTATCTGGACTGCCGTCAGAAGGAGGGTGATATTGCCAGATTCAGGCAGGTCCTGTCATTGTTAGCTTGAACCCTTAACAAAATCCAACGAATCTGCATTTGGAAATTTCATTCTAGGAGCTAATTTCTTTTTGACTGACAACAAAGAATACTCAAAGAGACTTTAAATATTTTGCCGTTTCTTTGGAAAAAAAAAAAAAATATATATATATTAATAATTTGGGCCTTTCGCTATTTCTCACTTTTATTAAATCTTTGAGATCCATTCTTACCTCTGATCATGACACAAAGCTGTTTTCCTTATGCTTTCAAAGACATGCATGTGCTTTCATAGACATGATACATGACTGGAAAGATTGGTCTTTTTAAAAACCTGTAATACTATATGTTTATCTTCTTCACAATTCCTTCTTAAATGCAATTTTCCTTTCAGGACGCCTAGAAAAAATGAAAATGGCTAGGCATTCTTTATTTATTCCTTTTTCTCTATATATTTTAGACAAACAAACACAAAATATTTCATCTTATCCTGTTCTTTATTCAGTGATTCCTGGAAAGAAGCAATGGAGAGGTCGAGGCACTGCATAAGATACCTACAAACTTTACCACACTTTTTTCTCATGTATTTCTTGTTAGATGATCTCATCTCTTTGACTCCAGTTTGTGTGTGTGTATGTGTGTGTTTGTTTGTTTGTTTGTTTCATTTATAATGTGGGGATAACAATGTCTTCTTACCTCTACAACATTGTTTGAGCTATGAGAATGAATATTGCAGTCCCAAACATAAACACTTATTATTCCATGGTGGAAATAGCAGAGGGGAAACAAAAGAAAACAAAACACTCCTGTTTACTGGAGTATCTGTTACACTTCAAATGTATGATTTTACTAGAAACTTGTAGAAAAGAAAATTACAAATGGTGTATAATTCAGGGGAAGTTACTATTAATCTCTCCCCAAACTTTGTTTTGCAAAATGATCTATGAAAATATTTATCTGTTGGATGTGGGGTGGACAAGGGTAGCAAGAAACCACAAAACCTTCAGTAAAATTAAAGCTACTTTAAGCATTAACCATTTTGGTGAAGGTAGGAAATGGTCTGTGTTTCCAAATGGAGCATGTAGTCCAGAATGGGAAAACATCTCCTGCACCCTGATTTTTAATCTGTATGGAATTTTCTTTTGCTTTCAGAGGCATGAAGGTGGTGGGTAAAGGAAAGTAAGTATGAGAGATCATGCGTATTTGATGTTTCTGAGACCCAAAAGAATTATTTATGAATGCACCAGTGTGATTCATTGACTTCAGAGATCAGACCAACTAGAAGAGAATTTTGAACACTCCTTTGCTCTCACACATTTACATACGTTAGTTAATGAAGCATGTTTTGGTAGAAATAAAAAATGTTGCAGGCAAAAGAAAGAAAAACATTTACAAATTAGTTTTACTTTTTGGTTTTATACAAAACCTTGATAAATAAAATATTTAGTATATTTTTAAATGTCAGTATTAAAGATGAAAATACACATTTAATTCAGTTTCCTTGTGAGAAACTGCTATAATACTGTCTTCAGGTATTCCATAGCTTTTCATCCATTATTCCACATGCATATGGCATTATATCACAAAGTCCTGTAATAAGCCTAAAATCACTGCCACTTATGCGATCAGAAATTCTTTGTTTCATTCTGGTTTCATCATTTAACATATGTCCTTTAATTCTGTCATTTATACAATGTGATTTTACGATACTCAGAAGAGCAACTAATTATGGGTTTTGTGAAGACAGCTATATTTCACAACATTCATATTATGTGAAGTCTTACCGTTATACTTACTGAGAAATTGGAGCTATATCACAGAGAAATTATAATAAAGAATGCTCTCCAAGAAAAGAGTCCCTAGCCAACCACTTTGAAAATATTTGGTTTAAGTGTGCATTCTCAATTTTCTGAATGACCATGCTAAATCCCAGCTGAGCAGATGATGACTACATTGTGCAATGCACAGCTGGTACCTGTCTGCTCATGAGCAAACTATGGATCTCAAAGCAGTGTGACTATGCTATACCTGAGCTTAAAATCTTTTGCAGCTCTGTGATGTAGCATGCTTAGCAAGTGGACTCAAAAAAATGACTGTTTTCAGACTACCTAAACTGAGATTATTCACATAAATCAGAAGTCTCAATGTAGATAGCATCCTCCCTTGCATATAAGTATGCACACCTGTAGGAACAGCTAGGGACTGATCAAGCCTTTGTATGAGCTGCTCGTAATCTATAACCTCTGATTGCAAGGGGCTGACAAATATATATGTCAACAATTTTCCAGAATGCACATTTGGGTGATTTTCCTCTCTGCTTGTGAGCTACAGTTGGGCCCAACTTTCAGACAGGTTTAGATATCTACTCACTGGAAAGTAGTCCTTAAATTACTGTAAGTCTTCAGTCAGCTTTGAAAGAAGTGGCCAGTAAATACATATGCTAGTATCACTGTTCTGTCTTGCGGAAAGACTGGAAAGCTTTGTAACGAAAACCACCTGGAACCTAGATGTCTATAGGAATCCCTGCAGGGAGACATCTGGTTACACAAATGTGGTAGTACATTTCACATTCATTTATGTGTAAACTCATTGCTACAACAGCCTTAGACTCAGATCCTTAAAGGCAGAGTCTGGCAGTAGGTGCTTTGCTGTAGTTGTTGTCAGAGTGCAGGTCACATGCCATCTACTGTAATACCCCAGCCTGCTACTGGTGCATTGGTTCCCAGCTCCAAATGGTGCCACCCAATAATGGATCTGTTTTCACAGGAATTCAGATGAGAAGCTACATATTAGAGAAAGAAAACAAACCATAGTATCCCCAACCTTTCTTTAGCCATACTCTATTCACTGTCATTTTGCATATTATAAATATAGTACTTCTGCCAGTTCCATCTTTGATTTGTTATTAAAATAGTAAGACAGTCTTATTTTGCATATTCACAAATACTGGTATTAATTTTAAAAGTACTGTGTGATTTATAGGTGACATCCATTAATGTATCAATTTCCCAGTACATTGTCCCTTCATAAAATCTTTCACAAGTTGTGTCACAGTTCAGCCTTCACAAACCTGGTTGTGTTGGATATTGATGCATTCTTTTAGAGTCACCCTGACTGGCAGGAAGAAAATCTTGGAAGACAAAGTGCAAAAGATCAAGAGGGGGAGGGAAGGGAAGGGAAGGGAAGGGAAGGGAAGGGAAGGGAAGGGAAGGGAAGGGAAGGGAAGGGAAGGGAAGGGAAGGGAAGGGAAGGGAAGGGAAGGGAAGGGAAGGGAAGGGAAGGGAAGGGAAGGGAAGGGAAGGGAAGGGGTGATCTATATTGCATATACATGATTACAAATGACTGAAGGAGACCAAATATGACAAATGTCTGAAAATCATCACTCTGACTGTAACAGCAAAGAGGCATTGCTCCTGCACCACTAGTGTAAGACTTGGGTTTAGCTTAGGTGATTTCAGGAGTTTCTACTTGCAGCCCTGGGCTTATAGAAATGCAAGGAGGGAAGAACATAGAAGCAATGTAGAATGAAAAGTAATTCCAAATTAGACACAGTGGCTGGTGAAGCAATGAACCAAGAGAAAAACACCCACACAAACATTTCAGATGTTAAAAGTGCATCTCGGGCTCTATGGAAATGTCCTGTCATTCTACTAAACCCTGCAGTGCTCAGAGAGCTTCACTGCAGCTTGCTGGTGACTGGGCTGAACTCTCCACACTGAGCAAGCAATCAGAATCAATACTGTGAATGCATGCCAGAACACAACTATTTGCAAACTAATATCTCAAATAAAATAGTCACTGATTGTAACTGGCCTTCAAAATTACACTCATCATTGGCAGACACTGATTAGCTTTCATTTTGCAGCTTATTTGAAAATGAATCACAGACAATGGTTCTTGCTAATTTACTAGAAGGGTAATGGGAACCTTTTACACAACTTCTTGCCACAACAGTCTACATGAGCTGAGAAATATCTGCCACATGCTTGGCATTTTATTCTTTGTTGGATTTGTTAGTGTTGAATTTTGCTTTTGCACACATAGATTTTAAATTCCAAGTCTTCCTTTGAAACTAAAAATCAATAACTCCTATTTGAGTCTAGCACAGGTGTTGTGCTATATTAAACTCCATATCAGTAGTATGCTGACTTGAGATACTGCAATTCCAGTTCAAAAACTTTGCTCAGTGCAAAACTCCAAAAGTGACTCTATTCATTCTCAAATCTCATACAAACATTTTGTGCAGATTTAAGGGGCCATCAACCTGATGTATTTGCATGTTTTATGACAATGGCAGATTTTCCTAACAAAATGTGTTCTTTAGTTTGTTCACTGACTGTTAAACTGACTTCAAATCAAGGCATGCTAAAAAGCATTTTGAAGAAGATTATACTGTCTTCTCAATGCACATAATTTTCATTTAATTTTTCAAGCAGCCATCATCATGAAAATGTTATTTTTTTCTAACATTTCCACTTGCGAGTTTCTTTAATTTTATAAACTTTTGTATTGCAGGAAACTGACCAAAGCTATAAGATAGTTTTACATTTTAAGATGTAGGTGGGGTCAAGCTACGTTACTGGCCTGCATCAGCTTCATCTCAGACATTTAACACCTCAGCAATCCAATTTATTACTAAAATGCATATTAGAAAAATAGCAGATTTCTGAATTTTGTACCTTCCAGGTTTGACAGCAACAAAGGACTGATATACTTTTTCCTGCCAGTACATTTGCAGATAATTATCATATTCCCTTAAGCTGCCCCGGACCCCATCCTGTGGAGCCGGGACTCGATTTTGGGTCATTTATTGAAAGGCATTCCCATCACAAAACCTGTTTCAAAGCAGCTATTGAATTCAGTGAACCTATTCACATACTAATCTACTGTTCAGTATGAGTAATGATTGCAGAATCTATCCTATGACATTTTTAATGAAGAAAATCTTATGCACAGAGTTTTTTATCCTTACAGAACAACCAGTAAGACAGTTACATGAGGCTCTTTCATCTCCATTGTAATTAGAGCACTTCATGTTGCCTTGCTGTGGCTAAGGAACATTTACATACACTGGTCCACAACTGCTGATATGAAGATAACATTTTGAGAAAACATCATGAAACATTGTACTTGTGTTCAAAGATATATATTGATATCTCCTGCTCCAGCCAGTCTCTGGGATCTACCACATACCTTGAAAAACCCTACTCGTAGCACCTGAAACCTATTTAGATATTTTCTGGCTTTCAGTTGCCTGGCTAAAACAATGCAAATCACCTTTGTTTTTTTTCAACCCTGACCTTACCTCTGTGCTATTCTTTTTTTTTTTTTTTTTAATCTTACCTGTGTTGTATTGTTAATTAAAGGAAATTGTACGTGGCAAAATTTGAGATATTTAAGTATTTGAAATTGTTTCTTCCAAAACATATTTGCCTTGAAGGACCTACAGAGCTAGGTAAGACCTTTAAAACATGAACTTGACTATTTAATAACTCCATTAATGACTACTAATTATTTAAAATAGCTAATATCTTTAAAATATTTATCTATTTCTTTTACTCTTCTGGCAGAATTAGAACATTCTGATGATTCATTCTTACTCATCTGCAGCGAATAATTTGACTGTGCCTATTTCCATCAAAATATTATCTGCAGAATATTGTATTCATTATTATTTCAGATGGTGTTCCAAGTTCCAACAGAATTTGCTATTCTACATACTGCCTGTATTATTCTAAGCCTGTTTTTCATCTGGAAAGTGGATGATGCTTTGTAATCACAAAGCCAAAAAAATAAGTAGAGCAGAGGCAGTGCTTAAGTTAGTTTTTGATTTAATTAGCTGCATTGCACACATCTTTCAAATGTTGCTATAGGCAAAACTGGTTCATGTACTACAGGGCATTTCATTCACTTACAAGTAATGGAATATTGAAAAAAACAGAAAGGCAAAGGTAGCAGAAAAACAACATGAAATAGTTACCAAAGTCAAAGTAGGAGTAGGAATTAAAAGGGAAAATAAATAAATATATATTCATTGTCCACTATCTTTACTTCTTTTATCTCTGAAAAGTATGACACCTTTTTCTGTGCTTCCCCGCAACTATATAAAATGATCATGTTTATATCTTTTCTCATCTTGCCTATTCCATTTTATGCTCTATTCCCTTGTTTTTTCTTCATTCTGTCCTTCGTGATGATAAGCCTCAAAGCAATGATTCCAATCACTATTGGTGTCATTATTTCCATCATTCATAACCATTCCATTGCCTTATACTTCATTGCAGCACCTGAACAAATAATGAAAGGACTAGAAGGTTTCTGTAATCTCAGTATCCTTGTCACTTCTGCCTTTTGGAACTCAGGAATACGGACTTCTCTATACTAGGTCACCAGAGAAAAATCAATGTCTCAGTAAGATTTAAAACAGGTTTAAGTCAAATGTTATCTGTTAGCCTGTATGAAAAGTGACCCTATACTACATCACATTTCTGGTGGCTAAAGCAATATATATTTACTAGAGCCTTAATTACTCTTGATATTGTCAGCCTAAAAGTTAGCAAAAAATAAACAAGTCAGAGACATGAAATTATCTTTTCATCTAAAAAGAAGTTTTTTTTGTTGGTTGGTTTATTGGTTTTCTCAATCTTGTAATGAAGTACACCTGATAGAAAAATATTTTCAAATTCAGTGTTCAGTTCAGAGAATACTTTGCTCACTGGAGCTTTATACATCTGGGATTAAATTTTGCTAGTGTAGCCAGGATTCTGAACTATGCTTATAAAGTTAAAAACAGTGCTGCTGTCCTGCGAATACCAGACACTTAAGTCTCCAGAACACTCTCTGACATGTTTTTGTACACTTACTAAATTAATTTTTAGAGAGTTCAGATGTTAGGAATGAAGCCCTTTCTCTTCTTTTGGACTAAGAAATAAAATATGTGTTACGATTTTAAATGATGAGTAAAAAATTGTACTAGGCCATGACTTTTAATTAAAGTGTATTACCACTCTTCACCGTTGTAGCGATATAGCAGCAGCTTCAACTGTATGAAGTTCAACAAGGCCAAGTGCCGGGTCCTGCGCCTGGGGCGCAACAACCCCAAGCAGCGCTACAGGCTGGAGATGAGTGGTTGGAAAGCTGCCTGGCACAGAAGGACCTGGGAATACTGGTTGATAGGCAGCTGAATATGAGCCAGCAGTGTGCTCAGGTGGCCAAGAAGGCCAACAGCATCCTGGCTTGTATAAGAAGCAGTGTGGCCAGCAGGTCTAGGGAGGTGATTGTCCCCCTGTACTCGGCTCTGGTGAGGCCGCACCTTGAGTACTGTGTTCAGTTTTGGGCCCCTCGCTACAAGAAGGACATGGAGGTGCTCGAGAGAGACCAGAGAAGGGCGATGAGGCTGGTGTGGGGTCTGGAGAACAAGTCTTATGAGGAGCGGCTGAGGGAACTGGGGTTGTTTAGCCTGGAGAAGAGGAGGCTCAGGGGAGACCTCATCGCTCTCTATAGGTACCTTAAAGGAGGCTGTAGTGAGGTGGGGGTTGGTCTATTCTCCCACGTGCCTGGTGGCAGGACGAGGGGGAATGGGCTCAAGTTGCGCCAGGGGAGGTTTAGGTTGGATATTAGGAAGAACTTCTTTACTGAAAAGGTTGTTAGGCATTGGAATGGACTGCCCAGGGAAGTGGTTGAGTCGCCATCCCTGGAGGTCTTTAAGAGACGTTTAGATGTAGTCCTTAGTGATATGGTTTAGTGGAGGTCTTGTTAGTGTTAGGACAGAGGTTGGACTGGGTGATCTTGGAGGTCTCTTCCAACCTAGATGATTATGTGATTCTGTGATTCACCTCCCTGGATGCACAATGATTAAAATACTTCCCCTGAACTAGTGCTTGTGCAGATGGTTCATATCCTTCTGTACTTGAGCTTTTCCATTTATAATAAGTAGTCATTTTTTATAGATGAAGTAGTTTATTCTTGAGTGCATTCAAAGAATGCAATCCTAAATAGCAGTACAGAATTTTTGAATAAATTCAGTCCCGTTCTATGGTTTCTACTTTTTGTTTGGGCCACTTATTTGAAAACCCAGTTTGGGTATATCACAACTCATGGAGTCGGGAGTGGTTTTAATGACAGACAAAAGAAGAAAACTCTTCCAATTTATCTTAGTGTGTGCAAGACTGTACCACACTCTGAGCAAGAAGTCAGTGTCATTTGCTGCCTCTGATGTCACCTCATTTTCACCCTGAGGATTTCTGACAGAATGTAGTTTATAGATAAATCTTGAATGACGAACCTAATAAAACTACTAAGAAAACAAACAGAACTCTTCCTCTTACACCCATCATATCCCTGTTTAAACCCTACTCCTAGCAAATAAAAAAAAAAAAAAAAAAGAAACATAGGAAGGAAACTCATACAATCTGGTTAAAGAAAATTCAGTTTCAGCAACCACATAGGGACTTTGTAAGTCCCCACACAGGGACAAATAACAAGTCTGCTATTAGTTATAATGACAATGTATCTTGTACTATGAAAATAAAAACAGAATGAATGTTCTGAGGAAAAAAATATTTCTACTTTTTTATTTTAGTTTAATTTTAGAGCAGTTACATTTAATGCAGGAAATGAGACTCATTAGCGAAGTACCTACTGCTACAGGTGATGTCCCATACATTTGTGTTCACCACCTTTAGGGAGATCAGATTTTTGTGACTAGAAGGGCCTGTTTTCTCAAGACCTTTTTTGTCAAAGGTCTTGTCAATGTTTAGATAATAATTCTTCTGTGTTGAAAAAATGTATGAACAAAATTTATTTCAGTAGTTACCTTCTGCTTAAGGAAGGAAAGATACATCTATGATATATGTTTAATAATAGAAAAGTTTAAAAACTGTGTCAAGATTTACCTCTTGGTGTTTTCTGAATAGTTAACAGTAACATTTTGTAAGTCTTTGTTTGTTTGTTTGTTTGTTTGTTTTCCCCTCCATTTAAAAGAATCTACTCCTTGAAACACATGTACTCCTTAAGCCAGGGAGGAGAGTTCACTTTGACAGAGATTCACGTTATCTGTTTCCAGCCAGAGCAACTCATCTTTGCTGCAACAGAGCAGTTTCAACAACAGGAAAATACCCTTAGTCTGTTGATTCATACATTCTCCTAGAGGGTGATAGATACCAAACTATGTGTCTGTCCTGAAGACTTCTCTATTATCTCACAGGTGTCATTGATAGAAAACAATTCAATTATTTCACATCCAGATCCCAAACTTGCATTTCAGACATGCTTTTGAAATAAGTACAGTACTTACCTGTTTGGAGAATGCCTGTTTTTGAAATTCTAGCTATTCTGAATGTGAAACGTGCCAAGCTTCCCAGTATTGCCACAACTAGAGCAATTAGGAGGCACATAAGAAAGAACAGCTCTCACAGACTTTAAATCTAGGCACTAAAACATCTCAGAGGGGAATTTCAGGGCTGCTCTTTCTAGCTGTAACAGAATGTCATATTTGAATCTGGCACTATGTGACTAGATAGTAGGCCATATGACCGTATGAGATGCATTTCTCATGGAGTAAGACAGAAGCACAACAATAACTATTTTTCTGAACTTCTTGTGCATACCAGCAGCTATTGTCTTGTGTTGTGGACATAACTCACTCACCAAGTCATGTTTTTTTTTTTTTTTTTTTAAATGACTGTTGATTATTTATCCTTCCTAATATGTAATAAACTTGCTCTTCAAAGGTGTAACAGATAGATCAAAGGAGAAGGGGCATTTGGCATTTCTATGGAATTTTCTTTTGTTCTAGAACTAAATATGGTAAAAATCACTCCCAGAATGGGTACAATGCTCAGCCAAGATGTATGGACATATAAGAATCAGAATTCAAATAGTGAAAATCAAAAGCATTGTACTAAAAAGAATAGCAATGTATTAGCATAGCTTTCCCCCTAACAAGAAATCCAAAACAGGCTGACTTAGTATTAAGCATAGTCAAATAAAGTTTCTATTATCTTCCCATTTTAAAGCATATGGATCCTTGCAGATATCTCCATTTCTATCCTGACAAGAAAAAAGGTCAACACAATTTTCTGCAGAGAGCCATCATCTCCCAGTCCTGGGAGGCAACATTTCTAGTCCAGACCCATATAGATGTTACAGTTCATAACATAAGGTGAAGACAAAACGGAGATTTATCAGAGATTATTTCAATGTTAGAAAGAGATGAGAGAGTGCGAATTAACACAGGACTATGAGAGTTAAACACATACTAAATAAAGAGGTCAAAATTCACATTTTGTAGTTAAAAAGATGAAGACAGAGAACGTGGTAAAAATGAAACAGGAAAAGGGATCATCTTCATCATCAGGAGAAAAAACAAAACATTCAAATACAGCATAAATGCTGTATAATGAAGGAACGTAAAAACGCTTTTATTGGAATAATTGTAGAAGTGCTTTTGAAAACACTACCAAAACATAGTAGTAGACATAATGAAAAACCCTAAATATTTGAAGGATGGAAGAGTAAAAAAAGCATTCTACCACAACACTGTGTGCTTCCTAAGTGGTCTTAAGACAGTGGAAAGCTGAAATATCCTTATAGTTCCATAAGAAGTATGTCTTTTCCCCACTTAGGTAAACTTTGATGTGGAACAAAATAAGACTGAGGAGAAAAAAATGAATCTGAGGCAGAAGGTGGTATGCAAGCCAATGGGACCAATGAGGCTGCTCTGCAGGCCCAACCACCTCACTGAATATCCTGCTGTTAGTACTTGCAGGACTTACTGTATGACCATCAAAACCTCTGAGATTTTCTATTTTATTCTTTTATTTTATTTTGCTTTATATTAATTTCTTTGACTACTTGATTTTAAAAGTGTAAAACATGCATTTTAAGCACATCACAATTGTTACAATAGCAGTTTTTTATCATCAGCTACTTACAAGTCATCAGCAAGAAAAATAATCGTGTGTTAATAAAAGCACACAAAACAAAACTTCAGCCATGTGTTAAGTAACAATCAGTATTACTGTAGTTAGGACATTAAGTTACGTTGTGAAATGGCCAAAATCCTAGGAATATCATAACACTAAACGTGAGGACTTCAATTAGGAAAAGCAAGAATAACATTGCGCCTTGCTTCAAATTTTCATCTTGTCAGCCAATGAAGGCATGATTTAGGCAAATAAAATACTATTTGCTTTACATTACAGAGAGTTACTCATTCCTTTCTTCAATTTTATTTATACAGAAATATTAAAACAGGAATTTAAATATATTTTAAATATAAATTAATATCACAAATTTATCATAAAGTACTTATATGTATGCAAATTAAAGTATATCCATAATTCTTTAAATCTTCCCATTGTCTAAAAGAGAATAAAGACTTCTGCAAACATAAGCAACTATTATTATTATTTTGGCTATGTTTTTAAATGAAAGCATAATTCCAATTCACTTCAGCTGAGCTTGAGCATACGTACTAATTTTAGGGTCTACTCTGAAGAGAACCTTAGATGCACTATACTTGGTATTCATAATTTTTGTTGTTGGTGGTGGTTTTGTTTGTTGTTTAGATATCTGCAGTTTAGTCTATGCAATCTTTCTATGTCTTTATGTAGGTATCTACTTCCAGTTAAATTTCTTGAATAGCTCAGCTCAACAAAGGCATCTAGTAAGTAAGAAGGTGTTTCAAACTATCTGTTTTCAAAAATATGAAAGTTTCCTATTTCTCTACTGTCAAGATCTGAGTAAATGTGTTGAGCACTTGAAGTGTTAAGACTTCATAATCTAGTAATTTACCTAATATATTTGCATTTCATATCAGGGTTTTCAGTTTTGGAGCTGAAAATTTGAAGAAATAAAATATTTTTCATATATTTACTGCTACTTCTCTCTGTCTAAGTGAGAATGATTTTTAATTAACTTTAGGACTTCTCTGTTCTGCCAGTCTCCTGCAAAAAATACTTCTTTTAAGTTTTTCTTCATGGGAGGTTGTCTGCTTTTCCATAAAGGGACTGCTTGCCATCAGCAAAACTGAAAAGTATGCATATAAGGCCACCTGACATTTCATTACAGTCAACAGACAGCTAGCATTACAAATTTGTCACAAATTTATGTTAAATGTATTTTTAACAACATTTTCTGGCTTCTAAATTTTCATGTGACAAAATGGGTACTGATGATTGTTTTATACTGCAAATTCATAAGATGAAAACAATAAAGGGAATATAGTAAACAAACTTGTAGGCAGGTCCCATACATTCAAGCCCATTTAGAAGAAAGTTTTCTTACTTGATAAAACAAAACAAAAAACTGTTTTGACTGTCAGGAAAAAAAAAAACAGTAGAATAAAAAGAAGAAAAAAAGCTAAGCAGATAATGAGAAAAATATAATATTCCTTTCCGTGAGACTGAACAGGAAAGACAGCATTCTGTATTTCCCCCTAATGTATCACAACTTGAAAGATTGTCCTGGAACTGTATCCACAGCAGAGTAGTGAGTTCAGATGCATATTCTAAAACCTCTTGAGCAGTTGTTTGGATTTACATTCTGGAGTATCTGGGAACAATTTTTGACTACTTTGGATACAGCATTTGTTATGCAGTATCACTTTGGGAGAAAAATGGTAAAGCTCACTAGGACATTCTGTACATATGTACAGAAAATGTGCATATGGCATATTTTTCAGAAGCTCACCAAAGACCTTTCATGGTCTTAAAGGGATTGCTGAACCCACATATTCTGACATTCCTCCTTTACAACATGGATGTATGACTGTCAGCTCATGGGTGCAATTTATGTACGAAACAGCTGAACTGTTTGCTTTCCTCATGCATCCTTACATGAATGAATCTTGCCAGTTAAGTATACTATATGAATAATATTTTTACAATTAGACACAGCAAGGTTCTGCAAGTCTACCAAGACTAGGTATATCAGTGTTCACCCATACATATCCCCATATGTCCCCATATGTATGCATAAAACACATTATTCTCCCTTAATACTTCTTTGCCATCTGTAGTCCAAAGTTTATTGGTCAAGATTAATTATTTCAGATTACTATGAGAGAGGTTTCTAAGGGAAAAAAAAATCATATTAATTAGTTATTCCCTTAAACTTATATGAGTTGGCAAATTCTGTTTGCAATGGTCTCACTGAAAAATCATGTGAAAGATTTCAATATTTATTAGACGCATTTTGTTATGTTCAGGATATGTATAGTGTTCAGCCTGTATAGTGTCTTCTTATCCATATGCTTAACAAGATCTCTTCACATTTGATTTAAAGGGCCCTTTGAGTTTACGAAGAAAACTGAGTGAACCCCCGCTGGAAATTATAAGAACTACAACGTACTTGAAATCAAAGGTCACCAATTTTTACATGTACTGTTTAGAACTAAACTATTATCTTAATTAGTATGTAAATATGTGTGAGTACTGCTCAGTGCTTTGCTGAACAGATCCATTTTACATTTATGTGTAAAATAAGGCATGTTGCTCTTCATAATGATAATTGGAAACACTTCATCTGATAAATTATCCCTTACCATGCTAGTCAGTTCCACAGACATAGGTCCCCATGCAGGGGGTAAAAAAAAAAAAAAAAAAAAAAAAAAGGCCTTTCAGATATCTTTACGTAACAAGAAGCAATAAAAAAAATAGTTTAAAAGATTCATTAAAAAGACAAAGGTAATATTTTTCACACTATAGGCAGGCACAGGTGTAAAGAAGATGAGCAGGATTTAGCCTTCCAGTCCTTCCAGAACTACATAGCCTAAGCTTGCATGTTTCTGTTGTTGCTAAAAAGTGTCGGGAAAATGCCATGAGTCAAATTCTTTCCTGGAACAAGCTGGTATGTTCCTTATTTTAAGAAATCTGTGTTCTTGCTCTTAACTGTTGTTAAAGAGGTTAAAATGGAATGGTCACTTTGAATTACAGGAGAGAATGAGGATGCTGAATTTTTACTAAATATGTTTTACTAGATTGTTTTCATGTTTACTTTGCTATTGTAATGGCAATTTGGCAATTACTCTGCTTGCATCTGATTTGAAGACCAACATACAGTAATTTTAGCTTTTACTGTAAGAGACGTCCATTTAGCTAGAAATAAATACAGCTTTTGGTCAGGTTAGTTCTGGTTCAAGCAATATCACTCACACATGCCTTGCGTAGTTCTTTTGCATGAGTTGGTCTGAAATAATCTAATCAGACATATCTCTGAATTGGCACAACAGAATTGCATAGTACCATACACTCTGCCAAACAGCCTTGTTTTGTAAATACATTCTGAAATAAAGTAAAATTAACACAAATTCTTTGGTATAAAGAAACAAAATGGCACAAGAAAAGTGTGCCAAAATGATACAGAAAGTAGTACGTGACCTCAAGAAGGGTATTTAGGTCTTTTGTTCCCAAGTTCTGCCAATCTCCACTATGGTGCAGCTGCCATTATGCTCTTAATAGGCAGCAAGATTTCTGCTGGTGGAGTTTGCAACATTCAGTGCACAGTGACATTTTTATCTTCCCAGGGCCTTCGAATATGAAAAATTTCTTTAATTAGAAGTTGAAACTATAATGTCAAACCATTTCTCAGGGAAAAGGAAAGCACAATGTAGGTGCTAAATATAGAAAGCAAACTCCAGTGCACAAAGACATTCTGTGGTTGTCCCAGCAATCACTTTCCCAAAGATATGAAATAAAAGCCTGTGCAGTGAAATGACAGAGAGCCATATGACTAGTAATTGTAGATCTCTGGTGATGTTAATAAAATGCAGGCCTACCACCTGCAGCTCCAGCTCATTCCCTTACCCTGACAATCTCTTCTCCTTATGCATGGGGAATTCAAATAACAACTGCATCGTGTTACTACTGATTAGGATGTTGTGTTGTCATGTTTGTTCTTCCTGAAATATTATTGATATCATGTTTTGCACATGAAACAAAATACTTGTCAAAAAGGACAAATCTTGGACCTTCTGCTTTAGAACATGTTACCTTTATAGAAAGGTAATCAGCTGGCATCAGACAGCAATCAAGAGGTCTAGACTAAAGGATCTGGGTGATTTTTACTATTCAGTCCATAGATGTGTTTTTTAATTTGCATGTCGCAGAAACAGAACTACATCCAGCAAACATAAGTCATGATGCATTTTTGTGAACTCTCTGGAAATTCATGTGTATGTAAAATTTCCTGCAGCTGCTGAGTGAACCTTGGGCTTTGTTTGGCAGGGCAGGTGGTGACTGCAGCATACCTACAGGGACAGTCTCAGCTGTAGGCATGCATAGAAGACTAAAACTCAGAAGCACACTCTAGTGCTGCTCAAAGAACAACTTTTCATATAATGTCATCAACTTAACTGCCAAGGATACTGATTTCATGTGGAAAATTCAAATGCTATATTCCCCTCGTAAGTGAGTAAATAATTTCTTTTCTGAGTGCTGCTTTTGCTATGTTAGATTGTATTTTTTTTTTTTTTTTAATGAAATGTCATTGAATAAGCAATAAGAGCATAACACATAGAAGTAACTAAATAGGCTAAAAGATCATAAAGTTTTTCAGTGAAATATCTAAGACATTTTTAAAACTAGAGCTTTCTTTTTAGGCCTATGCAGTGTATGGCTAAACTGAGAATGCATAAATTAGACCTACTAAACATAGAACTTTCCTTCATTATTTCCAACCTTACAAAAATGTTAAGATTTACCAAGATCACTTGTTAAACCAATTTGCAGTGCAAACAGAAAATGGAGCAAAGAATGCAATCTTTTTCCTCCATTCAGAGTTAAAAATCATATACACTGAGCTGGACAGGGACAAATCAGGTAAATCTGAAAGTATTAACTTCAGTAGCATCTGTAATTTTTCACTTGCTACTTTTCTTCTAGTTACAGGAAATAGATTTATATGTGACATTCTGTGTAACCAATTGACTTCCACAAGCATAAGCCATTGTTGTGGTTTAGCCCGGCTGGCAGTCAAACACCACACAGCCGTTCGCTCACCCTCCCCCCTCCCTCTCCGGGATGGGGGAGAGAAACGGGAAAGTGGAGTCTGTGAGTTGAGATAAAGACAGTTTATTAAGACAGGGAAAAGAATAACAATAATAATAATAATAATAATAGTATTAATAGTAATAATGTGTACGAAATAAGTGATGCACAATGCAATTGCTCACCACCCGTTGACCGATGCCCAGCCTATCCCCGAGCAGCCGGCCACCCCTCCACCCCGGCTAGCCACCCCTATATATTGTTCAGCATGACGTCAGATGGTATGGAATACCCCTTTGGCCAGTTTGGGTCAGCTGTCCTGGGTCTGTCCCCTCCCAGCTCCTGCTGCATCCCTAGCCTGCTCGCTAGCAGGACAGAGAGAGGCTGAAAAGTCCTTGGCATGGTGTAAGCACTGCTCTACAACAATTAAAACATCAGCATGTTATCAGCGCTCTTCTCATTCTAATCCAAAACATAGCACCCTGCCAGCTACTAGGAGGAAAATTAACTCTGTCCTAACTGAAACCAGGACAGCCATTAAGCTGGTTTGTAGCTTCATACAGTTTAAATATAACAAAAGTTCTGAAGTAAGGTCTTTTCTAGGACCATCGGACTGAAGAAGTCCTCCAGTAAGCTTCAGTGGATATTAGACCTTCCTCTTTTAATGGTCCACAATATCAAATCACATCATTTCTACATTATTTCCTCAGCAAAACTATTTTGTTTACAGATTTAATGCAAACAAAAGAGCACCAATAAGGGGGATGGGGTGGGATCATTATGAGCAGATTTCCACGATGTCAATCTTACCAGCTCACTTTTCAGCTTTTGCTACAGCAAAGTTCAGAGTGGTCATATTTGGAAATGAGAAACAAAGTAAAAACTAAAGAGATGAAATGGCAAGCTGTTTGATTTGAATTTAACTACCAAACAATCACACTAACTCTATGGGGTTTGGAGATTACAGACTATAGAGCAAGGCAAATGCTTTCTTACATAGCTTCCTTTTTTTCCTTTGATTAATGCTTGGAGTCTAGAGCTGTGCTTAAATCACAGGTTAAAGGACCATAGCTTTCTGAATATGTGAATCCATGAGAGGTTACAGAGTTCAGCAAGAGCTATGAGGACATGGCACAACTGGTGACAAGAGTCATACCATACGTTCAACTAACTAGATACAAAGCACTTGGTCTTGAAAACTTTGATCAATTAAAAAAAAAAAAAAAAAGCTAGTAATGAGTTGGGAAAGGAAGAGCAAATCATTATATATTTACTGTTTTTTACATGTGGGGCTTAACTAATAGTTGAGGAAACACCTTTTTCTAAATATGTTTTTGGGGAATGCATCTTTAAGTTTTGTTTTATTTTTGAAAAAAAAATTACTGATCTATGAAAAGGAAGTAGATGATATTGGGAATGATATTCATGAAATATGTTTGTCTTTGCAATGACAGTTTACGTAGAAGAAAGGTAGAACAATATGATTCTTTTTTTCCCTGATGAATCACATAATTCTGAATAAGAGGAAGAGGGAATTTTAATACTGTGACAAATGAATTAAAAAAAAAAAAAAAGAAAAAAAGAAAAAAAAGTTATATGAAGAATACCATTAAAAACAAACAAACAAAAGAAACTGATTTTTTTTTTTTTTTTCAGAATCTGTCTCTGCCCTGTTCTAGTTGTTAAAGTGTTATAAGGAAGTCATGTGTAACAGCTTAAAAAATTAAGCAAACTTGCATATCCAAATAGTCAAAAATGAGAGAAATGAGAGAAAAAGAAATCTAAAAGCCTGCTTAAGGTGCTTGCAAATGCATGAGCCTTCATGTTCTTCACTTTAACTTCCAGTTTCTGGCTCATTATAACATATTAAATTGCTTCAAGATATTTGTAGGCAATACAACAGAAGGTGTTAATATAAACTACTTCACTTTTTTTGTGTATCTTGAGGGCAGGGTTTTAAGTAGTTGCTGAACCAATCTGTGAACTTCAGTCCTGTTACTAGTCATGAACTCATGAACTTTTTATTGAAGGTGTTGATTTTCACACAGCTGTCCTCATCTCACATGTGCTCATGACAGGTCTGAGGTAGTGTTGCTAAAGCAACTTCAACAAATTCTCCAATTAAACTGCAAGTGCCTAAATCTTATGCCATAATGTTGATGATACATTTATTTATATACACATCCAATTATCCATTCAAAATTTAAGGATCAGCACAACAAAAATAAAACCCTAAGTACTGTCTTCTCTTTCATACTTTTCAAATAAGTAGATGCAGGTGGTTCTTTGTGGTTTGCTTTAGAATGTCTTTTACTCAGAAACAATTTGATTTTTATATTAAAAAAATCATTTAAAATGATATAATTGTCATGGCATTATCTTCCATGTGAAAACAAGCTAATTGCTTGGTAGAAATTTTTATTGCTCCCTAACATAAGAGAATTTTAAAAAATAAGAACAATTTTATCCAACAACATGTAGGAAACCACCTCAGGAAACTCAGGAAACCCAGCTGAGACTGAACTATCCTGCATATGAATAAAAGCAAAATGATGCCTGCTTGTAAAAAATGCTCATGTAATTACAATTTCTGTCCCCCTGATTATGAGGAAAAGATATCACAGACCTCACCTCTCCTTAGAAAGTCTGTTTATTCTTTGAAAGTTAGAAGGTCAGCACCACCAGTGCTGACCAGTGACTCTTTCCCAGTACTCATTGATCTTTCAAATTCCTTCTTGAGACATACATACTTAGTACCAGCAAGCTACACCTATCAATTCCTGCAGCTTCATGGGTAACCCCACACAGCAGAGGGCACCCTGCCTGCTGCCAACAGCTGGTGCACACTATTGCCACCAGTGCTTCTGTGCAGATCAGTGCCACAAAGCATGATACCTTCTGGTATCACTGAAGAAGGACAAGCTACCAAACTGTTAACTTCCAGCTGAGCTGGGCTCTGCTATGTCTATGTGTACAAGAAAGTGTATGGACAGGATGAATAATGGCAGATACTAAGTCTTTTAATTTATTAATTAATGTAAGTGATAATACCTTTCTTATAATTATAAGCCACGGGAGACAGGCTTTGAAGCATGTGCTGGATGTTTGTTTGATTTTGAGGAAAATAATCAGCTATTGCCAATTTAAGGATGCGTATTTGTTGCAGAGAGAATACTGCATGATGACAGCAGAAAATGTGCTCCGTAGAGATGTGTTTATAAGCTTTAACAGCAAGCTACAACTGATGACAAGAGCATGCAGCACAGCAAAAAAATTAATTGCAATGACATGCAGAAGTATGGTTCTCATTTTCTCTTTGGCAATCTTTAAAAAAATGAGTCCTGTAGTTTGGACAATACATTTACTGATAAAATGTCCAGGTACACAACTGTCATGTAAGCAGCTTATTTTTCTCCAGCTGTGGGCTCCAATTACCTAGCAACTCCTTCTGTTTCTTCTGATATCTCCATTGCCGAATGCAAGAAATAATGTCTGTGACACCCTGAATCTTCTCTGATAAGAATTAACACTATCGTAGTTCAATCCCCTCTCCTTGCTCTTTTCTTACTAAGGCCTAGAATCAGAGAATTGAATCAGAGAAGTGAAGTCTGGAGAGGACTTCTGGAGCTTACCTGCTATTCTCTTCTGCAGATCAGCTATCTACACTGTTCCTGTGAGATATTTCCTGGCATAGCCATCCAGCAAAGGAGAGTCCACAGCCTACATGAACAACCCCATCTTCCTTTTGTTGTTCTGTGTTGTTGTTTTTTAATAAAGCTTGATCTTTTCCTGCATATATATTTTTTTTTCTTCCTGCTGCCAAAGCCAATGATTAAAGCACTTATCTTGTCCACAATTTTATTTTATTTTATTTATTTATTATTTTCCGTGAGAGCCTTAAGAGAACTTTTTCTCTAAAAAACAAAAAAGAAAAAAAAAAAAACAAGAAAAACAAAAAATAGAAAAACATTTCTCCTGAAGATTCTCTTCCTCCCCACATTGTGCTTCCAATAGCTTTGACTTTTCTCCTGGATCTTCCCTGGTCTTTCTCATTTTGTCAATACCTCTCTTGAGATATACTACCTAAATCTGGACACAGTATTTCTTTCCACTGTGTCCTATCAGTCCTGATCAGAGTATGAAGGATTATACTGGTCTTACCAGTAGCTCTCATGTCTGTCTGCATACAAGACTCTTTTCTGCAACATCATAATGTTGCTGACACATTTTTAGCTTTTGATCAAGTAAACATCAGCTCTTTCTATTTTATTGATGTCTATGCTGTTGAAAAAGGTAAAAACCAGCTGTTTCAGATCTGTAGCAGAGACTACTTTATTACACATGTATACTCACACACTCTGAGTGACATACAGATGTATTAAACATAGTAATTGGAAAGTTGGTACACTTCAGACAGCAAGTGTACAGCCCGCTACGTTCAGTTCTCTCAAGCTATGACATGAATTTGTGTCAAGTACCAATATGGATAGAGCAGAGTTGAGAGTTTTGTTTACTAATGAAAGTCAAAAGTATCAAAAAACAAACAAACAAACAAAAAAAAAACGGAGACTCCATTTTGCTGGCTCTTTTTAGAATGATATTGTTAAATGCAGAAATGACTGAGATTACAACTAAAGTGATGGTAAGTGATGGTTATAAAGATAAAGACTGTTTCTGGAACAATCAGCTTTTGGAATTATCATTAGTATTGGAATAATTAGCCTGCCTGTGTGCGATATATAATTACATATAAATATATACACCCAACAAAGTTAGCAACCTTTCCTTTAAAATTAAATATATTTATTTATTTATTTATTATTTTTATTTATTTATTTATTTATTTATTTCTACTTATGACGTACATGCTAAGTTTTCTGCCAGGACAAATAAAGCAATGAGGAATTCCAAAAATATCAAAGAGCTACATGTTTCAGATAATCTGATGTTTTGGGGCATAATGAACTGTATCATACTATATATTCATCTAAGTTTTCATTGTTTTATACTACAGGATTTGAAGAATTTTGTGGATATTTTGTTAATATATGATCTCTAGAACACCAAAAGTTTTCAAATTTGTGTTCTTCTGTTACAAATTTGTGTTCTGTTAAATCCAAACAGCTACAGTACATTTACTTATTCCTAAATGCTTTTATGTGCTTTATGGCTCCCAAACAGCAGGATCAAAACAGTTCTCTAGGTCCATCTAAACAGAGAATTTTTTTTTGATGTAAATGTCAGATTTACTGCTAATGGAGAGAAGCAATATCCTGAGTGAAGGTGTTTGCTCTGACCAGTAGCAGTTTATTCTTTAAGTTCTGGGAGTAATTTCAGTTAAATTATTCCAATCTGATTTTTTTTTCTTAATTGAGTTACAAAAAACTAGAAGAGACTTCTCTTCACACAACCACTCTCTAGCAGAAAAGTGAGTCTTTGTTACATAAATTTTAAGTATTTAATATTATTTCTGAATCTCTACTGATTTCTGATCCCTAGATTTTTGGATGACGTGAAGTATTTACACAGTATTTATTGTGAATTTCATACCGCTTTGAAAAGTCTTATCTTCCTTTAGATGGCGTTCCTCTTTTGTCATCTTAGGTGGCCCGCAGATCCAAATTATTGAGAAAATTACCAACTGATCAGCACTGGGACAACTGCGAGAGCATCTTAAAACCCCACCTTAAAGGGAAGGACTGTAAAACAGCTTTGGAGAAAGGCTGAGAAATTTGCTTGGAGCTGCCTGTTACATTCATTTCATGTATGTAACCTTGAGTCAGGTAACATTTTCATTATCAAAATAAGAAGTTACTTTATATGTTGCATGCACTGAACACGCACACACACAAAATAAATTTCATTGTTAAGTATCATTCATTAACAATGCTTTTTATCATTATTACACTAGTTTTCATTTAAATGGTGTTACCCTGTTCATGTTGCCTCTTAAAAAGAATAAAATAATAATACCCAAAAGACATAAGTATATATTAGTTCTAAAATGGTTACTAACTTAGTTATTTTTTGGTATATAGCTATCAAGATTGGTGACAAAATATTTAATAGCCTATAAATCTGCCAAAAGCATTAATATATACCACAAACTGAACAGCAGATTATTCATTCTGGCTATTAATAACTCATTTAAAAATGTGTCTGTTGTATTTCAAATTCATTAGGTATTATGAATGTCATAGATATATAATATTAGATTATATCTGGCAATATTAATTAGCTCAGATCATATCCACCATTATTCAACATAACATCCACCTGCAAGCCTGTGAACCACACCTTGGGCAGACTTTAAAGCTCTGTCCAGAGAAAGATAATGATGGTGATTTCCAAAGTTTTTTTTGTAGTTCTGTATGGTCTAAGTGGACAAGAAATCATAAAGCTTTCCCTTTCTACTACCATTATAGGATAATAATAGTATTTGATTTTACCATAGTCTTCAGAAAATTTTCTGTGCTCTAATTGCTAACATATTTGGCTGATAACTTTGAGAGATATCAAAGAGGGATTTGTCTTCTGTTGTAAATCTAATAGATATATAATGCTGATGACTGTCTATTAGACTCTAATTAGGAAACATCTGCTCTTGCATATCAAGCTCAAGTGGATGAGTCTGCTTTATTCTGGAGTAGTGGTTGATGATTTCCAGCAGAGTTACTTGAGTTAGGGTGTTTTTACACTGCATATTTGCTACGGTTATGTGTAACAATGCAAGCTCACCGAACAGGTGACTGAAATCAGCACTACGCTTGAGAAGCTCATTTTTCTCATGCTCAAATTTACAATAATTTGTTTTTCTTGTATATGAAAAGATATTTCATAGCTTGTATATCATTTTATATGACTTCTCCCGTAATATTACTCACTACCACCAATTCCAAGAGGAATAGATGTTCATACAATTTGCACATTCATTTCAGGCCTTCTGAAGCATTGATGATATATATTGTGGAAACTGCCCATTGTATTATTTCTTATGGTTTTTTTTTGGTTTTGTTCTTGTTTTTCTAGGTAGAAGTGGCTTAAACCACTGATTATATGACCTTTGTGCACATAATTTATCTTCCTTGAAAATGTTACCTTCAAAGCCTCGATAACTTTTCACTGTAGGAATGTGAAATCAAACAGAATCAGAAAAGTGAGAAAACTTTCTTCTTCATTATCTTAATGGAGTTTCTAAAATATTTTTTTTTCTTTTCCCTTTGATTTTTACAAGGATTTTTGTTTCATAAAAGACCTATATGTAATTTTTTTTGTGTTAGCTATTTCTGTGTCAGAGCTGAACTCTAGACCTGTCAGAGATAATGTCATTCATTTTTTTGGTATTTTGGGAAAGTGTTATTCAGTACTTCCTGGTATTAGCAGCCAGTTATGTCAGACCAAGATATTGTATTCTAATGAATTACTTTATAAAAAAACTTACTTACCTCATTCTACTAACAGCGAAATCCTGAGCAACATTTTGTTTCTTCATTTTGCTTCACTTCCTCTAGGAAATCATTGGTCACCTTATGTACTTTTCATTTACTTTTCTTCAGATTGTTCATGAAACATGTTCCTCAAACATGCTCAGCTATAGTTGAAAAGTTGCTTTTCTTTTTATTGATCTTAAATAAAAATTTAGTAATAGTAGAGTTTAGTAATAGTAGACAGTCTTAGGCAGGAAGATAAGACTGGTAGAGCTAATGGGCTACCTAAGCAATACTTAGGCTTCGGTGAGGTCACTTTTGAGGCTGACAAAACCAAAGAAAGCACAGTATGGGATACATGAAGTTGGTTTAATCCATCTCAACTCATCAGTACGATAATAATGCAAGCATGTTTACGTATTTACAAGTGCCATGTTCTGATTAAAAAGGAAGGCTTGAGATCCCATATGTAACCAGATCCAAAGAAGAAAAAACACAAGTAATGTGTTATCTACTTTGATTTGGACAAATTAATCTTCCATATGCAGCTTTCCTTATCTCTCTCTCCCTCTGTATTTTTCTTTTGTCTTCCTTTGTAATCCAGGATTGTTCTTACTATCTACTTATTCTATCCTATTTGGTTCCATTTGTTTCCTAAAACACCCTGTCTATATTGAATCAGTCATCAGACTATAGATAAATTACCCTCTCTCAAAAGTTACTGCTTCTAACCCTCCAATGACTACCTCTTGTTTCTCAGTAAAGAAAAACACAGCATTTTAAACTAACCTTCACTCTTCCATGTTGCTCACATATCTCTAAAAATCTAGAATTCTCTTAGAGGTGCATAAAATACTTAGTTTTTCAGATACTGTTCCTGACAGTATTTTAATGAAAATTGCTCTGTTCATGACCTCTCCCATGTAGAATGAGCCTTGCTTTGATTTACTGTCCATGAGAAAGTGTGTAATGTCAGCATGCAAGAGAAAGGCATTCTGTGCACACCTCACTGAAATCTTTTCTCTATGACTTGCGGCACATTAACCGAAAAATAGGAGAATCCCAGCTTTCTTACCGTCTCTTTGTGACTGCTGCCAGCTCTCCAACAGCTGACACTATTGTGCTGAAGTCCCATCTGGACTTGCAGCCTTATATTGACTGGTGTTGTCCATTCAAGAATCAGATCTTGAAATATTATTTTCAGCCTGGAATATTAAGTTAAAATTAAACCATCTCAAAGGTATTGAAGGGAAAGAAATGCTGAGAGGGTAACAGAGATGATCAAAAGAAAAATTTCAGCAGTTACTGCAAGAGTAATTTCATATCCATGTAAAAATATGGGGTGAAATAATCAACACAAGATTCTAACTGATGTTTTACTTGTCCTTGTAGCCAGCAGAATATTTTAAAAGGATGGAAGCAGACTAAACTATTTCAATCACATAAACAACTTCTACTCTCAGATCTTGCTTACATTAGATACAGCATCATATAAGTAATCTAGTTTGCAAAACCAATCCTTACTATGCTCTACACAAAAAGACATTCTATGCTCCATTGAGTGTATCGCTTGTATGTTATTATTTTAAATGAGTCCAATAAACCGGGTTTCTAAAACTGAAGTGCCATGTCTAAAATAAACTGCAACTCAAGTCTTGCAAGTGAGGAAATGAAAATGTAAAGATGTGATAAATGTTTTAGTTTATTTTAGAAATATGACACATATGTCAATAAACAGGACTGCTTGATTTCAATCAATAACTGAAAGAGTTTCCAAAATTCCAAGATGGTTGTGAAGTAGAAAAAAGGGATGAGAAGAAAAGAAGGTAAATTTTTCTTTACTATGTTTGTGCAAATTTCTCTAGATTCAGACTTATTTATTATTAAGCAATATTCTTAGTTCCAGATATATATTCTCACTCTACCTCTGGAGATATTTTCTTAGTAGATCTTCCTAAAAATAGAGGAAAACATAGAAGTTGCAGAAGATCTTTTGAACAACTGAATATTTATTTTGCTTCTTGCAAAGGAGCAGTTTTGTCAACTGAGATTTGACAACCTCAGATGGGCCAAAGGCCATCTAAGGCTCTCAAAATGCCTAATTAATGGCTTTCCACTAATACAGAGCTCACCAGCATTGCTTTTCCCCCATTTAGGTAAGATTGTTACCAGAGTGAAGCTACTGACAGATGTCATTTAAATATAAGATAAAGCCTACCTCCCTCTTGACCTATAGGTTTTCTCCAGAAATTCCTCAACTGCAGCTGAAGATAAATGTCCCCTAGACCTCTCTCCTGTGTTCTGGCCATCACCTGGGGCTGCTCTGCTTATTCTAAGAGTCATGCAATTTTGCTTTTTTTTTTTTTTTTCCTTTTTTTCCAGGAGACCCCTTAGAGCCCCATGTAGTGAAAAGAGTGTTTGATCTCTGTGTGCCAAGCTGTCTTGTTGCTTGTTTGAACTGACTTTTAAAGTAAAAGAAAAATTTGAAAGTCCCAACAATATATCAACCTAAAATGTTGAACTGCATTTCAGACAAAAGAACCTGCCACAGTTCTCCAGGAAAAGCAATGCCACCTGTACTAAAACTGCTCTACCAATTTGAATAGTGTTTTTATTTCTTACTACTTATTTTGTTAAAGCTTTATAAAACAAACAAGCAAACAAATCCTAAGCACACTGGAGGGTGTGTGTAATTTTGTACTACAGAAGCTTATGACTTAACGTCACCGAGCAGGCCATGTTTTCTGCTTGGTGTGTGGTCTGTTTATATGCTTCAGTAAGAGCAGAAATAACAAATCAATTTCTTACATTAGAAATTGAGCATATTAGAGAGTATAATGATTGTCTCAGTATCACCACATGAATTATCAGAAATAAAGCAAGTAATGAATGTAAAAAATTGCCTGCATTCAGAGTTTCACGACAAAACAGTTATAAGGATTTCACTCCCATTTCATAAATTAGAAAAATCCATTGAGGAAGATTCAGAAAGACTGAACTGGGAGCTGATCTAGGCTAAGATCCTCAGCCCAGGTCACTTATCTCACCAGACTTAGTATTCTGTCCTAGCACAAACCAAGCCAGGCCACAAGCTGATCATCTCCTGGTAGGTTTTTTTGGCAGTCCCTTGTTGGCATGTCATTTAGGATAATGGCTATTTTCTGGACTGCTTCTGACAAAGACTGTAGCTATGGCTGGAGACCAAACCAGGATACATCCCCACCTGGCTGCTGATGGCTGCAACTTGGGTAGCAGCAATACCTCCTTGCCCCATGCAGGCTGCTATCACTTCCCCATGGCAGAATAATGAGAATGAGACAGAGTCAAAATCTTAGGACGTTTATCATTTGGGATTCAATATCCCATTTAGTTATTCAAAGCTGGTACAAACATTTGAATATATGTGCAGACAGCCACTACATTGGGCTCTTAAGTTTTTATGATTTTTTTTTAATATTATTTTTTAAATGAATTTTTACTATGCTACTATAAAAATGAAATATTATGTTATTTTTTTTTCAGACTTACACTTCACAGAAAAATAGGAAGATTTAACACCTGTGAATAATGTAACAGTACCCTTCTAGTCTACAGAGTTAGTTTAGCACTCTGAGACAACTAATAACTGTTCCCATGAGAATAGTTTTGCTATAGTATTTGTACATAAAAGACTGAGAAAGAGCTCACAAACATATTAATGAAAATTATTCATGTATTAAATGAATTTCATGGTAGTTTTCACATCCATAACTCAATTTTAGTTTCTCCTTTTCAAGTTACTATGTTGTTGATTTAAAATTTATTTTTCAGTTCAAGAAAAAATGAATGAGTTTCGTTCTCACTTCTCAAAGTTAATTTGACTGTTATGGCTTGTTGTATATAAGAATTTATACTATGAATAAAATAGGGTCTTTTTATGTATGTGTGAGTATGTACCCCAGGGAAAAATTAAATAGCGTTATGAAGAAAGAGGTGTATGATGCATATAACAACATTCTTTTCTACGCTCTGCAGTATTTTATATCTAAGGATCTTAATACCTAAGTAAAATATTATCTCTGTTTTACAGGTCAAGAAAAAAACAAAAGGAGGTTGAACAAGACAATATCAGAATCAAGGTTAGAAGTCATTGACCTTGGACTGTGTTCTGATGATTAAATCTTACTGCATATGATTTTCAATTCCTATTTTTCTTGAATTTTCTGAAGAAAAAGTAAGTAATATTCACAAATGCACACTTCGGAGTGCTTAACATTAACCACGTGATGCAGGTTATTGTGTACCTGTACCTGTTAAGTGCAGGACTGAGTTTGACTAGCTTGCCTTGATGAATAATATATAGTTAATAGTACTCGCAGCAGCTAAAATGCTTTCCTTCTATTTTTTTTTTTTTTAGTTTTGTGTTCCAAATATATTAAAGTACGGTAGTATGTAAATACTGTGTTGTAAGACTTACTATTTTTTTCCTGAAGTGTTTTTCTCTTGAAAAGTACCATTTAAAAGGAAATACTGGACTAAAAGCACCAATCTCACCATTTTCATGTCTGGAATTAAAATACTCTAGTTTAATCGTGTTAGTTGAGTGCTAGGGAACTGTATTATTGCTGTGAAGTTGCAGTCTAAAGAGCTGTTAGCAGGACAGTGACACTCAAAATGTGAAAAATCTTTGCCTTTAGCCTTTGAAAGTATTGTTTTTTTGTTTTTTGTTTGTTTGTTTTTTTAACACAGAAAGAGTTGTGCCTTTTTTTTTTTTTTTTTTTTTTTTTTTTTCTGTGCTGCCTCTATGCAGTTTTGGATATTTGTCACATTTTGCAAATCAGATTTGTTTAATTTTAGTTAACCTTAAATTACATAGATATTTGAAACATATTAAAAATAATTACCTTATTTTTTTACTGTTCTGATTTATTAAGCAGAGGTGTTGAATTAATAAACTATAATTCATTAGTTATGTTTAAAATTTAGGAGGAGAAGGGTTATCACAGTTTTTAGATGTACTAAATATTCATTAAAGTTGTTAATAAATTTTAGTGTTGGTTTTTTTTTTTTTTTTTTTTTTTTCAACTAAAGGGATGTCCCTGGCTTGGCAGATGAAATTTCCATCAAAGGTTGTGACTCCATTTCAAGATAATATTATGTCTCTTCTTGTCTCTAACACAGGCCACTACCATTGATATGGACAATGCTCTATGTAACAAGAGTTTTTTAAAATCCATATTGCTTATTTGCTTGAAGAATAACTTAAATGTCACTGCTGGTCTCATAAAATCTAGAACATGTCTCTGAACCAATGACACCTTGGGGAACAGCAGCTTCCAGCTTTAGACAAAAATGATGGCTGTCAAAATAACTGACACAACCATTGCTAGCGCTGTCTTAGTTCAGCATTGCCATAGAGCAGTTGCCCAATTCCAATTTCAATGCAAATTTGGAGGCTTTCTTTAAAACACACAGAATGCACATTTTGCATTTTTAATTACACGGTAACTCCTTTTACTCTGTCTCACAGCTTTCCACCCTGTTGTCTATCATTGCTTTCTGATGAGGACCTTAATCCACTACTCAGAATATTTAGTCTCTCTTGTGGGACACCTCACACCCCTTCCTTCAAATAAACTCCAGTAGATACTACTTCTCTATATCTTCTAGTGCCAGGAAAAAATAATTTTTTCACATAAGGCAAAAAGAAGCTGGGATATGCTTGACAGTGACCTGCCATTAAGGAGCTCTAAACCTATTTTCCCACCCTATCTTTTCTCTTCTGAAAAACTAACTTTTGCATCAGTCTGTGAACAACCAGTGAAGTAAAAAGACTCTTCACAGCTCTGTAGGACAAGATTTTCAAGGTCTACCATGAACTTGCAAAAATAACAACACCTGTATCTATCCAAATACTAAGTGCACACCTGAGGGATCCCTGATATTGTTTAAGTAGTACAAAGGTAGTAGACTAAGACTCAAATCAATTATAGAAATTTCCAATTGTAGATGTATGACAAATTTTGTTGCAAAAAAAATCTTATTTGAATTATTTGTTTATTTATTCATTTATTTTTCTATCCTGACCTTGAGTTCTTGAGTGTGTGAATTTTAGGATTTGTTACAGCTTCTTTTTTGCACAAGATGATAGGTAGGGAAACAAAAGAGGAGGGACAGAAACACAGCTGCTGCTACATGTTTAAGGAGATCAGTAGGGAAGAAAACATGGAAGTGATGCAGCAGGATTATGTAATGCAGTTCAGGAAACCCACTTTAGATATTATCCTTTTTTTTTTTTTTTTCATTCATTCTTATCTTTAACCTGTCTAGCCAGCTAGACTCAGACAGTGTCAAAGCATACTGGGCCACTCACAAAGTAGACTAGAAGGACATTCACCTGGCAGAACAGATGCTCAGCTCCAGTGGATAATTATTATAAAATATTTAAACATACAGCAATGTATAAATGCTGTAATCCTCCTGAAGTCTGTTTGTTCTCTTTTCACAGCCCAGTTAATATTCAATTATTTGCAAAGTAGAAGAGTTTTAACTTCCCTTTGTCAGAGGAAGGAATGAAACCTATTTGATGATTTCTGGCTGAGCATATTAGCTATATGAAGCGTTGCTTACAATTACCTATTCCTCAGGTGGTGGTGCATAAAGAAGGTCTGAGGACCACATGTAGCTCCAGGACATTGTTTCAGTTTGAAAATCCCAGTCAAGAAGAATTACTCCTGCCTCTTCAAAGCAACTTGATTACAAGACCCTGATATTTGTTGCCTTTATCATTTTTTACTTATTAACTGAAACCTGTCTATGAATTGACTGTAGAGCCTAGATATACAATTTAAGAGTGTGGATTTATTGAGTATGGCTGAAAGTAAGATGATTTAGCCTTGGATACTGCCCATAGCCTTTCATCAACTTCACTCATGGTGTGATAATTGACTTCCAGTAATGAGAGCTGGATCCTTGGCCCACAAGAGGATGCTTCTGCTCCTGGTTATGTACCAGGTGTGTGTGAACGAGTAATTGCCACACTTGCCCCACCCCACAAGAGCGCTTCTTTAGTCTGCTTCATGTGACAGCCCCATTAAAAAATTGTGGAGGACAGATCTGTCCACAAAATCTCTTAGACTGAGATTCTATGACAAGTCTTCCTATCCTGAGACTGTTGGCATGACAAGTGTCATGCAAGTGTCATGTAGAAAGGGCAATATTGACAAGCCTTTTAGGGAAGTCCAGCACAAGCTGGTCTTCAAGGCCAAATTCGTTTCCCAGTGTTACAATTGCATGGAGGAAAGGAGTTTGAGGAAGGAAAAGTTGGTCAGAGGTGAAAGGCCAACTAAGATATAAAAATTCATTTACCTCTGTTCCTGCTCTTACAGCATGACCTGTGTCATGGAATCATAGAATGGTTTGGGTTGGAAGGGTCTTTAAAGACAATTTAGTTCCACCCTCCCCTCCCCCCCCCCCCCCCCCCTCAACGGGCGGGGACACCTTCCACCAGACCAGGCTGCTTAAGGCCCCATCCAACCTATCCTTGAACACTTCCAAGGATGGGGCATCCACAACTTCTCTGGGCAACCTGTTCCAGTGCCTCAGCACTCTCATAGTAAACAATTTCTTCCTATTATCTAATCTAAATCTACCCTTTCTTAGTTTAAAACCATTACCCCCTGTCCTATCTCTACACTCCCTAACAAAAGAGTCCCTCCCCAGCTTTCCTGTAGACCCCCATTAGGTACTAGAGGGCCACTATAATGTCTCCCTGGATCCTTCTCTTCTCCAGGCTGAACAACCCCACCTCCCTCAGCCTGTCTTCATAGGAGAGGTGCTCCAGCCCCTTCGATCATTTATCTTCATGGCCCTCCTCTGGACTTACTCGAACGGGTCCATGTCCTTCTCATGTTGGGGGTCCCAGAGCTGAACACAGTACTCCAGGTGGGATCTCACAAGAGCAGAGTAGACGGAGAGAATCACTTCCCTCAACCTGCTGGCCACTCTGCTTTTGATACAGCTCAGGATACAGTTGGCTTTCTGGGCTGCAAGTGCACATTGCTGGCTCATGTTGTGTTTCTCATCAACCAACACTCCCACATATTTCTCCTCTGGGCTGCTCTCAATCCATTCTTTACCCAGTCTGTATTTGTGCCTGGGATTGCCCCAACCCGGGTGCAGAACCTTGCACTTGGTCTTGCTGAAATTCATGAGATTCTCACAGGCTTATTTCTCAAGCCTGTCCACATCCCTCTGGACGGCATCCCTTTCCTCCACAAGTTGACTGCACCACACAGCTTGGTGTCATCCACACCAGTGGTGTCCAATGATTATGTACTCAATCCTACTGTTCATGTCACTGACAGACAAGTTAAATAACACCTGTTCCTATACCAACTACTGAGGGACACCACTCATCACTTGTCTCCACCTGGATATCTGATCTTGCACCCCAATGAGTAGCAGCTCCCATATATGTGTCTAGGTCAAAAAAAAAAAAAAAGGGGATGGGTGTTAAGTTGGGTAAATATATGGCAGTATAAGGAGGTCTTGTGCAATGCATGCAATAGAGAAGCCAGATGGTCATGCAGCAAAGTCTAGTGATGAAACGAGGGGTCTCCTTAGGCATTCAGTCTAGCACACAGTTTAAATACAGCACAGTGTACAGATGAGTAAATGACCTGTCCTGGGGATGTAAAAGAGATTCATAGGTGTCAATTTAAACCATATTTTACTATAATAAAAATGTCAACATCTAACAGAAGTAGGTATGAAGAAAAAGGGAATAAACAGAAAAGAAGGAGGAAAGAAATGAAAGAAACAACATACGTGGGAAATGAATAAGTAATTGGAACATTAAATCTATTTACTGACTCTTGCTATAAAGTGAGAGGCCAGAGAAGACAAGGAAGGCACAGATTACCACTGTTGCTTTCAGTAGTTTCCCAGAGCCTTCATTTGAAATTTTGTATGTGTAACATAGGTTCTCTAATGCCACCACTTTTCAATTTTATTTTATTAAATAACAGCTTCTGATATAATGCATTCTGCACTGAAGGACTGAAAATATGATCAGCTTGTACCCTTAAACTAAGAATATTTAAATGATATTTAAAACAGATAATAAATTGCATAACTTATCAACAGTTTTACATGGACCATACACTGCTGACAAAACATTTTATGTCCCCATCTATTAGCAAATATTATTTAATATCTCACATATTGCTGTCTTTCAGGTCTCATTTGATTTCATGCTATAAAATCTGTCACTACTGTACTGTTCAGTATTTGTTCAAATCAAAGCAACAGGAATCAGGTCATACATGGGATTTCTTTATTTATTTTAATTTTATTTTATTTTTATTTTTTAAAATTTATTTTTGTCTAGTAGACAACTAGGTGCATTTCCTGTGAAAGTGTTTTTTCATTATATGGTAATAGAAAGCCACCAGGTTTTAGGATGGGTGCTTTACCTGTAAATGTTAGTTTCTACATTTTCTGTAATGGAAAATTCTGAGTTTTTATTACCTGTCAAACCTTGACAAAAAAAGTATTAAAGTGAATTACTGAAATGAATTACAAAACATCCAATTTCTTTGACTTTATTCTACACCATTTTATTATATTCTGTACACTTCACTCCAACAATCTGATTGTTTGAGTGGAATGTTGAGATATGACAAATTCTCCTGGAGTATTTTAAAATGCCCCACAAACAGAAAGAAAGGGAGAAAGAACCAAGTGTCACAAATTTTGAAAGTAATAAGGACTAGTAGTGGCCAGGATTAAGACATACAAACATTAAGAATTTCTTGTACTATGCAGCTCATGCAGTCCTGGGGGGTATGACATAAAATTTACTAGTAATACCAGGTTCAAAACAAAAGCCATTGTTCAAAGGCTATGAGAGGCTGCAATTTTTCTGTAGAAAATATGAAGTCCAGCATTTAAATTGTAGATCATTCTATTTATTAATTTATTTATTACACACATATTACTGTTTGGGGAACCTTAGTGTTCCCATACCAACATGGTATAGGTAAATTATGTTAGGTGAAAAAGTTATGGATGGTATTTTTATGGGTTGTTTGGTTTGCTTGTTTCTTATTTATTTTGTTTCTGTTCCTGAGCACCATCTGATCTGATCCATGTAGATGAAAATAAAAACAGAAAAGATCTGTCTCAACTTATTATGTGCTTACAAAGTGCTATAGCCCTATGAAGTCAAAGACCTTTTCAAGCTTTGGGGACATTTTTTGCTTGCATATATTTACAATATATGGACAAAATACTGCAGTTTGTCTCAGTTTTAAGAAGAAAAGATATAAGGACTCTCCCAGAAAAGGGAGAGAATGTCTCCAAAAATGAATAAAATAATATGTAAAGGAAAGAACAACTTTGAGTAGACAGTAAGTATTTTCCTAATCAGATATGTTTATAGAAAATCAAATTTGACTCTCTGAGTGGTAGGAAAAGCAGCATAAACCTATATGGAAAAATATTTCAGCAGTGGGTGCTTTAAGGGAAAGACCCTTAGCAAGGTGCAATAGCTGCAATTAGAGAAATTATGTGAAAACTTTGCAATTGAGGCTCTATAAATATTAACAAAATGGATACTCTAGAAACATATCTAATACACCTCAACTTTTTATTTTATTTTATTATTATTTTTTTTTTTTCTGGTGAAGCTTTCAGCAAGAGCCTGTTCTTCAGTTCTCTTTATATCCTATATTTTTCTCAGTCTTCATGTGGCTCAGAAGGACCTGACCTGAAGATAAATGATCCAGATCTTAGCAGAACCTGTTTTCTCAGCATAATTGTCGATTGCCCCAGGTTCATGATTCAGTTCTTTAATGTGAATAATTTATAATAATTTCTGCAATAATATGGAAAACAATACATTTGAGTCTATAATAAGGTCATCTGACATCATGAAAGAAAAGTCCTTGGAGAAAGAGCAATATCATTTATGGACAGTATATGCTTATTTGACAAACTAACAACACCAAAAGACACTCTGGACTGAGTCCTAGGAATCAAGCCAAATAAAATAAAAATATTAAAACTGGCTGGCATTCAGAATCTAATCACAGTATCAGCAAATTTGAAAGGCTCTGGAAGGTTTAGTGGAAGGTGTCATTTATAGGGCATTTTGAATACAGACTTATAGAATTATTCAGGTTGGAAGAGACTTCTAAAATCATCTAGTCTAATCTTTAACCTAATAATGACAAGTGCACTGCTAAACCATTCTACTAAGTGCTACATCTACACATATCCTGAAGACCTGATGTAAGGTTAGTCCACAGTACTGGATCCAGAAAAGTTGAGTGTGTTCTTCTCTTCAGGACTAAGAGCTGGTGCTACAATTGTTCCTGAGGAATTCACCAGTGATTAATATCACAGAAACTTCATGTAGCTTTGATCTGTGGGAGGGCCTGCCAATGACCAAACCACTTATTTGTGTAACATAAATACAAATAAATGTTTAAATGTGCTCCATCACATGACTTTGTGAACAATGAAGAATGGAAAACCTACAGTAAAGGGACTGTCATATATGAAGCTCAGAATTTAGTGGATTGATTGGAAATTTCAGGTTGGAAATTAGGAGAAATTTCTTCTCAGAAAGAGTGGTTAGGCATTGGAACACGTTGACCAGGGAGGTGATGGAGTCACCGTCCCTGTGGGTGTTTAAGGAAATGTTGGATGTCGTACTTAGGGACATGATTTAGTGGGTAATATTAGTGGTAGAGGGACGATTAGACTAGATGATCTTGGAGGTCTTTTCCAACCCTAATTATTCTATGATTCTATAATTAACAGACCCACACAGAGTGTCCTGTCTATCTGACATTGAGAAAATGGGCTGAATTACCCTTTCCTAAAGTTTTTCTTTATTTTTTTTTTGTCTTGAGAAGGTACTTAAAAAGTTGTGAGAATTTGATGATCTTAAATTTTTTATGTATAACTATATACACATATTAAACTTTTTGCAGTAGCAGAGTAAACCTATGTATAGGACTCTTACTTGCCATTGACTCCTTGTATACTGTATTAGCATCTTGGACTGAAGGAAATTAATTTCACTCTTGTTCTCTCTCTCTCTTTTTTTTTTTTTTTTTTTTTTTTTAAATAAGAGTAGTTACCTATTAAAAAGAGATGTTGGAAGATTAACTTGTTTTCACACAGTGTTTCTTCACTGACTCATTAAACACTAATAATTTGTCAAATGTGTATCTTTTTAATTATGGTTACATAAAAGTGGCTGATCACAAAATTATTTTCCATAAAAACAAGAATCAGATATTGATTTCAAAACTTGTACGTGTGACATCCATCTCGTTAATCACATACAAGGATATCACCAAACAGGCTTTGGAAGATATAAAACCAAAGTATCTAATTGTAAGCAGATGTGGTGGAAGCGCTTGGCTTTTTAAATAATTTAAAAATTGAAACAAGATCCTAGGCTGTGACCCTGTGATAAACTTTCAGGATCTTAAACAGTATAGAATAGTCCTTTTTTAATAGCAATATTGATGGTAGAGGTAGAGATTCAAATGGTGAAACTTGTCATAAAAGAAAATTCTGTTTTCATCATGTTTTATTTTTTATCAGGGTATTCGCAGTGATTGAGTTTACATTAACGATGTAATTTTTGAGACAATAACCTAAGACTGGCATCAGAGTGTAGCTTAACTTTGTTGCCTTTTCAAATTGCAACATCCCTTCATGGAAGAAACTCTGATAAAACAAATGGTTTTGTTTGTTTTCTTTAGTTTGTAATAAAAAGTTTGTGGCAGACAGATGAGTGTGCAGCTGCACAGAAACATTCAAGCCCTTGATTACAGTCAATTACTTGTTTTAAAGAAATCTGAGGAATGGGAGATATTTATGTGATAATTTGAAAATAGATATGCTGTGATCATGCCAGTGAAGATTTAGAATCAAAGGCATCAAATAAACTGATAGAGCTAAGCCAAGCGTGACTAAACAGAATGGAACATAGTAGAGTGACAAACTAATCATTTTTGAAAGGCATAAAAGCTATGGTAAATGGAGTAATCAGCCAAATTATAAATAAGACCCTCCAATAAATATTCTTCTAAGCTGATAATCAGAAATGCTTTTTAAGAATGGCATTGGAAATTCACAGGTTGGATGGAAGCCGTATGGCATGGGAAGCACTCCTCTCCCAACAGTGTCAATAGAGGATGGTGATATTTAATTGCTTGTAGAAACAGGTCCACAGAAATGATAATAGGGCCAGATATTGAGAATTATCATTAATACTCCAAAATTTTAGTGTCCATAGTGGGAGCTCAGGACGGGGAACTTTGGGGAAGAAATCTAGGAAATTAAAGATAGCAGTTATGTGTTCTCCCAAAGTCAGGAATCCCTAGAGACTATGTGAGTTACACAATTTTTGCAAGCCAGGTAGGAAGGCTAGATCTGCTTAGTTTTAACTTTCCTTCAATTTTTTCTTCAAATGAATACTACACTGCTTTAATAAATCCCACCTGGCTAAAGCAGATTAGTCATGAGGTGGTTGTTACACCACCACTTGCAAGTTAACAGGACCTCTACCAACACCAGATTTTGACTTCTGCTTGTGCAGACATTGCTCTGACTGTAACAGAACATTTTCTGAGATGCAGTCAGACAGCATTGGACTGTAGGCATACATTGCATGAAAGAGTAAGTAAGATTTCTCACTTTGTCAGTCCCACTGATCTCTAAATTTGAAATCAGAAAGGAGTTTCTCCTCCAGAACAGAGAATCAGAGATTCTAGAAATTCTAGTATGTTTCTTCTTTAAAATGTGAGTGTAAAGTATTGTATTCGGAAATGGGAAGTTAGGTCTCTAACTGCAAAATTCAAAATCCTGACTAGGCAGCAGTTTAATACAAAAAGCGCTCATGTTGAGTTTCTCATCAACAAACACTCCCACATCCTTCTCCTCTGGGCTGCTCTCAGTAAACTACTTCTTTCCCCATCCTTTTGGTCAAGACCTGTTGACATAATGAGGAGGCTGTGGGGATGTGTGCTATGGAAGAAAGTAAGTGTCAGGGGGAAAAAAAATAGTGAACTGAAACTACTAAAGCTCTAAACTAAAACTACTAAACAAAGGAGTTTATTTCAAAGACAAAAGCATAACTGAAGGTGTCATACAGGCTGTTATCTTTTATCTGGAGTGGGTCCTCCATCCTAATTGGTTAGACATACAAGTTGAGGAGAATATTTGTTTTCTCGTGTTTGAGGTAAGTGTATATGAGACATCTTATTCTTTGGAGTTAGATTTTGAGTTATCATGAGCCCACAGATCTATAATGTCAAACAAATAGCTAATGTTAGAGGTTAATGAGTCACTTGTTTTGAAAAAAAAGTGTGTGCCTTTTTTCTTATGACTTATTTTTGAAAGCAAGATACCCCAGTGGTATCAACGGGTACCACACTGAATTAGTGGTTTCGATGTTATCACTGATAAATTAAAATTTTAGTAGGAAAAGAAGTGTTCCAGACCTTTGAGGAAAGCAGGAGAGGAAAAGGAAAGACGGAGGGGATGTTTGGTTTTGAGGTTGCAATAAGCAATAATAGATCATATACCTTAGTAATTACTTCCAATGTGCTCAAATCTTTAATTGGCAGAGCCAGTAAAGTATTTAAAAAAAAAAAAAAAAAGTGTATAAGAGAGAACATTCCTTGAATCTTCCCCTTAAGTGCCACCATATTCTTCATAACATTTATCATCAGGCGGCTCTCTTTTAGTCCAGGCTGACTTCTTTTTGGTAAGACATGGCAGCGCAGCATCCAACAGTAGGGTGGCCATTTCTGAAAGAATTTGAGCAATACTGGAGGTGGGTTCCTGGATGTCACACTTCTTTTACCAGTACATGTTGACTGTGGGAAGGAAGTCCTGCTAGGAGGAATGATGAACTAAGACTAGACTGGAAAGAGAGTGGTGGGATGACAACCTACTTAAAAATGTTTAGAGTGCTCATAAGAGAAAGAGTGACTCAAGATGTCCAGTTCATTGTGTCCTGTTATTTACACAATATTAAAGTCCAACTAGATCATATACCATCCATCTTTTCTTTCTCCTAGGTAACACTTTGCTATTTTACAGCTTTTTCTTTCCTATTTGGAAACCAAATATGATCGGTAATGACATATGTTTTTCTCCTAAGTAATCAAATGTGTTAAGGAAATTGGTGAGTATCTCTCTCTGTTGTCTCTCTCCTCTCTCTGTTGTCTCTCTCCTAAGCATTTCCTATGATGATTATTTTTAGCAGAGCTGTATCCATTGGCTGGTATAAAAACGGAATGTGGGCAAAATTAAATTATCTTAATCTTCCTTATCTGTTTTTATGGGCAACAACAAATGCATTTGGTATATGCTTCTCTTCTTACTGAGAGGAAGGAAAGAATGAGAGCAAGCAGACACAAAGATGTTTTTCAGTCTGAGTGATGGACTTTGTCTTTTATTTGCTGCTGTGAGGTATGGCACAGTTGCTTTATCCCTGTGGCTTCTATATACCTCTCTGACCAATTTGCAGATGCTTCTAATTGCTGTTTGGAAAGGTAAGTAGTAATTTGGTTTCAGAGCTAAATCAAACCTAAGCTTTTCTTGAGGAAAGAACTGCAGATGTTACAGAGTAACTTTCATATAGATTTGTGGACTATTATCTCTTAACAACTGAGAAGACAAAGCTAAACTATTTTTGTTTCATTTCTGATTAGTTAGGGGTGAATATTTCCAGCCCTTTCAAGAAAAATCATCTAAACCTAGGTTAGATGTCGGTCTCATCTGGTAGTTGCAGAGAATATGGCTTAAAAGACGTTTCCAGGCATGTATATACTGCAAGAGGGAGCAAGCAAAATACTAGGCAATAAAGCTAAGATCACCTGCAGTGTAAACTGCAAACTTATTTCTAACAGGGTTTTATGCAACAGATGGATCATTCTCACCTTATTGTATTTGCCTGCTACTTGATAAATTTTCAGCTGAATCATTTGAAACAAACAGAGAAAAGGAGAATGCTTCATCTTTCCTCTTGACTTAATCTTTAGGGAGGTTTCTGTCTTTTGCTAATTAGTCTCACAGGATGCTATGGTCTATGAGAAAATGTAGGAGCATTTCTAATTACATAAATGTTTTCCTGATATGTCAAGATGAAAAAGCACCAGAATCAGCCTCCAGGATTTTCATTCATTCATTGAAAATGTTTTGTGTTTGGAAGAAGGATGGACCCAAGCAAGGACTTGCCAAATACCTCATTCCCAACAGCATACATACTTGGAGTATGAATCCAAATGCCGAGTTCCCATCTGTGCACACCTCTGTATCAAAGGTCTGATAAATCTTACCTTGGCCAGACAGTGTCAAAGTAAGATCACATCAGGCAGGGGTTACCAGTCTGTGTTTGCAGAGTCTTTACAGGTGGGATTTTCTACAAGGTGTTGCCTTTGCAGATGAAGTGCTGACTGCTTGTGACTGAAAATTTGTTATTAGGGCTAATTTTAGGTTTCCTTCAGATCTGGTACTGTTCTCATCTCAGAAATATGGGTGGATATTATTGGGCCGATATTGCCAATGTGAGTTGCTGAAGGCAGGTCTCTCCAGGAGTATTCAACTCTGAGAAGATCTCATAGCAAGATGCTGCCAGGATGCTGAGGGTACTAGCAGGTGTTGCTGTTTCTGCCCAGCATCCCAGGCCTCCCCTGTCCTGCCCCAGGACCCCACATCAGTCCTGAAGCTTTCAACCCCTGCCACATCGAGGCCACAGCCGGACAGTGTTACAGTTCCCCACAGGCCTGCCTTGCCTGGCTGTGGGCCCTGCTGAACTGGGCCCACCCATGGGCCCATGTCCTGTCCTGTCCCTGTCCCAGTGTGTCCCCTAAGAAGCACCTAATGCCAGGGGCTGCCCCAGTGTCCAGTCAAGGGACTATCCTGCTCCTGGCTAGGGTTGTGAGATGGGGCCTGGTGGGAGGCCCAGTGCTTCCAGCCCTGGTCAGCCCCTGATACTCCTGGGGAGCCCTGTCTGTGGGACTCTCAGTCTCCCCATAACATTACTAAACCATCCTGACTGATGAATGAGAGCAAGAGAAGTGACTAGAAAAGGCACTGTGGAAGGTCATTTCCTTATACCCCAGCGGAAAAACTACAAAGCAGGGTACTATATATTTCATCTTTGACTTTTTAAATATTCTTACTCATGCTTGCTAACCCCTCTATGTCTGGCTTCTACTCAGACCTTTCTGAGAAGCATCTCCCTCACAGGCCTGTTTGCTCTCTGTGTGCATTTCACCCCTTCATCCAATATTGAGTGCCAATAAATGTCAGGGTCCCAGTCCGTACAAAGAGCTTCCCTCTTCTTTTTCATTGTGTATGGCTGCTCAAGGTGCACTGGGGGGGAGAAGTGGTGTAATGATCCAGAAGATGAGAGGCTGCAGGTCCTGTCCAGCTTCCCATGGGTGCTTCGGAGTAACACGATGGATGACAAGAGTTTCACCTGTGAATCAGTGATATCAGCAGTCTTCAAATAAGGACTTGACTCTCCTGAGTGTCAGAGCTCTCCAAACAAATATTCTGATCCATCTGGATAAATCTTAGTATTGTGATTAAACTTCGTCTGTTCTAGATCATACTGTGAGAAATGCTGGACTAGTAAGATCAGGATTCGTAAAGAAATGTCAGTCCTGACCTTAGGGCCAGGGGTAGTGTTTGACTTTTAACCTTTCACAGGTATTCTGGATAATTTAGCAGAGGATAAGTGAATATTTTACCTAGGGAAATCTTTAAGTCTTAGATATTTAAATTAGGCTGAGTTTTTAGAGATAAATGTTCCAAACTGGTTGACAAAATTGATTGTTAAAATTTTAACAGAAGAGGGAGTCTTATAAAACTAACAAGCTTTCTGACTTTTTCTGCAAGCAGACACACACAAAAAGGACAGAAACAACAGAATTCCATGAAAAAATGATATTTTATTATAGATCTTCCTCAGATAATGCATGGACACACTAATATTTCTGGGCACAACTAGTACCCACTTCCCTGGGAGATGTCAGGTACACCCTTCCACTCCAACCAACCAAACAAGAATGCTCACCAGTCCCGAAGAGCTCCGCAAAGCGATGCCATGAATTTTACAAGAAAAAAATCCACCTCAGTCTTAGATCCATTTGAGGGTGTGTATATATATTTGCATATATACTCATTTGCATATATTCATATATATTTGCAGTACAAGAAAGCCAAGAAAGTAGCAGAGCACTGGATGGTGTTTAGGCAGGAAAGGAAGTGAAAGATGGGTTTCTCTGTATGCTAAACTGATTTATCTAAGTCTCTATGAGCTTTTGGAAAGGCTCAGAAGAACTTAAATTAATTCTGCCTTTTCAGAGTATTTCTATGCTCATTTCTAAGATTATGTATTAGTAATTGCTAGTATTAGCAAAACATCCCACTCTGATAGAATTATTTCAGCTGCGAAACTTCTGAGATGGGTTAAACTGAAATTACATGTGGAATGAAGCATTGCTTATAATTTATTTTTTTTTAAAGCTTCCTGTTGAAAATCACGAAAGAGGAATAAGCAATCAGTTTCTTTCTATATTGCCTTGCAACACAAGACCAAAAGCAGGCTTTACAAATATTTAATACATATTATAAATAAATTACACAAGCAAAAAACAAACTCCAGACCTGGGCAGAATAGATTTTGCTATGAAAACAAACAAACAAAAAGTAGTTTGTTGTACAGTCACCTTTTTCTAAAGGGGAAAAGATGTCTTTCGTATCTTTGTTTTCTATCAGCTTTGTAACGGAGTTATCAAGGCTTCACAAGGAAGATGAAATTGATAGAAACTTTTCTGTCTAGTCATCCTCTCCAATGCCCCAAGGAAAAAAAATTTAAGAAGCTGGCAGAGAATACAATTGATCTGCAGCAATGGCATTATTACTTAGGAAAAAGCTCTTGTCCTTGAGACAAAGGGCAAGTGTATGAAATAAAAAGTTGTTATTTAGTGTATGGTAATAGAATTGCAAGACCCTGGCTGAGTACAGATAGATCTCAGAGATCGCAAATAAAAATTCATCCTTTTTTTGATTTTCTTATTTCCAACTTCAGATTTGTTAACTTTTACTCGAAAATCAAGGATCTTCCCTCTAATCAGTTTTTTACATATGTTTAAAAGCTTATGTTACCTTTTACTATTGTTGAGAGTTTGTCTCTCCTTTCAGAGGCAGAGAGATACTGCCATCATGTCCACATGATGGTTTATAATCAGATGAGGTGTGCCACAAAAGCACATCTGTAGATCACAGTGATAATCAAATTTACCAAATACATGTTTGTGACTATGGGACTGCAACATCTACATCACCAGAAAGAGGAACTAATGTCCCCATAAGCGTGCTTGAAACAATGTATGCACAATGGAGACTGACATCCTCAAAATATTCATGACAGTATTCAGATTCAAGCAGGCTTTTTTGTTGTTGTCTTTTTTTTTTTTTTTTTTTTCCCTCAGTATTACAATACCATGACTATATGTTCAGTAGTAAAAGCCAGTTTCACACAGACCTTTTGTCTTCGTTTAGGTCACCAAAACTGTGTGACCTGTTAAGCTGCAGGGGCTCATTGCCTTTGTTGTGCTGGATGTTCATTTTGACATTTTTATAGAGTTAGTTTGTATTAACAGCTATGGATCTATCTGGCTTCTAATTTAGATCTGGGTGGGAATTCACATATTGCAGCTGGAGTGGGAAGGAAAAATAGCAACACCTACAATTAACATGGCCTCTGCACTTTTGAAGTAATTTCTTTCCAGGCAATTGCTGTATTCAAAACTGCCTTTATTCTGAGGTAATATGTGGCTCCTAAACACTTTTGGGAGAATCAATGCTGAATAAAAATAATAATTGTCAAACAAATTATGAGTGCAAATGAAGAAAATCCTTTAAAAGGACTAAAGAAAGACATTCATAGGAACAGGGTGGCTATAGATAGCAGTGTTAACTTTGACTCTTCTTATATGTAGATATTAGAAGTTGGAATTTCAGCTTCTGAAGGAAGGTATGGAATCTCAGTAGGCATTTTACTGGAATAATTTGTTTTGCTTAATTTTGTTCTGGTTGCAGTCTACTACATAATTTCTATCTACTCCAGTAGGAGAAATTACTATGCTTCTGTAAATCTAATATGATGTATTAACTACTCTTTAACATAACATTAACAATAGTATTAAACAACAATATTAGAAGTACAGTTACGGCTTTTTTACTCTGGTTTTCAAAATGCTTAACTGGGGAAGACAGTGTCATTTTACAGATGGAGAAAATGAGGCACAGAGAAGGAATTAACTTGGCTAAATTCCTGCTTCATGTTAGAGAGAAAACTGGAGATCAAAACCCACATTTTAACCATTCTGTGTTTACAATACTTTATTTTTCACGTTTGTCAGTCACAGATATTTTACCTGTAAAGTGAGGTCAGCATTAGGAAACAAAAATTCTAACACAAGGCAGATTATTGTGGCCTGTTTTTTGTTTAATTAAATTACTTCAGAAATTCAAAAATACATCTAATTGGGTGTTGAATTTAAGTGAACTAAACAAAAGCAACTCGCACATCATATATTATATTATTGGTCTACAAGACTAGATTTAGCTTTTATATAGCCTCAGGTTTCTTTTTTTGGTGAGTTAGATTATCTAAATAGATTTTGCAGCACTTATGTCTGCAAATCAGCTCTGCCCAGACCTGACCAAAAAATTATTCTTATCAAATTTCTCTAAGTGAAGAATTGCAACTTCGATAGCCTCAGCTCTAATTCCAAGAAAAGGCTGTTACTATCAGGAAACCTGCAGTCATTTAGTGTACATTACTGAATAGGATTTGTCAAGAGGCCAGAATCTTGGGGAGCAGCTCCTGTGATACAAAGGCTGTGATCTGAGATAAAGCACCAGAGCTCAGAAGAGCAGGCTCCTGTACTCAGCTTTCTTCTCTCTTCCAGTCCTATCTGTAAAGAGCATAGTACAGCACTCTTTACAACAAGGCAGGAGCTCTTGGGAGATAAACCTTGTGTCAGATTCCCAGGTGGTCAGAAACTGGTCTTGAAGGCCTCCTCAGGCTCGAAGTTCTGCTGCTTTGTCTGCTCGAGCAGCAAGGGGCGAGAGGATCTATTTTTCCTGGCTGAGGGGGAAAAAAATAAAAATAAAAAAATAAGAGAAGAGAAGATACATCAGCAACAGGATCAAAAAAGAGCTCGTGCTCTTTTAAAAAGCTTCATGTTTTTCATATATTTTGAATGACTGATCTCAATTTCAACTGAAATCACAGTGCAAGCATTCCACAGAAATCAGCCCTTCTGCTGCCTTTGCAGCCTAAAGCACTTCTTGTTTGACCTCTCCAGCTCACAGAAGCTTAACACTTTTATTTGAAACAAGTTTCAATCCCACCATTTTCCATACCGAAGAATAATTCAACAACAGATTATAAAGAAAGCACCTTTTCAGTTCACTTTTCAGGTTGCTTTGTGCTTTTCCAAGAGATTGAAGTCATTGCTACAAGCTCAGTAAATTAATCAAAGTACAGACCCTGCCTCTCTAGAGCAGGCAATAGGCAGAGAGATCTAGCTGTAAACATGACTGCAGGTAATGTCTGAGCTATTGCTGCTCTGGGGACTGATTAGCTGAATCAGCTTGGCAGAGATATGATTATAATCTGAATAAATTTAGGGATTGTTTCAGGAGATAAGAAAAAGCTGCAATTAGTCTGCAGTTGTGGTACAAAGAATATGAGTCTCTGTTCTCTAGGATTTTCATGTAAGTCAGTACAAACACAAGTGTCCTGAGGCTGAGTCTCTATAGTACAGAGTTGTCAGGCTGTGCCAGCATCCATGGAGCAGGGCTCTCTCCTCTGCCGGAGGGAGGGCCAGAGAGCATTCTTTGGGGATAATGATGCCTGGGTGGACACAGAGCAACAGAAACATGTGAATTGGGGAGGATGGGATGTGAAAAGAACCAAGGTGGTTGAGAAGATATCGTCTACTAATTTCCATCAGAAATAAAGTCAGTGTTCAACTGCAGAACAAATACAAGTGGATTACTGTGCAGAAGACCTTTTGATTTAGCAGGGTATATATGATTTGTTTTGAGGGTGTGATGTGTGCTCTTCACAAATGGGCCGTGAGGATGTTCGTTAGTTAGGGGCATGCTAACTGAGATGCAGAAGGTGAAGGGCTTCACTGACAGCTATCCTGCCCTGGATTGCCAGGCTCTCAAGTGTGGGTTGCTGAAGATGCCTTTCTGTCAGGAGCACAACATTACAAGATAAATGCAGTTCTGCCTAATGAAGTACTTGGTAAAGAATACCTCAACTGCTGGACAGCAGTAAAGTCTGGCTAAAAGCTCTGCTAATATCTAGTATTAAAGAGAAACAGGCAATGACAAACATCCGGGTTTGGGGATTAGTCCACTTTTAAGAGGAGTTTCTATTTCCAGACATTTAACAAAAGTAAAGTAAACAAATACATGGGCTTCAAGGTTTCTTTTCAAGTTAAGGAAATGAGGGATTTCTCATGAAACTTTATTTTTTCTTATTTCATTCTTTCTTTTCCAGTGAATTTCAGCACATACCTCTGAGGTCAAATAGGTGAAAATTAGAAGTAAAATAGCAAAGGAGGAAGAAAAATGTTATCCAAACATTCTTGGATCTAGTGCTGTAGGGTTTAAGCATGATAATTTTTATTTTATTATTATTATTATTTAATTTCATTTGTAATGGGAACATAGAAGTGTAAGTTTAATTTTGATTTCTTAATTATTTCTGAGTTTTCCAACTTTTTTAATTCTACATACAACCCTTCCTTGTTATTGACATTTTGAAAATCACGTAGTATTGTTGACAGCTATTTGGGTCTCTGGTTTTGAGGTACAGGATCCTTTCAGTTCCCTTTGGCTACTGCATAATTTGAAAGTGGGCATCCATACAACCTGGGAGGAATCCATCTGGGTAACAATATTATAACATTTTTCCCCTATGGCTTTATAAGATGTCTGGATACAGTGAAAACAGAATTTTGAGAAAATAGATGGAAAGGCATTCTGGAAACATCACAATTTCTAATTATGCAGCTGTATCATTCCTGAACATTCATATATGAGGTTATTATACCCTGGCTATATCTGGAAATGTTTGAAAACCTAAGTTCGTTAGTACAAATGCTAATGAAAATGTTTGTTTTTTTTTCTTAATAACCACTTGGAATTCAAAATTGGTTAATTAAATAAGTCATCCAAGAAAAAAGATTTAAAAAAAACATGTACTTCGGGCCCTGATTGAGACTGTCAGACACCCATAAAAGAAACTCCGTGTTTAGAAATAGAATGTAGGTTCTAAAGTTTTTTTGTTTGTTTGTTTTGTTTTGTTTTTTTAAGAATTTTGATACCACTCTATTGAACAGCAAGGGAGTTGAGGCGATTAACCTGGACTAAATGCCTCACTTTTACATGGCTGAAGTCAGATGAATACCTGAAGTATTTTGTCTGTGGTTAATTAAACCAGAACTACACACAAATAATTTAATGATTTTTTTTCTGTTCTGCTTTTTGAAACAAGATTAAATGCTAGTCTATCCTTTCTGTTTAAATCTTCATGGAATGCTTCATACTATAAATTAATTGCCTTAAAGCAGATATGCAATTTTCATAATGAAACATAAAATATGTGTGTATTTCCATTTTCTTGGAGAATTCTAGTTTAAATTTTGGATTCTCCTTTGAGCTTTCAAATTTTCATTTGGGAGAAACAAAATATTTTGCATGTGAACGTGTTTTTAACTTGTCAAATAATACTTGTTTTACGTCAATACCGGTAGAATAGAAGTGTCTCAAATTCATCTCTATCCTTTGCAGTCAAAAGAAAAGCCATAAAATCCTTCCATTACATATGCAGGGGAGGTAATTTGTGCTTTCAGCCACAACAGTAGAAACAAAGTATGCAGGTTTGATTTCTGTAGCTTGAAAGTAATTGTTCTATTCAAAATCAGAATTAGACAAGCAGAAATAATTTTCCTGTTTTGTAACCATGGTTGACTGTTTTTTTCAGAAACATTGGTCTCAGGCAACTAATATTTAGTTCCTGTTACAAGCAATAGCACAAAGAATTTATTTCCCTTTAACTCTTTGAAAATGGAGGCTTTTTTTTTTTTCTTTCTGTATTTTATTCAGCTTCTGCTCTGAAAGAATAGAGTAGAACTGCATTAAATATTTACATAAAATGAGTGCATAAAATACACTTAAAATTTCAACAGATACTTGTCTTATGATTTTCTTTTTAGGTATTTATTTTTTTCTTTAATAGCCAGGAATCTGGCAGAGTAAAGGACAGCAAGCATTTCCACTCAAAATTTTGGCAGCATTAGAAAACAATTGCTTTAATATTTTGTTTGTCTAACCTCCCTGGCCTCCTGTCTCATTCAGAGATTCATCAAGAAAATGACTGAAAATAAGAAAGAGGCTAAAAACCACTGAACTGGGGTCAGACCCATGGTTAAATCACTATGAGAGACTGAACTGTGGTGTTGGCTCCAGATCCTCAGCTATGGCTATTGGTACTGCCGTTGTAAAATATAACTAGAAAAAAAGAGATATAGATTGCAATATGTTGTCTGCAATACTCCTCAGGAGATTAGGAAAGGGTTAAATCAATGTATGCTTTATATATTCAGTGTATTTGTAAAAAGAGAGCCTGAGAAATGGCAAAACCTTCTGTCTGTCTGTCTAATGATGCATTTCTGCCAATTTTGTCAGACGGAAGTACAAAAGAAGTCACTGGAGGAGCAACCTTGCTAGAGAATATGGCTGTTATCTTCAGTTCTGTCTGCTCACAGCCATTTCTTCAACAGCTCAGTCCCTTCCTAGAGGTAGGGGTCTTTCTGTCACTACTCAAAAACCCAAAGGAGAAGAAAACAAAGACCCAATTAGCAATTTCACTAATCTTGGTTCATACCGCTTTGCAGCACACTTTTAAATGATTCCAGCTATTCTCTCTACTAATCCCTGAACTCATGATAACTAAGAACCAGTATCTGAATAAAACTGTAATGCCAGTTATGGTGTCCAGACTGTTCTATTAGATTTTATAAATGTAGTCAGTGATGTAGACAGCAATTAATTTATTTCCTCGAAAAAAATTACTATTTAAAAGGAGGGAACAATTATAGTATTTAGTTCTTTTCATGGCAATAAAATATTAGAGTAAAGAATAACAAACACACAGAGACTGTGATAACGTTGAAATTCTTTCTCTTCTTGGACAAAACTGACTTATAATTTAATTTTATTGTGAATGTGTGTTTGGAAATGAGAAAAGTAGCTCTTTAAAATTAAACCATGTTTCACACTCCTGCTATTTCATCATCTTTCCTCCTGATTACAGTGAGAATCAATGGATTTCACATGATAACTATCATGTAGAATAAAGAAAAGTTTGAAAAAAGGGAATTTACCAAGGTCAGACATGCCCCAGGGAAGACATGATGGCATAAATTAAGTTTGTTTGGGCATTAGTCATGATAGGAAGGACAGATCTATAGAAAGTAGTCACTAGAAGTTGGAAGAAAACCTTCATATAAATAATCTAGTTCCAAAAGCTTGGTGTCCTAAGTTGTATCCCATATGTCTAAATAGCGGATGACATTCAGAAAGAAAGAGTGATGAATGACATAGAACAATTATGAATTTCTAAGCAATGCTACCTGTCTTTTTTTTTCTTTTTTTTTTTTTTTGAACATAGTATTTGCAGCTTTTGTTCATTTAACAAAGCAGATAAGAAAAACATACTTATTTTAAGAGAAAGAATGGGGTAAAGTTTAAAACTGTCACTCAAGATCACCGCTGCAATAAAATACAGACAGTTGAATAAGAAAAAAAAGTCAAACATTTCTCAAGTACCCATTCTGCTTATTTTGGAGAGAGAATGATAAATTTCATTCATACATTTTGTACATCACTAATTTGACCATTTTTCCACATCTGAAAAATGCGTGTATATGGAGTGTGTATATGTCATGTAAGACATCCTATTCAACATACTGGAACTTTTGGTAGTATTTATCAATTAATTTGGAAACGTGAACAATATTTTCTTATGATCTGAATTACAGAGGCATACAGGAGGGCCAGAATGCCATACAGGAGTATCTTAAGAACTGGAGAGAAGCAGGATTGAAATGAACTGTATAAAACCAGGGGTGCAAATAGTAAATCTTGGATGGAGCATGAGCTCATGCTAATGAGAAGCAGTAGGCAAAGTTGTGATTCCTCATAACAAATCCTTTACATAGCAGCTGACAAAGTAAATAAAGCCCTGACTATACTCAGTGCATACCTTGCTTCTGAAGGCATGCACTAAACAACAATCCTGTAGACAATTTTTTTTTATGCATGGCTTTCACCCATGCTGAGACTTCAGTATCTCAGTGTCCTAACTAACTTTACAGCAACTTGTTCAGACTTGTCCACAGCACAAATTTTAAGGTTCTGGACCTTGTGACAGATCCTAAGACAAGTAGATATGGTAATATTCAGTGCTGTCATCAGCCTGCAAAGATTATTTCATTCTCAAACATGCTGATATACTTAGTGCTTTTAGTTGAGAAAAACTGGACTAAATCATTCCTTTTCCTGAAACAGTGGGGCTGGGTGATTGTTTTGGAGAATTTTGATTTTCCAGGCTGTTCCTCTTTAGGACATATTGCCCACTGGCTCTGCACTAGTGAAGACTGAAGTCACATTTGCTACTAATTAATTAATTAATTAATTTTAAATTATTTTTAATTAATTAATGTTAAAATTAAATTTAAATTAATTAATTATTTTTTAATTAAAAACTAATTCCAGTGTCCTTCTTGTTGAAGAATAATGTTGCAGAGAACTAGAGCCTAGCTACAGGTCCACTGATGTTTTCTGCCACTGCATTTTTGGTGGTTTGTTTATTTATTTTAACATATGTCCAGTCAGGTATTTATGTTATGATTTGTTATTAAGAAGTAAGGGGAATTTCACTTAGAGGAGAAGATTGATCAAGACTTCCTTCCTCAAGCATCATTGTGAATGAGGAATTGTTTTCTTTGGTGGTTTTAAATGTGCTCTATCAGAAACTGAAGAAAAATGCTCCCAGTTTGAGATCTCCATCCAAGGAACTTCTTTCTTTCAAAGTTTCTCTGAAAGCCATTATAGCATGGAACATCACTTGCTTGATCAACCTGGCTTTTATTAGATGTCTTGGTGGCAAAGATCACTATTTCATTTTGCCCCCTCCCCTTTTTTTGGTTCGTTTGTTTTGCTTCCTATAAATAAATAGATGAAGCAGTTAAACTCGGCTGTAGAACATTTTGGCCCATTCCAAACAATATTTTGAAAAAGATGCTATATTAGTGATGGTACTATCGAGTAATAAACTGTTTACAGACAAATATTTTCATTAAAGAAAAAAAATCAAAACAAACATGAGAGCATTTTACACTATGTAAATATTATCCCTGAATAAGGAAAAATTATACGTTAGACTGTGTTTTAGGTTTATGGATCTATGGACAAATTTATTACATTAAATCTATATTTTCCTACTGGCATTTTCCCCTCAATCATATACTTTTGTTGTTGTTGTTCATTGTTTGTTTGTCTGTTTGTTTAATGTTTTTAACTCTGGTTATAGTAAGGAACTAAAAAAAAAAAAAACAAACGTTATGGAAAGGCCTTAAAATATCATAAAACCTGAAGTCCTGTGCTCTGAGCAATACAGTAGTTCCTGGAAGCACAATTGCCAGTACTTTCTGGGAATACTACATATGCTTTACTGATTTATGTAATTTTAGATGGGAAAGTCCTGCTGGTAGTCTTGCTCTTCCCTCCAGGGCAGAAGTTTTTTTTTTTTTTTTTTTTTTTCTATGATATGTTATCATAAAAGGAACATTAACATCAGCCATTTTATCTTATATAGTCACAATCCAGAGAATTCCATTCTGCATCACACGTAGGTTTCAAAAACTAGAGAACAGACTTAAGGAAACTTAGAATTTAAAGATTTTGCATAAAAGAGAAACTGTCATATCTTCTAACAAAAGGGTGACAAGTAGTCTAATTTAAGGGTGGGTGTGTGTGTGGAGCTACTTCTTTCAATCAATTGATGAATAAAAGACTGGGGAGTAAGGCTTTCCTACTAAGTTTGTTCTCACTGTTTCAACAATTTTTATATTCTGTAGATTATGTGTGTGGTGCACTGGGAGTATCATGAAAAGAATGTGCCTCTTGAACATAAGCTTTCCCAAGATATTAAAGTATGTTTTCCTGCAGAGAGCACCACCCCTCTCCCCTGGGCTCTGCAGGAGCACCCAGGAGATACAGCAGGTACCACCTGGATTCTTATGCAAGCATGAGCTACAATTATGAAGGAATCACAGCTGACTGATGACAGCTTCTGCTATCAAGATCATGCCATTCCATTAGCTCTCAGTTTATACTACTGTTGATATCTTCTGACAGCTGTAAGCCATGTTATGTGAGCAGTTACCGTAAGGGTTATATCTGCAGTTGCATAGGCTGTGGTAAATAAGATCTTGGTTTGCAATTGCATTTATTTTCAGCATCACGGACTATCCAGTAAATGGGAAGCTATTCTAAATGTGCAGGATGCCAGTGAGGTTTAAAATTGGCCAAATTCAATGATTTTTTCCTCTGCTTCCCTTCCAATAGTCTTTTTCATTGTTTTTCACTGTAAAATGAGCTGTCTTTCTATGATCATGAAGGAAAAAAAAACAAAACAACAGCAACAACGAAAAAACTTTAAATGCACTGCAGAAATGAAAACAAACAACAACAAAAAAATTTCTTACCAACTCTTCTCTTTGACAATATCCTGTGGCAAACATAACACAGGCATTCACATATTCCACCGCCCCCCCCCTCCCCCCCCGAAAAAAAAAATATCTTTCAACTGCCTGAATTAAGCTAAATTCCAAGTATGGGTTATGTTAATAAAACATAACAACAACAACAACAATAATAATAGTATTGTTGGTTTCCCCATTTTTCAACTTCAACTTGCTACCATCTACTGACATTTCAGGAAACCTAATTCACATAGCCCTGCCTTCTCTAGAAAATTGAGATTAATTTTGTACATATGAGAAGAAAAAACAGTGTTAAGAGCTTAACTAGATCTAGATATTCATTATGGTTAAGTGATATTCATTGTTGTTTTTCTTCTGCAAGTCACAGTGAATGAAATTAGCTTCAGGCTGTGTACATTAGGTACATAGGATAAAATGTCTCAGGAACTTTTCTGCTGCAGCCCAGCATACCAGTTTTTGATAATCCAGGATTTTTTTTAAATTTTAGAAATGATCAAATTTGCTACAATAATTGTCCCCCCATTTCATTAGATATGGATATTTGTTTATTTTTACCAAAAAGACAACTATCTCTGCTAGTCTTTGTGGCTAAATAGATTTAAAGGATACATAGACGTGCACCCATTTGTTGCAGTTTGTGTAAAAAAAAATGCTATTTTTACTATATAACTTCTATCATTGTGATCCATACAGAGTTGACATTCAAATCCCAGTCTCAAGTTTGTTTACAACAACAAACTGAAATAAATGCTGTTAGCTACCCAGCCCATGTCTGAGATTTAAATGCAATGCTTTTATTCTTCCCAGTTTCATACGTCTAAAAGCAAATGCAATTTACAAATTAAGCCAGATAATGTCACACGTTTGTATCCAGGATGCAGCAGTTTCATATTATAGGTAAAAGAGGAGCTGTACTTTTTAATATCTTGATGCTAAATGGCCTATATGTCATACGAATTACTTCATATGACAACTAAAGAAAAAGAGGAAAAAAAAAATCCTATCTCCATGGTTTGCCCTCTGTGCACGATCTCAAGCTGAATACAGTTCTGGACGGTCAGGTCTGCCACAGTACCATGCCGTGCAGCTTGGACAGGCAGATGCATGGCACCAAAGCTTACAAGAGGATTGTTTTTGGAGGGCAGAGCTCTGACTGCACTTCCCCATATGACAGCTTTCTTTTTTCTCCCAAATGGTCTCGCTAACGTAATTCACCCTTTTGCCAGGCAAAATATATACATAGCACGTAGAAATGCTTTGCAACCCCGAATTATATATTTTCTTGCTTCCTTAAAAAATAGCATTTACAGAAGTATACTTTGCCTGTCCAGCTCTCTGGAGACCACCAGGAAAGACTGAAGGAACTGAATGAATATTGCGAGAAGGTAAAGTGCATCTGGTGTTGTGTTCATAAAGATTTCTAAAAGAACATGGTTGGTGATAGAATTAAATTTGGCTAAGTTCCAATGAGATTTCAGCAAAATAAACTTGACTGTGAGAAGGTGGGAGCAACCTAAGCAAAGACAAATTTGTTTGGCTGTGAAATAGAACAGTTCCATTTCATTTGTTTACCGGCATTCACAGTGCATGGTGTAATGGCCTTCCTGGGTGTACAATGTTGGATCTCCAGTTGGATTCTCAGAAAGAAATTAAAGTACCTTCTATACTATTCTGCAAAAAGTGTCCTTATCTTAAACAGTGCAAGACTGTGCTTATTGCAATTAGAACATCAGCATTATAATGCCAGTTCTGCATTTTCTGCGTCTTATCTAGAGGTTGTGTCTATCATCTGAAACATTATAAATTAATCCTACGTATAAAAATCTGTAAAGAATACATCCTTTTCTGTTACCTGTTGTGGTTTAGCCCAGCTGGCAGCCAAACACCACACAGCTGTTCGCTCACCCTCCTCCCTCCCTCTCCGGGATGGGGGAGAGAAACGGGAAAGTGAAGTCTGTGAGTTGAGATAAAGACAGTTTATTAAGACAGGGAAAAGAATAACAATAATAATAATAATAATAATAATAATAATAATAATAATAATAATAATAATAATAATAATGGTATTAATAGTAATAATGTGTACGAAATAAGTGATGCACAATGCAATTGCTCACCACCCGTTGACCGATGCCCAGCCTATCCCCGAGCAGCCGGCCCCCCCCTCCACCCCGGCTAGCCACCCCTATATATTGTTCAGCATGACGTCAGATGGTATGGAATACCCCTTTGGCCAGTTTGGGTCAGCTGTCCTGGGTCTGTCCCCTCTCAGCTCCTGCTGCATCCCTAGCCTGCTCGCTAGCAGGACAGAGCGAGAAACTGAAAAGTCCTTGGCTTGATGTAAGCACTGCTCTACAACAATTAAAACATCAGCGTGTTATCAGCACTCTTCTCATTCTAATCCAAAACATAGCACCCTGCCAGATACTAGGAGGAAAATTAACTCTGTCCTACCTGAAACCAGGACACCTGTAAAGGCTTCTTAATATATTTTCTCACCTGGTAACCAACAAGGACTAGGTAACATTCTGTGTCTCAATCTTTAATGTCAGTCTTATATCTACAGATGATAAAGTGTTACTAAACTCTGCATTAAATATTGATACATCTATAGTCAATCCTCTCATTAGTCTTTTAGTCAGGTATATAAAGTATACCTTCTAAGAGGCAGGAAATGACATGTTTACAGTCTGTCAGGGTCCAGTTGGGAATCAATGGCTGAGATTGAACTACATAAAACACAGAAAGGCTACAATTGTGGTTCTTACATTTCAGTTAAGTATATAGCTTATATTCTACAGTAAAGGAGTTTTTCTCGTGTTAGCAGTTGCCAAAATTCTGTTGTTCTCTTCCAAATGAAGCTGTGAAATTGCAGCTCTTTAATAAAGGTCTTAATATATTTTCATTTATCAGATATTGAATGATCTCTTGAATCTTCTACATCTGAATGTATTAAGCTTTGAATAACCAGTTTCACCAATGGAGCCAAAAATCTAAATCAGTGAAGTGCTTATGATAGGATAACATTGCTCTGTCTCCATGAGTCTCATATTCCTGCAAAAAGCTTTAAATGGCCAGACAGAACTGCTGTATCTTGATACAGCATGATTTTGATATTGCAAAGATGTTTTTATTCTCATTCTGCAGTTCAATTAGCAGAGCAAAGAATAGTAAAGTGGAGAGTAAAAAACATTTTCTTGGTAGGCTTCGCAAGTGACACATTTTCTTGGTCCTCTAAATTATCTGTCAAATTAAAGAGCAAATGTGAAAACTTCTGTAATTGTCTAAACTATTAACTCTAACAAAGATTTACATGTGTTTCCTGCTGTGCTAAAGAAGGGCAGTTTCAAATCATTAAACTTAAAGGCTTCGGAGAAATGCATATAACAATGTCCCAGAGCAAGACAGCTAGTTAAAAAATTTCAAGCAGAGGCCTCAGGTTGAATTTAACTATTCTTTCTGTGCATAGACTGAATTATTCTGTTCAAACCCTTTAAAACCAATTCCCCCCAATTATCAGGTTTATTTAATGATTTATCAAAGCCAAAATCTCTCTCAGTGCAGATTTGATACCTTTTTTTCCCATGACAAAAGCATGTTATCCTTAATGTGTCTTAAAATAATGATTAGTAAACAAATTTTAAATACATAAATAAAAACTATTAGATATGGAATTAATAACACCTAAAAATTTGCAGATATCACAATCTGCCAGTTATTTTCCCCTCTGCCTTTTAGTGTGCATGGACTAAATACTTCGAAAAATTTTTTTGAAATGTCACCCCCTTCCTATAGCTACAACATTAAAACCTGTGTTCTTTCCTTTTTTTGTGTTTGGTTATATCTGGAATTTTCCGCAGTGAAATTTATTTGTAATACAAGGCTGGGACTTTATTTAAATTTCAAGCTTTCTCAGACTTTTTTTTTCCACCAGTAGACTTTTTTGATTTTTTTCTTTTTCTTTTTAAGCAGTAATTGCTTGTGTTCTGCATCAGAACCAGAACAGATTGGTGGGATTGCTTAAAAGGACAGAAAACAGTTTTTGGTCAGTAAGAGCAAGGATTTATACCATTTTGGTTATTCAGCTTGGAAACTGATGTCGTGTAGATGATACTTCGTTAAAATGAGAACTTGGAGAAGCAGCATTCATGAAGAATTCTTCACGAAACTTACATGAATAATTTTCAACATCAGCAAAGTAAATATCAGGAAAACTAATTAGTAACCCAACTAAAATGTTATTAAAAAGAATTGCTTTAAATTTCACAATAGAGTTCAGTGTAAACTTTATATTATTCCATTCATAACAAGCATGAGAGCAACCTCCTTGTTAGTTTAAAGTTGTAAAACATAGCATTATTAATTTACCTATATGAACCACAGCTTTACATCTAGGGTCATTTCATTAACAGAATGCCAAGAGAAATAGACATATTTTCACTAAAATAACATTGCAGTCAACTGATTGCATCAAGATATAGATGTAAATTTAAAATTAGAATTTAATTATCCTGTCTCTAATGCCAAAAATAACAAATATGCCTGATTAAAATTGATGATGATATATTAAGTAAGTGAAGGTTACCTAATTGCAACTTCAGTTTAAACAATGACTGAATTGCCTAATCAAAAGTTTTATGCCTTTGCCTAAATGGCAATTGCTTATGAATTCCTGCTTTACCACTGTGATTGCCTCCCTTAAAGTACAGTAAATTACTGACGCTTGGAGTACACCAAGTGCACAGCATATGTAGCTGAGCCTTCTGAAACACACAAGAACTGTACCAGCTATGACAAAAAATGGAAGTGTTTTGCAAAGAATAGCGTCTTCATGGTTATTCAAGTAATGCTACGTTTGCTCTCAAATAACGAAAATATAAACATCATGTCATTTTAAAACATGCATATGGAATTTGGGGGTCTCTACATGACCCAAAACAAAGATAATGCATAGAAGAGTATAACATAGTATAAATATGTAGCTAAACAATAATCATAGTGCACTACACAGAGAAAACAAACAGAAAAAAAGATTTTCCAAGCTGATATAAATTGGTTTGGGGTCAATCAAAATGATTTATTTCCATTTGAATTCTTTTACTGGTTTTAAAATGAATTGTAAGAAGTAATTCTTCATAATTTTTTCCAAACAAAATTGCTATCAACATTTTACTAAGAAAACGTCAGTTTTTCAAAATAATTTGCTCCATCAAAAAATGTCTTTTTCAAGAATTTTCTCTCTACTATCTTGTTTGATTTCCAGGTTCTCACTTGGTTATCTAACCTTACTTAGCAGAACACTTACACCTGCCCTGTACTGATATATACATTTGATTATTTTTTTTTTGTATGGTACAGACTCATACTGACACTTACATACCTCACTCACATAAGAGTAAGAGTCTTAGGTACAAATCACTTTCATATATGCAAATTTCTGGAGTCCATTAAAAAAGTATGTAGTTTGGAGTTACAGAGTCAGATTATGAGGAACATACTAATGCTGAAAAGTTATGAAAATTAGTGACCAAAGTACATAATTCTTTACCAAAGGGCAGTGACAGAAACTCCTCTGAAAGATTCCCTGCAGATTTTAAAAATACTGTGCATTGGTGTTTAAAGCATACTTCTAACCAAATGCTCTTCCAAGGATTTCATTAGGTGCCCTGCTGTCTTAACAATAGTATCCAGCTAATGAAAGTATATACTCGGTGGCGTCTTACCATAACATCCTCTCAATTTTCTTTATTTTATGTGTCTATGACACTGTCTCTAGAAGTATATATGTTTGCTAAAGTCTACCAGAATAAAATTGCTTTTGACAATAGCTCTAACTAAAGTTTGATTGACAAGGAAGGAAATTTATGCCAATAGATGAGGCTCTGAAGATCCAAAGCAGAGTTACAGATTCCTCTGTCAACTTTACTGTACTTAACTCAGCCTACATGGTATGACTTTCTAGTAAATCTCTTTAGATTTCATAACTTTTATACTATCTGACTACATAAGATATTTTCCAATTGATAATGTCATGTATATGTGTAAATGTAATCTGCAATGACCTGTTCCATGTGAACAAATACCTTCTAAATGATATTTTTGACCAATTTTAGCTCTCAGAAAACACCGTGCAAACACTGTCATTTGAAATATGCATTTTCAATGACTCTTGATACGTGTTGCGCTATCAACTTCATCTATTTCATGTCCACTCAACTGGTGTGATGAGAAATACGGATCTTTTTGGATAACATCCAACTCTGTATCTCCAGTTCATCTGGACATCAAGGGCAGAACCTAGACTGCTCATAGTGAGTATACAGATACCTATAACACATCTCTTCAGAGATGCTCTCTCTAAAGAGTCACTGTGAAGGATCTGGGATTACTGTGTTTAATTTCATTGTCACTCTTATGTCTCAAACATTTATTTTAAATTTTGCCAGATTAGTATTTTCTCCCTGACTTAAAATTTAGAAGGTAACTAAGAATAATAGGAATACTTTGTTAGCTTTTACATTGCGAACATCTGAAGTGGCTTTAGAAAAAGAAATTGAGATTCAGATAAATAAATTGGTTTGAGATAGCATTTCAGTGACACCCCCTAACTATTATTCCCATTGTTTGAGTCCCAAGCCACCTTCTCTTGAAGAAGCTGCTCTATGTAATCTATAGACAGTAAGCACTACACTCTCAATTTGAATGGCTTTCTAAGGATGCCTGAAATTGTGAGTAAACTTGGTCATATGACTTGAACATTGCATGATTTCTTGCATTTCTTAATGACTAAAGGAACTCTGTGACTTTATGAGTTTTACTTGGAGATTTTAGGTGGGCTGAAATAGAAAGAAGCCTAATGCATCAACTCACATTGAGCAGAACCAAATTCACTTTCCAATTAAAGTGCTGGTAAATGTAAATGATTAGATTATTATTTTTTTCATTGTATTTGTTCTTGCACTCCCGAAGCTGAACATTCTATGCTATACTCTAAATTGTCCAGAACTTAACCTCTACATGTATTAATAAGGCTGAAAGAGCAAGAGCACATTTAATTAGCGTTTGCTGTAGCTCTTTTCTTATTTTGTTGTTTCCTGGGTATTATTCAGAAATAAGAGACCAGTCAATAAACTTGATGATGCCAATAATAATAATAATAATAATAATAACAACGACAACAGCAACAACAGCTTACCACTGCTGGACATCTGTCTATCTCTGCTGGCTACAACCTTGCTCCCAAGCTTTCTCAGAACCTTACAGAATATGGGTTACATTCCTGGCCGTGCTAGCCTTTGTCACTGCTTCTGCTCCTGGAGGTGGTTCTCTGTACCAGAGAGAGGCTGGTGGTCTATTTGTCTTAGTTTTAGCCCATGTATATTTGCATGTGAATCCTGGTGTCTGGCACATGTAACATGTAACATGCACATGACCACATATTCTATTTTTATATACTTAGACAGTTATATAAAAGTGTAGCAAAAGACAATTAAAATTGTTTATGTAAAACAAATAGACCCTAATCAAGAACATGAGCCTGCAAAAAGAATATGTCTGTAAAGTCAGCTTCCCCCAAAATGTCCATCCAGTATCAGTCATGACTGAATATGTTGTATTAAAGGGTTACCACAAGGGTAGCAATAGTGCCATAATAAGCGAACGGAAGATTTTATTTCATATCTTCATTTTGTTCTGTTTTATTTGCATTTAACACAGGAATATTCAATAAAGAAAAAAAATAAATAAACAAGCATGTTAAGTTTCATTTCATTGGGTGTTTAGTTAGGGCTGCCTTGCACACTTCAGGGGAGCCTTATGGAAGTAAGATGTGGTTGTTCTTTAATGAGTACAATCTGTGAGCAGAGTGCATAAACAGCTTTCCTCATAACAGTTGCATTCATTTTCCAAGTGTATTTGTCTATTGGAAAACATAGGTGCAACTACTGATGTCAAGAGGAGTTAATGCCAACAGCAGAGCTATTGAGCATAGTACAGAGGGCATCACAACTCTTGCTTTAGGAGTTGTTTTGGAAAAACTGCAGGAGGAAAAGGACTGACCATAGATATGACTTTTTAGTGAAGACTGGAAGCAATACACCACATGAAATAGTTCTTTGAGACTATTACTATTCTGCCGCTGATATTCAAGCTATCTCATACATTGCATCTTACGTTAATGCCATGTAGAAAGATCCAAGGCCAGAATTCCTTCTAAGACTCCTGAGTGGAAATTACCCTTCAATTCCATTTCTAGGGCCTAGCCTATGGAAAACTACCAGGAATTACCTATGGAAACTACCAGATTTCCACCATATCTCTGAATCATTTAAATGTTCCAGTGAAGTGTTACAAGGCAACATTTCTGAAATAAAAGGCCAATAAGAACAGCAGTACCCTCTGATATTAAAAATAAAAATCAATAATTCACATATTTACCTTGTGGGAAATGCTGTGTTTGTTTATTGCTTCCCTTGTGTTTGCAGTCACTTTGTTTGTTTTCCAGGTTAGCTGATGTTATACAGTTGATTAGTCTGCTTGCTTATTTGCTTTCATGCAAGATAAGAAATAATAAATTATAAACAAAAACAAGTAGACAACATACAACAACTGATGACAACTTGCAGCACACTTTATACAGGACTATCAGGAAGAGTTATACTTTGGAGATAAGAGGCAAGATTTTCTTCTCTTGCCAGACACAATCATAGACAAAGACACTGAAAACTTCCGAAGCTGTTCTAACAGTTCAAATGGTCCCACAGATAAAAAAGTAACCACCTGATTGAAGGGATTCATGCATGACTCTGATGCTGCAGAAAAGTTCATAGCGCAGTCAAACTGTTGAGACTGTCTGTCTTTGTTTACGTTACATTATAGCTTGTTTTATAGTGCCTCATCACCTCACTGCAATAGGTCCCCCTAGAGCTGGCAAACACATGCTTACACTCAGCCCTTCAAGGAGGTACAGCAGAGTTGCCAGACAAAAAAAAAAGATGCCTTCCTGGAAGTGACACCCAAGGCAGATGGCAGGGTGTCTGTGCAAACGCACACGAGATCATAGATCATCTCTAGATCATACTGTCCCCAGTGCTTTCAGTGGTATTAAAATATCTTCCAATTTTTTAGCACTGGGGTGAAAATGTTACTCAAGCAACCAGTCAGAGGATGATGCTGTTTGCCTGTAAAACACCTGTATCTTTGTCCGACACAGTACAGCTTAAAGGAAAACAATGTTTTGGAAGCTGTAAGAAAAGCACATTTTGATGCGGCAAATAGCCAGCAAAACTTAAGCTATATTACACGTTCTATGATCCTTATCACATCCTTTCTGGAGCCCTCCACTCATACTTGCTACTTTGTTCAGAAACTCCCTAGAGAAGAAGGTTTGAGGGAGAGAGAGGAAAATGAGGAAATGAGATTAGGAGTGGTAAAATGGCAACAAGAATTTTAATTTCCTTTTTCTAATGGTAAAGTGAAGAATCTGGGACAGATCCCACACCTATCAAAGCCAATGACAAACGACCCATTGACTTTAATGAGAACATGATTGACTTGCTTTGGTTGTATTGTTTCTTATTTTCTAACTTCATCCTGTGGCTATCTAGAAAGTTTCATTTTAGTTTCAGGTGTCAGCAATAGCTTTCACACTTTTCATTTACTGCAGAGAAATCCTTTCAATTCTACATCCTTTTAAGATTCAGGGTAATTCAAATGGACTGCACATAACCTGAAAGTAAAACCTACTCTCAGGCATCAAACTGTGGTACATCAGAATAGCATACTCCTTCTGTTTTTAAAATGCATAATTAAGCAAACAAATAAATAAATAATAAAATAATAAATAAAAAGAATTAAGGAGTGACTTAAGACAACTATAGCAATTGATACTTTTCATTTACCATTAGCTCCAGGAACAGTTCAAGGACTAATAGTAATGTGTTTCTCCTTAGACTGAATTCAAAAGGGTGAATTTTCCCTACGGGTGGAAAAATGACATAATTTTATTTAAATAAATAAATAAATAAATAAATAAATGTAAACTGGTTGAAGAGTGAAAGCCAGGAATTTTTTCTGGCATTCAGGTAAATTAAACAAAAGCTAACATTTTTCACTATTAAAGTTAATATAAAAGCAACCTCTAACTCAGTCCTTTAGATATTTTTCTTAGAGGTAGATGGATAGACAGCTAGAGACCTAGATAGACAGAAAGATGGAAGTATAGAGAGATGAAAGATATTTTGATGTGGCTGTTGAGAATCAGTTACAGGAAGTTAAAGGCTCTTGGACAAGTAGTTTTGAAGAACCTGCTTGAGGCTCTCAGTGCTATTTGTCACTCTATTTTATTTGGTTGTTTGCTTTTTACTAATGACACAAACAAAGTTTATAGTTTACCTACAATTTTTAGCCTCAGTTATGAGAGAAGGCAGATTTAAGTGAGTCTACTCTTGCTGTTAGTATACATACACATCTTCTTACTTATCTGATTTGAACTAGTCATCCATAAACTCAGTGACCAATTTCAACAAAACTCAACAGATTGTTCTGAAAATAGGTGAGTGCAAAGAGATGGAGACAGTGCTCTGACAAAAAGCTTCTGTCTTCACTTCACACTTACTAGACATCAGACAAAGCTCTGTGCCTCAGGGCATAAAACCTTGGCAAACTAGGCTTCTGTTGTTTCAAGGCTTATGGAGTTACTTTCTGCAGTATTATGCAAAAACATTGGGCTTGAAATGAAAAATGCAATCCCAAGTCTTCCCAAGATATCACAGGTTAAACTAATGAACAGTTCAAATTGCTTTCATCATTCGTTGCTTATGTATAAACCGCTGGTGACAGCTAAAGAGCCCTCTGCATGTCAGACAATGAAAGTCCCTTCATACTGTAAAGAAACTATCAGAGCTGTGTCCCAAGTGCTGACTGGTTTTGATATTTCTTCTGACAAGCACGCTGGTTTTGCAACAGAGGATTTACTGTGTGCATTGGAAAAAGAGGGAGGATAGAATTATCACAATATAGGTAAGTTGGGAGTTTTTTTGTTGTTGATGTTTGTGATTTTTTGTTGTTGTTTGTTTCTTTCTTAATTTTTCATTCAGGCAATCAAACTTTCAACAGGATTTTCACATTTTCATCTGGTATCATATGTTCTAGCCATATGGATAATAGATCTGAAAGAAGATGCACTAGAAGCATGACTGAACAGCACATTTGCATTATAAGAACGTGAACTTCTCTGACATATGGGGAAACTCAGACATACAGTTAGTATTCTCTTTTGCTTATTCTGTCTTTCTTCAGGAATCTCTGGCTTCAGTGTATTTCCTTCTGATTTGTACTGGAGGCAGTGAGCAAAAAATCTGGCAGCAGGGCTTCTGGTTTCGTCTGACTACTAAGTTTTCTTTTGAAAAGAAGAAAATTTGAAGAAAATTGAAGAACTATCACCAGTGTCATGGGAGCATGTTTGTATACAGAGGCAGCACAGGTCTCTAAGTAGCTTTGTGTTTGTTCTCATTTTGACATACAATATTGCTTGCTTTCTTAAATAGGGTCTTAGATTTTTCAAAAGAACCAAAGAAAATCCCACAGATTGAAAGAAAACTTTTAACACATGCTCTTCTGGAGCAGCTATAGCTATAGCTGAGTGGCTACTAGTCATTGATACCTCATGTGCCCTTCACACAAAGAGTGAAAAGGTTCTTCCAGTGAGTAGCAATCACTGCTCTGCTCTCTTGTGAAGAAAAGCAGCAAAAATAAAAACAGTGCAGGTTCTGCAATCCAGAAACAAACGGAGCAGAAAAACAAATCTTCTGCCTGATGAAGATAGGGAATGCTGGCAACCACGACTGAGTCACAAGGGGAAGAGAGAGAAGGAGAACAAACAATACAAATAAAAAAGACAATGAAAAGAAAGAGGGAAAGTATCGTATTTGCCAATTAAATATAATTAAATAATAGGGATAAAAAGAAGAAATATTTCTGTAAACATAGAGGGGAACTAGTAAATGAGCAGTAAATTCAGATACAAACAGCCAATTGTGTCTTCTGATCTGACACCTACATTTTCTCAGGAAAGTATTCAACATTCTTTGTGAAAGAACCTAGTAGTTCCTCTAAAAACTATCTATCAAAGAGGAACATTTCTGGACAGGTTGTGGTGTGTGAGAGGAGTCTCGCAAAAGCCCTGGAATTTCCATTACTCAAAGTGAAATATATAGAACATTTTGTTTAATTCTTGTAGGACTTGGCATGTACTAAAAAGGAGAGGGTTGAAAACAGGAAGGTGGAAGAGCCTGTGTTAATAGCATAGTATCTGACTTATTTCTGCTGTTTCCTTAAATCATAATATTTGTTCTAAACTTCTTTCCATCAATGACGTTTAATTAAAACTTCACAAGACCACATCAATATTACAGATATGTAAACAGACACCCCAATAGATTCAAGGTTAGATTTTGTTGCTTGTCCTTATATTGAGACTTTCATTGTACTATAACACACAGATGCTTTTACTAGACCTACTAAAACAGTGAGAGTTGTGAAATATAATGCTGTAAGAATAACACTTGCAGAATCTTGATTTAAGTGGCTTGGGAAAGGTATATTGTGAAAAGGAACTCAGACTCATAATTTCCATTTCCTTACCACAAACACTAGTTAATATGCCCTACATTGAATTAAACATTGCAAGCACTCTTTCTAAATTAATCTCGTCCGAAGTTTATCTGTTTGGTCATTTGGGACACTGCCAAAGCAAAACAAAAGGAAACAAACAAACAAACAAAAAACACAAAACCAACATTCTTCTGCTTTGCACTTGTTTGATCATTCTACTTATTTAATAAATTGTACTTAAATTGGGATATCTCCTTGCTAAGAAATTCTTGACACTCGTGTCGTAAAAAATTTCTGCCTCCTCTCAGAAGTCTTCCCAACATATATATTTTGTTCCACTTGCCTTCTACTCCAGTGGGTGCAGAATGCTCAGAAGAAATTGCATTCACTCATTTATCACACAGTGTGACTACATGAAAAATTCTATTATCATCAAAGGACATTAGATTTCATCAGTGCAAGCGCAGAAAAAATATTAAGACTCTGAAGAGACAGGGAGTTCATAAAGGTAGGTGACCAAATCCTTTTATCTAGTTCCATATAAATTTCTTGTAATTCATTTTCTCTCTGAAACACGTGTAACACTATTTTTATTTTTATTGTTGTTTGTATTTGTATTTTATAAAGACTCAAGGGAATTTGTAGTAAAAGGAGAGGTCTGTTATTCAAAATCATGTTAACTAGCTAACCTTTGACTCAATTCTATAGACATAAATAAGATTCCGCTACTAATAAACCTAACATGAGATGCTGACAAGTTTCAGTGTGTTTAGAAAACAAATGACAAATTAACCTGCTGGTGAATATTTGTTGTTCTCTTTTATTCTGATCCATAAGATATAAGAGATACTATGACACCACAGCAAACGTATTTAGCTTGAACTGTCATAACTTCTGCTTTTTAACAGCAGGGAGACTTTCAGTGCAGGAAGCAAATAAGAGAGACCTATCCACAATTCAAACAGTTGTTTGTGATGGAGCGGACGACCAGACATAATCTGTAGTCCATTTCCAAGATCATGTTCTGCTGATCCACAACATGCCCAACCTGACACTCCTAGTTTAGACAAGTTTACTCAAACACAGTCCTTGCAGAGATAGGACTCTTTTTGTAAACTTTGGTAGAAAAATATTAAAAGTGTTTCAATATCTACATCTGAAAATTATTTAAGTATTTAAGTATTATTCTCTTTGTGCCTTAATTAGACCTTAGGACTTTCCAGATCTTGAATCTTCTCTTTCTGATTCAGAGCACAACTTCATGTTAGTAGAAACAGCTTCTTTACAGACCCCAGGTATTCATTTGAAAAAAGAGGTGAAAACTAATACAGGTGGACATTTATGTGCTCCGTGATTGCTCCATGCTTCTAGCCTGGTCTGTGCCACTGCGAACATATTCTTAGTTTTCTATACAAAATAGGGTTTAATACTGAAATAAATCATAATGTTCTCTAAAGTAATATGCGTTTTCTTGCCAGAAAAGACAGGAAATGAAAACTAGTGGGCTATTTTGGCTACTGTACAATTGTATAGACCTTAAGCATGGCTAAAGATACAATACAGAATCACAGAGGCACCACATTACCCAGGCTGGTAACTGTGTGACAACTCAGGTACTGGCAATATCCAAATTTCATTTCTCTCTCTTACATTGCTCAACAATGGGAAAGAAGATATCATACCAGGCAAAGCGATGGAGTTTATTTGACAAAAATTTTACAGCATATGGATGAGAAGAAAGAAGGCACAGCTGTTTTCAATTTCTGTAGTGGAATGTAGCATTCAAAAGTATGGCAAATATTGGTAGAAAGATGTGGCGTAATGACCACACGGACACCAGGGTTCTTTTAGGATCAGTAACTGCTACTTCTTTATTGATGACATAACTTCATTCTCTCTTACTGAGGGCATAACTTCATCTCTCATATTGAGAGCACAACTTCATTATCCCGTATCGAGGACAGCTCCCTTCTTACACCATTCGCCCCACAGCAGTACTTTTCCACTAACTATTCATTGGTCAACAACTTTGCCCGGCAACAGCAAACACCCAGCAGCTTCCATGCCTTAACAGCTGGAGAAACAGCAACCCTAGACAACAAGGCGTATCCTGAATCACTCTTCTTTGCTCCGTCTAATCTCTTTACATTCCTGATGGCCTCATCATTAAGAGTCCGATGTTATCACCAACCATGGGGCTTGTTGACCCCCTTGGCCACACTCCCATAGAAATAGTCATTCAAAACTCAGTTTGACATCAAGTACATGGCATAGATTTGGCTCACTATATTTGTTTCAAACTCAAAACGCAGTTCAAAAATTATTTTTATTATCCACTAAAATCAACAACAATAACACACACTTTTTCTTTGATTTAGGTTTTACACATGGCAATTTATGGAGCTTTCACATACTGGTAATATTCATATTCTGTATGGTTACAGACTAGTACCATCACTTCCATCTTACCACTGAAAGTGATATAGACCTAAAATTTAATCCAGTGTATTTTCTTAACTGTAATTAGGACTGACAATATTTCTCCCTTAAAGCATCAAAACTATAATACCCATTTATGTTCACAGAATGTTGCTGAAAAGTGTCTAAAGCTTAGTGCCTCAGAGCTATTTTTTTTCTTTTATTTACCTAGAATTACGTTGATTGGTCAAAGGCATGAAAATGTTATTTTCATGTTACTGCAAATGACTGACTGTGTCCAAGTAACATATTCCACAACTTGGGTGGAAAAAAGTAGTGGGAATGTATACAATCTTCAGAGAGCAGATAGATAGAAGACAGATTATCTAGAAAAGAAACTATAATTACTCTGCTGAATACAGTAAAATCCGTTTACATCCCTTCTAATTTCCCTGGGTATATCTATCTAGTTATCACCTGATTATCAAGCTACCTAGCCTACATCAGAGCAGGGGAAATTAAATTAAATAGCATTTCAGTACTATCAAATGCAGAAACATTCCCTTCAGTATCATATGTAGAACATACATCTTCTAGCTATTACAAAAGAATTTTGCTAATCAGAGAAATAATGGCAGTTCTGTGATGGTGCAGGTAAGTCCCATATTCAAGGAAGGATTACAGATATTCAGCAGTAATGCAGTTGACACCTGTTTATGTTTTATTGTTCCTAGGTAAGTGGGGACTATATGTTTGCTTTCAAATTCCTGTTAGCCTCAATGTTGCTAATTCTGAAATAATTTCTCTTCCTGCTAATTTCTCTTCCTCTCTTCACACTGGAGGTCATTCCATGTTCATTTCCTTGAAAAGGTTTCCTCTGAATCTCCATCAGGACACTTTTCTAGCTGCCAGGTCAATTTTGCTATGGGCTTCAAATAGCAAAATCTTGTAGATTTCAATTAGTGATGTCTGATATTGAAACGCAGCATATGCTACTGCCATTTGTCCAAGGCGGCTGCAATTACATGTTTCTAGGTGGAAATTGTGCACCCTCTCCAGGCTTGAGAGAGTTCTTCTTTCTCATTGGGAAAGCAGCCTGCAGGAAAGTGCAACATCTGCCACCCAGTTCTTGCTCAGACTGCCCAGTTCCTCAAAATCCCTCTTCTGCCCTATAAGAAGAAAATTGCACCTTCCACCCCACAGACTCAGAAGTCTATTTGCTCCAGCTTGGTGTGTTTTGATGCCTATGCGTAAAGCTGAAATGTACCTAAAATAATTCATATTGTATGCAAAAGAGTTTGAGAAAGCGCAGCTGAAAGGCTTGTGTAGAAGGAAAATACAATTTGTATCTTTCCACATGTGCAGAAGGGCATGTGCAGAAAGTGAAATACAATGTGACATTAACCCTTCAACAGGTAGTTAATGTCTTGTCTTTAAAGTAAAGACTTCCAGAGTTTGTTATCTAAATCTCCCACTTTATTATTATGTTAATGTATAAATTACTCCTATATTTTGAAGCCAAAGGAATCACGCTCAAAGCCACATACATTTTAGATAAATCAACTTTATATAATTGAACATATCATTAATGTGATTATTCTCCCATATTTTACACTCAATACTCCTAGTTATTGTAGCTAATTATTCTCCATAAGCTTTCTTGAAAACATTTTTCCTTTAAATTCAAGACACTTTCATAAAACAGGATGCAGAAGAATAGGGTTTAATTCCTAATACACAAAGGGTTAACCACAGCCTTTGAGCACAGGAAAGGATTTTAAGATGAATTATTAAGGAAAACATGTGTGGGAATACTGTCTCTTTTCTAAAGAGTGAAAAGCGTTTGTATGTAGAGCTTTTGACTCAACATTACCTTGTTTGGTTTGGTGCTGATAAGAATTTTCATGAAAAGCCCTTTCAGTTTGTGGCTGTGATCTATTCTGGACTAGGCAGCCCACCAGTTTTCTGGGTCCTGACAGAGGAGGAAAGAAATCATTTCTTCAAAGAGATGAACATGGATACTCCTCAGCTCCACTCTGAACTTTTCTACTGCTTGGCTTTCATATAGTGTCTTACAAACTTTAATTGAAACATGCCTCTGAACATGATTTAGAACTGCAGAAACTCACACTAAGATTAAAATCTCATTCATGTGACTGTGGGGACTATTTCTAAGCCATTCATATGTCTAAGCCACTGTTTCCTGGAAGCTCAACCAGTGACATAGATTATTTATGGTCTTGTGGAGAGATCCAAAATATCCCAGCACTTCTTCTCTCCCCCCCTCCCTTCCCCAGTGTTTTCAGGAGATCTAAATTTGCCCCAAATTTCAGAAAATCAGTAACAAGATGTATTAAGTAAATATAGTGGGCAGATAAGTGAAAAGGCTCTCTAGTTATCTCACACACGTCTGTGTGGATGAGGTTCACTGCTCTAAAATGGGGATCATAATATTTGCTTAATTTTCTCTGGATACATGGGATAGGATTTTTATTTACAACAGGAAAGAATTTATTTTTTTAGGATCTACAGCCTGATGCTATCTAAAAATCTCCTCTAATGTTCCTGTCATTCTGGAAGTATCATAAGAAGTGCAGGCAGACAGACCTTGCCCTGCAGACTTGTCCCAGAATGAAGGAAGAGTGGTTTGGCCACAGCTAGATTTTGAAGCTGTGGAGGAAGGTTGGCTGTTGGAAAAAGGTGAAAAACTCTTGTGGCCAGAGTTATGATCTCCTCACTAGTATCTTGAGTAGATCTGGGAATGGCAGGTTTTCAGCCTTCTTTGCCAGAAAAGGGTTTAAATAATCCAGAAATGAGGCAAAGTCCAAAATAAGAGATTTCATAGGAGGGGGGCATGGGTGTTTACAAAATAAACAAACAAACAAAAAACACAAACAAACAACAACCACAACAAAAAGCCAGCTTTTACACAAAAAGAATTATGATACTCAGAACAACGTGTAAGAATCTGAGCTCACAGGGCAAGCTAAGTGGCAAGGATCAAGCTGTCTGAGGCCATGACTGTAATGCTCATGCAAGTCTTGTCCACAGTGGCTGAGAAAGAAAGGAGAGGAAAAGGAGGAAGGTAATTTCTGATTCTGTTAGTCTTGTGGATCTCTCATCACCAGCTAAAAGAAATGATAAATGCAGACTATGCTGCTCCATTGCATCTCTTGGGTTTGGAACAAAACCAACTCCTTGTACGCAACTGTAAAAATATGTGATCTTTGGGAACTGTTCTCTCACAAGTATACACAACTGGTAAATGAAGTAGTGACAGAGGTCACAGGCACAGCTATATTTTAGCTTCTGAGTTACAAATTTCTGAGCCATTTTCCTATCCTTTTAGTTTAGAGGAGTCTGAACTACTGTGCTTAGTAAACTTGGCAGGTCCTTTGAAGAAATTGCAGAACAGTATTTAAAAATTTAACCTTTGCTTGCATCCCAAAAGGAAAGTTGTTTCCCTAGAACATGTCCATAAGTGATAAAATTTCCCAAAGGCTACTTTTTTTTTTTTTTTTTTTTTTAATTTTGGAAGGTTACAACCGTATTAATATTAATAAGTAATTAATTAAAACCTCCATATCCTAAAGTATCAGAAGTGAAACATATTTCTAGGATTTCTCTTGGTTTGGCATCTATAGATACATGAAAATATTCTTTAGGTCTATAAGGATATTATAGTTATTTTATATGCATATTTTAATATGACATGCATACATGTTCCAACTGGAGTTTAATGGACAATTTTGCATGAGAAGCTGAGCACATATGAAGAATTTTTAGCTCAGAGCCTTTGTCCTCTCCTACTGTATTTTCTCCCATCTTAAATACTGCAAGTTACTTTCAATGCCAGTCATTTGGGATTTTAAAATAAATAAATGTTTCATTGATTTTCTGGGTGGCCTGTCTTACTTGTCCTCATCATCTGACTCTACAGGTCATTGTGCATTATCTAATCACAGCTCAGTCAATACACTCATGTCCTTAATAGATGGAAAATGTTTTCCTGTGTGAAAAACCTGGCTCTTCAAACACCTAGTCTCCTCACCTTAACTTTTCAGTTTTAGAGCATGCTGATATTGCAGACTGTACTGTAACAGAGGGAAACGTGTTGATTGTCAGTAAGTTAGCTTGGGTGCTGGAAAATATCAAGCAGCATTGGAAAACTGAGAGAAAAAAACTTATTCCATCAAGGAACATGACACTGAAACTCATGGTGCCACAGCTAAATGGCTAAATTTACACCTATGGAAGTGCTACCCTTAATGTAGCACTAAGAAATGTTCTTCTTTATACAGAAAAACAATTTAAAATAGCAGATTCTCTGTATGTGTATTTATTAGAACATTTTCCTCCCCTTGTTTAAGTCATCTGCAGCTTCTGTTAACTTATGGAAAATTACATTGCCGAGAGATTTAGTTTGTTAATTGTTTATCTGGAAGAATAGAGGAAGAACAATTGCAGACTAGAGTAAGAAAGTTCTTCTAGATAAAATAGAGATATGTTAAAGAAAAATACCACTGTATTTGCAGACAGCTCTGCTATGTCCTTGAAAAAAGGTTTCCTGAAAGCTCAAAGAATACTTTTCCCCTTATGTCTTTATCTTATTCCCTTATCTAATACCTGAAATATTTTTTAGTAGAACCTCTGTAGTGCAGAGTCCAATACAAAACTCAGTTGTTATTTCACTTTGGTGTGAAATTATGTTCTTTTTTTCTACTGGACTTCTAGATGAATAACTGATGGTCTCTTTTGGGGATCTCTGGGGAAAGGTCTTATTATTATGAGTTCTAAAGATTTTTTAGAGGTTTTCCATTTTCACTAATATTCTCGCCTCTCAGCAGACACATGGCATTCCTCCACCTCCAAATTCTATTTTGCTTAAAAATACTAAGAGACAGAAAATACCATCAGAAGCATATGAAAGGCAGGGATTTTCTATTTTCTCTGTGAAGACAAGAAAGCTTGAAACGAACACCAGTTCAGACAAGTATACTCATTGACATTTGGGAAAAAAAAAATCGTTTCACTCCATAAATATCTTTTTTTTTTTTTTCTCTAGAAAAAAGAACACTTCATACAGCAGATTGTAACTTGTTTCCTGAATATATGAACATGTCTAAGCATTTTAAAGAGACCAGCTGAATTCTGTATCCTCTCTCATGTATGTTTATTAAAATTTACATTTATATTTTAGTATAATTAATAGTGTGGCATGGGGACTTTCATCACTTTGCACAGCCCCAGAGCATCCTGGGCTGGGGGCAGCAGGAAGGGCTGGAAGGACACAGCACCACTGTCCCACCAGTGCCAGTTGTGGCAACAAGAAGGGATCCTGCCCACTCCAGGGTTTCACATCTCCCCTTAGCCACTTCATCTCTTTGGGACCCAGCAGGTCAGCACCCCATGCTGCCCACTACCCACTGTAATTGGCACCAGTAGCAATAATGGAGAGTATTAGCAGTGATGCATCTCAGCCCTCACCTGCATCTGTACTATCCACAGCTAGGGCAAAATTACTCTCCCCTGCGTATCCTGAGCTGAACACTAAACAAAATGCAAGATAAAGTTAGAAGTCAGGCCCAGGAGGTTCATTTTAATTTTTTTCTTAATATAACTTCCATTTCAACAAGCTGTATTTTTTGTTTTTGTCCATTCCTCTGCTATGACTGGAAAAAAACAAAACAAACAAAAAAAGAAAACAGTAATTGATATCATCCATTGATTGTAAGAGTGCAAATAAAATGATAAAATGTGGATTGCTTTCTTTCTGGATCAGGAGATCAGCCTGAAGCAGTCTGTGGATGACATCATCAGCACAAGATCCATTTGTTGATTCCTGTGAGGGCCTTTTTTGTTTTGGTTTGGCTTGTTCGTTTAGTTTGGTTTATTTGTTTTTGTTCTGTTTTCTAAAGCATAGATGCTGGAAATGAACCAAGGGGGCATTTCTGTATTAATAACACTTAGTTATGTCAATGGCAAGTAAATCTGACTGAAGTTTATTTTAAAATGAGAAAGATAGGAAAAAAAGAATGTAAAGTACAGACATTGGATGTTTGTTTTGCTGGAGGAAGGGAAAGTATCTCATGCAACTCGAGACCTGTTTACAAACATAGTTGAGATATTTGGTGTTGGAACGTAACTCTTTAATGATGACATATTTTCAGCATCATCCCAAGAAATCAACCTTGAAGGGACTGGTAACTTACAATACATAGCTTTCCAGGCAATAAAATAAGTCAGAAGTTCAGAAAGGAAGACAAGCATTGCTAGCATGTTGGGTAAGAAACAGGGAAGGAAAGAGAGACAGAGAACATGCAAAGTGTGCTCCTGCACTCCCTTAGAACAAGCTCTTTTGGTTGGCTCTGAGCTTTGCCAGGGAATAAAGGAGGAAGTAGGAGGGTTCATCATCAATTTCCCTGGGAGGCATAATCTGTGCTAATTAAGTGCTAATAGTTCTAATTAAGTGCTAATATCTCTAATTATCAGGAAAGAGGTGGAGAAAGTGGGTTAATTTTACTTTATCTTGATTTTTCTAATTTATATTTTTTTAATACCTTGGTGTTAGTCCCTGTAATCTGTTATTCCTTGGCTGTGAGATATAGTATGCATTTCATAGACCATTCTTGCAGGCCAGACCCAGTCTCTGGGCAGGCAGGAAAGGGAGCTGATCCCACATTCAGATCTGGGTGGTAAAAGCTGTAAACCGATAAGCTGCTTACCCCCCCTCCCCCAACCCTTTTTTTTAGGAATCTTTTTTTTTTTTTTTTTTCCTCAGGTGTCTTTACAGGCAGCAAACAGCTGGGCAAACAGCACTTCTGTGTTTAGATGTATCTGCCTGTCTACCTTAAAATGAAGGTAAAATGTACGTTAATCGTTATTGACCTTTATCGTTTCTTTTTTTTTTCTTTTTTTTTTTTTCCTGATTCCTTGGTTTTGCTTCTTGTAAGATTGCCAGAATTATCCAGTATCCTGTTGACCTCAATGTATCATGCAATTTTAAATATTGCTTTACATTGTTCTCTACAGATTTTAATGAAAAAAGGGAGAAACTAATTTCTTTTTAACAAGAAGAGTTATTTTGTCATTACATGCATTCCTTTAAATTGACTCAACAGACATACACAGGTAGCACAAAATATGCTAAGAAATGATAGAGTAACATATTATTTTGGAAGAGAAGTAAGATTTTCCCACAGGAAGGTGTCTGACTAAGTACCTTGGTAGGGGCTCCATCCAGAGGGGTGCACTGACACACAGAGAATGAAATCGTGCTAAGTAATTTGGATTATTATGTAGTCTGACTCACCTGGTGGATGTGCTGGAAGCTTTGTCATATCCAGTTAAGCCAGGGGTGTAAAAATTGTAAAACATAGTTTTATATGTGTACATATATGTATATACATGGACAAATATAAGTATACAGATGTGTTTTCTAATATGTAACCTGCCTTTTTTTCACCTTCATATAATATTTTAAAACAATGTTGACTTCTTGTGCACTGAGAAGCTGTCATATTTTGAGTTGAGAGAGGATTCTCATGCTTCCCAGGCTGCCAGCAGACCTTCAAAAGCAAATGGAAAAGCCTGTGGGCAAACAAAATGCCTTTTCTTTGGGTTGCAGCAGATGGGTCCTGATGGTTTCAGCCAGATGCCTGGTGATGCCTGTCTGGGTGCCAGAGGGACAGGCGCAGAGGTGTGGGGAGGAGACGCTCTGTGTGCCCAGTCCTCAGCTGTCCTCGCTCTGAGCCCAGCCTCCTGTCTGTTGCTGACACTGAACTCTTGAGCCTTTCCCAGCTTCAGAGCTGTTGGGGATAGACTTCCTCTCTGCCCCATAGCTGGTTACTTCATTTTCAGAGCAGTTTTAAGGGTCATAGTAAAATACAGAGGTGCATATACATGTTCCAAATCCTCCACAACACATTCAGGGGTGCCTCTGCTCAGCTGCTACCAGATCACTTCTTTCACAACCCTCTCCAGAAGAGCAGCCACACATTTCTGCCTTGAGGCTTAACTATTCTTTCTGGAAAGCTTACTCATAATAATCTACATACATCAGGAAGAAAAGCCTTTGCCTTTCACTTGCAGCATGTTTGTGTAATGGAATCAATATCCATTTCCAAGACGCATTTGTCTCGTGTATTGATCCAGCTCCTCTTTTGTCTATGTGCTCCACAGTTGTTTAAGAGATTTTTAGATAAAAAATTCAGTATATCAAATTATCCTGATCAGGCTTTAAAGAGCTAAAAGATAAAATAGAAAAGCTTTATATATAAATGCATACACAAAAGACTATGGTAGTGTAAGTTGTGTAGACCACCCTGCACAGGAGCAATTCAGTTCAGTGCTGAAGTCAAAAAGTGAATGTACTTGAACTTAAACACAGGAAAGACAGATAAATATTTGCCAGGATATTTAGAGATATGAACTTCTATAGTTTTGCACATTCTCCTGCTAGAAAAAATATTTTACTAGCTATTCCCACTTCTTTGATGGTTTGGAATTATGTGTTTAATATGTTATCCTCATAACATAATCCTCATAATCCTCAGTTAAAAGCTACATTTTGCAGATGGAAAAAAGATAATTTCCATAATTATACTAAATTAAGCTTATATAATATTTTCACATGACTGTAACTTATCAGTATATACAACTTACATCATACATAATGGCATTTATGCTTAACTGAAATCCATGTTTTCTTTAAAAAAGACTCAGCATAAAAATCTACTGGAAAGAATAGAGAGAGCCAGACAATGCTAAAAACTACTGCACAAAATTGGAAGACATCCAGACATCCATTAAATATCTGAGCTCTAATGCTTGTTATACACAGCTTTTCAGATTTTAAACACACATCATTCTTCCTACGCTTTTATGTAGATACTGAAATATATATATATATATGTTCCAGGCTCACTACCTGACAAATGGAATCAGAAGCTTAAGAAATAACAAACAAATTCTCTGCTGGTGGAGGGAAGAAGAAGAGAGATGATCCTAAGATGTAAGAATTGTCTTAAGTCTGCTTTGTTTTTACCTAGAGAAAATGAGAAGTGAGCATTTGTGAGCAAAATTTCTTGGAGAAATACGGTCTGTCACACTCTTCCTCTTTAATTACAAAATTTTCTGTTGTAAGTTTCCAGAACGTGTATTCTTGCCTTCTCAAATGGCTATCAAACCACTCAGCTTTTATAGGGTCTTCTGCACAGATTATTTGGTGTTCAGCAGTGAAAGGTTTTGTATCTAAATCGTATAATCTAAATGTATGTGGCATACTGGTTACAGAGCACACCACCAGAACCACAATCAGGGCCAGAGTCTTTAGGACTCCGTGTTTCTTTCATTTGTTTTGTCAACTGTTACCCTTCCCATTTTGAACTTTGACAGAGAGGGTGAGCTTCATGTCCTATGTTCCACATCTTCCTCTGCAAATTTGGTGTGGGACCACCACTTTCCACATGCTCTTTGTGACAAAAAAAAAAAAAAAAATCACAAAAACCTATATTATAGCCTCAGATCTTAAATCCCTTCAAGTTGCTGATGTTTTAACATTTTTAATAAGCTTTTGATTTTATTTGGTAGAGAGTGGGAAGAAATTACTTTAGCTCAGAAATGTTCCTCTACTCAGTTCATATATTTTCCTACTCAACGTTCAGTCAGAATTTCTGCTTTGAAGCAAGTCTACCTTCTAAAACAGTATACCCGCTAAGTTATTAGCAATTCAGTGAGTATGTCTGAGACATACGTTTTAAATGCCTCAGGGGTATTTCAATATTATTCTCAGGAAAAAAATCTGATAAACTCCTTTCTTTCCAAATTTCTTGTATTCCAAGCTAACAATACCAGAACATCTGTGAAAAGGCAGGTTCACCTTTCCACAACAACAACAACTAAAGAGCAGAGTGATTTGCCCTGTGTCCAGCATGGATTCATTGTGTACCTATTCTAAATTGTATGTATGATACTTTTATTTTTTAAATATTTTGAAGTCTTAGCTAAAGTTCAATGTTGTAGTAAAACTAAATATATATTAAGATTTTAATATAACTTTAGGAAAGATAAAATTCTTTATGTTACAGTATAACAGCTCCTAATGCTAACACCTTAATTATAATTTGTACTTTCCTAGAGGTTAGTCCTCTTGCTAAGAGGCTTACAAGTTTCCTATTAAAATAGTTTTTAAATGCATTAACCGTGGACTGAGGAAAGCTTTTCCTTGAGGTTAATATGTGGTGAGTGATAACTCCAGATATGAGGAATTTAAGTTATGAAATTATGACAGTTCTACTTTTCATATTTTAAGTTGAATTCTGAGAGTTTTGTGTAAGAAAACAAAACTGGAGATAATATTCCAGCCGTTGATACTAGACAGGGAGTCCAGATAGCATCCTGAGGAAAAAAGTAAACCTGTTTCACTGAAATGCATTGGTCTTGTAAAAATGTGTAGGCAAAGATGAGATATCAGGAATATTTGTAAATTATAACATAGCGTATGATTCATAAAGAAACCTGAAAACTCGTTTAGTCTTCTCCCCCCGTCTTCTGCTGTTCTTGAGCTGGTTTATGAGAACATACCTCTCTAAGCAGGTCTTTTTTCCCCAACAAAGCAACTGTTGTTCCTTTATAGAAAGTCCTCAGCAGGAAGCTGTTGGAATTTCTCTGTCAGCAGACCAAATGAAAGGGCATGACATAAAAAGGTTATCGTACCAAGCATGGGGCATGGAGAGACATTGAGAAAAGCCACTGGTATAGTAATCACGATAAGAGTTGCTACAATTTTGTAATGGAAAGAAAGGACCTATAAATGTCATGGGTTAGATGTGAATTAAAACACAATCTGTTTGCCTATTCTGTGTTTAAGATCCAATTACGTTTGCTTCTGGTATATGATTATTCTCCCTTTTCTGCTTTTAGATAAAAGATGTGGTATTTTTTTCTGAACTAATTAAGACTAGTCACCAGCACAGCACCAAGGGCGATCAGTGCCCCATGCTGCCCTCATTCTACATGGGGAACATATCTACTTCCCAAGGAAACAGCAAGTATTTTTTTCATCCTTCATACCTATTGTTGTTATATTATGGTGTTTAGGCAGCACATAGCTTCTGTAAGTCTTCCAAATATTGCAAGTATCAGGAGAAAATTAGGTTTTAAGAGAGTCTATCTTCTATGGATTTGTGCAAAAGCATTAAAAATGAATCTTCTTACAGTTCTCATCTATAAAGAAAGCTGTGCTATCAATAGATTTACACCTAGCTAATCGGATGCTCCATAAAATATTGGCAGCAAAGTCTAAATATCCTCTCTTTCCATGGCATCACTGACATACTGGATTTATATTTTTATTTGTTTGCTTGTTTGTTTGTTTATATGTGGTAGGGTGTGCTGTGATATTGAACAGGTTTCTCTTTCTATTAAATTTCTGATGATTTCAGCTGACCTCTAGCATCAAACTTCTTGTGACATTTTGTGGGTTACCTAGGGTAGTTTGATCAGCTGTGCGCCATCTCTCAACTCAAATTTAGACTGCCCTTCTCTCTGATAAACTAGCTCTTCATGATCTTGCTTTTTCTTTCTCAGGATATAATCAATGTTTTTATTCATTTATTTTTTATTTATTTATTTTTCTCTTGTAAAGCACTGATTCCTACAGGTTCCTAAAATCACTTTGATCATCTCACTAACAGGGTGAGAGTGAAAGAGGGGAGTCACCTGTTACTTTGTGTGTGCTTTGTTGTTCTCTCTCTCTTTTTATTTTACTTTTTTTTTTTTTTTTTTTTTCAGGAGCAAGAAAGGGTTATTCATTGAGTTTTCCTTAAGCAAAATACTATTTTTTTAATACATGTAAAAAACCAAAACCTATCTTGAAATGACAGCTGCTTTTTATATTTGTCTCCATTATTTAGTAGTCACTCATCCTTTGCAAGGATGCCCCAGAAAGTGCCAAGTCCCAGGGGATAGATTTCTTCTCATTACTGTTTCATATCTATGAATTCTCCAATGGTGTCTCCCTCCAAGGTCAGGGCAATAGTCAGACAATCTACATGGCTATTCCTAAATAGTTTGTATGTGATATTTCAGTATAGTTTTTTTACTAGTTTTTCAGTACTTTGTTTTCTTTACTTCTTAACAGCTCCCATGCAGACTTTGATTCATGCAAGTGAAGAGAAGTTCACATTTAACATTTATAAAATTAGCTCAATACTCTTAGAACATCCTTGACAATATGTGACACCAGCTGTTTTAAATTTTACGTGTTTTGATTCACCAAAATACAGAATTCCTGTGTCTCTCTATATAGTATTTTATTTATTCCTGGAGTAAGATTCTTAAATAGTTGTCACTGTTCATATCATTGAAGCAGATAAAATTATACTAAAATGCAAATACTTTTAAAACTATGTTCTCCGCATTTATTTATTTATTTATTTAGATCCTCCTAGGTGAAAGGCTGAACATGACTGTAAGACTGTCATCATTACCTCTCTCCAAAGTAGGGCTGAAGAGGATGTTCTTAGCCAGCAGTCTGATTATGCAAAATACTTAAATAGTTGAGAAATTAAAACGATATTTTCTACTGACTTTCTATCAATCTGGGGATGAGAATTGCATCCTGCAAGCAAACCATATTGTAGAAAATCTCTATGGAAATTAGATATTTTTAAAGCAATTTAAGATGTTGTTTCTTTCTTGTTTCATAAGAAAGTACAGCATAAAAGCATAGCATAGGAATAATAATGTCCTTATATACAAGTTTTATCAATGTAAATGTGGTGTTTTAGAGAGCTATCATGCAGTGGCCTCCTGATGAAGAGAGAGATCACAGAACTATATTGGAAAGCATTGAATACACCATGAGAAGGATATGCCCTGACAATAAAAACAAACCCTTGATGGTCAGTAAAGACCAACTGATTAAATCACTCTGGTCATTCATGTAAATAGTAATGATACTGCTGACAATGAATCTATGCAGATAGATGAGATACAAGAGGGTCTGACATGGAAGCAAAAGACTAAGGATAAATAAGGGCTCTTGCTGGGATGGGTATCTCTAGATAAAGGATGAATGGCTGTCTATGCAGTTGAGATTGTGAATGAGCATAAGTGCTATAACTGCAGAAACATGTTCACTGAGGGGCTGAGAAGAAGACAACACATTAATCTCAATGTGGCAAGAAGACAACTGCACATGTCCATGTGCATGTCCTTGGCTTTTTAATTTCCAAATTTAAAAGGGAAAAAAACGGAAAGAAAAGATATTAATAATAGCCTAACAGTAAGTACCAACAGAGGTAATATGGACACAAGAGATATTAAAAACAATAACAACAACAAAAAACACAGCATCAAAGTAAGAGAAGAATGATTATTAGTCTACTAAACACCTTAAATATTTAGAAAAATATCATAGGAACTATGAGGAAAATGTAGGAGTGTGCAGTCATAATTTGAACAGTTAGTGTTGTTTTTCAAATAATGAAATAAAGAGAGTAAGGTATTCTGATTCATGATGGGTGTGCACATTACAGGTTACTAAAAGAAATGTCTAATGAAATCTCAGTAATCATAGCATTGTCTGTAAACATTCAGGAACATATTGAAAAAAATAAAATAAAAATAAAATAAAATTGAGTGGAATGTCTTCAGGATGGAAAAAAAAAGTGGGAGTTCAGGGCATTATAGGTTTAATCAGATTAATTTTGACCTCTAGAAAAATACTGGAACAAGTGAAGTCTGAACATCTAGAAGAATAACAGTTAAATGAGTAATGTTCAATCTAGACCACTAAAATCAAATAACAGCTGGTAAGTCTCATAAGTATTCTGTGGAAATATTTAGATGAAAACACTGCAGCATGTACCCAGTGACTGGAAAACCCTTTATAAGAGTGTACGTATCAAAGTCTCAGCATCAGAAGGGAAGAATGTGTAATTGAGATTCTGCAGAGGTTAGTGTTTCATTAATAAGCACGATGAAAGAACAGATTGTGATAATTACATTTGTAGATGCTTCCAATTGATGAGGGGCTACTTAAAGATATGACTTAAAATGACCTTGGTAAATTAAAGAATATTTAAAAGAAAATACAATACAATACAACAAGTACAATACACTATACTTCAGCAGAAATGGTTGGCCATTCAGTATAAGGAACAATAGACTAAACAGCAGAAAACACCCTGGCTTTAAAATGAGTCATGTTTAGACATGAATCAGCAATATTTTGCTGTAGTAAAAAGCAAATCCCATAGATGGGTTGTTGCGTTAAAGGGTAAGGAAGTTTAGCAAGACCTAAACTCTCTTGTGTTCCAGCTTGTCCTCAGATATCAGAGGGGCTGGGGGTGGCTGGGTTTATATTCTGAGTGATGCCCAATTTAGCACTATAAGTCCAGTCACATTCAATATATTAAATTATAGTGATCATGGATACACAAATAGTGCAATCGGCACTATAAGTTTGGTCGCATTAATCATGATCACAGAGTCACAAATAGCACAATACACTTTCAGTCTAGTAAATAACTGGTGTAGTTTATTGAAGCAACAGGAGTACAAGTACTTTTGGATTGCTGGTGATAAATATGCTGTCTGCAAAACACGTGCAAATACCAAGAATATGACAAACATAACCAAGTACACATGTGGTAACTTATGAAACAGCTCTATAGAGAATGTTAGGTTTCCCAGGGAAGCACTTGGTATAAGTGAGGGTCCGAATCTCACCCAATAGGCATCTCTGTTGGGGTAGAAGAGAGGTTCAGCCTGTTGACTACTCCATAAGTCACTGATGTCCTTCCAACTTGGCTGCAATGGTATCTTCCTCCACCTTTTCCTTCTCTTGTGCCACTTTTGTACTATTTTCTTACTTCTAGGTGGAGCTTGCATGACTCTAGTCATACGTGTCTTTGTTGTGATTGGTATAATTTTTTCTCGCCTTTTTTAAAGGTATAGGCTCAGAGAAATTCAGATTGCATGCTCAGTGAAGGGTGGTCGCACTTTGGAAGTAGGTAGCCTTTGGGATGGAGGTGTGTTTTGGCACTGTAATGAGATTATAATGACCAAAGTTGACCCAGAGGACATGATTTGGCTGTCAGTTAGAGTCAGGGCTGGCCTATGTAGTCTAAGTCTATCAGTTCCACAGTACCATTCAGTTCCCCATCCCTGAAGTGATAGCACAGAGCCTGGCTGTGGTGTCTTCATTCTGCTCCACCCTCCATGCTATATCTCTTAGAGTCAGCACACCAAGCTCCCCTGGTGTTATCAATACCTAAGGTTGCAGACTATGTTGCCAAGGGGACCATCATGGAACAGATTCCTTACATATCTGCTACATCTCACCCTGGAAGTTTCCTCATCACTACACTTTCTCTTAAGATGTGGGCAAATGTTTAGCCTCAATAAGTCACCTCCAGCAATTATTCCACATGGGTTTATGTAGGAATACACCTATCTGACAGTAATCAACCTTTTAATTATTCAGCTTTAGGAAGGTCTTAGTTGGAGTACCTCATCCCTCTTCTACATCCATCAAGAAAGACAGATGCAGAGCAATTGGAAAATCAAGAGGAAAGTGATCATCACAAGTCTAGAAAGCCTGACAACATGAGGAAAGGATAAAGGAACTGGGGATATAAAGAAGAAAGCGAGAATAAATCTTTAAATATCTATAATCTTTAAATATGTGCCAGCAGAGGCAAAGCGTAGGTAACTACTGGAGCAGGTTTCCTGAGGAAGGTGTAGTATCTTTACCAAGGGGTTTTGAGCACCAGCAGGCAGCCTTTCCCAGGCCTGCAACTCCAGTCCAAGTTTTCAGACTGGCTTGAAAATTTCTGCTGCCTTCCATGTGTTAACTCTTATACATAGGGTACAGACAGCTATCTGAGACTGAATAACTCATGTACAGAAGAGGAGCAGTTCTCAGAGCTTAGTACTCGGCTTGACAATTGTAGGAAACTGACTCTGTTACCCTGCACTTCTGTTGTGTTTGTAGTTAGGAATTCACCTATAGCTTGGACACCAAGCAGTAAAGCTTGGCTGTGGTGGAAATATAAGAGAAGGAATTTCATTGAATGAATTACTTTTGTTTTCTCATGGATTTAATTTATTAATTCTTTAGCCATACATCTACATATTTCTATACAAGCAGACAGAAAGAAAATATGGAAAACATTTTGCCAGTTTTGATTGTCTGCCCTCTTGCAAAGCTCTCAGCTTACTAGAAGCTGAGAAAGGCAAACTGATATAGGACAGCTAATCCTTTGATATATATATATATATATATTCATAATGCATAAGGTATTTTGGTAACAGGAGTATGACTGATAGTTTCTGTAGTCTGGAATCATACTGTTATGTACCTTGGTTATGTATGATACTGCAATGAAATGTCATATGTTGTCCAGTTCTGAAATCTACTGGCAATAAAACTCACAATCTGTGATACTGGTAAGAACCTTCTGTCAATTGATTAACAAGAAATCTGATGAATCTCACAGCAGTTAGGTAGCATTAAGAGAATGTCAGCTTTACATAATATTCTCTTTGATTAAAACAGTTTGATACAGCCCTTTAACAAAAAATGCATAGGCTTAAAAGTCATGGGCGACTGGCACTGTGAGAATCTGCTGCAAAGCCAAATAGCACAAAGGTGGCTAGCAGAAAATGAAACGTTAAGAGACAACTCTCATTCTTACTTATGCATAAGAGATGAGGAGAGAGGAAAACTAACACTGTGAAGAAAATAACAGGAATAATGAATCAAAATGGGGAAAAGTAGGAAATTACTAAAAGCATCAAGCTAGTGAAATACCTTCAGGATGAATTTTCACTAAGTGTAAAATGGGAAATACTAATAAATGTAACTAGATGACAAGGAAGTTTTAGCCTGAAAGCCATCCTACATCAAAAAAAAAAGGGGGGTCTGGAGAACAAGTCTTACGAGGAGCGGCTGAGGGAACTGGGGTTGTTTAGCCTGGAGAAGAGGAGGCTCAGGGGAGACCTCATTGCTCTCTATAGGTACCTTAAAGGAGGCTGTAGAGAGGTGGGGGTTGGTCTATTCTCCCACGTGCCTGGTGGCAGGACGAGGGGGAATGGGCTAAAGTTGCGCCAGGGGAGGTTTAGGTTGGATATTACGAAGAACTTCTTTACTGAAAGGGTTGTTAGGCATTGGAATGGACTGCCCAGGGAAGTGGTTGAGTCGCCATCCCTGGAGGTCTTTAAAAGACGTTTAGATGTAGTCCTTAGCGATATGGTTTAGTGGAGGTCTTGTTAGTGTTAGGACAGAGGTTGGACTAGGTGATCTTGGAGGTCTCTTCCAACCTAGACGATTCTGTGATTCTGTGAAAAAATATATATATATATAAAGCCGTATGTCTTCCTATGGCAATAAGCTGTGGCTATTTATGCTTTCTTTCAATATTATGCTGAGATTTTTCTGAAGACCCCTTAACTCTTACTTGATTTAGCAAAATCTTTACTTTTAAATATAGACCAGCAGGACCTACTTATCACTCAGCTGTACTTAAACTGTACACAACTTTGGAAAAGCGAGAAAAGAACATTAAACACTAGTTATTTATGGAAAATTTTCCTGTTATTTCAGGAACATTTTTCATTTATATTTTCTGTTGATCATTGAAAGATTTTGTACCCTTCATTTTTTCAGAGGTTGAAGGTGATGACAGCATAATGTCTCTGAACTCTCCATGGCATTAGATGGCACTATATCCATGTGGTTTATGTCCTGTCCATCTGACAAATAATTGGAGCTCTCTATCATGCTTCACAGTCATATAACAGAGGTGGAGATAATTGACAGACAATTCTCTAATGTGGGTGCATTTTATAAGCCCTTATGGACCACAAAGAAATATATACTTGCTGATGGATCTGTTGAATGGCTTAAAATAGCATGAAGGGGAAAAGACCAAATTTGGATTCTGCCACATGGTGAACAGTAACTCATGTTGACACTGGTTTCTCAAGAAATGTCAGGATATTTCCATTTTGTTTGAACTATTTTCAAAGGTTTTTGGAAGATGATCTGGGATAATTTGAAATTACACCAAGTAAATCAAATTGGTATATAAAACTTATCTGAGGGTCTAACAGCTGCAATGCATTACAAAAACAATTTATGTTGAGGATGCAAAATCTTTACAATTATGTTGGCAGGGATAGAAAGACTTGGAATGTATTACACTAATATAAACTAGTCCCTCTGGCATATATTTAGTTTCTTTTCCTTAAGATACATCCTAATTAGCACAATTATTGGGATTGAAGCAAAGCTTGCTTTTATCAACTACGAACTAATGTGTTATAAAGAACATTACTGACCAATACCATTTTCACATTAATATTCTTTCTTATTTTTCAGGTAGTATTTTTATTGTTAAAATATTTTTTTCACACACAAAAAAAATAATTTAAATTTGTATGTGTGAGAATAAAAATTTGGGGGTTTCATTTTAACCAACTTAGGTCACGGATAAACCTGTTTTGTTTGCAGTTCTCCAGAAATACAGTAAAGGGTTTAATACTATGGTCTTAAACCATAATATTATTAAAGGGTTTAACATTAAAATGATGAAAAGTAGCCAGTATACAAGATGCTTGCTTTAAGAATATGTTTCATCAGCACTTAGTTATTCACAACATAAAGACCTACCAATGTTTGTTTATTTCTTCACTTGTAATCTGAGATATTCATTAAATCATCTGCAGGAATGAGATGAGGTATTCAAGTTAAATTCAAATATTGCTAGAAAGTTAATATTAGAAATACTGGCTAAGAATGTATTTTTTTTTTTTAATTTAGCTGCTTATATTTCAGAAAAAAAAATATTGAAAATAAGAGGTAATTAACATCCTTATCTATTTAGAGAGGCATTTTTGTCAGGTATTTCTGTTAGTTATCACACCTGTTACTGCTGGTATATGATAACAAGACCTGTTTGTGCAAACTGACACAAACACAGGATTTACTGAATACAACGAAAAAGCAACATTAAATGGCTTTATGAATTAATTCTTTACATCTAGAGGAATCGTTCACCACAGAATTCAATTAGTATAATGATTTATATTTAATAGATTTGAAGACCCTTATATTAGTATTAATGATTAAACACATTTTTTTTTAAGTGTTAAGGAATTGCTGGAGAAAATTCTACTTTGTTTTTTAGACTTACTGAAATTTTGATAACCGTTCATTGGAATTCTTTACTCCTCTATTTACAATGGAAGTCTAAGCTTTACTATCACAATTCTGTGAAATAATAATTGGTCTAATCATTCCTCAGCTGTTCAGAAAGGAACATTTTGTGCACCTATAAACTCCTCAAATACAGATAATTTTAGACCACCTGGTGGTGAACCAAACAAACAAACAATACAAAAAGAGATTCCCCTCTTTCCTCCTGAAAGAAAACCCTCACAGGTTGTCTGAGAATGTGAGAACAAGAATGAAAGACAGATTTTAGTTTTTTTTTTTTTTTTTTTTTTTTTTTTTTTTGTAATCAGAAAAGTAATTATTTCTTTAATGGAAAAAGAAAGGGGGAAAATATCACACTGCCTTCACAGAGGTTCCTACACCCTCAAGCTGGGTGTTAATTCGATAGTGGACATAACTGAAGGATAGAGCTAAAAGCTACTGAAAATGGAGCTGTTGTTGATAGAAGCAGTTTTTGCTCCCAATGGCTAATCCATTTTAGAAATCTTCTGCCCTCTTCTGTTCATTTGGCCAATTTCCTATTTCATAGGTCTCTATAACTCAGTTGTTCCACGTGAGAAGCTACAAAGCATATCAAATTTGTTTTTTAAGACCATTTTTTTCTTAATGTCTAAAAATTTCTATTTATTAAAAAAAAACAAACACATATGGTTTCATTTTATTTCATAGAAAACATGATTAATTGTTACTGTCAAAGTGAAGGCAGTTTTCAGTAGATGCATTCCGAGTCACTGGATTATTTTCATCAGTTTCACTTTGTATTAAGTGGATCAATTATGTCAAAAGGTTAAAATAATATTGTTTCATCATGTAAGTTTGGAGAAATGTTTCAATTAACAGTCTCTGAGACTCTCAGGAGAGGGTCAAAATAAAAAATACAGAGGAATAAAGTAGAGCTCTATAGAAATGTGTTCATATTCAAATGAAGAAATAGAAGAGCTAACATTCAAGATTAACTTAATCTTTTGTATCTCACTTTTTTTTTTTTCCCTGAATAGAAAAGAATTACAAGAAAATGGCTAGGTTTTCAGGAGTGGTGTGGAAAATAGTTGACAGGTCTCCTGGTATCATTACCTGTTTCTCAATAGCTGTTGTTGTTTTTCACACCTGGATTCTATTGATCTTGGAATCACTGCCTTCTTTGTTAAATGTGTTTTCAGCTTCAAGGTTGCAAAGAAAAAAAATCTAAATACATGAATAGGTTCAGAAAGGCTTGGGATGAGTTTCTGCATCTGTCTACAATACATATACATACTCACTTTTTTTTTTTTTTTCTGGAAAAGTTCCCAAAATTCAAAAACCATAAAGCTCCATTATATTTGGAATTGCCAATTATTTAGAAAATTCTGTGATCTCGTTTCTACATTGCTAGTGATTTTTTTCATGTTTTTACATTTTAAATGCATGAAAAACTTATTTTGAAATATATAGTTTAGCTTCTTATCCATGACATTTTAGAGAAGCTGCTAGTCTCATAAATTCTTAAGTAATATTTGCTCTTCATTTTACTGTGAAAAGAAGGACTTTAGAAAGAATAGATAAATAGTAAGGATAGACGGTTTTATGAACATCTGCCAATAATCCAGTTTCTAACAAGTAAAGTAACACTCAAGGAAAAATCAGAATGTTCTTCTAAAGACATGTATTTAAAATAAATTCATGTATGCCAGAGGATTTCTGGAGAAGATAAAAATTGTCTGGTCCTCAAAAGTTTTGAATTTTAAAATACTTTTTGTTGCACAAAGGAGAAAGATTTTTTAAATATGCAGTCTGTGATCCTACAGCTTCCTGAATGAGCTGTATTCTCCACAGAGACCTAACACATATGTTAGAAAAAGGGTAGCCAGACAACCTTCCCTCCTCTCATCCCCTCAGCTATTAGTCAGTGTGGAGACAGGTTCCTCCAGCACCTTATGCTTGACAGATCCTGCCAAGGTGTTCCTCTACCTATTGCAGCTGAGGACCACCAAACACATGCAACCTCTGCATTCAAATAAAATGTCTGCTCCGTTGCAAAGAGGAAACTGGGTAGCTGGACTCATACCTCCCCTTTTCTAAAATAGCTGAGTATTAAAAACATAACTAGGAGTGAAAGATTGTGTCTGAATTCCTTCACCTATACATGAGAATTTTCTTACGCTCCTATAACTCTTATAACACTCCTTTCTCACCTTCTATCACGATGTCACCACCAGTAACACAACAGATACACCACAGTTCTAAACACTTCTGCAGTTACTAACTTCTTACAAACTTCTGAATACCCTTCTATAAGAAGTATATGGAGTTACCAGCACATACACCTGTCCTGTGTATGTGAGTCCCTTATTTGCACATACCTCCTTTCACACTTCCCTTCAAGCCAACCCATTTTTTGTTCAATAGACTTTGTTATTCCCTATTTCTCTTTAATTGAGCTGGTGGTCATCTTCCTCTTAAACATGATCAGCTGGGAGCACAGTACTCTGCAGTCAGTTGGTATATGCCATACACATCACATTCACACTCATGTTACCCCTGATCAGCAGTTGTCATCCAGACATCTCTGCCAAGGCTGGGCTGTGAGAGCACCCCCAAAATTGCCTCATCTTAAGAGAAAACATGAGCGCAGGTACAGTGATTTTTATTTTCCTCTTTGCTTGAATGGACTGCTCTTGCCACTTTGTTACTACTGCTTTATCAACATTGATGGTTTCAGAGCAAGTTTTGTGGTTCAGTGACTTATTTCAAATGGGATATTATAATTCTTCTGGTTTTCTTTTACAATGTAGCTGTTACTTAAATTTTGGTTGCCACCAAATCATTCCACAAACATTAAAAAAGGGACTTCTGTCCTTTCTCTGAGGTTATGTTTAATTGCTTTTAAATTTATTTTCCAAATGAAAGTTTCTTATTTTGATAATGGGAAGGGGAAAATGCAATTCTACAAAGGTATTAAAAAAAAAAAAAGTCTATTTGGAAATATTAGTGTTGAATTACTGAATGCTCTTCATTTTTTGTGTCTGTCCACTTTAACTACTAATCAAACTTCTTTTCACTTTTGATAGCTATCATAACAGTTACAAAATACTTTCCACCATCGCCACCGAAGGACGTTTTCTGACTTGTAATATTCCACCATTATTGTAGTGGTGAGGAAAGAAAGGGGAATTTTATCCCAAGGGATCCTATAACCCTAGCTTTTACATGCCTTGCTGCCCTTCCAGGGGCTGTTTTCACCACTGTTCTGTCAACAACATGATGAGCCTGGCAATGTTGGGCAGAGATTAGATGAACAGCTTTTCTTGTAAAGATCCCTGGCTCATGTCAGGGGAATGGCTGGAGATGATCAGAGCTAGCATATTTTTAAAGCCATTAACCTCTGTATACACTTGGGGACTGACTTCAAGCTAGCTAAACAAACATTTATTTCTTTAAATTTACTGTTTGGGGAATGACCTGTTTGAGTGTTTGATCAATGCTATTTCCTTTTTTTTTTTTTTTCCTAACCTTTAAAGTAAAAAATGGAGTGCAATGAACATTTTGAACTATGTATTAAAATAGCAAAGACTTTAAAGGCACCTAATGAGTCAGTGGGAACACCGATATTAAAAAGACCTAAAAGTCACTTCCTTAAAAAAGTGAATAAAAATCCAAAGTTAGAATGTTTATATAATCAATAACAATCTCCATATACCTTGGGCAGTGATGTGTAACTGGATGTAAAAGAGACTAGATGCAGAAATTTTCCCTTTCTTCCCACCTAAAATATTATCCTAGTGTAATCAACACCAAACTATTCTTGAAAATGTATTTTAGCTATGAATGGTCAGAGCACAGCAACAACAAAAATCAATAAGTAGAACAACCTATACAAAAAAATAAGGTATAATAAGTGTCTCAAAATATTAGAACTGGTTTCTCAAACATTTGCAAAACAAATATATTTCCACAATACATAATAAAAGCTGACTAGTCTACCATTAGCTCTTTAATGTATTTTTATATTAAATTTAAGATGCACTTCTCTAACTCCAATAGTGTGAACATAGTTAAAACAGTATTTTAACTATGATCTTCCATAATCTCAGAATTTTGTTTATGACATTAAATATAAAATTCTCACTGGTTGTTACTTCTCAGAATTGCATCAAGTATTTTGAAAAATAAATGAATAAATTCAAATATCTAATAAATTATGCTTTCACAAATGTGTTTTTATGTTTCAAAAAAACAATATATGATGAAATGCTTAATTTGCGTAAATATATAGATATTTTTTCCATTGAAAATAAAAAGGGACATGTCCCAGATTGAGAAGAAACTTCCATTCTGTCTTCCACCATATGCTCTTTCAGTATGGTAACTGTAATAAAAACTTCAGCAGAACAAAGTCATAATACAGTTTGAGTCAAAAGTGAAATCCCCCATGGTTGTTTCCTTCTCATCAGTATTAATACATTTTACTCTGTATGTTTGACCCAATCTATGTAGCAAATTTAGTTAATTTTCTTTGAAAACACTCTCTTTCACTTGAGCAGTAAAACAGGGGTAATGTCTGACATGTAATTGAGTCTGGCAAACGTTCATTTTCACAAAACTTATGCTGGTGAGCCAACAATTAAGAGATTTCCATCTGCCTACATCCTTCAAAATATTTTCAGATGATTCTGCATGGTACAATTTATAGATGCTGGAAATGTGATCTGTAGTTTTTGAGCACTCAAATATTTTATAAGTCAATTGCCTACTGGAATGGAAAAGAATCTGATAATGTGTTTTTAACAGACTTCAGAATAAAAATAATCACAAATTCTGTTTAATATCACAAAAAACTTTGATCCCTGAAATGTGTCCAGAGTTATTTCTTAAACTAAATATGCTCAGATGTCATTTGACTGCAGCAGTTGGTGCAATAGGACATCTGTTATTCCTTCTCACCTAAATATTATTTCCTTGCTTTCACAGACTGTGAAATTATTTTGTTTGAAATTATAACGTTATTATCAGTGTAAAACCATCTGATGTTTAGCAACACCAGCATCAAACAATTTCATGACCTAAATTGCTCTGTATGTTGTCATTATACCTACATCTCTTGAAAGATGTAGATACAGAAGAGCATTCTTTAATTCAATAAATCTACAGTCTCTTTTTTTTCATAGCAAAACTTAAAAGCAATAAGATTGTTTATTTATTTATTTATTTATTTATTTTTAAAGCAACCAATATTTAAAACTTTTCCTTCCTGCAAATTCAACATAATTGAAAACCTCTTGGGGACCCAACTATCTGATAGCTCTTTATCACAGTCTGCTATGTCTGAGTTAAAAGATCATATAAAAATTCCAAAGCAGATGTTAGATGCCACAGTGGTCAATGATGAGAATGACTTGGTATCCCAGTTCTGATAGGCGACAGCATAGAGTGGTCTGCTTGAGGCTCCAGCTTCTCACCAGGAAATCTGGGGACCTCTGGAGGGCCTCAAGAGGCTTTCACTGCCTGTAAAAAGATGACATCTTTGTTTATTAAGATTCAGTGAGTACTCCATATCAGAGCTTTCACTGGTGTGTCGCAAAGCAATCCAGCCTGTTTGCAGAGAGGGAAATGAAGACATGCAGTAATCAGATGACTTGATGGTGGGATTGAACTGGGTTAGCATGAGTGCACAGGGAAGAGCCAATGTCCCCCTGGAGGAGCCAGACCTCTTCCTGATGAAACACCCCAGGCAGTGGGCACCAAGAGCTTTCCCTGGTGCCTCTCCACCTGGCATTGATTGTTTCCTTGAGGCCAGGCCCTATACCCACAGGGCATAGCCCTTTCCATCTAGCAGCCACTTGGCTTGGCTGTTCTCTCACAGCTTTTTTGATCCACATGTAGAAAGAACAGGACAACTTGGCTTCAGTATTAGGTAGGGCATGTCTGACTGGTTGGAGTTGTTAAAATGGTGGCTGGGTAGATGAGATTGTATTTACTGCATCCACTTGAATCTCAAAGTCAGTACCTTCACAAAAGCTTTTACCTTCTAGGGGGTCTAAGCAGGCTTTAGCAAGCATGCCATAATTTTGGTGCTATGTAAACACAAGGATAATAAAAGCTGATAATCACAGAGCTTGTATGAAGAAGGCAGCAAAATACCACAGGTACTAATATTCAGACTAGTTTTAAAATCATAAATGTTGACATGAGAAAGGTACAAATAAAATGTTGACTGAATTTGCAAAAGGATTCTGATTGCTGCATAGATTCAGATGTTTTTGTGGAGCCATAAATTAATATAGTCTATTTAAGCTTGTGGAAAAGTCATTGTCTTTCCCTGTTAAGATGTAAGGGTAGGATAACCATGAGAGGGACCAAGAGCACTGTCTCCAGCAGAAGAAACTAGATTGCCATCCAGGTAGCCTGTTGTGCGCTCTTATGTACAAATTGGACCATTATTATCAGTTTTGATCAGGAAAAATGGCTAAAGATCCAAATGCACATTGTGTTAATACTTTCTTTTGTGGGTCTTTTAAAATGTAAGCACCTCAATTCAAGCCAAGAAGTGCATTGTGGTCCCAATGTGGTCCAATGGCTTAAAGAAGGTGTTAGATGTCCAAGGCCTAAATGGTGATCATGGTTTGTTGATACGCTTAGTTGGAGACAACTCCAGGCCTCTACCAAAGGTCGAGAAGGCCTTTTTTCTAATCCTTTATAATTTCTTTCCCCTCTCTTCTCTGGGACTGAGAAATGTTATGGTTTCCAGGCAGCAGCCTGCTCAAGGCTGGAGTGCACTTGTCACACACATAAATGCAAACTTCTGATCAGAACCCCAGTTTCAGCCCTGAGCATTTCCCTGCACATTATTAAAATCAGAAACCACTAGTGAGAAACTCTCTTGATTTCCTAGGATTAGCACAGGGAGGGAAGTCTTTCCCCTGTGTTTAAGGCACACCTCTGCGTGTGTATCCTTGTCGACTAAAGGCAATCCAGCAGTGGCTCAAGACAGAGTAGTACACATTTCACTACCTTACCTTGTCATGAAATTGCCATTTTGGGCTCAGCTACCAGAGGTGTTCCCTTGGGTCCTTACAGGCTGCTTCACTGAGACTATATCTGCTGCTCTGCCAAGCACATTTACATAGCATTTTTATTCTCAGTCTTGTAACTACTCACCTACCACTTCACAAATCATCAAATGTCTACTCAGGTACTGCAAAAACAAATTATCATAATTAAAGTCAGAACAACTGTTCTTAACATGTATCAAGCTTGAAGTGTGCTGCTTCTGTCTAAAACCTGAAAAAGCCTTGTATGTCTGGAAGCTTGTCATTCTTGCATTACATCAGTTGCTAGAATAAACCATATTTCTTCCTATGAACTTTGCTCCACAAAAGTCTTATTTTTGAGTTTAAACTCTTAGGCCTCTTCAGAGTAGAGATTTAGTAGGTATCTGAAACTACCAAGTGTTTGCCAGCCTCTTACTGTACAAGATTTAGTCAAAATTAACACTTTACTACTGTATAATAGGCCTGGTTGCTTGAAACCAGATGCCCTTATCATAGAATCATATAATGGCTTGGGTTGGAAGGGAACTCATTGATTCCAACCCACCTGCCATAGGCAGGGATGCCACCCTGCCTGATCAGGTTGCTCAGGGCCTCATCTAAACTGGTCTTGAACACCTCCAGGGATGGGACACCCACAACTTCTCTGGGCAACCTGTTCCAGTGCCTCACCACCCTCTGAGTGAAGAATTTCCTCATAACATCTAATCTAAATCTCCCCTCTTTTGGTTTAAAACCATTCTCCCTTGTCCTGTCATTATCCAATTGAGCAAAGAGCTGCTCCCCATCTTTTTTATAAGTCCCCTTCAAGTACTGAAAGGTTGCAATGAGGTCTCCTGGGAGCCTTCTTTTCTGTAGGCTGAACATCCCCAGCTCTCTCAGCCTTTCTGCGTAGGAGAGGTGCTTCAGTCCCTTGATAATCTTTGTGGCTCCCCTCTGGACCCACTCTGACAGATCAACATCCTTCTTGCCTTGTGAGCAATGTCCTTTCTGTGGCTTACATTTAGTTTATACAATGGAGCAGCTGGGGTTACTTCAATGCAAACACATTCCCTTGAAACTGTTCTTTAAACTGCATTAAGGATTTTGTTGTTGTTGTTTTTTAAGATATTTACCTGTGTAGGACTCATATGAAATGTGAACTTAGAACTGCAGAGTCAAATGCATACAAAATGAGGATATGCTTGAGGTATCCAACAGTACTGTCAACCTGACCATGTTTTCTTCTCCTGTCTGAAATCTGTGCTTTGGTAAATGTTGTTTCTAGTAAAATTTCTATTTTCTAGTATACAAGACATTTAATATTTAATAAATCTTACTTGCATCCACAATGTTTGTGTTTTTTGTTTGTTTGTTTTTTTTTCTCTTCCTGTCAATCTGCGTCCTAATTTTATTTGGTTTATCATAAATTCATTGTATAGAAGTACCAGTCAACCAATGAAAAACAATAGGCTATGAATATTCATTTTCCTTGTTTAATAAGTTTATTCCAATCTGCTTCATGGATCCTTTGTGTTTGTTTCCTGTGACCATTCATCTGAGTCAATTTTATAGGCACAAATGTTTATGTAAAGAGAATTTTGAACTCACTTGAATGAGCACACATTGACAATGCAACCTGAATTTGAAAGCACGAGTGTCAGGAGAACTTGATCACTCATCCAAACAGGGAACGGAAACAAAATCCCGGGTCTGCTGAGGACAACAGACACAGAGAGGAGATGACACAGCAAGCACAAGGAAGTGAGAAATTAATGGAAGTCTAGGACTGAACGTAACTAATTTCATCTATAAGGGGGAATTAGGAAAAAAAAAAATATATATATATATACACTCAATACATAAAAACCTTATCTATAAAAAAAAATCTGTCAGGCTAGTCTCCAGCTAAAAATTAGAATTTCAGGCTAGTAAATGAGCAGTATCCACTTTTGTGGTAGGTGAAGTTCAATGCTGACTTTTCAATTGCGGAAGATTTCAGCTATTGCCATTTCACGTTCTGGCTAGAGATGGAGTACAGATGCAGTGGGAGCACAGGCTGCAGCCATCCCTTCCAGGAGGAATTTGAGGTAAGCTCCCGGTAGGGGACAGCTGCAAAGAGGGTCAGAGCAGAGAACAGTTGGTTCATCTTTTAAATATCTAGATCAGTAATACATGAGGACATTGATAAATATTTGGGAGTAGTCAGATAAAAAACAGAAAAAAATCTTAGGGGGCTGCTTTTTCCTCATATATTGAGGCAGCATCTCTTTATGGGAATATGGCTGGGAGATGTTGAGTGAAACCAGAGGAGCTGGTCTCCTGGTAGGTCTTAAATGAATTCCCTGCCATAACTTTATCTAGACAGACATATCTGAGAAGTTCTGATAAGAAGGTGGTAAATAAAGAAGTCATAGAATAAAGAATATTTAATGTGTGAGATTATCAGAACTGAACAGACTGTTAAAAGGAGCCCTTATGTTCCAAAAATTCCAAAGTAAGCTGTATTCATTCGTGATATAGGAAGTTGTGATTCATGAAAATCAAATGAATTATTCAAAAACAAAAATAAGTTATATATATATATAAAAAAAAAAAGTATAATCATTTTCATTCTCTCATCTGAGAATTTTGTTACTAAATTTCTGTATTTCAACGAGATCATTGCTGAAAGTTTTCTGTTTATACACAAAAAAACATACATCCAGTGGCAAAGATTATGTTTTTATTGAGAAGAATTATGTTTCAGTGACTGCTTATTTTCAGAGTTATTAAGTATTGATCTTTCCAGGACTTGGCTGTTAATAACCTAACCTAGGTTTCTCTTTATGTAATATTCTAATATAAAAAGCCGAGAGAAAAGTGTCAGTCTTCTCTTCTATGAAGACAGGCTGAGGGAGGTGGGGCTGTTCAGCCTGGAGAAGAGAAGGCTCTAGGGAGACCTTATAGGGGCCTTCCAGTTTCTAAAGGTGACTTACAGGAAGGCTGGGGAGGGCCTCTTTGTCAGGGAGTGTAGTGATAGGACAAGAAGTAATGTTTCTAAACTAAGAAAGGGTAGATTTAGATTAGATGTTAGCAAGAAATTCTTTACTATGAGAGTGGTGAGGCACTGGAACAGGTTGCCCAGAGAAGTTGTGGATGCCCTATCCCTGGAAGTGTACAAGGCCAGGTTGGATGGGGCTTTGAGCAGCCTGGTCTGGTGGGAGGTGTCCCTGCACATGGCAGGGTGGTTGGACTTAAATATTATTTAAGTCCCTTCCAACCCAAACCATTCTATGATTCTATGATTTTCTTATTCCGCTTCTCTTAAGGTTAAAACACTGCTTCATTAGGAAGATAACTGCATTGAATAATGTATAAAATACCCTGCCATTGTGATATGCAATGAATCCACTAAAATAATTATCCTGAGAGAAAAAACAGAGAGTATATGGTTGAACAAAGAGAGAAGGGAAACTCAAATATCTCACAAAGAGCTATTAATTCAAGCTGGTAAGTCTTTAATTCAGACTTTAATACGCTCATACAGTGATAAACCTGAATGGCAGAAGGGAGTAGCCTGGGACTTCTTAAGCCATTTAAATCATATTTGAAGTAATTTGTTTCAGAGATATGGAAAGTTTCTGTCAATTACCATTTGGGTCATTATAATTAAAAAAAAAAAAAAAAAAAGAGAGAGAGAAGAAAAAAAAAAAGAAGTATGAATGAAAAGGGTGGAGAGAAAATAACAATTTCCCATTCAGAAGAATAAAATTTTATTACTGCAAGGTCCATTTTTGAGTCATAATTAAAACCTACCAAGCGTATAACATGTGTGAAAACACTAAACTACTAAGTGCAGACATCATGGTGTATTTTTCACATTATTAGATTAAGACAATTTTCATAGGAAATATAATGTGCATTAAATTACTTAGTGTCATTTTTACCTAAAAATAATAGTAGTGTATTACTGAGACCAATGTTAAATAGCTCATAAACATTAAGCAACATTCTCCCTGTCTTAATATTAGGTATTCCTCTTTTCTTTTATACCACTTCTTATGAAATTGCCATTATTTTCAGCGAAGAATATATGGAATAACAGAAAACCACATATTCTGTTTCAATGTCTTTTGTAGCTGCAGAGGACGAAGTGACAGAGGAAGTATTAAATGTATATGGACTTTTTCACCTCCGTGACCATAATCTGTATCATAAATGACTGTGATAAAACTGTGATATTATTTGAGAGGTTTTGATTATTTGTAATATGTATGCAAAGCAATGATAATAATAGATTTCATGAACAATTTATGCAGTTAATAGCACTAGTAGAAAAAGAAACTTCTAGTTTGAATGGTCCATTGTTTTTTGAAAGTAAAAAAAAATTATATGTATTGTAGCATTACAGTCATTGAGGATTTCAGGGCATTTCTATTCAACCCTGGCCAGACACTAGAGTCCTGAAGCCTCCATGTTCTGATGTTACTGACCAGGACAGAATACTTCATTACGTTTCCCTTCTTTACTGAAGATTTCTGTTTTTGTTGTTGGTGGTGGTGGTGTTTATGTTTGTTTTGTTTTTGTTTGCTTGTTTGTTTTGTTTCTTTTTGGCTTTTTAAGAAATTTACTGGTGAAAATAGGGCAACATTTCTGGTCCAGCCAGGCTTAAACATCACAGTAGTCATAATTATTAATCAGTACCACTTGCAGATATTTATTCAGAGTCATTCCATTTTCTTTACTTGTGTTTTACATCTGCTGGAGAAAATGTTACGCATTTGTAGTCCAGCAATACATTGTAAGGCGTGTGTATATTTGCTTTTAACTTTAGCAAATATTATAATTTTAATTTCACTGTAATTCTGATGACTTAGGTGGAGGTTTGCCTGGCTGAAATAAGATGTTTTTAATCTAGTCTTATCTTGGTCACAGAGTGCTGCTGGGAAGGCAGCATACCATGCTCTTTTCATATAAACAGCCATGTTCTTTGTACTTCTGCTTAGAAATTAAATTTATAAACACAAATGCTTTTTGTTTTCTTAGATGGAAACAGGTCTAACATGGGACAGCAACATATCAGCATTGCAAATAAATATGGCAATACTTAACTTCAGTGGTTTCTCCTTGGAAAAGAATACAGCCACAAGATGTTTCTAGTGCATGGGAATTAAAGCCTATGAATCATGTGCACTCCAGTACCCAGTATACAGATCTTCAGAGATTACTCACTCTGGCACCAAACATGCGTGCTCTACTGGATGCATGTGATCTTCCACTGTCCTTTGGAGATTTCCCTGATTCAGCCCTTTCCAGCAGGCAGCTGGCCACTTCCTTTTCCCAGAACCCTGGGGAAGTTTAGAATAGGTCCTCATTTGGCAGGAGAATGAACAGGAAAAGTGAAGTTAGAAGCAGTGCTCTACTGGGAATACTCAGTTTACTGAAAAGAGTGGTGAGTGACTGATAGCTGCCATGTGGCCCACTCTGTGAAGGTTGTGTTGCTTTATTTGAAAGCTCTACTTGGGAACTGGGCTTGGCAGAGTTTCTCATTGATTGCTGGTATCAAAGTCTGAACACTCCTGGGAGGTATTGCTGATGAGGCCAAACTGGCATAGCTGAGATAAAGAAGGGATAAAAAAAAGAGCCACTGAAATTCAGGTTTATATGACATTTTCCCAAGGTCTTTTTTCTGGAGATTAAACAGTCAATAACAACAACACAGGATGTCCCTGAGAGAAGTGAGGAAAGCTTCAATCAGTAGGTCCTGTGGGATCAAATAATTAGATGCATTTCAACCTCAGTCCAGGGATATCCAATTTATGAGAGATTAAGGGCGAAGATATGCAGCAGCTGAAAATGTCAGAAAGCAAATTTTTATTCCGTAGTAAAAATAGTTCTTCCAACTTGAAGAACGAAAGCAGTAGTTAAGCCAGGAAGCTGAAAGTGCCTGATGCAAGGAAAGAAGGTACAGGTAACTCAGTGTCTCAGAGACATGAGGTTGATTTTGGAGACCGGAGAAGACAATGCTGAATGGCACTCATGAGCTAAAACTTCAGCCATAAGCTGACCAGACTTGGAAGAAAGTTTGTGTCTTACACTCATGTGTGAGATGTTATTAGGCTTTTACATACTTAAAGCTGATATTTTGTCCACGTTAATAGGAAAAACACACAACAACAACAACAAAGGAGATATATATAATATATATATATATTGTGGAAAATAATAATAGCAGTGGAAGGAGTTCTTTCAAAATAATGTAATCTTGTCTTTTGACTCTTTGGTTACTCATAGAGAGGGAGAACTGACATCATGGCCTGGAAGACCAGCCCTGTCACTGACTGTATGCAAATTTTTACCAGATCCTAGGACAGTAATTGATCAACGAAGAATTCAGAATAGAAGGATGGAAGGTCTTCTGTGGGAGAAAAATCTTTAGAATATCAGCTGCATCTTGAGTCATTTACATCCCTTAAAAATATAACTTTCAGTGGCTGCTGCTACTCAAGGAACTATACCGTGTAAAGCACATCTGATTTTCAGTCCACCATTCACTACTGTGTTATAAACACAGTGGCATAATGAGCTTTATGTGCAAGAAGGAAAAGTGTGTATATGGGGAGGGAAGAATGTTGGTGTTCACTTCTCCACAAAGAAAAATTGATATACAAGATAAAAGACAAACTGATTTGAATTCCTTAGTAAATCTAGTACTGGATGCTCAAAATAAGGCTTTACAGTAACACTGCATCCCTTTTTATCTAACACTCTTTCATACCATTTTCTTGAGAGCATATTTTTTAAACTGTCTTAAAATTAATTCAGAAGAGTCTGTCTCCAAATGAATAAAATGACAGTACTTTGCCTAGAGGGGAAAAATCATGAAAATGATCTAAGTCAGTGAAGTTTTATCAAAATTAATATATTGAAACAAATGTTATGTGACATCTGATATTTCTAAAATAATTGATTTTCATTTGTTAAATGTAACAACTTCAAAATTATGATTCACTGCACTTTCCTTTATTAGTTTCAAGGACCATGGCTTACACGTAATGGATGTTACAGGCTACCTCCAGATTTAAATATATGATGTGGAAGAGAAAAGCCTCCAAAAAATGTTATATTTGATGGAAGAGACATGAAAACTTAGTCAAACTATTCATTGGCTGTTTACTTTGAGTAACTTTTGGTACAATATGTGTCTGCAATTATATACTCAAATTCTGAGGTATAAAATTTAATAATTTGTTACTGAAAATTTTCAGTGAGGTGACTTTAAAGAAAATAACCTAAGGATTAATAAGAATTAAATAGCTTTTCCTGACCTTGAGACCTATGTATCTCTACTTTATGATTTGTTAAAAGCTGTTCAGAGTATGAGCAACCTCTCCTGATGATTAATCACAAAGTCCTTAGCATCAGAGGAGGGAAGCCAGGGCACAGAGGGGACATAAGGCACATCATTCAAACTGAGTTGTATGGAGGCATGCCTTGAGAGACTTCCTAGATGTCAGCCCTTACCTTCCTGTTTTGGAAGAAGAAAAAAAAAAAGTAGATGTGCACATTCTCCTGTTCTTCCTCATCTGAGCCATGTTTTCCAAAGCAAAAGCTGTGTGTGCACAACCCAAGCAGGAGTCTGGGTTAGGCTGGGCAAAGAGCAGATGCAGTTCCCCAAGCCCATGCCGAAACATTTGGTAGAGGAGTGGGGCAAGACCATGTTCCTAGTCCCCAGATCTGAGCCCACATAGCAGGAGAGCTTCTCCCCCACGACCAGACAGGGTGACTGTAAGGATGTGGTGCTCAGAGCACATTTTTAAAACCTATTGGGCTTAAATAAATTGTGGATAAATCTTATTCTGTTCTGAAGTGGGCATCAGATTTCTGCAAGTAAATGCTTAACATCTTACACTTTCTCACTGTTTTTCTAATTAATAATAATTTTTACTGTGTTAAAAATCCTGACATTTCATTTTGGAAATCAGAGACCCACCACCATATCCTCACCTCTTCTTGTGACAGTTCATCAGTACAAATCAACTGGAAATGAAATTTAACTGTTACTTGTAAATATTGTAAAGTACCAAAGCAATTATTTTTGTGTATAATCTGTCATCTAGCCTGTACATATCCGCTTGTTATTAATGATGGTTAAAATATACATATATATCTATATACATAATTATACATATTCTTTGATAAGATTTGATCCTTTCCATTCTTTAGTTTTTATAGTCTCAGACCCCAGTTCTGAAAATACACCAGCTACAGAAAATTATTTTTGAGGTCTCACCTTTTCTCTTTCTTCTCTTTTCCACCACCCAGAGCTTGTGCTCCAGCATTCATGCTTCTCCAGTCTTGTAGTAAGGTAGATCAAGAAGCTCAAGTGAAAGAAAATGGTGCCTTTTTTGCAGGGTTAGCATTCTTCCAGCATAGCCTCGTGAATTACCTTGTCAGCCTCAGTACAAGAGAAGACAGTTGGAGGTTTGCAGTGTGATGATGTTATTACACTCTTTTGGTAGGTCAGCTTAAATTCTTATGGACCCCTTCATCCATTTTTACAACAGGATATCCCTAAAAGGGATCACAGATCTCCAGTCTGAAGTCACTCAGATCAGTCAAGTGGAAATTTGCCATTGACTTGGAAGAACCATGGCTCAAACAAAGGTAACAGGATTTGCAGTACATTTTTTGTTGTTGTTTTTAACACGTGATAGATTTAAACAAATTTCCCTTCATTCACCCTACCTTCCTAGTATTTTCCCATCAGAAACAAACAATACATTTAAAAATGTATATGTATACTATAGTTATTCTTGTCAATACACTCAAGTAGAAGGGATCTCTAGAGTGACCTCTGTTAGTTTAAACAACTATTGCATTTTATTTTTTTCTCAACACTGATCAAGTCTTCTCCGAAACCAGCCAGGCTGCCCTCTCTCCTAACCTTCCCTGGATTTTTTTTCAAAAACTCATTGCTATCATGTTTAGGAACCTTCTTTAAGATCTCATTTTGCATGTGCTGGGACCAGGTGGTACATTTAATGACTAATTTCTTTTAAAGAAGAATATCTTTCTATAATAGAAGGCTTGATACAATAGGACTGCTAATTATCTGGCAACTGAAAAATGACTATTTTTATTGGAAGGCAATGTAACGATTCAGTGTTTTTATTCCTCAGTTTAGTTTATTTTGGATTAATCAAATTAGCCTAAACTGTGGTGAAGATATAAGGCCTAGGAATAAACCAATATTGAAATCCACAGTTCCAGATGCAAATAAACGCTAAGGTGTATTCTGACTATAACCTGTGTATGGAGACGACTTTCCCCGTTCTACAGGGTTCTTCAGAAAGTTTAGAAATACAGAATTCCTATTTCTATCACACAAAGAATAGCACGATTAAAGATTTTGCATGGTACTATTTTCTGTATGACACTATTATCATAGAATCATTAAGGCTGGAAAAGACCTTCAAGATCGTCTGGTTATGCAAAATCATTAAAACACTGTTTTAGCCCTCCCCAACACTGAAAAAGGACGTTCAAGAAGGCAAGGATGTTCAAGATGTCAAGAAGACATCTTAAAAGATGTCTTGTAAAGAGATTCTTATGCTCCTTTTAAAGTGATAAAGTGAGGAAAGACAAGAATTTCCTGTTTCCATCTTCATATTGCTAAGATAATTTCTGTTACATGAGCAACCTGAATATTCATAAAAATCTGTTTATAGAGAAATCACTATAGCGAGCTACACACATTGCTCATACTCATAAAACAGCTGTTTATTTTAAGGCCAGGCTTCCTACACTCAAGGAAATCTCCAGATATTTCAAAGACTTTTCATCCAGCCTTCCTTGTCTGCTTTCAGTCTTTGATTCCTGGGGCATTAGTTTTGACAGCAGATTTCCTCTCTTTACAGGTCTCCTCCGTCTTCACAATGGATGTCAAGACAGATTGTCAGGGGAAGTTAAATTTAAAGGCTTTCAGATTGCTTTTCTATCTGCCAGTATTTAGTTGTTTTCTTTTTCTTCTATTATAGTTTATTTGACATTTTCCGTACATTAAAAAAAAAAAAAAAAAGAAGAGGAAAAAAAAAAGCTATGATATTTCTATTGCTCTTATATTTTACTAGTGAGTTCAGGCTGGCTGGGTAGAATTGTCCTTCAAGGGAGTTTTACTGGACAGGTAAGCAGCATGAGGATTATGTGCACGCAGCTACAGTATTATGCTGCTACATGTAGAAAATCTTATTCCTATAGTAGTTTTTTATTTTTTAAATATTTCTCATTTAACATTTTTTCTTGTGTTTGAAACTTCAGGGAGGAGTAGTCACGGTCAAACCAGAAGGAAAAAATAAGGTCAGTGTGGAAAGAACTGAAAATGTGCCTAGTTCTTGTATTGTAAAAGTGATCTGTATAATTTCTGTACTAGAACTTAGCTCTTAAGCATGAATTTCTGCCAAACTGTGGGGACATTGCATGCCTCAGTAAATGACTTTAAACCACTCTGGAATGTTGCTAATTTTGTTATAACCAGGAGATTTCTGAGAAAAGCATATTGGTGCACATAAAGAACATAATCATTATCAGAACTACAAGTTTAGTTAAGTGATGTTCCTTGTTAAAAAGCAAAGTAAGCAATGTAACATTTTAATGGTAAAATGTCTTTATACAATTAAAAATTCACCCTTATTTAGTGTATTATTGGTCACAGTAAAGGCAGTACAGGAGAAAGGTTTCACAAAGTTCTAAAGAATTTGTCCAGCTCATGGTTTTTTCACTGTCTACTTATAGTCCGTACTTGCACATCCAAATCATTCTTTGTCACAATAAACCTTTGTTTATTCTATTGGATTGAGAACTTTTGCCCAAACCACAGAGCACATATTAAAATTCACCTAGAAAACAGAGAATTTGTAATGTTTAAAACTTTCCTTTTTATTTTACTATAGCACATTTTACACCAGAAAACACTTAATCAAATAAAATTTTACAGAATGACATGTAACAGTAAACAATATTATCTCATCCACAGACATGGAAAAGACAGCTGGTGCAGCCAGGAGAACTAGCTGTGTAACATGCCATGCTCTAGAAATGGTTCAGTTGAATAGGAGAAAGTTCTGAATGAACACGGGTAACTTCACTCTTTGAAAATGGGCAAGAAAACTTTGCACAAAGAGAGATTGCAAGTGTCTGGTGGAAGAGCCTGAATTATAGGCTGCAGTTCTACATGTTATGATGCAGAAGCTATTTGGAATTACTCTTCTTTATATATATATTTATCTGTCTTAGACTCTGACTTCAGAAAGCAATTAAGCACACAGATATGCGCCTGACAGGTCTTTTAAGCCTTAAAGGCACTGGGACAAATGTATTTGATTTATCTGTAGTGTGTCTTGTGCGATTTAATATTTCTCTTGCATCTCTGGCAGACCATGGACATGTTTGCTGAGCTAGGAATTTAAGTAGGAATATAGCACAGGAGTGGTCAGGGAAGAGATTTTATATGATCAATTTTCAATGGCAGTGAAGTGTTTTTACTTTGAAGCCCTTAAAGAATGGGAAAATTATTCCTGGGATTATTGGAGGAAGGAAATGTGATAGACAAAGAAAGAGAAGAAAAAAAAATATATTTTTTTTTCAGTTTGGTTTTCCAGATTTGTTTGGTTTGGATCCCATGCTAGGCACAAGAAATACTATAATCACTTGTCAAGGTAAGAATAGCTCTGTAAAATGTTTTCTTTCCCAACCTCCACTCTTTGCTATTATTCAAGGATCCCAAAGCTCATTTGGCATCTTCAGAGATAAAGAATGTCATTTTGAATGACACTAAGATTTCTCTCAGTTTAGTCAAACACTGCATTACCATTTCTGCACAAATATTATAGACTTATTTCTGAAGTATTAACATCATGTCAATAAGGTTCATATGCACTGTTTCTGCTGAAAATTCAACGTTCTTTTTCCAGACTAAAAAAAGTAATGTTCCTTTTCTTTTTTTTTTTTTTTTTTTTTTTTCTCAGAGTGAACAAAGAAAATTAAGTGATGATCTGAGCTCCCTCTGGATCCATCACATTCTCACAAGCATTTCTCTGAATGTACTTAAACAAATTGAGAAAGTACAATGACAATTAAAATATGCTGGATGCCTATTTTTACTGCTGTTTTACAGGAAGTAGAAAATAATGTGGTACGACTGAATTTATTTATTTAAAATCCACTGAGAAATACTTTGAACTGTGAAAATGAAATGGGAATTGCAGTAAGCAAAATTAGAAAGAATCAGATCTTATAATCAGCAGTATAATACCTACATGGCATTTTACGACAGATTTCATTTTGTGACTTGAACAAAACAAACGGTTCAATAATTTTTGAACTTGATGGATGCCCAAGGCAATATGATATGTATCTAAACATTTGATATCTAAGATCTATCTAAACATTTACAAAAGTTTTCAAAGGCTTACATACCTTTAAAACATACCCCATACACCTAAATCACTTATGCATGTTTAAAAAAAATATATCATCAGGCTTAGGTGCGGAACTTAATTCCAAGAAGCTAACCTGGAATAATTGTTTATAACTCTGGTGTGGATTTGTATAGAGTTAGTAATTGCCCTGTTTTATATTAAACAGTTTTAAAAATGAAATTACAATGTCTGCACATGGAAGATATGCACAGACATCTTAAAGAAATGCTGTTGAACTGAAGTAATTTAGTAGTGAGAATCAAAAACATTCTGGGAACTAGTAGGAAGTTGGTCTCTATCCTTAGATGGATTTTGTTAGTTAATTGGATACTTCAAATTATGGTCTATCTAAATTCAAAATACAGAATGATGAAGAAAATACATGAAGAAAATGTCTTCCTCAGAGCAGCCACAACTAATTTTGTTCACCGAGCTTAAATCCTAAGTTTTAATTGACATGTCTGTTGCATGCCTATTTGCAGGTGGTGGTGTTATTGCTAAACTTATACCCATCTGTCTTATTAAGCCCATTTCTTTTTCCATAATGATTGTTTGTAGCACTAGTTCTCCATGTCACATTCAGCATGTAATTTCAGGTTATGGTAATTCAAGAGGCAAAAGACTTACTTATTTTCCCAGAAGAAGATAAATTGTGAGGAAAAATATCCTAAAATATTATGTTAATACAAGTGGCCCCAGATCTGACCCAGACAATTCTGATACTTGTTAGATCCACATTCTGCCCACTGTTCGCTGATTCCCCCAGGAACTACACAGTCTGCTCTGTCAGCGGTTTGTGTAGGATCAAGGTCTGGCTCAAACTTTTCTTTATTTTTCACAGATGGTTCTATTGTTTTCAGCATGAGAGTGGCCTCATTGCAAGTTAGATAAGTGTTGTAAGGGTGAATATATCTGGGGGTCCTGATCTGGAAACAAACAAACAAACAAACAAACAAACAAAAATAACATAAATCCTTTCCCAGAGCCATGAATTTACGTCTGATTGTGGGAAACAAAAATAAAAATTGTTTGTACCACATTTCCACAATTCCTGAAAAATGACAGGACATTTTGCTGTCTGTGTTGTTACCATCAGTTGAGAGAGAGAGAGAGAGAGAGATAAAATGAGGGCAGAGGGGCAAGTAAAATAATTTCAGATCTAATTATTTTTCCTTAAATCCAGGCGAAAATCAGTGTAATTTCAGTACAACCCTCTCCATAATGACAAAGTTAATTCTTTAGTTTACTGAAATGCAGATAGCTTGTCCCAGAGTTTCCCATCTCACTGGCTGGCTTTGGTATTTTCCAGACAAGACAAGCAATGGAGATGATCTGGTTCAGAAACATTGACTTCCTCTTCCTTTCTCTTTGATATCACCCATGTACTGATTGGTAGAATCCTAACAATCACCTGAGCCAGTCAGGTCCTTGGTTTTGCAGCAACAGTGCCAGAGATTTTAACTTTCAAACTGCAACAATCCTAGACTTGTTGCGTAGGAAATCTATATCAAACCCTTTAATATCTTTTTGGAATGTCAATCTCTATATTGTACTTGCTTTGATAAGACTTATTGTGTCCATTCCTTTTGCAGAGTACAGTCATAGTGAAAATTCAGGAGCTTGTGTTTCTTCTTTTCCCCTTTGAATGGAACACACCTTTAAGTCTATCAACTTGTAGGCTTACATTGTTTTAAGTAACAGTAGACTAGAAATTTAAAACCATATGCTGGATCAGATTCCTTTCAAATAAGGTCAATGCATGGGTTAGTATTGTACTGAATTAGTATGTTACCCTGACCATTAGAATTAGAGTTTGCGTAAAACAATAGGTCAAGTAAATTATGAAAAATTGTCTCTTATTTTAAATAATATTATGTTCAATGGTGGAAAAATATTTTTTACAGATGGTGATTCTTCCAGATGAAGAGAAAAAGGAGAAAAAAAATGGAAAAGAAAGTTAAAAGAAATGGAAAAGAAAGTTAAAATAAGGCTGTTTTTTGTTGTTGTTCTTGGTGTTTTTTGTTTGTTTTTTTCTGGCAGGTAAAAAGAAGTAGATTTTCAGTTTTCTGTTGAAATGTCATTGTCAGATTAAGATTACAGTTCATATAGAAAAAGGGAGAGTTGAGATGACTGTGTTAATCCTGGTAATCAGAATCAATTTTAAAGTCATCTCCAAATCCATACACCCAAGCCATGAATACTGGTTAAATCTGATTCTTGGTATCAGGTCCACGCAGCCCAACAGGTATGGCTGGTATGCTGGTCATCCTCCCACTTCCTCTCCTCACATCCCACTGCCCTCAGGTGTCCTGGTGAATTGGCTGAACATACAGCCTCACTTGGATGCAGCTGCATGGCTCCCCGTTCATGGTGTCTCAGCCTCCCACAGGCCTCTATGCCACTGTACAGGGAACAGTCAGCCTCGAGCCTGCAGAGGGCATGTTGGATAAGGCTGGCAGCCATACTGCAGTCTGGAAGGAGTGACATAGCCAGGGAAGGAAGGATGGACCTAATATGTTCACTACCTGATGCAGCTATTATATTCATAGTGCTGTTTTTAACAGGCAGTTAAAATCGTGCAGTTCTTAAACTGGCAAGCACTGACTCTTCCTCTGAGGTAATGTTCAGTTGAATGGGAATTAAACTATACTGATCCTGTAATTCATTGTTCATCAACAGGAGTTAGGCATGCAATTCAGGCTATTTACCATCATGGAGAACTCTGCACAGACAACCTGGAAAAGGGACCACAGGACTACACAGGAATCAATTTATTTCCATGCCCAGTGAGTTCCCTAACCTGTAATAACATCAACATATAATTAAAATGAGCATTATTCTGGAGAGGAATCATGTGATCTAACTTTTATTATTATTATTATTATTATTATTATTATTATTATTATTATTATCATTATCATTGATCTCTGTTGTCCAGAATCATTATATTTAATCTGAATTTTGCAAATAATTTTCCATTGTGTGTGTGTGTATTTGTTATTATGCTGGTAATTTGCTTTGTTGTTAGCGTGGTTTACTAGTTGGGAGCTAATGCAGTGATTTATATTAAAAAAAAAAAAAAAAAGAAAATAAATTTTTGATCAGTTTTTCATTTTCTCTACCATTAATCAAAATACAGCTGTTTTCATGACCATACCCTGAACAAAAAGTTGACTATTTCTCAAACTTAGTACCTGTTATTGTAAAAATGTTCCTCATTACAATGAACCTGACTCACAAGTCCTTCATTAGATATCCTACCTGGGCCATTAAAATTACAAATGTTTTCTCATTGTGTTTAAAAATGAATAGTTCATATCCTTCATTAGAATAAACTAGGGTGATGAGTAAAGGGGAAAAATACACTTATTTTTATATGTTTTACCATTTACTGGCCATGTGACTTTCTGCCTTATTTTTGTTGGTTATGGTGGATTTTGTTAAAATATATTATGTATATATAAATATATGAATAAATATGCATATATGCATAAGAGATGTGTATCAAAATGAAGAATTTTGGCAAGTGCCTGTATACATTTCCCTCTGCACACCTACACACACACTTGTTCATGGCACTTTATTAAAAATCAGCAAATAGAAAACGGCAAATAATCCATTCAGGGCAGAGAGAAACTGTCCTGCTGTTACTACTCAAAAATAAATGAACAAATTAGAAATGTAAAAGTTTGTATGTAAAAGCTTGTAATGTAAATGCTTTTTGTAATGTAAATGCTTGAAATGTAAAAGCTTTGAACAACATGTTGCTGTCACCCAGGCCATCATCAGCTCAGCTCTCTGCTTTGAGATTGTCCCCATCTGCAAGTTGGTTAGTCCAAGGATCGTCACCTAATAAGACATTCCCCAAGTAGAAAAATAACTAAAGTGCTTCTCTGTGTGTGTGGCAAACTATGACTTCCTGAGGGGGAAAACTTCACGGGCCACGTGCTTAGGATAACCTAAGTCTGGTTCTTCATAATTTTTACAGAAACTTAGCAGTTCAACCCTTTCAATTGACTTCAGTTATAATCAAACATTCAATTTTATTAAAGAAAAGGAATAATCACTGCAGAAAAAAAAAAAAAAAAAAAGTTAAATCTTCATTTGAATCCTAATTTGTACTGCATTACACTACTTGTTGGAAATAAGAAGAGAGGTATGTCTCAGTCAGTTTAATTAACATCATTTATGGCCCACAGGACCAAGAGAAAAAAAAAAATCCTGGAGGATGTAATGGGGTATTAGGGTTTGATGAAACGTCTGCTTCCAGCCAAGTTTCCTTGTAACACATCTTTAATTAGCGTGCCATTATTTGTAAATGTTGGCAAACATCCATAAAAAGCCAATTCTGCTTTAAGTTAATTAAGCAGAGATGCTGCTCCCAGTGCCCTCATTTCAGAGTGCACTGATGCCCATCCCGCTCTGCTCTTCTTCAGTACACCCTCTTATCCTGTGACGCTCATGTTTGAGTCCAGACGGCTTTGCCTCATGGATAGCACCAAGGGGTGGCATTGCGTGGTCATCAGGAGTTGCCCTGTCTCCTCTGTGCTGTCAGCCTCCGCCTCCCATCACACAGTCCTGCAGGAAAAGCAGCACCAGCAGACTGCGCTCCTTGCCTCAGTGCTGGTGAGAGATGTGGCCTGCACTGTGTCCTCTCCCTCTTTCAACCAGTTTAGTCATGCTGCAAACCTTTTCTGTTAAAAGACAGGATTAGCAGCTGAAGTAGAAAGTGTATTTTACTTTTATCTGCTATATTTTCTAGTGGAGCACTCGCGGTCCAGGTGATAGAGGGGCATAGGCCTAGACCCAGCCTAGTGTTGTGGTTCATTCTTACTAAGGAGGCTGAAAGGGGACTGGGGCACACCATGTGTCAGTCACCTATTTGTGAACACACACCTCTGTCACACAAGACTAACAAAGAGTTACAGTTATACAGAGGTATGCCTAAACACTGCCATGTTTTCTCTGTATCTGTTCTTCAGCGTGGAGAAACTGCTCAGCCGGAGGAGTGAGGCACAATTCCAATACTGCACCAGTGAGGCCCAGGTCTGATTGGAAACTAGACACTGTCTGGGTAACACAGCCTGCCTCTCCGTCACCACACTGCTCCTTATTTTTTTAATCTAGAAAGTTGCAGTTGTGAAATTGAAAGTAATTGTGACAAAGTCTGTGGCTGGATTAAATACAGGTGGAAGAAATTTAAAAAGTTTAGCAGATGATGAAAAAAATAGTTCAGCTTAGCTGATACCAAAATAGACAGGATAGGGTGGAAGCAGCCAAATAAGAACTGCATGCTGTTGTTGATAAAACAATGCCTTCTGAGCCAAGATGTGAGAAATACCAGCATCTGCCTTACGAAATTATAGAGCTCATGTATATTCGTATGCATATGAGTTCATGTTTGTGTGTACGTACACGTACATATATGTAGAGGTATCTACACATTCTATCACCTTTTTGTCCTCATTGTGTCTATCTCTTTCATTTGGAAACTGATGCTTCGGTGAAGATTTACACTAATTTCATATTATAACAAATAAAAATCATCAGGTAAGAATCATCCATCCTGCTGACTTTAATACTGATTTCTTGTTGTAACAGAAGTTATTCCTCTCCAGAACTTTTGCTGAATATGGTATTTTGCCTTAGTAATAAACAAGTAAGAGATGCTGGGAACCATTCTTTGTTATCCTTGTAGCTCTTTCTCCAATTTCCATTTGACAATCCAGTGATTTAGATGCAATATATAATGTTTATGGAAGATTTTTTTATTATTATTTATTTATTTATTTATTTATTTATTTATTTTTAATGGCAATATTTGGTAGCCTAATCTGGTCTGTTTGCAACTCAGTTGCATTTTCACTGGCTGATGCTCATTTCATATGAACCTTGTTTGCCATCCACATACAGAGAAAACAGAAGAGATGTTGCAGCCAGAACTCATTTTTGTATTTCACAATAGCTGTTTAGCACAGAGAATGCCTAGCTGTCTCTATAGATTCAACAGATAAATGAAGCTATCTTCAGTGAAAGTGAAAACAAATCATGCCTTCCTAGCAGATAATTGATCTTTGTTTCCTCTTAGTCTTACTTGCAGACAAAACAGACTTCTTCCAGGCTAACTGAGAGCTAAAATAAAGAGCGAGATTTCTAGATATTTATCTTAACTGTGCAGTCTGAAGGGCTTGAAGAAAAAAGATAGGTATGTAGAACAAAGGTTAATATCAAAACAAAGTATTGACATGCAGAATATACATCTGCAGAGGGGTCCACAATGTATGAATACAGGAAAAAAAATAAAAATAAAAAAAAAATCTTGTCTGCTAAGAAAAAAGAAGGGCTGTTTTATGATTTAGTCTTAAGTTTGCTGAAGTCTTTGGTATCTGGTCTGAGTTATTATAACAGTAACTCTGCACATGGATATCTAATATCTATCCTTCTATATATAGAAAAGTGGAAAAGTTGAATATGCTTGACTGTCTTAGCTTTTCCCATAGTTGCTATTACAGATTTACATTTGTACAAAAAAGTGCTTATGCCAGCAGGGAGACCATAAGATGGTAGTAGAGACTGATTAACACTTCCTCTAATGGGAACTTTTTAAAGATGATAGGAAAAGTATTAAGAATTGGGAAAATTAGCATACTTGCTGATGGTGCTGATGTCTCCAAGAATAAGAAAACCTCCTTCACTGAAAGTGGCAGTCTTCTTCAAATCCTCTATCAGGAAGAAATGGTGTGGAAAACTCCATTTGCTTTTCAAAACAATCAGTTTTATTTCTATCCTGAGAGAACATTCCTACAGAGAATTATGAATTTCATGTAAACAGAGCATTATAACTGCAAAACAAGAATAACTTTTTGTGCTGAAACTACAGGTATAGAAGGTATTAAAAAGTGTTTCATTTGTGTAACCAAATCACATGTGATTTTTTTTTTTTTGAGATAAATTCTGTTGAAAGTTTAAGAACTTGGATCAGAGAGTCTTTGCAAAGAACACTGATCTTGTAAAGCCAAAACCATCACAACAGTAGTAAAACACATAAACAAGGTATTTTAAACCTTAAAAATATGTGCATAATACTATAAATCATGTGCACTAACCAGAAATATAAATGTAGGCATGTTTTCCTGAGAGTTAAGACTTGGGAACTGCAGAATTAATTACAGTAAGAAAAATGAATGCAGTAAGTGGTAAATTTTTTTTTTATTATTTTTTTTTTGAAACTACTCTTAGTGTATTCTGCATATCTGAATGAATGAACAAAAATATAATACAATATTATTCATATATTGAACAATTATGAAAGCTAGTTGTTGCATCCCACTATGTAATTTTATGAAGGACCAAGTACTTTAACTGATAACCTTACATGTACTTCAGCGATAGTGTACTGTAGAAAAAGAAGAGAAAGAAGAGTTTCAACAAGGCTATTTGGGGAGTGACATTGTAGAGAAGATCCCCTCTGTGGCTGATGATCTTCTGCTGTCACAGCTGGTTTCTACACAAGGGACAGTGGCCTACCTGCTTCACCCATAGCAAGGTAGACAGCAGGGAGAGCTGCAGCAATAGCTTTCTCCCCTCTTTCACCCCATGCAGATCTAGCAGACCTCCAGCTCACATTAGTATGCAACGGAACATCCTACCAGTCTGTATTCACACAGGAAAGCATACTTCAGAGATCAATGCCAGCATCTAGCTGAGAAAACCCAAGATCCCCTCTTTAATTTGCCAAGTTTTGTAAAATTTGTCCCCTGTCCTCTACAGTTTGGTTGTTAACATACGTCTGAAGGTTGTGGAAGGGGTCAGGAAACTGAGGTAGTACCATGTTACAGGGATAAATTGATGACAACTGAAAGGGAGACCAGAGAGAAGTGGAATAACACCTGGATTTTTGAAGCCCAATGACTGGGAAAGTAACAGGAAGTGCTAATTTCATCGGACTTCTAAGTACTGACCAACTGCTCAAGGGAACAAGAAACTCCCTAAAGTAGCACAGAAGTAAATTGAACAAGAATTGGTATCAGCCCTAAAATACCAATGTGCAGCTCTGTGGGGGAAACAATAGCTGTAAAATTAATGCAAAGGAGTAGTTTTAAAACTTAAGGTAAATCAATTCTGGCAGAGACAGAAGAGATAGGAAACAAAAGTTAAATTATTATAATATGAAAGAGGTAGAAATTAAACAGAATAAAACATAAATATGAATATTATGCAGGATTTAAATGTTGTGCGGATGAAATTTGTGGTAACAAATCCAGGAGAACAGGCCCCAGACCTGTTCTTTACTTGGCTTTCTGTAGAACTATGAGCAGTAACAAGTTTTCCAGATAAAACTTAAGGTGCCTACATTACTACTTCTGTGGATGACCACAGGTACGATCATTTTTATTGAACTATTAGGTATTGATTGGACCTTTAGCTTACGCAAGGGACCAGTTGCGCTTCAAATTTTAGAAACCTGTGTTTTAAAACCCTGGAAAGTCTCATTCTTTTAGCATGGGAGCTGATGCTGCCGGGATCAAGGTCAGAGCACAGTAAAGCTCAGTCAGGGCAGTGATCTTTAAAAAACTGCTGGTATAAAAAGTGCCTTCTTGAGTCACAGCCCAGTGAGCAGAGCAGCTTTGCAGCACTCCACCTTCTACATTGTAAGAGAAAGGCTCAGTTCCTTCCAGTCTTTTCTGCTTATCTTCCCTTACAGTGTATCTGAAAAGAAAATACTGATAAATTTCAGGGTGAAGATTTGAGAAAAGATTTATGGGCCATGAATATTACATAGTATTTTACTAAGCAAATGGAATAACTAATAGCACAGGAAATCATTGAAGCTTTAAATCGGCAATGGTTTGCATAAAGGAAATACATCTATCTCTTTGATAAAGAGGCACTTCATAGAGTAATATTTTCCCTAACGCATACAAGAGTATGTATCTATATAAAACAAGGTAAATATTCAGAGTAGCAGTCTTTATTAAATCGAAGCTTCACAGTTTTGTTTCTCTGTTAGTTTTTTTTAAATGTATTTATTTTAGTGAATAAACACATAAGTATAAAGAAGTGTCACAGTATTCTTAACTGAAAATTGCCTTTTATATTTTGCTTTTACTTCCCTGGGTTGCATTTCCCCAAGGAGAAACAAAAAAAAAAAGTACACACACACATTCACACACACACTCAAACTAAAAAATCCCCCTCAGAGTGTTCTTTACAACGGTTTCTTGCTTTTGAGATTACTCTGGAGAATGATAGTTTGCAAAGATATTAACAGTTAACATAAGTTCTCTTGTTATGACAACCATCAAGGGATTCATGCAGCTAATATCTCTAGTCATCTTCTAATATCATGGGGGCGAAAAGAAAACTTTTCTTGGGGATCTATCAGTAAAGAAGCCCAGATTAGCTGCACTGTGAGGATGACTTCTCTTTCCAATACACGGTAGCCTCAAGTCCTCATTCAGCTATTCTTAGCCTTTATGTTGAATCTATCCTATACACTGATTGCCTGAAGAGAGACTTTGCAGAAGCACTGCAGGAGTACTGTAGACATGGGTTTCTCCAAACTGATTTGATGATTTCTTGCTAAGGTGGGTGAAAAAAAAAATACCCAGAATGAGAACGAAAATAAATCATCTGCATGCAGTCATCATGGGTTATAATGACAGTAGGCATACACAAAAACAAATATGATGGTGCTGAGAAACTTTGAATAATAGAAAGGTTTCTTGGATTGGTTTCCAAAGTTAGCTGTAGATCATAATATTGTATATCAAATATTGTCATACCATGTGTTTTCCAGGAAAAAAAAAAAAAAAAAAGTCTCTGAAAGGAAAGGAATGGATGGTAATTTATATAAATGGACCTTTTCAGTCAGCCCCCCCCCCCCCCCTTATTAAATATGCAATATATCGGTTTAAAAAATTACATGTAAATTTTGAAAAGAATTAAAGAATGAAAGATTACAGAGGAAAGTGTCAGATAATTAGCAATTCACAGTGTTCTGAATTTGTTCACTATTTTAGTCTCACCAGATCAGAATATTTTGATTTTAGTCAATTCCAAGCAGCAATGAAAGGTTATGGTTTATGCATTTGCATAATATGTGCACACTACAGTTGTCATGGTGGCACACTTAATTGATTCAGTTTTAGTAATGACAGTTTAATTTTTATATTCACAGCACAATTGCCACTAATCTTTTTGCCTTATTGCTGAGAACTGAAGCATGTAGTTCATTTGGAATGTTGGAAAAATCTTATTGCATACACAAGTATAAAATAATTGGCCTATTTGAATACTAATTACATTTAAGAGTCTTGCATCCCTTGATAGAGAAATTCAGCTTCTACCATGGACTGGAAATAAACTTACTGGGATGTGGCTGTGAGTACAAAGACATCAGCGAAGAAACAAAAGCCATTAACAGATGACAGGATGTGGGAGGCCAGAGAACTAAATAGATTCAGATACAATCAGTATAGTTTCATGGTCTGAAATGGGCTATAACAGAGAGATGTTTGCTAATGTACTGGGATCCTGGTCTTCTGATATCTTCAAAGATCAGTAAGAAGTCATTGCAAAAAGGGTATAAACATGTAACAGTATAACGGATATGCATCTTACTGTGTCTGGAGTTTAAAAGACAAATGTGTTACTTCTGACTTTTCCCTCTTTCCTCATCAGTAAGCTGCTAGAACTTCACTTTGGTCGTTTTCTTATCTTGCTTATTTTTAGGCTCAAGAACTGATGCAGTATATGCAGCAGTCAGGATGCTGGATGTTTTCTTGTTGAATAAAGATCTTAGGCTATGCCTTTTATGCTGATGAGCCTCAGCTTGTCTGATATTTCTACTGTTTGTGAGAAACAACATTATTGCAGCAGCCAGTCTCTCAGCAATCAGAGAGTACTATCCAAGCTGATGGAAGACTTGGAAAAAGACACCTGAAACTGTTCTCGCCTGTGGCCAAAAGCTTAGAAGAAAAAGTGAATCATTGCTGCAGCATTACCACAGTAAGCTCTGCAGCTAAACGAGTGAATCCCGAATTCCCTTTTTTTCCAGATTTAATGGGAAACAAATTTCCTGGTCATAGCTGGGCAAGAGAGAAAAGTTTCCAGTAAATATATCGAACGATATCAAGAGTTCAGAGACCCTAGTTCTAAAGAACTAACCACTCTAAATCTTATGAATGCAAGAGATGACACTTAGAATTGATACATGATGGGTTTTACTTAGTTCTAAATGAATAAAAAGGTACTTGTGCCAGAAGAGATTTAGCAGGCTTGGGAAAGCCAAGGAGCGCAGAAAAAGGTAGATAACTGTTTCTGAAGATGTTTGCTCCTGGAAAGACATCAGCAGAAGCAACATATCTTCAGAGAAGCACTGAGCACTCTCTTTGCTACTGTTTCCTCACCAGACTATTAATAATTGTTGCAATCCCTGACAATGTGATTTATTAGTGGATTAAGTGGTCACAAATGCTTGTTTATGACTTATATGCAAACTCACAGAAAACAAGTGCAAGAAAAATTATTCTCAAGACTTGAATCTGCACAGAAAACTTTGTGTGTGAAATATAAACGGGTTAGGATAATTTCTTCAGTTACGCTTTGGCTAAAGGTAGGAGAGGGACAACAAGTATCAAAAGAACCAAAATGGGAAATGTTTTCTGCTAGTAAAAATGCAGGAGAAAATCCTCTGGAATAGACAGCTGTCTCAAAAAACCACTGGAGAACTGCAAGCTTGTGTCCTGTAATAGGTACTGTCTAGGCTATCATATTCTCTGGATTCATCCTCTCTCAGCCTCCCTCTTTTGGGCAAATAATCTTTTGTACTACTAGTTTAAATATCTTTTGACACAAGTACTTGAAATTTATTCTGCTAACTCTAATCACACAGCATAATATTCAGCGTCTCTTCTTCTTCCATCTGTAGTGCTTGTGTCATTATTAACTCTTAATCAAAATAACTGCAGAAGAACATCCCATAAGGTTTTTCATTAATTTTCATCTGGAATAAACAATTTAAATTTTCAAATATGTGTACTATAGAAGAATTTACTTCCCACATATACATAGTATTTGGGAAATTATACTAAAAAAACACATACAGAGAGCCACAGAGAGGGAAAAGGGTATTGTACTTTGAGTTTATATAGATTTCTGTCTTTTCTGCCAAGTGCAGGAGCTAGTGACAGGCAGAAGGGGACTAAAGACCATCTGTGTCACAGACACAGAGGATGATTCTCCATGATCCTAGGCACTGCACTCTCCCTTAGCGTCTTGTTGGCTTCTGTAGCTACAGCTGCAGCCAGGGGCAGATTCATAGTAACAAGGAGTAGTGTACTTTGCATTTATTTATTTATTTGTTTATTTATTTACTTACTTATATACCAAGCTCCCTCTGGGAGCTATCTAGATCTATACCAACACTTATTTTAGGCAGAACTTGATCAATTAATTATATTAAGCACCTAGCACAAGGTTTTCCTATTGCTCTGAACAGACTAATCAGTAATTCCTGTATTAGTGGTAAAGCTCATCATTTCCATTACCACACTCTTTTTCCAGGGCTGCTGTTGACAAAAGGCACTGTCTGGCAGTACCTGAGGTGCAAACCTTAAAGCACTGTGCCCTTAGAAAGCCCTAAGGGAAGGGTTCAGTTTGCATAGACAGCAGATGTTACAATTCTGGATCGTATTTTCATCTCAGTGACACTGCAGGAGTGACTTCATAGGTACTGAACTTACTGATCACATTGCTTAGGTTTTCATTTAGAATAGCTAAAGTCAGGTACCATGGGGAAAGTAAATGTTGAAAATGAAACCTCCCCCAATCCAGACACAGATATAGAGACTCATGATTTATTTTCTCTGTTACATTTGTTACTGAGAATCTGAACAAACTATTCTGAGTATCAGGATGAACTTGCTATACTTCCTACAACACTGGAAGACACAAACTCTCTTGGTTAAAATGTTTTTATTCTATAAGAGAAAGAAACATCTGACCACTTTGCCTTCAACCACTGTGTCATATAATTACCTAGAGGCAACCTGTTTGCAGACAGCAAAATAAAACAAGATTTGTGCTTTGGCAGCAAAACAGCACACTGTCTCATGTGAAATGTAGGCACTTCTTCTCATGGCAGTTTTCCCTAATGCTCTAGAAGTCAGAAGAATTCCTAAATATAAATTATGCAGTACTTAGAATCAGTTTGATTCAAAATATTAATTACCTAATTTAAGAGCTGGATCCAAAAATGACTAAAGCCAGTGGGAGTTTCCCCACTGAGATTAATCAGGTTTGAGTTAGATTCTAATTTAGCCTCTTTTTAGCTTTTTTTTTCTTTTTTTTTCTTTTTTTTTTTTTTTTATTATTATTATTGTCCACAGAAAAGACAGAAGACAACAATAAGAGCGAAGCCTGTAAAGGTAAAAATCTTATGGTTTTGAGATTTTGTTTTCATTGTAAAATAAGTGACCCAGTTACTCATATATATCTTTTAAAAAGCCAATGGCATATATATATAATACCATTTAATATTAGAAAGCTTATCAGGGATTTGTAATTTGAGACATGATACTTTTAAGAAGCATCTGTTACCTCAACAGATGGTAACAATGCAGTAATAATTAACTTTATTCATTAAAGTAATTGATTACCACCAACATTTCTTATGATTATTTGAAAAAAAAAAATAGTTATCCTAATACAGAGTCTCAATAATAATTTTTAAATGCCAGGAAAAGTGGCTATGCTATCCAAAAACAGCATCTCACTTGTCTCCATTAGTAATTCTAAAATATTGCACACCTGCTCCAAGTGGAAGTCTAACACCATCCCTCCCTTTATGTTTAAGAGAAGTTTAGCATTGAAACAAGTGGAAATATATTGCAGTCTGAGAAAGCATAGGTGGCAAGGCCCCACCTTTCCCTGGAGGGTGATGGAGGAGCGGCTGGGGTCTGTCTTTTCAGCAACTTGTTCCATGCCAGACTGCAGCCTGGGAAGGCTCTGGATCCAGACACAGGGAGGTATCAGGAAGACACAGAATGGCCTTAGTCCCTCTTCTGTTTTGGGGAAAGCAGCCAGCAAAGCGAGGGAAGAAGATGAGGGCACATTGCTTTCTTCTGTCTAGCGCTGATCATGCATTTCAGGTTGGTGAGAATTTTTAGGAGATTTAGTTTAGAATTTCTTGAATTTTTAGTCCTCATGTCACTTAATTGGATTAATGTAGCTACATAACTTCTGGGGAGTGGGTGCTTCAACTGCACTACATTGGTCCTAGCAGATAAAATAAGCCTCACAAATTCAGTTCTGATCTTATCTGTTCCCTTCCATATTACCTCCTATACAAACTAATATCATTCTCTTGTGGTGATCCCAACTACCTCTGTTTAAGAGGCATCTGATAAGAAGAGCCTGTCAGCATCTTTCCTATCAATTCCAGTGTTTAAACACTCCTATGGGTTAGGGTTTTTAATTTCAGCTTGGCTTTAACTTCTAGCAGCTGTCTCTTGTTTTACCTTTCTCCAAAGAAAGGCCCACTAGTGAGTCTGAGCATTTACTGCTGGCTTCAAAAGGAGGGTGCAATGTTGGACAGAGATAGTGCCTACATACCCAAAACTCCCCTTGTGCTGAAGGTAAGGTTTAAGGTTCTCAGACTGTAATATATTTCCATTTGTTTCAATGCTAAATGTCTCTTAATCCAGAGAACAATTTTGATGATGAATTTTTGATTGCTTTGGTTTTGACCAGCCTCTAAAAGAGCATAGTAAATTGTTCTTCCTTAATGACCACTGGGATTGTCTAATAAATCTAATGGTTAAATGAAAAGTTTTCTCTAGCTCAGCCTTATAATTCTTACCTGAAACAAGCCACAAACAATTCTAATTAGGGAGGTAGAGAAAAGAAAGAGAGGCAAAAAATACAAAACAAACTAGAAAAAATAAAATTAGGGTGCTAGAGGGTGTAGATTTATGCTAGAACATAAATATTTTTTTTTTTTTTTTTTTTAAGGACAAAGAATTTATATATTAATACAAATTATATTGTTACAAAGGCAGAGATAGAAAAATCAAGGGTCTTGGAGAAAGAAATCATATTACTGGGAATAGATGTATTCTATACAGAGACATAAAGATGGAGGAAACATTAATATTAAAAAAATAAAGATTATTTGAAACAAATGAAGAGACCATTAGAAGAGTTACTTTGCTTTAATAAATCTTAGAGGAGGAAAAAAAAAAAAAGAAGTCAAGGCTTCATGTATTTTAGGTATTACTATCTCAGACAAAACTGTGAAAATAAAACCAGAAGACTTAGGAGAAATGCCATTGAATTTTAATGCATGTAAGAAAATAGTTAAGTTCAATCTGCATGTATCATACTGTGGAGAAGAGCAAAAGGATATCTAAGATGAAGTCAGATATCTCCAGAATTCCAAAACTCAGTTAAGAGAAGTTCAAATTTAGCGTTAACTTAACAGAAGAACATAAAATGAATCACAGAATGACTTGGGTTGGAAAGGACCTTAAAGATCATCTAACTCCACCCCCCCCCGCCATAGACAGGGATGCCACCCACTAGATCAGGCTGGCCAATGCCCCATCCATTCCAGCCTTGAACACCTCCAGTGATGCGGAACCCACAATTTCTCTCGGCAAGCTGTTCCAGTGCCTCACTACCCTCACAGTGAAGAATTTGTTCCTAGTGTCTATTCTTTTAGTTTAAGACCATTCCCCCTTGTCCTATCATTATTTACTCAAGTAAAGAGTCCTTCTCTTTTCTTTTTATAAGACCCATTTAGGTATTGATTGTCTAGGATTGCCCACACAGCTATGACCATCATTTGGCATTTAAACCGGAGTGGCTGAATTGGTGTGGAAGGATTTAGAAATACTCTAAATAAACCAAGAATGTCTTTATTTTTTTCTGGTATAGACATTTTTCACTCTTTATATTATGCTATATGTGTGCAAAAATGAAATATAGATCTCTGCATTTCTGGGCTATCTGATCAAAGTTAGTCCCTTCTGTTAAATTATATGAAGAGTTGTTTTTTTTTAAAAAAAAAAAGAAAAAAAAAAACACAAAAAAACCACAAAACTTTAAAAGGATAGATAATTCAGTCATCGAATCATCAAAGCTGATGGAAATAGATGTCTCTACTCAGTGTCCCTTCATGAAACTGTGTTCTGGATTGAGAATCAGCAATACGTGTTTTCTTGTTAATCAGTATTATTGTTAATCTGGCCTTGACCTTAACAAGGCTTTTCCTCTCTAAGCTTTTCTAGCAGTTACCTTCTAAGATAAAGATACTGCTTAATTGACTCAAATGTTTTGCAGAACTTACTTTTCAAGATAAACGTAGGAGTTTGATTTGAAAACACTGGAGAAATGAATTTAGCAATTACTGCTAGCTGCTTCCAACAGTTAATCAATTGTACATTTTAGCTATGACACATAGCCCTTGTCTTTTCATAGGAATACTTATACCTCACTATAAAAAAATAAATGAAGCTATTTTCCCTCACTTTATAGACACATATATGCTTTTTACACTTATTATTTGTAAGTCTCTTCCTTGTGTGCTCTTTGATAATGAAGTAAATGGTATTTTGTATTTTCTTCTTCCCTGAAATGTTATTTATGATTCATTACTGTGTTTCTATAGCTCTTCAAAATCCAGTTTAAAGTTCACAGTGGGCAACATTCCACTGCCTACCAAGGATGCTTCAAAAAAGAAATAATTTCAATGCAATTAGGGAGTTCTTAGTAAAAAATAAAAAAATCTGTTTTGTTAAAACTGATATGAAATCACACACTTTTCAGCCTCCCTTTTCTTCTCTAATTTCTTTAAATCTGATGTTTTCTCTCTCTGAAGAGACAGAAAAACAATGTTTGGCCGTCTCCACCAAGATTTATAATATGTGATCAACAGATTACATGAAAAAATCTCATGAAAACCATGGGTGTTAGAGATAAACAGACTTCCGAACTGTCTCTCACTTTGAGTAATCCCTGTTGCTCACGAAACTTCAACAGACTAAACAATTAAACAAATCATTTTTCATCTGAGATCACTTAAAATGCAACTCTTTTGTCATGTTCTGTACATTTACGTAATCATATCCTACTTAGTTCTATTTGAAAAGAAGCCTGAAAAATGTATCAATGTAAAAGATGCAGATCTTGAGATTTTTTTTGAAGAACTTACTATCACCTGCTTCACTAGTAAAACACAGGGTTGGGGGTGGAACGGTGGGGAGGCAAGCAAAAAAGAACGCGCACACACCCCAAACAAACCAAACTGAAAAATAAAGTAACTTAAATGGAGAAAAAAAAAAACAAAAAACTTAACATCAATATGTAATATTACCAAGAGTGATATTTGAATTTCTTTGGCTGAAAAAAAAAAGGCAGATGGTAAGAATATTAGATAGTATTGCATATTAAATGCATTTTTGAGTTAGTTCTAGTTCAGTTAATGTTTCTGGATACAAGTCACATTGTAGAGATAAGTTTAGTCAGTGTCATTTTTTCTAATGTCAGAACGTCTCACAAAATATGGTTTAAAGCTTTATCTACGTTTATAAGGAATGCAGCTAGCAACAAGTTGTCAGAACGGACCTATAGTGACATTTACCTTTCTTGGCATGTGTATCCTTCCCAAGATTTGTGTAAGGAAAGAGGTATACACACTCTTAACTCAAAACAACCAAAAAGAGAAAACCAGTTTGATATTCCAACTAGAGATCTTTAGGAGAACTCCCATGAAATAAAAGAACTGGGACAAGATATTACAACATTAGGTAGATTCAGCAGCATGTTTACAGAACCTTCTCCCCAGCACCACACACTCTGTTCTCCATGGTCCTCAGTTCCCTACCTGGCTGGTAGAGATGCCTTGCATAGCTGTGGGAAGCCACCAAAGATGACAAGCACAGGGCTTTGCCTGCAAATTGTATTTTTTTTTTTTTTTACAGGATCTGTGGGACCCTGCCTTTCTAGCCTGTTTGCCATTCTCACCCGTTATCTTATACAGCCAAAGTGAGAGCTGCAGAAAATCAGCAGCTCTTTATCCCAAGAGCAGCAGAGACAGATGGGCCTCCCTGCCCAAGCTCTCCTTGTCATGAACCAGAAAGGGTAAATGGTACCACAGACCACGCAGTCACACACAGCGGGTTTCCTTTTCCATAACCTAAAGTAAATCAGCTAAAAAGATTAAAAGCATTATTTGTTGATTATACACAAACACATACACTGAAACAGAGCTTTCAATGCTCCTCAGTGCATTTGCTTGGCAGAAAGGAGGGAATAAACATTATGTGCTCTTATTTCTCTCTTCCTATGTTTCTACTTTCCCAACAGTGGGACCAAACCCCTGCCTCACCTTGTCTGTATGATGCAAAAAAAGAAAGCATTTTGGTTGGGTTGCCATCTACGCTTTCCTTACGTTTGCTTCACATGGGTGGGTGTAAGTCACTACTTAAGGCAATGGAGGATCAGGTGTCACTGCAGCACTTAAAGGAATGAACCTCTGAGATGATATTATGATGTCCTACACCAAAACCATATCAGAAAGGTTGTGAATGTAGGCCTGAATGGAGTGGGTGCAATTCCGCTCAAAATCTCATGCAATTATTAGGGCAAGATGCCTAAATTTGACACTAATTTATTTTAGAGGCATTAGCTTGCTTTAAGCCCTGTTTTGTTTGTTGCTTTTTTCTCTGTAATAACTCCTCCTCCTGTGTGACAATGTCTGTCAGGTTGGCTGCCCTGACAGTGAAGTGACAGCCTGCCAGTCAGGCAGCTGCAAGCGGTTAGCTAGCCCTTTTGTCACTCTTGGCATCTGACTCAGAACTGTGCAGGCATTAGTTTTTTTGTGAGATTTCAGGAAGGTGCAGGGTCCAAGCCTGACACATTCAATATGCCATCTCTCAGCCAAAATAGACAGAACAGGAGTTCTTTTCTAATGTACTGTTGCAAGGGAGTAATTTTTTATTTTTTATTTTTTTTTTTGCCAGCTCTGAAACTATCTCCATAGAAGGGAAGCAGGTGCCAGGTTATTACTTACCACAGTTATTCTCTCTTCTGCTCAAAGTCAGAGATAAATGTTTGGAAGGACCAACAGCTTGCTTTTGTTCTGTTTTGGTTTAGATGGTTCTGTAATGACCAAAAGAGAATAATTTGGCATTTCACTTAAAATTGTTTTTAAATGAAAACAAAAATCAAGGGTCAATCTGTGTCCGTATGTTCAACATTTGACAAGAGACGTGTAATTTTCTATGCAGTCCAGATTCATATACTCTGAGTGTGCAGTTGATCTTTCCATGCTTTTCAGTGTTGTCTCACTGGAGTGACAGCCCCACAGATTCTGTTAATGAAGGAGAAATAAATTACCAGCGACGAAGACTGGATTTTAGACTCTACTTCTGTTTTTTCCCTGGCTGATGAACCTTTCTCATTTCTGATGAATCTGGCTCATTTCACCGTATTAATGTGAAATGAATTTATTATTTTGAATAAGCAAGGTAAATGGCATCCTGACAAGAACATTTGTTTTCTTGTTTCAGAAAGTGATTTTCTAAATATCTGACAGAGTGTTGGAATACAGAACTAAAATGTGATTGGCACTACATAATTTGTAAAGAGTCATCTGAAAACAAAACATAATAAAAAGTTTATTCTGCAATGTTAATTTCATTTTCTAAATTTGAATAAACATTTAAAAACTAAATAACTTTAATCTGAGTTAATTAAAATATTAAATATGTATTCTCCTGCTCTATTACTAGAAGCAACAATTTATGAAAATATTTAAAATGTTTAAGATGAAAGTTTTGCACCTTTAAAGCAATGGATTTCAGAGAGTTCTTCCACACCTCAGATGCTTTTCTGGAAGATCTATAAGGATATATCAATACCTTTAAGGTAATACAAAGGAAACAGATTTCTCTGTAGTAACCAGTACTAGTCGCATGACAAATTGACAGCAAGTAGCTTTTTCAGCAAGATGTTAGTGGAAGATTTCTCTATGGATCTGAAGCTAAATCTCAGGACTATAGAGAAAAATATAGATTAATTCTACATTTAAAAATGCTTAGAAGTTTCTAACAAGCTAATCTGAAATGTTTCTAAAATATGGTTAAGAAAATATATTAAAACTTTCAAACACTTAAAAACATTATTAGTTTTACTCGTATAAGCAATATCATCAGGAAGACACAAGTTCTTTATAGCTTTGGCCTGTTAGCATACTGGAACAGAAGTGTTCAGCTTGTGAGATTCTGTACAGCATTTTCACATGCCAGCCCTGATGACAGATATAAGAAATGGTCTGGTATCTCACTCGACCTCTGTCTTGTTTTCTTGAGTGCTTAACAAGCTGCTTTAAGAGGCAATATTTTCCAGGTTAGTGGTTTTGACCTTGCTTTTATCCCTTTCTTTTCTTCATTACTTATTACCCAAAAACAGTCTGCATCCCTTCTATTGGATAAAGGTGAGGTGTTTTTTTTTTTTTTTTTTTTCAAACGCATCCAAAATGCTTACAATAAATATACCTTAACAATAGCTGAATGAAAGGTTTTTAAAGTTTTGCCATAACTGCTAGTGGGGCTGCATACCAGTACAATTAATTGAGTGAATTAGTTTTTTATTAAGGCCACATGTGAAGTTCTTCTTAATGTACCTGTTTGAGAAGAAGCTGAAGGGAGTCACCCTACATTACCTCAGCTCATAAATTGTCTTCCTTTCTCAGGTAATTGTATTATTCCTGATTCCAGCTCCAGATTTCTAATTCTTAAGTTGGCTTCTGGCTTTCCAGAATTTCATCCCAACAGGTGAGCTGGATTGTTTATGCCCTGATTCCTTAAGCATTCAGTGAACTACATCTGCAATGATGCCACAGGTAAAATTCACTTAAATGGAATTAAGGTTGCATCCCCTGAGTTTGGCACACAGATTTTTTTTTCTTTAGCAGCTAGTGGCACATAAATGTTAAATTACAAAATGCAACTAATGACTTCTAAGCACAAATGGATCAATATACCCAACATGTGAAAAATGTAGGAATAAAATTCTATATTAAATTATCTCACAGGCAGAATCCAAACACTCCTTGAAATGCTTAAAATCTCTCTGGGTAAATGCTTAGCATGCATTTTTCCTAAACTCTATCACTGTTATGTCTGTTTTTCCTTTTGTCAGTCTCATCAGCTCATTAGAGTGTTCTCTTCCCCAGATGCCTGCAAGTAGCACTATAATCCCACTTTACAAAACTGAAAATGACTTGGGAGCACACTTAGAGCATGCCACTTCAAATTGGATAAAAACTCACTGCAATACAACAACTAGAAGTGGAATTTAATTGAGTCTGAATTTCAAACAATATTTAAGAGCTGATTTCAATACTAATGGCCAGGCAAGAATACAGAACTGTAAGAATACATGATAGGAGGGTCCCAGATAGGCTTCTTTCTTTAGCAGAACAAGTTCAGAAATCTAGAAGTGAAGTAATCTTGCTAGAAAAGCAAACCAACTTCCTTCCACCTGGTTTAGTTTTATTTGACTCTATTTCTTACTGGCAACAGACAATATTGGATCATTTTAACAGTTTAATAAAAAGCTGTTGCAAAATAATCAAAGTGTTGGCCATGGTGATTGTTGAAAAAAGGAGAGAAAAGAAAAAAAAAAAAGGGAAAGAAAGAAACAGACCCCTGAATTTGTGGTCCTGTAAGGTTGAATTGAGTGAATAACTACTCTAGTGGTTCCTAAGGGAGATGTTAATTTTGAGGATTTACTCATTTGTGACATTAATGATCTTCATATGACATGTTTTGTAAGTATAAGAGAATTATGGGCCAAACTGGCATATAGGAACTCTTATTCTCATCTCAGGTCCTTTGACATTCATAAACACATTTACAATCATTTGATTTTTGTGTCCTGAACTTGGTGGTGTTTATCTAATAGTAGCTGTAGGTAAATGATTAAAAAACAAAACAAACAAACAAACAAAAAAACTACAAACAGCAACAACAACAACAAAATACCTTAAGCAAGATAGTTACTTAGGAAAGTTAGTGAAGGGGTTTTTAGCCAATTCAGATAAAAAGATATTTAAATTTTTTTTTTTTTTACAAATACTATATTTTTCCGGTCACTTTAATTTACGGAGTTTCAAAATGAATGAAGCAATCTGAGTTTGGGACTTACTTTTTTTTTTTTTTTTTTTTAAGTAAATGTAATATATTTTCTCTTTGTACACAAAATAAATCTTTATATGGGACTCATTAATCCATGGATATTTGTGATAATTTACTATTTGCAACATGTTTTTAAGTGTTTGTGCATATTAATGCATGGCAAGGTTTAACTAAATCTTTGAATTCATTTTATGATCAATGCGCACTAAATATTTTATTTATGATAGCATTTCCTTTAATTCACAGAAATATTCTCAGTATTAGCTTGATCCCTTGGATTTCTGTGAGCACAGTAAGCCAAAGATCTAAATAAACACTTATGTTTAGCATCCCCTGCTGTTAAACAGTATGTCTGGATTTTACAAAGAGTTGAAAAAAAGATTTAAAGGATTCAATTATTTGACTTTCCTTGACTAACTACTACTTGACATAACCACCCATGAATTCTGTGAGAGATGCAAATCTGGATTCTTTAGCTTAGACTCCTCTTTCTGACAACCTTTATGACAACAGCTTCCAGACAGCTTATAGTAAAGAAATGGTGACCTGGGCACCAGTCCTGTAAGCTTTTCTGCTGCCTAATTTAGCTTTAGGTTATGCTAGGCAACTGTTAAACTCAAATTGCTATTACATTTTAGATCTGTGCTACCTTTAAGTACATCTGAACTCTACATCTCTCTTTCAAGTACTAAATGTTTTCAAGTTACCTACAAGTTGCATTTTGGATAATATGCATTTTTTAAGAATGTAACCCTTTTTCATCTTCATTTTTTTTTGTCTTTTTTTTTTTTACTGATCTTGGGTAGTGCATGGAGGTGGATACTGAATAGTTCAAACAAGCAAATAATAGGTAACCATTATTCCTGCCAAAGTGAATGAAGTTTTCAGGGCTCACAAACATTTTTTGTACAACAGCTGTCTAAATATTTCTGAGAAAAGAATAATGTGTCATCCTAAGTAGAGATCTTACAGAAATTACTTCTTCTACTCATAAAAAATGCACATACTATTTTTCTTGTCATAAACCAAAAATTGTCCCAATAGTATCTTGTGCTGTTGAAAAGTGCATAAAAATTATATAAACCAGCACTTGAAACTTCTGTTCAAAAATCATGCACAACAGTCAGCATAATTCTAGCAGTAGGTGGAACCCAGCAAACAAAGGTCGGGAGCACGGCCGTAATGTTGTTGACAGAGAGATGAAAATATATGTGTTATATATGACTGTTTGGAATATATTCAGAGTAGAAACATCCGGGTCAGTAATGAGGTTTGAGAAAGCTGAAGAAAGGATAGACATTGCTGTGTGTCGAGCCGTGAAGATAGAGCTTGGATACTCAGAAAAGGAAATGTAGAAAAACTGGTATTCTGTTGAGACTGAGGAAATAATTTAATGCTTTATTAATATATTAGCAGTCCGTTAGGTTGCAGGGTTGGAATGCCAAATCTGGAAGTAAATGACTGCTCCGTCAGCAGTGAATTTTCTTCAACAATTGGTAATGGGAAAAAAAGTATGATCTTTGTGTCATCAGAGAGGGAGGAAGGCGTTACTCTAAGTGATCTGATTCCCAGACCAGAACCCTCCATTATGCTTCCTATGAAGGTTAAAATGATAGCCTCAAAAATGATGTAAATTAGTTATTTTGGATGACTTTAGTTGCTCTTTCTGAAGGACTCTCTGTGCTTCCTTGTGGAAGCAAGTAATATAGAATAACCTGCATATCATTAACAGCAAGTCACTAGCTGAGACTCAGGAACGGTGACTTGTTCTTTAACAATTGAAAGTCACTTTTCTGGAATAAGCTAAGTCACAGAAATTTAGTGTTTTTTTTTTGTTGTTTTGTTTGTGTTTTCATAGAATTTACAGATTATTTTCTAGTATATGAATTATATAATATTTGAAGTAACCACATGGTCTTTACAGACATTGATCTCAATAACAAGGAGGGTTTTTAATACAGTAGGAGTACATTCAACTTTCCACCTCACTTTACCACTTAAGTGCTATACTATGAATAAAATAGAAAACCAGGATGTAAACACAGCATTCCTGATCAACATCTTTCATGAGTTATGTCATCCAAAATTGGGCACTAAGCTTCAGGTAAAGCTATACTTTATATGTATGTATATAAAATTACTATTTATATTACTAATTATACATTATACATATATTACTAATTATACATGCTGTTTATCCATTTTTTTCATGTTTGATTCATGCTCATGTTGTGATCCATTTTTCTCCAAAGATCTTTCCTGTAACGCTGCCTTTCATAGCTTGTATTTATGCTACCAATTTTTCATGCTGAAGTAGAAAACTTTAAATTTGCCTTTACTGAATTGCATCTTAATTTTTTCAGGCCATTATTCTAGCTTATTAAGACCCATTTCAGTTCTGCTCCTGTAACCCATCCCATTCCAGTTTCATTTTGTTTAGTTACGGCAAGCACTAAAAGAGTCAGTAGACACTTGTAGAAACGTCAATAGTCAATACATTCTTCTCTTTGACAGCAGGCTAAGTTAAAGGTTTCATAGCCAACCTCTAATAGTGTCATCTAGACCACAAGCCCCTAGCTTGCTTATGAAAATCTCCTGTGAAACAGTATCAAATTAAAATTTACATAATTAACATCTGCTGCTGCTTCTCTACTCATTAATCCTATTCCTCTATTATAGCAAGAAGTCAGATTCCTCTGATAGGATTTGTTCTCAATGAAACCATGTTGGCTTTTGATCATCTTTGTTTCTTCTAGCTATTCACTCGTTCCCATTATTTTTCTGGGAAATGAAATTGAAGTTGTTAATTTACAAGTAGTTTTTTCAGGTCATGCTTTTCTCTGTGTTCTGGAGAAGTGTTATTTTGTTCCTTTTCAGTCACCCAAAGCGGACAAATAATCAAGTCATCGCCATGTTCTGAGATCTTTAGGGTTACACTCAAAACATATTACTTAGAAAACCATTTAAAACAGCATACGATAAGGGTCGCTGTAGCAAACAATTTCAAAATCTTTTATTTTTTGTGTGTGTGTGTGTTCACAAACCCTTCTGCTTTTCTTATTCCAGGCTAAAGTAATACTTTATAGTCATTAATAGATCACGCATTAGTCACCCAATTGCAAATGTTATTCATTTCTTGAAACTTGTGTTGCAATATCTGTTGACCTTCTTGATGCCATTTACCAATAAATTTCCCTTTCTTTTTAGCTGTAGCATATTTTCCTACAGCATATAATGCACCACATATTTCTTAAAAGCATTTCCTCCTCTTGCTTATATTACCCCCCTTATTGCCTATGTTACACTTTTTATGTGCTTTGCTAGCTTTATCTTTTGCCCAGAACTCCCTGATTTTGTCCCTCCATACTATTACTTCTTCATATTCCCCTTGCAGCTGGCCTAGTTTCTACTTTCTGTAAACTTCATTCTTGTTCTTGAGGTCCAAGAAGAACCCATTGTTTAGCCAGGATTCTAGCTCTCACTACAATTTTATCTTTCATTTACATTAATTTGCGGTTTTGTTTCTTTGTTTACTTAGATCTTTACTGGCCTAAAATCCAGCATTTTGGAGATGTCAAAGCTAACATATGCAAAAAATGATTTCTGAGCAAATCATAGCATGCTCTGTTGAATGGATACACAGTTATAATAATCACAGGAAATCATATCATAAAAGCATCATTTCCAATTCTTTTCTTAACATATCAATCATAAAATTATTTAGCTAAATTATAAAATTTTAATAGTATATCTCAAATCATTGTTATTACCAGTATAGATAAAAACATGAATATTATAAAGATGTGTAAGCACAATAAGTTCAGCCTTACTATAAATAGTCAAAAGTACTATTTTCCTGACAAAATTTATGGCATCTTCTTGGAATGGAATATGTATTGCTACTCTCCAGTAAATATTCAATATAATCTCTGTTCAGAGGGATGTATTCCACAACTATGAATATCATTACAATATTACTCCTACTATGAACAAGATGATATTTTGGAAGGCACTCTGAATCAATTATAAGACCTATATCACAATCATCATTTCATGTATTTTAATAAAGCCAAAATCACGAGTCTTTCCTTGTACCTTTTCCCAGGTACCTCAGTTGTAAAGACCTGTATGTTGGATTCTGAGGATAAATTGGCTAAATTTAAAATAATTAATCTATATTATAGATGACAGGAATTAAGATTTGGTAACTAATTTCCAGGAAATTCTTTGGTTATTGCTATAGCTAATGAAACATAACTTCAAAACAAACAAACAAAAACCTTATGACTCTAGGACCTCTTAGTGGAACATTTTACTTATGTGCTAAATGCATTAACAGAAATAAGGTATAAATACTGTGAAGTCTTCAGATAAATATTGTCGCTGTACTCTTAGCATATTGCATTATAAGCAGTTCAAGGTTGCATTACCAGAATCTGAATAACTTCCACAAAAAATAAGGCATTTAAAAAAACAGTTTTAGAAAGCTCTCAAAATTTGTCTTGTGGAAGTATTCTTGAAAGGATGTAATATTTTGTACCAATTGTGATTTCAAGTAGCTGTCTATATACTTCCTGTTAATTCTGCCATATTAAATTTTAATACTGAGTACTTTAACATATAGTAAGCCTTGGCAAGCCATGACCCTTACTTGCATCTCTTTCCACCTGCTAGAAAGGTAACAAATAAGTGAATGAAACAAGCAATCACAAAAACTACATTTTAGCTGAACAGCAGATATACTGAAGAAGGTGCACCAGAAGAGATTTGATTTTAGATGCATAGTTTAAAGAGACAGGGAAAGAAAAAATCCCAGTTGTGTGGTTTTTGCTTGCCTTTAAACTCTTAGGAAAGCTTGCAAAGGACTGAGGCAACTTTGAGACATTTCTGAGGAGTGAAGCTGGCTTCAGGTGGACATGGGCAGCTGGCTTCAGTTCTCTGAAGATGGCAGATACAGAGCCAGTGCCAGGTTAGTCAGACTGAGAGCTTGTATCCAAAGAAACCTAAGGCACAATAGTCTAATATATGACATAAAATCACAAATAACTACTGAAGGATCAGGGCCATTTGTAACATTCCTGTAAACTATGTGCTGCTTACTTAGAAGAGAATTGGAAGCAAACTCAGGGAAAGAATGACTGTAGGTGTCAGAGAAAGTCTCAGGTACATCAGGATTGAATCCAGCCCTCCAAAAACACCGTCTTCATAGAAATCACTCAACAATCTTTGGAAAGTAAAGGCTAAATTAAGGAATACCCTGCCAGAAACTGATGACACCACATTCAATCTACAACAGCAACTGCAGCACCAGCAGCTTAAGGCACAGGAAAAATATATAGAAAAAAAAAAGGGGGGGGGGGGGGGGGGGGGGTAAGGTTCATGTGTCCTTTTGTCAGAATACTGATACAAATAGAAAAAAAATCATTCAAAGAAAGAGTGCTCAGTCTTTGAGATGCCCAAATGCCGCATTCAGCTAAAGGTGATTACAGGCCAGTAGTTTTCTGAACTTGGAAAATCATTTGATATTCATGAGGAAACCCATTTGTTAAGGAAGTATGTGCTGTAATTGCATTTCAGTACTCTTGTACAATATGTTAAAAAGAAAGGGCTGATTTTTAGGTAAGATGTCAGAGGTTCTTAATGAAGCTCATCACTCTGAAATAGGAAAAGGTCAAGGCAGTACTTCTATTTCATTTGGCAGTAAATCCCAGCACCGAAATTTCATTGAAATAGATCTATTCTTCTTTCTATTACCTATGGATGTATGGCACTTGCCACAAGAGACACCCCAAACAACCCCACCACTACAAGCTCATATTTGCTGCACACCTGCACAGAGCAGGCGCATGGCCATAGCTGCTGGCTGAGACAGTGCAGCATGGGTGAAGATTTCATTGCCCAAGGTCCCATGGAAAGCCAAGTGTCACACAATCCTGTGTCCCCTTCTATGCTCTGAACGCACTCTCATTTGCAGCTTTAATTCTTAGCTTTTGAAGTGTGACTTATTCTCCAGCAAGCTTCTGAGACAGACCAAGATACCTGAAGTGTTTTTTGTTACTAATCTTATTTTACTAGTGAAGACTACTCTTAGTCAGGCATTTTCATATTGCTTTTCTTGGGGAAAAAAAAAAAAAAGTTTCATAAAACCTGTGAATGTCATGAATGTCCAGCCTGGTACTCCACTTGTCACAGATGTGAGTCTTATTTCTTTGCTCAGAGAAAGTATGCAAAAAGATGCCCCTTGTATGACCAGGGAACAGAAAGAAGAATAAAGGAAAGAAGGAATTTGAATATGTAGGAGATAAATACAGCTACTCCCTGACCATCTCTTATTTTTTATTAAAAAATAAAAATTGCCCTTCTTGCAGCTTGACAGGACTGGGATACAAGTGAAAGGAGATACTTTAGAAGTAAATGAAGGGAAGAGCTTACGCTGTGATAGGCTGTCACTGAGATCTGTAATGGCAAAAGGAAACAAGCTATCAAGATTAGCATCAGGGAAGAAATTGGCGTCACTGGTAGAAAAGGTATGCTTAGATTGCATTGTTACTGCTCGAGCCTGGCTGACAACAGTATCTTTACTGAACAAGATGTGTTAGCTTTAAGGAAATGACAGTGTTTAGCAGCCACAGAAAACCTGCCCAGATCAATTAATTGAAATACCAGTGAAGGTCTTTGACAGAGAAAGATGTATGAGAACCTAGTGATTCAAACAGTTAATACTCTCCATTTATTTGCTAGCTGCAAGCAGAGAATAAAATAGAGGTATAAGTATGCTAATGCAGGTAGGCATTTAGGCAAAATAATTGCTGGGCAATATTTTCTCCTTTGTGACCCCCATCTGGACAAAATTCCTTTATGGGTGAGTAGAGAAAGAGTGACTGTGAGCAATTGCATTCTGAATGTTATAATTTATTTTCTATAAGCCATGTCATATTTTTTTTTAATTAGTACTTCGGTCTTCTGAATGTGATAGAAGAGATCTAGTCACTAGATTGCATACAGCATGCAGAACCAAACTGATAGAAAGAAAGAAACCAGCACTTGGCACCCACAGAAAACACTCGTGCATGCTAAAAAGGAGGTGCTGAGGGAGAAAAAAAAGTGTTTGTTGTAAAGAACTTCAGCTTACCTGGCAGAAAAAGCAATCAGTGGGACTCTTTGTAATCTCTTATTCATTACCCAATTTGAAATACTTTAGTCTGCATTCAACTGAGAAATCTTGCATTTATAATAGATGACTGGTGATGCCCCTGAACATCAAGTACATTGAGCAAAGAACCATAGGGCCAGAAGGAACTTTTCGTTCATCAATCTTTGTCATGATTATTCTCACCTGGCTGAGGCCTAATGTCTTTCCCACACGGAGTTATAGAAATTATATGAATTTCCATTGTGCATGTTTACTTATTTGGAACAGTGTCTCCATATAGGACAATCAGTGTAGGACTAGTTTTGAAAGACAATACACTTAACACCATTGTTGAACATGGTCTTCTTTCCTGGTACCAGGCTTCAGCCCAAGACCCTGTACTGGATATCTCATCCCTTGATCCTGCATATATTTGTCTTATATAGCACTGAGATAAGCTTATCAAACTTAATGGAAAAACAGCTACTCCTTTCCACCCTGAACCTCTCTTCTTTGATAATCAGAAACCTTCTATTTGTTAGCTTAGATTTATTCATGGTCGGCCTTTACTGGTTAGGTTTCTGGTATTCTATCTCTAGTGACTTAAAAAATAAAAGTATTTTAAAGCTATCAGTTGTTTCCACAAAAAGGGATGGAAAAACAGGCTTGGGTGAATCAGGACAATGACCCTATCTAAAGACTAAATAATTTCTATCTGGATTATATTCATATGTATCTCCTCTCCTCAGTTTATGCTCACACATCTTTTTTTTTTTTCTTCCAAATCTCTCATTTCTGAAAATAAAGGACAAAGAATTGATTGAAGTTTTGCAATTACCTGTAATATTTTTATTATATCAGAAATACAGCTCTCTAGAATTAAGTGTCACTGTGGTAAATTGTTGAGAGAATCTAAGGCAAATCATTTAGAGAATAATTGTCTTAATAGCAGGTCTAGAAGTTTTTTCTTAGGAGAAAAAAGAAAACAAACAAGCTGCATATTTAGATGGATAGACAAGTAATGTTCTCTAGTTGGTATAATGAAGAGTGAGTAATGTGCCATTTTGGCTCAGCCAGTGAACTAGAAAATTTAAAATCAGATGGAAAATAGAGGAGCTAAGGCTACATAAATCAGTTGTGAAAGAAAAGCTTTTAGATTTTGCTATAAATCAAGACCACACAATACCTGAATCTGAAATATGATAGGGAGTTTGTTATTGAAATCTCCATATAAATTAACCTTTAGCTGTTGCTGTTCCTTTAGTACATCATGAGAAACAAGACAATGTTGTTTTCATTGTATTCAAACCTCAGTTATGAGTGTCTCCACAGTGAACAATATTTACAGTTTATGCATTTATTGTCCTTTTCTAATTTGTACTTTCATTTAGAGAGTAATATGCAAGCTTGTGTCATTGTAAACATTCCAGCACAGGGTAAAATATTATATTTTCAGGCTGTTATGCAGAAGCATAATAATTATGAGCAATCTTTGTTCTTGTAAAAATGTCTAATAATCTTGTGATGAATGTTCCACATTTCCTGATAACAGTTTCTTTAAGGTCACCAAAATAACTTCAAATCTTCAGAAATGAAGGGCATAGCACTGAGAAGTAGTAGCAAAACCTATGCATAGCCAAAAGTCATGATTTAGAGATATTTGTGAAAGTGTCATAAACAGTGTTCTTGGTCTATAGAATGGAGATATATCAGCATTTACAATTCAGTTTATGTATAAACAGTAACTGGGAAGTCAGCAACAACTGGAATATCCAGTAAGAGACTTGGCAGAACAATATATGCTGATTTAGCTTGTCTGGGAGTCATACAACACCAAGAAGGTGCCATTGTGTTATTGTACTTCAGAGTCTGAGAAATGGGTGAGATTGGGCTATGGCTGCATTCAGCACAGAAAACATTGATATGATGCTTGAATACATGAGAGCAGTGAAGCAACTGGTGGTGTCAGCAGGAATTTTATAGACCCTTTTTCAGCTTGTCACTAAGGCTGGATTACAAGATTTTGGTTTTAGCAGTTAGATGTCCAAAACACAGTTCTGCTCTGCCTGGTCTTAGGAGTGATGTGATAAAAGTCTCACTGTTCTTTTTTCCCTTTAGGATTACACTGATGAAATTAATCATATACGAAGCCTCAACTTAAATCAAGGCAGAACCTAACATTGATTTTCTTGGTGAGTTTTAATATTTTTAAAAATTTTTTAAAGATCTTAAAAAATATTTAAATAGGCCTGAGTTTTATTGTGAACAGATATGCCTGCTCATAGTACAGCTGAAATCTAAAATGTACACTATAGCATGCCAATTTACAATCTGTATGGGCTGATTATTAATTCTGACCTCTAAGTAGGGCATGTATCAGTTGAGGGTTGTGTCTGTCTTACATGATGTGCCTCTCTTCTAGCATACATTACCTGGCTTAATTTCAGTGAATAATGGAACACAGAGTGTGAGATGATCAATGGATGTGGACAGGGGACAGAAAAGGGAACACAAAAGCTGCTACATACCTGGAGGGGGGTCTCACTCCACACACATCTGGGACATGGTCAGGACACACAGCCTAGGAACTAGAAAGTTCTTAGCTGAATTTCTTCCTACTCATTTGTCACACCTGAAAATGTGTTGCATAAATATTTTAAAGAGATCTTGCCTTTTTGTTAGTTCTTAGGTATTGTTGTTATGAAAGTAACTTATACATGTGAGTTAGTTGGTGTTATTGAACAAAATATAAGAAGATTACAATGCCAGTTGTTTTGAGCGCTTCTGCTTTCAAGCATGAAATGAGTTGGAATCTAGAAAAACTCATTTTTCCTAAAGGCAAACCAAATGAGTAGATGAAAGCAGAAAGATATTTGAAACGGAAATCATTTCATGTTTTCTAGCCTCCAAGGAGCTGTTTTCATTGCAAACTGCTCTTTATAAAATCAGTATCACACTCAGTGTCTTATCTGTAGCTATCTACAGTGGTGAAATTAGACACGTTATTTCAGTAGTTGTTTGTCCTGTCAGCCTCAATACTACTGTGTTCAGATGAAGAAAGGAGACAATTATATTATATGAGGAATTACCACTATTCCCAATACTGAGTTGCAGTGTAAATACTTTGACTATCACTTCATACTGTTACTGTTCATGCAATTTCTCAACAGTAGAGAAATTCCGCTTTTATGCTTTCAAGGACTGTCTCAGACATTAAACATCCAATTCCTTTATCCTTCAAATTCAATGATTTTTTTTTTTTGGGGGGGGGGGGGGGGGGGGAAGACCAAGTGTAATTGATATTTTACTCTGAATTACTGCCTAGAGTAAAAACTACTGTCTAAATTGTGATTACAAACCAATAATTTAGTAGGTAACAAAATTGCAGCTTTTCTCTGTGTCCTAAAGAAATTTGTTTTTATTTTTTCTCTTCAGCTGACAAAATTTTAACATGAGAGGTGGTGGCTAGCTGCTTTTTTTTTTCCCTTTTTTTTTTTTCTTTATTGTCTAGTGGTTAGGGTACATCTGTAAAGGTATCATGCTTTCCCAGCGGTGTAACCATTGGATTATTGTATTTGGGTTGTGAACCATCACGTTCTCCTTCTTTCATATAAGCAGTTAAGGAGTTTCTGTCAGTGATCCCATGAAGACATCACCTTGAATAATGCATCAAATAATGGGTTTATTATCCCTGTAAGTGTGAATACTCAGCACTTTCTGTGCCTTGCTAACGGAGAGATGAGTGGGGTCTGGAGCCCATTCAGAGATGCCCAGCTCTCCCTGGGTCTAAGCCCTAGCCATGCCCTCCTCACCAGTGCTGAGCTACAGATGGTCTGATCCCACTCAGCACAGATGCTCCTGAAAGTCACCAAGAGCCAGCAGCTCTTCCTTCTCTACTAACTACCACTGAGGATGGTAAGCTGCTAGTCATTTGCCTTGATCTTGAACTCAGGCACACACCAAAAGTCTCCATAACTGGTACAAAGACTGCACATTTGTGGTTACATTGTCCTTTGGATGCATGATACACAGAGCTGCCTGAAGTCTGCTAGACAGCATGTCTTCAGTGCTGAGTCTTTCATCGCTTTCATCCTTAACCTTCACACCTGCAACAGACTCCATCGCAGGCCTGACACATCTCATGCTGTAAGGCCCCAAAATCACACTGCAGCTGGAAAGGTTTTGGCACAAAAGTGTCGGATGACCTTTGAAGGGACTGTGGTGGAGAACACAGAACAGAGCTCTTCTGACTGCCAGTCATATACACCTAAGCGTCTGAATTCTCTCATATCATAGCATAGAAATGGCATAAAAAACAGATCAGTACCCAATACGAAGTGACAAAGACCTTGGTGATGTATTTGCATCCAGTAATATATTTTTAAAAATGTGTATATGTTTCTGTTCTATTAAACAAATTCAAATCTCTTAAGTACTAACTTTTGCCATTGTCGTCACCTCTATTGAAATGTCAAATATTTTAGTAGATATTCTCAAATTTGAAATCAAGTAAAAGGGTGCTTAACTAGTCTAATTAGCTATAGCATACGATATTCACATATGTCAGTAAATAGCCTGTGGATCATGACATTTTCAGTCTTGTTTATGTGTTAAGCATATACTTGTTATAAACCACTCCATAAGTAGTATCTTTTGTCCCATAGTGAAGTTACAGGTAATGACTGTCTGAGCCTGTAAATGACTGTCATCACATCAATTAAGAGTTTTTGTTGGTGGTGTTTAAAATGGTCATAATACTGTTCCTTCCTTATTACATGTCCTGTGGCATCAGAAGAAGTTAATTAGAGCTCAGTATTGAACAATGTTACAGCAAAGCTATATTAAAACCACCCATGAAGAATGTAGGTCACTGAGGGTACAGTGCCACCACACCTAATTTAGCTTAGTTGGTTTCAGCACGTCAGAAGAAATGCTTAGATACATATTCCTGATTGCTTCGCTACAAATGAAAAATTTTGTATGCTTTCCTAAGTCTTGAAATTGTGAAAAATTGGACCAACAATGAAAAAAAAATTGCATATTATTGTAATTCAGAGAATATTCTGAGAAGTAATCTAGAAAACAAACCAAAAACCTGTGTACTGAATATGCACATATGTTCTGCACAGATAATTGTCATCACTAGCTAATTTAATAGGTATTCACCTCTTCTTTCACCCATGCAACTGTTTTTTCCGCTTGATGTACAATTTTCTCTTTACCATAGAGTTCCAGCAGAAACACTCAACAGGTTTAAAGTAAAGTATCTTCTGTGTTGTTTTTAGTCTTACCCAAAGGAACAATATACAAGGAAGCTTAGCTGACTTTGCAGGAGATCAGGAAGCAATAAAAACATATTTGCCAAGAAGTACTTGTGTCTTAAAAACTTGGTTTGACCCAGGTGCCTATACTACAGCTATTCTTAAGAGACCATGCAACCTTTAAAAACAGTGGCTGGATAAGTACTTCTAGCTGATGGACAAATGAAAGGGAATTTCAGAATTTTATCTACAGCTCTAAATAAGATGAGCTGTTTAAGTGAAGTCATTATATTCTCACTAGGGAAACACAAAGGAATTGGGATGCCAACAGTTTTGTGCAGAGATATAAACGCTATAGAGATAAAAAGAAAATTTTTTGCCTTGATCATTTTCCCTTCCCCAACCAAAAATTGTATAGGAGAACTTGATTTAATAGAAAGTCTTGATTTAGGGCATATTTTGATTAGGAATTATATATTTGCATATTTTAAAAAGATAATAAATAGCTGCTTTAAATAGAAAGCTTACATACTTTTCAAACAGATGTTTTTTCTTTCTTCCTCATTTACAAAACACTTCCAGCCATTTTTTTCCCATTAAAGACACAGATTAGGCAGACAGAGACACTCAGTCAGCAGGATATTCAAGATATATTGCTAAAATCTTGAAGATCTTTGGTACTGTAGAAAGGAGCAAGTTCTATGTTATACAGAAACCCACTGCAAGCAAACAATCTTTAATGGCAAGCAATCCATACCAAACAGATAGGGCTCTATAGGGCAAAAGTACAGTTTGGATGTAGATCTGGAACCTCACCTTCCATGGGTTAAACTCTGCTAGAAACAGAGGGAAAAGCCTTCAGCAATAGTTCTCACTTGTCCTGAGATGAAATATCCATGTATTTGGAGGAAAGTGAAGTACTACTGGACCATTACAAGAGAAACTTTGTTAGCCTTCATCTCAAAAGCTGCACTTGCACTACTGAGGCCCTTCAAAGTATATTAGTTTATAAGGCAGTTATGGGACAGAGACAAAATACCAACTTATATCTAAGTGTGACAGCTTTGTATTACATAATTGTTTATGGTGATGAAGGCCTGGGATTGACCTTGATGTAATACTGCTTTTAAAGTAGTATAGCTCATCTGATTATTCAAGTTCTTCTTATTTGACTTAGCAGTAGAAAATGATAGTCCAAACTTTTTTCCATCACCACATCCTGGGAACTAACTCAGCTGACAAAGGCCTTCTACTCTAAAAAGTTCATAAGTCCCAGGTGAATTAGTTTCCTTCAAATCCATTCCAAATGTTCTGCTCTTTGCTGTAAGATGACTTCTCCATGAAGAAGATGGAAATGACATTTCGGTGACTGGTCTGAGTGTAAACACTTGTTTATTACTGATATTTTGAAGAGATCTTAAGCCTGAGTATGTAATCAGTGTGTGCTAATGAACTCTGTTGTCATATTTAGCTCTGTCTACTGGTTTTATGACTCCCATTGATGACATCCCAATAATGTTTTTGTTTGTTTGTTTGTTTGTTTTGTCAGAAAAATTGTTTTAGAAGTGAAGTCTAAAACCATCAGGAGACAAATACTAGCATCCACTCACTAGGTGTCAGTACATGTCCCTGTGCTTGGAGGAAGAGACAGGTGGCCTGCATTTCTGGGTGGGGGAGTGGGAGGCTCTGCCTCTGGTAGGTCTCTGCATGGCACAGGAGGAACTGCCTGGATCCTTGGGGTCACCCTGTCAAAGTCATAGGACCTCACCAAGGCAGCCCAAGAAATTATTGTAAGTAAATGTAAGAGTGTGAAACTGCTTAATGAAAACAAATATGTGATTTGGCACCATAAGCAATCACCCATCAACTTGCAGGATTCTTGCCAGCTAGAATTTAATGTCTCTAGCAGATGATCTACCTGAACAAGCCTTGACTGAATATTTTCACAGACATGTTAATGATATCACACCCTTGCTAATGCAGCGTAACATACCTTTTGCTCTAAATGACAAGAGACTTCTATGTTGTACTGACCTGAGCAATACATTCCATTTAGGGCTTTATTGTGTCTTGTATATGGGTAGAGCAAAATATTTCACATGTACACACACGTTCTTCAAAAAATTGTCTTTATTATAATTTAAGTACTAGACTTAATTTAATTTAATGCCTGGAAACAGAAGTTGATTACAAGAATTATAATGAAATGAGTTAAACTGGAACTATTTTTTTCCCCCTTCTGTTACACTAATGAAAATGCAGACCACATTCTTCTGGTTTATTTTGTCTATGCATTTACATTTAACAGCCAAATGAATACTAATATAAAATGTTCACCTCACCACGTACACACATCCCATTCTCTGTGTTTATGAAGAGTTGCAATGGTCAACCTGTGTTGAGACTGTAAACTAGGTCTCCCGTATTTTCACTACTTGTCAGAAGTTCAAATGTTAGGAATTCATAGGAAAGTCATGGGGAAAAAAAAAAAAAAGCATAGTCCATACTTGTGCCCACGTACTGAATACCCTGAATACTGCATGTGAGTCTGCTCCCTGAATCTCTATGGGCGCACGAGAACTGAAAAGGATAGATGGAAGAAGATAGAGAAAGGAGAAATTATGGCCAGTGATGAGGAGTGATTTCTGTACAACAAATGATTAAATGAAGATTTAGTCTGGTAAATTAAATACTCCTTTTATATGATTTCTGTGGTCTGCTACTTTTGCATGTGTAGGAATATTATTTTAAAAACACAGTCAAAATTAGATATCTCTTGATTGTTCCATACTCATTTATGGACAGAGGTAAAAATTATTAAAATATGCAATCCAGGAAAAAGATTTGGAATGCTGACATCATTTAAGAAAAGGAAAATGAGTAATGATGTAAGCTACATTCCATAATTTTATTGGCAGTTAATTAGGGTATAAAGAACTTGACTGAAACATTAAAAGTCTGTGGCAAGTAAACCAAGGAAGAAGGAAAGGACTTGAGCCCTCAACACGTGAACTTTATGTGTCCTCCTCAGCAACCTTTCCTCTGCATGAGTTTTGGCCTGAGACAGCTGGGAACAGTTTGGGAGGAACAGCACAAGGCTTTTCCTTGAGGCTAAGAGCCTAAGGACAGCCACCAGTAAACACAGTGAATGGGGGTCTTTCCGGTTTGTAGGTAAAGAACATTTATTTCTATGGTTCCAATTCCCTCAGAGCCATGCATGAGCCTTAGCTGTGTTACATTTGCTCACTCAGATGTGGCCTGAGAAGCCCTCTCAGGAGAGACCTGCTGCTCCATCTGAAATTGCAGACTGTTTTGTATCCCACAAGTACTACAAGTTAAAAGGGCAGTGTACAATGTTAAGAGCAAACAGAAAGAAAATAAGGTTGAGAAAACTCCTCTCCAAGATATCTCTAATCATACCTTGCTGTCAGACTGGACTTTTAGTCAAATCCACACACAATTACATTTATTTCTCTTCTTCCTTTCTTGAGGCCATTAAATGCTTCATGCTTTTTGCAGTCTTGGGGGAAGTTTCTACAGAATGTTAAATATGTTAATTTTTCAGATGAAAGATTCCCAGCCTAAAATTTAGGCTCAGACATCAGGATGTGGTAAACTTCTGTAAAAAAAATGGAAGAGATTAGGGAGAAGAGATCCTTCTCCTGTGAGGAGCAGAGACCTCTTCCTTTCCTTCCCACAGATTCATGGTATACAACAAAATTAAGAGCCTTATGAATCTCCAGGGAGTTAATAAGACATAATACAATTATATTATGTTAAAAACACCCGAACAACATAAATCATTTATATGTTGCCTATTAATTTATCTTGTGTAGTTTACCTGAAAAAAGATCTTAGAAATTCAAGATTTGATTAGTTCTATACTTTTTTTTCCTGAAAAAAAAACTCTTCATCTGTCACTCTTCAAATTGATATGACTTTTCAGATGTTATGCACAATGAAGCATGTAATTAACACTAATGTTGATCTTGCAGATGTTTTTTATAGTTCTTCCATTCAACAAAATGAGGGTAAGGAAACAAGGAGAAGTCTGTACGCAGTAAGTAAAAAAGGAAGAGCAAGATATGTAAGGAGAAAATGTATCTCTTTACTAGATTAGCTGAGACAGAAGAAATCAGAAATTTGAGAGACACAGGAGAACTTAAGGAAGGAACTATAGACGCAATGGTTTTCTGCTTTTTTCTGTCTTTCATCTTTGGTACAGGAGGTATAATTTTCTCTACAAATGTTGCTCCTCTACACGTGCTTTGATCTGTATGGTTACCATAGAACTACTTTCAAAAATAACAGTGGTTGACTGCTGTAATTTAGAGAAGCAAAGAAATTAGAAAAATAATTATAAGTTCATTGTCTATATATATCCATCTCCTAAGGCTTGACTTATTTTTATATATTTAGAAGGAATTTTCTAAACTCTTACCTGAGCATAATCCCGGGTCTCCAATTGCACCAAAACACTTGTGTGTGTCTTTGGAGGTTATCTTTACTGGTGTTCATATTCTTGATAACTTAAGTGTTTTATAGTCATGCCTTAATCCCAGGTTTGTATATGATGGCAACAGAAGTTTTGATAAAGAAATTAAAAAACATAGGATTTACTAAGTGCTGAAAACTTAGTGATGCCTTTAATGGCATCATTTCTGTGATGCCTTATTTAATTTTTTACTTTCTTGACTTCCATGTAAACCTTGCAGTATAAATGGAGCTTTAATAATTAGTTATTGTAAAATTCTATAACAGTAATTTAAAAATCGCTCATATAAGAAAGCTAAATTGTAGTCTAAACATGTAGGAAAATCACTTTTGTGAATAAGATAATTACATTATCAGTCAAAGTTTCTTACTTACCAGTGAGAGATTTTTGAAATATTTATACACTGATTTTTTTTCTAGTAAGGCATTGAAAAAACTTTATAACAACAAATTACACAGTTTGTTAATATCTGCAGTGATATTTTTTTAAAGCAGAATATTATTCTAAGAATCACTTCCATGATCTGTCAGTTTTATTGTTCTTTCTACAAAACCTTCATTCTCTAAACATTTACAGTGGCGTGAGAAAATATAATATTTTTTTTATGATTTGTTCCGTATATCTAACAAGTCAGGATTTGTTTGGGGCTGGTGGAACTTTTTTTCTCTTCCTTTTTTTTTTTTTCCCCTCTAGTTTCTACAATATTATGTGATGTATAAAAGGGATGTATTTTCTGATTTACAATTTTTTTTTGAGTGTTAGTGTTAGAATTGTCTTTTTTTCCACAGTGCAACTTTCTAAAAAGCAGGAAGTTACACATTTTTCACAAGACATCAACATATGAGGGACTTTAATTTATTTCTTTTTATTATATTTATTTAAAAAATGTTAAAGATCAGGCACTCCATTCAGTGGTCCTACCAGCCAGCTCTCTGGTGCTATCAGAATCTTTCTTTCATGCTAAGGTCTGATATTACTCTATCTAGACTTTCTAGTCTTTGTGGCTGGAAAAAAGCTTTCAAACACCATTCTGTCACCATATGTTTCACTGCTGATGAGACTGATAGATTGGGAAGCAAGTTGTGTGGTTCCCACTTATTTCAGAGGCTCATTGATTCTTAAGTCCAATTACAACCCAGTGACAGCATTGTTGTTGCCTTAGTGCTGATTGTTCTAGGGGAGAATCCTGTTGCTCTTAGACAGATGGAGAAACTTGAGTGCCCTTGAAGATTATTTTCCCCCCAAATCAGAAAGTAAATTGAAACAGCATGGGACTTCTATTATAATATAAAGAATATATTGTAATCTTAGTTTAATTATATATCCATTCAATGCACATAGGTTATTTTGGAGGAAAATGTATGTTTATTTTCCAGTCTTTCTCTATTTTCAATATTTTTTCACAAGTCCTCTAGATTAAAAAAAAAAAAAAGTCTCAAATTGATCTCTTTGCAAATAGAGATGAAAATATATACCTCGTATCTGAATATATGGTATTCAAGGCCATTATTCATAAATGCTAAAGGAGAAATCCTTTAGCTTTTGCACTGGTGAGGGAGCACTTGTTTTCCAAGATGCAATTTGCAGAAGACTCACAGTTTGAGGTAGAAGTCTCCTGTATCACAGAAATGTTAGATTTTCTGCATAACAGGAAGGTAGAGAGTGCTTGGCTCCACTCCTTCTCTGGCTTCCCGTTCTGATGTTCTAAGTCTCCATTTCATCCATTCTATTACTGGAACATAAATAATCAGTTGCTTATGTTGAAATAGGTTTTCTGGAACCTGTAATCATCCTGATAGGTAAAATCAACTTGTTCCCCTTGGAACACAGCAAGTGCTGTGAGCAGGATGGAGAACATCTCGCTGTTCAGCTAAATCACATCCCATAAAACAGGTCATTTGTAAATGAAAGTATGAATTGCTTCTGCTCATTAGAATCAAGTAGTTTTTCTCAAACATACATATGCACCCAATTTTCTGTCACTGATAATTCCATTCCTGTTCCAAGCAGCACTGCAAATTCAAACATAGGATGCAGCAACAGTACAGCCATAAATTAAGAAAATTGTCACTGAGTTTCCAACTCATAGTTTATCCAGTCCAATATCCCCTTTTTAGAGGTTAGTACTAAATAACCAATTATGCAGGTAAATATGCCCACCACATTACATTTCTTTCTAATCCTATTAGAGTTGCATCTAAGCCTTCAGGCTCGGGGCTTAATATATCTTAGAAAATGTTCTAATATTAACTATTGCATCTCAGGTTAATCTTGCTGTCCATTCAGTGTGCCCTTTGGGAGACTAGATAAGCATTAGGCCTTAGCATCTCATCAGTTAAAACTCCCTGGTAAAACTGTTTACTGTGGGGGGACACAACAAATGAACAAAACCAAAGAACCACTCTAACTCCTATCTGTTTTGCATCGTTCTACTTTTACTTTCTTTCCTCTATTTAAATCAATAGTCTCAGAAAAGAAAAATCAGTGAAAGACTCTTTTACATTGTACTTCCTTTTCTCTTCTTAAGACTGCTAAATATCTTCTCTTTTTTTCCCCACCTCTGGGATACAAGGAGAAATTTTGTGAAAACAAGCACCCTGTTGATATAGCTCCAGCTTTGTCCCTGAAGTATATTGTCACTAGTATACCACATTTAATATGTGATACATAACTATTACAATGAGACTCATTGTACATATCTACATAAGAACTCACTAAAAACATCCTTACCAAATTTATAGCTATTAAGTAGGAACAAATAAATTCAGGTGATTGCATAGTGAACACCAGAGATCTTTGAGAGGATTTGCATACCAATTCAAGTATTTTCCATTTGGAGTACTCTTGTTGGAATTGGAAACTATCCAAAACTCTTTAACTCATGTTGTTTTGCAAAATGTATTTTGGACATGCCTAAGAATTTGGGGATAGATAAATAGATGTTGGTATTTTGATCACTGGAGTCTGGGAACTAATAGTAGCCTTGATAAGAGCCCCAAAAAATAAATTGTCAATCTTTGTTTTCATTTGTAAAATGTCATAAGAGTAAACAAAGTCAATGTCGTATTATTTAATGTGTTTTAAGAGCATTTGAAAGAGAAAATAAAATGCTGCAAGAATACTTTATTCAAAGGGCTTGCCTTCATTGTAGTAAGGATAAAGCTAGAGGAATGACTTTCAGTTTTTCAGTTGAATTAGTATTAAGCAGCTTGAGATCAGAATCATTCCCCTAGTATTTAAAGAAAAACTTTTTTTTGGACTACATGACAATCAAAAAAATTCAGCAGTTACCACGTCTCAGCACTGTAAGAAAGAGAGAGACAAATTAGAATGACACAGAAGACTGTCTGAAAATGTCAATCCTGAGTCAGGAAGAAGGAAAATTTAAAATAAAATAAAGCAGTAGGACAGACGGAATGTAAGAAAGAGGAAAAAGAATTCTCAGTGGAGGCAATATGAAAGCAAATCTTTAAAGAGAGGGATGAATATCTCATCTTAGGTAGATATAGATAAAGTGAATACCAAATTGACCTTATATCAGATCTGAGCATCAGAGCCAATGTTTCTAATCCATCCACAGTGTCTTAAAGTCTACCGGCAAGAGCATCTGATGCTGACTCTTTCCTTGCTACAGCCTGGTCAGTGATCAAAGCTTTCACTAAATCCCGGAAGAACACAAAACCCTTCATTTCCACACTCTTGTGTCATGCTGCCTCTCGTCTTCACACCAAAGGGTGCTATGCCTAGGCAGCCAGCATCTCACAAGTTTGTAATAACATGAATAATCCTGTCCATTGTTTAGCAGTAATGCAAGAAGGTCAATAAAAGCTGCTGGTTTTTTTGTTTGTTTTTTTTTCCCTCTACACAGGCAGTGAGAGGGATGCGGTGGAAGAAGTAGAAATGTTGACAAGATCCCTTCAGATTCCAGTGGACAGTAAAAGCAGGCAAGAAGGTTTGGGGTTTCTTCAAAGGCATAAAAGGTATGAAAAGGAAATAATATGGTTAATAAAGATATAAGCAGATACAGATGAGCATTGCTAAATGTGATAGTGATCCTTGAATGTGTGTGTCTAAAACAGGTAAAAATTGCCAGTAAGAGTTCCAATGCACATAATAGCTGATAGGTGTTGTCTTCCTTTCTAGATTATTAGACATTCTAAGATATATGAATCCGGAAATTCATTTTTTATTAAGGTTGGTATAGAGTTATATGTGCGTTTGATATAGAAAAATGAAAAACAGAAGGAAAATACTCCAACTTCGTTCTCTCCGTTCCATTGTTGTTTTTTCATAATTGTATGATTCAAGCAATGTTGAGTATCTGACATTTTTATTAAAAATATATAATACACAGAAATTATTAATTTGTTAAAGAAAAAGAAAAAAATCTGTTTACAAACAAAACTATGGAGGAAAAAAGTGACTGAGGGAAAGAAAATCCACAAAACATGGCAAAAATTGATTAGAAGAAAATAGTTTTGTTTTTAGAAATAAGTGGAAAGATGATGATTACAAGGCCAGCAACAGATAAATGTCCCCAGACACTGAGTTTTGGTATGGTTCTCTGGTAGACTTAAATGGTGTCATTCCTGACAGGAGCAGCAGAATGAGGACATCCCACAGTTCTGGATGAACCTCAAACTATAGAACATGTATTGTGTGGCATGTAGCTTGACTTTATAGGCATCAGAAAAAGAAGAGTGGACTTGGGAGTTTTGCCTTCAGTTTTCTTACATTTTGTGAGCTTTACTGAGCAAAAGAGAAGACAAAGAACAAAACTGAGAGTGAAAAAAATATATATCTTGAAGACACTAATTCCACCACCCATATATCTAATTATTAATAAATTAGAAAACATAGACTCTCAGTTTCAATTTATTTCTTCATGTAACAATGTTCAGTGTAATGGGCGAAACTTGAAAGCCAAACTCCAGTGCATGAGCAGTAGGTGGAATCCTCGGGGGGAATGTGTATAATGTATCTGCTCCTCTTCAATTTGGGTGAAACCAGATGTTCCCCTTCCATCTGACTGGCATAAGTCATGCATTTCAAATACTTCACCTGGTGTTAGTCAGCAACCTACCTCTGCCTCTACTTGATATTCTCTAGGGAAAATCTGCCTTACAAAGCAACTTACTGAAGCTAAATATGTCCTCATCCACTTAAATCTACATAAATAATACAGGACATGTAAAATAACTCGCAAGTGGCATCAACAGCAGCACAGAGGTTTGTGATTGAAGTTTCTGGCATCTCTGGAGGTTTCTCTTTGGAAAGTTTAAACAACTTGTTACATTGTAAGACCGTAGTTTTTTCTTCTACTGCAGCAAGTTATTTGTCCTTTTACACAGTGCACCCATAGCAGTATTTTAGATATGCTCCAAAGAGAAAGCCAGTTTTTATCATTAGGAGCATTTGGGACAAAACAGAAGGCAGTTACAGGTGTTCAAGACAGGTTCAGTAAAAGATCATAGTAACAACAGTTTCTTCTGTAAGTATTCTTCAACACCAGTTTCAAGTCATACAGTGCTCCCTTATGCCAAGGAATCTCAAGGTGCTCAAAAAAGACATTTAATCTATTTCATAGGAGAGCTGTATGAAGCACTGACTGTTGAAAGGGAAGGAAAATTTCTGTACATTTGTTTCAAAGAGAATGAAAAAACTAAAACATCCTAAACATTTTTGTATTCAAGAAATTCAAGACAAAGGTTGTAGTTTAGGAGAAAGATAAACGGTTTGGAAAAAAAAATAAAAAAATAATGATCTATGCCTAAAATCTTAACCACTTCTACAACAAAGTCATTTCCTTTCAAATAAAGGTTTTTAACTTCTTTGGTGTAGCTCAGCTTTTCAAATTTGTCATAAGCCAAACACAAACTGAAAAGAAAGATATGGAAGGTTAGATCCATGATACCTACTACTCAGTTCTGTGTTCTCAAAAAATCAGCACAGGCACACAAAAGCACTTAGATTCTTATATTTTCTTTATGAATAGAATATCAAATCAAGTAGAAATTACAGAACTGGACACAGAGTATAGAATTTATATTTTATTAGTAAAGATCTATAAGGGAGAAAGAATAAAAAGTAGAGATACCAAAATAAAATCATATATCTTGGAGGCCTCATCCATCAGAATATTTGCATATACTTAACATAATCAACATTTCTCTTCAAGAGAATAACCCTGCTTCTGCAAGACCATATTACACGATCATATACAAAGCGAGTCTGAAAAAAACAGTTTCTTTGAGTGAGTCAATATGTATCCTAGATCAGCTGAGAGCAGAGGGTCAAATAAAGAGGAAAGGACACTGAGATGAATCCCTGGAGCTGAATTTTCAAAAATGTGTACCTATTTCCAGCTTACAATAAGGTAGGTATCTACTTAAGTGGATTTTCAAAGATGCTTTATAATCTATGTCTGAAGATGCTTAATAGTAATAAAATTTTGTTTAATTCTCAGCTGTGTAGATAACAGATTGAGCTACAGTGCTGCTCTTTTTTTTTCTTTTTTTTTGGGGGGGGGTTAGCTCTTAAAATGTAGTGGTTGAAATACTGTTTGTTGCATTTCTGTTGAGAATTGAATAGGTCTTTGTCACTTTTTGAAATACTAAATTTTATTACAGTCTCAATTAAAACTGAACAAATGTTGATGGTGTGAAAATAATATGTTTTTAACATTATACAAGGTTAAAAGATTTCTTCATCATAGTCACGAAAACAACCTGAGCTAGAAGTGGAAAAGAGTATTTATTCTCTCCAAATAATGGCATAGCAAGAAAATAAGCAATTTTCTCATAAGTAGTTGGAATTTGAAACTAGAAAACTTAAGTTTTAAAAGCTACTTTCTAAAATACATCTAGCTGAAGGGATGCAAGACACGGACTCCTGATGGCTCTTGAACAGGAGACATTTATTGCCCTTTTTCACTACTACATATACTTTCCCCGTAGCCCCATGCGCTGTCCACGCACCCCAATCTGTCATACAATTGGTTAGAGACCCTCAGACACGCACCTCGAGCCAGCCAGCAATTGGCCACTGCCCAAAGCTCATCTTTAACACTGTAGCCAATTCACTTTATCTCGACCTTGCTCAAGTTTTTGGTTCTACCACTGTTTTTCTCATTATCTCAAACTCAGGGACGTGTGAAACAGCACAAAGCTCCCTGCGAATTCCTTTCCCACAACTAGCAACTAAGGGCTAGGCCAGGAATGATTTAATGGAATTGTGCTGCACATATGATCAGGTGATGTGATCGGTAACAATCCCTCTTGGCTTCTCCAATCTATGCCTCTCCAAGTACATAACTGATGATTATGCAATCACATGTTTGTAGGGAATGTTTCTTATACTCTGTTAAATAGGTAAGCTTATATTTGATCCCAGAGCTTGAGTACTGATATCCCTTATACGTTATCAGCATAGTTAATGCAATTATGCACGATACTACACTTACTCCCATATATTCAATTGTTTTCATCCTATTAGGCAATTATCCATAGCAAATTTTGACATGGAGTTTCATTGTCTCCTTTGAGTCGATGATTTATTGTATAAAATGTGTACACATTTTTAACTGTATTAAATCTAATACGCTTTCATTTCGTTTGTCCTGTTCCCATTCTACTTTTCTGTTCTAATATAGCATAAGTAATATGAAGCACATGTAAATTAAGCTATGCAAAGACTATGAATTCTCTGATCTAGAAATACTCTATAAATTTTATCAGCTATCAAATATGCAAACATTGTAATTAACTGATAGAGAAGTTGTGGTAGAGAACTTTTTTCCCTGGAGAATGTAGCAGTCCCTGAGGCAGCAACATTTTTACCACAATGTATATATATTCACATACAAATATGTTTATATAGAATACATATATATAGATAGATAGATACATTTAAGTATGTGTATGCACATATATGTGCAATATCCATACATATATTTCAAATACGTATATTTCAAATGCTTTGCAGGCACAATCTTCTTTCAGATATCTCATGAAATCACAGTGACTATCACTCTCTGCAAGTGCAAATTTTGATGTGCAATGAATAATCTTCTGGTCTATCAGAAACTGGCAATACACTTTTCATGGTTTAGGGTAATACTCTATTTATAATATAAACAAACTCTCAAGTATATAAATATATTCTTGGAATTCTTGCCTACATGCTATGCATAATGATAATGAGAGTAAGTAGGTAGGTGGATATGACCAGCCCTTCCCAGATATTTCACTCTAGTTGCTTTGATAAAACATAGCCAATAAATTCTGTGCTGGTGGTTTTTAGATCTAAGGCAGATGTCACAGCAAATGGACCAAAAGAAAAGAGAAATATTTAAATGTTATAACTGGGGTTTTACTTAATCATCTTAGTTTAACAGACCGATAGCTCAAAACCACTGAATGTTTTAACAAAAATATAATCAATTTACAAATTTGCACTGTATGTAAAATCTTTCTATCAGAAACAGATAAAATAATATATATGCATATAAAAATAGTTAATGATATCCCATAATTTCTGTATTATTTTCCATCAAGGATCTCAGTGCTTTACAAATGAATCCTAGTTTCATCCTGTTCATTTTAAATTTCTCTTCTTCCCTACAGAAGGAAAGATCATGCTGAGTATTACACATACAACAGCAGAAGAACAAAGGAAAACCCTGGATCCTTGCAGTCCAAGGCTCTGGTATGTGCTGTATCAATTTTATTCTTTTGTTTCCTGTGTACTGACTAAGTACAGAGAGGTAACTTTGCTGTGCACGTTTAAGCTTTCATTCTCATTCTTACAGATTCCTTATATAATGTTATTAATTGACCTGATTTTAAATTTACTTTAAATGTAACATATGGCCTTTCAAAGGCTACCAAAAACTAGCAAAGTGTTATAAAAAGTGGAAATGAGAATTCAACCTTTACTTTGAATAAGAAAAGTCTTATCTGATTACCAAAATTATGCACTAAATAGTAGTTTCAAACATTACTTCACCTGTGGGAAATACAACAAACGATGCTTTGAATAAATCTAGTTTTGTGGAAAAAAAAAAAAACATCTTGTATGGGTTTTACTTTTATTTTTCTTTTTAATGCCAGTGTTAGAGCATTTTTTCTTATCTTTTAAAGTACACTATTCAAGTATATCCACAGCAAAGGACTTGTGCTTCTTTTTTGTTTGCTTCAAGCTAAGCATGTCACTTTATTATAGTTGGGTGCTCCTTTTTTTGTATTGTACAGAACAATACTCTAATATTGCTACTCTTTCATAAGATTTATTTTTTTTTTTAAGACAGAGTTTGTAGAAAGTGTAATATAAACATGTTAGATATTTGGTTTTATTCTAATGGGGATAGATTTAATAGTTACATGCAGATAGCTTCGATAATTTCACTTATAAATGAACACTTGCACAGGTTGCCCAGAGAGGCTGTTGAGTCTCCCTCCTTGAAGATATTTAGAAACTGACTGGACATGGTCCTGGGCAACCTGCTTTCTGTGGCCCTGGTCTTTGAAGAGGGGCTGGACCATCTGGAGAGAACTCTTTCTACCTCAGGCATTCTGTGATACTATGTACTCTTGCACAGGTGTCCTTGTGTGTTGAAAGTCTCCCTGGTACAGCAGACTCACTGAGCAGCTTTCCTGTGGCTTTTACAAACAGGGCTGAGAACATTCCAAAACCATCAGCTGGAGGACAGCTGGAGGTAGAGAAAAGATGATGAGAGCATCCATGTACAGTTTTTACTGCTGAAATCCTCAGTACAACATAAATCCAAAGCATTCGTATTTTTCAAAGTGCACATAATTACAGTCTGGATGCTCCATTCATTATATAAGGAGCCTATGCTTGACATCCAGGCACCTGACTTGATGGTGTCAATACTCTCCTCCAAGTTTAAACAGGGCTTCTTACCTTTCTGGAGTCCGTGCTCTCATGCAGCTAACACAAATACATTCCTTACAGTTGAAGAAGTTCCCCCCATGCCCTTTCCAGTTAAGAGAATGGCTGAGCATGGAAAGGTAGTAGTAAATTATCCATGAGGATAATCCATGAGGGATTAAGACTTCTGTACTACAGCCCACCCTGACACACAAATTAAGTGACCACTGGGCATGATAAACAGCAGCATTTCCTGCAGGTTTGAAGGCAAAGTACACACAGATGGAGACAGCCACATGATTAAATATTTATAACACAATAGTTCAGAGACCTCACTGAAAATTAAAGGCCTACTATGCTATACACTTGTGCAAATGTATATCTTCTGCTTTGAAATATCCAGTCTATGAAGAGTGCTTTTCTGATGACAGGTTTCAGATTTAAAATATGTCTTTTCTCATCCTGTCATTTCTGTTTCTTTCTGGGATAAAATGGCATATTTGTGAAGAAAAAAAAAAAAAAAAAGACTATGAACCAAGCATCTTGGTAAAAAATCACATTGTCAAGACAGCAGTTTTCCCCTTTGCTGATGCTTTGGACAGCTTCATGTATGGTATAAAATACCTTCTCTTCTGCTGGGTTTTGAATTACAGTGCTCGAAGAGAAGGGGAAAAGGAGAGGTTTTTCCTGCTCTGCTGAGTTTAGCTAACTCTAAGATTGACAATGCTGGAGATGAAGATGGAAATGCAAAATATATCAAAAGCAAATGGCTAATATTTTCTTGGAGGCTTTCTTGTAAGGATAATCTGCTCACATTAGGATACAGCTTTGTGCATATGTGCGAGCATGTCTTAATAGCTAACATTGCAGCTATGGTGAATAATGGTGAGTAAATCCTTAGAATTTAATGGAACTAGTCCAGACAGGTATTGTTTTAATCAGTAATAGAATTTGCCTGATCATATAAGAATTGTCCAATAAGACATGTGGTTTGCTGTACTGATCAACTCTGTAGATAAATAATTATGAGACATCTGTAAAATTATTGGCATCAAAAGAGGACATATCTCAGAGAATGTAGGGGGAGAGGAAATCCTAGATCACGCAGCCTGTGCCTTGCACTGCTTTCCATCACACCTCTAGAATAAGGATCCTGGATCACTCCTGACAGACATTTCTCTAACCTGTTCTTGAAAACCTCTGCTTACAAAGAATCCATAATTTCCCCAGATACTCATGTACATTTTCTTAATACCCAAACTACACTTGATTTGAATGAACTTCAGCTTCGTCAGTGAGAGCAATAATGACCGTCGGACTCTCAATATAAGAGCATCTTAAGCCAAATAGAGTAAAATGAGAAATCTAAATGATAAAAATTCAAAAGGACTTTATTAAGCTGTAGAGAGAAATGTTAAACAGGAATAAAAGGAATGAATGATACAGCTGTATGATGCAGAAGCAGTAGTAGAATGCACAGATGTGACAAGTGTGCTAGGAGCAGTAAGCTATCAAATGTGAAAACAAAAATAATCTCCTTCTGAGGGCATGAAAGGCAGGAGGCAAATGAAGAAACCACTTAGAGGAATGAAAACAAAACACAAACTCCACTTTACTCTCTTAAGGAAAGAATGCAGGTGCCATTTCTTTTCATATAGACATATGCTATTCTTATAGCAAGTAGGTGCCTTAGTATCTTTGCAGGGGGTTGGCTTCAGTCTTGATTGTCATGTATCTCAAAGTGTAAGGGACTGAGTGAAAAAGGAATGAAAAACTAGGCTGTCTTGGCTCACTTTGTCTTTTTTTTTCTTTTTTTTTTCTTTTCTTTTTTTTCTTTTTTTTTTTTTTTCAAAATAATCCAAAGACTACATCAGAAAACTTACCAGCAGAAAGGAGTCAGAATCACAGAATATCCAAGTTGGTAGGGAGCCACAAGTCCAACTCTTGGGTCCCCAAAGGACACACGCACCCCTTCCCCCGATAAATAAATAAATAAAAATCAGATCATGTGTCTGAGAGCATTGTCCAAACACTGAACTCTGGCAGGATCTGTGCTTTGACCTATTCCCTGGGAAGCCTGTTCCAGTGCCCAACCACCCTCTTGGTGAAAAAACTTTTCCTAATATCCACAGTCCTTAAATAGCATGAAATCATCAGAGTATATTCAGAGCCAGCTTTTTTTTTTCATGACGAGGAAAAATCCTCAGCATATTTCACATTCCAGTCTTTGCACTAAAAAAATGGAAAAATTGTTTTTCCTCACTTCTATTGATACATAAGATCATTGAAGGTCTACTATTTTGCTACTAAAATATTTACTACTAAATTAAATAGAAAGTACATTCTTTGTATCAAGGAAAGGAAAGGAAAGGAAAGGAAAGGGAAAATTCAAAGCAGTTTCATTGGCTGTGCTGATTCATTCGTATATCAGTGACCTTCCTGCAACTCACGAACATATTCTAAGTGTTTTTTAAAGTAAATTGAATAATTAATATTAGTACTTTACGATGAAAGTAAATGCATAAACTTCTACTTATATTAGACTGATGAATTCAGTTTTAGGATGTTTACATTAAAGATAGGTACTTCATATTTTGTCTTACATGATGAGTAAATACAATTCAAAAGGTTCTAATAAATCCTTTAAAATTTTGGCAGAGCAAGACTTTTGTAATATTAAGGTACAGAATTTACATCTTCCATAACTTGAATAACAAAATTACAGGATGTATCACATTAACATGCATATAAATTCTTGGTTTGAAACCTCCTGCTGAGAATAATTTATTTCCCAATTTAATGAGATTATTTTTAATTAAGTTCAGATTTTATAAACTTACTAAAAATTACTACATGCATGTATTGGTAGGCACAGTTACACCAGGAGAAGGATCCTATACTTATTTTTAATCTTTGCATTCCAATTAATAAGTAAAAAAATATTTTGATTGCTGTATATTAACAAGAATTGTAATTGTTGGCTAAGCAGCAAAAAGCCTCACAAGTGAACTGACATATTGAAATATCTCTTTGAGCTTTTGTCTTCACAGCTTTTTTTCCAAAATGAACAGCCTAGTTGGTAATCAAAATATTGCAAAGTAATGAGAGTATATTTTGTATATGGTGTTCATCCAATTTTTCCTATTATAGCATTAGTGTAATTAGTGCGGGTCTCGCTCTATGTTTTCCTATGTTGTGAATGTAATCATTTATGCCATGGAAAACTCAAGTATAAAGACCTGACAAACTGAAATAGACATTTTATGTGCCTAAAGGCCTGATTCGCATTTAAACTAAGGTTGCATTAAAGCACTCTGCCAAAATGAGGAACTTTAAAGGTGTTGGAGCCCTTTAACGCATGCACATTTTTCAGGCCTTTCACTTTGCCAGAGTAGATTAACCATGAAACAAAATTGCAGTCAATTTAAAATATTGAACCTATGCAATTTTGTATGACTAAATATTTCCTTCCAAACAATAAGCTCTGTTCCTTTATCTTTTATTACATTAAAAAGTGGTGAATATTTCCCTGAACATGCAGTTACTACCTTGGTTTTCTTGTTTTCTACTGAAGAATTTTTCAAATATATTATGAAGGGATATTTCTTTTAAAGAAATGGACTACATAAAAAAGTGTGTTGTTGTTGTTGTTTTCCTCCCATTGTAACATTCACATTGAAAATATGAGTTAAGATAGAAGGTTTGAAAATTGAATCTGAGGAGCACTTTGTGGTTTTCTGACAAGAGCTGACAGCAACGTGACACATAGTTCCTCATGTTTCCATCTGGCTCTAATTGATATATCCTTGCTCATTATTTGCTTCTGGAAGAAACTGCAACAAATTAGGCAATGCACAGAGGAAAATATGAATCTCAGCCCAAACATTTTAGAGCTCTGAAGAGAAAAAATTATCTTTGTAATATATATTTTTTTTCATTTAAATTACTGCTTTATGTGCTAAAAGTTATCCATGCTACTGTTCAGATCACTATTAAAAACATTATTTGGCTGATCAAGCTAGGCTTTCATTCAACAACAGAGTTTTGAAAAATTTTGGAGAGCCTTCAGCCCCCACTTAGAAGTATCTGAATGATTTCAGCACCTCATATGCTCAGTGTCTTTAAAGTTGATACCTTTTTTAATAACAAAATTTAGCAGTCTTCATCCATGAGGTCTTTCTGAGAATTTAGGGCTGTGAACTTTAAAGCCTGATCAGTGTTCCCATCTTCTCTAAGTTTCCTCAAGCTAGCTGGCAGCCTGCTGACTATATACACATTCTTTGGTTTACATAGTAAAACCACATTTGTGGAGATGTCATTATCAAAGATGAACTATATAATGAGATCAAAATGGAGAAGACAAACATAGCACTATATATCAAGATTAAGAGAATCACTAGAATGCTTTTTATTTTTACAGATTGTACATCTATAGTTGTCTAAAAAAATCCCCTTAACTGTTATGTATAAGAGATCAGAGGCTATTAAAAAACATCATAGTGTCTTAAATAGTCAATTTAGTCCTGTGATTGCTCTCTTGCTGGACTACCTCAGCTGAGCGAAACATTTCGCAAACTGCCTTATAGCTATTTTAATCTCAATTTCTTTTCAAAATATTGGAAATAGTAAGAGAAATTAATTAATTTATTTCATGAATGAGCAGCTCAGCTTCAGTCTATTCCAGCTTGGAAAGAGATTGTCTGTCTTGGCAAATGACAACTTTCTGATATAAGATTTTAGAGTCACTTATGCAGTTTCAGAGATAATGGGTGATGTAGCATATATTTTTTTCAATTAGATCATTTAATGTCTTACAGTTTCTTGTAACATATATTTAGCTAACTCTATACATCGCTTTTCCAGTCCTCTCTGCTCAGAAAGTTTTAATTCTAGTGGGAAAACAAACAAACACACGCACACACACAAAATGAAAATAAAAAAATAAACAAACTGAATCATAAAGAGGTAAAGTAACCTGATTTCTTCATTGAGTTTCATATTGATAGATCCAAGGATGATTTTGCAATGTACTAGTAGTAAAATGGAATCCTGTTTATTTTACTGAATCCAAAAAGTGGGCAGCTAGCAATCTGGATAGAAAACCTGAACTCAGGAATCTTGTGTCAGTTCTTCAAGGTTTTCAGTGCAACACAATCAGGAGGTAAAAAGGAGCAGAATGTTTTGCAACTGGAGCTTTAGAATTCATAAAAGAAAAGAAAAAATATTTCATGACAGTGTTATCTGCCTCCTTAAAGCTGGAGTCATTCAGTAGGTGGTTTGTTTTTGTTGTTGTTGTTGTTGTTTGTTTGTTTGTTTTTTCACTCAGCTTGTATCTGCAACCATGTTCTTCTCATAGAAGCTTTTTTGCTTTGACAAGGAACACTGTAAAGATTTCATGTTACATTAAAAGCACTTGTTTCTATTTTTTTCCCTTTTGTTTTAACATGGTTCTTCTTAATCTCAGTAATTACATTATTCCATTTACAAAAGAGGTAAGGCAGAACATTCTCTTCATAAAGGTCTTCAAGCTGTTTTTCTGTTGTAAACATCATAGAAGGTTGTTGCTCTCTGAGCAAGAGCATTTTTGATTTCCTTGAAGTCCCCTGCTAACCTTTTTTTCTCTTTGTACTGTATTTCAAAACATGGTAAACAGTGCTGCTCGTCATTAGTATTTGTATTATGTAAACAAAATACATAGAAATTTATAAATTATTTCATTAAAAAAATCATATATACCTTGAAATATTTATGTATATATGTTTTTTATTGAATAATTATATGAAAACACCTGTTTCGAAGTTTATTCATTTTTAATTTTTTTTACAAAAAAAAAAAAATATTCCCATGGCCTGTATGAGTCATATTTAAATGGGTTTTCCTCTTTCCTTGCAAGTTGGAAAGATAATTTTGGCAGTAATGTTCGTTAAAAATAGTTGATGAAATAATCTCAAACAGTATTTATTATTCAATCTTAGCCTCTTTAAATTAATCATTTTTTATTTATTCAACGCACTTAAGACTCATTCATGAATTATTCATTACCTGCAGTTGTATTTAAAATACCCATTTTAGGGCTTCTGCTATATAACTCAAAGGCCAACAGGTCCAAATGGCTTCAAATCCTAAGTGATTTAAACATGAATGGCTTCAATTTTGCAAGACTGAGATCAGGTAAACTGCAGTAAAGTCTAGAGTTAATATTCATTTCGTATTTATAGTTTATGACAGCAAATCAAATAAGTCTGAAAATGGTATGCATGTCCATTCAAATAATTTTTAAATATAAAAGAAGACATGTTCAGACTAATTTTTAGCTTTTTTGTTGTTGTTTGTTTTCTCCTGCAGTCTTCTTTCATTTTTTGTTCTTTTTCTATGTCATATTAGCAAGGGGGACATAGCAACAGAAATTAAAAAGGGGAAGGCCTAAGAGTTTGTATCAATGCCTCATAGTAGAGTATTTACCAGTGGAAGTATAACTAAATTATAAATATCATTGCTAATACCAGCTGAAATAATAAAATAGAACTACTGCAAATGTCAAGGACAAGACAACCACACAGCCCAGTTTTCCAATAACATTACACTGAAGAGCTAGTTGGCATACTTTTCTCAGTAGATTATTTAACTTAATCACCACAAGAGTTGCCAGTATGTAGGAGTGCCAGGACTAAGCAGCAGCAGTTTTTCTCATATTACATTTGAAAGTAGTTCTCCTTATGCCCAATATTCTTCCATAACTACTTCCAAAAAAAAAAAAAAGTGGCTTTTTTTTTTTTGTGCTCGTGTGTGTTTTTTGTTTTGTTTTGTTTTTTTGTTTGTTTGTTTTCAGGGGTGGTGTTTTTTTGTTTGTTTTTAATTGCTCAGTGCAATTTCCACACTACAGAAAGGAGAACAGATTATAAACCTCTAGACTAAAACCATTCTTTGACAGAATAGCTTTGACAACATTAACATCATTAAAAAAATAATAATAAAATTAGATAGTCTTCTGTTCAATATTTTTAAACAACCTGGTAGAGTTGAGCTCTCTTAGGACCATGATGTTTCAGAAGCAAGGTTTCTTAACATGCTTACATCAACTTAATTCGTAGCGTTTATTTCATTGGAAGGCATATTTTGCATCCTGACTTAACCCATGATGCCTACACAGTTGAACCCATCTCTGTAAGACATGCCATAGGAAGTCTTTCTCTAAGAGTCTGACACAAGCATTGAACAAATAGTTAGATAACAACTCAGGAGTTGAAAACAGAGCAAAGCAGATCCCTTGTAATAAATGAGATGGGTATTTAAAAGGATGGTTAGGACAAATTTGTGTGAGTGATTCTGTGAATAACCAATCATATTCTACCAGATAATAGGCATAGAATATTACTTGTAATGTGAATAATCATGTTTTTGAACACACGTCCCATGAAAGTCTTTATCTGTAAGTATTATTAGAAGATAGTTTTATCTGTATTGTCAGTTTTAACATCACTATATGTATTTTTTTGTAGTTATGCAGCATTGTCATGATCCATAAAGATGAAAGATGTATTTGTCCAGTATTTCCCCAGGAACATCCAAGGAAAAGCAATGTGGTTTCCAGCTTCCTGCTGTACTGGGGAGAAAGAACAGAAAGGGAGAAGTTAGTGATTTTACTAATGACTTATAACAGCAATAAATGCAGTTCTCTATTCACCTGGCAGTTCAGCTCTGAAAGCGAGTAGGTTAGTGGAGATGAGATATTGTTTCAGGAATTGAAATCAGCAAGCACAGAAATAAACGGAGCTGTTCTTCCTTCTCCTTACATTCTGTGTTGAAATTAAATCCATAGAAAAACAAATTAGTATTCCCTCAAAGACAATTAACAGAAAATTATAGAGCTCTGGCATATGCTTGTACACCATGGCTCTTGTTTTGCTTTAGAGGCTTCTCCTACACTGAAATAAATGTGTTTATTTGGTTTTATTACTTTTCTTACAACGATATAGTCCCTATGGGTGACAATATAAGAAAAACCTCTCTAGATAAATATTATGCTATATATGACAGGTAGTATGTTATCTCAGAATATACCAAGAAAAACAAACAAACAAACAAAAACATTAACGGAGCAAGGATTTACATTTTATTGGGAGAAAGGAGGTAAGAAATTTGCACAGAGAGCAATGGAAGTACATTGCCTAACTGTTGCTTGTCAGACTTGTAACCTCCCTGTCATGTGATCTGTGCTCTTTGATCCACAGCCGAGCATTGATCTGACACAGCTGCATAAACTCAACTCAAACCCCTGAGAAAACTGCTACCTTTCTGAAGAAGCTGTGAGAAAAGATATAGAGAGGAATCAAGTGAGAGAAGAAAGGTAAAACCGCAGGCAAAGATAAGCCAGTCTACACAAGACTGTCTGTGGCTCAGGGATTCGAGGGGTAAAGTGCTGCCATGAAGAGGTATCCAAAAACTAAGGAAAGACCTAGGGAGCTAGAAGGTGTTGTCAGCAAGAGTGGTGGTGAGTCCATGCCAAGCAGCACCAGCAACTGTGACCCTTCAGCACCTCATTTGTGCTCCTGGGCTCACACAGGTTTGTTGGCAGAGCTGCGTGTTACATCTAGCTACTGGTAATCATGCTGGCTGTTAAATTTGTGCTTATCCTACTTGCAGTCTCTTTGTGCATGGTAGGTGTTGCCTCAACAGAAGGACCAGAAGAAGGAGATCCATGGGTTTTTGCCCATTCAAATGTCTTTCAAGCAGAAGAATGAGTCCATGTAAAAGATAACGTTTTACTACATTTGAGTCAGGAAGATAATGCTCTGAACCGTCCTCGTTTCTTTATGAATGATTTATGCCCAAATAGTCCATATCGTATTTATCCTGTGTCAGACTGTTGTTTGTTTGTTTGTTTTGTTCCCCCCCCTCCCCCCCCCCCCCCGTTTTTTTCCCTCTGAAAACAGGCTGGGAATGGCTGTATGGAGTTAAAGCTTTTAACACTAAGTATTACTGTTTTCACTTGCTGCTACTGCACAAGATTTCCATGCAAATACTGCTGAGTGCTGTTAGAGATGTTCCACTGAGTTTCAGTGGCTTCATTTAAGGTATTTGGAATTGGGAATTATTTACTGCTACCCACATTGATTTTTTATGGCATATAGAAATAGCGCTGGAGATGTTTTTTCTCTGGCAAATCAGCAAAAATTCTGTGCAACAAAAGGTCCTCTGATTTTCACTTCAAATCATTGGTCAATTGTTTCCAAACTGTACATAATTTCACGATACTGTAATATTTTTGCACATCCAAACCATTACAGGATGATTTTGGTCATCTTCCTTTACCAATCATTACATGTGAATGTTAGAAATTTCCCATAATACAACTTACCAATATTTTTTGCACAGCTTAAAAAAAAAAAAGAAATGTTTAGAATAGCATATAATTGGTTACCAATCTACTGTATTGAAATTGTTACATTTAGGAAGCATAATGTTGTCCTGCGATCATTTTAGTGACCACAAGCACATCCAAAAATGCCAAGATTGATAATCTCCTACCGAGAGAGAGTACATTAAAAAAATCTTTGGATACTCAATAAAGAAGTAACTCATGCTGCCTGCCTCTAATATAGCTACCTCAGTGAAAAAAACCTAACATTTATCAATGAAGCTATATATCTTCCCATATTTCAGATTGAGAAGACAAGGCAGAGAAAGATGAAGTGACTGACCATCATTCAAGGTGGTCCAAATTTCAAAATTTTGGAGGACCCACTCTCAATTTGGAGCATTTATGCAATGCTCTAGCATGGCAGTGGCAACTCCTGCCTGATCCTGCATGAGGAGGGATAAGCCTCCACTTCCACACCAGCTGTATCACCCAGAAGTAGCAAAATGGGGTTCAGACTTTAACCAGCAAGTCTTGAGAAGCATCAGGAAGTGGCATTTGACTGCCGTGCTCAGGCCACCACTCACATAGATTTTGTTGAAGATCACAAAGAACATCAGCTGAACCAGGATCAAAATCACGAATCAACTTTTTCCACATTTTTGTGCATTTTATGACTTCGGCGAGATTATGTGGTATGAGCAGAAAAATTGGTTTGGCACGAGAAGAAAGACTACATTTTTGCATAAAATAAGAGTTAATTAATACCACAGGAGTAACTTTTCTCATCCTGACTCAGTCCTGAAAGTGAACTTTTCCCTGTTGGATATCCAGGAAAGACAGATGAAATGCATTATGATTTTATTGCAATGGTATGAGTTTGTCTATCCCATAACCCAGTTAATTTATTCTGCTTATTCTTCATTCATTCCTGGACATGACCCTGCCAAATCCATTTGTTTTTCTAGAATTCATATTTTATTCTGAATGTGTTAACAATATTCTACAGTCTCCTTTGGGATTCTGTGCAGGAAAAAGTTCCACGAATTTCTGCATGAAAGTTATTTACTTACCTTTCCTGTTTGCAGCCATAAGCCCACTCAAAGTTTCACTCTTCTTAGGAAACATAAGTTTTTAAATGAATCTCAACTCCTGAAAAATTTCCAAATTTCTACTTGGGACATTTTCAACTCCTGAAAATTTCTGAATTTCTACTTGGAACATTTTTCACAGAAAGTTTTTTGTTTGTTTTTCCTAGACTTGATGAAGCAAGCTGGGTTGAATGGAGTTTCTTTTTTATGGCTTTCCACAACTTATATGAGATGGGGCAATATATTTCAGCACCTACTCTGGCAAAACGGATTTTTGCTGAGTTCTGATAAAATAGTTGTAGCTTTTCACAGACTTATGAAGTGAAAACTTCACATCTTCAGCCTAGTTTCCTGTAGATTTATCCTTATCCCAATATTCCTCAGAATTCTAAGAAACAAATTACTGATTTCTGGATAGTCAAAGACTTCTTTCTTTGATGCTTTATTCTAATACAGTTTCTCAGTTATGTGCACAGCTAAGAAAAGATGCCTCTAGCTTAGCAGATGGATGTTAAGCAATACCTTTGGGGAGACATTTTGGATTCAAAAGTTCATTGCTCATTCTATAATATCCCATTTGACTGTCTACCACATGTATACCAGACATGTTGGTAATGAGCTTAGAAACTGTGGAAAGCTTCACTGTTCATAACTAGGCTTCCACATTGGTTTACCTAAATGTGCTTATTTTCCTTTCATCTAACTGTCATTGCATGTTTTGCAGACCCTTGGAATTGTTTTCTTAACATGAATAAGTATGCATTAAGTCTTGCAAACATTACCAAACCAAATGCTACAATTTTCTTTGACTGATTTTCAAATTGTTGCATCTGTCAATAATTGACTATTAAATTCTAAATCTAAGCACAGGTATGATCCCACTAAGGGAAAAAAAATACTGAAAGATTTTAATTTAGCAGTACTATTGCCATTCACAAAAATGTTGCATTGTTACTCTCTGTAGATTACCTCGCTTTCTGGTAAGTAGCTAGAAATGTTCAGATTTGTTTCATAAAAATGTATTTTCTGCTCAAAGGAAATTTTCCTAATACTATTTCTGCTTTTACCGAGTCTAACTTACGAATTTTAAAAAAGAAATAAAGAAAAATATTTTTGTTTACTTCCCAATGAAAACCATGAAAAGGTCAAAAACAGATCTTTGTTTCTAGGGCATCACATAATACCATTCTCCCACCAGACCCTGAAGAAAAGTCACTATAGGGAATATAAAGACTCTGCATAGTGTTGCCTGAGACTGTTGTGAAATGCCTGCAGTAAGGATTGCCCTTGAGAAGTCAAGACAGTCATTACAACCATTGTGAAGATGAGATTTATAGCTTTTTCTTTTTTCATATAGAGTAAGCTCTGACCTGAGTTGCTGTAGAAACATAATGGGAGACAGCCAGTAGTCTGTAGCTCTGTTAGGGAAGCTATGTCACTTATAGAATGTCTTTAAAACCCAGAAAAATACAATAAGATTCCATGAGCCTCTTCAGGATGCTACAGTGAATTAGCTGCATGATTTCCTGCTGCTCACTCAGATAACAAATCATTTGAAGAGGGAGTGGGGTAGAATTCATACATCTCAATCTGCTACTGTGAGAAACACTGTTTTCAACTATTGCTAACCAGGATCCATCAGTGGCTCACTGCTTTTCAGAACTAAAACCTAAAATTACCTTGCTGTGTATGCATCGCAACAGCTTCTGTCTTAATTAGGCAGAACACCCCAAACCCCAATACCTAAACAGGATCCAGAAACAAGACATCCCACTGCCAAAATCCTTTTTCAGAGCTCAATTCAGAATACATTTAAATTCAACATACCACAGATTTCTGTTCCAGTTATCACTTTCAAAATTTATCTGGAGGAGGTGGTGAAGATGACATTTCTTTCTTTGACAGTCTCGTGACTGAAGCCCTCCCCAAGGGAATAGGAGACTGGCACTTAATTCCCTCAGATTTTCCTCCTATGATGTTCATCTCTTACATGGAGGCATGCATCAGGAGCCAAACATTAACCTCCAAACTGAGGTCCTGTGCTTATCACTATTATTATTATAATATTGTGGAGAAGTGGCAGGGGGAGAAGAATAAGACTTTAAATCCTAAGTCAAGTATTTTTCCAAATAAAAAACCTGTTAAAAACAAGCAAAGATGTCAAAATACTAGTCTAAAAGGGCTACTATCTACTGAAACCCCCTTTGAAATAGCAAAATACGTGAAATATTCCTAGAATAATAAATGCCCATGAAAAGTCTTTTGTTCCAGAGAAACCCAGAGTAACACCTGGCAAAAGGAATTGAGATGGATCTATTTATTTCAACATCCGATTGTCAATTTCAATTAATGTTGGAAAGAAACAACAAAATTTCCCCCAAGACTAATCCTGTCCCAAAAGGGCAGATGGCTGTCACAGAAATGAGAGGTACACAGCTGAGTGGCACCTGGAAACCATGTAGATCTTCCACCTAGCATCACAGGAAAGGGCTCCGGGGACAATGGCAAAAATTATTTTTTTGCCATCTTCTGTGCTCACTCTGCGATCAGTGAAGAGTGTGTTTGGATTGTTTTGTTCTGTTTTGGTTTGTCCATTCTCCCCTCTATTTTCAAGCTGTAGTGTCAGGATACATCCTGTATAACTGACACTGAAATTATTTGTCTTGAGATTTGAATTGGCAAATAAGAAAATTACTGGGACAGAACTGCTTAGATTGTATGTTCTTTGCCCAATAAATAGTAACAGATGCTCATCTGCAATAAAATAACTTGAGCATTGAATGATATAAAATATACTGGACCACAAAAAATCTGAGAATTTTTCAGATTTTATTAAGACAATTACCTACATATTTTGCAAAATAAGCATACTCTAGAGTGTAATTTCAGTTACAAGAAATCTTGTAAATTATTAGGCAAAAAAAGATTATGTGCTATTTCCTCTTTTTTAATGCTTTTTACCCAATCTTTTGACTTAAAATTCCTTTAACATTATTTAAATAATCTCCATAATACTTTTTTAATGCAGAATTGCCTCAGTTTTACAGGTCTACTTGATGCATAGGCAATTTTAAACCAACATTTCCAAAGCTATTTTTTGTAAAATCACATAACACGTGGATTTAAGTAGCCAATTTCAATACTTTCTGTAACGTATTAATTGTTATTAAATTCAATAACAGTAACACTGACATTCAGAAGCTGTAAAAGTCAGGACATATTTTGCAGTGAAGGAATGTGAATCAGAGAAAGGAAACAAAGTACAGTGTTCCTAACATCTACCAAGGTTCCTAATTTAGCTGCCACGTTAACAATAGAATTAAAGAAAACTAGTCCCCCAGATTTCTCCTGAATTCTTTATACCTCTCTTGAATAAGACTATGTATTTTCTTCCATATCCCTGTGCTGATATCCCATTTAGGAAGAGATGTTCATCTTTGTTTATACATGAAATAGTGATTTTGAAGTGATATTAATGTAGAAATCATGGAATCCTTGCATTTTTATAATTCTTCCTAATCGATATTTACTTAAAGAAAAAAAGAAAAAAGTTCATTATTAGTTTGTTTCCAAACTCACATTTATTGCAGGAAGTGTACCACACTTGTAGCATGGAGGGAGGATGCACCATTGAAAAGTGCATATGCCCAACAACGGCAGCCCCCAGCAAGGATTTGCTTCTCTAATCAGGACAGGAACTGGTTCTTGGTGAAAGGGCCCACATGTATATATACATAGCCCACAGCTATACGACAGTAGTGAAGCCTTAATTTCAAGTGACAGAAGGAGATTTTGAGCATAGAATACATTGGGAGCACCCATAATTTCAATTAATCTCCATTTAGATGCCTCTTGAAGCCACGGTGACAACATGTGGACCAGGAGCGAGCCTTCCCTTGTGCCAGCCTTGGCTGATCCCCTCATCACTCATGCAAAAAGCAGGTGTCACACCTGGGAATAGCCCCCTCCATCCTGAACACTACACGGCACAGTTGAACAACCATCCAGCCGGAAGAGAGAAAGCATAGGGCAATTTAATATATTCTTTCATTTTCCAGTCTGCTTTTCTTTGCTGTTTCACTGAGACAATGAACATGACAAACACTGTGCATTTAGGTGTTTGTAACCTGGGGGATTTTGTTAAGATTATAGAGCCCATAAAAGTAACATTTCTACCTACGACCAGCTCTAAGTGAATCTGTCAATACTTATTGAATCAGCTACTTACAGTCAACAAGCCCCTGCTCAGAAGTCCTCACTGGTTACAACCAGGCAGAAGTAGCAACTTCAGACAAGTGTGGTATAGCCAGCTAGGCAAACTTAGACTGGCACTGGTTACATGCTAGACCCTTTTCCAGTGTGATATCCATACATTTTTTTAGAGGTTGTTCAACTGTTGCAGTAGCAGCCAAAGACTGTGCTAAAAAATGCTTTCTTCCTGGGACAGATTCTGTTTCTTTTCTAAGCTTCCACAGACATATATGTGCAACCAAATGTGGCACTTAAACCATATACAAATAGAAATGCATATTAATTTGTTTCTATTTTGTGTGAATTTTAATTATCCTTATCTTCAAATGTCACAAGTTCTCCCCCACAATCAAAATAAAAACAGATTCTTTGTTTTTGTTTTTGACAACTACACTAATTGCTATGTGATTTTTAGCAGCCAGAGACACCAGTTACCAGAGCAGCAAGAAGTTTTACATAATAGGCATATTCAGATTTTTGTGTAGTACTAAAACCAGCTAAACACGCCAAAGCAAAGATCACAGAAGTGGAATGAAGTACTAATGCTAGAAAGGGCAGTGATAGTATACTATCACTGGATCTCAGGCAAGCAGTCTGGCAAGTGCCTACTTAGCCAAGCCAGACAGTTTGGTTATGATTAATAGGACTATCAGGCCACAGAAAATAATAAATCACTGCTACACCATTAAGCACTGAGCTTGATGAAAGACAGATAAGCTTTTTGTCAGACAATAGGTATTTCTAGAGATCATCTGCTTTCTAGTGGAGCAAGCAAGCCACAGGTCAATACTAACAGTTCACAAGGTACATTAACAAGCTGAGCATAAGTATATTTGTTTCAAGCCATGGCAGATTTTGTAAGCTAAAACAGTACTTTTCAGCTGTGACAATTCCCAGATGATCCAATGCTTTGTTGTATTTAGTGTATGCAGTAGCCTGAGCTTACCCTTTTGGTTAGATCTTTGGAAACAGCAAACTAGCATTTCTGTGTGCCTTATATCAATGATGTGCAATATTATCAAAATTGGAGAGCAGTGTACAGTCAGGAGTCAGGACAAGAGAGAGGGCATGTAGTTTTCTGAATGCCTCTGCAACTCTGTGAAATCTTTCTTTGAATACATTGTTGTCGGATACCAGGTGATGTTTACTTGATCTGATAAATCCAGATTTATTTATTTATTTTTAAGTCCACCACAGTCAGCAACTGTAGATTCCAGTGTAAAAATCTAAATGCCTAGGAAAACCCATAGCTTTTCTCATTGAATTCTATGCTCTATTAAAATTTAGGGAGAGGTATGACTTCCCATCCACCCTGTCTTTCTGTCTTTTTCCCATCCTAGCAGATCAGCTGGTGTTCTTCAGCTGTTTTACTCCAAAGGATCTTCATGATATCTCCTTGTCCCAGCAAGGCAATGATGAATTCAAGTTCCATAGGGAATGCTACACAAGTGCAGTAGCTGTCTGAGTGTACAGTCTCTACAGCCACTAGCAGCCACTTCTGCAGGCCGCTTCTGTTCTTCCTCTCTGGTTGTTCCTCCTTCTATTCTCTCTGTAAATGAACTTATTTCTTTTTAGCTCACACTGTAGATACTATGAATGTCCACTCTTCACATCTAGAAAAGTACAATGCTGGAGTTTAACAAAAAAATCCTCTTGTTACCCATCTGAGACAGGCCAGCAAGAACCATTTATTATACGTGTGCATGAAAGGACTTTCCTAATGATAAAAGAATCTATATCTTGGGGGTAAGATAACTCCTGTGTGCTGACCAAAAGATTCAAATTTTTCCTTCTGCATTTTTAATGAGGGAGGTTAGGAAATTAATCAATAATTTATGATAAAAATATAATGGAATAAATCTCGGCCTCAGCAAAAGTGAAAATCTCAGGACATAAAGAATATTGATGTGTTGTATTTATGCAGAAAACAAAGGGGATGAAAAGAAAAGAGAAATGATACTTTCAAGTTAGTCAGCCACTGACACTTCCATATCACAGGTGTATTTCTATCTGTTTAACTTGCATTTTCTGACTAGGTATGAGAACAGCCTTGGTAATCTCAGTGATCCCAGCCAAGCTCTAACTATACAATAGCAAATAATTCCAAGATTGAAATTCAAAAGTGGCTGTGTCAAGACTTAAATTTAAAGCTTATTTTCAGAACAGAGAAAGAAGAAATAAAATATTATTCTTTTACATATAAGTCAAACCTCTCACACACAATTCACTGTGTTGCTAATCTAAAACAAAGATCTAATACAAAATATACATTTTAACATTAACAGAATTAGGATGCTTAATAGGATCTGTCCTGTTGATTTTGCATGTAGGAATCCTGGCTCTTTTCAAAAACTATAAGTTGACACAATTAATTAAAAAAAATATACCATTTTAGGATTTACATCTGCAGTTGAATAGCTAATAGGACAAAAATAATAATAATAATAATAAAAGATATAATCTTATTTAAAGTGAGTGAAAAACAAATAGGCTTTCACACTTCTGCTTTTCTTCTGAGACTGCAACTCTACTGCCACACACTGCCAAGGTGGAATGGTACTTCAGCAAATGCAGTAAATTGTGGCTCAATGCAAGCAGCTTCCTTCCCTCCTTCCACGCTCCCTCCCCCCCCCCCCCCCCCCGCTTCCTTTAAGTTGCTGAAGATGAAAGAAGAAATCACAGAGTCCAAGTAGTTAACAGTGCTGTGTGCTACCAGAGTAATGCCCCGCATGCTTCTGTTTTAGTAAATGTACTAACCATATGTTATTTTCTCTCTCTTTGTTTTTCATGTTTCATAAACTATTTCTCCCTAGCCTTTTGCCATAAGCCAGACAGGAGTGACTCATGTTCTGGGATTTAAAAGGTACATTTTGTAAGCATAGTTAGTGAGTATTACCCGCCAAAAATAAAGCTCCCTGAAGTTTCTTCAGAGATGAGTTGTCCAGTCTCCCCTAATCCCCTAATTTCAATCATGGACTTGGTATTTACAAGTATATTTCTCCCTCATCTGTTTGGTTTTGAAATTCTTTTGAGTTGATGCCAAAGAGAAATTACTGTATTTTGCCTGCCACCAACTCTGTAGAAGGAAGTAAACGGGAAGGAAGTCAATGCCACAGCTATAAATTCTAACCCAGGAAAATCCAGCGATTAACTGAATCCACATATGAAATAGGTGATGAAAAGAAGCGAATCAGTGGTTGTTCAGCATTACTGATTCTGAAGGAAGTGCATTTTTAAAGCATTAAATACTATGATGTCTGCATGTAGGTAATTACCTCTTACTGCTGGCTCAGAAGCAAACAACCTCAGAATTTCATTTGGTGCAACACTGAGAAAGAGAAAATATTGGGCTTGACCCATCGTTTTTAATGTTCTCTTTCCTGAGCCTTGACATTCCCCCTTTGAAATATGAAAAGAAATCTTTCCTGTCATGAACTAGTGCGAAACACTCGAAAAGGTGTTAGCTGAAATAGCTGGGATATAATCACTTCAGGGCATGCTGCATTTCACCCTGTGTAAATTGGCACCCACTTCAGAGTATGGAAATCTGTTGTTTGGTTAGGCATATGTCAGAGAAGAAACATGTAACTCTGATTACAGTCAACAGGGGACCACAAAAGGCATCACTTAGCAAAGGAGCATAGGAAGGTTTTTTTGCAGGATTGAAAGTAATAAATGTTTGCCATGGGAAAAAGGTAAAGTCATTTGAAGGACAACATTACCATGTGTTTATTTTTCATCTAATTAGTTGAAAATGTGTTAGGTTTTACTCACTTTCTTCTATACTGGGGAAGAATTACAATCATGAACAGAATGATTATAACAGCCATACATGTTTACACAGGTTCAGAAGAAGGAGAAAACAGAGATTATATGGACAAAAATAACAGTTTATATTTTTAGGATAAGGTCAGTGCAAATGTATTTCTCATGATGTTATATATCCAAATACTCTTTCCCTCAAAAAAGACCTGACTACTAAGTTGAGTTAAACTAAAAGTTCAGCAACAGCAAGTATTTTCCTAATTGAGCTCTGGTGGGTATTCATAGCCCATGGAAGGCTCACACATTCATTCACTTCCTTTTTTATTATTTTTTTTTTTTTCACCTTTCATTTTTAGAAACTTGGATTGTTCATTTTGTTTCAGAATAGTTGCTTCTGTGTAGCAGGTTGTACAAAGATGCTGTCATGTAGAAATCACCAGATTGCTTTGGCTTGGTATCCTCTGGAAATCATGAAATGAAAGAGAGACACAAACAGGGGAGCATGCTGCTCTGGCAGACTCAGCTACAATCTCATTCCTTTGGACACCACATAGGATGACTCCACAAATGCTAGAATTGAAGTGTATTTTTTGCATATGTGTATTGGGTTTAAATAGTGAGGCTTGGTGACAGGCGAGCTGCAGGAGTGCCCTCTGTTAGAAAAGCCCAGAAGCTGCCCCATGTTAGATCTGGGCCATTTTCAGCTGGCTCCAAAAGGGACCCACTGATGGCCAGAGCTGAGCCAGTTCCCTGCACCTCTTGGAGGCAGGAGGTAAGAGAGGGTGGATTGGGGGCAGAGGTGTTTTTAGTTTGCTTTTAGCTTCTCACTGTTCTAGTCTGCTAGTGACAGGCAACAAACCATATTAATCTCCCTATGTTTGTCTGTTTTGCCAATAATGGTAATTGGTGAATAGTCTTTATCTCAACCCTTGAGCCTTTTCCATCATATCTTTGTCCTGTTTTTTTCGTTGAGGAAGGGGAATGAGAGAGTGACTGTGGTGGAGTTTAGCTGCCCAGCAGGGTAAAACCACCACAATATGAGAAAACATTTGGCCACATCCCCTAAATTTCTCATAAGCAGCCTTTAAAGGAAACAATCACAAATTTGAATGTAAGTTCAGGTAGGTTGTCTTCCCATGCATAGACAAAAAGCCCACTGAATTTACACATAAACCCAAACTGGGTCTTGTTCTTGTGTAAATGTTGAATAGCCCCACTTCAGCAAATGGAAGATAATGGATTTACTTTTGTGAAAAGAACAGAATTTTTTATGCCTGTTTATATTCAGGATACCATTTTGTGGTTTTCCCTGTAAGCTCAGACTCCGCCATGTGTCAGGTCTTTAGTCAGAAGATGAATCCCATCAGCACTTGTTTCAGTTGGGTGGAAATCTGACATAATGAAATATGTAAACTGCCTCTGTTCACGTTTAGATTTGGATACTGTTCAAGTCATGGCATTTGTAAGTTTAAAAATGTATGTCAAAAGTGTAATGATAGTAGTATAATCCAACCATTACTTAACATTTTGACAGTACCTCCAGTGTGAGAATTAATGCAGCTAAATAAACTATGTTAATAAAAGCCAAGAGAGCAAGAACAAAGCTAAGAAAATACAGCCTTATAGAAATTCTTCACTTTGTTGTGACACAGGGTAGTTTAGAATATATACCTTCTAGAAAGGGTCTTAAATTTAAGGTGAGAGTATGAAGTATATTTTTAAAATGTTATTTTCAATTATCTCACAAATACTCCTGGGTTATTGCACAGCATTTGGAAAACTCTCTGTAAAATATCAACTATATTCACACACAAAATGTCATGGGATTTCTGAAAACAGATGATATTCCATATTTTTACTCTTGGTCCTTGGCTGTTTTTTTCTGGCAAGAATTTAGACATTCCTTTACCATCAATTCATAGTAAAAATGAATATGACCTCAAATTTTGAGTGATGGAATACAATCAAAATTAAGGACAATGTGTTTTGTCTCTCATCATTAGCTCTCCTGAGAACACCATGAATTCCTCTAAGAGCAACAACCTACATATTTGTCAAATGTACTGTAAAACAAGCCTAAGATTAGCTTTTAGTGTCAGCTGCTTTGGAAGCATAAAGTCCCATCAAGCAGAACTCTCCAATGACTCTGTTTCTGTCTTGTCCAATTCTGTCCATCCCTTCCACTACCTGAAAATACATCCCAGTTTCTGCCACAGAACAACCAACCATGTGCTAGCTCTGCCGTGCCTCAGTTCCTCAGCTAAAGGACATAGGATATAGTTGCTGCTACTGGACTTTACCAAATAGCTTTGTTATGGTGTCTCAGCTCCTTTTCAGGTCAGCATGCTATTCATTCAGCATTCAGTCAGCATGCAGTAATTCCTAGGCTATGCCCATGTTGCTGAAGAAAATATGAGGGACACAATGCTGGGCCCAAAGCTAAGTATAAAATCTGTCTTGCGATCACATTGCTTTGGGCTATCCCTCATTGCAATGTAGAGACCTGGTTGGAGTAATCCAACACTGAGACAGATGATGACCTAATTACTTTTTTTTTTTTTTTTAGCATTGTCAACCAATTATCATTCATCATTCAAAAATAAATTGGCAGGAATTTGCTGAAGGGGGATAGTTAAAATAGCAAGTAAAGGAGAATGAGAATGTTTGTTATATAAAATGATTTCCTTTACCTGTCAGATAGAGAGAAAAAGCAGACATTACACACCAAATTTAAAACTGTTACTTGGATGTGTTTAAAATGTGGATTCTTCCTAGTACAGGCAAATGATAAGCACAGTCTTTTGTAACACTACAAGTATAACATGATGGGCAAGCACTGTAGGAGGTCTTCATTTCTTGACTTGTTTTGATTTCTACAGCAATGTACAAGCGTCCCTTTGTCAGCATTTTTATTTATCTATGTTTCCCTTCCTAATTCTGGGGAATGTTCTAGTCTGTTCTCTAACTGGCTACATTATGCTGGCTTTGTTCTTCATAGAGCTGGCTGAAACCTGATTTTTTTTTTTTTCCAGCTATGTTTTCTTGTGCAATGATACTTAGCTGCTTGGCTTAGAAAGAAATAATGATAATAAAAAGACAAAAAAAAAAAAAAAAGCATGATTTCTCTCATCACTTTTTCCTCCTGGGAACCTTTGCCAAAGTGTGACTTTCCAGAAGTATGATACCCCCCAGACCCCATGAATTTGTGTCATTGTTTCCTAACAATTTCTGTATACATTAATAATGGTTCAAAATTTCACTAAGCTATGTTGGTCTCTTCACCTAGGTTAATTCAGATGGTCACAACACATAGTTACAGTACATGAAAGACAGTATTTTGTGATACAGCATGTGTTTTATGTATATTTAAAATAACATGAACCCAGCCTGACCTGACACACATATGAAAATCTGCTGTAACTAACCCTAGCTTTCCACAGGTCTTTGCTGATTATTCTTAGATTCACTACAATGTTTTAATGCAGTTCTTAGTTTTAGATTATTTTCCTCATTTTGCTCTCTTTTTCTTCATTGTTGAATTTGTCAGTAAACTCTCCTCATAGGTAGCACTGCTAATACTAGCTGGCATCAATTTCCTGATCCACAGGGCCCTGCCATGCCTGTCGCTAATAATTCAACTGGCTTGGCTTGATAAGAAACACTGTCAGCAAACAATGGAGCACTGCAATTGGATTCCACAGATACTGAAATTCTAACTTGTAAACAAATCTGCAAGACAAGTATACTTGCCTTTCTTCTTATTTCCTTCTTGTATTTTAGGAAATGAGAGATGGCAAGAATGCTTGCAGAAGCTGTGTTTCAATCAATTATTAGACTAATAACAATCTGAAATTTGTCATTGTTTTCATGGATATTTACACTACAGCACAATAACAGAATGGAAACAAACAATGTGACAAGCACGCTCAATAATGACTATACAACCCAACTCAAATACTTGCAACTGTCACTTCCCATTCAATTTACAACCCACAAATTATTCTCCCAGAGGTAATCACCTCATTACTGATTTATTATTTATTTTTTTTGGTGACTTCAGAGAGCTCTGGATCAGCTCATTCCTGCTTGATAACAGTCAAGGCAAGAGGTGGAATTTATAAAGATTTCAGGTAGCAATTTAAGCAATTAACATTGTATTAGCAGCCTACAAAAGTGATTGGAGAAGAATCCCCAAAGACATTTTTTGCTTTCAAAATCCATTTCTTTGCTCTTTCTTTCAGCTACATGTAGTAACTTAACCAGAAAGAATGAGAATGAATGCCTTGGTCCCAGAAGGCCTTTTCCTGTAACAAGGCAAAATGAAAGCACATTTGCAACTCTTATATAACCTTCAGAAATGGGAACTTGACTCTCATCATTGTGGTGGTGACAGCTTATATTTGAAGTAGTTCCAAGACAATTTCTTTTTATCCTTCATATTCACAGCTAATCACAGGGAAAAGTTCCTGGCTATTCATTATCAAATCATGCAATGACTCTGTAACAGTAAACATTCTTGTTAGAATGACTCAGAAAACAGTTTTTTCATTCCGTAGAAAATGTTGAGTTACCAGCAGAAAACAATTGAAAGCTCATATATTTTTCCCTGTAACTCATAATTCATGGTACTTTGGTGCCAAACTACTGCCATAACCCTTCTTCCCCCTCTCTCTTGACAGGCCCATATGATATCTGCTACTGCTCAATGTCATCCGCTAAAACAGTAACAACAACAGCAAAAGACCTACTATTTTTTGCAAAGTTTTCTTCCTTGAATAATTTTGTCTAAATACATTTGGTACAATTTTTGCAGCTGCAAATTAGGCTAATTCATTGACTTAATGGGGACCCATATTTCAGGGCAATAACTAGATTCATCTTGAAGACCACTACTAGGTTTTAAGGTAAATAACAGGTTTCAAGAAGCTGGAAGTATTGCCAGCAGGGGGCAGGGGCAGAATTCTTTCCTATTTGCTTACATTCTTTGTCCCTGGCAAAGGAGCCATTTGACAGTCTGCTGTTAAGGGCTACTAACAGCCATTCTTCCCCTAGAGAAAAGAGAAGGAACGGCTGGAGCATTGGTCTGCTCTGGAAGCTGCAGTTATAGACACAATCCTTTACATTCTCTTTTTGTAAACTTCAGAGTATTTGAATTAAATAAAATTGCTTCAGAGAAGTAAACTTTTCACTCTGCTCTTTGCATGCTGTATTTTTTGCTCATCTGTTCAAAATCCACAGATTTTGTTCCCCAATAACACTTCTTTCCCAGATTAGAAACTTCAATTATTTATAATTCACAGTAGTAACCATAAGAAAGAATATTACAACTGTATACAGAGCTTTACATGAAGTAAAAGCCAGCTCTTAGCCCCTGAAGTCAGTGGCAAATCTTAATGACTTCTCTACGAAAGCAGCTGGGAGGCAGATGTCACAGATGTAAAACAACTCCAAAGTTGAGATGGTGAAAAAGAAAGTGGTCACTGATAAACAATTGCAGTACTTTCTAGATCACCAGTATAGTAATTACAACTATGGTATTTCATTTAAAATGTAAATAACATGCAATGTTGATATCTTCCTTTAGTGTCTTCTGAAGGAATGGCAATTGAGACAGGGAATTGTTAGTTTTTTTAATTACTACGCAAGAAGTCTATGGAATTATTTTCCCAGTAACGTTATCAGTACCTTTCTTTCTCTTTGGTTATCTATTTGGCTTGTTACAGCACAGCCAGGTTAGGACTGTAAGCTTCTCACGGTAACTATTTAGTGAAAGCACTATAATGCAGTCATGTTACCTTTTGGATTCTTCCAAGGTTTTGGAATTAGCTTTGGGTCCTGCCTCCATCCATACCATGTGGTCATTCAGAAGCCCCACTTTTCAAGTTGCTACTTCAGCAGATTTAACATGGAATTTCCTTGACTAGAAGTAGAAAATATATTTTACATCTTCAGATCCATAATGAGAGATCAATTAACATGAGTGTGGACAACTCTGCTTTGGATTTTGATGCCTGAATTTCCTTTCACACAGGTTTAGTGACAGGGATTTTCATCTGCAGTTTCCACAATCTGAAATCAATTCTCTGAGAAACAAAATTTTCTGTGTTTTCTTTATATTTTAATCAGCTGAAAGTTAGGATATGTGGATTAAAAAAAAAAAAAAAAAAAAAGGAGAAAGAGGAAAAAAAGAAAAAAAATACCCAAGGTAAACGTGAAGTTGCATTGGTAAATCCACACCAGTAAAACCTTTCCTTAACTTCAGCCATAACTTAAAACCAGACCTTCTTGTGGAAGTAAAGAGTCTGGCTCATGGATCTCAAAGAGGATTTTCGAGATCTATTCACATGAGAAATACCTTTCTCTAAGAGATAAATTTTGGTGTGCCAAATTTTGGTTAAGAATGTTTTTATTTGCCTTGAATTTCCTGTTGAATCCATAAGAGTGAAACTTGAACAGCCTCATCTTAAACTACTCTAAAGAAGTAGTTCTGATTTATGTAGACATTTTCAGCTTTTTGTTTTCTTTTTGGTACAGAAGATAAAGATAGGCTCACTGACAAGATTAGCATCAAAAGATTCCTCCTTTTGATACAGTTTCAAAAAGCTTTCTATCAAACAGGTATATTCTTTCTCCAGTGCTTCCTAATTCTCTTGGCATTGAAGGAGGGACACTGACAGGCAATATTACACATTCTCTGGGATGAAAATTTTTCCTGAAGAACCCCAAACAATGCATATCCCTTTAATTTTCAATATCCTGCAGTTGTTGCACTGATATTTCATAGTCTCCTGTCTTCTCTGCCTCTTGGGCATATGACACTGCAGTATATCATAGTGCTGGCTAGTGATTTACTCAAAATCATGTGCAAAGAAGGTGTCATAAATCATCAAATGAAAGCAGAACACTGTCTCTGGGAAGAGTTGGGTTACCAAACAACAAGCGCACAGTTTTGGGAAAATCCTTTATGTTCCTCTCAAAAATATTACCAAGGTCTTTAAGATGAAAATTTCACAGAGTAGAACAACCATCAGCATTTCATTTTGCCTGTATTATGTTTTATTGCCAAGTATTCCTGAAATAAATGCAAAATGTTCTGCTTACCGTTAAGCATTTTGTCCACTCATTCAAAAGCAGTTGTTTAAAACCCTTCCTATTATATTTTACACATCTGTAATTTCTCTGTTTTTCTTCTCTTTTGCAATTTACTGGTCTTATATTAAGATGATGGTATGGAAACTCCTGGACTGTTCTACTTTGACATCACTTTCACTGCTGAGTGATAATGTACATATACCAAGGCATGAAAAGAAACAGCAAGACACATATCATTAGCTGCTTGTTATGCAAAGGAGACCCTTGGGTTCTTCTCATCCAGACAAGAGAGGCTGGGCTGCAGACTAGGGCCAGGCTTGCTTGCTTGCTTGCTTGCTTCCTTTTCTTTCCTTCCTGTCATAGTTCCTTCTCATCAGTATGTATGACCGAATATTTTGATGCCAGGAAACTCCCCCCTCAACTTCTCTAGAGCTGAAGAAACAAGCTGACAGTCACAGGCTCCTCTCTCCAGAGAGAGTGCTGTGGTGTCTGGAGCTGGAAAAGGTGCAGCCATCAAGGATGTAAAGGCAGCAACAGAGCTAGACATGCAGGAGACAGACCAAAAAAATGTGGATTGTGAACAGAGAACTGGCGAGCAGCCATTTAAAGGAAGATGTAAATGAAAATTAACCAGCAAGTGACTCTATTCAGTGAACAGATGTCACTTATGTTAGGAACTCTTCTAAGTCTGGTCCAGAAGCAGCCCTAAGAACAATTTTCAAGCTGTCACAGATGCTTCTATAATACATAGGTGTGCTCTGGTAAATTTTTTTTTTTGAGGGGTGGCGGCCAAAAAAAAACAAAACAAACAAAGAAAAATCTATTCAATACATATACAGTGAAGTACAACCAGATGATATTGTTTCTTTCATGGGAAAGAATACCAGGTAATGAAGGTAAAATCAGTCTAGCAGGGAAACTTTTAATCACAACTACTGTCTGAAAGTTTTAAACAACCTGAATTAAAAGTAACACCTATTTTTACCAGGAAAAATAAACACAGAAATGCTACTAAAGGAAGAGACTTAATTTCTTTTGTATTTGAATAGAAATGACAGTTCAGTAACAGAGTAAGTGGAACAAATCATTTGACTATGCGGCTGTTTGACTTATATGATTTCAGAGGTGATGCTTTCTGATTTAAAAAATGACAAATAGGAGCTGGCAGGTTTGGGCTGTTTGGATCCAGGTTTTTTCTCACAGAGACCAGTGTCAGGCACAACTGAATTGTATGAAATGGGGTTCTTGGCCAGCTTTTATATTTGGTTAGTTAAAACCTGGATAATGAAGAAAAGTCAATAGCCTCCCAGATATAATTTTGTTAGCATTGTATTTTTCAGTGCAGCATATTATAAACTCTTGCCTGAGTAGGCCCGGATGCATTCAGTGCATTAAACAGGCATTAGACTGGAACATGGGTAACGTTTTATTTTCAGAGCAGCATGTTTAAGAGAGATTTAATATGAGCATACATATTTCTGCTTCTGTGCAAAAGTGTGTGCGAGATTTTTTTATTATTATTATTCTGTGATATAATTATCATAAAACTTCTTCCACGATAAGTATCTTTGCCAGTTTTAACACTAACCATGAATAGATCAAAAGAGTCTATGTAGCTTCATCTTGCTACAAAATAAATAAATAAATAAATAAAGATAACTTTTTAGTAAGAAGTGGAGATACGTTAATCATTTTACCATTGCTTTGAAAGAGCTCTTAACAGTAAATAGAATACAGGAAATAAATGATAATTGGGATAGATCTGCCTATCTTTTGCTATTTCTCTTATTCTTTATTTGTAACACTAAAGGCAGTTTTATAGCAACATTATCATTGTTTCTTAATTTCTGTGTTCCTGCTGCTTCATCCTAATCTTTAATAATGAAATCCCCATCTGTAGGAAAACAAACAAACAAAAAAATTGTGAAGAATGTAAGGTTAAAGGGAAAAGACAAAAATACTTTAAATAATGTTGTTTTCATTAAAAAAAAAAAAAAAAGTCTGCAATGATAACGAAAGAAAAATCTGTAGAGAAAATTCAGACTCATTTCAAAACCTGCAAAAAGACCTAATTATTCCATTGCAACTATATGGCTACCGTCGATCTAATCTGGGTGTATGTCACAACAGTGGAGATAGGAGGCAGGGTTTGCCATTTTCCTTAAAGAAAAATCTCTCTTCAGTTTCTGCAGGTGGATTTTACATCAAAAGCAATGAATTTTCTGCCTGTAACCTAGAAAAGGAGCAGATATCACTAACATGTTGATGCTTGGCTTTCTTCCCTGTGCCTTTAATGTTTTCAACCTGTATTCCTTTTTCAGTAATGCCATTGGGACTGACCTCCTCACCTCTCCAAATTCAATTCTTCCGCAGACCTTCAAATGCCAAAATGAAGAGAAACTCGTGGAGCACTGCAGGGACAGGGGGCAGCACTCCTGAGGTCAGCAGCGTCTCTGGCTTTGGGCTACATCTAATGTCTGGCATCCCTGGAAACCCAAAGGAGTGTTTTGGCAGTAATATGGATGTGCATTTACAGCTAAAGAGATGAATTCCTTGACATCCTCGTTTCAAACTCAGATGAAAGAAAAATTTCTGTGTCTAGAGTAGCAAGAGCTTCTGTGAAACCATAGCAATAACTGTAAAATTGTTTCATCACCGTTCAAAGGCCTGCAGTGAAGCATATTCACGTGCTTCTCTGTAATAGACCTTTGAGCAGGGACAGGATCATCCTGTTTTAAGTTTCCTGTATTGCTGCTTAGAGGAAATCCCACCATTTACCACGTGGAAACTCTTGTGAAATGTCTGGAAGAGCTATAAAGCACAGGCTTGTGAATACTGGAAGGGAAGCAAATAGAACAAAAGTAAGTTTTAATAAAGAGTTTCTGTTAGATCTCTTTAATATATGGAGGTAACAAATCTAGATAATACCTCATCATCCAATATTCATAATGCCTGAATTCCACTGTATAAGACTCCTCTTGGGCTGTGTACGCCACTGAGTGTTGGTTCATATCAGTGCTCACATCCTTCTTCTTGCCCCTTCCTGGATTTAACATGCGTGGTTTCTCTCATTTCTTCAACTAAGACTGGTCTTGCAGTGCAAAACACACTAATGAGTCCTACCTTGCAACTTCTTTGTAGTTCCTTATAAGCACGTCTTTTTTCCTGGTTTGATAGTTCTTCTAAGTAATACAGATTATAGCGGCCACCAACACTCAGCATGATGAAGAGCATTCCATGAGAGGGGTTCAGCCTCTACTTTTCTATCAGAAATAGAGCCAGCCACTTCCAGTATTGTCAACAATCTTTTGAGCCCTGTTTATCCATTAAGATACACTGTGAAAAGAAGCATTTTTAGAGGAAATTAAAAAAAAAAAAAAAAAAAAAAAAAAAAAAACCAGAAACAAACAAAAAAACACTGTTGTTCAGCAGCCCAACTACTGAAATACTACATGGAATTATAGATTAAGAACTTGAGATATTTAAACAACATTGGTAAATTTCTGGCATCTGAGTCATATAATTTCTTTGTCTGCTTGTCCTTTACAAAACTGAAAGATAACACCCCAACTACTACCCGTGTTCCTTTGCTCTTGTACTCTTCCAGCATTCACAAGTGTTTTATTAGGGATATCAGAGGACACATTCCTGCCTATTCCCTTCAATATTGGTTATGATCCATCTGCCTATAAATTTGCCTAATACTTTTTGAAACTCTAATAATATTTTCCAGCCTTTTTTTTCCCCTCAAGGTCAAAAAATTTTGGAAGTTCATTATTCACCATGAAAAAAACATCTTACTTTATATTAGCTATATTAAGTAAGTTTTGTAACAATTATATTGCTTACTCCTTAGTTCTTTTACTGTGGGATTTGGTAAGCAACAGGTCTGCATTTACCTCACCCATTGCTTTCAAGATTTTGAAAACAGAATCACAGAATAGTTGAGGTTGGAAGGGGCCTCTGAAGATCATCTAGTCCAACTCCCCTGCCAAGCAGGATCACCTAGAGCACATTTCACAGGATGGCATCCAGGCAGGTTGTAAATATCTCCAGAGAAAGAGACTCCACAACCTCTCTGGACAAACCTCAAACAGGTTTTCATTCCAAGGTGGAATTATTAATAATAATTAAAATATTGTTATTAAAATATACTTTTTAAATATATAAAATGCCTTTGAAATTTAATCAAGTTACCAGAAATGCTGAGGTCTCTTTGAAGAGCTGTAGCTGTGGCATGATATGTTTTTTAGGCCTTTTTTCTCTTTTTGACAGCTTTGTTCTCATACATACTAATATGATCAGGAGGGTTCCTGCCTCATTCTGCATGTAATTCAGCGAGAAATCCTGACTTTTGTTTCAACATTTTGTTCTGTTAATCAGGTCAGAAATGAACTCAGAGATTCTTCAGCAGACTGAAGATCAAATTTCTTTGGAGGTTTTATGTCTGAAGGATGATACTCTGGGTGTTTTCATAAGATAACTTCTCACAGGATAATCCTCCATATAAATGCTTTATAGGGTCTCTACATAAAAGCAAACAATCTGAAAGCCTTATAAAATGAATTACCTAACTTATCCTTGAGCTTAGAGAATCAGATAAAACTGAGGACACGATGAGCAGTGCTTTGACAGTTGAATGAGAAAGTGATGTCTTCCTTTTTGCATTCCTGAACCATCGGATCTTTCTGTATGCACACAGAATGATAGAATCATAAGATGATAGAATGGTTTGGGTTGGAAAGGACCTTAAGGGTTATCTAGTTCCCACCCCCTGCCGTGGACAGGGACACCTCCCACTAGACCAGGTTGCTCAGAGTCCTATCTAACCTGGCCGTGAACACTTCCAGGGATGGGGCATCCATATCTGGGCAACCTGTTCCAGTGCTCCACCACTCTCTGAGGGAAGAATTTCTTCCAAAGTTCTAATCTACATCTCCCCTCTTTCAATTTAAAGGCATTCTCCCTTATTCTAACATTATCTGACAGAGAATGTATTTGACTATCTGAATTAAAGCTTTTTATGTAATTGGTAGCGATAAATCTATATAAAACTACCTTATCATTTCACAAGACTTCTTTTGTTGCTGGTTTTCCATTTGGTAAGTGATTTTATTGATTTTTCTCCCCAAATAATTTCTCTCTACCACATTTTTAGTATTGTCAGTATAATACAATGTAATCACTGTCCCCCTTACTATTAGCATCTGTCTCTGTAACTGCAGATACATTATAGTTTCAGGGACTCTGCTTTTGCAAGGCAAAACGTATCAAAACTGCAGTGCAGAAAAACATACTTGGGACTTACCAATAAAAGATTGGTTTACATCTAAAATATGGATATGCATAATTCTTTGGAGGAGAAAATAGATTTCATTAAATATTCTTGTAGAATGTTCTCTAGGCACTTAATCATATCCCGGAAATAATATTGGTCTTGCTTATGTCCCTTAGGTCTTTGATTACAGTAAACTACGATCTGCCCTTATGAACTTATAAACCTTGACACTTTATGCCTGATAAATTTGACTCTATGTTACAGAGCATAAGGCTCATAGCTTTAACATTCATATTGATCAAAGTGAGCCTAAGGAAATTTAGAATGACTGTCAGCCTTTCCCTTTTTAATTTTACAACTTTTATATTCAGCACATCTGACAAGAGACTCAAGTTTCATTGGGAAGAGCTGAACACTGCTTCAAACAATAAGCCACTTCTCAGATACATTTACTGCAAGGAAGGTAGAACACTTTCCTGGAAAATTCAGGTTAATATGTTTCATAACAGCTACAGAAAATTTCCTTTCACCAAATTTTCATTTTACTTTTAGGACAAAGAGAAAATCCTATTCAGTATTAGTCTGCAGGTTGTAATTGTTTTTGGTTGGTTGGTTTGTTCCCTTTTCCTTTCCTGGATAACATTTTAACATTTTTTCTGCTTTGTCTTCAAGGTTCTTTTCTTTGCTGCTCAGCCAAAGACAAGTGTCTAAGAAACTTTTCCATATGAAGATTGCAGTGGATCTAGCAGCTGTCAAAAAAGCAAAACAATCAAATAAGCAAACAAACAAAAGCATAAGTACTTCCCCCCCCCCCCCCCCCCCCCCAACAGACACTTGTTCTGTGTAACAACATATCTTATAATACCAGGCAGAAATCATTCTATCATGTTGCAGCTGATCCTGCCATGAGTATAGCAGAGCACTGAGAGAGAATTTCTGTGAGGAATTTCCTGCAGGTGCATAAATCACAAACTATCAGCTTTAAGCTTCAGGCAGATGAGTTTAACTACTGCATTGCAGTTTTTCTGAAGAATTTTGCACTTCATTCTGGCTGTAAGACTGACTTATACTGACACAGCTAAACATAAGCCTCCAGTCACAATCCTATGAAGTAGGAACACCTCACTTTCAAATACCCATGGTGTAATGGCTAAATACAGTTCAGGCTGTAGAAGCAGAAGTTTTTATTGGCTGTGATCTAGGCAATTAGCTCAGCTGTGATAGTTTTCTACAAATTTGTTCTGTTGTAGGCATCATGCAACAACTGAAACAGTATCATACTCAATCACAAATTCCTTTTAGTAACATGTACTAACTGTAATTAGTAGCTAGTAGTGACTGCCTATAAGTGTTATTTTATCTTAAAATTGGGTCAAGTTTTGCTGGGGTAAAATAGATGCATAACATTTTGACCTAATGATAGGGCTACTGCTTTCTTGTCAAAAAGAAAACTAAGGTCCCACTGTGTAGTGACAGCACAATGACACAGTGAGAGAAGACCTTTGCCAGCACCAAGTCCCATGCATCATGGAAGTATGATTTCTTAAGCCCTCAAAGTCTTACTATTATCTTCATTTCCTGAGTTAGCAAGTATGGACAAAGAGATTAGAATTCTATTCAGTAGATTTTAAGTAATTTAATACAAATTCTTGTGAATCATAGGACATCAGGTTTCACAGTTTGTCCTCAGTTGACTTCAATCCCTTCAGTATGGATATAATTCACCTTGTATGGAGGCAAGGACATGTTTGGAATGGAATTGCTCCAATGCAAGAACCCAGATATCCCAAATTCCAAACCAAAAACACCGGGAAGAATTGGTATGTTTAGCTGATCTTCTTCTTTTGTTAGCAAATATAACAGCAAGAACTTTAATTAATTAGTTAACTAACTGCACCTCCCATTGCTGTAGTCAAATTAGTTTTGTCCACTGGCACTTAGTACATAGTTGGATATGTACTCTCAGGAACTTTACAGTTTGCATCTTAACTTGCTAGGGGGACATTTATTTGTTCCAGAATAATTTTGCATAAACATTCCAAAATATTTTGCACAGTTTGCCATTCTTAATTTATGCACCGATGGATCTGCATTTTGTTTTTAGTTTGTTTCCTTCTTCCAGAAGTGTTTGGCTCATGGTTTTAAAAATGTTGTCTATAAATGGGAGGAGAAAAAAAAATGGCTATTTACTTTGCTTTTTTTGTGATGTGTGACTGGTCACTTAAATTACACAGCATTACTTTGTTTTCCTCACTAGATGATTAAAGCTTTTTATGTATCTATAATGAATGAGTCATAGACAGAGAAGGATGAATACCCATGAAGTCTGTAAAAAAGAAGCCCGCTTCCATGGATGGAAACAAAAGTTATTTATTTGCATGGCTGCTCACAGCAAAGAGTAAGTGATGCCCTTGTGTTCCCTGAACTCGGTTAAGTAATGCCCTCTTCACTGTCAACTCATACAGGTGGGAATTTATCTTTTCTATGCTCCTGACTTTCTGACCAAGTTCCTATTCTTCTCAGCAAATTTTATTACTTTTTACATTGTATCAAATCATGTCTAACCCTGCAACTCCTCCTCTTCTAGGAGTTGCATAACTTTTGGGAATGACTGAGGAAGGTCCAGATTTGACAGATTGTTTATAACAAGAAACACATTACTTTGTAGAAAATAAACAAATTCTGTTCTTTTCTAGAGTATCAAGATGCTATATTGACTTCATATAAATTCCTAATATCTGAAACTCTCCCCATGACTTTCTTAGGCAGCTGACCCAGTTAGAAGTCCTACTGTTTTGCAATAACCACTTAGTAAATATTCCAAAGAAAATACACGTGGATCTCACAGACTGATGTTATATAAGCCCTTTGAGGAAAGAATTACTTAAATACACAGAAGTATTAGATGGGTAATTATATAAACATTAAACTGCACAGCTATATTTAGTATCATCTATTCCTTACATAATAAGTGATTGAGTATTTTTAGCGATTATTTATATCATAAACATGAAGAAGGTTTTTTTGTAAATAAACCTTTCTATGAAGTGAATACATGAAGAAAACTACTTCTCTTTAGTAAATGGGATCATTTAACATGAGGAACAGGTGTTCATCAGAGTATCCACTTTATGTCTGAGCACTCTTACTTGTTTTAGCCCCACTTGTGTTTGGTAAGCCATTGAAGTCAATGCACATTTCTTCTTTTCTCTTGCTACCAGGGATTTTTATTTCTTTCCCTCTATTACAAGGTTAATACTGTTTTTGACGTACTTGTTAACAGATGTTGTCACAGAATTTCATTTGTTGTGTGGGCCTTAAAAACAGCAGAAAGCTCTACTCCTTCCTCCTCAGTGGCATAGAGATCACCCAGAAACCAGCAGTTGCACCTACATTGTCCAGCTCTAGCAAACCTTGGCCATCTGAGACTAAGTGTGACAGAGACGGAGATATATTCACCAAACCTTGGTGCCACACCTCCCTGAGCAGCCTGAACAAATCCTTGCCCAGATAACCCCCACACCCACCCCATAGGGTAACAGACCCTGCACCACCAGAATCCCCCACCAGCAGGTCCCATAAAGGCACAGCAACAGAGGACTCCAGCTTGGAACAGATATCTCTGTGCCTCTTTGCTCACACAGTAACTTGCTTCTGTCATATCTGCATCAGATTACCAGTGAAAGATCATTGTTTTCAGCAGTGGTTTCCCCTCCCCATCTTTAATGTGGTTTTCTGTGAAAACTGTCCATCAAGTTCAGTGCCACACCAACAGCACACATATCTAGAATGGGTTCCCCTCGGGTTTCTGTTTGTGGTTAACCTTTGGGAAGATACCCATCCTCTGCTCTCAGACCCTATTTTGTGGAGTCATCTTTCTCCTTAGGAATTGATGCTATGTCTTCCTGCCAGGCGAAGGTTATAACTGAAGGGGAATGTTCTGGGATGTTATGTGGATATGTATGTAATGTGGATATGTATGTAATGTGGATAAATTTCCAAACTGTCAGAACTTTGAAATGTTATATTACACATTTTTTAGGTGGATGAAATGAATTTTATCCTCTGGAAAACGTTTCAGTGGAAAGGAATGACAGTTTTTATATATATTTTAGAAAAAAAAAAATCTGATATTGAAAAAAAGTTGAAACAACCACATTTTGCATGAGTAACTTTTAAAAAAATCTCGAAGTGATAACTCATTAATATAAAAAAAATTGAACTGGAAAAAATATTTTGCTTATAACTTGTTCAAGAGGGAACATGTAAATAATAAATGACATGGGCTCAAAATAGATGCTTGAGAAGCTCATTTATTGAAATCTCAAGTAGATGGATTAAGCCATTATAATGAATTAAAAATGCAGAAAAGGTGGGTTTAGAACTTCAAGCAGACTTCTAGGCAAGAGAGCTAATCTAAATACTTGACATAATTCTTCACAGATCATCAGTGAAACACAATAGCTCACTTTCAGACTTGTACACTCCAACATATTAATTGCAAAGAGCCCACTCAGGTAGGCTAATATTAATATAAATGAGCATTAAAGGATGTTACTTTTAACTGACAAAAGTGAGTGAGCAGGAACCATTCAGTAGGCACATCTGCTCCCTAGTTTTCTATATTTTTACCATTTAGGAGATGTTCAACCAACATACATCCAAGTTCAGTAGAAGCTTCGTTGGTCAAAATGCAAGAGCAACTGATCATCAAGGTTTAGAGAAGAAAGATTGATTTGTCTTTTTTTTTGTTTTGTTTTATCTTCTTTATTTTGCAGGTCTGTATGTAAATGGTTAAAAGTATTACACTTCAGACTTTGTTTCCAAATTATATAGATGATTATACTGAAGTGTATGAGGCTATTTAAAGCAGGTGCTGCAAGCAAAGTGAAACTTTTCTTTCAGGTAAATGACTCAAATTCAATGAATTTCAAGGAGAATCAAATGCAGTTACTTTGAGGCTGGTGTTCAACAGTCATAGAAGACAGGTGATATTCTGATATCTGTACATTTTAGGCGATAAAGCCTCAGTAAAGAGTACCAGGTAAGTGAGAACTGGAAGATTATATAAAAAAGTGAACCCCCATTATTTTAAGAATATCTTCCCTATTCATTTGTTTTTAGTTCATTTGAAATTGAAGACAAACAGAAAAAGGGAGACAAAGATGGTAAGAGGTATGATTTCAGGGCATAATGCAACAAAAGAGATAAATAAAATTGTTAACAGAATACTTTAGTTTTTGAATATTATTTTAAAATGATGTGATTACAGTTTGAAAAGTATACACTTACTGGGATGAATTTGAGAAAATTATTGGGAAGAAGGGAATGAATTATAGGATTTCACGCTTGATTTTCCTAGCATCTGCAGAAGTCCCTAGACATATTGGGGTTTCTCTGCACCTGAAATGGAAGAATTCAGTTAGGAAAATTGCTTATTTCCTTGTCAGGAGAGGGGAGAGAGATCCACATACAAAACAGTTTTCAATGTCTTTATATTTATGGAGCTCTGTATTAAACATTCAGGAATGACTGTATACTCTTGGTAGGGTTTGCATGTGTATAAAGCTTTTGTAGTTGTATGGGATACTTAACATGAACTGAAAAAAAAAAAAAGTAAAGAGATTGAGAAAAGCAAGTAATGACAAATATCTACACTTCAGTGCAAATATGTCTTTGCTGGATGTTGGAGACTGTTGGAGACTGAGTTTAAAGGGTCTCCAACTTTAAAGTGTTGGAGACTCTTTAAAGACACAGGAAATAGAGCAATGTCTATTAAGTAAAGGTCATCTATTGACAAAAGAAAAATACAGCTATTGTGCCTAAGGAAAAATAAATAAATAAAATGACAGGCACAAGTCATTGGGTTGTATATTCAAAACACATGTAGGCATCACAACCTGTTAAGCTAGTGAGTTACACTCTTTTCCTCTTTCTTAACTAGCTACAATTACACTTTCCATTTAGAAGACTTGTAGTGTCCAGTCCTTTACATTTCGTTTAAGGCTTTTCCATGGGGACTTCAGATCAAAACATCTGATGGAAGAAAATGCCAAGCCAAACTGAGTATGCAAATAGCAGGTCTGTTGAATTTGAGGAGGAAGTAAGGAGAAAGATTATCACCACAGGCCCCTACTCTAGCTGTGACTTGTCTAAGGCCCAAGCTAGTGAACCTTCTCCAAATATTTTTACTAAATTAGATGGAACAGCAGGAAAGATATGCAGTGTATACCTTCTTTATGATCTCCAAGTACTGCAGCACTAGCTAGATACTTGTTTAGAGTTAAATAAATTCTGACTGCATCTTTGAGACCCAGGTGCGCAGAGAGATAGATAGCTGAGCAACATCTGAATACCTAAGACACTTTATGGGCATGATCTGTTTAACACATTTCTGATACCTTTGTATAATAAGGTGATAATTTTGTTGACAAGGATTTCATTTTAGCACTTGTCTGAGAGCAAGAACTGGCATCCTTTTTATAAGACTATGCTGTAGGCTTCATAGGTGCCAAGGTCCCCTGTAACTGGATGAGCTGCATACCGTGCTCTCAGTATAGCTCTCACACTACCTGGGGACTGCTCCTCCTGCTCTTCTCTAGGCAGTGGTTCTGGTCCCATGTGTATGCCTCTGCCTGGAACCTAAATGAAACCAGTTTTCCCCAGTGAGGAGGCTTTTTGACACCATGTTAGAGTTTCATATTGAACTTTCATCTGTGAATAAATAATTGATATTTTCTGTGGAGTTATATATCTGTAATATACATGTATATATGTCAAATACATTCCATTTTTGTATCTAAGAAACACCATTTCCTCATTGTCTAATGTAGTTTGTGTAAGACCTTGGTAACAGCTTTTATGTTTTTTTGTTTTTAACTAAACTTTACTTCTTTTTCACTTTAAATAGAGTAACTAACAACGGTTATAAAAACAGAGAAATACATACACAACACAAAAGTCAACTGAAGAAATATAACATCAGGTTCTTTGTTCTGTTTTCCTAAGAAAACATGGAGTTCTTGCCTGTCTCCCACCCAATAGGAAGTGGCCAAATTATGTGTTGAAAAGAAGCCAGGCTGCAGAGAAAGGATCCCATACTGCATTATTGCCAACATGATTTCATTATGTTTACTTTTACAAAGATTGATTAGTGTCTACAGAAGAGAAGCAAGGGGAACACAGTACTGCTCTTCAACCTTTTTGCTTTCTGGTGCACTGGTGGACAAAGTTGTTTGTTCTTATGATCTCCCTTTATCCCTTATTATATCAACTCCAGTTCTCACATCACATTGAATTGCACCTCATTCTGCAACTATTCCCATTGATTTTAATTAAACCATTTTAGAGAAATGTTAAAGTTAAGGGAAAAAAGGAGGAAGAAATGTAGCTGATAGATATTTATCTTGTCATTTAATATGAGCAGAAGACACTGATTTTATTAATGAATGGGGAGTTAAGAATTATATGCAGAACTGCATTTTCAAGGTCTGGAGACTGATATTCTGGGAGAATTTATTCCTCTAGGTGATTAATGAAATATACAGGATGTTCTCCAACCTTCGCGCATGACTCTTTATATAATAGTTTATGAAGATTTTTTACAGAAAGCAAGGAATTTAAGAACTATAACAATGAATTTTCTTCTTACTATTATTTCCTTAAAGTAATTTCTGTTGGAACCACAGATGCAAAATCCATACGTTTGAAAAATGGGTATCTGGGGACTTCTTTTAGAAGGGAAAATAGGGAATATTTCCAGAGAAGTTGCTAGCTAACATTGAAAACACACGTGTTGGCATGCTACTAGTAATTTTCTCTTCAAACTAGTTAACGCTTTGGTCAAAATCTATTCATGTTCATCTCTACAGTTACCTGGCATTTTTTGCATGGTTTAAGTGGGAAGCTTGAAAAAATACTGCACTGAAAGACCTCATGGCTCACTGGCATTTTTTGGACAAATACAAGTCAGAAATTTTTTGATTACTACTTTGTAAAATCTCTGTCATAAAGCACCACAAATGTCCATGACCTACAACCCCTCACACCCATCTGGATGGATTTTTCTGATAAATTACATCAAGTATTTTTATCTGCTTTTGAGGGCAGAGGACTAAAACAGAGAAGGGGGATTTGGAAATTCATCTTTGGAACATAGAAACAGATAATAGATGTAATATTTTGCTTAGTCATTTATGCATGTAAAACAGGGCATATGGTATATTAGAGCCATCATGCCCAGATAATATTAATTTAATTAATCTTGTTGCTCTCCACAGTTTTACAGTTCTTAAAAATGCTGTCATTTAAAAATTATTTAAATAGTGCTAGGGAAGTGATTTTTTTTTCATTTGTTTGTTTGTTAATGCAACATTTGCTGCATTCTTCCAGGGATAAACAAATGGGGAGGAGATGAGGGATAGCAGATAAACTTCCAACAGTCATCTATTTCTGTATATCAAAAAGTCTCAATAGCAAAATCAGAGCATAAGCTTCATAAAAACAAGACTAAGAAAATGGGAAAGATCATTCCTTTCATATCTAGTCTTCAAGTAAATGTTCTGACAATTCCCTTCACTGTAAGTACTCCCCAGCCTATGCTCTCTCTAAGGTGGAAAGACCGCAGATATTCTCACCAACATGGGAAAGAGAAAACAGGGCATTTTTTCCCAAAAATATCATCCCCTTCTCATGCTTCAGGAGGTACTTCTGAGGCTGTAATTCCAACCTGGTAGACAGTGATACTCTCTCCAGCACTGCACCTTTCAAACATTAATGAAGTGATTTTCACAAACCCTTCTCGAAGCTAGAAAAAGTTCTCTCTTTTTTACAGATGGAGAACTGAGGCACAGCAAGATGTGAGTGATTTGACTAGAGTAAATCTGTAGCAGAGCCAGAAACTGAATCCAGACCTTTCAAATTTCAGAGCACCATCCTCAGAGCATACACCTCCAGTCTGATTTTCTTGGAAATTTATCAGGCATTGTGCCTCTGGTAACCTTGCAGTGCTGCTGCTGTAGTTCACTGCCTCAAAAGCACAACTGAGTCATGAATTGCTGTAGTAATTTCATTCAGAGCATATTCTGTTTTCATGGTGTTTGCAAAACTAATATCACGGCAATTTCTTCTCCAGAAAGATAGCAGGGCAGTTAGATTTCTCTTAAATTCACCTGTTAGTCGGCAAACCATCACCTGGTACTGTTAGGCAGTACAGTACTTTTTTGGAACTTCTTGTCACAGAAGTTATATGAACGCATACTTACAGAAGTAATGTAAGTTGGGTAATATTTCCAGATGTTACTGCAAACTCTTCCTAGATTTCCCAGTCTACTCAATGGTATTATATAACAACAGTGGTAAATTACACTGAACTGCACAGGTTCAGTGACTACAAACTACTAATGCCATTCTGTTAGTTCTCACTATAGTGAGGCATTTACAATATTCATACACACAAGTCTAAAGATTCTGTGTCTAAAGAGAAAAATTTGAAAGAATAGTATGATAATGGCAAAATTAATGACTCATTTTCTAGTGTTAGTGCTCATTTGTTAAATTGCAGTTAAAGGAAACATTCTGGTTTGGGTACATTGAAATCAAGCAATTAGTCCCATGTTTCAGGAAATCATTTTAAACCTAGAAGAAGGTACAATGAGCAGTTAATAAAGAACTCTTTTAGTTTTAAAGATAGAGAAGATGATGAAACCTCTGAAAACAAATCAGAAGGAAGATTTACAGGAGGGATGCTTAAAAGTAAGAAACTTAAAAGACAGAAAAGTGGAGATTAGGAAAAGTGCAAAGAAAACAAGGGACCTAAGATTTTCCCATCAGAAAAGATCTTTAAAAACTCAGACAGGAATGATTACAATAGGATGAAACAGTGGGAACTCAAGTGTAGTGGGTGAGGACAAATAGAGTGTGTAAAGACTGGTCAGCAAATGACTCCCAAAATAAGCAATAGGGAAAATGATTAAGATGAAATTTAAATAAATAATAAATGAAAGACAAAGAATGTGGCAGCTCTTCTTGTTCCTTCCAAATAACTGAGGATGTTCCAGTGCAGCAGTATTGGGCTTTATATTGGCAAACAGGTTCAATTCACTACATGGCTTTATTTGAAAATGCATTTTTTTTTTCCCCCTGACTTTAAAAAGCATAAGAATGGTTCTCTCACTTTTACAAAAGGTCTTTATCAAAGCACTCAGTACGAGTGCAGATGTCAGTCCTGCACCTCCCACCTTGGAAAGACTTTGAGTAACATTCCCAAGCTGTCAACAATTCTGACTTCGGAAGAGGGGGACTTGATTTTCCTTCTCTTCTTTCACATGAATCGTCATAAAATGTTACTTATCATGCAACATAGAAGTAACTGTAAGTGTATATGTCTATATCTATGTATGTACACAGATATATATATAGCATGCTTACATATACACACCATCTAAAAATATCTGAGGCAATATGAGCCAAAATTGTCTCTATTACATTCTTATTCATCTCGCTTAAGTTTCCCCTTTTACTCTATACACATGCTATGGCCCATTCAAAGTGTAGCATTTCCAATAGACAGGACTGACGGTGTTGTTTTAGAACAGTCTTTAAGGCATTTAACTCAACAAAACATTTTGGTACCTGAGTTTCCCAGAAATAATGTGACTGCTTTAGCTGTTAGACCAAAGATTTATAACCTTCTCTTCCTCTAGAAGGCTGGCAAATCAAGATCCATTTTATTTGCTTTTCAAGTTAAATGGAACACTTCATATTAAATTAAGTGCCTTATCTCATGGCCTTCCTTCAAAAAGAAGAAATTAACAAATATCTTTTGACTTTTTTTTTTTAACAGCTCTTTTGGTTTTACAGTGGAAATTAAAATCAGTATTTTCACAGACCCATTAGTAATGACACAAAGCAGCTAAGTGCCAGAAGCAATGTGTTAAGAGCAATTCACTTACTAATTAAAATACAAAAACTGATCAAAAGGAGTAAACTATAAAACTGAACAAGGAAGTCTCCTTAAGTAAAAGGGAGCAAGCAAGCAATCCAGCACAAGAAGAGCATTGCCTGACATTTATCTAGAAGGTCAGTGAAAGGACTGACTAATAAATAGAAAACAGGAGTCAGTCTGCAGCAGGACTGCAGATAGAATATTGCTTGTGGAAGCAACATAAACAGAAGTTAACTTTGGAAGAGTAAAAACTCCAGGGTCTGGGGCAGTTGGAACTCACCTGGGTGATTAGAGAGAAACATGCTGCAAAAAAAGCTGAACCAGTAAGAAAAGGAGTTTTACAAGACATTCTTAATAACCTTCTGCACACTCTGAACAACCTCTCTGAAAAAATATCTACAGAATTCGTGTCCAAAAATCTTTTTTTCCTGAACTCTGAGACACTACGCATGACATTTAAACAGAGAAACAGCAAATGTAAAGGCATGTTCCCTTCTTCTAAACAAGCAATCCAGGAGATGATTTGCTATTCAGCTACAGCTATGGCACAGCTATCACAACAAGAAGATATCCTTAAGTTTCACATAAAGTTTTCTAACTTCATTTCCATTTATTTAGGAAGTCTGTTAAAAAAATATGCCAAGAAAGCATCCAGAGTTGGCACAGGCTTTAGCAAAGAGAAAGTAACATGGGTGTAGCAGACAACCCTGTCAAATCTGGACAACATCCCCAGCACAACAAGGGCACCTAACTCATAGGGATTAGTGCCTACGTCATTTTGAGCAAAGGTTATATACCATTTACTTTTATAATAAATCTTTTATATAATTACAAAAACAATCTCATAGAACTCAAAATTTAGCCCAACATCACTCAAACAGCTTTTAAAGCTTTACTCCCCTTTCACTGTTCTCTTCTAACTTTTAAGTATAAAACACAGCATGTATAGTGTGCTGCTTTCAAAAAATCAGTGCAACATGAAGTATTTCAGTATATTTTTTTTTCCTGAAAGGGCAGAGCTTATTTTGTGTTTTTCTGTTATTTATCCCAATGATTATATTAATATGTTAGCGTTAGTTCACCTGTTAGTTTAAATCAAAGAATGAAGATGCAGACAAGTGGAAGAGAAGCAAAGTTCTTTGCCCAGCAGATTCCTCAGTGAGACTTTTCCTGTAATTCTGTAATTCTTCTAATATGCCCAGCTGGCACTTTTTTTTTTTTTTTTTTTTTTTTAGGAACCCACTGTTATAAACCTGAGGAAAGCTGAAACACACAGTGAGCACAGCTAAGTTTCAAGAAACAGCATTTTATTTCCTTGTTCAAAGCATAAATATATTACCATGGCCTACTAAGGATATTTTTTTAATGCAGTGAAAATGTTCTTGTGTCTACAGAAAAGTAAACTTGAATCTAGAGCTTCATTCAAAACTTACAGAAGTTACTGAGAATTTCCCATTCATTGGACTCAACTTTTCATTTCCAGCACCTTTAAAAAAAAGCAAGTCCAGATGCAATCACATTCCCAGATGCCTGTTCTTATTTCCATTTTTGACAACCCTGTTATATCAGCCTTCAAAAGCCAAACAGTACTGTTTTGATTCAGTTTGGTCCTAGTAGGCAGAAATCTGTACAATGATAAGTCCTGAAAATATTTTGGCGTCGTTCAATCAAAAGACTCTTTGAAAACTTTTGAGACCTTTGGAAAATAGTTCCTGTCACGTCCAGACAGAGCTTGAATGCTACATCCAACTTTTGTCTCATTTATAAACTGGTATTTACAGAAAAGTTGTATAAACAAAGCACTAATTATTTCAAGAAAAATAAAGATGGCATACATTGATTTCAATTCACTAGAAAAATGGCTACCAAATCTAATTAAATATTATCTATGTAGGTGTCTCATGGGCATAGTTACCCTTACACCTCAGTGGTTATTAGAAAGGAACATTTTTCTAAGAGATTCCTGTAAATGTTTCTTAGAGTATGAGCTCTTTAGAGTAAAACTAGGCTTATCAAACCCACTACCCTGTGCCTACAACATAGTTAGCATCACTCTGTTGGCTTTAATCTCCCTAGATGTGGGCTGCGCTAATAAAGAAGACAGAGCAATGCACAATTATTAAGCATAATTCTGGTGATTTTCTGAATGCATTTACTCTTGTAGTCCAGGTGAAGTCAAGATCCTGAGTCATTGCTGATATCACCAAGTTTGCCAAATAGAAGTTAACTATTATTTTTGCAATCACACTTTCACCTAGCTCTCTAAACGTGTTTATATGGCATTATTTTCAGAGATGAAAGAGCTATGAAAGCTGTCCACAATTATCACAACACAATGCTTTACTTGGCACCTCAAGGCAGCTAGTACCTATTCTCACTCATTCCTTAACACTGGCATTGAGGATCCTGACTGTGACTTTAATTATAACTCTCTCCAACATCATCCAGGATATTGACAGTCTCATTGATGGAGCAATGCTCAACAGTTGCAAAATAGCTTCACAGAGCTTGAACAGTTTTTCCTCTTCAGTTATTTTTCATTATTCCTTAAACTACAGGTGGTGAAAGGAAAAGATTCTGTGGCTGTCTTGGTTTACAAGACTTAAAATGAACACCACTTGGAGAAACATTTGAAAAAAAAGAGCCAAGTACATACTTGAGGGTATAAAAGGAAATGTGAAGGGTGAAGAGTACCATTTATTTTTTTAGTCTCATCCTTTTAGGACCTCCTCATGATAGTTTCAGAGATTGTATACTGTTTTCTAAACTTTGGGATCGGTACTAGAAAACTTTCCAAGACATCTGGAAATTAAGGAAAAGCCAGTAAACCATCAAAAAGCTGTGTTTCTTCTGAAAGACCATCTTTAGGTAATGAAGAATCTACATTCTGTAGTAGCTGAAAATTCTGTTAGTCTACAGCTGTAATTTCACTTAGCCTAGATTATAATTTACAATCTTATTACACAGGCATTTAGCAAGGAAAAATACTAAATAGCAGTAATATCAAAATAATATTTCTAAAAATGTAATGCATGATTCCTTCTTTACAATTTGTGACTCATTTGTTTGAAAAGAAGAGAAAAATTACATTGAGTTGCCACAACTATCCTTTGTACAATCATATAGAAAAATTAAGCTTGCAGAAGCAAGCTGAGGAAAGTTTTCATTCTGTGGCACAGATGTATCTTCACAGTAAATTCAGTTTTCTTCTGATCTTTGAGTTACAGATCTCTTAACTCAGCTGCTGGAGTTAAAAATATGTGGCTATATAATAGTACTCTGGCACTCCAGTTCACAACTTCTTTGAGTTGTAATTGTGGATATGACACAGAAATTTGTTGTGTTATAATAACTTCAAATCTATTTTTTATACTTCACTGTGTCAAATCATACATTCCATTATTAAGGAAAAGCAGATAGTTTTATCTGGATACTCAGAGAAGAGCAAGCACAAATAATGATGTTATATTTTAGGGTCATGGCCCTCCTGTGTTCTAGAACTATCTTTAGTAATGCACCCTAACTAACACCTAGTTCTTCAGACCACGGAAGACTGATGAAACAGTCCTTAAAAGCCACCAGTGTCCCTTTCTATGAAGCATTTAATGCAGAAAACCCTAGAAACATGGATGAAGTGGTAAACATATTCCTAGAATTCAAGAGAACATGCCGTGCAAAACCCAAAGGCTATAATGGTTAGTTCACTCAAGCCCTGTTTTTGTACTTGTTACTGCAGCTTCTGTGCTACCACGAAGTTATGTGCATTTTAAATGATTATTTTATTTTCTGAGCTGTCTGTTGGCACAATGCATGCAATAACTACTAGTAACATTACTTGACATGAGATAGTAGTGGTTGACAAGGTAGTAACCTTAGCAATCTTGACAGAGGAAAAAGTGAAAGAGTTTTCAGGAAAATATTGCTATGAAAGCAGTAAGTATATAAAGATTTAATTGTATTTGAAAGATTGAAGGTAGAATGTAGTACTTATCTTGAATGTCATCTGAAGTTGTCCTAATATTAATACTATCTCTCTACCAGTATTTCTCATGTGATTAAGGTTGTAAAATCAGGCTACAATCCAACAAAAGGATAAAAAGGAATAAAAAGAAAAGTCAAAATGATCTAGAGATTGTCCTCCTACTCAACATCTGCTGAGGTTGATATCATTCAAAATGAGTAAATAATTATCTTGCCTCCTAGGAAGGATGACAGAAAGGGAGTGAGCCCATTTGACAAAGAAAATTATGAATATATAGAATCAGCACAGTCATTAGTTAGAACTGACATAAATGGAGCAACCAGTTCCCTAAAGTATCCAATACCAAACAGCTACTAGGTTGACCACAACTGATAGTTAGTAATTTAAATTTGCATTCAATATTAACTCCATCTGTTACCTTCTAGGTCAAAAAAATCCTGTTTTACTGATGCATATTCTCCTGAATTTTTTGAACCTTGGAACTGAATCTAGTATTTAATAAATACATGCATATGTATCTATGATTCAAGCTGATGCTATAGCTCTAGGCTTGACATAAGAGTGAGTTGAGCTCTGGGTTCGCATAGGAGTTTTGTCATATCACTATTTTAATGAAAATCCAGCGTATAAGAGAAAATTTTAAACTGCTTAGGTTAATGCACTGTGCAGCAGATAAAAATGATAGACAAACACCTGTACATACTTGCTACAGACAGCAGTACAGAGTGATTGGCACACTAATTTTAGCTAGTTTTGGAAAAGTGAATGGACCTTGAATTTGACTATTTATCAGTTACTCATATTTTCCTTCAAGAATAATTTAAGCCTATTCTTAACAGCGATGTCTACAATTATAAAAAAATAAAAATAAAAAATCCTACAGATTATCAGCTCTTCAAAATCTACAGTTCTTTGACTACTGAACGACTATTTTTTGCCAGGTGTTTAGGTCTGTGGTAGCTTGGAAATATATACATGAAGAGATATATGCACCTGATAAGAAATCTCAGACACATTTAAATGATGTTGGATACAGCAAGAAATACAGAAGCAAATACTCCTGCTATTCTCAATATACCTTTAAGAATTACTTACAATCTACTCCATTTACACATGGCAATCCTTTAATAGTTTTCATTCTCTTGATTTTCTAGAGTAATTTGTACTTGACTTAAAATATTCTACATAATGAAAAATATAATTTCTAGAATGCTTCTTGCTGAATCCTGATGTGTCAAAACCATGGGATTATTAATTGTATTTTCAACACCTTCCTTATTATGAGTGTCATTCGAAATGACAAGACTGTTTTTTTGTTTTGCTGCCTGTTGACTGTATCTCCAGTGGTTCCTCCTATAGGCTGTATGGAATACTTGCATTAGGTGAGGAAACAGACCAGATATAAATATCTGTCCCATGTATGTATATTACATTATGTAAGAGAAATATCCCAAATCTGCAAAAACAGGTAGTCAGAAGTTAAGAAAATCAGGATTAAGGATGCATGCTTAGTTTTAAATGATTTTTTTTTCTTGTAATGAAGTTATCAATTACAGCATCACACAATGTGAGCCTTCCTTTGCACCACCACCTACAAGAGGACAAGTACAAAATCATTAACTTTAAGTTTTTAATTTCTGTCTAAATTTGTCAGTTGACTTAAGACATCCAAACTGTAGCTAAATTTAGCAATCTATCTTCACTGAAGTATTTAAGTATTCTGATTTTAATATTCATAGGGTATTTACTGTTTAAAAATCATGTTAAAATACAAATGTTACTCCCAAGTTTTAATATTTGTTAAACTCATCAAACCTTTAGAAGTGCAATCACAGGTAGTTAATTTGACCTCTGGCTCCTTCATCCCCTTTACAGTTTACAAATATGTAGGAAGTAGATGTAGAAGACATATGGGACAGAGGTGGGAGAACTGGATAAAATTTATTTCATTGTTATTCATTCTCAAAATGGTTTGTTATTCTCTAGCAATGCTAAATTTACTATCTGTTGGTGCAGTAAAATGGATCCAGCCCCTTTTGTCTTCCGAAATCCATAGCAAACAGGACTTCATTAGTCATAAGTCAACCCCAAAACCACAAAATACAAACTGTTTTCCTATCTGCTACCTGGATGGAAGCAGAAGTCCAGGATCAAGGTTCTGGTTGTTATAAAACATTTAAATGTTTTTAAGGATATTTCTGCTGTTTTGAGGCGCTGACATACTGGATCTGGAAAGCAAGTATTTGGTAAGGTATAAAACAAGTAATTTAAATAAAATGTTATCTGAATGGAATCAAACAAAAACATTCTTTCATATCAGACAAAACCTCTGAACTCTTAGATTCTTATTGGACAAGAGATAAGTGTTAGTTTTTGTCTGAGTAGAAATTAGTACTTTGTCTTTTGCTTGTACTCACACTGAGATTGTTCTAAGAAGGAACTTAAGCACACGAAAATACACATGCATGAATATGAATGACTGTTGTGGGGTGTGCACATGGTTGTATGTGCACTGCTCTGGCTTTTTTTGGACTGGAGTCATTTTCACCGAAAGTGTTTGACAAATTTCACAGATCTCTGAATGCAAAAAATTCTGGACACAGATTTTTATTTCCAGTAAATTTCAGGCAAACGCTTCAGAAGAATTGCAGTGCTCTGAAAAACTTTTTCTTAAACATTCATGTTTCCTCAGCCATAGTACACTGGTTCACATAACCACTTGCAAAAACAAATGACAGAGCACTCTGGAATATTTCCAGAGTGTGGACTGAATTAATTTAAGAGATGAAAATAAATAAAACATGAGACAAGTTACTTTTAGTAACATAATAACAGGAAAACACCAAAGAATAGGAAGGATCTGTTCCTTTACTTCAGAAACAGTTCTTTTTTGATGTAATATATTAAGCAAACAAACATTATGTTATTCATGCAATCAGAAAAATCAAGTACCACATGAAGGACATGTTTGGATCAAAGTTGCATTACTTACACCATAATAACATCATCTAATACTTAAAACTGTTTAAAATTGTACGTCTTAACTTTTTTGGACCTGTATTTATTCACATATATTCAGACAGTACCGCTCGTCAACATTAGGGCATTGTGAAGTTCAACAGTTTTTTGTGACTTATGAATGCCTACGTTGAAATTTTCCTATTAAATACAGTGAAAAGTACGTTCCCCTAATTACCTGCCTATGCTGATTCTGTCTTGACCTTGTGTCCTCACAATGAGAAGTCTGAGCCTAACCTATTCACAGTTTTGTATTTTGTCACCATCTATGTTATGTGGACAGGAGGTAAATGAAGGGTTATTGCTAAACTTCTACTGTATTTCAACTTTTCTTAGTTTCATCTAACTTCCATTTTTTAAAGCTGGAATTAAGTTTCACTGATATTTAGCATCTCAATGTTGTGTCTAATATTTCTCAGTAGCAATGATGTATATATATGCAAACACCTGTATAAAAGCTTAGACCTTGGACTATTTGGAGTTGAAATCCTGCTTCCAGCCTGCCTCTGACAGGAACTCCTTCAGCCACACAGCTCTCTCCAGCGTGACTCAGTGACAAGCAGTAGTACCTGCACCTTGAGCTGGACCAACTCACCTTCCCAGCCTGCACAGATCTTGTTGCAAAGCATATCCCCAACATTATCTTGGACTTTGTGTCTCGGCTTTACTGTCTTTCCTTTCCTCTATATTTCTGTTACTTATATTTTATTGTCACAAAGAAACTTCCTTCTCTTACCTTAGAATTTGCCTCAGAGACATATCTGCTCTCCTGATCTCTCTTGCATTCATATTTATTTTCTCTAATTTTCTTCAAAGTACCTTCTCCATGTAGGGATGTATGAACCGGCACACAAGGTTGTAAACATAACACCAGAGAATGTTGCACTGCGATAAACTCTCACAGAACATTAAGTTCTGTCAGAGACAAAGAAGCTGATTAGAACATATTTAGAAATCTGACACATTTCCCTGATTCATTAGTGGGTAATTTTTTCACTCAAAAGATCCTTCTCTTAGGGCTGTTAAATTAGACCAGTTTGGTTTACCACAGGTTAATCCATTCATGTAGACCTATTCTGTACCCTTCTGGTCTTCACCCCATCACAGGTTACTTTTCACCTTTAATACCCTATTATCAGCACAGTTCTGTTTTGTCTATGGTTGTTATCCACCTTTGGTCCCACCTCTAATTTTGTGCTGTTTTCACTGGAGGTCTGTCCAGTTTCTTCTTAGACACTAACTAACCAATTGGATTCAAGCTCCATTTTTTTATTTGTTTATTTATTTTTATGTTGAAATCTGTAGGGATTCCTCTTCACCAAACCACAGAACCAAATCAGCTTCTTCCATCTGGACCTAACTGTTGTCCTAGTACCTTCAGAAATGTACTTTGTTTAAATATCGCTCTCTCTGATGGTGCCCACAACACCATCTACTCCAGATTTTCATTCCCTTCTCATGCCAACTATTTCTTTAGTGTGGCCTTTAGAAACATTTTTCTGTCTTATTGTTACTTTCATTGGCAGAAAAAAAATAATCTCATTGTCTCCAACATTTTACATTATATTTTTATCTGTTACCTTAGCCCCATCATCACAAAAAGATGTGTCCCCATCAAATCATGTATTGAAAGAAATTCTTAAATTTTACAATCACCAGAAGAAAATAGCGGACTAAGATATGTCTATGAGAAATAAACAATCTAGACTCTTTTTTTTTTTCAGATTTTAAACTAAACAGCTTAATATAAAATGTTTAGAAACTTGATTTTTATCTTGTTGCAACACATTGATGACTGCCAGGAAAGAGAATAGATGGAAAAATAATCAGCTGGACATACGGGTCAGAATATTTTGAATTTGAGCGATATCAAGCACTATGTTTCATTAGCAATCAGAGTTGGGGGGGTGGGGGAAGGGCAGGGGGAGCAGTAGGGGGCTCTGACAGATGAATCTTGTGAATTTAGGCAAAGCAATTTAGGAGGCTGCTGTCCCATCTGTCCACCCCATCTTTCTGCCAAATACCACTGCAATAACAGTAGCAGAAAAAGACAACACGTTCCCAGTTGACACGTGATCTTTAACCATCAGCAAGGCTGAGATCACAGCAGTACAACAGATTAAATTGCAATAAGGAAGGCACACAAACACATTTGCTTCTTCCTTCCCTTCCAAAATGTCTGGTAAGCAGTGGTGAGGAGGAAGTTTACTAGAGGAAGAGGATTGTTTTAAGCCACCATAGCTGTCTGCTTTCCTGAACTTGACTTAAAATATCACGCCTTCCTTCTCTGTTCTCTGCTAGCCTCAAAGCATCAGTATGTTGCCTGAGTCAGTAGCAGGGATGAGTACAACTAATGAGGAGACCATGCATGCAGTTTCCCAGAATTGTTCACAGTCTGCTGTCCACTGAGGGGAGAAAAAAAATCTGTACTTAAACATTTTATTTAGCAAGATACAGTACTTTCTGTGCCAGCTTAGAGTGTATTCAGAGATATCTGACCTGGGATGACCCAGGCAAACCCACACCCTGGCTGAGTCACAGCGTACAGCAATCTGTTGTCAGCCTCCCCAAAGCAAGCAGATACAAGATGCAGTCACCACTAGACTATTAGTACATAAACTAATTATTTAAGTTGTATCTTTTACAGTACTTTAAAATGGTAATGACTTGTACACAGCGCTTATTAAACCTAATTTCTTCATGTGTTTGCAGTCATTAGTGCTCATTGCTGTAGAATCCATTATTTATCTATTAAAACTCTTCTCTTTTTGCCATAGAGTAATTCCAGATGAAAGGTTAATTTTTGCATGTTTAAAGTTCAGAGAGGGAATGTAAGCACTGAAACATTTCTGTAGTGAGGCAGTGAAGAAATAGCAAATTTTGTTGCATAGCAATGTCCTTTACTCCTTAGACTAGGAATAATTTTATGAAATGAAATCCATTGTTCAAGTCATTCTTCTTAGATTACGTGACAAAAGCTCATCTGCACGCCCACAGAAGAGCAAAGAGACAACTGAAAAATTTATTGTACGTTAAAGATTTTGATATGGAGCAAGCTTCTCCCTGCCCGACCCTAATGTTCAGCTTTTTCTGTGGTCATTATTAACTCACTGAAAAGGATGTGGAAGGAGGGGGGCACCCAGGAAAACCTCAGGGGGCACAGGTCCAGCCATTTCTGTGCCTTTTGACAGGGTGAAGTAACTAAACATCCACCACCACAGGGATTCCTCTCACATAAAATTTCCTCTGGACGTTGTCCTTCAGTTACTATATCCCTGGCTCAACAGATAATTAACCCATTTTCAGTGAAACTGTTTCCACTCAAGATTTCTGCCTCCAAACTTATTTGTCTCAAATTCCTAGTCTGACACACCTCCTAGCACTACCAGTCACACTAGCTAGAGCAGGTATTGAATTACCCTAGCACAATTAAGACAAACTCATGGGTTGGTTGAACCTGGTAGAAGTACCTTGTGTGTTGTTGAGAGCCACAGGCTTCTCACACAGGGATGTAAGAGTGTGGGACAGACCAGTGAGCTGCATAGGGAAAGGTCCTTGGGTCCTGCAAACATCTGCAGGTTGGCTACTTGGAAGCCTTTGGATTGGGGCAGAATGTGGTGGATCTGACTTCCAAGAACAGGAACATTTAGACATATGTTAACCTGACTAGCCCTTCATTTAAGCCAGTGGAATAAGCAAGTCACCGAGAATGTGAAAAGTGAACTGTCAAGGATAGTAAATGAAGGTATCTGATAAATGTAGTGTTGGAAGAAGCAAGTCACTGCTGCAAAAAGCAAGTCAAGCAATGTAGCTGCAAAGGGAAGTATAGAGTTGGTGCTGATTTTGAATAATGTGTTTCTTCTCCAAGCATGTGTCATTTTGAGAAATCAAAGGGCGTGTTTACACTCAGCGTTCACCTTAGATTCATTTCCTTTGCATCACATGGTATTATCCTCATTCTACATAGCTCCTCAAACAGGTTATGCAGTTCATATTATGAATTTGAAAACCAAAAGTAGATACTAATGTGTGTTAGATACAATTGCTGGAACTTCTTTTAAAAGCACTTCTGTTGGTTTTTGTTTGGTTTTACTTTTTTAAATTAGTAAAATAATGAACTTATATAAAATTGCTTTCTTTTGCATTGACAAATTCAAAAGCTTTTTGATAAATGATGGAAGGGAATATTTATACTACTATTGCATTTCTCCTGTTATCCAGTGCTGTTTACACTAAAGAGATTTTTATCTCTAGACATGCATATAACCTACTATGTTTGATTTTCAGTGAGAAATTTAACATTAAAAACACTGTTTTGCATAAGGAATACTTAGCAACCGTGTTACTTACATATAATCTAATGTATGGTGCCTGAAGATGTTGCAAGTGATTTCCTTGTATGCTTGCTCTGGTAGAAGATAGCAAAATGAAACACAGCAGTGTTAATAAAAAATACTGACAAATTAAAACCAGTCAAGCTGTCATGCTGTGACATTTCTTGTTGGGAAACAAAACATTTTCTTGACAAGGCATATGAGCTTTGACTCCTTTTATTTATCCACTTCTCTGCTTGTACCCATCAATTTTTATGTTTCTATATTACCTATGTGAAAAATGTTCTGACAAATTACAGTTTAAAAAAAAATCCCCCTGCAAAGCATCCTGAACCATCACCTTTGCCTAGAAACTGATGAATGTCATTACATTGGTTCTGTGAAATGGGGTTTATTTAAGATACTTAGCACATAGCAAAGATGTTAAATAGTGGATGGGAATCTGTTGTACAACATAACTACATTTCTTATGAGCTTCTGGAATACAGTTAAAGAACCACAAAGAAGACAAATCTTATCTCTGTCCATAATTCACACAGAAGTTAAAAATGAACCATTTTGAGATTTCAAAACAGTCTACATTCAATATTTGTGGTGTCTGAATTTTTTTGTCAACTAAATGAGAGGAAGAGGTTATTTTGATGCAGTATTCTGCTTGGATTTGTAACAATGAAATTTAAATATTCACCAAGATTGGAACCAACAAAATTCCAAATACTCACTATCCCTGTCCAAAGTTTTAGAGTTTTCTCAGTTATTGTTCCAATTAAAAAAGTAGGGGTGAGGAGGAGCACATGGGTTAGTGAACTTCCTTAAATGTTGATAACAATAAAGCTAGACTTTTTTTTTTAATAGTTCATCTAGAAAAAAAAAATTAAAGCATTGAGGAAGATATAACAGACTACCAATGGAAGACTTCAATCTGGTATACAAAGTATCCCTGAATTCTGAGTGGAAATGAATTCAGGTTGATCTTGAAAAAAAAAAAAAAAAAAAAAAAAAAAAAAAAAAAAAAAACAGTTCTGCCTGGATGAAAAAATGCAAGACAAAAACACAAAGTAAACCTTTTTGAAAATGTTAGAATATACCATCTTGGTTGTTTGAACTAGAAATCTTATATTTCAGTTTAAATTACACTTGTTCCTTCAAAATATTAACCAAAATAAAAATGATGAAAGAATTTCATAAAGCAAAGTAAAACAACCTTTATGGAGTCAAGCAGGCTATATCTATTTTTTCCCTAAGCAGCTGTTTCTTATTTTTCATTTTCCAAAGTCATGCTGTTCAAACAGAAGTAATATATTTCTACAGCCTCTGATTCAATCATCTAGAAAAAAAAAAAAAAAAAAGTAGTACATGCATCTCAGAGTGACAGGTAGATAGAAATATTACAGTAAATTTCAGTATTCTGATACATTATGGTCAAGCTTAAATAGCTGGCAATAGTAATCCATAATCACAATTTCAGTGTTTCTGGATTTCTAGCAAAAAAAAAAAAAAAATGCCAGCGTTGACAGTTTTACTTTGTTGTTCTTCATAAACCAGATATCATCATTACAACCTACAACTTTAAAAGGCCAACTATAGCACACCAGTGACATCTCATTTCCTTCATCTTATGAATGTGCAGATTAGAAATCTGCACACAACACCAATAGGTACCCAAATGTCTCAACAGGAAAACATCTTCAGAAAATGGCATGTGTTAAATGGAAGGCATTACTAATATTGGTACCTTTAGAGTTCAAACTTATTTCTACAGTTGTGTAAAAGAGCTTGGAAATATATAGGACATTTTTTGAATACTTATGTGTCTGTTAAGGCAGGAGTGAATATGCACATCTGGAGGAAGATGCAAATAGGGCCAAATAAATAGTTCCATTTAACAGTGTTTTGGGATGGCCAGACAGGTGGAACCTCTGTTCATAAGTGATGAAGGAAGGATGCAAGTTTAGTCTATTAACTACAGAACTATCCACCCTAACCTGCTTTTTACTGATCTCTAACTAGGATGACAGACTGCAGACACTGTGCTTAGCTGAGCATTTACTGAACAGATAGCCTTCAAAGTTTTATTTAAATATTTATGTGATGTTAATTCCCTACCATATTTCATTTTTGTATTTGTAGTTACCTGTTATTAGTCAAGAGCTGCATACAGGGAGAGTAGTTTTATTTTTTATGAGGGGCAATAGATATAAATGTAAGGTTATACAATTAGTTTAAGATTGAAGTGATCATAAGTAACAACTGTTTTCTTCTATGTTTTTTAGGTTTGGTTACACGTGTTGTTTAGGTTTGGTTGCATGTGTTGTTTCAGTATCTTTTCACACAAGCTAATGTATATAAATGCTAATAAGTAAAATTCTACAAATTCAAGTCAAAAGTGCATTTCTCTCTCTGCATATCACCCACATATATCTGTTGATCCATTGTGCAGAAGGAACACAACTTAAAGGAAAGTGTTGGAAAGATTTCCAAGATTTTCAGTAATTGTAATGATGATTAGCAGAAACACTGCAGGTGCATATGAAAGCAGTCAGCACCATGGCTAGTGGGTCAGACAACCGGGAGAATAGATTAATTTATCCTCGTATATAAATGGTATTTTTAAGTTGTTTTCATGTGGGTGTGTTTTTGGGAGGGGAGTATGTTTTTTTTTGGGTTTTTTTGTGTGTGTTTTTTTTTTTTTATTTTTAGGAAGCCTCAAGTATATCAGTAGGCATTCTACAGAATAAATGTCACTTGAATAGTGTTTTCAGTTGAGATTTTGCTCAGATAAAAATGCTACTGCTTTGTAGTCAGTCTGTGCATAAAATTGCATATCTTACAGCTAAGAAAGTTTTCTCGAGTGTCAGCTTTCTAAATTAGCTTTTACCTCTTCCTTTTAAAAACAGTTCTTAAGTGTTACTAGGGGCACACAAGTCTGAGTGCCCAATTTTTGAAGAGTTAGAGAAGAGTGTAGGAACCAAGTGTAAGGCAACTACAGGAGTGAAGGAAGCCCCATACTCGAGGGATGTAGAAGAGAAGAGACAATTTACACACCGGAAACAAAATGAGAACTCTTTTCTCCACTGCAGCCTCTTCAACATTGTTACTCATTCTATTGCCTAGGAACCACAAAAAGCAGTCCAGCCCTTTTCTCATTCACTTGATTCATGTCATCTACTGTTCACAACACTGTTAGATACCCACTTGTTCCCACTGAGTCCCCTCAGCTCTCCTCTCATTGTTTTACGAACAGAAAACTAAAGTCTAAGTTGACAAAACTGAACATCACGTACACTTCTGCAGATCTTTGGGGTTTCTGTGACTGCTGAGAAAACAGTTTTGTAGTAGCAACAGAAAAATACAGCAAACTACCTTTTTCCTATAATCCCTGTGCAATAGAGAAAATTATCTTTGAATCTCAAATTAAAAAAAAAATAAAAAAAATAAAAAGAACCTGGATAGACCATGAACTTAAAGTACCTCGTTTCTACCTAAAACATGCTTTACTACTCAAGTGCACATTTATAAGAGTATCAGTTCATTTAGTGTCAGAAAGACTAGTTTTGATTGTGTTTTGGCTAAAGTCTCTCCTTCAGACATGTATATCCTCTAAATATCTCCTTATAAGTTAGTGGAGCAACTTAGACTTTTTCAAACAATATAAAAGGGTTGGATACTCCTGAAAGTTTTAACATCAAGAAATATTTTAATATAGCATAGAATTTCTTTCAGCGTTCTTATTTCTTGAATTAGCACCCTCAGTAATGGTCATAACATGGTCCCCATAAAAACATAGGTATTGGTAAGACATCTTCATTTTCCAAAGCGGAACAGTAAATAACTAGTAACAAAATCAGTATAACTACATAAATATGAAGCAGTCATTCAGCTTAAACCCAAGGAAAGAAAGTTCTATATCCTTCTAGCAGAGAAAAGCTCTGATTTCCATTGTCTTTCAATTGGTAGATGTTGAACATCATTTGGCCACCAGTTCTCAGAACCTGTTTTCTGTGTATAAAGAGAACACAAAGCATTATCAATAGATTTATAGAGCTCCCAGACATTTCATGTCTTAAACTTGCATGTACCTGCAGAAAAGCTCAGGGTCCATTGGTCTAACAGAAATACACCTCACTTCTGAGAAGTCAATTTCCAGTCTAACTTTTCTTCTAAAACACACCATATCCTCTGAATTTCTCTAGAAAAAGAAAAGGATAATGGAGCTATATTTAAAATCCCTTATGGTTCCAGATTTTTTTTTTAAACAAACCATGATTATACCCCAGGTGATATTAGAATATTTTTATTGCATTGGCCACTATGCCATACTGTCTCTGCCAACTGAACTCTCATCATTTCATTAAAATTTGACTCTTGCCCATAATTCCTTCCTTTTCTTCTTGGGTTATTTATTAATAAATGTCCCAATATCTGTTGTCTTCAGGGATAATACAGACATAGAATCACTACTACAGCTGAGGTGAAAACAAGATCAAATTTAGCCTGTCAGCTGGCAAAAGTGTGTTTCAAGTCAGGTCTGAATTAGATCTAAAGCTTTTATTGTAAGTCACAAAGGGAACACTTATGTTTAAAAATAGCAAAACTTTTGACTGGGTGTGTTTCAAATAAGCCATATTTTAGTCACAAGACACTGAAAAATTATTTATTTTCTACTTTAAACACATCTAAGTCTAACTCAGATGTGGAAAAAGTTTAAGAAATATGAGTCTAATTTTCTTTTTTATATCTTGGGTCATGAGTGCTAGAGAAGAGTGTAGGAATAAATTTAGAAAAGAACACAAACCTACTTATTATATTGGTTTAGACATTTAAAATAATAATAAAATAGCTAAAGATAAATGAACACATTTGGATCATTTGTTTTTCCTTAACAGCTCACATTTTTCTGCATTGGTATTCTAGTTGACATTTTTGTATTCTTAGGTTCATCAAAAGCAGGCCATCTTCCATTTCTTATCCTAAAGCACAATCCAACAATGCATCCATCAATCCAGATGTATTTTTTTCATTCTTAGTCCTTCAGCTCTGGAGACAGTGAAACATTCTCAAAGAGTCCTTTGAAATGAAAGCAGTGTTTTGTTCCACTTTCCTTTGGCGTTTCCTATTTGCACCCACCCAATTGTCTTTCCACTTTGATCAAACATCTTCAGATCACTGTTGAAAGTATTAGGGAGGACATCAAAAGTCTTACAAAACTTGGTACAATGACATCTACTGTGATTCACAAAACCATAGGTTCAGCAGTGTCACAGTTGGAAACCGAATCGGCCATACTTTACTCCCATGTCCAGGCACTTATCAGTGATTTAATTATGTGTTTGGTCATTTTCAGAGAATGGACATCAAGATGACTGGGACTTTAAGTTAAATGGAATGATCATTCTTCATCTAGACACCTTTCTATGGTTAAATGTCATTGCTGACTAATACTACAGTCTTCCAAAACTTTGGTAGTTAAACTTTGGAGATGAAGAATATTAGTCTTCTTTCCTACGTGACATTATTATTCTTCTCACAGGCACATTATAGATGTACACACATATACATGTATATGATTTTATGTACTACAGCAGGTAAGTATAGTAGGAATGGGGAGTGAATACACTTATTTCCTGCGCAGAAATTCACGAAAAACTTGCAATTAAAGAAATAAAAAACATTTCTAACAAAGGCAGTTTAGAATTCATTATAATATTCATAAATTCTATCAGTGAGGTTCCCACAAGGGCTTATGCACTATTTGAAGTTTATTAATTGGTTAGAGATTATTAGTTTTGCAAGGTATAAAGCCACTTTGCATTCTGTTTAGAGGTCTCTGAGCTTGGCTAAGTACTCCTGTGACTTATTCGACAAAACAGCAAGTGTTCTCGTACAACTTGAAGAGCTCTAGATTTTGACCAAGAGACATTCCACTGAATTAATTACTCTAGGTATATTAAAATCACAGTAAAACATTTGTGATAAAATTTAAGATATACAATTCCCTCCTTCCTTGTTTTTAGAAACCATCCTATGTTTCAATGAAAAAAAACCATACTTTTTCCTAATAATTATTATGCCATTTTTTTCCCCTGAGAATTAATGCACCTTTCCATCCTGTTTTTGGAGTTTTCATTATACTTGTTTTGTGAGAAAAGTCATAGGATATACACCTCAAATTCTGACTAGAAAAGTGCAACAGCAATGGAATCAGAACTGGTTTCAACATGTCTGCCAGGTTAAACAAAAACATTACTGTCCCATTGTACCAACCTCCTTGCAACATCACAGCTGAAGAATAAACCTGCTCAGGAGATTTGCAAAGGCATGACTTATTGCCAGATTAAAAAAAAAAAAAAATCAAATATGTCATGAACCATGTTCTAAAACAACCAAAAACATCCCCAACTTCTGTAAAGTCTATTCCAACAAAACCATATTAAAATCTGTTGTAATTCACAATACAGCATTTTTATTTGGCTATAATTTTGTTCTGAGGAACTCAGTAAACAAGAGTCTTCTAACCAGCAAAGCATTTTCACTGAGTTTAAACTAGAAATGATAACTCCAGCTTGAAAAAAGGACTTGTATATTAGACAAACTTCTCACACAATGAGATGTCATTTCCTTGACTAAATTTATTTCTAAAAGTATCAGTAGTATCTGTCACTTAGGCAGGTTGGTTGGTCAAACATTCATAGGAACTTTGCAGTAATCTTGAACTCTGTAAGCCTTTCAAATCTTCAGTGGCTCAGCAACTGAATTCAGATTTGGTTGTGGCACTCACTGAATTCTTACTGAAAGGGGCTAGAGAAATCATGCTATTGGTAAAGTTTCATTATTCATCTTAAGCTTTGCAAATTATCATTTTTAAATACATTTAATGAAAAAATATTAATGATTTTGTTTCTACATCTGTTTTTGCATCCAAATCACCAGTTTTCATACAACATATTGGCCATATTTTTAATTCTAAAATAGATTTATCTGAGAATATTTGTGTATTTACAACCATAAAATAATAGTTATGTAGAATATCATTAACAAATTGACAATATGCAAGAGATTATTGATGTACATAGAAAAGTAACTCAATATTTTACTATAAAATATTTTAACTCCATAGGAACTTATATGCCATCCTGTTAGAGCTGAAAGGATTTTATTTCAAATTAGGTATTCACATAAAAGAGCATTAGAATAGAAAAAGACAGTCCTGTAGACCTGGATAGCGTATTTCTAAGTTTCTGAAAGAGATTGATGTTTAGAAAGATTGATAATAGACTTATACTGGAAAACTGTGTATGGTCAAGGATGTAGCAGTTTATATTAATAATTTTTTTTAATTTGATTATAATTTTACTGCAATTTAGTCATTATCTTTGACTTCCATTTGATGGGGTCTGAATTTTTCTGACATTTTTCAGGATAAAAACTACACAGAAAATAATGGTGTGACAAACTATGTATTTTGTGTTACGTTAAAAATAGAAACAAATAACAGTTCTTATAATCACTTAACTGCTGCCTTAAAGGGTGGTTTTCATGCTCATACTTGTTAGGAGAGCCACTTTACAATCCTGTACCAGGTAAATGTGTTATTAAGTACCCAAAAGATTTTATCAAATATGCTTACTTTATTAGTTTGCAACATCGAAGTAATCTAAGACCTGTTGTCCTGGTTTCAGGTAGGACAGAGTTAATTTTCCTCCTAGTAGCTGGCAGGGTGCTATGTTTTGGATTAGAATGAGAAGAGCGCTGATAACACGCTGATGTTTTAATTGTTGTAGAGCAGTGCTTACACCAAGCCAAGGACTTTTCAGCTTCTCTCTCTGTCCTGCTAGCGAGCAGGCTAGGGATGCAGCAGGAGCTGGGAGGGGACAGACCCATGACAGCTGACCCAAACTGGCCAAAGGGGTATTCCATACCATCTGACGTCATGCTGAACAATATATAGGGGTGGCTAGCCGGGGTGGAGGGGGGGCCGGCTGCTCGGGGATAGGCTGGGCATTGGTCAACTGGTGGTGAGCAATTGCATTGTGCATCACTTATTTCGTACACATTATTACTATTAATACTATTATTATTATTATTATTATTATTGTTATTCTTTTCCCTGTCTTAATAAGCTGTCTTTATCTCAACTCACAGACTTCACTTTCCCGTTTCTCTCCCCCATCCTGGAGAGGGAGGGGGGAGGGTGAGCGAACAGCTGTGTGGTGTTTGGCTGCCAGCCGGGCTAAACCACAACACCTGTGCATCAGTACTTAGACCTCTCTACATTCAATCACAACTTCTGGGAGAGCATTTCTTGCATTCAATTTGATATAAAAAAAAAATTCTACCCAAAAGTGAGTATTGGTGAAGCTGGTCTTTCATGTCAATACATTTTCTCCTGTGAAGGAGGAAATGCATTGTATAAGCAAATTCTTTCCTTTGATGTGGATTGTTCTTAAGCCATCCCTTTCTGCCCCAAAACGGTCACTTAGAAAATAAATAAATAAAAGGAAAACAAAAAGACAAAAAAAGTTAAAGTATCTAATAAAAAGAGAAAAGCTTGTCTTGTTTCTGAAAAGATTTATACTACAAGAAGACAATGTTTTACAAGGCTGTTTAAATACTTACCCTAAAGTAACATCATCCCATTGTAAAACAGCATAGGCTTATAAACCATAAATTAGTGGGTAACGAGTATCTTAACTCTGATTTGTAGAAAGCAGAGGTTATAACAATATACACAATTTTGCAGTATATAAGCTACTGTTCTAAAATTGCAGACATTTTCCTGAGAAGTGTCAGAACATGGAAAATTCACTATATACCTACCATTTAGGTGATAAAACTGAGTTCTTATTTGATGCAAACTAATGAAAACACTTCTACAGTTGGGGGTGAAAATTTAACCTTTTCCATACCTAATGAAAGGATAGTTTGGATTCCAGAGATTTGTGTTATATTTAACCACAAGCTATGCTCTCCATAAAACAAAGCATAGGGTATCTCCCTCCCTATTATAAATAAATAAATAAATAATCCATAGTTTCTGAAAAAAGAAAAAAAAAATTTATACAGATTTCTGACAATGTAATCTTATTCAAAGTTATTCCAGACAAGAACACCAGCTAAAATGTCATGCAGCTGTGCTCCCAATATTTTCCACTTTTATTGGTCTCCTAAAACTTTCTGCTTAGAAATTACCTCATGCAAGTTAATAGCTCCACTGATATCATTCCATATCTAGAAAGTTAGACATGCCTATAATTTGATTTAAAGCTGAAACAAGTATTTGACAAGACCAAGACTCTGACATACAACTCCTGTGAATTACTAAACCTCCCTATTTCTAAATGAGCTTGTCTGAATGCTTAGATAAGGATGAATTTCAGAGTAAAAATTCTTTCCAAAAAAAAGTATACTTTAAAGTATACTTTCACAATGAAATGATGAAAAGCTCGTAAGGAAAAACAAACAAACAAAAACAGACCACAGTTCACAATAGTTTTGGCTGGCTGCCATTTACTTTCTCCTTATGTCCTGCAGGTGACAGCAGCCTTGGAGACAAACTGAACAGGCAGACTGAGATACTTCTCTAGTTGGTCTCATTGTCTTTTATTACCTCAGGTGGAGCAGAAGATAAAGAATCACTCTCGGTAGCACTGGTGTCACAGCTGACTGTGGCTCAACAAAAAAGCCTCTTGCACAGGTCCCTTGTGCGACTGAATGAGAAGTGTGACACCATCCCTGGAGGACACTAGTACAGCCACACTTCTCATTCAGTGCATCCTCTTAACTTGCAATATTTTGTAGAACTGTGAAGAGCCAAACTTACAGCATATGATGTTTTTCCATATTAAAATGCAAAATAAAGCTTTTAAATTAGAGATGAAAGAAAGTTGATGAAGAAAATTGATGAAACATATATGATTAAGTAAAAAGGAGAAAGGAATAGAAAGTGGTTGTAGTGTCCAGGAGACCCAATTTCTTTCCCTAGTTTCTGACTGTAAAAATCATCATCAGGTTCTCTGGAACATGATATAACAAAGAGAATATTTCAGAAAGCACATTATCATTTTCTGTTGCAGAGAGCAACTATAATTTTCAATGTCAGTGGGAGATAAACATTATTTAGAAGAAAAATATGTCATGCAGACTGATTCCATGTCATTTTCTATCTCACTTTCTCCTTCTGGCTCTTCTTTTCCTATGTAAGATCTCCTACATTTTGTACCAGACCATAGATCATTCTGGATTCCAGAAAACAAACAAACAAATATCTTTCAGGAACTGCCTTTCAAGATTTGTGAATGTCAAGGTCTCCAAATAACCTCTGTAGGAGTCAAGCACCACATTTATTGTCAGATGTTCTTCTAGGCATATTTGTTCATTTTGTGATGCAACGTGGTTAAGGTAAGCAAGAAAAATTACAGTCAAACACCAAGCATCTTCTAAATTTTCAAGTAATAGATCTCTCAGCAGTTTCTGAGTCTTTATGAACCTCAGTATCAACACCTTTGCCTCCATAATCATTGAATGGTTTGGGTTGGAAGGGACCTTAAAGATCATCTAATTCCAACCCTCCTGCCATAGGCAGGGACACCTCCCACCACGCCAGGTTGTCCAGGGTCCCATCCAACCTGGCTTTGAACACTTTCAGGGATGGGGCATCCCCAGCTTTTCCAGGCAACCTGTGCCAGTACACCACCACCCTCATAGTAAAGGGTTTCTTCCTTATACCTAATCTAAGTCGCCGCTCTTTTAGTTTAGAAACATTGCTCCTCATCCTACCAATACACTCTCTGATAAAGTGTTGCCTCTCCAGCTTTCTCATATGTCCCTTTTAGGTACTGGAAAGATGCTATAAAGTATCCCCAGAGCCTTCTCTTCTCCAGGCTGAACAACCCCAAAAATAATAGTTGGAGGGGATCTGAGACAATATTTACAGAGAGAAAGACTGTACTTCATTAAACTGAAAAAATAATAAAACTGTCCTCTGTTATTGTTCTACTTTCCATATTGTATTAACTCTCCTATTCAGCTATAATTTGGTTGCCTTGTCTTCCCTACTTGAGTCTGACATTGGTTTTGCTTTTTCTCTGTAGCACAGGGCTTTAACTATATACTCAGAGTGTTCACTATCAGCCATATTTGCAATGGAGATATATTGAATATATAGTTGTGCATACATACGTTTATCTTCATAAATCCTTTTGGACTACCCCACAGATCCACATACAAATAATTGCTTGGAAATATTTACTCAACATTCACTGATCTTCCACTCAGTAATGTAAGACTTAAAACATAAAAGAAAACAAACTCCACATTCTATACCTGTCCCGTGCACCACTATATCTTGCTCTGTAGTCACCACTGTATCTTCTGGTCTACAGCCAAATAGAGATCTACAAGGCAGTAACTTTAAATAGAGTCCTCAGTGATTTGATGAGGTGAACTATTCACTGCATGAAGATGTTTGTCATTAGAAATTTACTGAGTACAAGTAATTCCACAAAATGGGAAAGTACTTCTTTATTCACACCTGTTCTCTCACTTCTGTGAGCAGAGGTACCTAAACAGTAGAGTTTTTCTTTCATGGACATAAGTGCTTGAAGATCAGAAGTTTGCCTTTACTAATCACCCACACCTCCTCATTACTTGGAAGACAGAGGACATGGTGGCCTATCTCAACATAGAGAGAGGAAATAATAGTCCATTTCCTTTGGTTACATACAGAGCATAGAGTAATTGGAGTCTGACTTCAGATGCCTTAATAATGTGTTTAAATTAAACAGAATGAGACTGGGCCATAAGGTCTTGGTTCGTTGTCGTGTGTCCAGAAGTACTGCAACCACGCAGATACAGCAACAAGCATGCCCCTGCCTACAGGCACTTAGAGCAAAGGTGCAGAAACACCTTCAAGAACCATCTGTACAAATGCAAACAACTTAGCCATGTTCCCTACATCAAGCTGCAGGAAAATAGCAAATTCACCAGGTGTTTTTAATTGCTAGTAAACATCTGATAATTATTCAATCAAATGAGGCACTAGATCTATATCAAATAGTAGCTTATGAATTGAAAAACAAACAAAAAAATGGCCATTTTACCCCTGTAATTTGTATTTTTTTTAAGTCTAAAACTTTTTTTTTTCTTTTCATTTTGCAGTCACAAATAAGATCTTGGGAGAGATTTGCTTCCTTCTACTTTTTTAGCAATGACATACTGTCCAATTCCTTTATCAGCCTGAGTAGTCTTATCCACCATCTTCAAGAAATATGAGTGATACAATGCCACAGATTCCGATTTCTGATATTTAAAGATATTTTCTAAAAGATAAAAATAAAAAATACCTGACCAGTCATTATATAAAAATCTACTTAATCAACTAAATGCTTATAAAACCATACTACTTGCTTTGTGATTTTTTTTTTTTTTTGTTGGTTGGTTGGTTGGTTTGCTGGTTGGTTGGTTGGTTAGTTTCGTTTGGTTTTTGCCCTTCATATGCTCTCCCCATGAGATATATGCTTAGAGATATCAGTCAGAAGCAAAGAAGGAAGGTTCATTTAAAGCCTAATAACTACTGCTCCATAAGATGCCTTATCTCTACACTGTTGCTCTAGATGGAAAGAATGTGTAAGGCAGTTAATCTATAATAAGTATATTAGAATAATTATTCCTTTATAGCTATTTAATATTCCCATAAATACAGTCTTCTAGCTTTCACAAGGTCTCAAAACACCTTTATTCATGTTGTTTGTCCTCCTTGTCTCTTTTATATGTATGGAAGTTACTCACATGAACAGGTGAGAACTACTGCACTGTCTCTGCAAAGGCACTGAGGCTACAGCATACCTCCCTGTTCAAATGACAAAAAATAGAACTTTTTCAGAATTTGGTCCATTTCTGCAGGAATTTTTATGTCCTCTTATCTTATTGGTTTTCATCTTAAATAAGTAATGAAATAAGTAGTCTTGCTCATATTTTTCCTTTTTTGAAAGGACATTTACAGTTGATGGATTTTGTTGTCAGCTCTACCAACTCATTTTGAGATGTTAAAAGTAGTGATATATTATTACTATAAGCAACTTGAGACCATGTAATATTCCATATCTGTTTCTGAACCTTTTCTTCTCTCATCTGAGCTTCTAAAAGATGTGACAAGAATGAGTAACCTACATTCAACACTCATGTAAATTTTCTGTGAATAAATTGGAATTGTGCGGAAACTGGCCACACAATCCTGTGAGATTTCTTAATGATCAATTACTCTCAATAAAATAGTATTGCTTGGGAAAGCATCACTGTGAAGACTACATAATGATCTTACTTCTAAAGCTAGAAGAAAAATATTCAAGCTCATATGGGTTTTATTTTCAGATACATTTATTCAGTTTAAAAGCCGGTTAAAAGTCATGACTGAATATAAGAAAACAGGTGTGAATTCCTCCAGTCTACTTATAGACTAACTTTATTCAAAAATTCTTAACCTGAAGTAACAGACAAGCCCATGTCTAAAATATGGGGGACATCGCGTGGGAAAATTTTTTTTTTTTTGTATTTTTTTTCCAAAGTGCTTAGCATAAGCCTAGGTTTCCACTGGTTTGAACATATCCTCAGAGTTAAGCTCTTGCTCAAGTGTTTCCCCGAATTGAAGCCAAATTGAGGGATATAAAAAACTAATAAAGTGGGAAATTCACAATAATTTGAAATCCATCTAGCATGTACTCCTGGAGATTTTGTGAAGCTTTGGTTTAATACCTGTGTAGTTCTGACACCAGTATGGTAGCACCACAAAATAAACCTGTGAAAGGTAGGAAAATTAGAGTCTAAGACATGGATCCAGCAATTGAACTATAGTTTATTTCATGCCCCCCAAAAGCCAAATCTAATTTACATGGGCTAGAAAAATAAGAATAGAATGAATAAAAAGTTGAATATGAGACAAAAGGCATTAGAAAATGAGAGTATATACCAATGATGTTATAATACAAGAAATCCCAGCTTCTTTAAAATGAATATTTTTCTTTGTTTCATGGAACAAGTCATCTAACAAAGAAGAACCTAGTTGTGTAATAAACGATGGCTGATTTTTAAATATGTGTGAATTTATGTTAGTTTATAATAATCTTGGTTATGTGGCCTACCTTTTCATTCAAAATATTCAATTCTATCTGCTAGGACAGCTGCTGTGATTTGAAATGGTGTCTGTCCAATCTGAAAAGATTGAAACAAAAAGGAGTGACATACATCTTTAGCCACTTTGATACTTACTTAAAAGAAATTTTTCTTTCAAAACAATATGTTGTCATAATGCTGCTTCACAGTAGGCCAGACATCGTAGACGGCAGACACACTAAATATAATGGCTAGTCTGTGAAGCTTGTGTTTATAATTTAATATCAACATTTTACTTAAGTAGCTGGTCAGCTGCCACAATTAAAGTTTTATAATCTATTTCAATTCCATCCTCATTACTTACTTGCTGCTTTCTGAAAGTCTCATCTCACATAGCAGAATTTCACAAATTCAGTTTCTTCTGAAAGATTGGAGCTACACTCCAAAGTTGAAACTAAAACTTTTAAAGCCTTAAAGGACCCTCTAAATGCTCAATAGTTTCTTTCTCAGAAAGCAACCAAAGCAGAGCAGTTGTGTTTCATCGTGGGTATCATAAATTTAGTTCAGTGAATTATTATTCTGTGCTTCACAGGGAATTAGAAACAGTCCAGTCATCTTTACATAGCCCAGTGCAAAATAATTAAAAAAATATTTTTTTTTTAAATGTATTACCTTACTTTCAAGATGATGGTAGACATCATGATGATAGTGGAACAGAAACATGTAAAAAGACTAAGGTAAGCAAGTTGTGAAAATGAGTAGATGAACAAGAACTACAAATGGCACGGTATTTTCCCTCTTTTTAAGGGGCTAAGAAGACATTTGGGGAGAACCTCCTTTTTTTTTTTTTTTTTTTTTTTTTGCAAGGTCAGCTTTAGCATCTCTGGTTGTACTTCTGCCTCACTGGTGCATTGTTGCAACACTTAACCTTACTGCATTCTTCTATGAATTAGGAGAAACCCTACTGATAATGGACAGAAGATAAGCTATTTCTCATGCAAATCCAAACACTATAATCTACCAGTGTTGTCTGTGCCACTAAATTTGGACTGCTATGTGACAAGCCCTGTGGAGCACCAGTTGCTGCTTGCGACACAGATTCAGAGTCCAACCTCCACTGCCCTGGCATGCAGCAGTCATTAGCAGTACTCACGGCAGCACCCATGGCTGTGTCGTCTTCATAGCAACACTGTACAAAATACTCCAGGAGAGGAAAAAAAGCCACATCAAGAACCCAAACCCAGCCATATGATTTTAACACTACCTAACATACACAGGTAAGTGTGAACTGTGTGGGTAAATGAGCAACCACTGGGACTGTCTGAGACCTTTAGAGTCTATCTGTAAATGGGACTGGAGGCACAGATATGAAGTTAGTTTCTTTTATTTTTGTAAATTAACTCTGTATGCAAAATTCAGCATCACAATTATTCTAAGCAGCAATGCTTTTACCCAGCTTGGAGGAGCTTATTTTGTTCCAGAAAACTACTCAAACATGATGCAAAGGAATAAGCATAAAGGAACATATCCCACTTTGATTTAAATAGGTATCAACCCCAAGTTAAAAAAAAAACACAAAACACCTTTGACTGCAGAATAGTTATTGTAATAGTAAAAGACTGTTCCATACTGATAACAATTTATACAAGATTGCTATACACCCTACAGCAATTTTCTTCTTCCTGTAGCTTCAAATGTACTGAAACAGTGCACAATTTTTTAGAACTCCATACATATAAAGTCCAGCTCAAAAGAAATATAAGGGATAGTAATAGTTTACAATTATTTTAAACATAAAAAATACCTTCCTCACCGCATACTTTCATCAAAATATTTACAGATTTTTTTCTTGCCACAAAACTAGTCTTTTCTGCACATTGACTGTATTCGAAAAGGCTTAAAGGCCATGTTACTTCCTGCAAATAAATTAAATTCATGAGCAAGCCAAAGAAATGATTAGCATGAAACAAATATCATGCTGTTCTCTTGATTATAGGGAAATCTGAGAGAATTCATTTGAAAAGTCTCCCTGTGGGATACAGCAGGGGAGCTCAGCATCAAAAATATGTTGAATAGCAGTAAAACAAGATTCTTTTTTGTTCCGCCTAAATATATATCATACCTCCAAAATATATAAGTTTCTCTATCCCTTTTGGTAAGGCATTAAGAATATGTTACTGTACCTTTGAAATAATAATAATAAATGCATGGAAAAAAAAATCTAAAAGAAAAGATTGGCTTCCTTTGCCCTCTTTCTCTCTTGCATATTTTGACTAACCTAATTTAACATCTGTAATTTATGAGCTTACAGTTTACACCTAAAAATGGAAATCAAGGTGAAAAAGCTCCATGTGTCAAAGGTGAACTACACTGTACTGGTGCAGATTTATTCCTCTTCAGCCTTAGAACCACTGAACTCTGTCCATGAACAGCTATATTTCTGTTTTAATCAGAAAATGACCCAGAAGCAGATTCAGGGGCTCTGTGGTGTTCCAGGTCTGGTTTAGATTATTCGAATATTCTTGCTGAGCATGATAGCATGCCTCTGGGATAGGGGAGTACAGACACATAAAAACTTCCAGAGCTCTTGCTGAGCCAGTGTTGGGCCTGGAATAAACACCAAAAATTGTTGCCTGCCACAAGAGCTTGGCTTTTTTATAATTACTTAGTCTGTAAGAGAATTTGTAAGAAAAACATCATAAGGTCCTCTGCAGTATTCTTTCTTTTTCATTTTGTGTTATCTTCCTCATAGTCTTTATTGTGAGTTTTATTGTGAACTAGTGAGCAGCATTCAGACTCACACAAAGAACATCTCTTCACCCCTTCTCCTTGACTATGTAGCCCTTCTGTCTCTCCCTTCTATTTCAAGCAAAGCAATTCAACTTGAATACGTGAAGTGAGTGTCCATGAGACATAGGAGATCAAGAGGTTTTACAGCCCCATGGCTGAAAGAAACTTTGCTCTACTGGCAACTGAATACCTTCCTGTAGAAAGAATCAAAGGTGTTCTTTAGAAGGAGCTTAGACCTCTCTTTGGGAAGCCTTGAGTAAAGTTAAAAGGTATATGTAGGAGCACATGTTTTTATGTGTTTTGGTGTCATTGCCTATGCATATAGTAAGTCTTTTTGTATACCAGCAATCTGCATGCACTTCCCAAGTGATCCCTAGTAGTTGTGACATAAAAATGTTTTAACATATACATATGCATGATTTCTTTCCCCTATTGCCACTTCTAAGCTGTTTTTGAGGAAAGGCAATCTGAGCAGAGCCAAGATCAACCTGAGCTTGGCACGCTAGAACTGCGATATTACTTTTTCCTCACCATCTGTTACTGTGATCCAAGGATAGAAATGATTAAGTTAAAGATTTTTTCTCACAATAAAATAAAATAAAATAAAATAAATCATATATTACTTCATAAAAGCAACAAATTCCAGATACCTTTCATGCTCTTCCTGAGGAAAACCACACTAACTTCATAGCAGCAAGGACACCAAGATATTCAAAAAGAATAAACAGGTCCAATCCCCCTTCTCCTTTAACTTCCATTCCAGATTCTGCAGCTGAGCCTGGTCCCCTGGTAACAGCCCTAGCACAGATCAACCGTACCAATGGGGATGTATGATTGAATAAAAACAGGATAAATTTATTAAAGGCTTTCTAAATATTGCTTTCCTTTGTGAGCATTTGTAAAACACTTTGGAGGTGTTTTCTAGTCAAAGCTGAGAGAATGTAGGGAAAGGAAGGACTTGCAATTAGAAATGAGAACACAACAGAAGTTTTCTTGAACTTACTGTAAAATAGAAGCCAGAAAGAAAGAAGAGTCCCCACCAAACTGCCTGGAGAATAAACATGTTACTATGCTTTAATATTTTTCTATTTCAGTTTCTTCCCAATAAGAGCTGAAGAGCAGTGTGACAGGGTGCAACAGAGGACATTATGTTTCTCTTTTAATTACAACCACTACATAGAAATTGGATGGTAAGACAGAAAAATGAGATAGATATGACTATGAAGAACACAGCTATGAGAAAACAACTTCAACATTACTTTGACATAAAACAATAACAATCTCCCCTTATTTATGGTATCAACGATGAATTATCCTTCGGTACTACTGTTACAGAAATGAAAAATATATTTTACTTCAGCTTCAGTTATTCACATAATACATCATTTGCTAAGAAATTGAAGTATTTAATAGGAAGTAAGAAAGATGAATAAATGTACTAAGTACAAAGAAAAAAAAAATGCATTGAGCTAAAAAAAAATCAGTGAACTCCAATTCCAGGTGACTTAGATACATTTATTTAAAAGAATCTCAAAAAAAGAAAAGATGATAAAAAATAAAAAATAAATGAATCTATGCCTTGCTGACACTAGATATTATCACAACGCTAAGCTAACTTGGGATTACATTCTATTATACAGATGTGATTATATGAATCATGCTGTGGTGTGGATGCTTTCTGTCCCTCAGACAAGTGGCAGTATTTATGCAATTAAGTGAAAGACAAATAGTAGAGGAGGATAACAAATATGAACTCTGATGGCCTTTTTTTTTTTTAAAAAAAAAAAAAAAAGGTGTAAAGCTTTGCTTTAAAATATCCTAAACCCATTATTTCCACCATTCTCTAAAATTACTAGTTACATGCTTCAGTTGTATATCCTGAATGTTTCTACAATTCATAGAAATGGACCAGGTGATTCAGGACAGGTGTAGCTGCTTGCCAAAAGACAACTTACAGGTTAGACCTGCACAGGTTTAAGAATAAGATTAATGCAAAAAAATTTCTTCTCCTCCTACTTCCACCTGTAGCCTAATATCATTTTCTGGGCTAATCATAAGCTCCTTTTGGTTTCAATCCACTTTCAACTTGGCTGTCAGTGAAATCATCTCCAGGACCAGCTCCAGGACTAACAAACATTTCCAACAGCCTGGCTTGCCTTTGGCAGAAGAATTTCTTGAGTCAGGTTCACTCCAAAGCACTCACTGACTAGAACAGCTCTCATCTGGCACCCAAGATCTGAGATATTCAGTGGGTGAATGGGTGTCAACCACTTCCTAAGGAAAAAATGACACCATTTGAGCTAATGAAAGAATTGCCAGGCTTTCTCTTTTACACATATGTTTATATAAAATAGAAGTATTTATACAGACGATAAGCTTTTCAGTATATCATATGCTTTCATTCTGTCTGTCTGCATAACTAAAAAATTATTTCAGCAGGAGTTTCAGAGGAAGGTGACAAAAATCTGTGAAAAGAAGATGGAAGCATATTTAAATTTAAGTATGAATATCTAACAAGATTTTTACTGGCAACTTATAACATTTGATAAGAACGTATATTTCAGCCATACTAGAAGAACTAAATACTTTGAATCTTACCATTTGAATCATTTAAATGAAAGCCCCCCTTTTGGACATAATAGAAATGAATATCCTGACCCTGAATTCACATGATTGTAATAGGGTTTGTGATATTGGTTTTCAGGGAAATGGTGTTGGCCATTGTCATCTTTAATGTTCAGTCTGCTCATCAAAGCAAAGGTGAAAAACAGAGGATGAATGAAAATGTATATTAAGTATCTCTAGCATACTTTTTGTTTGAAAAAATCAGCTATTTTGATTTTTGTTTCTTACCAAATAGCAGAAATGTGCTTACAGAGACAGCAAACTGAATCCCTGCAAGTAAAACAAGAAGTGAGATTTAATGCGCCATCAACATACTCCTCAGTTTAGCTCTTTTCTCCACTCATGATGTGATAGCATCAAATATATTTTGTTCTAGATATTGTGCAACTTCACCAAGCTTCCAAGATTAAGAGATTGCAAAGCCTACCCACAGCCTCCTCTTCTCCCTCCAACCTCCATCCCCACCAGGATGCCTCTGATCAGGGCATGCAAGTGTGGTGCTGCCTGGGTGCACAAGGAGAGGAATACGTGGGCACTTTGAGACAAATTACAGAAATGTGTTTTGAAATCCATTGTCTGGAAATATACTCTCAGAAAACTGCAAGAGCTGAAAGTTCATGAGAAACAAACCCAAACATAATTTAAAGGTGAATGAACAGAATTAATTGTAATCTAGTAATAGTGGAAATATTTTTACTATGTTAACTCTACTTGAAAATCGCCATGTCATACAGATGAAAGTGAGTTTGTTATTATACATAATTTCTTCATGGACAGGGTGGTGAAGAATTCTAACGGGCCGCCCAGGAAAGTGGTGGGGTCTCCATCCCTGGAGGTATTTGAGAGATATGTAGACATGGCACTAAGATACATGTTTTTAGTGATGGGAATTAGTAGGTTGGGCTGACAGTTGGACTTAATGATCTTGAAGGTCTTTTCCAACCTAAATGATTCTATGATTCTATTTTCAACAACCAGCACTGGCTTCAGAACAACAGTATCTGACCATTCTACAGAGTTTCTTTCTGTTAAAATGCAGTTTCACAGAAGCCAAGAACTTATCTCAAATACATACTTGCGTGATTTTCTGCCTGTAGATGAATTTTGTAGGTTAATTATTAAAAATGTTAGAAAGGTATTAGTGCTACACTGTGAACTAGAATGATAGATTGATAGAAAGTATCAACCAGGAAAAGTGATCTGACTGACAACTCAACCCGATAGCTTAGAGTCCCATATCTGTCCTTCCATCTCCAGATTCTTCTGGTGTATAAAGTCTGAGTCTTTGCCTCTACCCAGAGAGGTAATACACCAAGAAATGAGATGAACATCTACTGTGGCAAAATTTACACATAGGCACATCTCTCACAGACCTTCCTTGGCAGTATCCTCTGAGCCCTGCTAGAAGGAAAATATTACTAGAAGCTGGGTCATGAAAGTCTTAGTTCAGATTCTGTATCTTCTACAGGTCATATCATTCTTGTACAAAAATAATCTGTTTTCTATATTCCTCATACCCTAACGTAATGCAACAGGAGAACTTAACACTTCTGGGACTCACTGTGATTATGATAGAGATTTGGTTTGTAGTGTCAGGAAGGTAAATACAACCAGCATTATGGAGAGATTTGCTTTTCCTGTTATGAAATAAGTTACAAAGAGCCCCTGGACAAGTAGTAACACATTAAAGAATGTAGAATAAGTGAATGAGAAGAGAGAAGGCTAAAGAAATATATTATATTATTAGAGCGTTCTCTCCTGATCCCAGGAAAAAAAAAATTAATACACTGATGGCTCAGAAGTCAACTGGTCACCTGCCAGCCAGCCCGCTTTGCCACCTCTGGTCTGCCAACACAACTGAATTTCTAGCTCTCCCAGCTCAATTGCTTCTAACAAAATGAGTTTTATTTATTTATTTATTTATTTAAACTACATGAGGGAACTAATGGGGAAAAACATGAAGCAGGAAATAGGCAGGAATTTTTCAGCAACCTTCACTGTTGCAGCACATCAAGTGTTTTCTGTTTCTGCAGGAAATTAATGCCCCCCATTTAATTGTCTCCCTTGAGAACTGCAACACTTGCTTTTCAGGAGCTCTGATAAGGTGCTCTTCCAAAGTAAAACGCTCCTGTTGATGTTTCTCTGAAATGCATCAAAGGATAAACAAACTCTCAACTCATTTTCACCAAGGCTTGGTATAAAATCCAACTTCTCTGCCTCCATCTTCACTATGGGAAAATAAATAAATAAATGGATCCCTCTTAGGCATGAATTTCTGCATACATTGGTACTATAAAAATGAATTATAAAATATGAACAAAAAACCTCATGACTTGTGTACAGCAAAAGGGAACACTCATTTGCATACATTATGTAGTAATGCCAGTAATAACTCCATTCCATTTAGTTAAAAATAAGTCCTAATTTTAGATTTTACAAACCTAATTAATAAGTCACTGATCAACACACAGCTGGAAACAAGATCAGCTGCCTTTCGTAGCCTGTTTGCTGTGGTCAAGACACTCATTCAAACAAAAACATTTACATAAATGGCAGTTACACAAGCAGCCTCCCCATAGAACCTCTGAAAGCAATTTCTAATGGTTTTGTTTGTTTTCCAAAGAACTGTTTTATTCCAGCTCTCTCAGAGAGAGCGCTTATCAGCTTGTAATGATTTCTAAACATAAGGCCATTCTTTCATGTCTGGAATTTGTCTCAGCACTGGTCAGAGCTGAAGCCTAGCTAAGTCATATCTCACTCTTCATTTTCGTAGAATCATAAAACCATAGAATAGCTCAGGTTGGAAGGGACCTTAAAGACCATCTAGTTGCAACTTCCATGCCATAGGCAGGGATGTCACTCTCTAGATCACGTTGCCAGGGCCTCATCCAACCTGCTCTTAAACACCTCCAGGGAAGGGGCATCCACAACTTCTCCTGGCAACCTAGTGCATCACCAGCCTCTGAGTGAAGAATTTCCTCCTAACTGCTAATCTAAATCTCCCCACTTTTAGCTTAAAACCATTCCTCCTTGTCCTGTAACAATCTGATTGAGAAAAAGGTCTCATTTTGAGACCCTTGATTGAGAAAAAGGTCTACATCTTTTTTATAAACCCCCTTTAAATACTGAAAAGCCACAATGAGGTCATTCCAGAGCCTTCTCTTCTTTAGGCTGAATAGCCACAGTTCTCTCAGCCTTTCTTCATAAAAGAGGTGCTCCAGCCCTCTGATCATCTTAGTAGCCTTCCTCTGGACCTATTCTAACAGGTCAACAATCTTCTTGTGGTGGGGGCCCCAGACCTGGATGCAGTACTCCCAGTGGGGCCTCACAAGGGCAGAGCAGGTCTCCCTCCACCTGCTGGCCACTCCTCTTTTGATGCAGCCCAGGATGTATTTGGTCTTCTGGGCTGCAAGCACGTACTGCTGATTTTCACTAATGAGTGAGTACAAAATAAAAAAATAAAGCAAAGGATTTAACATTCTGGTCTGCTTGGCCATAAAAATATCAACCTATATCAAGATCCTTGTTATCCTAGTGTCAACTACAAGAGAGAGAACTGGATTTTCTCAGTTAGTCAGTTTTACAGAATCTGATTTATAATGTGATCACCTCTTAAATGTCCATGGTAGATCTTATCTCACCAGGATGGTGCTGTGTACACTATAAAACTGGGTTTATGAACTTTGGAAGTGTAAAGTGTAAAGTAAGACTCATAAACACATAGTTTTCCTACAATAGGATCCTACTAACTAGAATTGAACAAACAAAATGAAAATCCTAAAATCTCTTAAATATATATCTGTTATTTGAGATGACACTCCTGGTCTGGTTAAACTAAAATTCCTATTCCAAGAATTTACTTTGCAACTGTTCTGGGTTCTCTTGCTCTACTTGGTTCTAACATATTTACCAACTGCTCCAGTTATTGCATTTTTTCAGTACGATTTGGCAATGTTCTCTTTGGCTTTTGTCTGTATAGAGGTAACTTAATATAGAAGGGGCAACAAAGTAAGAAATAATCACAGACAGACTTTTTCTGGATGATTGGAACCACACACAGCCTTTAGTTCTGTTAGTGTAAGGCTTTGAATCCCAAGCAGAGGCCAACAGCTGGCACAGTGCAGATGACCAGATGACAGTGAATTCCCCAGAAGTCTTGCCGAGCCAGTGTACACATATATTTTTCTGGCACATGTGCCAGTTAAAGAGATTAATGCTCACAACTGACCTCAGCTGGAAGACACTTCTCAGTTCCATCTGCTGACCAGACTTTCTGAGGCAATCACTTCATTATTTGTTTTAGACAAAATGAGTTAGGTCAAAGCAACCAAAACACAGTATGTATGCAAGCTAAGTCCTTTGAATTGGAGCAAGTATGAGAGGAAACAGAAAGCAACTCCATTGGCATATGAGGCAAAAGTGGTTTCTGAAAGAAAGCTTATATTGAACAGCTATGGCAGTAACATAAATGATAATATTGCCACGGGTTTTGATTTATATAGTCATCTGTATATAATCACAAATAAGGGAACTCATTGTCTTTAGAGCATGCATATGGGTTGCAGGAGACCAGAGCTATGACCAAAGTGCCACCTTTGCCTCAGCGTGTCCTAGAGATCAGTGTTTTCAAAGCTACTAACCCCTTTGAAACTAGTCAATATTCACCTATAAAAACTTCAGTGGTGTTTGTTTTTTAACAACAAAAGTCATTGGGTTCTCCATGTCATGCCTTAACCACACCTGCTGTGGAGTCTCTGGAGGCTGAAGTGCAGAGCCTCATCCCCCACCACAGGAGCAGCAGAGTGGCCGCTCCCATTTCCCTCTTGTACAAGTTTCAGTAGGAGCTCCACAAGTCAAAAACAAGGTGTGGGGCTTCACTGTGACCCTTCACAACTATCATACCTTTCAGTAAATCAAAATTTCAGGGACTGGCACACCACTACCATGTAAAACGTGAATTCTCCCATGTCAGGGGAACTCCCCCACATAGCACAGAAAGGGCAGGATGACAGCAGAGACTTCATCCCAAAACAAACTTACCAATTCCAGAGATCAAACTGCTTGCTTTCTGGCAGTAAGTCATGCTTCATTTGCCTCTGGCTGCTTGTAGAGAAGGTGAATGACAGCCCCAGGCATGGCCTGTGGATGGACATTTGTTACAGCAATTATGTTCAAGAGTAGCTTCATTTTAAATAACTAGAAAAGCCTATGAAAAGTCAGTCTGGCATGTCAAATTGGCTATAGAGGCTGGTGTCAGCTTTGTGATCTTAGACAAAGATTTTTGTATTTTTTCTTTAAAATTAATAATAATTTTTAAAAGTCAAAGCACATACTGACCCACATTCCCTTGTAAACTTCTGGCAGCTTTCCATTACTCCAACAGCATGAACCAGCTGTAAACTCTGATGGAGAACCAAACAGCCAGAGCATACTGATAAACCAGATCCCCAGTATTTTGCCATTATTGTTTGCTCTCAGCAGTGTATTATTTACAATTTGCCAAGACTAACCCAGTCATAAATACAGAACACAATCATTCTGCGTGTACTGTGGTATGTTTTAATCTTTGATCACATCTGCACCAGGCAAACTATTTTGTTTACTTCACAGGAACCTTTGAACCTTATATTTGAATTCCACCACCTCCTATATAGCTGTGTGATTACTGAAGAAGTATTTGACATTAACAGAATGACCAAAGATTCAAAATCACAGTTTAGAGCACTTTTTAATTAGTGGGGTCAAGGAGATCAATGTTTCAGTAATTTGACACTACTGATGAACTACTAAGTACTGTTAGTCCCTGACTGGCCCCGGCCTTCCTGCAGAAAGGAGACATCTCCCTGTCCCACTGGGTAACACCGTGGTTCCCAAAATAACAAGCAGAGAGGGATGTTTAAAAAGGATGTTAATTTTAAATGGGATTTAAGAGTAAAAATGTAACTCCTCAGAGCCACTTTGAAAATATGACCTTGGGACAGCCCTGTAGCTTGAACACACAAAGTTGTTTGACCAGAGTTTCTGGTACAGTCTTATGGCGCTCGACCTCTTCTTTATCCTTCTCTGTAAAGACGATGTTTAATAATTCAGGGAAAGGTAACCTCACAAGCTCAAGAGATCCTGGCAGATATTAGAAACAGACTGTCTCCCCATTTTCTAACAGGAAAGCAAAGAGCCAAATAAATGTTTAAAGATCTTAAACTTACTGAAACACGCATACCCAGCGCCTGCCAGAATAATGGGGGAGAATTTATCCAGGAGGGGTCATGATGGCCAGAAATTTTCTTTACCAGCATGGCCCAGGGGTTTTGTGCTGCCAGCCATTTGACAGCTCGGCTGCGGAGCAGCTGGATCCCACCCTGACTTTGTACAGAACAGATGCAAATCACAAAGGAGGCCAAGCACAGCTAGGAAATAAAATAATGAGAGTCACTTGCATAATTTCTGAGGTAAATAAACCATGGTTTTGGCTAAGTGCGGGGACACTCACACCATTTGAACATAACCAGCTGGGGTCTGGAGACAGCACAGCCATGGTTTGCAGTAGGTAACAGAAACCATTCCAGGTTTTTCTTAGCACAAAGGTTTCTCGGTCCTGTGGACATGCCCTCACAGATTTTCTGTAAGTCACTGTTCAAAATTATTGTTTTTTTCTGTTTGTTTGTTTGTTTTTAATGAGGTTACCAAAGTATATCAGTTTCCAGTCATAGCACCTCCTCTACTAGACGCTGGCACACAGAGAAAAAGGTGGGGTCTCAGATCATTTTCCCCCATAGGAACAAGGGTATTAAATCCCACCTAGACCTAGCTCATAGTGTCACTGACTCAAATTAATTGCTCACCACAAGCTGGCCATCTGGCATCTATGAGAAATATGTGGAAGTAGCTACTTTTTTCACATTTATTCTCTCTAGAGACCACTAACTTGTTCATAGAAATGGTGAGTGGCATGTCCCACATTTTAAGTCTTTCCAGATCATGTTTCCATTATACCAACAGCATTGGTATGATATTGGTACAGCATATCCTGTAGAGGAAAGAATTATTTTCACAATTAATACTAGAGTAGAAATCAAGAAGAAGTAAAAGAAATTTAAAATGAATGAAAGCAAACACTAATGCAAAAGTTAAGCCTTCTTTCTCAGAAGAATCACATTACCTTTCATCTACATCTCAGATAAACATCTTCCCCAATACCAGACACACTGCTTGATAAAAATTTTCCAGTCCTTCAAACAAGAGTGAATTTCTTATAGTTCACAACCTATATTCAGTGGCTTGGATTTAGGACTAAATACATTTGTCAATAAATAAATAAATAAATAAAGCATTGTAATAATTTCGTTCTTTATCTCTCAATACACAGCAATCTGGTAAATTTCCATCCTTGGTGTATCCAGTGTATCTGGCTAAGGAATACCCAGTGCTTTCTCCCAGTTTTCTATTCAAATTTCAACTACTGGTTTAACAAGTTTCATAATACAGTCTTTTTGTATATGTCATACTTAGTCTTTCATGATGGGTCTTCTACCAGGAAAACCATAGCTGGTAACCCCAGTTTGCTCTACTGTGCTTGGATTTGAGATGTGCAGTGATTCACTTGAGCATCCTTCCTCCTGATTATCATGCAAAAGATTGTCTGCAGATACATGAGAAGGCAGCACAGAGCTCTGGACATCTTCACAAATTTTTGGCTCAGTTGTTTTCCTGAGATACACAGGCTAGAATTGCCAGGTGGGATGGGATCCCACAAAGAGGATGAAAACAAGGTCTTTACAAGACCTTTAATGTGCAAAGAGTAAGGAAAATCATCTCACGTAAAGATGATGGTTATCTCAAATGTACTTGCAATTAATCATGGAGTGTTGCAATATTATTTCTGCTCACAGTTATTGAATCCCAAACCAAATAAATTAATGGACACAAGATTAAGACCAAACACTTCTTACTCATGGGTGTCTTTGACTGTACCCCAGTTAGCACCTTTCTGTATCCAGCATCCAACAATGACACTTAGTGACAATTTTTTCAAAAAATGTTCAACATCAGCAAAAAGCCAACATGCATTCTGCCTGTGAGGGAACTATGGGAGATGGGAAGAGTAGCCTCACTGATGAATCTTTTCAGACCCATGACACTGCCCTCCCTCTCTTCTCCATTCATTCATATTCAAAATGGGAGTAACTTTGAACTGTCCACAAACATCAAAGAATCATTGTAAAATATTTTTCCACTCACTGCACACCAGGTGGATTGTATCTGCAGAATGAGACAGACAGAAAAGCAAGTGTCCTGATGATGTAAGAGGGTGTGAAATACACAGAGTTTAAGAGAAACTGTCTCTCCCTAAACATTCTGACAAAGAGCAGGAGTTGGAAACAGCCTGCCTGGCTTGCCAAAGCACTGACAGTCCATCACAGAAGCAAAAATTACTTTAATGAACTAATAATTAATGACATAACTCTACCAGAAGCAGAAAGTATAAAACACAAATAATAATTCAAAAAGTGTTCAACAAATCCCAAGTGCAGTTAATAGGAAATTTTTATATTCTCTTCTCTAGCCCACAGCTTGAAAATTAGTTATCTCACTTTTTTTTTTTTTTTTTAATTTTCATTCTATAGATTTCACAGCCTTTTTTCTTTCTTTAATTCCTATCCCACTCCTAGGGGGAGCTGTCTCCTGCTTATCTGCACAGTTTGGTTTTCAAGGCTGGTCTGCATTCCAGGTCACAACAGCTAAATTAAAAATGAATGTTTGGCTAAATTAAAAATAACTTGCTCAGACTCCACTCTACTCCTGCTCCTGCTATGGCCTTGCTGCATGCTACCAGCACCATAACCCCTCAAGACCTTGCTCAGCAGTAGTGATTCCTGTATGGTCTGCTGTCCAATTAATTGCTGCCTGCCAAACAGGACTGCACCTTGCCTGCTACACCTCAGTTTATGCAGCTTCCTTTTCTCTTGAGTGAGTTTGAACTCAGATGTTATTGCTGCTTCCCTTCTCTGCTGAATAGTCCTGCTCACAGAGTCCAATTGCTCCCACCCTACACACCTCCTCCCCAGGACCTCCTGTGCAGAGCAGTAGCTACCTTTCTCCTCCCAAAAGATAACAGAAGACAGGGGAATGGAAGAAACTTCATGGAAGAAACTAGAAACTTCCATTAAGTTTCTAGTTACAGAAAATCTGATATGCCTGAAGAGTGTGAGGGTGCTGGACTCTGGCATCCTGACAAGATTCTGGTGTGGATCAGATATTAGAACTACTACTGGGACAGATCATTTTCCTTATTTGCCGCCAATAAAGGGCTACAGCGGGGTATGCAAGTTCTCACTGGGACAGCCTCTTGAAAACAACTCCCTGGAGGCATTCGGTACAGTATTAATTTCTGTTTCCCTAACTAAACTGGGGTTGTACTTTGCCAGTTGCTCACTGGCCTGGTCCTCATCTAGCACTAAGGAAATTTAAACATAGCTCTAAATCTGGTCCTGTGTTTTGGCAGTTGAACCTGAAATGAGTTAAAAACTCTATTTCCAGTTCTGACACTCTTCAGCTCCCTTTCTCTGACACATAATTTAGAAAGCCTGCCCTAACTCTTCTCTCTGCTGGGTAAATGAAAGACAATTGAGATGAATCAGAATGTCAGAATAACAAAACTGAGGGACAGGAACAAACTATCCTTGAGAAAATAGAAACTTTAAGTCTCTTTAAAGAAATAGCCTCCAAGCATGACCATCTTCACAGCAAATCTCAAGCAAAAGTGCTTTCCATAATTTTTACTTTCTGATCTATTACAGGCTGTGATTCACAGCTCCAGTTCTGGAGATTTGACATTCCCATAGCTTTTTCATGAGGCTAATGTGTGAGAAACATTTTTTGAGTGGCTCTTCTACATTTGCAATGTTTGTAATGCAACATGACTAGACAGGAGGTGGAATTACATGATTTCAGTTTTTCGTTGAGACTTCTTTTTGACCAAAATGTATTTTTAAAGTATATATTTATCCCTTGCTTCTTTTTCTATACACTATTGTTGCTTTTTTTATTATTACTATTATTTTTTATTCCTGCAAGCAGGCTGCTAGAGCTGTATTACTGCAATATGGCAGAAGAAACAACCTGATTTTTCCTAATGACAACTTCAAGTGTTTCGGGAAAGGAGCAGCAAACAGGACTCAGGTTACAGAGACAGCTTCAATTTAATTTAACTGAAAACAGCTCACCAAAATGTGTCCCTTGTAAACCAGTTTGCATCATGAAAGTCAGTTTCACAGTGAAAGTGGGGAGAAATAAACAAGTACATAATATATATTACTGCAACTCAGGAGCCAAAGCAAAACACACAATAGCCTTGTTTGCTTTGTTCTAACACACTTCACAATACGTTTGAATCCATACTACTAAAGATGAATTCATTTTCTACAAAGTGATGGTGAAGCTGCTGTTATAGATTCAAAAGGCTACTATCTGTTCAAGTTTATTTTTTTCACCATGGTTCTCTTGTATGTGCTAGCGGTTGGACAGTTTTATAACAGAATAGCCCCTGAGCCTGCACTGCTTTCTATTCCATTGTGTCTATTGCACAACTTGGTGTAAACTGTCTTTTATGTTTGATAACACTGTCTGCACACGCAGATAGGATAAAGAAGTGGTTTAAGGATGTGATTTTGACATCCTGAATCTACTGCACTGCCTCTCATTAGCATCTCCCCATCATTGTTCTGGACAACAGCTTTTAAACCATAGCCTGCACTGTGTCATAGGCCAATATTTTAGAAAGTTGTTGTAACTTCTTGGATACTCATTACTTCTGACTAAATATTCTAATGGGTGTGCTGGATTTTGTAACAGCTGTTTTTCCTCTAATCACTTAAAAAATCCTAAAAGAAAACTCTTGTTTATCTCTCAGTAATTTTTTCTTCAGATTTGCAACTTTTAATTGCTTTTCTCATCTGTTCTTCCTTCAACAATAAGACTACTTTTTTTTTTCTATTCCACTTTTGAATATTTCTATGCTGTGAATAGAATATATTCTTATGAATATTTTCTAATTTTTTTGAATATTTCTATTCCACTTTTGAATATTTTCAAATAACTTAGTAACAATTTTCATTGTTTAAGCTTACTAACTGTAATTCTAGCTATAATACTATCTGTATGTTTTCTTTTTCCTGTCAAGCCATCATATCTTTGAAATTACTTTAAAAAAAAAAAAAAAAAGGCAAATGTATCAACATCTTTAGTCATCCAATACAGCTCTTCTGCAGTCTTGCATTATGAAGAGAATGTTGTTATACTGGTAACTTGATCCAGATATCACACTGCATATCCAGACAGCAAGCTGTTCACATAACTTTTCTTCTCTTAAATCATTGCAGATAAGCTCAACATTGCAAACATGCATGAAAAAAATACTGACAAATATATATATACATATACTAATTAACAAGCTAGAGAAGAAGCAAGTGAACTGTTCTTAACGTCACTTCAGCAAAGGTACTAACTGAGTTGAGATGGCCTTTGTGTAGGCTTTATGTGTTACTCAACTGAAAAGTAAGACTGGTAAGAGGGAAAAATATAAGGAAGATGAGGTGAAGAGACTGGACTAGATCAGGCAGCAACAGATCAGCAGCAAATCCTTGAAGGCACTGTGACTCTCTTGACTCCAAATTCAGTGTTCTACCCACATAACCTATGTAAGCTATCATCCACATTTTGTGTGACCACTTTTATCATGCATCTATGATTAAAAAAATATGTATATATATAACCAGACACTATATAATCTTCAAGAAACTCACTGGTCTCTATTTAACGTAAAGTTTTTTTGATGAAGCTGTGTTTTCACAGACCTACAAATAACAAAAATTCTGGTAAGTTACCCTAACTGTAAAATAGACCTAAGCTGCTCTTCCTCACTTACGAGATCACTTGGCAAGCAGTGCATAGCTTCAATGATGTTCATCCAGTGATACAGAAAGTCAATGTCTGTAATGAATGTTGATGTTATGTAGAATACCTTCAAGTAAACCACTTACAGACTTGACTATATGTGCATAATCCCCCAGAGCACTCAGTAGATCAGATCTTACAAACAGTTCAACCCATGTCTATTTTTATCTGTGTAACAGTGATCACAGTGAACTTGCTACTGTGCCTAAAGAGTTCGTCTGCAGGCTACTGATGTGATATAAAACATCAGCAAGACGGACGGTGAGACATGTCAGGTGCTCTGTGACCACTGTGACATTACTGTCACACCTGTGGTTGTGTATACTAAGTATAAAGTGATAATCAACATTATTACAATACATTTTAAGAAGATTTCTCACTATAAAAAGCATTATTCAGGAGTAAAGGAAGGTAAAACTCTTCAACATACATTATGACAAGCTACCACGGTAAAAAACATAGGGTAAAAACTTGTAAAAATCATAACCTGATGTTAATGTTGAACACCTAAGATCCAATTAAAAAAAAAAAAAAAAAAAGTAAATACATTTAAAGTACCTCGTTTTCAGATTCAGTTGTATTTCATATTTTCATTTTTGTTTTAAAATTTGACTTGGAATTGAGTATTTAAACTTGCAATGATGACAATTCTGATCAAAGTAATTGGGATGAAGCTTGTAGAAGGCCATGTAGGTTGAATATTTAGTGGAAAATATACCTGAATGAAAGTAAACTCTCTGAACGGATGGAATATTTTCTCTATGTCAGGTGAAGGCAGGAATGTCTCGTTGCATATTTTAAACTAAATATGCTAGCACTTACCAAGACTATTCAGAAAAAAAAAAAAAAAAAAAAAAAAAAAAAAAAAAGCTTCAACATATAACCAAGATTCAGCTTCTGGCTGCAGCATCTTTATATTCAGAGAAGAAAAATAATTATCCCAAATAAACGGTAGTTATTGCATTTGAAGCTGATATTTACTAAAGCAGGATTATTCCTCCTGCTCATTTGGGCAGCTTTCTCACTGCCAGTGATAGTAGGTTCCAATAATTTTCCTGATGAGTAATGTACCTAACTGTCCATGCCTTCCAGGGGAGAATCTGGGGCATTAGTTTTTGTGGGGCTGTGGTGATCAGGTTTCCTAAAGGAAGATGTAATCTTACCAGGTTAGTGGCTTTTTCATTTCTTTTGACCCTTGATTTTGGTCTGATCATGAAACTCTCCACATGGCCAAATACTGTATCCAAATGTGAATACAATTTCATAAAAATGGGCAGACCCACACAGGAGTAGGGAAAAAAAAAAAAAAAAAAGGAAAACTTGAGAAACAACTAAATTACATTATTTTGTCAAAAAAAAAAATACAAAATCAACAGTGATATACTGTGTTTTCAGAACTAGTGATTTCCATATAACTATAAGGTTTATCTTCTTCTTTTCATCCCTAAGTTCTTGTAGTTTATGAGTATCACCATTTTGCCAGCACAGACATGACTCTACACAGACTGAAACTTTTTCTTGGCTCACACACTGGCTCACACACTTGGCTCACACACAGTTAGGACAGAACTGTAGGGCCCACTTACCACAACACTCCCAAATCCATTTGTTCGTGTGCAGGAAGAAAAAGGGAAGCCCACAGATGATGATACATCTGGTGGATTTACACTGAACAAACAGCAGAGTAATTCATTTAAACAATCTCTAAGCTGCAGATGCATAGGTATTACACAGTAATTACATTTAATTTGATTCAGCCTGGCTTATCAGTTAATTACTCATAAATCCCACAAAGAAGAGCAATTGCGGAGATATTATCAAAGCAAATAATTTCACAAATTTGTATTTTTTTTCTCTGATTATAGAATGTATGGGATGAAACTACTAAGCTGATGTCAATTAGCATAACCTCATTTAAATCAATGGCCTTATGCTCACTTGCATCATTTAAGATTGGAGTAGCTGACATTTAGCAATGCATTGGAACCAGCTATGTGTGGACTAAAAACTTTTTTTTTTTTTTAATATAATTTGGTTTTAACATGTATAAATCAGAACATTGCTTCTTGGTTGTATGGATCACAAATCAAGTTATTGAAGCATATAATGGTATTCTTGAGGACAAATTAAACAAGGGTGCTTTTTTGGACACCTTAAAATATAATTGTTCCAGTTTATAAAGGCAAGAAATTATAATTGCAGTTGCTCTAGTGCCTGGGACTTATTAATATTTAGCAGTCATTGAGATCTCTCTGCTCTTTTCAGTCTTTACTGATCTGAACTGAATGTTTGTTCATTGCACTACATTGTTGGACAAAGCCTGCTGAAATGTTTCATACTTCTAACAAGGCATGTGTGGAGTTTAGTAGTGATTATCCGATAGGAATTTGATATCTTTGGGGTCATCTCTTAATTCAGATACTTGCTCAGTGTTTCATATTTCCAAAATGACTTTATCCTCCCAAGGTTGTTTCAAAGGACAGGTTTGAGGGAAGTCCTGTGTACTACAAGGAACATTCAACACCAATTTAACATATAATCCACAATGCTTTACTGTCCCCATTCAATTGTTGGGCTTAAAGAAGTACCACACACAGTGCCAACAATGTTTGAGCCCAGAGTCATTAATGCCTTCTCCTGAAGAATGTAGTCTCATTAATATTAAGTAGAACTTCCTTTCTTTGCCCTCTGTGACAACGAGTAGTACTAACATAGGCATTTTGCAGCAGGCATTTTATTCACCTTGTAAGATCACTATAGCTTAGACTATATTCCAACAAGATATTTTTTTCAAACCTAATATTAACCAAACTTCAAATTTCCAGCCCATGTGAAGATGCATATTTCAACACTTGTTCTTTGCCTAGAAAACAAACAAACAAACAAACAAACAAAAAAACATATCAAATAAACTTATCAATATCAATTCTTTTCACAGAGTTAAATAATCCAACAATTCTGTTTAAATTATACTGAAACACTTCATTTCAAAAGTGCTGAGCAAATGAAAGCTCCCAGTTCAGTTCAGGGCTGATGAAAAACATTTCATTTTAACTATGTTAAAATGTAATCCATAACATGACTTAAAATGCAAATCCTCTCATTAAACTCTGTCTTCATAATTGTGCTCATCTTGGAGCATATAACACAGCTTTGTTCAGAGCGGAATTCTTCACTGCATCCTGGGCTGTTTAATCCTCCTCACACAGAAGAATACGCTCCCAGACAACATCACGGGAATTGCTAGGAAATACCATCCCATGTTAAGCATTTTCAATTAACTAACCAATTCAAAGTCTTAGGATCTGAGCTGAAACAAAACATTCTGGTTTATTTTCTCAGAGCATAAAAGCGAAGGCTTCAGCAAAACTGCTATTGCTTTTTTTTTTTTTTTTTTTTTTTTTGAGATAGAATGACACTATTTACCTTCTTCCTATCTTTACTTGGAGATCAAATTACGGGGAGTGGATGTAACCATACTAAATATTTAAAAATAAATAAATATTGTCCTTTATTTTTCCCAATTCATTATCTTACAGAAGTGAAATGAAAAAGCAATGCCAGTCAGACATGTAATTTCATACAGAAGGTCTTGTATAAATGATATACCGGAAAAATTGGATCTATAAGTTAAGGTTGCTTCCATTAACCATATTTTACAGTACCATACTATTTTTTTACAGCTAGTTTTAATGATTTTTTTTTTCTTTTGCCACTGAACATAATGATCCTTTCCTGTTTTATGAGCAGAAGCAAGTGTCCTGGAACACTAATGGATTTCAACACCTTCCATGAACACTGCAGATCAACAATTCAAGCAGGTAAGTGGTTTGGTCATGAGAGTCATCTGCCCCCCTAAAAAAATATTTTGTGACATATGGGAAATTAATTGGTATGGTCATACATACAAACTACATACCAATACCCAGTGAGAAACTGTCTGCATCATATTCATCAACACTGCAACTGTCATGAATTAGCATCCTTACCAGCACACTGAGCAGAATGAGTCCCAGGGATCAAATGGTAGTAAGTCTTTATCATGAGAACATGAAACCACTGTTTTTTGTTTTTTGTTTTTTTTTGTGTGTGTTTTTTTTTTATTATTTTATTTTTATTTTTGTTGTTGTTTTGTTTTGTTTTTACAGGGAAAAAAAATAAAGGATCCAACTCTAATGTAAACAAACAGAGACTTTCAGGCTATTGTAAAACCCTACAGTTTCCTCTATATAGAGATAATTTTTGCAACACAATCTGCTCATTCCAGTCATTCCTTACCAGCCTTGCAGGTGCAGGTGACTCTGTCGAGTTTGCAGTGAGCATAGCTTTTCCAGGACCTATGAGTCCCACAACATTCCAACAGTGCCATTTCTCTGGGTATGTAACATAAATTTGGTGTGATCTTCAGCAATTGTAGCACATCCCGAATATGCCACATTCACAGAGTACATGGTGTAAGTCCGGGATCCACTACTGGTCAGATTTATGGCACATCAAGAGATTAGCTGCTTGTGTACTGCTTCAGTAGATCACTAAAGAGTTAACAGATATCTTCATTTTTATAATGTGCCCTGTTGGCAGGTATGTTTACAGCAGCTGCAATTTTGTAATCCAACACATCTTGCTGCCTTCATGCTCTCTGACCAATATACCCTCAAACACTGTTTTGCACTCCTACCTGCTGGTGCCATTAGCAGACATGTAAGTATACTGGATCTCCAGAGGCTTAAAGGATCTATTTTAGATAAGTAAAGCGAAAGAAGGCAGATGAAGGTCCTGTGGAGATGCAACTATTTCTGCATTCTGCTCAAACTAAAATTATCCATCTTAATTCCAATGAGACTGCTACTATCAATCAGCAAGCAATTCTACATACTGATAAGTGACGCAATTCACCTCCTCAAATGGTGAAAAGGGATGACTGTCTGTAGAGGTCACGCTGTTGCAGCAGTTGATACAATTTTTGACACTGATGAAGATGAATAACATGCAGCATCAGCAAGTTACAAAATAGAATGGAAGATTTTTGAAAACTGGTCAGTCCTAAAGCTCCATACTGTACTTGAAAGCTTTGATTTCTCTGATTAAGTCTTGACTAGCTAAAAAGCAATTGAATTATTTATTCTGTTTCATTTCTGTAATATCATCCATTATCACCTCTTAGCCTTTTGTTCACATATCTGTATTACTTCACCTCTATTTTGATACAGAGCATTTGGTGTCATGTTAATTCATTGTCATGAGATGTTGCTATTGTGGTGTCTGGACCTCCCTTTTCACCAGGATTGGTAAATCCTGGCCTCTGGGGAAGATGGGAGTTTCCAGAGAGTTTATGACACTCCTTAAGGAGCATTATTGGGCTTGAAGAGGAAAATACTTTTCCACTCCATTATCACAGGTAGAAGCACTGTAGATGATACCTTCTTGATCAAGGTGTTTAGATTCCTTTTAAGTATCTAGCTCTATCTCAAGGAACGTGAGCAGTCTCTAACAAATAATCACTACCTCTAGAAATAGGTTATTCGCCTTCCAAATTTATCTTTCTGTTTTTTTGTTTGTTTTTTATTTTTTTTCATCCGGAGATGCTGTAGTAAAATGTAACCAAGATGCATTGAGTAGTAGAGCTACATTTATGTTTCAGGTCTTTTTAAATTCCTCTGTCACAAATTCTTACTGGCACCCTTTTCCTATATAAAGTAATACAAATATGTTACTTTAAAGAATTTGTTCCCTTAACAAATGCTATGTTTTATGAAATTGCTCAGATTACTTTTGCATTTTAATTATTTCAAGCTCATTTATTTAAAATAAATTTACACATATTGCCAGGTTGTTAAAGCAATCTCAATCATTAACTTTTAAAATGAAAAAAATAAAAAACTTTTTTTTTTTCGTACTGCCGTTTTCAATTTCTTACGTACAATAGGGGAAAATAACAGAAGTTTTTTTCCTAATCCCTCACATTTCTGAAAATAAGTAGATTTGGATGACATTTCAAATTACAAAAGAACCTGCAAATTTGTTGAACGTTTTCAGAGTTCTTGCTAGCTTTTCTGACAGAAAGAGAGAAAGGGAGAGAGAGAGAGAAAAAAAAAAAAAACACTTTTATACAGACTTGTATTTTTATCCCTATTTAAATTATAGTGGGTGTAGAATAATCATGAATCAAAATGCTAAAGAAACAGACAAGTACAGAGCACAGCAACAGAATGAGGACAACACGAGAACTACATGGTAATTTTAAAAGTCACCCTTCGTTTAAATTTAGGTACCTATTACTCTCTGGACCATGCCTGCAGATTTTTCACTAGCAGTAAAATTCAATATGATTGCTTTACACTCTAGAAACTACTCTTTCATACCTATGTCTCTGATGTTATGGGTCTTATTCCTCAACTATTGACCTTAAGCCCACAACCAAGTAAAATCATTTACTTATGGTGCCGTGTTGGCATTATGATAAATGAATACTTCTGTGAAAATAACTGCACAAATTCTACAATATAACATATATTTTCTTACTGAATTTCTTCTTGAAGCATTGTCTGTAAAGCAGTGGTAGATTTTCTTTACTGTGCTAGTACCTTCTCAGTTATTTCAACAAGATAAATGAAGCCAGCTACACAAGCACCAGGCACCAAACACACCTTCCTGAGCCTCAGAGAAATTTCCTTTGGTTGAAGTCACTCTGCATTTCAGTTTAGGCTCTGTCTGATGTAAAGCTGCCAGAGAAGAGTCCATTGATAGATAGGAGGATGTACAATACCATAAAACATCTTGGAGGAAAACATCCTGTCAAGAAACTGCAGAGAGCAGAGGGTATGATGCCTGAAAGGAGGAAGCTAGGGCAGTCATGGGGTGGAGCTGTTTGAGGAGATTTAAGGCTGGTAAAGAGTATGGGTATCACATAAATTAATACCTGAAGGACCCCATGCAAACTGTAGGCTACCTTAGTCGACTCTAATCTCTACAATCTCCCCCTTTTCCCAGTGCAGGGTGAAATGGAGCCAAGTGTTCCCATCTTCTGTGAGCACCTACGTGCTTGTCCCCAGCCTTTCCTTAGTTAAGCCCTCCTACCAAAGGCTCCAGCACAAAGACATCAGCCCCTCTCCACCTTCTGAACCTCTCCACATCTTTAGGTTTATTCTGTTCTTAGTGTTCAGCAAATGTTTGAGAATTTATAGAGCATTACATTTGTTAGGAAAAATTTATAGAGGTTTATCATCTGTGACTTAAGTATGTATATACTGTACAAGAACAAGACTCCAAAAGTGTAAAGAAAAGACTAGAAATCCATCATTTGATAATCATATATGTTCTCCAAATGCATGGCTTAATATAGTCCATCTGTTGCAAAGCACATTAACAGAGGAAATGAATGGCTTAGCACACTGAAAGTATACAGTCTAATGTAGTAAGTGATAAAATCTATAATCCCTGCTACAAGTTAGTATTACCTGTTCTGATATTAAAAGTATTGAAATGCTCAATAACATTTAATAGAAAATAAATAAGGAAGCAACCTATGGTGCACTGTTCCAAGAACTCTGTTGTCTCTTGTAACTGAGAGGTATAAAAAATTGCTAGCTACACCTAGCTACTAGATAGACTACTATCTAATCACTACTTACCAGTATCAATTAAACAAGCATCGAATGGTGAATTCTACAAAATTCTATTCATTTTATTTCTAAAGTATGCTTCTATGCTTCTAAGAAATGCATCCTTTTTTTTTTTTTTTTCGTCCCTTCATTTGTTTCACCCTTTCTCACTTCCTTGCACCAAGTAAGAAAAAAAATCCTTGTTTGCAGAAGTTACAAGTCATCTTAATATATATTATCATCTAGGCAGTTCCACTGAATTAGTGGAAAGTTTTTTAATTAGATGAATTACGAACTAAAGAGCAATGGGAGAACGTTGCATCAGGTATTAAGCAGATGTGGCCCAGCAGAGCTCCCTCAACTTCATATCACCTAAGCTTCTTCTTGTGTGTGCTTAAAACAGACTCAAGAATCTGAAAACACATATCAAGTGTTTTTCTTAATATGTGGCTCCACTTCTGATCCCACTGAAGTAGAAGCGTATCTGATCCTTCTTGATCTGCATAACTAGTTTTCTCATGTGGCTTCCCGGCTCTGCAAATATCATCAGTGTTATCATTAGGAGCACAGCCTTTCTCACAGTACTTAGGAACTTGCTTTGCTAAAGTCAGGAAGGGAGGTGCTACAAAAATGGAAAACAGCACAAAATAGGGAAAGTGACTCACAATATATCTAGTTCTTAAAAGATCTTAGATGAAAGAATAACAATACCCCACACTTTCCACTAACTGAATCAAACCTTTTCTTTAGGCTCAAAGAATTCTGAATTTCACATATATTGGCACCCGACTCACCATGAAACAGTGCATCTGTATCTAATATGACCCACCTGATGTCTTTAATGTACTATGAAAACATACACTTCTCTGTAGAATTTCCAGAACTATTAAAGTAAATGAGAAAAAAACAAAAACAAAAACAAAACAAAAAAAAACCACAAGTAAACAAACAAAAAAGGCTTGAGTCTTTCTTCCTGATTTTTCTCATGTTACAATGGATGTCTCATTTGGACTTAAGCAACGCAAGTTCAAAGCTACTATTTGGTCCTCTTGTTTTCATGGACAATTGTGTTGAAAGGACCGAGCAAGGGAGTTTTTGATTTATTTTTATTGATTCGTCATTAAGGCTAAAGACGCAAATAGAGCAGGTAGCTAGATGTCATTAAGATGCAGTTAAATACAAAAGCTTCAGTTATATAGTTCCATATTAGTTAATTTCATAACTAATCACAATAGATTCAGATTTAGCATTTTGTTGCAGTGTTATAAAGTTTCCTGCAGTATTTGTTCTAACTGAAATTATGCTCTCTCACCTGAATAATTCATGTGCAGACCTTGAGTTAAATCTGGATAAACCTCTACTGGGAAATTTCCAATGCATTGAAGCCAGGAAAATTCCTGTCAATGTTGCAACAACTTATATCCTGTGCCTTCACAAGGAGGCTGATCCATGCAGCCAGCTGAAACAATGACTTCCAAGACTTTGCTCAGATCACCTTCCTGAGAACAGACTTTTCTCCTATCTACCATGTTGTTTGCTCTTGCAAGCAACACACTACCCTAACTTTCACAAATTATTAAGGAATTCAATGTACTTCACAAGTTCTTTGATTTTGTTCTGAATAATTGCAAATTACTACTCTTATGTAATTTAAAATAGATTGCAAATCATTTAAGCATGTGCTTAATTTTAAGCCCAAGTCATTCCCTGAAACTAAAGGAACTACTGAGAGATATAAAATACCTGTTTAAGTGCCCTAAGCATTCGGGATTTGTGAAGTGCAGAGACACTGCATTTTTGCCTGGCAGGGATGCATAAGGACATACTCATGAGAGTTTGCAATCAACCCATTGACTTCAGTGAAATGGCTAATGCACTAAATTAGGCGTCATCTTGACTTCTTATGTTGAAATGAGGTCAGAGAAATTAAGAGAGATCTCTAGAGCGTTTAATTAGAAACCTCCATCTATAGCAGTGTAACTCTTACAATTAGCTGAGCTACAGTGAAAAAGTCAGAGGCCTTTCTCTGTACTATCCACAGAGGGAACAGAGAGATGGAAGTCTGAGATGCAACCAACAAGCATATGCAATGAACACACAGCTGCTTAGACCCAGGAAGGAAGAAACAGGAGGCCCAAGGATGTGTCTTTGAACTCCCACTCCTCTCACTCAGAAGTACTGCTGATTCAGATGCAGAAATCAAGTGCACTGGAGATGCAGCCAATGGAGTCCCATGGCCCCAACTGGGCATTACAGGTTCCTGACCACTGCTGATCTCTCTGTAGTCCTGCCTGGTACCAAAGAAACAGACCTTTCTGACTTCACCCACCTACAAACTCAGCCTGGCGCAGGAGAGGAAAGGTTTCTAGTGATGTTACTCAGAGCAGGGCCAGGTGACAATAAGATCTGTGTCTTAGGGCTTGGTAGGCAAGCCCTACCACGGCAGCACCTGGGCTGTTCCTAGGCTGCAATACACACGGATCTGCTGAAATGTGCCTATGCATTTTCCTGTGGTTAACTCAGCTGTATCTGTCAGAAAAGTGCAGAACTTACCAGCACTTTGAAAAACTGCAAAATGTAGGAAACACAAAAGTGCCTGCACTTCACAAATTTCTCTGACAAATTCTATCAATCATTCTATTACCTAAGCCTTAAGGATTTGTTGCTAGATAAGAAAGAAAACATCCTAGGGTAAAGAGATGAAGATAAAGGAGAGAAATATTGCATTTAGTAGCTAAATTCAACTTTCTCTTGTGTAACAGACATTCCTTGCCTGATTCCCAAGTCCTTATGGGTTAGAATCAGGCCATGAAAGATATATACTTTCTCTTCTCTTCAGACCCTCTCTGTCAGTCATCAGGAAAGAGCTGCAGATCTGTTCCACCTACAGAGCTGCTCTTTAGTGTTTGGGACAGATCCAGACCGGAGGAGAGGAGGGGCTGACACCTGCCACATCACCTGTAGAGCTTGCTTCAGTGCTCACACCCCAGAGCTCCTCATTTGTTTTCCAGGTGGAGAGAAGAGGGAAGGGAAGGGAAGGGAAGGGAAGGGAAGGGAAGGGAAGGGAAGGGAAGGGAAGGGAAGGGAAGGGAAGGGAAGGGAAGGGAAGGGAAGGGAAGGGAAGGGAAGGGAAGGGATTCACAGAGAGCCCAGACAGAAACAGGCTTACCAGAATCACCTCATCTTTTCTCTCCATTTTTACTGAACAGACAATTTCTAATACCATTTTTTTGCTTAATCACTGCTATGGGAATATAAATATCATTTTTGTCAGCAATGTCTTTAGATATTGGAACAATTTATAGTGTGGAAAACTAAAGAGTGGACAAGTACTCACAAGTAACTGAAAGCTGTGAAAAACAGTAATCGTTACATATTTTCATACATATACATAACCATAATAATGAAGGACTGATTTCATATGCTTTGTCTTCAAAGTCACTTGCTTTGCTTAAATCAGAATCAGCAACAGAAGAAAACCAGCTACACTCATTAACTCGTGACAGCATCGTACGCACTTGGTGAAGGAGACCTGAAATTACTTCTCTATCTTAAATAAATAAATAAATAAAGATTACATAAAGTACAGGATAACATTTTATGACTAATAATAATAATAATGGCTATCTACTATGCTTTGTTTTTCACCAATAGGTATCAGCGTCTGACTTACTTTTCCTGTTTTCCAGAAGAGAGAATAAGGCACAAAGGCAAAGTGACTGCCCAGGGTCATCCATCAGGTCGACACAGCTTTGGAAATGAAATCCCAGTTTCCTGAATACCAGCCCAGTTTTCTGCCCTTAGCAGTAAATGATTGGGTATTTGAATATCTTAACCACCAGAGGACAACTTCACCCAATCATTCACACATCTGTGGAAACAAAGGCTCTCTGGAAAACACAAGTTACGTACAGTTAAGCAGTCTTTGCAGTGTCTGACACTCCCAGTGTTTGCAAAATAATTTTTAATAGAATTCAGTAAGGAACTAGAGAGAGAAACAGCTGACCACTGTAATTATATTACATAGTAACAAAATTTGCCACTCATAATAAATGCTTTCCTATATATTAATACATTTTTGAAGCTTTCACTCTTGAGGTTAAGGTATCTAGCCATTCTTTTATAGGCAACACTTTAATTCAATAACAATACTTTAAGTGATACAACAGATCCAACAAATGAATCATCTGTGAGAAATAAATTAAATCATACATGGGAAAGGCAAGTCTGAGGCTGTCAGAGAAAGGGCTATAACAATAGCATGATGTTGAAGATAGCATTTTTGAATCTTTTGGAAAAATCTCTCTCCCTTCTTCATGAAAAGGCAACTTGTAGGCAGATGTCTCCACGTTTTGAAAGGCTGAAAATTCAATTACTTTACAGAGTTGTTGCAAGATAACAAAATTACAATCACTGCCTGAACCATTAAACTTTGGTAAAGGTGACTGAAATAATCTCAGGGGAACCAAGAGCTTGTTTAGAGCACGGATATTAAGCAGCAAATTAAGTAACACAGTGAGAGTGTAACTCCCAAGAGAAAACATGTAACAATGACAATTTTATTACACTTTTCAATTACTTGTGACTATGCACTTTAGTTTTCTGCAGTAGAAATCCACCACAATTTCTGATACCCAGAAGCCTGAAACACTACACAGATGTCCTGAGATAGTGCCAGAGTGCCTTTGCTCATCCTGAGACCAGCTGGCACAGTCTGGTCATATTCACCCTGTTAAACTTGGCCTGGAAGTAGGATGGCCATATCCAAACTGCCTATGGTTAATAGCTTCTCCAATGTTAATTCCCAAACTGTCACACAAATTACCTGGCAAACCACTAGTCAGCCACAACTGTGCATAGGACTTTCTGAACAGTTTAACAGTGCAGACAGCCTACTTCTGCACTGTTACCTGTGCCCCTGGCACAGTTAATCTACAAGTCAGGATGAAGCCAATAATGACCTCCTAGAAAAATAAATAAATAAATAAATCTCTCAGATGCAATGGACAATGGAAAGCCAGAAGAATGATGCATGGAGGAGGAAGATAGGGCCAAAATTTTTAAGACGGAAAGCAGTAAGACTTAACAGAACTGTGGATAAACATAAGCAATGCAGGACGGTCTTTTTCAGAGCAAGAAGAGAAGATGTTGCAATAATCAAGTTAGGAAAGGATGAGGGATGGAGCTAGCTGAGAGGATGGAGCAGCATCTGCATTTTAAAGCTATTAGGCAAAGGGAATCTTTGAAGTTCAGAGCCAGTCCATGGCAAGGGCTCAGCAGAAGACAATGCCAAGGTCCAGGCCTGCACAGGAGATGGAAAGATGGTGCTGAGAAGGGCTGAGTTGGTGTAATGTTTAGCTCTCACGTATAGGGTGAAATTCATCTGTACATATTTAGATACCTGAGCAGCAGACAGAGAGCCTCACAGATGTGGGGAACCTGGCAGCCAGGATGGAAGCTATCAAATTAACTTCCAGGTCATCCAGGATATACACGCCTCAGTCAGAAAGGAGCTATAGAGGTCAAAAGAGAAGCAGAGATGCTTAAAGAAACTGCCTAGACATCCCACTAGCCCAAGAAGCTGCCTAGACACTCCACTAGCCCACAGAAAGCTGATCATTATGCCATCTTACTGATGTCTTGCTGAGGCAGAGTGTCAGTACAGTACATTCAAGCTCAGGAGGCCATAGCAGGTGTTAAAATAATTCAGGCTGTTCTATTGGCAAAGGCAGCATTTGAGGTTAGAAGTTGTAGCTGCTGCAGTCCAACAAAGTCCCTGACCATGGGAGCCATCAGGAGCCCCGAAAAGTATCTGAGCAATGGGCTTAGAGGAGTCCCTCCACCCAGTCATCAGCATCTAACAGAGTGTGGGGGAAGGGAACAATCCCTATTGCAGTAGTCTAGCCAGGAGGGTATGGTGACCAGAAAAGAGCTTGCATAACTTTTAACTATTTAGTCTCATTTGTGGGACCAGCCAAACCAGAAAATAAATAAATAAATAAATAAATAAATAAAAAATCCCAGACCTGCAATTTCAGGGGAATCCAACTCTTACTGACTACTTCTAAATGGGTAAATTCAACAATGCTATCTTCTTGGTACATAATTATACCTACTTTACTGTATAACTGTTGTAAGTTTATTAATATCTTTTTGAACCAGGGGCCAAGTAGCACACTCCTAGACAACTCCTGAAGATGATCTTAGATTTCTCATGGGCCAAGGACCATTTCCATGAGGACATCTAGATACAGCCACTCTGTTTTGAATGATAAGGTAATTTATAAGTACAGACATGGACAAAATGCGCCCATCATTTTCAGGGCCAGAGAATAGGTCCTGGGACTGTGTTGGTCCAGCTGTATCCGAACTCAATGCCTGGAATGAATAAGAGTTTTACTACCAGAAATTTTGCTGTGTTTCCCGACAGAAGTCTAAAGTACAGAAACTGCATATTGGTGGTCAGAAGCATCATCTAGAAGTGTGACGCAAGTAGAAAAGAGTAGTGATATGACACATTCAGTTTGCCAACAGCTGATTTTTTTTTGTTTCACGAATACGGCAATACATATGTAAACATTTATGGAAGAAAATGTTATGACATCAAGCTTTGCCTGGCAAAGCACAGTACAATTCAGAATGTGTTATACCCCCTTTCCCCAAACTGCCAGATAAACCCATGGACAGACAGTGTGCTGGGGATTTCATTTGTCAAGAAGAGTTGCTAGGAAAAAAAAGATCATAGGGACCAAGAAACTCCTGGAAGCTCTTTATGATATGGGGTGCCAAAACAAAACAGCAGGCTTAACAGCTGGATCCTATAAGGGTCTGAGCTGGCAGACAGCACATGACTCCAGGCTTGCTATTATCTTTTCCCTCAGCATGGAGATAAAGCCCTCATGCTCTGTTGAACTAGCAGTAACTAAGGGGGCTCAGTAATATTTGCTTTTAATACATGTCTCCTTATCTTGATACAGTTGTTTACTGGTTATAGCCACCAATAATGACAATAGTAACTATGGTCTGATGTTGTCAGAACTAAATAAATATATCTACAAGTATGTATCACTGATGATAATATTTCTGAGGCTGGAAGGTGTTGCAGTGTATATGCACATGTAACATTTAGGATGCTGCTCCTGCTTGTCCTGTCTTTAAACCTCAAAGCGCTCTGCTCTCCAGCAGCTATTTTCCATGCTGTTCAGTACCAATCATTCTGTTTTAGAAGAAAAAACAGACACAGTGTGCTTTCATGAACAACTCTGTGCTGCTCTGAAGCATTTCAGTCTCTACATAACTTCTGAAAGAAAAATATGTGTTTTTTTTTTTCCTAAAGAGGCATAACCCAATCTGATAGGCAGACATTCAGATCCCATTGATTGCACCATTTCTTTGAGCTTACAAATATCTCCAGCAATGAAATTGGATATTGGTCTGAGCTTCTCTTCAGAAACTGAGTAAAAATAAGAATAACCTGAGTTTTACAATAAGTAACATATCATTCATTACGCTTTAGGGAAGAAAAAAAAGAAAAGACTTGTTCAAAAACCTCACGTGTATTGTATGTCTTGGTCTAAGAAAAACACTATTATTTATAGAGTGTTATGAAATAATGGTAATACAGAAATATTCAGGTGGCCAAAGAGGGATCTTTATGGCTCGAAGACTTATATATAATATATATTATTTATTGTCCCTATAAAAAGCTCTTATACCATTACCTTGTCTGATTTTTCTCAAGGTCCAACATAACCATAAATATTTTCTGCACTTTAATGTACATCTGGGATGAAGCTCCTCAAATGAAAACATTACATTACTCTATCAGCATCCTTATGCTCCCCTTGTGCCATGCCTTCCTAGATTCCCCATTGTCCTTGTACAGGACTTTGGGGGGGGGGGGGGGGGGGGGGGAGGGGGGATGGTTAACACTGGAGAGTGCTTCAGGGACATAGAAGTACATGAGTATACTAAGGGAAGCAAATCAGAAGACAGACTGCAATGTTTGGAACACAAGAAGTGCCCACACATGAAAGGAAAAGGCAATGATAAAAAATCCTGTATTCTGATTTCATGATTTGTTGGGATTCAGTCACCTCCATCTCAGGAAACTATGTACCAAAAGATTCTCCTGGCTTTATGCAGGACAGGCTATTTAAGCCTCTTTGTATATAATAATAATAATAATAATAATAATGTCACACTTAAGCTACTTCATGTCTTAATATGTACTTAAATGCACGCTGAAGCTTTTAAAGACACAATTCCCTGCTTCAATAATACTTTTTCAGATGTGGGAGGACAGTCCTATAGTAATAATACAGAGTTAGAGTATGCTGGCCCAGATTCTGTCCAGAATTACATTCCCTAAAAGCCCACTGGCAGAGAAGATAGGGTAAATAACTGCTCACCAGCTGGCAGAGTTTTTTTCTTACTATCTGCATTCAAAGCAAAATTTAGAATAAGGAAACTTAGGCCTACTAATTGTACGGCTGTTCACAGCTCAAGGGCAGCTCCACTATTAGCCATAAATAAGAGTCAGAACTTTCCATGCATTGAACAGCTTTCTTGCTTAGAGAGGAGTAAAATCCAAATAACAGTGTCACAGCAGACCAACAAATCCACCCCAGGACACCAAACCAAACCAAAAACAAAACAAAAAAAAGTAATAAAAGAGAGAGAAAAAACATCTAAATTCAGAAACTATGTAATCTCCTTTATGACTCACTGCTATCTTGGCAAGCTTGTCTGTTTGTTTCTGGTTATTTATTTCTACTTATGACCAGAAATAAGAAAAGCATGAAAATTGCCTGGGAAGAGAGGTCTGCAAAAAGCCAGGTGAGTCACTATGCTTCATTCTCCATGACCATAAGAAATAGTGTCATAGCTTTTAAGTCCATATGGGTCAAGATGGAACATTCATTTCCCTCACGTACATAAATGCAACAAATGATATTCATCATCCCCAGCATGAGAGTCAAACCCTCAGTAACTGCAATGCACTAAGGGAAGACAGATTCAGAGGCTGAAGTCTGGGCTGTTACCCACAGGTGGACAACACCTGAAGCTGCAAAGTGAGATGAGCCATCACCTCCTCCCCCAGGCAGGAGGAAAAAGAAAGAAAGAAAGAAACCTAATAAAAGAAAAGTTATATGTTCCTGTAGACAGATAATTACTGCTGCCACTGATAATATATAAATAAATAGTATGTAATATATAAGAATAAGAATCAATAACAGTGTAAGTGGGGACAAGCATTTCAGCATTACTGACAGAGTTGTATTTAGCATGAGCTACAGTCATTACCACCTAATCACACCCAGCTGCAGAATAAATTTTTTTTGAAAGAGATGAAAAATCCTGCAGTGATATTTCTTGGTGTTAGAGCACCCCAGTTTCTCTCTCTTCCTCATTGTTATCAGTCCTTCACACCAACTTGTGCTGTAGAAACTCAATGTACTGATCTGAACTCTGGCATCTCTCAGGACTGGATACCAGTTTGATCACATAAATGATTACAAAAGGTCAAACAGATATCTTCAGACCTAAAGGTGAGTCCCTGAGGGCATAGTCCAATGTGAAGAAACAAAGGTAAGTGCATGCACTTCTCACTTACCAGCTGACTGGTCTCTCCTGACTTTTCCTACTTTCTGCTGGAGAGATTTGAGTACTCCAGGATGCCCCTGGAAGTATTCAGAGTTCCTGCTTTGAATTTCTCCTGAATCTTCTGGGATATTTGGAGAGACCATCATGCCAGAGAGACTGTACTTTCTCATGAATGAAAATCAGAAGTAACCTACCAAAGCCTAAAGAGATCTGGTTTTACTACAGCCCTGTATGGTTGTGGTGTCTCACCTTTCAGCTGGGGAACTCATGCAACCCCATGAACTCCAGGAATGACACCAGCAGTAGGCCAGTAGCATTGGATCTACACTTACAAGATTCTACACAAAATATAAAGAATAATAAACTTGTTTTTATTTCTACTTTCTGTGTTTTGCTGCATACAGTCTGAGGGCATCCAAGTGGTTTGATTTTTGAATGCATGGATTGAAGTTGGAGGGCTACATTTTTAATGACTTTTAATTCCAGACCTTATTCATGCTGCAATCACAACTAAAACTTAGTAGGATTACAGATGGGATGGCACCTGTTTGCTGAGTTTGTACCTCAGAGTGTAATAACACTGCTGTCTTGATGCATTCTCATTCATACAGTACACTCTTTCCCAGAACTTCCAAAAAAATAACACATGTAATTCACCTTTAGTTTGTGCAAAATACCCTGAAAGATATGTAGCAAAGCTATGCAAATATGGCAAGCAATGCAATGCTGCTGCTGTCTGAAAACAAATAAACTACCACAGTCTTTGTTAAATCTTACCTCCTGTTTTGCAAAACGAAAATGTCTCCTGTTTGGGGGTTATTTTGTTGTTGTTGTTGCTTGTTTGTTTGTTTGTTTTGAACAAACAACTATCTCTGAAAATGAAATGTCTCTGCAAGCATAAGCACAAAATTTCTTTTCAGCAATCATAGTTAACTTTATTAGAGCTTTTTCTCTTCTGCCACATGTGCCCATATACCTCCTGACTGTTCTAACAGCACTTGGGAGCTGGAGAGAAACACTCTCAAACACATACATTGCTTTTTCTTTCAACTCAACTGGTTGTGATTTGCTTGAACGAAAAACTGTCCAGTTTAAAAAAACAAAAAAAAAAACAAAAAACAAACAAACAAAAAAAACACAGACACCCTTAGGAGATTTAGAGGAGAGGAAAGAAAAAGTCCTTCCTGATTTTAAAGCCCTGGGGGGAAATAAAATGAAAATAAAATAATAAAATATAAAAGCAGTTGCTGTGGAGTTGGGGAGGTCCCATTTTTGCCCAAGCACACCACCTGCTGGGTGCATATCCACAGGCGTGTTGTCACCTGCACTGTCGTGGCAGTTCACACCAGCTAAGATTGCTGCACAATCTTTCTGTCTTGAGGCAAAGCCAAGGGGTTCTGGTCTCATTAGGTTTTCCGAAGGGTCTGAATTTAGGGATGTTTCAGGGACAGACTCAACCCAAGTTAAAGAAGAGAGGACCCCCAAACAGAGGGCTGCAGCTGCATTGTTTGATGTAGGACTTAGCAATAAACTATGTTCAGACTCCCCTTTTTGTGTGATTTCCTGATTAGAGTGCACACACACTGTGGAAAAGTACTGGCAATAAGTAAAACGTGACCAGAGAGCTCTGGGCTTGCTGAGCTTGTACCAGCCTGGCCAAGACTGTGTCTGCATTGCCAATTAGACTTGCAATAGGCATGTGCCAGCACCTCTGCTATCAGCAGACAGCTAAATGTGTAAAAAGAGCTGAATCATCCCCAAATAACCAACAAGCTCTTCTTCCATCCAGGCAACTATCCAGGGGAAAATAAATAAATAAATAAATAAATAAAAATAAAAAATAATTAAAAAAGAGAGGATAAGGATAGTAGGCAGTGACAACATGGAGGTTAAATATAACTTAGATGCTACTTTCCATCCCAGTTCCTGAAAACATGCACATCCAAAACCTAACACTTGCAATAAAACATTCAAATAAAGCTATTATAATACATCTCCCAAGGAAATATACCCCTAGGTCAGTTTAGTCTTATATTCCCACACACATAGAATATATGTAAGAAGTCAGGAGACACTGCAGAATTTGTTTCCTTTTTCTTTTTCTTGACCTATTTTATTCACATATAGTCTTAGTTGACCACACAGACTTTGAAAATGCCTCAATGCTGTGATGACATACTGCCATACCAGCAGCATGACAGTCTTACACTTCCTGGAGTCTTTGCTATGCCCATTAAGGGCAAAAGCTTAAGCACCTCAATTACAAATGAATTCTTGCCATGTGAAGAATTGCACAAGGAAGCAGCCTGGTCATTTCCACCCTGCCTGAGGATACGTATTCCAGGTTATTGAGTTTATTTTGGACTTAGATGTAAGAGAGAGATTTTAACACAGGTCCACGTGACATCTGCTTGTTGCAATGGCAGGTAAGATGCAACATCACTATGCAAAGCTGTTTCCCTTCCTGATTACTTTCATTATGATCTCTTGGTTTGATACAAATAACATTGCTTCTACCTTGTTATAAATAATCCCATGACAACAGAGAAAACAGAAAGTAAGTTAGAAAAATGCAGATCTGCTTGCTTCCTAAAACATCTCTTCCGGAAGCTGATTTTTAAGAAAGATATAAATGAAGATCTGGAATTAAAAACTCCAAAACCTTCCACAGATCCAGCATATGAAACTTTGTTTAGAAGAAACTAGAATACATCTTAACAATTCTGCCACCTTTGTTGGTATTACAGATCTGAAGGCTGAAAATGACTACTTTCCTTGCTTCCTTACAGTAAAATATTACATTAAGCCTTTAACATCTTAATTTGAGATGTGTAACTTACAAGAACTAAAGGCATAACACAAAGGTCAGAGCCCAACTACGCCAGACATCAGACTGATACTCTTTGCCTTTTAAATTCATAAAACTGAGACTATAAAAAAGAAAAAAGAAAAAAAAAAAGTTTTTTTTATAGAGGATGTAAAGTAATAGTGTTTACAGAAGAAAATGACTGCTGATGAATAATAAGCAGAAATACTACTAGAAAGAGAAATGTGGTGGGAGGGAGTGTTTTTTTTGGGGGGAGAGGGGTCATCCTAGGTGGAATAGGTGACATGACAAAAGATGTAAGACTAGATTAAATGGACTGATGCATGTAAAATATATCAGACCAACAGCTTGTTTGAAATGTCATGGTGAATCAGACCACAATGAGACTATGTGTTCAGGTAGAAACAAAGGGCTGTAGTTAGTGAAAGGGGTGGATGAGAAAAGATCAAAGACTTGGCAGGACAGGTGCTGGCAGCCAGCAGAATGAGTGCTGCTGACGGAGAAGGCATTTGCAGGCAGGACAAATGATTGGCATTAGGAAGACACTGAGGGATAAATCCATCACAGATTTTCCTTTGCATTGTTTCGGATTCCTTCTTTGCAGCATTTGTATTTCATTTACAAAGCTTTTGAGACTTGATCAATTCATCTTAGTGGTTATGGTTTAGCTATTTCTCCCATGAGCAATATGTTTCCAAACCTGGTTAATTTGATTTTTCCTGTTTTGCATGATGCATACTAAAGACAAGAAATGGCAGAAGAAGGAATGCTGCTTTTAAAAGGAAAGCAGAAAGAAAAGAGAAAGAGAAGATGGTGCAAATAGAAAACAGAGGCAGTTAGTGTCATTGTCAACAGTGAAAAATAGTGACACCTAGAAAATGTATTTATATCTGTTGTATAAGAGTCTACGTTTTCTGAAGTATTTTCAAATAAATAGTATCCACCTTTTGGTGAGAAACTCATGCTTAGAAAGCCATTCCATCTCATGCTGTAGAAAATACCAAGAGGGAAGCATGGTTTTTATGAAATATAAGGCCCAGCCTTTCAATTTCCAAGTCAAAGAGAGCAGTTCTCAGACTCTCCCAGTAGTGAAATCAGTTTAGTGTTAGTCACTTCAGTACAGTCAAAATCTGACTGCTGGATAAAAATGCATTAGTAGACATTTATGAAAGTAAATCCAGATAAAAATCTGTGAACATAAATGTTTTGTTTCCTTTGTATTCCTGACCACTGCACTTAAATCTCATATTAGTAGCAAATACTCCAATTTATTATGTTAAATTTACAGTTTTATTTTGGCTATCTGGGAAATAAAATTTTATTTAAACTGTTTTAGGAAGTAGACTCAAAAAGAGAGGAAGAATAGATTTTAACTTACATGCTACTTTTCACAGTCCTATTGTCTTTGTCTAATATACAACATTCTCTTTTCCTCATGTACTCTGAAGATTTTCTGAAGTCCGGAGATCTCTTATTTCCAGTTAATATTTTTGTTCCCACATGTAATAAACCTGTAAGTTGGACAAAAACAGACTTTTTTTGGCAAATATTTCATTCACTGTTCATAAATAAATTTAATGATATAATTTTTGCTTAATTTAATTTTCTTTTCCACATCACAATTATTCTGCTAAGTATGGTCAAACCTAAGCAAAATTAGCTAATCTAAATGAAAGCAGAAAAATAAAATATTTACCTATTTTGTGTACATTAATAGATTCATGCTTAGCTGAAAGAAAGCTCACAAATACGTGAAAAACTTGAACATGAATGGCAAGGCTGAACTGTATCTACTTTAAAGTAGTGAGGTCTTCATAGGAAAAACTAATTACAAACTTTATATGGCCTTAGTGAGGTAGTGAGGGAGCTTAATGCAGTACAAGGAGTATAATTACAATTAAAAGTACATAGTTAACAAATCTGGACTGTGTAGGATATAAAGGAAATTTTAAACAAGAAACAGTATGTTGTCACAGTCTTTCCCACAGTGTGCTTGAACATTTCACATAAACAGGACAAACAATACCAGGTAAAGAAGTACCCAGGTCTGCAAGCTATAGGAGGAATGTTTTCTGGCTTTTAATCAAAAAAAAAAAAAAAAAGCAGTATGATATATCTGGTTAATCATGTATTTTCCAGATAAACAATACTTTCTTCACATTCAGTCGTCTGTCATGTTAATGGAAGTTGTGAGCAACATTTGCTACCTGGTCTTTTTTCGCTGGATATCAAAACCGCCAAATCCACATTTAATCCATGTAGTTAACATACAATGAGAACACAGTGTTATACATCTCCTAAATTATAAGTAACAGAGATAGTCTTGTTTGAGGATTTCTTTCTTCAGGCAGAAAAATATTCATTTTGCATAAAATGGACTCACTCTTCATGCAAATTTATTTACTGCCTTTGACAAGTCTGAGGCATTTGACCTAAGTGCCTACCCTTTTTATTCACATGACAAAGTATACTGGACATAACATCCTCTTTTTTTGTTGTTGTTGTTTGTTTTTTCCTTCAAGAAATGTGGAATATGAAAAAAGTGACACATCATCAAAAAAAAAAAAAAAGCAAAAGAGCAAAAGAAAAGGATGAAAATTCAAGGAAGAAAATGAAAATCAGAAATTCCAACAGGGAATAAAAGAAACACATTTTGTTTATCAACATTTTAAAGAGAAAATCATTTGCCAGTATCCTTTCCCAAACACTCGGTTCAAGTAGAGATCCATACGGTAATATAAATTGTATTTCCAGTTGGTCATGCAGGAAATTCTAATTGTTTTTGAATATGATGTTTTTGAATATGAATATGATATGGCTCCCCTTGTCCTAATGGGGGATTTTAACTTGCCAGACATCAACTGGGATCACCACACGGCTGACACGAGCAAGTCCAGGAGGTTCATAAAGCACCTAGATGGTAACTTCTTGGTGCAGGTGCTAAGTGAGCCAACTAGGAAAGGTGCCCTCCTAGATCTGTTGCTGGAGAATAGAGAGGGTCTTGTGAGAGACCTGGCAATTGGCGGCCGTCTCGGTCACAGTGACCATGAAGTGGTTGAGTTTAGAATTTATGGTGACAGAAGGAAAACTGCCACCAAAACCTCAGCCCTGGACGTAGGGAAAGCAGACTTCAGGCTGCTCAGGGAATTAGTCAGCAAGGTCCCCTGGGAAACTGCTTTTGAAGGCATTGGTGTCCATCAGTGCTGGTCCATCTTTAAGCACTGCCTCCTAAAAGCTCAAGATCAGGCGATTCCAAAATATCGGAAGTCAGGCAAGCAGGACAGAAGGCCGGCCTGGCTGACCATGGATCTTCTACTGGAACTTAGCGAAAAAAGAAAGTGTACGGCTGCTGGAAGGAGGGTCAGGTGACGATGAAGGAATATAGGGATGCTGTTCGTGTTTGTAGGGAGAAAATTCGTGTGGCCAAAGCCCAACTAGAGTTGAAGCTGGCCATGTCTGTGGGAGACAATAAAAAAGTTTTTTTTAGGTATGTGAACAGAAAAAGGAGAACCAAAGAAAACATAGGTCCGCTACTAGATGGGGAGGGTCTCCTCACAGACAATGACATAGGCAAAGCAGAGACGTTTAATGCCTTCTTCGCCTCTGTCTTCAACACTGATGATGGGCTTCGGGACCCAGGCTACCCTGAGCTGGAGGACCATGACGGTGGGAATGACAAACTCCCAACCGACCCTGAACGTGTGCGGGATTTGCTGCTCCACCTGGATCCATACAAGTCCATGGGTCCAGATGGGATTCATCCCAGGGTGCTTAAAGAGCTGGCAGACATCATCGCGGGACCTCTCTAAATATTTTTCAACGATCTTGGGAATCTGGAGAGGTCCCATTGGACTGGAAGCTGGCAAATGTTGTGCCAATTTTCAAGAAGGGTAAGAAAGAAGACCCTAGCAATTATAGGCCTGTCAGTCTCACATCAGTGCCTGGTAAAATTATGGAGAGGATGATCCTTGAAGTTATTGAAGCGCACCTGGGGGACAATGCAGTCATTGGTCCCAGCCAACATGGGTTCATGAGGGGTAGGTCCTGCCTAACAAATTTGATTTCCTTTTATGATAAGATCACCCATCTAGTCGATCAAGGGAAACCAGCTGATGTGATCTTTTTGGACTTCAGCAAAGCTTTTGACACGGTTTCCCATAGGATCCTACTGGACAAAATGTCCAGCATACAGCTAAACAAAAACATCATACGATGAGTGAGCAATTGGCTGACAGGCACGGCTCAAAGGGTCGTGGTAAAAAAAAGCCACATCTGGCTGGCGGATGGTCACTAGTGGGGTCCCTCAAGGCTCCATTTTAGGGCCAGTCCTCTTCAATGTTTTTATAAATGATTTGGATGTAGGACTAGAAGGTGTTTTGAGCAAATTTGCCGAAGACACCAAACTTGGAGGAGTTGTGGACTTGGATGAGGGTGGAAAGGCCTTGCAGAGAGATCTGGACAGTTTGGAGAGCTGGGCGATCACCAACCACATGAAGCTTAACAAAAGCAAGTGCCGGGTCCTGCACGTGGGATGGGGCAACCCTGGCTGTACATACAGACTAGGCAATGAGACGCTGGAGAGCAGCCCTGCAGAGAGGGATCTGGGGGTTGTGGTTGACAGCAAGTTGAATATGAGCCAGCAGTGTGCCCTGGCAGCCAGGAGGGCCAACCGTATCCTGGGGTGCATCAAGCATGGCATTACCAGTCGGTCGAGGGAAGTGATTGTCCTGCTCTACTATGCGCTGGTGCGGCCTCACCTCGAGTACTGTGTGCAGTTCTGGGCACCACAGTACAAAAAGGACATTAAACTGTCGGAGAGTGTCCAGAGGAGGGCGACGAAGATGGTGAAGGGCCTAGAGGGGAAGACGTATGAGGAGCGGCTGAGGTCACTGTGCCTGTTCAGCCTAGAGAAGAAGAGGCTGAGGGGGGACCTCATCGCAGTCTACAACTTCCTCGCGAAGGGGAGTGGAGAGGCAGATGACCTATTCTCCGTTATCACCAGTGACAAGACCCGCAGGAAGGGTGTGAAGCTGAGGCAGGGGAAGTTTAGGCTGGACATCAGGAAGAGGTTCTTCACCAAGAGGGTGGTCGCACACTGGAACAGGCTCCCCAGTGAAGTAGTCACTGCACCAAGCCTGTCTGAATTTAAGAAGAGATTGGACTGTGCACTTAGTCACATGGTCTAAACTTTTGGGCAGACCTGTGCGGTGCCAGGAGTTGGACTTGATGATCCTTATGGGTCCCTTCCAACTCAGGATATTCTATGATTCTACGATTCTATGAAGAAGGTTATTTGGGGAACAAAAAACAATCCAGTATTTTGGGAACATTTATTTTTCCAACTATGCCAAAAACAGTATTTGTACCTTTTTATTGGAGGTCTCTAAGGAAATATGCGATATCTACTCTTCTCACCAGGAATTCCCCAGATTCTAACAGTTCCCAGGCTGCAAATGTGTTAGAAATTTTTCTGTTAACATATATGTTATATTTGCAATGTCACTGCTACTTGACACATCTGGCCAATGTCACAATATTTCTCTTTCTGACATCTCTTGAAAGAGAATCATCTGTGATGCCATATGTAAAAATGTCTATAAAATGGTCAAAATTCATTAAAAGAATTTCATGATGTTTGCATGCATCTATCCAAAAAAGGGAACAAGACACAAGATTCTTCACACTGGTCTAGTTTAAGAGATGCTCCTGAAGATTTCAGAGGAAGTTATGATATTGTACCATATCAAACAGGCTAGGTGTTACTTCCCTGTCACCATCACCTTAGGTACACTAGCATAAGGCATTTCAGTCTGCTCCTACCCAACCCTGGGAATGTGAGCTGAGTTTAAACAAAAAAAGGAAGCTCTACCATTCTGAGTGTTTAAATTATCTGTATTACTCTCACAGACCCCCTATATCTTAACACAGTTGTTCTGTACAGTACATTTGACTTCTGTTTAATTTTCACTGAATTATTTGGAACAGGTTGTTCAGAGAACCTGTGGATTCCCCATCACTGGAAGTATTCTAGGCCAGGTTCAACGGGGTTTGGGCAACCTGATTTAGTGGGACGTTTCCCTTCCCATGGTAGTGGGATTGGAAGTAGTTGATCTTTAAAGTCCCTTCCAACCCAAACCATTCTATGATTTCTTGACCATGAGAGGCTTTAACATTTTTGAAAATCTTATGGCTAACAGTTAGATTTGGGTACTGTAACAGAAATATTGTGCACACTATTCTTTTGAAATTCTTTATGTTTTTAATGAAGAAAGATGTATCAGTTTGTTTACATGAAATGCTGACTGCTTCAGAGACAAAATTATTAACAAAAACATCTATTCCATAGTTGAGAACAAAATTAATAAATAAATTCTAATCTAAGATACTTACCCCAGATCAGTAATTGATTCTCTTCATAAGTCTTCCCTTTGCATTTTAGAAAAGTCAGACACAGGTTTCTGGGTATTGCTCAACAGGAAGAAATGAGAGAAAGGAAGTGACTCCAGCATATATAGCATTGAATCATACTGAACTGTTTGCTACAGTGCTGAAATATTCAAGGGTAAGAGTGTGGGTGTTATTGTTATTTTATATTTTATTGATATATCGAATATTGTTATTTTATATTTTATTTATATTGACATATTATATATGTTATTTTATGTATATCTAGCAGATCTATTAAATGGCCTGCTGCATCTTTAAGTATTGGCACTTTCCCATCAGAAGGCATGGTAGCCCAGTGATAACAGTACTGCCAGTGCTAGCCACTGGCCACAGGCACGTGCTGAGTTGGCAAAGCCTCAGTCCCAAATCTTGTCAATTTTCTCTGTCTGAGCTTGTTGTGATCTGTCTGCAGCTTTGCCGCCATTTGCTTTGGCTGTAAAAGCAATTATTCACCTGATAAGGTGGTTCCAAATAACTTGTCTGTTTGTTTTGAAAGGTACAACCATAGTTCTTGTACAGATAACACCACAAAATAATTACCCTGTGCAAAATGAGGTATTTCTGACAGAAAGAGAAAATTGTATTGTGAAAAAAAACAGGCCTGATGAGGCAGCAGAGAGCTCGAGAAGCAGAGAGACAGCATGAGGAGCACAGGTACAGGATGACTGAAGATATGGCACAGCCTAGTAATGTACAGTCACAGCTGCAAACACATCAGTGGTCAGCTGAAGAAATACAGACCTGAGAAAAACAGTTTTAGAGGGAAAAAAAAAAAAAAAGAGAGAGAAAAAAGAGACAGTAACTAACATCTATAAAACTCATAATTTATAATAAAATCTAAACAACATAGACTTACAAAGCAACAATGAAAGAATAAGATTTAAATGTACATTAGAAAACATATAAAAATGACCCCAAGCTAGAGGGAGGAAGAGGAAATCATCAACTCAACACCTTTTTACTCCCAGCAAAGGTTTCAGGTTGCCACTGACTTGCCTTATTCCCCTTTACATACCCTGCCATCAACCTTGGGACACAAAGGGGCAATAGAAATGTGACCATAACACAAGGTAAATAGTTAGATACTAGGAAATGTGTGCACAATGATTTAAACTGTTGTGGTCTGTAATGCACGATTACATTAAATGTTTGTTTTCAACATAAAGATCAGTCTGGACCATAAGCTTATTTCCAGGTTATTCCAACCTGGTCTTATGGAAAGCTCAAACTGAAATATGGATCCAAATCAACTGGTACCAAGAATTGCAGACAACATCCTATGACTCAGCCAGCTGTAAACTTCACAGCTCAAGTCTTCACTCCATCTTGAAGTCAGCATTTATGAGCTTATGGAATTCCACAACAAGCCTGGTGAGTATAGAGCTATCCTATATTTAAAAAAAAAAAAAAAAAAAAAAACCTATATCACTTGATAAATCAGTAAAATTATTATTATAGTTGGGCAGTGTGTTGGCATGAAAAATAAGAATTCTCTTAATGTTACAGAATATTACAAAAAGTAAGGTTTGCGTTGGTTTGTAATAAGTAATCTCAGATAAAAACAGACATTTTTCTGTGGCAGAGCAGCCTAGCTTTGAAGGGAACGTAAGCCGTGTGCATTTCCCCATCACCTTTTCAATCTCCTTCAGATAAAGCCTAAACTTTGTTTGCATACTATAATTGAATGGAAGACAAGTCCCTTTCTCATATCAAAACATGTATCTCCTGAGAACAATCACTGAGCAACCAATTACAAAGATTAGTGTTAGCTCATATGTTACAAGAAATGACTCCTTACAGAAACCCACTGACAGGCACACAGCACACAAGATCAATACGATCTTTCCTGTTCCTCTCCCTCTAATTCCCAAGAGTGCCTAACAAGGACAGATGCCCATTGAAATTGGTTAGTAGAAAAGCCAACAGGATTCAGTTGTGTTCTTTCTTAACAATAATCTTTAGGAAAACAAATATTTCCACAGGGAAGCCTTAAAATACTAATCCTCTTATTACAAAGGAAAACCTCAAGGTCTCCTTTTCCAGCAAAAGTCACATTCACTTACCATTCAAGAAATGGCATCCAGGATTTGTCCTACTGCCTGATATTAAGCCAACCAACTTGACAGTAAAAATGCCAGTCTGGCCAAAAATCAAACCTCAAAACTTTTCTCCTGGAGACCCTTCACATCCTGAATAATTGCAGCCTCCATTTTCCCAAAAACATAACAATACCTATGAGCTATGGCACTTAGCAGCTATATGGCACATCATACCTGAAGATTTTACCCACACCAGGACAGGGCACTGACAGATGCCTGCTGGCAGCCCACCCAACCAAGCACTGCATGCCCCGTGCACACCCAGAGTCCTCACAGGTGGCTGCCGACCCCACACCTCTGATGCCTGCCAGGAGCAGTGAGAGGCCCTTCTCACCCTCTCCCTGCAGCTGTGTAAGTATCTTTCATTACAAAGAGAGACTGCATAGCCCCCACCAGCCAGCTCTGAATGCCTTCCAGTTCAAAAAATAACGAATCAGATAACCATTAGAATGGCACAACATTTATGCTTAAGTATTGTGATATAAGCTTCACTGAAGGCTCTTTCGTTTGAGCATCAGGGCAAAAGTTTAGGCGTGGGGCATATTTAGCTCCAAGTAAGAGCCACAGGTTTGGTTACTTGAGAGTTTTCAAGAATGCAAAGCTTGAATAAGAGTAATAATTATGTTGTAAAGACCAATAATACCCCAGTAAGACTGAGGAACAGAAGTCCTAATGAAACATAGAGCAAAAAGTGCATCAGGTTACTTGAGTAGCAATAAAGACTAAAGTTGCACGAATACCAATTATGTCTTCTGCTTAGCTATAGACACTTATATAAGCTTGAGAAGCTGTCAATATGATTAACACTTTCTAATTTTTAAGGCTGTTTGAGTTTCATAGTTTCATGCAGCTTGTAAGTACTGAGCGCTGCAGAAGCCAGAGCTGCTATTTTGGTATCTAACCTTAGGTCTGTTTTCAGGCCTTATTGCATTAAAGATCAGTATGCACAACACATTCATCTGAAAACACATCAGTCCTAACACCAGAGATGTTGCAGTCACAGTAATATGTGATAAAAAACACCCACTCATTATAGATATACTGGTGTTTTTGTGTTGATGTCATTGCACATAGGCATTTGAAGAGAAATGCAATAGAAGTATTGAAAATTTTAGAGCACATGAGGACTGTAGATTAATGGAGTTGTGTGAAGAAGATGGAAAAAACAATATCTGTAGCATTGTAAGCAGAGACAAGTATTCACTGGACAGACTCTCTATTAAGTTTTACAAAGACAGTTAAACATCTTCATATCTAAAAAGTAGTTGGCGAATAGGGGGTTTCAAATGATTTTTAGTATGTTTCAATAATCTCCATAACACTAATTCCATAATCTATTGCTTTAAATATTTAGACAATTCTGGATGAGAAGATTTATTGTATATAGGTTTTGTCATTCTTTTACAATTTTATTATTAATTTCCTTCTTACATCTAGGAACACTGAAATACAAACAATCCTGTGTTGTACCTATCCTATGATTCTTATAGATGGGGGTTCTGCCTGTATGATAGATGCTGCACTGCATATTGTTTAATAATCCCTCTATTTATGAAATGACCACTACAGCATCTTTCAACTGTGCCTAAATAATTACTGAATATTTTAAGAGTCAAATAAAACTCACAGAAGACATTTTTGCTCAAAAGTTTGTAACAGCTAATTTAAATATCTTCTCCTTTCCGATAGCCTTTATCACCATATGAGCACATCTTGAAAATCTTGATGAGAAAGAAAATGTGCAAAGGTCATCCGTGATGAGGATTAAATATGCTCAGTCCAATCTTTGGAATTAGTTTCCAAAGCTCAAATGACAGAAAATTCAATGTTATGAGGAGTAAAAGATGGGAATAGCCTGATTTGTGGTCTGCATTTTAAGGTAAAAATAAAAGGTTCAGTTATAAGCCATACTGAGGGTTTGAGGTTTTTGTTTGTTTGTTTTGTTTGTTTGTTCATTTTTAATCAGGGCAGTGTCTTGAGCCCTCCACTTCATATCTTTCTGTTTCTTAACCAATGGAAAGAAAATAACTCAGACCCTGCAGTACAACGTTTCATTTCAAATTGACTGTTGATTAACAAGCAGAATACATACACAAACCAGACCAAATGGGCACTACCCTTATTACAGTATTAACTATTTCCCCAATCCAATTTATTTATACTGAATGAGAATTTATTGATCCTCAAGAGCTGATTAACATGTGAACAAATTAAATGATGAGTTAATTAAAGCAAACGCTCTTAAGATTTCCAAATTGCAGTCTCTGGCCTATCTAGAATATTCCAAGGAGAGATTTGCTAATTACAAATTATCTATAAATATGGTTACAAATTTAAATAAAAGAGAGGTTTCCCCAAAGTACAAAAGGAAGGAAGGAAGGAAGGAAGGAAGGAAGGAAGGAAGGAAGGAAGGAAGGAAGGAAGGAAGAAAGGAAGGAAGATCCAAGTGCCACATACATAAATGCCAATTATGATCAGTACTTCAAAATTCTGGCATTCACCTAGCATTTTGTGTTATTTAAAAACAAACAACAAACAAATAAAACAGAGCTTAATTAACATATTTCTTGATTCTCTAGCACAAACTGAACCCTGGGATTACAAAAGAGGAGCATAGTACACACCATCATAGAAACATACTGACGGCTATTTAAGAGGTTGCAGGACCTGGCCTAAGACTATTCCAGAAACTTAAGTTTAAAATGATCCGTGCTTCTGACAGGAAGCAGCAGAGACACAGCCAAACTTTCCTTGCCCCACCAGCTGTAGGGAAGGAAAACAATGGTTTCACCTCCAAATAGAGCAGGGTTTACCAGAAAGCATGCACTCCTTTTGGCATTTAGAGCTGCACTCACTTCCCATCACTGTCACTTCCCCCTCTCTCAATTTACAGAAGTCCTAACGAGCATTGGAGGCATTTGGTCACACTCTCTGTTCCATGGTTTCTTTCCAATGCAGTGTTATTTTTGTTACTTTGCTGTTTTTGTTTTGTTTTGTTTTGTTTTTTAACTTACAGAAAGGTTTTTCTACATACTATGAAAGATAGAAGAACATTCTGAAATATAATCAAGGACAAGTTGTGTTGCTCTTATCAGGCCCTCCAAAGAGCACAATGCTGGATATCAAAGAGCACTGTGAGCATAATTATTTTTAATACTACTAAAAAGTGAAATGTTTTTCAGTTACCTGTATAAGAAAGAATGTTGGTTTTGTTTTAACTTTTAAAAATGAATAATTTCAGAATGTAATGTACATTTCAAATTAAACACTTAAAATCTTACTGAGTTCCAGAATTGAAAAATTTCATCCAGGTTTCTTTCCTTCTGCCTACCCCAAAAGTTAGATAAAGTCAAAGTGAAGCTTACTAAAACCAAGTATTAATTTCTTTATTAGGAAGATTCCACCTTCACTCAATGCCATTGCCATTTTCCTTGGAAATCTCATTTTAAATGTCACATAAGTAGCTCTGCTGAATGCTGTGTGAGTTGAGCTGAGAATCTTCCCCCACACAGACAGAGGTGTCGATGTCTCATATGCCTGTTTTCATCTGAACCTCCTTATTCCCTGCCTCTCCCTCTCTTGAGCCTTATTAGCAGAACTTTTAGATCACTTTCAATACTACCTGCCAGCAAAGTTTCTGTATATATATATATATATATATATATTTATCATTCAGTCTGTCAGAAAAGGAGGCAACACTAAGAACTTCAAGGTTGATTTAAATATTCAAATACATAGTGCTTGGAGAAGCTTAAAAGTAGGCAAGAATAGTTAGTTGTTTATGTCTGCTTTACATTTATTATTAAAAACAGTGGGTCAGATCCTAGAAGAATAATTGTTGTTGTGGAAAACAACAGAATTAGTCTGACTTAAACAACTAAGGGAGAAATCTTAAGTGGGAAGAAAAATAAGTGTTTTTTTTTTTTTCTAAACAGAGTTATCAAGGTTTCTTTTTGTCAGTAGTTATTCAAAAATAGAACAGTAAAGTTTTTATGTATATGTTAACAGTTCTATGGATATATAATTGGCTTCGTTTTTCAGAGATCTCCTTCTAGCACCTTTACTAAGCACTCAAACCAAAGTCTGGATGTCACACAAACACCACATCTTCCATTCAAAAAAGCCTGCTCAGAATTTTCCTTCCTAGACCTAACTCATTTCCATAAGTCACATAAAGGGCATAAAATTACCAACAGATTTTAATTGTCCAATGTAGTGGCCAGCTGCGAAAAGTAGGAAATATGATTTCTGAAGTGGGTGCTCCACAGAAAAGTGCTGTCATAGAGCAATTGGGTGCAATGGGTGATGTGTGAGATGGGTGGCAGGGAGTTGTGGTTGGGGTACCTCACTTCCCACAGCCTCTTGTGAGGAGGTTCAGAGGTCATCCATGCCTAAGTGCTCACATTAAATTGTCAAGACAGGAGAGAAAGATGATTCCAATTAGATATTATACAGTAAAATAAATAAATAAATAAATAAAATAGTTGGATGGCAGTAATGTCACCCCAAACCAAGTGCTTTTGCTTGCAGCAGTCACCTGTAAGGCATGTGGAGTCACCAAGTAAATTCTCAAGCCACAGGCATTTGAAATTAAACCCTGTGGGCAGGAATGCTAACCTACGTTTCTTGAGAAAAAGTTACATGATGAACCAGCAGACATCTCTAATAGTGACTGCAAAATCTTGCAGGCTTAACAAGAATTGACTTTTAGCAGGGGACATTTTGCAAACTGCAACAGCCTTGAATCTGTGCCATCTGTGTTTTAGTGCATGAATTCCACTTCTTCCCTACCCTATTGTAAAATGACAAGATAAAATGCAAGTTACAGAACAAAGACACTAAGTAATCAAAGAGGATGAATCATCCTTTGACCTGTTACGTTTTTTAATTAACCTGTATTGCTAATAGATGACTGGATTATCTCTCTGACAGTACATTATGGCAAAAAACAATTGCTTTTCTCCATAAATCACATCATGCGTACTCTGTAGTAACTTATGGCACCGAAGAATATTTCGTACAGGAAAGCATTAATGCTTTTGCAAATCAATCTTTGGGGATTCCTGGTTTCAGGTTAGAATAGCCAAACTGACCTAGATAAAATCATCAACATGGAAGTTTGATTTAATTGATTTGGTTCATTTCAGCAATCTAAACTCAGTAATTTGACCTTGCTCACTCCAGTCTTAGGCCTCAATAAAATATAAGAAAAGAATGCAGATAAAATCACTGCTACTGCTAATCATGACAAAGAGCCTAGTCAGAAAAGGGTTGTAAGGCAGATGATTCCCAGCCTAAGGGCCATATGAATCATAAGAGTTACTGGGCACAAATTTGTTCCTGCTCTGTGGTCATAGCAACTCTGATCCAAATTACCATTAGAAGATCCCTGTTTCTCACATGGAAACATGATGAAGAGGGACATTTTAAAGATTATGAAGGAAACTTGAGAGCTGAAAATGAAAAAATCCAGTGGTAGATTTGCAAAGTGTAATTTAAAGAGGCAGGGTGCAGAGGCCTTTCAGAAAGGCAGACAGACATCAGGTGGCAAGAACATGTTCTAAGAGGACAATTCAAAGCCTGACAAGCACATCAGCACTGCTGTAGACAGCCAGGCTATTAACTCCATCAACTTCAGGACTATCACTGTGCAGTTAAACCTTTAATCTTGCTCTATACCAGCCTCTCTCTCCATGTAAACACAGAGGCAAACTCAAGCAGTCAGCATGGCACCAGTATGGTGCGAGCAGCTGCTGGGCTTCCCTGCTGCCAGGCTGCTCAGGTAAGAGCTGGACCACAATACCCAGCTCCTGCTGCCTCTGGGCTGATTTGTGGCAAGCAGCTTCCCATCCATACCCACATAGATTTGTCCCTGAGGTTTCACCTGTGCAAAAGCATGCTGGGCTTTTTCCAGAGCATTCAGCACAAGCGCTACAAGCCCTGCACTACTGTGAGTATACACAAAGAGTTTAATCCCATGACTCTCTGAGCTTTCAAGTCTAGTCAGTAAATTGCAGAAAAATAGGTATTTTATGAATCTTTCTTTGCCATGAGCATACTGAACTGATCAACTGACACATATTGTGACAACAATAAAGCTACAGAATTATAAAAACATGTCCTGGCAATATAAGTACAGGCATTTTGATGAATATTACAAAAAAGCAACGAAATCACATCCAACATATAATGTATCTAAAAATTACAAAGGAAAACACTTATAAGGGTTGGACTGAAAGCAGGAAAGTACAAAACCATATTTTAAAAATTCGTAACTTGGCAGAGAGAAGAAAACATTCCCCTCTGGGCACTGTCTACCTGGCACCCAGCCTACTCCATTGCAGATGAGATCATCTTAACTAATGTGTAAGTTTATGAATAGCTGATAAAATTTGTAATTGTACTGTTTATTATTTTGTTAATCATGTCAGAATCATCAGTTGTTCTTTTCCAAATGAGAGACCTTTTTCTCACAACATTTAAACACTATTTTTAAATACTTTTAGGCCTAATCATAAATGATAGCCTAATAAATCAATGTTGAAACTAACTGTAATTAATTCCAGCATCACAAATATGTGAAGATGCCATTTTTGCCCCAGGCTGGTCTTGGTGCCCACCAGCCACAACACAAGGGGCTACACATAAATGAATTCTTTCATTACAAAAACTGCACTCTCTGGAAAGTTTGCAAAAGCCTTCTGACACATTATGTTGAAGAGCTTAGAGCTAATTAGTAGGAAAAAAAAAATGTGATACGTTATCTTTTCTGATATGGCAGGTCAGCCATTAGGAGTTGATGGATGTCTTGTGAGTTTTCCAAAACCAGTGCAGGGCAGAGACAGACTTTCTGCAGTTCATATTCTTTAGATTTTTTTTTTCTTAAGACATTAAATTTTCCTATTTCTGCCCTAAATTCATACATTCTATGTTCTATATTGAATTAAAAATATAAAATTATAGTAAACAGGGAAGAGAAGAGCAGAGGTATCTGAAAATAATTTAACAGCTATATAATAAGTAGGCTGAGCTTCTGAACTTGAGGACTATATAATCATTCTTCCAACAGACTTAGTGATAACAGTTCTGGGAAATGGGTGCACATCTTATCTGATATCAACTTTTATGCTGGCAAATTACCATAGACGGGAACTAGAGAATGAGATTTATTTATTTTTTTTTTATAATATGCACAAATGTTTTAATCCAGATTAAATGATGGCCTTGAGTTAAATTTACTTCCCTATAATTCACAATTAAACAAAGAGCAGTCCATGGCAAAACCACATCAGTGCTAGATATGCCCAGACAGGATTCCAAAGGGACAATGGAACTCTTGAAGGTCAACTGAGGTGAACCTTTCAGCAAGTTTTGTGACTCCTGCAATGACATGGCATCAGTGAGCTGCCATAGGATATGCTCCGGGAACTACAGACACCAGCATGTATTACTGCAGTTCACAGACCAACTTCAGTAGCTACAGTGTGAGAATCTGTAAATGGATTCTTGACAATACCTGACACTAAATCAAGATCTGAAAAGTTCTCCAACAGGAATAATTATGGCCCAGTTAAGAGCGAGACATGAAGGGAGAAAATGAGAGGTCAGCATGGATTTGAATATACAAAAAACTAAAGGCATGTCAGCACAGACTTACAATGAGAACATTCTTGCTCTCCAGTCCAGTGAAAACCATCAGTCTACAACACATGCATACCAGCAGGAGATGTCAGCTCATGACCAGGTGGAAAGGAGCAACCTCCAAGAAATTGCCCATCATTCTCTTTGATAATTTTTTTTTTCTGGGGGGGAGGAGAGAGGCTGTTGCTTTTGGTTGGTTGGTTGGTTGTTGTTTGGTTGTTTTTGTTTAAATAAATCATTTTCTGAAATACTTATCCAAAAGTATTACATTATTTTATTCCTGAGACTTGTTCCATGACTGTGTTTTAGGAAGAAACATTAAGTCTCAAGTCAAAATATACAGTTTATTATAGTGGCAAACATCACAGTAGACACTCTGAGAAATGGCCGGTTCATGCAGTCCAGGTTTCCAGTATGCTAGAAAGCCAAAATAAATAAGTCAACAGCTTACTTCAAATAAAATGGAAAAAAATATAAAACAAAATAAAATAAATAATCAGTAACACAAAGTTGTACATCAGTCCCAGCAACATTTTCAAGTCAATGCCGAGTAATACATTCAGTCTCCTGAAATCTTTTTCCGAGTTTCTCACAGCTGCTTCACATAACACATTTGTAGGGTTGTGAGAAAAGTGGCGTAAATCTGGCTTCTAAGTCCTCAAAGTGAGATATGTCTCTTGATGGGGAAGGGATGCCTGCACATTCTGCAGTCTCCCCATCACTGTCATTAGAGGGATTTTCAGTGTTAGCTTGAATTCACTCTTGTGAACTTCTTCACTCAAGGAGTCAGCAGTCTCTCTAGCAACTGCAAAGGATTTTAGTCCAAGCATTTTGACCTGCACTTTTCTATAAGACTCCAGGGTCTGGTTATATGGTAAGCAATGGATATCTACAACAAAGCCATCCTGCCTTCTGAAAATCTGTCCTTTTGTTCCTGCAGAGCTCTAGAATTTTACCTCATTTGAAGATCTGCTTCAGAACAACGACATGTTATCCTTTTTCTCATGTAATCAAGGTATTTCTACCTATGATTAAAATTTTTTAAAAGGATATATTTTTCTGAGTAGCTACCAGATGAGCAAGTGTTTCACATCCCAAAAGTAATATTAACCCCTTCCAAGGCTGCAATTTTTGTGTGCACAGAAGGCTTTACATGAATATTGCTTTACAGTTGAGCACTAAAATTGCACATCATCACTGTGATTTTTCCATATAAAATGACTTCTGCTGAAGAGCAAGCTACAACAGAGGACTATTATAGAATGAAAGCTCTTATCCGAAAACACACCATGGAAAAGCAGGAGAGACAGAAAGAGGTATCATGTAAAAACATACATTAGTTCTTAACATCTGACTGAAGAGCTGTATTTCTGCATGAAATAATCCTCAGCTGGTTCAACTATTTTCTCAGGTGGGGGGTGGGGGCTGGGATATGACTTTTAAGGAAATGCAAATTCCACGGGAGGTATGCAAAGGCTGGGTACAAGTGTTGTACTGAGCTAGGAGACACTCAGACATCAACAGAGGAACAGAGGTTGTGTTCTAGATGTCCTCATCAAGAAATTGGCCATGAAAAGATGGCCAGCCCTGCACAATCTGTCACCTACATAAAAAAATCCCTCTGTGGCACCCCAAAAAATTGCCTCAGTTCATTGCCCAGGTGACTGACACTCAGGACACAACAGGACCTGCTGCTCCTACCCCATGGGAGACCAGAGGCAGACACCCATCCTCACATGAGCACCATCTCATGATTTGCTTCACACCTCACCTTTCCACAAGCTCTGTGAGGCTCAGGAGTCCCATTCTGTCTTCATACTCAAACTTCTTACACCCACAACTAACATTTTAATTCATGTCAATAAACTGTTGTTTACTTAGAAATCAAAACAAAAATGCACTGAAAGTAAAATTGGTAAGTGACATAATGAACTTGATTTGTGGTAACAAATAAAAATGCTGAGAATACCTGCTTTGAGAGGAAAAACAAATAAATCTGTTCTTGTCTCTGAGTAATATGTTTTCCTTTACTTTTGGCTTAATTTCATGTATCTTATTCTACAGACACCTTCCCCCTGTGTGGACAATCTGTTGGTTCCAAAGGACCTCGAGAATCTCTAAGATGGTGCTCTTATATCTACCATGCTAAGTGCCACGGAGGCACAAAGAATTACCAAAAGGGGAAAAAATATAGCATGCATGGCTACCTGCAATTTAAATTAAAACAATTTTCAGTTTAAAATCTCTGTATCCCACTCCTAATGGTGTAATTTTAACTTTATCCTGAAAAAAGAGTAGGGAATCATGCAGTCTATATTCTCAATATAGATCATATTCTCTAACTAGATCTTTCTTTCACCTGCTGCTTTCTTCAGTTGTATTTGCTGTTCATTCTCCCAGCAGTCCTGGAGCTACAACTTTGGATTCTGTGGGAGTAAAATATTGCATAACAAGTTAAAACAATCTTTTTAAAAACAAAATGCATGTGAAATCATTAGGACCTCTGTGAGTCTGATTCTCATCTCTGCTGACTCCAACTGAGCAACTTCTGCTGGTTCCAATGAAATCAGACTCCAGTAGAGTATCTCTGTAGGAGATCTTGAGAAGTCATTACTTGGGATATGATTTATTTTTCCCTTGTACAGACTAAATAAAGAAACCTTCTTCCTGCAAATAATTTGCCTGCCTGTACTGAATACACAGGAATTGCCTGTTCCCTCTTGTGTGCTATTAATGTTTGTATTGCTGTCTACATCAAGGTGTTTTCATTTGGATAGTACTGAGCTGAACACAAGGGCTTAATACTTGCCATAGTGTCCCCAGTAGAACTTGACACCTATCCCTGCTTTATTTTTGTGCTTTTTGGCATTTGTAATCAATATTTGTCTTGTTTGTCAGCCTGCTGCCATCAAGTTCATTCATTACAAATCCACCCTGTAAAGAAACATTATGTGACAGGTTTTGCTGTAAGCCTTGCTTGACCTAATAGCAATCTAGTGAAGCAGCAGAGCCAGTTTGCTGTAATTTGGAGGGATGATTCCCCTTCTAATTTAAGGAACTTGAAAAAAATTAAAATGACACTTTTTTTTTTTTTTTTCCCACTTCAGTTTTCTTTTCTTTCTAGTTCTTATGTACCAGCATAGAAGTGCAAAAACTTTTGCCTAGCTTTTGCATCATACTTCCTTATAGGGGCATTCAAGGAGCATACACCACTGCAAATTTCAAACTTATGACCAGATGTGTGTTTGTCCCAAAGCCAATAGGCATTCTTGCTTGACATTCATCCAACCATCAGATGTTGTTATCTAATGGGTACTCATCTCTCAATGCTACATCTGCAGCATGGTTAGGAGGAGTCATAAATACTGGGTAATACTGTCATAAGCCACTGAAGAGAGAGGGCAGAAGAGAGTCAGCCATCAGACAGCTCAACTCCTTGTGCAGACTTGATTTGGCCCATGGACAGAGGTTGACCACTCTTTCTATCATTGTCTGTTCCCAGCTTTTCAAGAAAAAAAGATTTATGTTCTCACACATACCTCACACAAACAAGTTTTAGCCTTTCAGGTTGCCTCCTTAGACTGTTTGAAGAATGTCTATATGGCTTCCCATCTGCACAGCTATGGGTTAATTGCCTCAGCACAGAAGATGACTCAACTGTTGAAAATAAAACCATAAAAATGCACTAAATCCTAGGAAGAGAAAGAGGTAGAACTTCAATGGAAAATAATTTAAACACATTTTATTCCATGGAGCCCAATCTCTTGTGAAGACAACAAAAAACTGTTCAATCTTTTCAGATATGTTACTTCTTATAAGTTCATTAAGAAGTTTACATGTATTCTTATAAAAATAAATAAGTAAATAAATACACTATCAGATCCTTACCTACTCTATATCATAACAGAACCAGGATACCACACCAGTCCTTGCTGTACCCTTACATCTTGAAAATCATGCATTCCCTCTTCCTCTGCCTTATACCCATACACTCAGAGCGGTAGCTGTCTCTCATGTCCTCTCATTAGTCAGTTTGAATGTTTATCACTCTCACCTGCAAGGTGTAACCGTGAATAATCTGTCAGCGAAACCTTTTAGACTAACAAAGCACTCCTGCCTCCAAAAGGTGAAATTTTGCTTTAATAACATGAAACAATATCAGAAGGATCAAAAAGTGATCAGTGGTTACAGAGTGAAAAACATTAGCATGGGTGAATTGGACATGTAAACTCAACAATGAATTATATCCCCTTCACCTTCTCGCTTCTTTCCCAGACAGGTGAAAAGATGAAGGACATACAACAAAACAACCTCTTCCTCTTGTAAGAACCAAAATACTCACAGTGGTGCAGCAAAACTGCAATTCATCCCTGTTAAAAAGCTGCAGAAGTTCATTGTTGTAGACAGAAAGAACAAGCTAATCCTGAGGACTGGCATAAACTGTGTATGAAACTGAGTGTACAGTGGTTAGAAACACACAGTAAGAACTTCTACTCTAAGCTTCAGCAATTAGAAATGATAAAAGCAGAAAATGAACTTTGTGTATAGTAGCAAAGCACCATAAAGAAAAAAAAAAAAAAAAAAAAAAAAGCTTCAGTGTGATGCAGACTTGGAAAAATCATTCCAGAAGCTATTTTCAGTGGTAAAGGAAACTAAGATTCCCTGGCGAGGCTTCTTCAAGGAAACAACTTACAATTCTTGTCACCTTTGTCACCTATGAACAGGAAAAAGGAACTGGGAATAGAAAACAAACAAGGCATGTGAAATGAAGAGATGGATAATGCATTTAAATTCTCCCTGAAAACTGGAAGTTTTTCCCATGTGCTGACATTTTGGTGTAATTTTTCAGTGGAATTTGTGAAGGTGAAAAAGATAGTAAGTTTCAGTTTTATATTTTTATTTATTTATTTATTTATGGTGATATTGACCAATTTACAGAAGCAATTACATGTCTGTGAGACAGAAGTGAACTGTGCTCACTGACCCTAAAGGTTCCCACTGTTGTTGTGTTCCTATTGCCTACATCCGTTTTCTTCCATGTATTGTATCACAATGACCCTCAATGACTACCGAGGTCATACCAGTCAAAAATCAGTTTGGTACAAACTGCTCTAATCTGGTGCCTTGTTTACACTAAGAAAATATTGAATATACAATTGTACAAAGGTCTGGTGTCTTACCATTCACATTTTCTACCGCATCTAAAGTCAAAAAGAGATTTGACATAACTATGGCTAATGGTAGTGAGCAATGTAGACATATACTTAATGTACTCAGAATTTCGGGGAGTTTCTGGAAGGAAAATTAATGCATTCTGCAAGTGGTCTCCAGAACTGGTTGTAGCACACAGCTTCTGGACCCTTCTTGACCTAAATGTAAGATAAACCCCAGCATACTCAGCTGATGAGGTATTGCTGCATATGTCCAGAAGAAAATCTTTAGGCTCAGGGGAATGACAATAATAAATATGGGGTGTTAATAGAATTTGGGCCTGAATCAGGGGTCAGCTGAACAGAGGTTTAAATGTCTTATCTTGAATTTAGGCAGCTGAGCTGGGGTGCCCAAGGTTTGCAAACAAAAAACTGTGTATGGACAGAAGATATTTTTTGCCCACAAGTACCTTAAAGTGGTTGGGAATTACTCAGTTCCACACTTCTGTAAATTGGTCAAAGGTCTTTCCATCTCTGCCACTTAGCCTCTTTTTGCTGCAGATCTGTCAAATGGGACACTGGAGACATGGAGGAACCTGAAAAAGTTTACACACTGCCAAGCATGCTGGAGTCAGATGATATCCATCCTGGTAAGTAGTTCATGCTGTTAATATACTAAAGGGATTTACTGTGTGGATTCTCACACTCAGGAGTGTTAGGCTTACACCATTAATTAAAAACATTCTTCACTAATGCATGGAGCCCATTATGGTTAAAATTTAAGTTGAGTATTTATTGATCACTGCAATACTTCTGTATTATTTTAATTGCTATTTTTTTCTTTGCAATTATACTCATTAGAGTTATAAAATAAGAATATGACTAAGTAAAACTGGTAACACCAATTCAGCTAATTAAAATTTAAATTAGCGCTGTCTCCATGTCTTTTGCAGTTATTTATCACTATAATATCTACAGCAATAAAATAATATTTAATCCATGAATCACACTGGATTATCTAGTAATAATCACAGCAATAAAGGAAAATGATACACAGTGGGAACTTGGTTCTCAGTAACAAACAAGCTATCAGCAATAAAATACTAATGAATAATACACTTCATTACAGCCAAAATACTGCTCCCCATCAAGAGTGCCATCAAATTATACAACATTACTGGCAATGGTATTAGAAAAGTCATATAATGGACATGAAATTCCAAGTAAAAGGTTGACTCATTATCTGTATGTTGTTATTGCTGAAACATGATCATTTCACCTTAGAAAGCAGAGCTCTATAACACCAAGAACAAAAGTCTTCCCTGCATGCAGAAAGGCAAGCATAAGCAAAACAGTAGATCATAAGAGTCAGCATATCATGCTTTTTTTTCTCTTCCATTCATATTTATTTTTTCTTTTAAACTTTGGGGTAAGTCACGCTTCTTACAGATTTTTCCTCTCACAATAAAGGCAAGAAAACAAGTCTGCCAGAGATTAAACTAATCACCTGGTAACAGAGCCATGTTCTATTTCGTTCGTTCTCCAACTAGTCTCATTATTTCGAGGTTTGCGATGAACAGTGTTCTAGCTTCAACTAGGTAAGATGAAGGAATCCTGACACCTTATCTCCCACTTTATTGCCCATAAGTTAGGGTATTTTCAACAAAGAAGAAATTTAAGCCTGTCAGGGCTGAAGTACCTGAATCACTGTCTAGCAGGTGAGGTCAGTAGCTGATTTGAACTGGATACTTCAAGAAACTTGCTGATTACTGCATACAGTTTTCATTTCATCACTGGTCACCTAAGTCTCCCCATGCACAGCCTAAAAGAATGAAAACACTTCCACAAGAGTCTCTTCGGTCACATCCTTTTGCATGATTTTCCTAGTGGCTACTAGCTTTAGATAAATTCCTTACTAAGTATACACCTTAAGATCACCTTTCTGAAGGGCCTAATATACCAGATGCATTACCCAGTCGAGGCAGTGAACTCCACATGAGCACATAAGGATTAGGCATCTTTCTTTTCTCCATTGGGAAATAAGCTGCAGTGGACTAAAGGACAAAATATAAGGTACTGCTTTCCAACCTGCTATAGCTGACATTTTATGACAAACTAAGACATGAGCAATGTATCACTTTTTAGACAGCTAGCTAAGCTAGTGATGGAGTAAACTCTGTGCTTATAAGGAGGGTTTGACCTCAATGAATTATACTTCAAGCTACTACAGAACACATCTCCCACTGTGAATTACCAAACTAATGAGATGCAAAAGTGACAAAAACTTAATTATCCCATGAGCTGTGACAATTTTAATGAGGCAAACTGAATACAGAGGAAAATGCAGTATCACATTTCTTTCTCTTTTCCTTTGGGAATTACCTTTTTCAGGATTTGGCATGTGAGGAGTGATTCTGCAGATTGTTATACTATTGGGTTATATTCTCTAATCACAGTGTGCATTTGCAGGAAGTTAAATTCAGTGTAACAGAACATAAATGCTGCTCATTAGGAAAATGCCTACTGTGCCCTTCATGTGGTAGTTAAGATGAATTAGCACTGAAACTGTTACGTATATAAAATGCCACTACAGAGCACCTTGGAGGCCTGCCCACTGGGGAAACCAGCCTTTAGAAAAGCCTGACTGCATTGACCAATCCACTGACCACAGAGGAGCTAAATGTGGTGGCATTCCTCATGTTCTCCAGCTATATGGAAAGACTTGGGTCACACACCAAACCATGAATTTATAGCTACATCCTGATTTCCCCTAATTCCTGATGAGTTAGACCAGTCTTTCAATGGGTCTTTGGATGCAGGAGAGATGCTTGTGGTGAAGACTGAATATCAATACACTGAAAAATGGTTATGCGGCATGCTTGGCAAAACCATTTTAATTACAACATGTCAAGAAAATATGTGTTACTACAGAAAATGATTATTTGGCAAAACTAAAAGGCAAAATGATTTATTTGGCAAAACTGAGACTATGTGAGCTTTGATGAAAGGAAGTTTATCAAGTTCATCAATGGAAAACCAGGAGTGGATGAAGATGACCCAGATCTGACAGTGAGCTTTTGCTGACTACCGGGACAAAAGAGGCTAAATCCCTGCCACAGGTCACTCAAGGCCCCCTGAAGACATACATCTTTCTCCACTCATTCTAACTCAAGCCTGTGCCAATCTTTACTCAAGGTTTCTTCTTTGTTTTTTAGATATGTATATACATATATATATATATACATATACGTATATGTATATTTCATGTGTTCCCAAGGAAAACAGAGTAGTTTTATGCTTCTTTCCTTTATCAGAAAATTGAAGCAATTTGTAACATAGATTTACTATCTTTGAAGATTTAACAAGACTTATGATTGCAGGTTTCCTTTGATATCATTTTTTAAACCTGATCATGTAGACACAATTTATTCACAGAATTTTAAGGTCAAACTCATTTGATCAGATGAATGAATTATTGCATACAAACCAAGAGAAAACTCAGTTGCTGACAGTCATCATTCTGATAGTGGATTTCAGCCCTGTCATCTTTGCTAGCAGTACATCACACAAATGGGCTGATAAATGGCAGATGTTTAGATAAGTATTCCTCTACTAGAATAAAAGCTTAGCCATTGAACTCAATTAGAAAGGAAAAACATCCTAAGTTTCACTCTGCAAAACATAGAAATAAATATTAAAAGTACATCTCATCTAAGGAAAAAGACTTAATTCATTGCTTGATTTTGGTTTTGTTTCATTATTGTGGTCTTCCTTAACTATAAAAAAAAAGGGTTATTGCAATTTAAAAGGTAAAATCCTGAAAGAAAGAAATCAGAAAAATATCAACCAATAAAAATAAATAGAAGAATAAAATAAAGAAATCCAATTCCTTCCATTCAAGACAATCTTGTCTGAACCTTGTGAAACAAACAAAGAAAAAGGGTGCTTTATAAATTCTTTTGCAGTTTCAAGGCAAAGAAGATGCACATCAAAGAGGAAGATCATCCTTAATCTTCACAAATAACTTATCCAAGTCTGATTATTCATGCTGAAAAAAATCAGTACTTCTTTTGATCTTCCTGAAGCAATAGAGAGAAAGCTTAAAATATGTCCTTCTTTATCAAGAAAGAATTAAAATGTAGTTTTCTTGATCAGTTAACTGTTTGGGAATCATAACTATAACTTGCCAAGGGACACATCATTTTAGAGAGAAATGAAATCTTTCATCAGAATGAAAAAGAAAATTTAAAAAAAGAAAAAAAGAAAATCATAGAATTTCATTGTATTCATCGTATTGTTTCAGAACCAGCAAGTAGGTGTCCAGCACCAGCATCTTTCCTGTTACTTGTCAACTTGCTGGAAAAAAAGACCAGTCCAAGAAGCTAATTGCCCAGAAAGCCAAGCAGCCCCAGGGACAGCTAAGCCAGGCCACCAAGCTGCTTTCTGGCCAGTGGTGCAGGTAGTCAGCAGCACACAGAAGATGTGGCACAGGCTGGGCTGATGCCCTCTGTGTCTGCAGGGGCCCATCCATCTGGAAACAATGGGGCAGGGGAGCACCAAAACTTCCCCAGCTCAGTGAGGGGTATAAGAAAGCCCAGGAAACATGAGAGGACAGTGAGAAAGAGTGGATAATTGGCCCATCTTCCTAACTGGCTTTATCTGAAAATTTGGAAAGAACTGAAAAATTGTCATGGTGCACTTCAGTTTTGTCAGATCGATGTTTTTCAGCAATCATTGCTGAGATAAGGAAAACATGTAGTTTGAGCAGGAAAAAAGGTCACCACAGGCTGCAGTGTTCATATAATACTTTAAATAGTTTGGCAGAGATCATGTTCCAAATCTGCTGCTTTAACAGTGTGTCTCTAAATGAAAAGAAATACTCCTGATCATGATCACCTGACCTCACTTTGTGATGTGAGTGACATGGTAAGGACCAGACAGGAGGTGCGTGTACTACCATGCCGATATGCATAAGGCAAACTGGCCACTTTGCTTACTTGGCATCTGAGTTTCATTTTGTCATGAATGTCAGTTCTCAACTTCCCTGGAAAAGACAGAGAGGGCGAGGAAGAAATAGGAAGGCAAAGGTGTCTATCAAGTAATTTCCTCTTTTTTGCAATCCTGGATGAAAAGCAAGACAAGTAAATTACTTTTACACTGGCGGTAACTGCTGGAGCTCTCTTCCACCCTCCTGAAGCCTTGTCTTTGGCAGGAGCAAAACATCTCCAGGATATATCTGCAGCCTGTCCTCTGGAAGAGCAGTCATATTGAGCCATGAGAGGAGGCAGAAAGGAACTACAGATCTCCTAGAAATGTAGTCATAATTAATTTATCCCCAGAGTGGAATCTTTACGTTTAGATCCCAGTTAGACATTTCAAACTTACAAATGTAATTAATGAAAGTGCAAGTACTCATCAAGCTTTCTATCAGGATCAGTAATTTAGGAAGCTAAGTAAGGGTATAGGTGTTTCAGACTAGGAAGCTTTCAAAAGGAAAGAAAAGGATCACCCTACACTTTCTTACAGTAAGGAAAAAAGAAAAGCATCCGCGTGTAAGAATACCAATGAAACACTGTAGATTGTTATGGAAAATACGCTGCCTCTTCATTAATACATGAAAAAGATTGCTGAATTTATATACTAATCAAGATAAATATATGGACTTGAAGTTAGTTTTAATATGCCAGAAACATAGTATCATATCATAGTTATCCAGGAGCAACTCAATTCATTTACCTTATATAGCACACAGAAAGGGATAGATTTTGAGTTTATGTAAAAATACAGCATCACCTATAAAGAGACCTATCATAAAATCTACTCTAAACACTGCACAAGGGCAATACACCAGTTTGTGATGATTATCTTATTTTGAAAAACATTTTTTGTACTATAGAGACCAAAAGTTACATGCAAGTAGTATTACTTTATAACAACAGTTTCTGTTTTATAGTGCCAAGCAGCCTTATTTATTTTCTCTCCATTTAATCATGTGCTTTCTCTGTGTGAGATACAGAGCATCTGCAGATCCTGACTTTGAGATGTCAGGGGTTTGCCACTGTCTACTTCTGTGGGAGGTTTTTCTCAATTTGCATACGCTGGCATTGGTCTTTTCATACAGCCTAAGTAAGTGAGTCCAATTAAGGAGCCTTGCTGTGATCAGTAAACACTGGAATTGTTGCTAGTATTTGGGAAATGAGATATGATGGCTTTCCAGCATGGAGCTTGTTTGAAATGAGAGAGAATACAGTGGCTGAAAAGCTTATTTCTAAAAGGGAAAATTCGGTTTATATTTAAAAAAAAATACTGAAACATGATACTTTTTTTTTCTTTTGTCATTTGAAAGAAGTCACCCTTGATGAAAGACTTTTTCAGCACAATGTATATTTGTAACACATCAGGAACCAAATAATAGGGACATATTAAAATGAGCTTGACAATATTTTTCGTAAGGCCACTTAAATGCATTACCATATATTCTCTAGTGTAAAAATACATTTCTAGCAAACATCTAACCCTTGCTGCTATTTGAATGAAATATTCATTACAGCTACTGGGATTAATGACATATTATAAAGGGATCAAATTATTCAGCAATTGTAAGGATTAGATTTATGATATAAAGGAAAGAAATAAAGAAATATAAGATTTTTTCTTGTTTGTTCAAGAAAACTAAACTCATGAATGTATCCATGTTCTCCATTGACCAGACATAAGTTGTGTTGCTATGGGAGCCATATTTTTACTGTATTTTCAGCACTTAGGCTGTCTTCAGAAAAAGTCACAGCAAATTCACATCAAAAACTTTATCTGCACCATGTTTTGGGGCTTATGGAAGGGTATTTAAATTAATCATCAGATATTTAAGTAGATTTTACAGACAAGTTCCAGAGTCAATAAGGCTTTGAAGAATAAAAGATATGGCTATCATTTCTGCAAAAAAGCAGAATTTTTAAGTATTTAAAGATAAAAGACACACACACAAAAAAAAAAAAAGCATAAGAATTTCAAGCAACACAGAGCTACTCACAGGCTCCATGCAAGGGATCAATTCATTATGCACAGAATCATATAGAATAAACCTTGTTCAGATTTTAAATTAATTCTAATATTTTGTCCTTTTCCATCTACCTACCTCTAGGTATGTAGCATATACAATAGCATATACATCTATTCAAACTGCTTCTCCCAAGTGGCCGTGTATCACCTCTTATAATGACATCAGTAGATCTCATGGAGGATAGCTAGGAATCTCCCTGATGTCACTGTGAGTGATTCACTCTACAGCAAGGATTGGTAGCCGGCTGCCAACTGGCTGCCAAGCTGCTTCTGATTGTTTTAACAGAATAGAAGAGGAAAGAACAGGTTTAGGAGAAATGGTTTAAATAATTCTCTCAAGTGTCATGAATACATTTGGCCAATTGATGACAGTGTAATGTATGCCAAATAATAGCAGTAGGGAAATTGCAATTTGTTGTACAGATCCTCACCCTTGAGACAGTTTTTATAGTGCTTTGCTTTGATGGTACTGAAAGAAAACTTGCACAAAGTGCAGTATATCTTTTTATTAGAGAGTATTTCTAGCCAAGGTAATACTTCAGTAAGTCGTGTCAGGTTTTCTGTATATCTTAGGACATACTCAAAGTAAATCTAACATAAGCCAAATAGACTCTGGTTATCACCATTCATCTGAGAATCCCAGAAAGCTTTGTGCAGGTGGATTTTGCTTCTAATCACCTGTTATAAGGTGCAAATTAAATGTGGAGATCTGCGTGTGATGTTCCCTCTGAGCCACACCATACTTTAGATATAGCACCCAGCTCTTGTTAAAAGCATAGCCATCACCCTGCTCTGTTCTAACCACTTGAGTTCCTCTTCATTTCTCTAGACAAATGGCTTGAAGTGTTATCAAAATTATTTACTGGGGGAAATATTCTGTTCTTTCTCACAGACAAAGTTCTGTAAGACAAATCTGTGAACTCTGTGAACAAACACAAATGTTGTCCTGTATGTTCAAGACCTAGACATGATAGATGCTCTGGAGCACAAAGCTACATATGTAAATTGGCTGACCTCTGGTCTGCAGGCTACATGTATGCTTTAAAAATTTACATCCAGTGGCTTTATGAGACAAATAACTTTTTTTTCTTTTTTGGCCATGTTTTAACCTCTGCATGTGCATGAATCCCCTTTTAAAACCTTTTTCTGTCTTTTCTTGTTAAAATAAATAAATAAATAAATAGATAGACAGACAGACAGACAGATAAATAAATAAATAAATGTTTTGGTGTATTCAGCAGTGCACTGAGAAAATAGGAGATTCCAGTATAACAGATGTGGGAATGACAAAATCATCCAGAGGGGCAAAATCACCTTCCTATGATAAAAGTCTTCATTTTGGTGTCATGCCACCACTTCACTCTACTCAGTCAAGGAACGTGAATATTTACCACCCTGAAAACTCCTACTTGAGACATGTGAAAGGCAGAGCAGTGCTTAATTTCTAGCTCTGCCGACCAGTCAGCATTGTCAAAAACTGATATATTTTTGGGTATAGTGAAGCAGAGCCTGGGCTCAGTCAGGTGAAGTCAAGCTTAGGTGCTTCCAAAATGAGTTTACACATAAATCTTGACTGAATGACATTTTAAGCAAACAAGTCCTATTTTTGAACTGGACTTAAGTCCCCTTATATTATCTAAGCCAAGCTATTCCTCCTTTGGGCAAGAATGAAAAATAAAATGAAAAACCCTTCCTCCTCTTTGATTTTGACAGGAGATAGGCTTGTCTTTCAGCAGCTGAGGAGTATAGCCAGCTCCTGCAATGCTACAGTCAGGAACAACAGTCAGCCCATGACCAGGTCTGCTGTAGCAGGGCAAAGAAACAACAGGCACGGTTATTCAATGCCTTTATTTTTCAGGCTATATATTGGAACTGTGTCCTGGTTTCAGGTAGGACAGAGTTAATTTTCCTCCTAGTAGCTGGTAGGGTGATATGTTTGGGATTAGGATGAGAAGAGCGCTGATAACATGCTGATGTTTTAATTGTTGCAGAGCAGTGCTTACACCAAGCCAAGGACTTTTCAGCTTCTCGCTCTGTCCTGCCGGCGAGCAGGCTAGGGGTACAGCAGGAGCTGGGAGGGGACAGACCCATGACAGCTGACCCAAACTGGCCAAAGGGGTATTCCATACCATCTGACGTCATGCTAAACAACATATAGGGGTGGCTAGCTGGGGTGGGGTCCGGCTGCTCAGGGATAGGCTGGGCATTGGTCAGCGGTAGTGAGCAATTGCATTGTGCATCACTTGTTTTGTACACGTTATTATTAGTAATACTATTACCATTATTATTATTATTATTATCGTTATTATTATTTTCCTGTCTTAATAAACTGTCTTTATCTCAGCTCACAGGCTTCACTTTCCCATTTCTCTCCCCCATCCCAGAGAGGGAGGGGTCGGGTGAGCGAACGGCTGTGTGGTGTTTAGTTGCCGGCCAGGTTAAACCACAACAAAATGATATCAACTTCTAAGATGGTAGATAGCTAAACAACCCAGGCTGCCTACAGGAAAGGATTTCAGCATCTTACACAAGAGAAGGAAGTAGCTACAAAAAACAGCACCCTAACTACTATTGGAGAAGCCTGGAATAGGGTTTTGGAAAGGAATATCTGCCTGACCCCAGTCAGAGAGATCATATATTTGCTGAGATTGAGCACTGGAAACATTGTGAAGACTCCTTCTGATCTCTGTCCTGAATCATTCACACAACTAGCTAGGGCAAGAAGAGTGCTATATCTACCAAACCATGATTTGGAGCAGATTTTAAACACTTCCCTCTTTCGTTCATCTTGTTCCCTTTATTTCACCACTCTTCAGCCATGCCAACAACCACTATTTGTGAGATTGCATTGAGAGATATGAGGGAACTGATCAAGATTAAAAATAACTTTTGCTGTTATTGCTTTACTGTGGATTTTCAGAGAAGTTCCCTGAAGAGGGAAGAAGTACCCAGATATAAACTCAAGTAAAGCAATTCTACTCTCAAGTCAATATAAAATCAAAACACTTTAACAAATTGAACATATTGTTCTTGAAATTGACCTTATATAAATGTCCAGAAAGTAGCTGTCTCACTGTAAATCCCAATTAAAGAATTTGACTATCAGCTTAACACTGAGGCCAAAACTGTTATTCGATGTCTACACTGCAAACTCAGTACCAATTACAATGCATCCTGTGTAGATTTCAATTTGCATGCAATAACTAACCTTTTCTTTCCTCTGTCCTGGCCTTCTGGTGATATTATGCCATTCATTTTGACAAAAGACTTGTGATAAACACAAGTCTGACAATTCTTACTTACTAGAAATTATGGATGACAGCTTCAAGTCCTTAAGCTACAGTAAACCCTCCAATGAATAAGTTTTTCAACTACTTGCAAGGCTTTATAAAATGAAAAATGATTCTAATGAACAACATCTTCTTTATGAAAGATCAATGTCAAAAGCAAGATCCTGATCTGAGCTACAATGCTGAATGAGAATTATGACATGCATATTTTGTTCAGTACATGCCCTTCCACCCTTCCTTCCTTTCTTCCTTCCTCCTTCCCTGCACATATCAGAGGTATCAAGGTAGATTTGATCTAGTACATTTCAAATTAGTTATTCCATGGCCAGGAATCAGTCCATTTCTGACCTGATTGTGGGAGCTACACAATCACATCCCATAACACAGAAGTGAGTGCTGCACTAACCAGTACTCATCTGCCTAGAAATCCATATGTGCTCTAGTCATTTGCAGTCTAGTCCTACTTAATACAGCAATTTAAAACAAAACAAAATAAAAGACCTGTAAATGTGTGGTGTCCCAAAACAGAAAAGGTCATATTAAATTATTTTTAACACATTTCTGTGGAAGTTTTTGTAATCTTTGATCTGGAGAAAGGCAAAAGGCTACTCTTCATTCCGCATCCCCAAACAGTCACAGGCACTGTGATCAGTCTCTGGGTCTTTCTGAATTAAATCTTGCATCCTTCTGCATTTTTCTGCTATAGTAATTCTAATGGAAAAAGTAGTCATAAACGTGGAAGCATTTGTCAAATATGTGGGGGATAATAAAAGTCTATACAGCCTGACAGTGAGACTGGACAAGTTGATGGAGAAGTGAGATACAGAGAAATATATAGAAACAATATCAAGCTCAAGAACTCTAAGCTGGGTGAATATTAGGAGAGAAATACACTTACCTTAATCTTTGTTCGGTATCAAATTGTGGCTGATCTTGCATTCTTACATTATGTTCTCATTCGACAGGACTAGGCAATTAAATACTGGTTAAGATTTCGAATACAGCAGCATTGATCTCTATCACTTGGAAATGAGTCAGCAGAGTCTGTTATTCTTATATCAAGACAATGAAACAAACAAACAAGCAAAACTAATTCATTAAAGAACTAAATCTGGCTTGCATTTTAACTGTACATAGTGGTTCCCTTTAGAAGGTGAGAGCTGACAGGAGAGCAGAACTTTCTTGCTCATCTTTCAGTGGTGCTATGGATGACTCTTTGGGGGAGGAATTGAAATATATGATATCTTCAGGGTGCTCTGCTTATTATTGTTACTGATGTTAAATCCTGCTACCTTGAGGAAAAACAAAGAGCAACATAATGTTTAGAAAAAACAATGCCAAAGATGACAAAGCAATTTCTGCTTCTGAAACTGTGATATTTTCAACAGAGTAGTTAGATAACAAAGAAACAGCACACAGTTCTATCAGCCTCCAGGACCTGACCTGAGCTCTCCTGAGTCACACTAGTGCTTTTAAGATGTTTTAGTTGATTACTTTTAGTTCATTGTCTGGCCACAGGTTCAAAGAGGTGTTAAAAAAGTTTCAACTCCCCTGAGTGCCAAAGTCAGAATTGTATTAAGTCTGCAGTAAGACTTAGGTCAAGGTGAGTAATAAGAAAGGAGACAGATCAAATGACTGGTGAAAGGACCAACAAGGGCAAGGACAGTTTTCTCTTACATGTGCTGTTCAAGATTCTGTGGAGGAAATGGAGGGGTTAATGCAGTGTGGTACAACATGAAGTAGGCTGCAGCTTCCGGAGTGGAAGGGCAAAGAAATACAGGTCTTGTAGGTTCAACAGTCCCAATTCTCTCAGATTTTCCTCTTTTCTTAGATGCTGTAATCTCTTAATCATCTTTCTGACCTTTGTTGGACTTACTCCAGTATATCCGTGTCTGTCTTGAACTGCAGAGCCTAGAAATTGACCTTGCACTCCAGATGTGTCTCACTAGCACTTAGCAGAAAGGAAGGATCACCTCCCTCATCCTACTGGCAACACTTTTCCTAAATGCAGTGCTGGATACCACTGGATGCCTTTGCCACAAGGGCACATAGCTGGCTCATACTAACCTTGTTGACCACCAGGACCCCAAGTCCTTTTCTGCAGAGTTGCTTTCCATCCAGGCAGTGTGTACTGGTGCATGGGATTATTCCTGCCCCAATGCAGAACTGTGTTGAATTGCTTTAGGTTCCTCTCAACCCATTTCTCCAACCTGCTGAGCTCTCTCTGAATGGCAGCACAACCATATGGTGTATAAGCCACTCCTCCTGTATCATCTGCAAACTTGCTGAGGGTGCACTCTGTCCCATTACCCACATCATTGATGAAGATGCTGAATTGCCCTAGAATTCCTGTGGAATATTGCTAGGGCCTCCCAGCTTGTCTTCTTGCTGCTGATCACAGTTCCTTGAGCTCAGCAGTTAAGCCAGTTTACAATCAACCTCACTATTTATCTAGTCCATACTTCATCTCTTTTTGTATGAGGATGTTAAGGGACACAGCATCAAAGGCCTTGCTAAAGTCAGGATAAACAACATGCATTGCTCGCCCTTCAACCAATAACTTGGTCATCTCATTGCTAGAAAACCATCAAGCTGGTTAGGTCAAGATTTCCCATTTTTAAATCCACGACCTTCCCAATGGACTTCTTATCTTCTGACTTTTGGATAAGATTATTTGCACCATTACTTTCCCAGGGTTTGATGTGAAGCTGACAAGCCTGCAGTTTCCCAGATTCTCCTTTTTTGCTCTTCCTGAAGACAGGAATGACTTTTACTTTCTTCCAGGCATCAGTAACCTCCCCTGATCACTATGACCTTTCAAAGTAAAACAAGAGTCGCCTCATGATTGGCTAACTCCTTCAGCACTCATGGGTGCATACAGTCAGGTCACACAGACCTGTGCACATCCATTTTGTTTAAGTGCTACCTAGCTTGACCTTCTTCCACCTATAGTAAGTTTTCCTTGCATCTTTTACTGCTGACATATTTCTGGAAGGCTTTCTTTTTGCCGTTCACATCCTTCATCAAATTCAACTGCAGATAGTCTTGGCTTTTCTTATCTCTATATACTGACAGAGGTACTCCTGGGTCATTTGTCCTTGCTTCCACATCTTGTATCTTTTCTTTTTTTTATGGTCTGATTTTAGTCAGGAGCTCATTGTTCACCCACGCAGGCCATCTTTACTGATTATCTGCATACGGGGATGATTTTTTTTTTTTGAGTTTGGGGAAGTCATCCTTGAAAATCAACCCCTCTTGGGGGTTCTTTTGCACTAACCACTCTTTCTTTTACCATCTCCCTCCCATAAGATTTTTCCGAACATGTTCCTGAAGAGGCCAAACTCTGCTTTCTTGAAGCCCAGTATTACGGTCCTGTTTTCACTCTTTTCCTTCCTCTCAGGATCCTGAATGCACCATTCCATGGTCACTAGATCCAAAGCCACTCACAGCCTTCAAATCCTTTGTTTTCAAGTGCGAGGTCAAGTAGAGCATCTTCCTTTATCTGATTCTGCATCTCTGTTAGAAAATGATCCTCAGTGCACTACAGAAAAGTCCTGTTTTGTGTCCTGCTATGTTGCCCTTCCAATAGATATCAGGGTGGTTAAAGTTCATCATTTGGCTGCCATATCTTCCAACTGTTCATTACATATAAGTTTAGGCCTTTTGTTAAGAGATAGCTGTGTGCCAATTTGTTTTTATAACCAAGTCCTTTTCGTTTTGCTGATTTCTTTAAGCAGTTTCTCCCACTTAAAAATTATTATTATTATTATTATTATTAATAATAATAATAATAATAATAATAATAATCCTTCCAAACAAAACCTCTTTTGTTAGTTCAGTATGTTGGAATCAATTCAAAATTTGTTAGGATATAACCCATGAGTATATCTCTTGAGTTGCTCAGGTACATATTTAGCCACATTTATTGTCTGTAGAGAGATTTCTTCTTAAGGCATGACAGCTTCAAGAGGTTAAGCACATAGAAAAAGTAACTTTTGAGTGATTGCTTTTATATACTCTCATAATTCTCTTTGACTGCTTTGAAGTCTGCATGGATATGACCCAAGAGATGGTTTGAAAATACTGTCAATACTGAAATTTAAATACTACCAATTAATCTCTGCTGCCTCTTGGATAATACAGAAAACTAACCACATACAGCTTTAAAATGTTTTCAGTATTAGAATTCACATATCAGTCAACATTGAGGCAGCAGTGCTTAGAATTTTCAATTATACTTTTTACCAAGCCACTTAGCACTGCAACTCTATCACATAAATATTTATATTACAGGAAATTTGTTATTTTGTACTCCCTGTAAATCTATCTTGCTCCTAATTAAGGACAACCAAAACAGTAAAAAAAACAAACAAAAAAAAAAAAAAACCAACACATATTAAAGCTACCAGTCATTCTCCCAGGCTTCGAGGTGTGTTTACTGAGAAGGGATTTCTTGGATTATAATATTGTACTTTATCATCTACTTCCCAGTTAGACCTATAAAGCCTTCACTGGCCCTTAGTCAGTGAAGCCTTCACTCAGCCTTAACATAATATTCTTTGTTTCTCACAACAAGCAGCCTTCTGCCCTCTGCCTCCCTGCACTGCCCCAAGGCTTTTCAGCAGCAAGAGCTTAAAGAGAGGTTCATGAATCTGGTTCATTTCCAGGAAGGTGCTAACTCTTGTAGTCTTATGGCACTTGGAGAATTCAGATGAGAGAAAACCAAAATCAGCATATTAGGTAACAATTCTCTGGCTCCTCTCTTCCATCAAGAAAATATGAGCTGTCCCTTCTTGTTGTCTTATCTCAGATTTTTTATGGATTTAAAACCTAAATCACACTTTACGCAAGTTACAGAACACAAAAACAGTGAATGGAACGGAAGAATACAGTCTTGTCTGGATTTGTGTTCCTCTTACATTACTTCTAGGCTTCACCTTTTCCCTAGCTTTTACAAAATTCAAAAATAGAACAAAGTAAAATGAGCACTTACATTTATAAGACAGTCTCTCCTGTCCTTTTCAAGTAGCACATTTGGACTTAAATGTCAAGACTGGTCATTTACACATATTCGTTAGAAACCACGCATCCCTTTCTTTATGTATTAGATTTATATGTACAGTCTAGTACTTTCCATTTGCAACAGGAATGCAGTTTTTTGTAGCTTGCTTAAAGATGTGAAAATGTAAGGTCAGCCAAAGTGCGTTATTTTACATAGTACTTATATGCTTTGAAGTCCAAGTAAACCTGGGGCATAAGGGCAACCTGAACATTGATCCTTGGATTTCTGATGTAAAAACCTAGTGTCACAACAGACAAATATTAGACAGAGCATATTTATTTGGACTCCAGTTGCCATCCCAGTCAGATGCAGGTATCTAATAAATCCTGAATGTCTGTCTCTGGATGTTTGAATCTTAGCCAAATATCTTGGCTCATAGAGAACATCTCAAGTAACTCTAAACTTTATGTTTAGACAACTCAACTTCATCCCTTGGTTCAACCCACTACAGCTGGGTCTTTTATTGTTATCATTTTTTTAATAATTCAGGATTGTATATATATAAATAAAATAAAATTAAATTAAATTAAAATAAAATAAAATTAAATTACATTACATTAAATTAAATTAAAATAAAATAAAATAAAAAAAGAATTGCTTAAGGTTTTTTACTTCTTACCTGATACTGTGCAGATATTCAAGGGAAGAATAAAAATATCTTTTCTTGATTGCTGTCTTCTATTTAGAGCCAAGTTTCTGGGAATAGAGCCACACTACTTTATTAGAAGAAGTCATGCCCACCCCTTCCAGATTTCAGCTGGAATTTCTCCAGAAAGTTCTCCAACTAAGAACAAACTATGTGAGAGAGAACGTCAGTTTTTCAAATGATCTTTGGGTGCAAAAAGCCCCACAGCTTACAGTTCTGCACAAATATGGCAAGAAAATCAAACCAGGGGTCTTTTTCACACTGCCATGGCAGATACTTTAACCAGTACATTTATTTACTGTATCACAGATGAATCTTCTTGTCTCTTGAGTTTATACAGCAGTTTTATTTCCCTGAAGAAAATGAAAGCAGCAGCTGTCTCTTTGCATATAAGACATTAGGGATTAAAAAAAAAAAAAAAAAAAAAAAAAAAAAGTACCTCGATTTATGATCCTTTTCCTTCTCAGGACAGAGATACCACTGCAGAAGAAGAGAGAAGTCTACAGATCAGCAAGTTAGGCTTGCTGGTCCCCATCATCATTCCAGATACACTTCATTTCATAAATTGTACTCTCAGACCTTCATTTTCAAGCACATTCAGTAAGCTCATAGCTGAAGACTAGAGTGGGAAGACTAGAAAGGAGGTAGACTAGCTCAAAATCCACAGTTAAAATTAAAAAATTATTGTCTTTCCCTCATTCCTGTTTATTACACATTTTCATTACTGAAACTAATTTTAAACCTTCATTGCTACAATGAATTCAGGAAAGTCTCCTCTATTGACAGCAGAGTCAGGACAAAAACTACCAAAGTATATGTAGTACATGTATTTTGATGTGTTTATTTGACACCTAAGAGATTGTATTTGATTCAGAATTCGGGTTTTCTGTTTTCCCTTGGCATGACAGAAACTGTGAGTCTACCTATTTATAAATAGGTCACTGGCATACAGACAATGCACTTTCTGTTGGAAAGTACAGGACATTTTCTGTCAAGCTCTAAAGCCTTCAACTTATATTGAATGCAAGTGTTAACAATGATCAGCATCTCAAAGTATTATTCTCCAGCTGAAAAAATCACACTTTTTTTTTTTTTAACACTAAAACTATGCTACTTCCACCCAGTTATATCAGTAGGAATACTTAAATTTTGTTCCTCAAAGTTAATCATGTTCTTAGTTACAGACTTAGGTGAAGAAGTTATTGGAATAAAACACTTTGACATTCTGTTTGAAAATAATTGTCATTTGTAGACTTTGATTTAAAAGAAGCTTGAGCAAAATCAGAATAAAAACTAAGTCTATAAACTGCTATGTTGCATACACTTGCAGGACCATACATTTTACTATAATCAGAAATAATTGCAAATATGTCCCCAGGTTATGGAAAAAAAAGGTACTTCTGCAGGAAGATAAACTGAATTTAAGCTAGACACAGACACAAAGTTAGAACAGTCATTATTTTGTTATTCCTTTCAATAAGCAAAATGCACCCTTCCTTAAAAGTAATAGTAGAAATAATAATAGTATTTCAGACATTGAGAGCATAATGTAATTCCCAAAGCGTAAGATCTATCTGGAAATAACCAGCATCATTTGACTTCAGCACAGGCCTGACAGATAGAACAGAGACTTTGGGAGAGGCACGTGCCCTGTCAGAGCAGAGTCTGGAGGACAAGCAGGCTTAAAGACACTACAGTGGCATAAGACAATGTGTATAAGAAACTGAGTCCTACCATCCCACTTAGTGTAGCCAGTTCTGTAAGAACAGGTACTTAAAATATATTATCTTCTCTGTGGTTTGCAATAAATAATAAATGATATTGAAAGCCCATTACAAATGAATCACTGACTTTCCATTGACCTGAAGAGACAGAAAGTCTCATAAAATGTTACACCGGGCAATATTTGCTGTATTCTGACATTGTGTCTTTGATTTGTTGGCAGAATATAACCATTTGTCTGTGTTTCAAGGAGTAATTTCTTCAGCTGAATAACAACTGAACAGCTTTTTACTGTAAAAGAAAGTAGTGTCCTCCAGTGAGGATGCTTTCATTGTCTTGAGAAATGAAAGAAAGTAGGCCAATTTTTCTCAGAAGGGATGGCACAGTAACAAGAGATAGAGATAGATTATTCCACTACTACTTTTATTTCCTGTAGGTTCCTAGGACAAAATATTCTTTAAATTATCTATCTTCCTGATGTATTATTTGGATTGTCAGAGTAAAAGATATCCACAGCTGTGGTGTCATAGAGACCATGGTCACGACCAATTTTCTGAAACCATTACCTTAAATGATGAGCTGCAAGGATGCACATAAAAAACAGTGAAGGCATTCAAAAAATCTCTTTTTATCTAGCAGTTCAAAGAATACACAGTCTTAATATTTATATTTATCTTTTTGGACAAGAGGTTTGAAGACATGAGAATAGAAGATTAAAAAACATGGTTACCAGATCAGGTGATCAATTTTCAGTTACTCACATTAATGAACAAAGCAAATTGACCATATTTAGGTAAGTATTTTCACACCTGTGTAAGAATTTTGACGGAATAAAGATTGGAAAGAACAGCTATTTCACTGTGTCATCATTTAATATTCTCATCTAAAATAATAAGTTCTTTGACTGACCTTCTTAAAAACCTTGTTTTTGTTTAATAATGGAAACATCATTATATATTCCACATAGAAACTAATGTGAATTGTGATTTATAAAAGATCAGAAACATTAAAAATATTTTTTCACAATAAATAAATAAATAATTTTAAAAACAAAGTTTATAAAATATATGTAATAATTTTTCACAAGTTTTACTCTGGTGCAGTTGTCTGCAAATATTATTTTTCTTAAAAGTTGAAAATGTATATATTAAGAAAGGAACCTCAATTAATATCTCTTATTTTACTAAGAATAGACTATTTCAAACCACTCCTTGATCTAATTTTTAAGTCATTGATTTGACAAATGAGTTTCATTTTGCAATGTTTTATAATCTCTGCTAGAGGAACTAGCTGGGATTCTTTCTCCTAGAAGAACTGAAAACAATTTCATGCACATACCTGAAAAATGTTTAATGCAATGCCTATAAGAAAGGCCAGGGAAAAGAAAACATCACCTAGGTTGTTTAATATTAATGAAAAGAAATCATAAAGCAACCTGGAAAACCATAACACCTTATTCAATGTTAGAATTCTGTGCCCTTAGGAACACAGGTATATTTTCTTGGCTGAAAATAAACATCAAAAGTGACCCAGTCATTACAGACAACGGCACATATTTGAGGGGAAAAATGGGTAGATGGTATTCTGAAGAAATTCTCTCTGTAAAAATAAATAAATAAATAAATAAATAAATAAATTCGAATCTTATTTCATGTTAGCCCAATAAACAGTTTGGAATTATTTACAGCCTGAAGACTGAGGAATCTCTTTTCTGAATGTGTAAAATTATTTTGTTCTCGTTACTAAAGCCATGCAATGTAATTATGGGTAATCTGTATGAATGTCCATGTCATATTTTACCTTTTTGAAACTTATTAGGTATGTGGGGTAAATGATATTTGTAGGGAAAAGCAATTAAACAGGTTAGTTATGCAGATCTATAAAACGTATCTTTCAATATTGTCAGTACTGTCATCCTGAAAGTTCATCGCTACCAGATGATAGCTTTTTTTTTTCATTCCTTTTCATCATTATAACCAGTTATCTGGGGATGTCCCCTACTCTTTCCATCCTTAAACATTTATTTTTTTACAAGAATGAAATTAAATATTTATTTAGAATAACATGTTCTTTTATCTCCTGCCAAGAAAATTCTTTCGTTTTTTTTTTTTCTTAAAAAAAGGACAATATACAACTGAGTCTAAGTGCTACTGACCAAGTGGCTGAGAGACATCAAGCAGAAAACATCACTGCAAACAGAGATAGACTTTTGATTTTCTGATTTCCTGTGATGCATAAGCTATTATTTCTTCACTGTACTCTCATGAAAAACAGAAACTCTAGTGAGAAGAGTTTCCTCCCCTCTCCTCATATTAATATTTTACTGAAGCATCAAATTGAAAATTCAATATAGAATAACCCACTGGAAAAAAAAATATCTTTTTTTTTTTTTTTTTCTGCTACTTGTAGTAAAATACAAATTCTGAGGCAGACACAGTGTAGCAGATGAGAGAGTTAACACAGGAAAACTGTGCAGAAGTGACTTGCTTGTTCAGAGTCACAGAACACGACAAGGACTAGTTAGTTAATCACACCTGCTTCCAGGGAAACACCATATCAGCAGAACAGGAATAAATGTTTCTGCAGGAGGTCCACACCCCCCAGTACTATTCCTGATTCCAAGCCTTCACCTTGTAACAGGATTTTTCATATAAGTGAGGTTTACACTTCACCACACCAGTTGTTAAATAAAATCTTCCCTTTTGGAATTCAGACTTCCTCTAGGTAACAAAGGTAAGGTACACACTAACAGCCATGCTTCACTTCAGTTTCAAAGCCCTCACTACCACTTTAGCCCTTAGTTTGCCCAACATGACAACCTGAATTACCACAGACTTTCCTACAGTAAACCTCAGGTCATTCCCTCCTAGGCTGTTTTCCCAACCCTCTTCCTTTTGGGAAGCTTCCTATATACCCAGAGTCATCAGTGGAGGAACAAAAAGTTAGGGAAAACACTGTGACTGGCTTCCAGACTTTCTCTGCTAATCTGCTCCTGCTTGGCTACAAGAGTTGTAAAAGGTGGCACAGCCTATAACTATGCAGAGTTTCAGAGTTACAGATTAAACAAATCTCTCTTTACTTCAGGTAGAAGACTCTGGCTGAGGTGGCATCAGATGGAGCAATGGATTCCTAGTGGAATGTGAATTTGCATTTGCTTTTTTTTGTGTGTGTGTGTTCTGCACAACTTGCTAGGAGAGAAAAAGCAAACAGGAAAAATCAGTTTGAAGATCTGCAGTAATCAGGCATTAACAAAACTCGAATTTCAGAGGAGTGGTGTGGTTTTCCCTTACCTCGCTACATGCAAGCTTTCAGAGAGTAGTGACAACTGTGCACATCAGCAAAGTAAGCAACAGTTCATCAGTAACCAGGGAATTCACTCTTTTTCACTTAAGACCCAGAAAGTCAAAGCAGAAGACTGAGAGCACCCAGGCACTTTTAATGGGAATAAGGCTAGCTAAGAAAATTTTGATGCAAGACCTCCTGTAGTGTCAGTGATTAACATCAAACACAAATATTTATGGAAAATGAAATGGTCGCTCCCTCACAGTTTTATACAAGAGGAAAACACTTCATGAGTTGGTTAGTTTTCACAAGACAGACCTACCAAAATCATTGTCACTGCTTCATGCTAATTGACTGATCTCTGCTGTTATCATTACTCCAGCTTTATTACCACAGTCAGCATGTTCCTTTTCAAAAATCTCCTGCCACAGTTTGACAGCTTTTTAAACAAGAAACATATATTTTAAAACCTCTTAAACAAAGGCAGCAATTAGCTAAAATAGACAATGTGAAGAGAACTGAAAGTAATGGTCCGTGCTTGTCCAAGGCAGCTAAGAAACAATTAAAGAGCTTTGACCCCATGAAATTAAGGCATAATCCTTTCCCATCTTCTATGCAGTGCTTCATCCACCATGATCAGATGCCACAATTCTAATCATTTGTTCAAATCTAATCATAAGGCCATTCAAACTATATTTGAAGGTAAAAGGAAAAAAAAAAAAAAAAAAGGAAAGAAAGAAAGTAAACTTATCCAAAAAGTCAAGTATACAAAGGTCATCTCAGTTTAAATACTCCTGTGATGACATGGACTTTAAAAGTAGCGTGCAATACCACAGTTCGACTTTGAAACTAAGTGCTAGTTTTATGGCTTTAAAGTCAGCAATGAAGTAAACGTCTGTTATCATTGATCTGAAATTAAGTTTAAGCTTTAATCAACTCCAAAAGCTGAGTTTTGTGTCTGTTGATAGGTGAATACATAAAATTCAAATGTAAAGTGAGCCAAATTCAAATGAAAATGCTAGAAAATATTTCTAAATTCTGAATTAATTTTGGAAAAAAAATCCATGTCCCACAGTGTCATGAAAGAGGACTATAACAATACCAAGTTACTAAGATTAGGTAGTATTAAGTAAATTTTTGAATTACCTGTTTCCCTAAAAAAGGCCATTCTTGTTTACACTTAAAAAATATAAGGTAAAGTTCCCTTCCATTATTATTTCTGGTCCATTGATCCTATACAAGCTGCCTTATTCTTTTCCCAACACATTGTTTCATATAAGCTATAAAAGAAACTTTGATGTTGCAGTGCATACAAGGTCAAAAGAATGCTTGAAATACTTTCTTTCATCTTCAAAATTTTAATATCCACACAAATGGTTAAAGGCTCTTTCATATAACGCAAAAGTGTAGTAAATGCAATAAGCATCAGTGTTTTGAATTGCACAGAGGAAAAATAAACTGTTTTACCCTGCCAAGTCTCCCTGGCTATGGATGTTAGCAATAACCCCTCTAAATCAGAAGAGATTATTACTCCAAAATTAAGCCCATTTACCTTACAATGTAGTAAATACATTGTGAAATAGTATGCATTGTTAAACTAGAGATTGACAGGAAGTGGTTGATACAGGATACAATAATTTAACAGATATATTTAAATAAATATATGGATAGATAAATCGTTAGATGGCAATGAAAAGCTCTCTAAGTGAAAGATCTTTGCTTCATTCCTGATTTTCTACCAAGTATCTGTTGTGTGTTTCAGTAACTGCATGCAAAAAACTTTAGGTCTCCAGAGTGCTGGCCTATTGCCTTTCTTACCCACGAGAGGCTTTCTTTTTTAATTACTCAACCTTATCCTCATAATCCCTTGATGTGAGCTCAAAGTGTAATCTGCTTAATTTCAGTTTTCAGTTAACATACCTTGAAGTTCTTCACAAAAGCTCCAGTGAGCACCATTACATACTTCACCAAGAAAAAAAAGTTTTCACAGAGTGCACCAGTGCTAACAAAACTGTTCCTTCTGACTCCAGTGTCTCACAGCATGATGCTCTGGGGATGAGTTGTTTCCTATAAGGCTCATTTGGGGTGAAAGCTATAGCTTAAAAGGTTCTTGAGAATGTTAACCACGTATAGTATCACAGGGGCATACTGTGGACTTTGTAAGCACTTTAACCACCTTTTTCCTTGCAGACTCTTTTTCTTATCTGCATTTGGGCTCTGTATGGTCTGAAAATCTCTGGCAAGATATTCATTAGGTGTTCTCTCCTGTTTAGGTGGAAGAACATTGAGGTAAATCACAAATGATTTCAAATCAGTATGTGTGACACAGACATATCAAGCAAGGTTGAATGAACTTCACGGAAAATAGTAACAGAATTTTATGCAGATTCTTCAGTAGAAATGAATATTTCTGTACTCACACACACAAATGCAGTAGGGGTGTACATATTTATACCACTCATCTTTTGACCACTTCTAATATTCTTCTAATATCTGGTCTGCAAGGGAGGGAAAAAAAAAAAAAAAAAAGAAAAAAAAAGCCTCTCCAGAGAGCAATTCCAAAGACCTAAATTTAGATCCTGCTCAGCTTCCCAATAGTAAAGATTTATTCTTTCTATTGCCCGTCTACGGGAAGGGGTGATTAACCAGCCTACTTAGACACTTAGCCAGCAAAAGGATGGTAGGTACAAACACACATAGATCATTTACATTTTTTTGTACATGCTGGATGACAAAGAGTCTAGGAGCGCTGCAGTAATCTGAATGATCCTGAAAACGAGTGATAGAAAAACAGGATGTGATCATAAATTGATACTGTGCTATAAACTCTTGCACTAAGAAAGGGAGGCCTTAGAAACTAGCTAGAAGATTTCCTAATAATCTCTTCCCCATTAATCATCCTTGTCATGCAAAATCAATCAGAGTTTATTCTTTCACCTGGAGAACTCCTTCTATGATATCATTGACATAAATAAAATGGATTTATTGCTTGCAAGCAGACAAAGAAAAACCTAAAACCAAGACAATGCCTTATCAGGCTTTCCCTATTAACACAAACTCATTATAGAAAGACACAGTTCTAGAGTAAATTCTCTGAATGTACCTTATGATAGGTTTCATTTTCATAAATTAGTAGGCCAACAAAAATGCAGGCCTGCCTGGACTAATGGCTGGTAGGACCAGTCCTGTATATTACAGCGTGGAAATATTGGATGTCAGCTCCCATACTCTTTGCCCTTGCTGCTACTAAAAATGGCACTTAACACGTTTAAGCTGCTACAAAAAGAAAGCTGAAACAATGAAAGCATTAAGAAATATTTTTAATTGTTAACTGTCAACAAATATGTTGACAAAGTTACCATCTAATTTATCACTGCAGTTTTAAATGACTGGACCCTATCTATTCTCTGTATAGCAGGATATGTAGAATATAATTACTTTCTGCACTTAGTGTTTTCTGGAATTTTAAATTAATGACATAACAACTGGCAAAGGGCTTTATGGCATGCAGATAAAATTTAGTTGGTTTACACTCTTTCAATGAATATTTAATTAATATGTAATAATGACTTTATTAAATCTAAAGAAAAAAATAGTGGGTTACAGCTTTATCAATGCTCAATTTAAACTGACTGCTTGATAGTTAGCACTTTTTTATTATTATTATCATTACTTTGGAGGGCTTGTTTATTTATTTATTACTGGAGAGATAGACTTTTTTTCTTACAGTTTATTGTCATCCAACTTCTCTAGCACATGTTGTCCCCACAGATTTCTGTGTGTCCCTTTAGTATTAAACTCAGAAAAATTCCCTATTCAGGAAGCACTGAAGATTTACTCTGCATTCCCTGTGATCTTTCTACACCATTAAGTTCATGACAGCCATGTTTGAAAGAGAAAAACATTGCACAGACTTCTGGCAAAATAAAGAAGTGTTTTGCAAAAGATGTGAAAAATCTAAAAGAGGAATGACTGGATAAGAGACATCTTGGAGAATATTACTCAGTAGAGTTCCTGCCTTTGGCTTGGAGTTGCTAACTGCCATTAGAAATGACAGGAGAGCTGTCCCTTGCCAGTGAGAAACTTGAGGCCAAGTCTAGCACCTGAGCAAAAAGCTTCTGTCAGAAGATGGAAAAAGAAAATGCTTGTAGCATTATTTCAAACTCTCCATATAGTTCAGAAGGTCCTCACCAACCTACCATCAAAATAGAGAGAAAATAGAAAATAGTATGTTCTTATTCAATACTATGGCTATGAATCTTCCTCCCTGTTTCTTCCCTTAGTCACCTATATGTAAGAATGCAACTCAGTCAAAAAGGATTGAGAAAATAAGTCTTTCAAAAAAAAATAAAATCCCAAAGACAGTACATTGTTTTTAGAAATATTCATTTCAAGAACATGTAATAAATTTAACTTCTTGTTGCAAACATTTTATTTTTATTTTTTTTTTAACTTCTTTTGTTTGGATCTATACTTTCCATATATATAAATATAAAAGTATATTACAACCTAAAAGCTAAATCAGAACGAAATGGACTAGTCAAAACATGTTCTACACTATTAAAATAGAATGATCATATATGGGTAGAAACCATTGTCACTCTTTAATTATTATTTTGATTTACAATGCTAATTTTTCCCAGTGGGTGACTATTAAAGATCACACAGTGGTTCCAGATGTCAATAACCTCTGTACGGAAGCAGAATGGTTAAAAAAAAAAAAAAAAAAGTGAAGCTTTTTCTATGTTTTATTATGCTTTATGTTCTTATATTCATGTTCCATCATCCCCCTGCAAAGCTTCTATTTGCAAAATCTGGAGAACATGAGAAAATTAGACAAAAGTTGTTCTTAGCTCTGAATAACCAATCATTGCATTTTTTGTGAGCCCAAATCATCATCTCCTTTTACATGACCATCATTGAAAAAGTAGGATTAAGCTAAATACATTAGCTAGAAGCGATTAGTTGTCTCCCTTTCATTAATAATCTTCCCCTCCAAGAAGGCAAAAACAGTGTCATTCTGTGTCAAGTCTTAACAACATACTTTTCAGTAACCACCAACATACACTAAAAGAGATAAGTGACCTTGACCTTCCCACTAATGACCACAGCAGGATGAATAAAATGCTTTATTTTGATCACAGCTACCACAAAGGACACAATGAAAGTAATTCCTCTTGAGTCAGCTGTGGGAGTAGCTGACTCGAGGTGGCTAGAGTAAGAATATCCCCAAGAGAAAAATGCAGCTCTTGAGGGCGTCTGTTTACTGCAGTTCACCCAAGTATGTACCAAAGGCACAAATTTGCATTTGAAGAATTTTGAAGACATCTGTAATGCTGCCAATCTTCAGATCACAAAGAACGGCTCTCAAACACACTGTTCATTATGAATAGATGTAAGTTATATTGTAATAATGATAATTAAATGCATTACTTATAAATTGAGAAGGATTTTATTCAGATATTGCTCACTGGAATTCTAACTATACGTCAAATTCTTCTCTAGTGCATTTGTATTGATTTCAGTTGATTTATAAGTAGTTTAAATCTATCCCATAGATTTCTGGAGACTTAATTTAACCTTGGTGTATTGAGATCTCTAGATTTTTTCAGGTATTACAGATAATCACGTAACGGTTGAAAAACATGACAGTGATGCTAAGCTGATTTCATTATATAAATATCTGAGTCAAATACCTGGTAAGGTCTCCAGTGGATTATCAATTACACCAATGGACTCCTGATAGATATCCATTATGCTGTAATGACTAGTTGCATTTTACATTGTGCTAGTATCCTATACCTTATGTTATGTCTAAGAGGAGGCAGTTGCCCCCCCCCCCCCAAGCAGCCAATCTCTAAGCAGCTAATTACTGCCACATCTGCTTTCTGTCAAAAGCCAGTAAGAAAGGGAAGCAACATTTATCGTCATTAAAAGGGTGGCCATATTATCTCCTCATTCTCATTAAGAGGGCAGACAGGTTGTCTTCAGGTTGATGGAACAGAATGAGTTTTCAGGTCCCAGTCCTCTAGAAGATGTCAAACAGGAGATTGGCTATGAGAGCTAACATGATACACTAAGAGCAGAGAAACACATGAGCACAGCTGTACCCCTCTGATTACTGCTGTTGCAGGAGGGAGACAGCATGACAGAAAATGAGAGAGAAAATCTTTCTTATACAATCTTACACATTTTTGGTTATTCATATTATTCTTATAGCATAGACAGATATTTATGAAAGAATAATTAAAAGCATGAAAGAAAAGCTGTAATAAAATGCATTATCTATTCTGGATATTCTGAAAAAAATCATTTGTCTATTTCCCTTAACCCGACCAGTGTTAGTTAATTGAATAACAACTAAACCATCCTCACACAAGGGTGCAGCAAAATTACTAACAGGCAACTGAGACACTGTGCCTGATCCCCCCAGCACAACAGAAACTGCACTGAAGGTGAGGATGAACTGGGCCTCCAGCTGAACCATCCAGAGAAGGCATAGAGGGGTACCAGGCTCAGCAGGTGCAGAATTGTCTTGCAGAGACTGTTGATAGTACTGAAATGCTCTCCAATTTGCAGTAAGACATTGGAGGATGCTTCAGCCTCAGGAGTACGACTGAATATGCGTCTCCATGTTTCTACTCCATCCATCAGCTGACATAGTTTCTCTCAAAGGTGTCCAAGGCCAGGTTTGATGTGCCCCTGGGCAACCTGATTTAGTGGGTGGCATCCCTGCCCACAGTGAAGGGGGTTGGAACTATGTGATCTTTAAGGTCTCTTCCAATCCAAGCCATTCTATGATTTGTCCTTTAAATATACTACCCTTTCTTTCTCTTCTGATATTATTGTCGTGAACTAGACTGGATAAAAGTTCATTGACGCGTAATTAGGCCTTACATATATAAGCTTGGTTACAAATAAGGTCAAATTCCACAAATGTTTTAGAGAAAAAAATGATGAGGGGAAGAAATTTTGGCAGTGTCAAAACATTTTGTTTCAGCATTCTGAAAATGACATGTTGACTTTCAGTATTTCAAAATTTACTTGTTATTCCAATGGAAGTTTTTTTAAGGTTCAAAACAAAAATCAAAAATACACTTCTGGTTAAAGCATATTCACTTTCACAGTGACCAACAACTCTCCTTCTTTAACTTAAATCTTTTTACATTCAACATAAAAATGTTGTTACGTGAACATTTTTGTGCTGTTTGAAATAGAGCTCACCTTATCTCTGATTTATACATGAAACTACCTTCTATGCAGCTGGATCCTTCTCAGTTCTACTTTGCAGTATTTACAGTGCATCACAGTGGGAGAAGTGATAAAATTACATAATGGATTAAGAAAGACAAAACTTTATTTTATTTCAAGGCTATTATAATGTAACATGTTTCAATTCTGAGTTTAAATCATAATTTTAAAAAGTTGATGAGAAGGGAATGGCAAAATTAAAAACAACTCTGTATAGGGAGGAAGGAATGGAAGGAAGAGCTAGAAAACCATATTTTTGGTCAATTCAAAATATTCCATTTAGACATATAAGAAAAAGGTTGCTTTCACTTCCGTTGTGTCACATATTTCATTACCATCATCTTTTACTGGAGTTGACATCAATTAGATTTTACATAAAAGATGCAATTTCTAATGGAAAAAAAAAAAAAAAAAAAAAAAAAGTTAAACACTGTAATTGGCCCAGAGGAGAAGGGTAAATATTTATACCTCAACCATAAATTATACCCTGTTCTCATTTCTTTCATACAGACAAAGTGAACTTTTTCTGATTCGGCATTACAAGAAAACAAAAATGTGATAAGAATATAATTTTCTCAAAAAAAAATCAGTAACTCCTTGTCTCATTTTTCTACAGCTTACACATGGCTTCATACTTGCTTTTCACACTCCTGGTTTGTCTGGTGAAAATCAGCTACTATGCCTACAAGTTTTCCTTTGGCTGAGCAGCCAAAAAAAAAAAAAAAAAAAAAAAAGAGAGAGAGGCAGCAAATCATACAAATAGACTCTTTATCTCTAAATCTTGGAGTAGCTATGCAAGGCTACTCAGTAAGCTCCTTGCTTATTCTCCTTCCTCACATTGCAGAACTTGCAGAACTTGGAGGAGACCCAAGTTAACATTATGCCTTATTATTTATTTATATAAAGGTGACTTTTTCCTTTTTTTTTTTCATTTCTATATATCTTTTTTCTTCCCCCTTCATTACTGTAAGGAATGTTTATGCATCTACATCAGATTCCAGAACCAAAATGCTTTCAGAGGAGGTGAACTTCAATTTCGGAAGAACTATTTTTCCTGTAGCAGCTTATAATTTCTTGACAGGCTCTGTAAAACTTTGCTTTCATGGCTTGAAAAGTTTCTCTGTTGCTACATGACTGGCTGATGCAAAAATTGCACAGCTGTCTCATCTTTTCTGGAAGAATCTTTCCAATCACCTTTTTGTTCTGTGGATTTTGTTCTGTTTTAACTCTGCATATGAACTCATTGTACGCTCTGCTATTTCTGCTACTAAGATTAGCAGTGATAATCTCTGAAATGGGATTGGGTTGTAACTGCTGGACCAGTTTATTTGCTGGGAATAACATATAGATTGTTGTAGATCAGTTTTCTCCCACTGTAATCTCAGCATATCTCAGATCCTGCTCTCAGATCCTGCTAGACTAAAGCACAGAACTTACCAGTTCTACTTACCAGTGTAGACTCTCTTCTTTATGGTGACCATGCAAAATACGTGCACTACTGTGCCGATTATCTAAGATTTTATTTCTTTTAGGCTCTCACCTCAGCTTTAAGGCAGCCTGAAAACTACATCCCACAGCATGAAATAGGCTTATACTGTAGAGACACAAGACTTGGAGTACAGGCAACACATGTGAATATGTTCCTCTTCAATATACCATCAGTTTGCTTTGCTTTTTTATTTTACTCAATTATGAGAAAATGTTACTATAAAATTGAATTTTTCTTTCCTAAATACGGGCTGCTTCCTAGCTGTCACAAGAACCAATACTGTAGGCAAATATAGGATTTCTTTTCAGATCTTCAAAATTATTCCTGTCTGTAGGACATTAATCTCTTTATGACTGCAATTAAAAATGTGTCCAACACCACACAGATGTCAGCATATAAAATTTTCCTAAGCAGTGCTATAAGAACAATAAGTTTATCAACACGTCAGCTGTTTCTTTATGAGAATATTGATACAGTTTATTCAATTTGAGGTTGAGAATTTCACACAGAATAATTTTGCCAGATGGCTTATCCTTACTCAAATTATGAATTCAAAGTGTAATTATTCTAGGTTTTGTCATTCACAACACTTACAATTAGGTTTTCTGACAACTCCCATTGTAGAACTCTGCTTTCAGGTGTTTGTCTTTGCCTCTTTTTAGTATTAAACCTGGATATCTTCCTTTAGATTAAAATTTTATGAAAAGTTTCAACAGAGATCATTTATGCATTTCTGAGGAAAGTAATTAAAAAAAAAAAAAAACTTTCATGTTTTTACCTTTTTTAATTCTACAGTCCCTCCCTCAGTTTCCCAGTTAATTCATTCTTTTCTGCCACTGGAAGGCCTTCAATTATTTCTTCCGTGTGCCACATCCTCTGGGTCTGTGTGAGGGAAGAGAGAGGACAGGTGTAAATATTAAAGCCAGGATGTCTCAGAATGGGTGTTATTACAAAAATAAAAGAGAGCTTGTGTTTTTGTTGTTGTTGTTTTTATCTGAAATATTGTGATTTTAATTCTACGTAAACTTTACCAGATCAAAGAGAAGCACACATTTTATTAAATTTCTATTTTATAATATAAATACTATTAACTGTTTGATTCTCTTCATCACTTCAAGCCATGTAATTTTTAAAGCTATGCATCCTCTCATTGAGGATTAGGGCATGCCAGGGATCTCACTCATTTCTGGTTTAACTTCCTAGATATTTCCTTCCCATCACAGCTGACAGTGTCACATACTATCAAATCTTCCATGGCTGGCTTTTAAACAGATCTGCTTTTATAAAGACAGTTTTATTCCAACATTTACAAGATACGTTTTTACTTCAAGTTCCTGAATTGCTGTGTTGATATTTACTTCTATAAAATCTCACAGCTAAAATAAGTTGTTTTGGGACAGTACAGATGAAACTGACAACTCAAAATGAGTTGTTCCAAACAAATGCTAAATGGTACTTGGAATAGAAAATATCTTTATTTATTTATTTTAATCCAGGTAGATTTTATGTTTCCAGAAACAACAACTTTGGGATTTTTGTGTGTGAGAGACTATTATTTTAATACCAAAATCATATATGGATTTTGTAATACTCAAAATTACTCAAAACCTGCATAAAGACATTTGTTAATGTGAATATATACAAATGTATATTCAACTAAAAAACCTGCAGGTAGAGAGAGGTAAAATGTTCTTCTTTGGCCATATGAGTTTTACTCATGGTGTACTTTTGCTCTAGTTCTGATTATTGTGCACTAATCAACTTTGAGTATTTAAAATCAATTAGACCAGGTCTTCAAGTCTTGGAGTCCTTTTGTACTTCGCAACTTCACTAAAAAATTTGACTTTAGCTAACAAGTTTTAGATAAAGTCCCCTCACTGACTGACATAAGAAGTTTCTGTTTAGTGAACTAGAGAGAATAAAATGCATTGATATCCTTACAAAAGATTCTTTGTGAAGATTAAAGCACACGACGTTTCCCATTCACTTATATTTTATCTTTTCTCAGCATCTTGTACAGCTTCTAAGGTGGATAGCAAATTCATGCTCAGATTAAACTAAAGGCAAATTCATGGTTTTGTTTATAGTGTTTTGTGCCTCAAGCTAGCCATCAACCTTATTTAAGCATTTGAGAACAACTCAGGGTCTTTTCTGTAGCACAAAAGAACTTGTGAGTAACAGACTTTGCCTTTGATTTTTTTTTGTGTGTGCATGTCCCTGTAGATGATGAGGGAGTCACCACTCTAATGCATAAATAGAATTAAATTAAATCTCTTCCTTACTAAATTATTTGGATTGTTTGACTGGTACAAATCTTGGTACTCTGCTTCTCCATATTTCTTCTAGTATGCATGGGTTCCTTTGGAGTACTGCCAAGCCACCCATACAGGAACATGGATCCTTCATATTTATGCTGTTACACACAGACCTGAGGTCAGCTCCCAAGTGCCAGTTAGCACCAGCTGTCTTTTAATTTACACCTGCTGAGGTTCAAGCTTCTAATTTCCATTCATTTTCAAAAAGAGAAAGGAACCTGGTTTTGGAAGAGAAGATTGTTTTCAATGAGAGAAAATTACAGTCTTTTTGACTGCTCACTGTTTTGGATGTGTCTGGGCTGCCTGATATTTGCAATAAGCATTCCCCAAGGGACCATAACCATAGCACACTCACTGGGGACAAAAGGAAAAGCAACAAGACTTAGAGCTGTTATATTAGCTGTTTCCTACTCTCATGCTCTTCCTGACACATGAACCTATTCTCTTGCCCTAGTCCTGAGGAAGAGGGTTAACACTGGCATAAATGGGCCTGAGTCTCACTTTTTCTTCTTCCAGAACACCAGCTTTGCTTTTGTTAGTAGGGCTACTGGCAATTTGCTCTTACTTGTGATAGGAACCATGACGATTTTCTGAAAAATCTCTCTTATCTCTCGTAGCGTTTTGGATACTAGTTGTCACAAACAACACAGAATCATAGAGTAACCTGAGTTGGAATGGACACACAAGGATCAGCAACTCCAACTCCTGACTCCACACAGAACCACTCAAAAATCAAGCCATTTTTCTGAGAGCATTGTATCAGTTTAACTTAACTAAGACAATAAATGAAATATATTTACTTGCTTTGAAACCAACACACTCCTCCATTCACTACATGAGCTTTTCTCTATATTGCCAGCTGGTGAGTTTTATTTGCCTCTCAAGTCCCACACACAGAAGAATAAAGCAAGATATTTTTTTTAATGCATAATTCAAAAGAACAAGAAGCAGTGATCAACCTGAATAGTAAAAGCTAATCATTTTAAAATACAGGCTGAATTTTTCACTGAATGTTTGCTCTGATAATACCAAGTGGTTTCACTTACCTGTGATCTTTGCTCTGATTTCATTATGAGTTCTTCATGAATCTCATATGAAAATAATAAGATAGAGTAAGAAGATATAAAGGCAGAAGGGCAAGTTGGAGAAGAAATTTGATCAGAAGTGAAAAGGAGGAGACTCTCTCAACTCTGGTAATCCAAGGAATTAGCTTGAGGGGGAACCTCCGCAATGCACTTGTTTTACAGCTGACTGGGCATTTTATGGAATATATTCAGGGACAGATCACCAGACTGGGAATAAAAAGACTTGAACTACAACAAAGCTAGAAATGAAATTTCAGTCTTGGGGTAATTCTGGTATTTCAACTTTTGTTTCATCTTGTGCAGAAAGGAGAAGTTTTCATTGTAAATCTATTTGGTAGCAGATTAACAGCCGGTCTGTGTTAGGCTGAAATGCTGTCTAGTATTGGCTAAACCATTTGCCTCAATTGTGCAAAACACTAAAAGCCGTCCTTAAGTTTCACTGACATGTATTAAAATTTTACAGTTCTTCAGTGCCCTAATACAAACAGTTATACTTGCTTTCCTAAAGTATTGTGACACAATTTTAAAATATAATCATTCATGAAAACAGAAGAATAAATTAAATATTTTCATATTTTAAAATAAGAACCGTAATCAAAATATAACAGAATAGTGATGGGGGAAAGTAAAAGAACATTTAAACCCAGAAGAGATACAGGTTTGTGTCGGACCTGTTATAAGTCTGATTGAAAAGGGAATGAGGGAGGGCTGAAAGGGAGAGGAGGAAAAATGAAAACTGGAAAGAAATGTGTTTCATTTTCATGTTTTGTTGCAAAGACACCATACTGTTCTTTAGTTCTCATTACTGAAAGTGTGAAAGGGGAAAAAAAAAATCCATCCTCATACAGCTGTGCAGCCTATATTTTCAAGGGACAGGAGGGGAATCATCAGTGTGGGAAATGAATGAAACAGAGACTAGGTCAGGACAAATGCATAGTCATAATAGTCAGATGCTTCAGGGATCTAGATTATCTGGGGAGGGACTTCAACACACTTCAAGAAAGCAGACAGTAGTGTGACACAGAAGAGGAGGTGATGTCTTTCCCCTGAGTCTTGGAAAAGTAGCTAGAAAAATAATAGGCGGGAAATAAGGAAGACCAAAGTCAGAGAAGGGCAGACAGAAATTATAATGAAATGAGAAAAGAAGGAAATGGATCATGGATGTGAGATGCCTGCTAACTAGGGAAAGATTGTCAGGGGAAATCATTTATTCAGTGCCGTTTCTAGCACAAAAAAATAATAAAGGCAAGCCAAAATAAAAACAAACAAAAAAAAATTGATCGACCAATGAGTCATATGAGTAGTGCAGAGTAAATAGCATACTATTTCAACATGATCAGGCAAGTATTACTGAGAAATCAGACAAAAGTCAGAGTCAGCACAAGAACATTTGCAGGAGCTCCTGGGAGAGGGGATAAATGGAAACAGGTATGTCCTGCTCTGAAAGCAAGAAGCTTGCATCAGTTCAGTTGCACTGTTGAACTATCTAGAGGTATGCAATGGAAGATGTAAAAAGACACAAGTCTTGAAGTAATAAACCAAGTCACTGATCCATCTTTCAGCTTGATATAGATATATATGTGTATGTATGTAAACATATATATACACATATATAAACAACTTAATCCCTTATAAATGATAATACTGTGCATGTACTAGATGCATAATCAAGCTGCATCTAGATATTCAGTATGCTAAGTAGTCATTCTCCTGCATCAGTCAATTAAAGAATCCCTAAGTTCACATTAACATAACATGCACTAACTGCACCCAAGGAACCACTACAGTGCATCACACTAATATGAAAGAATCTAACGGCTCCCCAAGTAGGCATTGTCAGTATATACCCAAAGGGCCCCATTGGAGCTGTTACAGCATATTATACCCAAAATCTGGGGATTAAATGCTTGTTTAATAGGCTTCAGTGTGAGAGAATATAACAGGTACTGCCCATAATGTCAGTCATCCATGGGTAATGAGAGGAACTAATACACTTCCAGCAAGAATGACAAACCAGATTCAAACTGAGGGAAGCAGCACAGTCATTGTAGCAGTGCCATTCAAAGACCATAATGGGCACAAACATTCCTAGTACAATCTAAATGAGATAACTGGTTTTATTACTCTATAAACTCACAAAGTAATCATAGAGGGAAAAATGACTTCTGAGAGTGATGGAGAACTTGACAGGAACCCCTAACCTTCTGCCGTATTTTTTTGGAATATGACAACATTATGATTTCATGGGAAAATTTGTACTATTACCTCACATTTCCAAATGTGCAAGGTATTGTGATGGTAGAAGAGATCAAGCTGTATAATTTTCCCCAATACACATACATTTGCATTTGAAAGTATGTACACTTTCACTCTGAAGCTGTTTAACTCACAATAATGGTATCCAAATATCTATATTTGCCACAGAAAGGAGATGTTATTTCATAGCACATAGAAATGACACAAATACTATCACTATCAATAATTTGAGCATCTCTGAAGTACTTTGAAAATTTTGCTGTTCCTGTGACTATATGGACTCATTACTACAAAAAGAGACTTCACCATCTTATGTTGATGGAAGTACATAATTCTTCTGATACCATTCAGAAAATTCAGAGAAGTGGCTTGAAAAGAAAAAAGGAAAAAAAAGAAAGGGGGGGGAGGGGGGGGCGGAACAGCCCTTCTCCCCAGCAATACTTGACCTTGATGAAATATACAGGTGCTAAAAAGCCTAAATAAATCTAAGACAGTATTGGTATAACTGATATCAATTTACTTGAGCAATTTCACTACTAGTAGAATTGTAGAAAATGTTCAAGTGTAATGATCCTGCTCTGGCAACAGCAGGAGAAAAAGGCTGCAGAGTTAAAAGCATGTTTCTAGAACTCTCTTTGCTCATGAGCTGATTCTTTCAACATTAGCTTTGCTTGTTGCCAAGGACCATGTTTTTGGTGTAATCTAGTTAAGGTCTGCTAGCACAGCTACATGAGCAAACCTGCATAATATAGATGGAATTAATCCTGACTAAAAAGTGTTTTTGTCGACAATGATTTATATCAATCTAGTGAGATAAATCCACTGTCTTGAGAAAAAATAGTTGAATCAAATGTTTGCAGTCATTTAAGCTGGAATTGGTGTTCCTTTCCAGAAGGCACTATTAGAAAACCATTTCTTCGAGTTCTAGAGATCTGCTATTTAATTGCTCTTTTAGACCTTTGACAAATGTACTTTGGGGAAAGTACTTTGTAGAGAAAGAGGGAACTAATGAATTTAAGCCAATACACACTAAATCTCACTGAAGTTGGTGATGATTACTATTATTATTAGTTTGACTTCTTGAAATAGTGAAAGCAGTGGATTTATCTCATTAGATTGATATAAATCATTGTCAGCAAAAGCACTTTTTGGTCAGAATCAGTAAAGACCTTTTGTCTATATCTGATCAAGTTTAAATACATTTTAACAAGCAAAAATAAAGGAAGATTCATCAGTAGGTTCATTCCACAGATAATTTACCTTAGGCAATAAGCACAGCCATAGACTTCAAGTGATTTGCAAATGATAAACATTTTTAAATGTGCATAAATAACCTAGAAGTCTGAGTCCCATATTTAAAAGACAGTTAGGTATCTTGGTCCTTCTGACTTCTGGTGAAACTCAGAATATATCTTTTTAAATTAGTGGTATTGAATACAGAAATATCAGCTTGGTCAAGATTCATTCTTCCAAGCCTGGCCCTGCCTCTGATCATACCTGTTTGCTGTCTGCGTACCCTTCTTCAGAAATATTTAAGTGAAGACCTACTATCACCTCCTCTGAAAACCCCTGAAACCTGTCCTTTGCCCAGAAAACCTCAAGATATTGCAAACCCCTTACAAGTAATTATGTGCATATCAACGCCTAGATGTTTTTATAAGAAATATCCCAAGCTGTACCTGAGCAAAAGTCCATGAGCACGGAGTGCCATGTAGATATGTTAGATGAAGTCTAAGAACATGATAACCTTGTCCCAGCTATTCTGCATTATGTAAACATAGCTATGGTACTGTTTTGACTACAATCCTATTCCAGGGCCATCTTGCCTGTCTCTTATTCTGTTATTTGGATAAGCACTGAGAAACAAAACACTTTTAAACTTTCAAATAAAAATGTCACAAAAGATGAGAAGAAGTTTTTTAAATATATATATTTTATTGCAGAAAACATTAAAATGGCTGTCTGAGGCATACTTGACAACTTAGACATGTTCTGTAGCAGTTGAAAGGCACCTCAGCTGAATGGAGAGTTGGGATTTAATAAAAAAAAAGAAGCAGCTTTATCTTATGAAATAAAGGAGGATCCCACAATAGCAGCCTCCTCTCAGAGACTCAGAAAGGAGGCAATTTCCTCAAAAGATTGCAAAGACTTCAGAGTTGCAGAGAAAAGAAGCCTCAGTTCTCTTCCCCTCTCAGCCACGCACCTAACTATCACATCTCCACTGGGATACCAGAAGCCAGGTTATCTGCTCAAAAGCAACTACTGAATTTTTTTCAGAAGCATTGCTTAATCTTTATTTTCTGCCAGATGTCTTAAAACTAACACTTCAGGTCTATCACCACACAAAAACCTACCTGACATCAGTAGTGAGATGGACTCCATACTAGCCAGAGGCACAAGAGTGAATGTGTAACTATCATTTCTCTCATGCTGTGAGCAAGGGTTATTTCTTTTGAACTTAGGGTCCCAGCTCAAGTCCTATTAGGGAAGCCAGCCTTACATGTAGTTGAGGCAGAGGTACAGCAAACCTACAGAGCTGCCACTGCTTCAAAGTCCCTAGCACTTTCCAACATTCTCCCCAGACTATGATCTGTGGCTATGCTAACACATGGCTGCCTGAGTAACAGGAATAGGAGAAGGCAAAGATAAAAGATAGATTTCCCATGCATTGAAAATTGAATAGCTTTCAGAATTTGAGTTCTTCTTAAGGTCCGCAATAACACCAACGGCTCCAGCTCAGAAGAATTCCACTGTTACCAAGTGACAATGCAGACATAACCTCATTTGAAAAGGTACAGATAGAGAAACACAGTCTTTCCACACATATGCCAAGAACTACACAAATATTCTTATTTTACTTCCTCATTCTTTCCACTGGAAAGAGAAGAGAAAAGGAAGAGAAAAGGAAGAGATGCTAACCTTCAATATTGATTAGATACTCTTGCCTACCTTTTCCTGGTAAAAATTCCAAAACATGGAAAATCTATTTTAACCATTTTTGTTCTCTCCTCTCCACTTTAAAAACTGAGAAGTGATGATATAAAACAAAGAAATTACTGGAGAAAACAACAACAATAACAACAAGAGAAAATCTGAATCATTCTCTTTTTCATAGTTACCCAGTTGCACGACAGGGAGTATCACAAATTGATTAAAGTCATCAAACTTCCATCAGTGGTAAACCTTGATCATTATACATTGAGACCTCAAACCTCCATAAAATTATTTAAGACAAATAACTAGAAATGCTTCAGACAAACAAAAAAATGCACAGGTTAATCTTCAGCTCTCCTGTAAAAGTCAAATGGCCTGAAATCATAGAATCATAAAGGTTGGAAAAGACCTTCAAGATCATCTGGTCCAACCATCACCCTACCACCAGTATCACCCACTAAACCATGTCCCTAAGCACCACATCCAACCTTTCCTTGAACACCCCCAACACTGAGTCATCAAACAGGAGTTTTGGGTGTAAGTACTTCTGACAAATATCAGGTTCATTTCCTGCAGTTTTCATCTTCTCCATGCTTAAAATGGACTGCTAATATTTTTTTCTCCTCATCTTTTGTCTCCATATAGAATTTGCATTTCTGTCTCTGTTGGCAAAATTTACTGTCTTATGAAATGTTTGTACAGTATGCACGTGCTAGGGACATAATTGTTTTGGAGATTTGTGCAATAGTAAAACAGCCAAGGCTTGGGCCGAGGCAGGAGGGAGTTCAATCTAGTCCAGATATCCTTCTGTCCCCTTGCTAACTGGGCTCTGCAGGCACAGATTCACTAGGCTGGGATGCGAGGGAGATGATTTTAGCCCTCTGCATTTACCCTTTACCCATTACTCCACAGCTCCTTTCCCTTTAGCACAAATTGTCAACATTTGTATTCACAACACAATCTTACAGCCTCTCACACAGGAGAAGCCCTGTGGCTACTCAAGGGGAGCAGAAAAAGAAGGTAGATGGAGTTAAAGAGAAGAAGTAAAGGGACAATTTTCTTCATCAGCAAGTCCCTTGACTATGTGTCCATTAAATAGGACTTTAATAAAACAGCCGAGTACTATACAATAGGGAAGTCTGGCTTTTATCAGGGCTTAGATGCAGAGCTGAGGTTATGGAAAATGCCCCTGGCATGTCTGGGCTGGTGGTCTGCCTTACCCTGTCACATTGTCCATGTACTAGCTGAGCAAACTCAGTCCTCCAAGTTACTCTGGAAATCCCCCTGCTCCTGCAATTCAGGAAACATTACATGGAGAAATACAACCCTCTTGTGCTGCTCGGTGCTAGAAGACACTCGTTAATCAAATGTGAACCTTGCCAAATAGCGTCTCTTTCCATCTGATTCAGAGGCACAATGAAGCAACAGAAGGATGTTTAAATCCCAATGAGAAAGCATGAAAAAGATGATAATTTTTATTCTCTTTCTCTCTTTTTTTTTTTTTTTTTTTAAGCTTAGGAGAAGTTGTGGTACAATTTTGAACCCTGTCTTACACAAAAGAGAAAAAGCATGCTTAGATTTTTGCCTTAGTAAATGATTGTTACCACTGCCAAAATAGGGATATAACAGATAATGGCACGCAGACCAGCTGCGAGTGGAGATTTCTGTCCTAGTGTCTGGAAAGCTGCCCTGCAGAAAGGGACCTGGGGGTATTGGTCAATAGCCAGTTGAGCATGAGCCAGCTGTGTGCTCAGGTGGCCAAGACGGTCAAGAGCATCCTGGATTTTTTATCAGAAATATTGTGGCCAGAAGGACTAGGGAAGTGATTATCCCTCTGTAGTTGGCTCTGGTGAGGCCTCATCTTGAATACTGTGTTCAGTTTTGCACTCCTCACCATAAGAACACGCTGGACTGTGTCCAAAGAAGGACAATGAAGCTGGTGAAGGGTCTAGAGAACAAGGCTCATAAGGAGTGGCTGAGGGAGCTGGGATTGCTTAGCCTGGAGAATAGGTTCAGGGGAGACCTTATCACATTCTACAATTACCATAAAGAAGGCTATAGTGAGGTGAGGATCCCTCTCTTCTCCCAAGCACCAAGAGATAAGACAAGAGGAAATGGCCTCAAGTTGCACCAGGGGAGGTTTAGGTTGGATATTAGGAAACAATTCTTCACTGAAAGGGTCGTGATGTATTGTAACAGGCAGCCCAGGGAAGTAGTTGAGTCACCATCCCTGGAAGTCTTCAGAAAACATGTAGATGTAGAGCTTAGTGACATGGTTTAATGGTGGACTTGGTAGTGCTAAGTTAAAGGTTGGACTAGACGATGTTAGAGATCTTTTCCAACATAAATGATTCTATGATTCTATAAGTATATGAAGATGTCATGAAATGCCTAGTAGAGAAATCTAATGGTACAAACAAATGACAGTAAAAATTAAAACCAACATCAAGAGAATCATGTCCCACTAAATGATGTCAGACGGTTGGTGCTGAAGCATTTACAGAGAATCAATGGTGTTGCCGCAGCTATGAGATTTAAGGGCCTGCTTCTCAACTGCTTTGTGGTTTGTAGGGCTGCTACTGCCTGCACAAGGCAAACATGACAAAAAGCAAGTGTGACTCGATCACATTTTATAGTTATAAATGATCAAATATCTGACCCAAGAAGCCTTCCACCACTCCACTTCTGACATGACTGTGTTAAGTGTTTGTTCTGTCTCTGCTGGTTAATTGCAGAAAGAACAGCTTTGCTCTTGAGCACTCTGCCCAGTTGGCATCAGAAGCACAAAAGAGCACCACAAAGTTTGATGATTATCCAGAGACATCATGGCAAGGAGAGTGAAAAGTAAAATTCTACTACTGTTATTCATCTTAATTGAGAATAAGTAATGAAAACCAAATCAAGTTCTCAAAGAAGGACAACAAGGTTGACAGCTTGAAAATAAATAAATAAATAAAAATCAGAAAGCTCCAGATGGTTGTAACTTCACAGCACTGCCTCAGCTATTTGTGACACATAGCTAACATTAATGCCAAGCTGTCAGAAACACAGCTTGAAATGGTCACCTAGAATCAAAAATGTTGTCCTTGAGCATACACAGTGGTGTGTCAAATATGACCTTAACATTTCCTCTCTTGAGACTGCAGTATAGTATGTCAAAATACTGGCATCAAGGTATTTCCAAATTATTGATAAAGTGTTATTCAACCTGTATGCATCAGAAAAACTGACCTTAGTCACAGAATCTATACAATAGATACATACCTCACTATCAATTTTCTTTGTACTCATATTTAGACACTTGTTTTCCTACATATCCTCTGGCCCACACAAGTTTAATCTATGGTCCTTCTATTTTACGCAGCTTTTTTTTTTTTTTTTTTTCCCCATTTACCTGTACTTTTTACAAACAAGCAAACAAACAAACAAAATATAACATTGTTCAAAGAAGTGCAAGACAGAGCAATAGAAATTATGCCCAAAATATATTGTCTGAGGATACCTGCAAAAAAGCTATCTACAAAATAATTCATCAATGTCTTTCATTCCAGAATGGAAAGACCTGATCTGCACCTTTAAGAAAATAGTCCATCACAAGTATGTATGAGACAGCTCTGGGTTGTGTCAGTCACAGCAGGGGGTTTTTCAGGAATGATTACCCAAGGGACTAGACAATAAATAAATAAATAAATAAAGTCTTTCGATCGGCTTTAAAAAAAGCATTTTCTCACATTCATCAAAGGATGTAAACAAATAACAAACAATGTGAAATTCTGCTGTATGCCTATGGAATTTCTAAAATGTTTTTAGGATCTTGAAAGAGTGTCAAATAAATACGTTCAGAGAATGAAACTTCGCTTAATTCTACAACAGCAAAATTTTAGTATTGCTTGTAGTAACTCAGTAATACACCAACATGTCAAGGTAAAATGCCCTTAGAAAAAAGGTGAAAGCCAGAAGACAGCACATTATCAGTTTCAAGCATCAGACTGTGCCAGGGAGCAGCCTTGGCTGACACTTCCCCACCTGGCTGATGACTGTCTTCCCAGCAGGAGCTTGCACTGGATTTGTGTGCACAGCAATGTCTGTTTCAGTCACTCACTAGCCAAGAAAAATACCTCTCTGTGTGCTTATAGCTGGGGTATGATCCTGTTTGCAAGCTTCCACATCAATGAAAAATGCCCGGATAAGTGTGATCCAGAGAGCTACAGGTTCTAATAGCAACAAATGAACAAAAATCCTCACTTTCCGAAGTCTTATATTTTATTATACCGTGCTATATCATGGCTACATCCCATTCTTCCTCATATAAAAAGGACTGAATTCTACAGTGTGCTGAGTGGTCTGACTGCAACCCAATAAAGCACTCAAGGGAGTGCTAAGCTTAAGTCATAATCTTAAGATTATGAGTAATCTACAAGGGGACTATTTACATATGCACAGAAAGTAGGTGATTAAGTGCATCTTTTGATGGAGGTAACTGTCATTGGTGAGTTTTTTCACTGCAGACTTGAGTGCATGAAGTTTCTCATTAGTCTCACAAAACCTTTTAGCTTAGAAGGAATATAAAATATGAGAAAAGAAAATATAAAGTCTGAAGAAACACATGTAATATGTTTTTTTTCTTAGAGCATCTACATCTAGCCACACCTCCATTTTAGTTTCAGTTCTGGTTGGCATTTCTGGTACTATAGCAATACAAATACAAATATGGTACAAATAGAAATTAAAAGAACAATAGCTGACATCTGTCAAATTGGAGTGCCATAGTCACTTGAACCCAAACAGCTAATATGAAGGGGATACAAAGTGTTTATAAAATATTTTCTACAGAAAAATCATTGTGGGGGCAGGATTCAAAATTACATGGTGCTTCCAAATGGGCTTTCTGCTCCACATACTAGAAGGAACACTGGAAGATATATAGGAAAGAATAAATCTGCTTCCACAGGGGATTGACTGGATGACCTGATAGGACATCTGTTTCTATCAGCATTTTGTTCATTCATTATTTTGTTTCATGTGGCTGTTCTGAATCTTGTGCTGAGCCTAGAACCTGTAGTTTACCTTGGGCTTTAAAACACACATGCACACAGACTAAAGAGCAAATCCTTTCAAAGTAATTGGCTAATTTCCAAAGACAGCTCCTGGATTTTTAATTCAGGAGTCTTAAAAATTTGCCTAAGTTGTGGAGGACTGCAGCTATGCTATATTGAGTGTTCACTACTTAGCAGAAGAGCTGATGTTTTCTCCAGTCTTGCTTTCTGCAACATATTTGCCTATGTGCATGCAGGCATGCATGAATACATGTAAAAATTGAAAAACAATATTTTCAACTTTAAAGCACTTTAATTGTAAAATTAAAATTCTATGGCATTTTCTGCATATCCATATCAAATAGTGTCTTTCACATCTTGTTACATTCTATTCAAATACAATATTTTGCCATCAGAAATGAAACTATTTGAAAATCAAGAGTGGAGTATAAAAATAAAGGTGAAATGTTAAACAGCCTGAATTGTAGAGTCCATACAGTCTTACTCTTTTAAGAAACATTAACAAATGGTAGCATCAAATAAATATCAACTAATTGAGAACAATGTCTTTGTTATTCTTTAACTGCTAGAATTCTTGCAGCTATAATGAAATAAATCTACAGATTAGATGAAACACTAGCAAGGAAAAACTTTATAAGAGCTGAAATGTTAAAGAATAAAGAATATATAAACTTTCAACGTTTCAGATGCTGTCCCTGAAATCTGGCTTCTGTCATTTTAAAACTGTTTTCCACATAGAACACCAGCAGTGTTTTAGTGACATCCTATTCATGGTCTTTTACAAGTCAAACTTTTTAGAGACGTACTGCTTTGGAAATCCTACAGTATGTTCACCAGGTTCCTTTTCTATATTTTCCAGCAAGTTAATTTTTGGTGGATATCAGACTGGATCTCTTTTCCTGTATCTGGTTCTTTCTTTTGCTTCTCTTAGTATGTGATGGGACTATATCTCCACTTCTCTTTATACCTTCAGAATTTAAATTCATCATCATTCTCCCCTGCATAAGTTTTGAGGTCATTCATTAGTCACCTTCTAAACCAGGTGAGATGGTTTATAAAAGATAGATGTGCATTGACTTATCTCGTATTTGTGGTTCACATGGCTGATTTCCACTTTCCACCAGATTGCTAAAATATTGTTCCAATGTTATTATAACAAAATCAAAACTTTGTAGTTCCCTTTTCTTTCTCTCCACTGAATAAACTCTAGCTTCAATTACAACCACAGCAGTTAAAAAAAAAAAAATCAATGGAATTTTAACCAGCTCATTTACCCATTATTAGGAGCATATCATAACATCATTTTGTGTACTAGAGTTAAAATCTTCTTTCAAATAAAATGTATGAAAGGAAAATTTAAAAAAAAAAAAAAAAAGTATTTCAGGATAGTACTTAATTATTTTCAAGTCCCTGCTAGATCTTTTCACTACCATTATATTTGTCTAATGATGATTTCCAATTCAAAAATGATAAAAAAGAAAACCAACAAAAAACAACATCTATTGATTCAGTACATACAATTTAATGTATTTAATTTATTTAATTGTGAGGAACTACTGAAGCGTTGATTATTTTGAGTGTACTTAAGACAGGTAACTAACATTTTTGTGTACTTTCTGAAAAGTCTTTTACTTGAAACAAAGACTTCTAGAGTTTGGTAAATTTCTTAATGTTTCTAACCATGAATTCAAAGACAAATGTCTGTGTTCTCCTGCAGTAGTTTTTGATTATCTAGCACAGTCTAATTTATGCTTTAAACATTCTGCTTAGACATAAATATTAGATCATGATGAAATCTCTACAAGTTCTCTAGAATACTAAAATTGCTTATTACAGTTAAGCAATCCCATGTTGTGAGATGGAAACAATCCCACGTTGTGAGATGGATTTTTAAAATGATTATATTTTTATTTTGGTATTCTGTCATCTTATTTGCCTCTGACATTGAAGTAAATGTGTTGAGCCTGAACTCATTACATGCTGTTTTTATGTCAGTGTAACCTCAACAATCCAAAATTACTGCCACCTTGCAGCAGCTTTGCTCTACTTCTGCAAAGCAAAACGGCTTCTAACCTTGTTTCAGTATCTACTTTAACAGGGTTTACAATTGCCTTGAATGAGAAAGCAGCACAAATATGCACACCAATGACACTGGTGGAGAGACTACTGATTTACATCAATGTGAATGAAGAGCAATGTCCTTCATGTTCAAGTATACATACGTAAATTGATTTGGTATTTTTTTAATCCCTATTTTTAAACACAGTATAATTTTTCACTTCTTCCCTTCTTCACATGCTATAGATTTTTCCAGTAATAACTTGAGACTGAAATCCCAGTTCCCTAAAATCAAAGTTAAGGGAACAGCTCCAGTTGCACTTACTATAAATTTCCTCAGAAATGCAACAAACATTCATGAAAAACCTTGGAAATCTTCCCAAAATACCTACAGACATTGTCTTCTTGTAAGACTTCATAGAGTGTAGAAAGCAGAGAATTATTTAATTTGTTGAATCTGATCTTAATTCTTAGACTGTTTGGATTGCAATTATGAGATATGTTATCTAGTGAGCAGGTGACAGCATAAAAGAAAAACTAGAAATTCTGACTATAAAGATATCATTCATATATCTACATTTCATAACTGTCACCCCTGCAAAATCAACTGTCAGGCAAATAAAATCAAGGCATTCACATTTCCAGCTCATGAGTGAAGTAGCAATGAGCTCCTGAAGGTTCAGGTAAAAATTGCTTTCATTATACAAAAGGTTGAATTCATTCCTTTTTAATTTCTTAGACCTGTACTGGCTTTAGAGAGCTAGTAGAAATATGTTTTTTTTAACCATGAACACTTTTTTTTTTTTTGTCTGAAAAAGAGAAAAGTGACAGAAGATTTTCAAAGATCTGTTTAAATAGATATTTGTTTAATAGGTAAGGTTCTGATTATGATTGACCCTGAATACCAAGAAGGAAAAACTTTTCATAAGAGATCAAGCTGTGTCTGTAAGATAGATATATAGGGCAAGCAGAGATGAAAGGGAAGAGAGCAAAAGAGAGTCCTTACAATGTATTGGAAGAAAATCCTAAACCCTAAAATAAAGATCTTACATGGCTTTTTTTGACATCAAACTGAGTGTAGGTGATACTAAAATTTGATGAAATGTCCTACAAAATGGATCATTGTGAACAAGAATAAGTGAGTAATGTTAGGAAAATGGAAGAAAATTTTCATTAAAAGATACATAAGGTGTTAGAACAAATACTTTTTTTGAGTGCTTTGGTCATTCAGTTATCTGAACAGCCGTCCAAAACATGTTGATGATGCTGTATTAGTTGAACGTTTGCAGTTTAAGGACAAAAAGATTAGACTATCCTCAGAGACTGTTACTTTACCTTCAGTATTCACATATCAAGGTGTAGTCACTTCAATATATTTTTTTCTTAAAACAAGAAACACAATAAACTATTCTACACAGTTCTGTGCAGTTATTGAAGGTGCTTGTCGTTCTTTCTGTTAATAGCTTAGATGTATTGTAATACTCAGTTTCAAAAGCCTTGAAACAGAGAATATCCTCTTATTTTGAAGCATACTTGCACAATTTTCATCCTTTGAGTCAGTGTGCAAAAGTCACTAGGTATGTGCAAGTCCCAACTCAAGACGCTGAAAATTATGAGTCTTACTTCAGTTGCTGCCCACAGAATAAAAAATAATAAAAAAAAAAAATATTAAAAATAATAATAAGAAGAAAAAAAAGCTATGACACTTTCCTTAAAATCACACTTTCTTTAAATTCTGAGGACTTCTATATATCTAACAGTTTAAGATGGTCTAGGTTACCTTACTTTATTTATTTACTAATTTATTTATGTATTTTATAACTTTTCTGGTCAACTAGAAGACATTTTAAGATAACGAAATGAAGTTCTCCAGATAACCATATAATTCCAGAGTCCAGTGCTTTACAAATTAGATATATGTTAACAGAAATATCAGAAGATTTGGCAGCTCCAAAGTATTCACTAAAATTAGTAAAATAACATAATGGAATTGTGCATTCATTTTTAAACAAGGCAACTGACCTGCAAATTTATGCATGTCATGAGGAGCTGTGATTCATGCTGCAGATGAACAAATGAACTTTTAGCTAGCTCTATGTGAAATTGATATTTTTGATAAATCAAATCCTGTAATCTGAAAATTAAAGCATGGTTTATTTATTGTGAACTAAAGTCCCTAATGGTGGAAGCTGCTGCAGCTTAATTCACTTCTATAGATCTACACCATTTTCCATAATAAAATACACTATTTGACATGTACAACATGACTACAGCTTGATGTCAGTCTATAAAAGACAAATTTGCGCTTACAAAGCTGCAAAGGCATTTTAGGCAGATTGGAGAAAATAATATGATTAGTATGAAACCATTCAAATACTTTCTCAGAGATCTAGATAGGCACAAAGTACACATGCAGAAATAAAGTACAGCAAAGTTAATGACTGCACAGTAATAATCTGTACGTTGATCTTGCTTCTGTCATAGTAAATAATTCAAAACAAATAATCATAATCCCAGAATAACAAAAGCAGAGAATGCTAGATGGCTGGTAACATCTGTTGTATGTCACTATTTTTTTTACTTTTTTTTTTTTTTTTTTAAGTGCAGTTCAGCTACAGTTGAACAAACGTCTTCAAATTAAACAGAAAAATGAATGCTAGTTTGTGCTAGTTTGTAGGTTTGCTACATTTGACTATTTTGCTAACAGCAACTGTTAGATTCTGCTTGTCCTCTACCGTGCAGTGAGAGATATATTACCAAAAACAAACAAAAAGTATGAAACTATACATGTGAGAGTAGTAGCCTTACAATAACCAACCAGAAAGATATGCATTCCAGTTCCTACTTTTAATACACTTCCCTATTGTCTTTCTATAGAGTTGTTAGCTTGTCATCATAAAATGTTAAAGAAGAGAGTGGGAAAGTGAGCATGGAAAGGAGTAAAGGCTAGGGGAAGAGATCTTTTCTATGGGTTTTGGAAATTAACCTATATTTTGATCATAACGTGATTCGGAAAACATTTGTGATGTTATCTGTCTTGGAGCCTAAAATTGCCTTTTGTTGATTAAATGCTGCTCTAGGGGTGCTGAAGCAACTGTGGCAGTAACCTTAAACAGAGAGTATATTATTTTTTCACTGCTTGCTCACAGAGTTTATATTTTAAAACTGAAAATGAATGAATGAAAATGAAATTACTGTTTTAAAAATGAATCATTTATAAGTCCAAGAAACATATTCAACTGAGCTTGAAAAGAAGTTTAGAAAGCTTATCCTCTTATGCTAAGTATAATATAATGTACAGAAAATCCCCCCACCCTTACATTTCATTAAAAAACAAGAAACCAGAGTGATTCCAGAGCTCACTGAGGATCCTTTGATTATGTGAGTAGTTTTCTTTTCTGCCTGTATGAATATGCTCTTTTATGGTTTGATCATTGATACAATATGAAAGTCAAGATGCCCAATCAGATACAAAATTACTTCATAATTCATATTTTCATAATTACTTCTGATGCATTCATACATTATATCATATACTTCTGATAGATGCATAATTTATTCTGATCTAAATACCATATAAATCATGAACATGTTCAGAAAGATTTAAAATATCTATTCAGATATCTGAACAATGAGCAATGTATAATGGTATAAAACGCTCTTAAGCAAAGAAGAAATTAAACTTTATTATATAATTCTTTTATTTCTCATGGAATTCTTTAAGACTCTAATCTGGAGAATCATATCGATGGAAAGCTACTGGTCATAACCGGAATCTGATTAACCATTGTATTAGTTTCTGTTATTGTCATACACATTTAATTATACCACAAACTTGGATGGCCTAATGATGTTTCCAGACATATTACAGTAATATATGACATAGAAAAAGGTTGTAGGATTAAGTTACAAAATCTATATACCAATTTCCAAAATTTCCTATTTTAGGATGCATTCAAATCCAGAATTTTGGATCAGAAATGGTGTGTGAGATTTCCATAATACATAATACATAATAATGCTTTCTCAGAAGCTCCCCAGCTAGCACAGAGTCGATACAAAGTACAAAGATACTTAGGGCTACAACACTGAACATGGTGTGATTCATATACATTACAAACTCTTCTGAACAGGTTGCTATGAACTTCTTTCCAGTACCAAACTCTGAGGTTAAAATCCTCAGTTATTTTATTGCAGTTATATTAAGTTTTGCAATTTATATGTTTGTCTAACAGGTGTTAGTGAGTATTTTGCTCACTGATATGAGTATGCTGCAAGGACTTCACATAAAATATAAAACATGGAATCTAAGCAGTTCAGAAATTGTGAACGTTGGTATTTGCATGCATTTATAAGCATTATTCTAGAGTCCAAAACAGTAATTTTCAGGTTAGTAACACTTGAAGTTTTTGAACAATGAAAGTAAAATAAAATTTCACTTTTTGAAGGCTAAAAGCTAGGTTGTGAAAAAACCACGCTGCCTGTGCCTTGGAAAGGAGAGCTGATATCAAAACCAGGGAGTTCATCCCAAAATGTTGGACTACCTCTTTCAGATGGTATGGGAAAAAATGACAGCAGAAGCCATGGTCACAAACACCCTGATTCCTCCTTTACTAGTTCTCCAGACAACCACCAGTAAATAGATGGAAAAAATATATAAAATTTAAAATATATATAAATCTATTTTTCAATTCTGTGTGACCATGCCATAGTAGGAAACCTCTTATTTTACCAACTAATCTATTATGAGCAAGGTGGCCTTAATGTTGATTTGGATCTAAGTTACCAAAGAAGAATATCAGAAATCATCCATATGACTATGGCTTATTTTCTGATGAAGAAAGGTCAACCAAGCAACAGGACAAGGAAGATAATAAAAATGGCAGTTTGTGAAATACCTATAGCTATACAGATTAAATATACTGATCTATTCCAAATGCGATTCTATTTGCAATAACACCGGCTTTGTAAAGACGAGGTGTCAAAGCCAATAATCTCTTCAATTCTAATCCTTAAGAGGTCCATCTGGCCACTGATAAAAAGGAGGAACTGTGCTTCAAGACACTGCAATGTGAACCTCTCTCTTCCGTGGAGATCTGACATAGCAGAAGATTAAGAGAATATGAGATATGAAATCGTTGCATGGGATGATACTAGCCAGTTCAAAAGTGCAGATTTCTTCCAGCTAGACAAGGATGTGAAAAGGTATGCCCTCTGCTCAAATACACACTTATACCAGCAAACATCCTTCAGTGAGAAGTACCGATTATGCTGAAACTACAAATTTTCTTCCTGAGTTGGCAGGAAAGGCAGAAATAATTTATCCTAGAAGAGCTGAAACAGCAAAATGCAGCTCTACCCTTCCTCTCAAGCCATGGGGAGAAAGAATAATGGACAGAAATAGGCCTAACCATTAGTGTTGGCACATAATTGGCCATATCCATTAAGGATGCTTTTGAAATCTCAGGCTACTGCCAGACCCCTGTATCCTTCTTTAGCCCTACTGCTATATTTGCTTACTAAATAAGGCTCATCGGTCTCTTCATTCTTTTTAAAATAATTAGCTTTTTACGTTTGCTGATGTTCAAAATTAAAAATTAATATAAATCCCACAGCAGAAATATTAATCTGCAGCATTGCATATAAAGTTTAGTTTAGAAACGTGTTAAGAACTTTCTGAAACTATTTTTTATTTGTTTGAATACCTAATAAAAAGACATTTGCAATGTGTAATGAGTATTAATAGGTTAATACATTAACAACCATAAAATCTGCTTAATAAACTATATCACTGGCTGTTAACAGCAAAGAAATTGTAGCAATTAAACATATGTCTGTGGTATCCAACACCGCAATTTTCAAGAATTTTTCAAGTACAATAATAAATATCTGTGAGTTACCATACCAAGGAGATCCTCAAATATCTTCTCACTTTCTCATTCAGCAAAATATTCTGTTCTGTAGTTGCTACTGGGGATGCATCTCATATAACTAAAATCCAGACTGAAGCTGCTTCAGCAGACTAGAAGATGTGCACTTTCAACATCTCTTCAAATCCAGTACTGGGCTAGTACTTCTAACATATGCAGGTTGTTTCTAAGATTAACTTTCCCACCATCCCACTCATCCCACTTTCATTCACCAGATTTCTTGAAATAACTCTTTGGGAAACTATTTAGTAGAAGAACTGTCATGATTAGAGACAAGCGTACTGCTTAAAAAAGGTTTATTATTATTATTATTATTATTATTATTATTATTATTATTATTAAAATTATTATTGTTATTATTACTATAATTATTATAAATAATTATAAATAATTATAATAATAATAACTGTGCTTTTCATATACCTGTACTTCTTTGGACTTCAGTCCAAATCATTTCATGTAGCTAAAATGTAGTAGTAATACATAACAAGATAGGTTCCAGTCCTTGGGCAGAATTGTTCTCTGCTGTATTTTATTCACTGAACAGGATCTTGGTCTGGGGACACAGTTGCTTTTGTTTAACTGCATTGTACCTTTTCAGTATTTTAGACTCCCTGAAGACATTCACATAATCCATCACCTGTCCAGACAGTAAAAAAAAATCCTTTCCTGAAAACTAAGGCACAAGCTCATGCTACTTAATTCCGGCAGAGAGAATGTGCTTTCTTCTACATGAATTAAACCACCATTTTAATGATTCCTTTGGATAGAAGAAGTGTTTTACTTCAGTACATTGTGGAAAATTACTGTTTCATATTAACAACTTCATTGAGAAGACACGTTTTGTAATTGTAATTTATAAATTTCATAGGTAGCTAAGAATTTTGTTCATTGCTAGTTCTCTTTAGAGACTAGCTATGATGGTAACTACCATCTCATCAGGGATGAGAACAGTGCCTGGGGAAATCAGAAGATGCTGGAAGTAGGGAGAATGAAGTAACGTTCTCTTTTATGCAAGGAAAAACTGAGCTACTAAGTAATTAGAAAGAGCTAAAAAGTAATTACTACAAATAACTGGTTATGATCACATGACAGATGACAGAGGTAGGGAGAGATTATAAATGTCTGGAATTCGAAACCTATGTCTCAATAACCTATGTCTTTTAAAGGATGATAGAATGTACATGCCTTCAGAAATCCATCTCAGATGACCAGCGTTCACTAGGGATTGCAAGTAAAATATAGGGACAATTTATTGAAAACTGGCATTTGAGCCATAATGAATTAACTAGTCATCTTATCAAACTGAAGGTAACACTTTTTTCTTCTGGTTCAACTACCCTGTTCTCAAGTTTACCCCTCTATTCCCAGTGAAGCACAGAGCAGACAGCAGATTTTTCTTTCATGTAGGTCAAGGAACTATATTTACAGTACATTCTGCTTACCCATTGATGTATTTTCATTACTCATTCCATTGTAAACTTTCATCTACAACATTGCTTATAATTTTGTTCCACAAGTCCCATTTTTAGCAAACTCATAGTTGAACATATTCAAAATAATGAGACTTTTGGTTCACCCAGTACCAACAAGAAAGATACACTCTTTCTCATTTCTCAGAATCATAAATTTGTCTTTGCATTAACCAAGATAATTAGCAAATTTTTCATTTTCCATAACATGTAATCCCTGGACATGCCAGCAATGATTCTAGTTTGAACCTCTTTCTGTTGGAAAATCCAAAATTTTCTTGTTCTAACATGCCCTTTATATTCCTCTAATTCAGATTCTGCTAAACTCTGGATCTCAACACCCAGGTTTCTGCCTGGTGTTAATGGAAATGAACAGTTAGCTCATGAGTGCTATTTTTTCTCTATGTTGCTAAAGATACTTCCTTTTCAATGTCCTATTGATTTCAAGGACACGTTCCTCAACGAATCAGTCCCTCCTCCCACCCATCTGATCTCACTCGCAGGTCAAAGAGCTAAATTTCATCTGCATGTATTGCTTTTCTTCCAAATCCTAACAAGAAGATAGTGACTACTGTTGCCAGCTTTTCCATCTTAGACCACTTAGGAGCAGGAATTCATCATAATTCAGATGTTGTTGCAGGATCACTGCAAAACACTGCTGAAAGAAATAATTTCTGTTACTCTACATTTAAAGTTGGTATAACCTTTGCTGAGCAGAGCACAGTGAGTCACTGCAGTGTAGACATGCTGAATTTTTATTCTGCCTTCCTTCAGCCACCAGTTCACCTACTCTAAACACTTTTCAAAACTGGAAGGTCCAGCTTGCCAGGGAAGCATCACATACCTGTACTTGCCATCTTGTGCAGGCCTAAAAGGAAAGTTATATATGGCTTTGGATAGCTACAGTAACAGATAAAGGAACAGATTCTGGCCTCTGTTTCTACCCACAACATGCAGCTGGAGACATGTCTCATTGCTGGTGAGCTGACAATGACCCTGTCCCCTCCACACATTGGAATTATTCTCACTCCAACGGGAATAAAACATGGAGCTAGAGCTTCCAGCAAAGCTGTAATTAGGAATAATGTATTAGAAATGTATTCTAATACATATGTTCTAATAACTGTATTACGAATAATTCTAGCCACTGCAAATTTGACAGCTTTAATGGGTGCCTTGGATCTGCTCATTTCCAGCATAGAAAAATGTAGCACTGAGCTGGGTTTTGCTCCCCATCCTGGCCCCTGCCAGGGTGGTCAGACAGTCTTTTACTTGTAACATGCCAAGAGTCTAAGGTTAGAAACAGAAACATATCCTCTCCTCCCCAGACAGCCATAACCAGAGTTCGGTAGACTAGTGTGAGCAGGTCACATTTGTATTAGATATCAGTTCTTCATTAAGATTAATAGATTCAAAAGCCAGAAATGGACAATGTTATCTTAAACTCTGGCCTTACAAGTATTGCCTGGCCTTTCTCTGAATTCATCCCAGAGTTAAAGCCAATCAGCATGTTTTGACCTTAATTTTTAAAGTTCCAGTGACAAAGAATCCATCAAAAACCTATGTGAGCTTTTCCAATGGTTAATTAACTTCTTAGCTAAATGTATTGTCTGAATTTGTTTCATTTCAGCTTCCACGTACTGGATTTTTTTAAACTTGTTTGTGTACGTGACACCAATGAGAATTCTCTTAACCACTTTTCCAAAATGGCCTGTGCATTCAGTGACCAAATAAGACAATTCCCCCTGAAAAGCCTCATTTATTTAGGTCCTCTAGTATGTCACTTTAAGGTATACTGTCTTTATTAGTTAGTATACTAATCATTCATGCAATTTCTTGAAAACTCTCTCTCTCTCTCTTTTTTTTTTTCTTCTTTGTTTTCCTGGAAATGGTAAAACCAGAGCTAAGCACAGACTTTGGCAACTTAGACTGTAAAGAGACCAGACTGTTCCTGCTCTGCATTCTGTATACCTGGATATGACACTTATCACACAGGCCTGCAAATCCATATGGTATTTTTACCATAATTGAAGTTTATTTGCCAAACTTAGGCATGTGCTTCACATGTAGAGAGTTATACAGGACCTTGTGACCAGAATGCAGGTGAGGTACTCTAGGTGATGCCCTCAAATGTGACTTCAATCTTGCTTCTACAAGGAGGGAAACTATACTGGGTAGAGCAGTGGTATGCTTGGGTATGTACATCATGATTCCAACTACAGACATGAGGTAAATCCACACCTAAGGAATACCTGGTTTCTTCTACACACAGTAGTGTCTTGTCAAAATTACCTAAAAAAATAGTAAAAAAATAAAAAAAAATGTTACCTTACATAGTCAGCAGACTGACAACTGACAAATCTTTGATTAAAAGAAATGGAAAGAAAATGGAAGCATGGTTCTTCCCCCTCTCTAGAAATTGTGGTAAATGTTGAATTTTTCAGTAGTTAAAGTTTAATATATATGTATCTTATAGTTTTAGGTTATTGGAGAAAAAGAGAAAAGGAGCCCTTGTAATCTGCAATGCATACAAGTAAAAGATATTTTTTATCAAGCCTAAGTCAGTTTCTACCTTATGCTGCATTTATCCTTGTTCATCTCTGGAGTGTAATCCTACACAAGTTTTACAGCAGGGTTACCCCTCCACATTTAATATGGTTATTCATCTTTGCTACCAGGATAAACCCAAAAGAAAATTTGTCTTTCATTCTGTTCACAAAACAGAAATAAATCACATTATAAAAATTCCCTCAATGTCTTATTCCTTACAAGAGATTTATCATCTGAAAGATGATTTGGTTTTCTACAGCAAATGACTAAGAGCAGAAATCTATAGGCGCAATGATTACCTCCTTCCTCAGGGCCAGTTTGTATTTCATACTCTTTCAGGTTCACAAAACAAGTCCAAAGGAAAAAACACCTTCCTTCTTGCTGTGTAAGAGCTAATTACATCCACTGAATCTACAAGATACTATGAGGATAAAAGGTGGTATTTAAAAATAGTGCTGATATCACTACATAAGAACCTTAAACTTTTGTTTTGTTTAAACATAAAACTCAAGCTTTATACTAGTTTATTCAAGTATTTCTTTGGTGAAATAATGACATATAAGTTAGTACGTAAAAAATGGTTTAACTTACATTAATTTTAGAAAGTGAGGCAAAATGAAACAGCTTTTACATGTTTACTATGTCTCATTTTTATCTCTCAAAAAGACTAGGAGTTTGTTACTTTAGTACCCAAGCCTAGCTCAGTGTTACTTCACATGTTATGCAGTAGATAGAACTGGTCTGCTGTATAACCAAGGCATTACCCTATCTGTAAAGAAACACACTTATTTTCTGTATTTGCTTAATTATAAACTTAAAGGTTGAATAAACTGATCACTTGTAGTTGCAATACCTTATGGCCATGGTGAACTACCTTCTCATATACCGTGAGTTTCATGCTGCTTTAATACAGCAGCTGCAAACTCTTTATCTATAGTTTATTTGCCAAGGGGACACACAGAAATATTTTGTCTTTAGTCTTCTGAATCTAAATTACTAAATATTTACTAAATAAAGTGATATGCATTTTTATTATTATTATTATTAGTGATTGTGTATTTTCATACAAATATGTTATTATGTTTCTTTTGAAGTTTCAAGCAAACACTTTGTGATTTATGATGTGTCTAGGAGCCATTTTTCCCTTAAAATATGATAAGTAAATTACTGAATAACCTGCTGCTATAGCCATGAAGCTGAATTTGTCACATCATATTCACATATAAAGGAATAGATGCTCCTACAAATGCAGAATGATGACTGAAGGAGCAAGAAAAAGCAGCAGTTGGGTTGTGAAGGAGAGTGTTATTAAGAGAAACTTGACTGCCTGACATTGCAATAATACAAACAATGATTGCTCCAAGGAAAGGGCTTTCTGTAACCATAGTTTTTAATTGTATGATTACTGTACCATGAAAGTCTTCTTTTCAAGCAGCTGGGCATAGTCCACATTTCTTTGGCTTTGGCCATGCAGAGTGTAAGCTATATGTTATCACTAAACCCTATAGCAATCCATGTACCCACATGCTGTCAACAGAACTACTTCTGTTGTAGCTTTCTAGGGTCAAAACATTTGCAAGGATGGAGCAGAAAGGATGGATCAGAGGACCAAATTCTTAGCACATCGATTGATGCACACAAGGCTTTTCAAAACTGTGACTGAGTACTTGCATTCATCTTTGAAATAAATATTTTCGACAGATGTTTGAGGAGGCCTATTCAGTGAAGAAGCGGTGGGCAAGAAACTGGAACTAAGACAAGAATTTCTAACTGGCTGTGAGGGACGATATTTGTCTGGCAGTGATCATTATCTCAGTGATCTGGCATGGTTTATCATATTTTAAGTATTATCATACAGCCTCCAAATTACATTTTTCCTTAATGGTAGTTGTGAATAATAAAGCAGGAGGGAAGACAGCTGGAATACCTACGGTGGAAGCCATAGGTGTAGTCAAGATTATAGCTAGACCAGATGCCTTATTTGTCAACACATATCATACCTACAACAAGTTCTGTCATTTTACCTAAAGCAGCAGAGGATAAATGATAGAATATTGTTCAGCAACGACAGCTGAGGATGTGTATTAAGAATAATTAAAAAGAAACACATCTATACCATCCTTACCATTCTTACCAGATTGGAGTTTTTCTTCTCTTTGTGTATGTAAGAGGACTTGAAGACACTTCAGCTAAAAGAGATGAAATCTTTTAGTATCAAACTTTACCATTGTTGGTCTTGTTAATTTTAAATATACAGCCAAAGCCCAGCTAAGTCTCCAGGATCTAGAAATTATAGCTGTATTTTATAAATAATTAGGAAAAACAAATGTTACATTAATAAAATATCATCTGTAGGTAATAATAGACTGTCTAATTTTTTTGCACAATAATAACCTTTCATCTTTCTCATCTCCTTAATTTAATTATTGAGGAATCTCTTCATTGTACCAGGTTCACCAAAGGAATACTTTAATCCTGTGACAATTTCTTATCTTTCACATTGTAATAAGATTTAAATGCCATTGGTCTCCTCTGAATAGAAATCCTACTACTGTTCTGTGTATCATTTGATGCTTCCATAATGTTCAGCTGAAAAGGTTCTTGCCTGTACATTTCATTACATTTCTCCCTGCAAGCTTTTATTACCTCAGGGTTGTTCTCTTTATTTTCACTAATGTTCCAAGAGTCTAAAAGGCAGATTTGGGAAAAAATATACTCCAAACTTAATAGCTATTTTTGTTTGGTTGGTTGGTTTTGTTTTGTTTTGCTTGTTTGTTTGTTTTTTTCACATATCTCTACTCTGTTACAGGATTATATGTAACATAAATCACGGTTAAATAAGGGCAGACAAATGATTCCTGAAATCAAACAGTTTCTTATATGTCTCATTTTCTATTGCTATGCATATATTTCTGCTGCTTGGCAAAGCTGTTTTGCCACCATAATAAAAAATTTGGTTCAAAAAAGCCAAATTTCTTCCAGAACTCTACTAAAATCACCAGTATTGTAAAAACTGAAACTGATGAAACCCAGGGTGAAGTATGCTTTTGGTAATTGCTCTGCACATGGATTCCAGAATGTGTCCATGTAGTTTACCTTCATGTGATCCTTATTGCCTCACACTTGCGTTTGTGAAGGATGCAACAAACTGTAGCATTATAGACTATAACATGGACTTTTTCCAGACTTTCAGCTGGTACTCCAATTGTGAATGGTGTGCCTCTGTGTGCTGTTAAGAAGTCACACACTGTTGCATGATACCACCAGTAAGCCAGGTGAAATGCAAACACAAAGAGAAAAACGTGTCTATTTTGGGGAACACTGCTCAGCAATGGGCAGAATACACTGGGAGAAAAAGGGAGACATATGGTATATGCGTCTTTGTTTTCTTTTATTATAGGTAAATTACATTTATTATGAACAGTTTTCATAGAGTAAAAAATATTTCTGCAGAAGGATTTGAGTTATAAAGGATCAGCTTTATAAGTTTCCCTTTTGCATTTAGAATGGTCCTCAAAATTAAATAGTTCTAAGCAACTATTCTAACTATTATTATTATACAGTGCTTTCCTTCCCCATACATGACTCCTTGTTATCGCCTCCATTAGTCTAATATATTCATGCATTTTCATCTGCAGCTGTGGTAGGAAGAGAAGTAATATTTAAATTAAGTCATTGTGTCATTTTTCCTTACAAAGCCTTTGAACTGAGAGCAAGAACAAGTCAAATCCCCATAAGTTTTTCGAGTTCACACCCAAAGCAAGATCACACAGTCTAAAAAATATGCACAAGCTAGATGTAATAACCCTGTAAATTTTTGGAAAATCAGTTTTTTTGATTTGATTACAAGCACCTTTCCCTCTCTGAATTTTCATATCCCACTTATATATACTTCATTTCAAGAATCTGCATTGCAATGGAGAAACTGCTGGCAAATGAACAATACAGTAAATCATACTGCCATAATAGAAAGTAAAAGCTACATTAAAATTCACAGTGTTTTTTACAAGGATTTGTAGCAAAGATTTGAGTAACATAAGTTCATATGTGTCTGAACTAAATTGGTCTTTATTGTACACTTATCCATTACTGCAGGGGAACAGAGAAGTGCTTAAATAACGCATAAGGATTCCACAACTGGTCAGCACAAAGAATGGATATCATGGTCAGTCAGCTCAACCCAGAAAAATGAAGCCAAGAATTATCATTTTAAATAGTAATTTAATTGAGATGACTAGAATAAACCCTATTCTTGAGTGAAAAGAAGATGAAAAAAATAAAAAAAAAAGCAATGGTCCATGATGAGTCCTCAATAACATATCTAAAATCCAAATACCCAGTATAAGCAAATGAGTTGCATTAATACAGGCTTGAAGTCTCATGAGAATAAATTTACCCTATAACTGTAATACATGCACGGTGCCTGAAAGGTTTTTTACCCAGACACTGATTCAGCTTGACTTTGCTTGCTTAAGAACTGGTCACTACTTCAGCATTGTGAGAATGAAAGAAAACAGGAGAAGACACAAGGAGCAGTCTCATCAAGAAAGTTATATTGTGGTAACATCCTAGTGGTTTTGTGAACTTCATGTAACGCATGATTGCTCAATGCATTTCTCAACTTTTTATTCCCCTTCATTATTCCCCTTCATTTTTCTTCTGCTTTGTTTTATTCTTTTCAGTTTCTCTTGCTAGCACTTATAGAACAATCTGATAGGAGACAGTTCTGCATGACAGAAGCACAAATTGCACAAAATTTAAATGTAATCTTGATATAATACCATTCCACAGATTTCAGAAAACTTACGGAGACCAATGTCATTTACAGCACAATGCCAAAGCATGAAGATCAATAAACAAAGTATGGCTTCAAGTACAAATGATTGAAAATGAAGTACAGCACAGAAGTGAAGGTCAGAGGCACTATTGGAAGGCATATAGAACTGCAACACAGAAGCTTGCACAGCAATCAGAATCAGACAAGTGAGTAAGCTAGCTGTCTCCAATAAAGCAATACTTCATACTGGAAAGGAACATAACACCCCCTGAATACACCATTCATCTAACCAGCATTATAAATTGTCAGTGAGACCTTTCTTGACTTCTCAGTTTATGTCTTGAAGTGTGAGGTAAAATTTCCCTTATTTTATTCTGAATAATAATGCCAGTAATAAAAGTCTGTCATTTTTTCAAAATCCACTGCAAGTATTATTTTGATGACCTGCAGTGGAAATATATTTCAGAGTCTGCGCATTGTGTGAAGAAGATATTGCTTTGAAAGATGGTGTATTTGTTACGTGTATATCCACAACTTTGAAGTGTATCCCTAAGATACATTTCACAGATATGGTTAAATTACATGCATTATACTACTTTTATCCTCTCAGTTCCTGCATCTGAAGCCAAAGTTCTCCAAGACACCTTTGATATTCCAAATTTTGGACTTCAAAGTGGCTTGATGTGGCTTCAAAGACTGAAAATGTCTCTCTGCCATAGATTTTTGACCTTTCATTAATACCTATACATAATACTATACATATGTAAAATGAAAAGGGGAAATAATTCATGTAGTTCACATATACCTATTATTAAAGCTGCATGCCCACCTTAACTAGTTTCACACACCATAAAGCTGATGTTGCTACTATAACCCCTGTAAAAACATTGATATGATGCTAACTTAAAACTGCTAACAGCAAATGTAGTCGTCTTTAAAGGTACATAAAAACAGATTTTGCTGTTGAGTTTGTTGTTGCTAAGAAAAATGCTATAAAGGTTTTTACCTTTTTGCATCCTTCTTTAATGATTACACACTTCCACTGACATATCTCGAGAAGTGAAAATACAGAGTATTTATGGCCTACAAGACATGTAGGGTGACAGCCTTGAAAGAATCACCTCTCTTCCCTGCCCAAGGTCACAGATGAGGCTGAGAGACTCTTCACTGAGATTTGCAAAAACCTGCTGACAATATCTATTTGCTTTTCTGTCAGACACATCTGCATTAAAAAAAAAATAATAAAAAAAATGGTAATTACAGTCCCTAATATTCTGCAATTTCTATGCAAATGAGATGTAGGGTTTCAAGATGTTAGCTGAAAAAGGCCTAAAATTCTTTTACATTACTAAGTTCCTGTGACACATGTCATCCTCAATAACCATGAAGAAGACAGTTCCTCTGAAATTCTGCATTTTGGCCCTTATTCAGTAGGGGAAATCATACTCTTTTTATCTTTTGCATGGTTTATTCCTTCCCCTGCCCATTTTTGTTATTTTTAATAATAATTTAAAAAAAAAAAATGAAAAAATATAATTAAAAAAATCAGAAGCTCAATGCTTATTATTGTTTATAAGAAAAAGATGATTAAACAGTCCTCCAGTCTCAGAGAGTTTTTTGAGAAACTTTGCCTATAGAAACTAAAAAATAAATAACCACTTACTATTAATATTTCTTATACATTTTGGAGAGAGAAATTACACTTTTACACTTTATATGTGTATATATATACAATTGCCCTTTCGTTAAGCCATTACACTGGGGAAAAGTAGATTTTTTTTCTAACATCTGAACAACATAAACAAGATGTTATTTCCACTTGGAAGAATAATAGTGTCTTTGAGTTAGAGTGAAGGGTATATAATAAAATGGATGGTAATTATGGGCTTGAATAGGTCAGGAGTAACAGAATATTAATGCTTTTATGCTAGAAGTAATTTTTAAGCAGCCAACCATATCTGGAGGCACTCTCTATCACTACTATTTCAATCTGTTGAAAGTGCATCCATCATCTGATAAAATTGTAATAATTCCACATGCATGCTTTTTCCCATTTACCCCATAGCAAAGAAGAGACAACTAGTAAATCATATAGAAACCCAGTAGTACTAATGTAACTCCTTAATAATTGCTGACAGTCTGAGGCATTGTTCAAAGGAGACCACACAGTTCTCCTTTGGCATTAAAGTCAGCTAAGTCACCTGCAACAAACATCCATTAAAAATAAATAAATAATAATAATAATAATATTTGTGGGAGCACTGTTTCTACGATAGCTGGTGGTAAGGTTTCAGAAGATTTAAGTGTAATTAAGTGTATTTCTGCTTTTAAGAAAGGTATTGATATTTCCTGGCTTGAACTGCAGGACATCAGATGTATGGGACCTGGAATGCCCTGTAGTGACCTTGAACTCAAGCTGCAACTCAAACACTTAACTTGCTTACTCACAAGTAGATTCTTCATCAAACAAAGTAAGAATCATCAGTCCAACTTATCAAACTGTCTGAGAAAGCTCCACACTCAACACGTGCAGGAATAGTAACTCACACTTCAAAGTTATTGAAAAGTGTCCCACTTAGCAGATATTTGCCTGGTACCAGGGTACTGAAAATTAACTTTGATAAAGATTTGCCAATGCTAACAATGAAAATCACAAAGGAAAGAAGCAACACCTCTTCCATTTTACCCAGTTCAACCTCTCCAGAAGACAGAAGAGGAATAAGAATGTAACTGTATTCCTATACTATTTCAAAGCAGAAAACATCTTGAATAATTCTTTGCTGATAATGCTTAAGGTTATATCGTTTCTTATAATTAGCAATCCTACAAATTTTTTTCCACTTTTATTTTTCAATGAGATACTCTTTCCACAAAAATAAAGAAAGAACACACTGATAAAATATCTGATTTCCAATATTCTTCTCTTAAAGAAAAATATCTGCAAGACTAAATTCTGTCCTTTGTTACAAATAGCAACAACAACAAAAAATAGCTGTTATTTCTGTATCAGCTTACTGTACTCACCAAGACAGTTTCAATATTTTAAGTATAAATAATAGGGAAAAACAGATATACCATCAATTCTGTCTCCCAGAACAATAAGTATCTCTCTACAGAGCTAAAGCTGAAGTCATAAGTAGAATGAAGGAAAAAAACTTTCTCATGGTAAGTAAATAGTATTGTGAGCTGAAACGCTTAATTTCCCACAAGTTTAGTCTTATGCCACTTAAAATGTCTCTGCTATCACAATAACGCAGCTTCTACACATATTCTGTAGGTCTCCCTCCTATACAGGAACTCAGCCGTCTCCCCTGCCCCTTACACCACTCAGCAACACTTCCAGGTTCTTCACATCTCCCCAAGTACCAGGAGCAAGAACCAGCAACCCCCTGGGCTGGCACCAGGCAGTATGCCTTACCCAAGTGCAACTGAAGAGAGCAGACCAGAGAGGACTGATAATGTCATTGTCTAGTCCTGCCCTCAATGTGCAGGTGAATTTTCATGGTTGAATTTACCTACCAATTTTGACACATCTTGTGGAAGCTTGGAAGCTCTCCACCTCTTATTAAATGAAGCAAAGGAGGCTGGAGGGCCATTGAGCTCATTATTTAAGGAGCAACAGAGCCAGCCATCCAGCCTGGCAGGCAGAGAGAGGTAAGCAAACAAATGGGCAAAAATATAAAATAAAATAAAATAAAATAAAATCCTTAGGAAATCAAGGTAAATACAAATTTAATTTGATAGACACTTAGATAGATACTTAGTTAGAAAAATAAGATGCAAAACAAGAAATCAGATATCCCAAACAGTACAATTCTTTAACCTGTCTGGTTTCTAGAGAGCTACTACTCCTGGGAAGATATCCAGATCTCAACTAGCAAGGCAAAATAAACAAATATAAGAAAACTTCATACTGTAGCAAGCAGCCTGGACAGAGGTAACAACAACAACAAAACAGATAGGGAATTTTTCTTTGCGTGATAATCTCTAAGCATGAGGGGGTGATACACTATCTATGCTGTTCGTGCTTTATCTGACCTCTTAAAAAAAGAAATGGGCTCCAAGTCAAATCTGACATACATTTTCCCCTAAGGGTGGGGTACATAAGAAGCTTCATAAATTAACCTGTTCTCATCTTCCACTGACAAAATAAAATATACATGGTCAGGAAACTGAATATCTATCTTTCAGACCTACAGTTTTTCAGAAAACCTTAAACCTTTCTTCATTTCAAAAAAGAAGACTTTTTGAATTATTATAAATTTTCATCAGAAAAACTGGCAAAGGTAAGCAACAAGAAGAAGTGCATTGCTTGGAAGGGGAAAAGGTGATATTTGGTAATTATTTCATGTTCTAATTTTCAGTTCTAGGGGGAAAATGGTATTTTGAGGAATAAACTGAATTATTAAAAAGAGCATATTGATTCATCCTGCCAAAAAGACACAGCAATATTCATTTTTCATTAACAGCATTTTTTTTAATATACTGTGTGCTATATTCCAACAAAGGTGTTTATCAAATCAGTGCCAATGTGGGGGAATTTAATAAGGCATACCTCTAGTATCTCAAAGATTACATCCATTTATTATCTAGTATCTCAGCCAATTTGAGTCTCAGTTCCCAAAACAATCTGCCTCCAGCTGTTACCCAAATTTGTCCTTGTAAAATGTTTTCATGGGTCCTGGAAATTTGTGAAAAAATAAGTGAAAAATAGTGTTGTACAACAAGGATAGATACAATGAAGATGAGAGAAAAAAGCACATTTGTTAACACAGATAAGGTAGGACATTCATCAACAGCACCCTTATGCATATATTGATATCCTTTAGTTTAACTGTAAGCACATTCTCAAATTCCAATGACTTTTGCAGGTCTTAACATGCTACTTACAGTTAATCATTGCTGAAATATTTTTAGAACACAACTGTTTTTAATCAGATGCCATGGCATTTTAATGAATCAAGACTGTAGTGCCTCTGCATGTTGTTAAATGTTAAATTAAATACTACTGGTCATGACTTTCCGTTTTATGAATTTGAAGCTGTGGTAACCAAAATATCAAAAGAAATAATTTCTCCACACCCATCCCTTTCTGGAACTCCCCCCGCCCCCAGGAAAAACAAATAAACAAACAAACAAACAAAAGATAATTTTTATAACTTCAGATGCAGAATTAATGGCTACATGTTTTCAGCTGTTAGTAATTTCAGTAGGTTAAAGAGTTGGTCTAACCATCCCTTGCCAAGATGACTTTCTTTACTGTTTCCATGCTTTTCTTTTATGTGCATGCATTTTTAAATGAACCAAGTAAATCAAGACTTGGACGGTTTCCCATGACTTCAGTTCTTTTATTCTCACCAAGAACTTGACTCAGGTCTTGCAAGCCATGGCTATCAGCACTGGCTTTTGCAATAATTCCTGCCTTTGTACTGCTTTGATGTTGTTTTGAACCAAACAGGTGTGGGCATAAGAAGCTGAAGGGCTCCATGAAAGCTTCCTTTTAGGCCAAGTTCATGAGAAAGTAGACAAATTTCAAAAATTACGCAATTTCCAGTCCCCTTTGAATGAATATTTTATGGTAGCACCTATGCAGTTGCTCCCTTACCAAACTGAACCTTTCACAGAGTACTTTGAGATTCTGCTGTCTTTACCTTCTGTACGTGCCACAGACTATTTCCCACAGATCTCAGAAATTCCCCTTCAACTCTGATAACAGCAAGGTGGACCTCCCATCTACATCATTTAGTTAAGAAGCTGATTCCTCTTAATTAGAAACATATCTAGGCTCTCCTTTTAATTTGTACTTGTTAAAGGGGAAATATGTAAAAAGTTAAAATTAAAGCTGACAACTTCCTCTATAATCGAATTTTTCTAATTGCAAATACTTGCTGATTACAGCTGGATGTCGTCCCCTCTCTCCTTTATATCACACAGTGACACACTGAGTTCACCTTTTTGCAGCTAGTTAAAGTGTTGATTTTGCACTTTGGGAGGAAGGGTAAAGGGACAAAAAATGTATGTGAAAAGATAGCTCACAGCATGGATTCCTCTTGCTGGCAAGAAAAAATCCCCCAGTCTCCACCAAAAGAGAGGTCAACATACATATTAATCAAGCTGGGATCACTGATGATATTGGCAACAGTAAAGGGACATGAAAAAAGGACATTCAAAAAGAGTATCAACAATGAAATAAACAAACAAAAAAGTACCCAAAAAGTCAGTTTTAAAGGTGACTGAGATGTGTTGATCTGTTCTTTTTGTGCTTATGTTCTGTTGTGGTCCTTGTTTTCACTACTTCTTTGCATTACCTGTTGTAGTGCACTCCACTGATGGTGTTCACATAGTGAGCAGCTATAATTTATTTTGTTTAATCATGCTGGTTCAATGTGCATATGATGCTCCATGCATCATACTCAGACCTTGCTCCTTACACAGAAGTATTCACCATGAGCTTTCCAGGGGTCATCCCATATATCAATATTTTTGCTACCTTTGGAGATTTCAGCTGCAAAGGTACAATTATTTTGTGGGAATAAATCAACTCCATCTCTTAAGGTTTTCTTGCCTGGACTGACTTTCCAAGGCCATTTTCAGCCGAATTTCACAACTCTTCTCCAAACCACTGCATTTCAGAGATTTATTTTTGGGTAGAAGGACATTTTCTATACCATCCTTTTCTGCAGTAACTAAAATAGTTTAAAAATATTTTCATAGACTGCCTTAGACTGTCACTTAGCTAGAAAGTTTCAGATAAACAGCTAGTCTTTTTAACTTATATACTTCAAAATAATACATTAATGCAATATGTGGAGTACATTTAAGGTTGCTTGTTTCTTCTTGTAAGACTCTCTCTCTTTCTCTGAATTTTTGGTCATTAATAACTGTATTCCTTCCCAGAACTGTGGGCAATAGCTTACAAAAATGCTATTGCATTCCACTGTATTGTACTTTCGTCATTCAGTATGAAGCCAGTCTTTTACCATGTGATCAGCTGATACATTTTTTGTCTTTCAGATTAAGTTTGAAATTAAATTCCAACAAGTCCTGTTCATTAAAGAATGCATATAGATATCTTAACTTTTAAAAGAAACATCCAAAGTCTCCTCCTGTATGGGACTTTACAGAACTTCATTTGCCCAGTGTTGAATGGTATCTTTCTGTGGGAAAAAATTCTATGAAAGTGTTCTGGTTTAAGCAGATTTTTTCTGAGTTTCTCTTTCATTTAAAAGTTGGAACTGAGGAACTGATATGTTGTTTGTCTGGCTTTTTCCTGTTTATTATTATTATTATTCATTATTCTTTTAAAAATTTATTCCCAGAGAGTTATATCAAGCTGCTTCTCCCTTAGAGCAATTAAGATATTCCACTTCAGAAGCAATGAATTGTAGATGGTATTGTTCATAAGACGCTGCTTAGAGCTGGCCAAAATTTTATACAGAATCTTTTTCATTAGAACATGCTATTATCAGAACAAGGCTATTAGGATACCTACATTTCAACATAGATTTCAATAGTTTCTAGTCAAAGTTTTCTCCCCATAAATGCAGAAAACTTGCCCCATCAGACAAAAAAAAAAAAAAAAAAATGTTAATACATTGCAGTACCATGACTGGGGCTGGGGTTTGCAACTGGCTCTCATTTCAGTGGGTTTGCAACTCTAGCTTGGCACAGAGACTGGTCCTGGATTGCTCTCCTACTCCTCGCAAACATTATAGCCTGACAACATTAGAATGAGTGAACCAAACTTTTTGATCAAAAAAGGTGACAACAGGAAGTATCCAAGAGATGATGCAAGGGTTGTATATCCATAGACGCACGCACCAGAAGAAAGCAAATAGTTCTTTCAATGCAGTTCAATGGCCCCTAGTAAAAAGTAGAACACTGAAAATAAATGCTACCAGAAATTCACTGGTGAAAGACTGAGACTTTAATTGCTATGGCTAAACTAACAGGCAATTCTGCCTTCACTGTAACACCTACAAAGCCTTTAGCAATTGTATGTATATAATTGAAAACAGGTTTGTGAGCTGGTGCTTTAAATATAACAGTTTAATAATATAACATTGTTATTTAAACATTTAACGTTTCTGAAAAGGAGATAAGTACTTTTCCTTAAATACTTACGTTCTCAAGAAGAGTCCCATGGGTCAGATATCCTGAGCAATTAATGAGAAAGTAGGAGACAATTTTTTGCCTCAATATCTAAACATGACTCTCTGGTAGTTAATTACCATCAAATGGTTTACTGCTTTCCAGAAAAAGGTGTAAATCTTTTCCAACCGAAATCAATGCCAAAGTCCTCCCTTGCTTGCAGGTGGTCAGGCTTGGAACCAGAGAAAACGTGCAATCAGGTGGTTAGAAAGATTTGGGCTTTGAATATCTGTGGAGTAACTTTTGCTTTAGAATTAACTGAATTAAGACATCATTTTAACAGTCTGAACATGAGTATGAATGTTATGAATGTGTGTGTATGGGAAACAAGGTACTCATTTGTGTTAGCATTATCATCAAAAGATTCATATTAAATAGGATCTAAAGTGTTGATACCACAGAGCCCTCTGTAAAGAATCACCAATGTAACACTGACTGTACTTACTAAACATGAAACAGTTTATATTGGTGCCTTCTAGTTCATGTCTTTGCATATGTTGTACGTCTGCACTGAGACTAGTTGCTGTATGATATATGGCCCAGCATCAGACATTTAACATTTTCAAGAGGATATTTGAGGGTTTTGTTTGTTTGTTTTTTGTGCTGGAAAAAAAACAAATCCTGCCATTCAAAAAGCCTTGGTAAATATTTTTTCACAATTTCTCTTTATACTAAACGGCTAGATCATATTGACAGAAATGCTGAGCTTACCTTAACAGGGGGAAGTCAAAAGGATTACCACTGGATAAATGAGAAGAACATTACAATCAAGAAGATATTTGGCTTTGCAAATCACAGCTTTGCACAGCCAGAGTGCATGTATAAAAATATTGTATTTGCATACAAGAGGAAAATGACTCCTTTAGAGTCCTGTCATTTAATTAATGACAATGTCAGCTAGTTCCTGCCTAAAGAAAGAAAAAGTCAATAATAATAGAAAAAAGAAGCTAGATTTGGTTGGAGACAGATGGGTTGAGAAAAGTCAGTGGTGGAAGGAAAATATTTAAAATATGAGGATTACTCTGAGACAGAAGGAACAAACCTTTGGATCTCTGTAAGTATTGATTAGAGATTTCAGACCATGAGAAGAAAAACTATTTTTTCCACACTGATGCCAGCCTACCAAAGAAACTAAATAATAATAATAATAAAATTCTATTTTCACACTCTATTACTAATTAATATTTGGTTTCAAACAAATCACAGTGACCAGGTTGTCTGCATTCCTAGCCAAATGTGATAATATGGAACCTTTCTCCTAATCCTTTGCTTTTTTCAGTTTTGGATTCTACAACATAGAATGGCTTCCAGTAGTTGAACATGTGCCATTACTTCCACCCTGAGACAAGTTGATACTGCATTCTAATCCTGAGATGCAACAAGCAAATGATAACAATGTTAACAGCCTAAATATACTTTATATCCTGCTGCAGTCATTTCCATTCCTAAATTTCCATATAATTCCCATCAAAATAGTTTCAGAGTGAATACTTGGATAATGGACTTTTGCTTCTGAAATTGATGTGTGCAATTTTACTTTTGGAGCTTAAATAATACTATTTCAAGTTGCTTTCTCTTTCTAGTATCTCGTTATTTACAAGAACTATCAGACACTCAGGAGCTTACTACACATGCCTATCACATCAAAGATAAATTATTCAGTTCATTTCCTAAACTTCAGACAAATATCACCATCACATTATGTATATAACTAGATACTTGTTCAACAACCTGCAAGTCTGAGGCCAAAGTTGAGGACGGTCTCTAACATAGTCAGAAATCAGTACAGGCCAGAAAATTTCCAGATATTTAGACTACTGCAGCATGACTGTTGTGACCATGAGCAGAGAGCAGGATGAAGAAGGATGTACACTACAAGTGGACTGAGGCACTACCCTCACACGTGGTGCAGCCCCCACATTGTGCAGCCACATGCTGCTGCTGGGTTCTGCTTTTGAAGCACTGTTCAAAAACAACAGTGACATCTGTCAAGTTGTTTTTTTCCCCACAATATTTTGTGTTTTTCCCCTACTACTGCAGTTAAAACAAAAAGATAAAAGTCTGTTTGAACAACACAAAATGTTATTTAACCGAATTAACATCCTTGATGTTTTTTTACTTTATATTTTTGTATACACACAAACAGGTAGGAGTGCTTGCATATCCAAAGGCAATTGCATCAGGAAGGAATGCCAGTTAAACTATTCAACCATTTTAATTCATATATATATATATATATATATATATATATATATTCTTGATTGTCCCACTCTCGAAGAATAGTTCAAAACAGAACAAACTGGAATTATCATTACTAGAAGAAGGAACCCTGCACTGTCTCCTCCCTTGTACCACAAGACTTCATAAAGCCATAGCATAAACTGTTTTAACAGAGGCTGTTGGGACCCAATGTAACATCACCAAATAGGCAAATCCTACAGTGAGAGCAAGTGTAGTGGAATTAAAAGTAATATCTATCAATTGAGATAAGTAGATCTTAAATACATCAATTACCTTGTTCTGCTAGTGGTTTTGTTAGTTTTTTTTGTTGTTGTTGTTGTTTTTGTGTTGTTTCTTTTTTTCAGGGTGCAGGGTAAGTGGGGTGTTAGAGTTTTCCTTTCCAAATCAGCATCTGCCTTAGTACTAACCACTGCACATAATCATAAAGGTAATTCGCCTAGCAGGCGTTTTCACAAAACAATCTCATTACAAACTGAAAAGGAGAATAACCAGAATTGTAACTTAAACAATTTCAGTGCTCTAAAACAATTTCAAGTTCTTTGTACTTTTCTATAAATAGAGTTCAGGGGTTAGACAGCTATCCTTTTGGTCTCCTTCAGAAATTCTATATCCTCAAAATTGACTACTTCATGTTAAATCTTCCTGAAGCAAGTAGTTCCTTTTTAAGTAGGACTTAATAAAAACTGTGATTTTCTTTTTTCTTTCTTTCTTTCTTTTTTTTTTTTTTTTTAAAAGGGTGAGGGGTGAGAAAATGAGGTTGTGAACTAGCATTTGCATTTCTCTAACATCACACAAGATAAACACTGTTCTCCTGAAAGCCAATGACAATATCACCATTTCATTACCCATAGGGACAGAGGCTCAAACACAGCCTTAAGTTAAAAGAAAAAAGGTATATTGACATGGTGGTTTTAAAGATAAAGGTCAGCAAGGGGAAAGACCTGAATAGGATAATGAAAATGAAGACATCCTAGCAAGTAACTAACACATGTAGGATATATAAATAGGCATAGGGACTCTGTGGAGTAAGGAGGCCCTAATTCAGAAACACCATGCTTAGCCACAGGACAGATATGAAAATCAGCTTCCTACATCTTTCTTCACAACTCCTCAGAGTGGCCACCAGCAAAGCTGTTTTACTTTTAAATATCAGACTATAAAAGTGACAGTGGATGGCTACAGTACGTATTCAGCAATTGGGTTTAATTTTTGGTAATAACTGTAAAATCATTCTCTCTCTTAACCGGATAAAATGGACTTAAGTTTTTCTACTCTTTGAGTATAAATCATTTTTAAAGGATTTATGGACTGTTGTTGCTTAGTTATTAATTTCCTCTTTTACATAACAGCTGATCCTTGAAATTACATTAATATAACATTAACAGCACTGTTAGTGTCGGTGTTATAAAACATAAATGAATCTGTTGTGCTGTAGACTTCCAATAAAAATCACACTTCTCATCATTATCCCACAGCTTTGTAGATGTGTGGCAGGTGAGCTAATGCAAAATCCAATTTCATGTTGTGGGAATGCAATCATTATGCCAGAAAAAAGTGAATAAAATATTATAAACATAAGGAGAAGCTATGCTGGATCAAAGCACTGATTTATTTTAGTAGTTCTGTTTTGACAGTGGTTTCCAGGACAGATCCCTGTTCACCTCTATATGTTAACATCTACTAAAATTGCCCTTGTAATAGATCATGAATACAATATTTGCATTGTAGGAAATTTACCAACAAATTTCAGAAGAAAGGTTATAAAACTACAACCACAGGGCAGAGATGTTTCCCAATTATATTCTTTGGTAATCTAGACATGAATATGAGCACTGATTACCGCATCTCTTGCAATCTGACTAACAAATTTAGTACAGTATTCCAGTTACCCATCCAAGTATCTCACCTTCTGAAATAATATTAAACTTCTAATCTCTAATCTGAGTTTTTCCTATTGTATTTTTTTTTAATTTTGAACAACATTGCTTTCTAATTCTCTTTCCTAACCTCTGATTTTAGCCTTTAGAAAAGGTAACCACTGTTAATCCCCTCTTGAAGAATCTACTATTAGATTTGATTCATTTTTTATCTGAGTTTTTTTCAGTTTTATCGAATCACTAGAGATATTCTTTTAACAGCAACCTCTGAAAAACATTATCAAAAACAAACAAACAAACAACAACAACAACAAAAACTGTTCAAGTATGTTGAAGTAACTGACCATAAGTCAATAACAGAAGAGTAATATAGGTCTTCCAAAAATAGAGTATGCCTTACTGTTCGTTCTATGAAGTACCTGGTTTTGGCAAGCTTTTGGACATTATAAGAATAAAGAGAAATCTACTGTGTTGTTTTTGTTATACTGATCAATAGAGTTTCTGTTGTACACAGTCAAGTTCTGTGAGTACATGGAAGCAAAGAACAGGCTGAAAAGTCACCTACACAGAGTAGCTTTTCTGTCCTGTTTATTTCTTATGGTTCTTTATGGTGCAACTTTAATGGAGTCATTTGGCAGTCATTTAGTGGACAAGAGCTGTGTTAGTGGTTGAGTTTAGTACTAAGCACATAGATAAACCTTATTTATAAAAGCTAGACTTAAAGCAAATTCTTAATTGCTTTGATGAATGTGCAATGTATTAATTTGAAAGATTTTAAGCTATTCAGTATTTCAGAGCTACCTTAAGTAAAATAAAGACCAAGAAAAAAAACACTGAACCTTGACTCTATAAGCTGTTCCATAGGAAGCATATAATTTTCTGATAATAACTCAAACAGTTTGTTTTCATGACAACAGTAAAATATGACTCTTGAAAAAGTCCTTTTATATACCCTTGGATAACTTGGGAACTGATACAAACTTTCATTCATGAGGTAAATGTAAACACATAGTCATGGAATTGCAAAAGACTTGTACAGAAATTGGAGTGCAGCATGCCTGTTCCTTCCCTGAATGCTTCAGGTCCTGTGGTGACACAGAACAAAAGTTTGAGGAAGATGGTTCTGTTGGAGAAGTTCAGGGAGATTCCGGAAATAGCAAGTGTCCTTTAGCCTGATTCCCTGACAAGCTGTAAGTTAGGGTTTTCAAGAATTGTAATAACCAGAGGAAAAAAAATATATATATGTAAATACCAGAGAAAATGTGAAAGACATTTAGAATCATAGAATCATTTAGGTTAGAAAAGACCTCCGAGATCATCAAGTCCAACTGTTAACCTAGCACTGCCAAGTCTACTACTAAACCACGTCCCTAAGCACCACATCTACATGTCTTTTGTATACCTCCAGGGATGATGACTCAACTACTTCCCTGGGCGTCCAGGTCCAATGTCTCCTCACAACCCTCTCAGTGACGATTTTTTTTCTAATATCCAACCTAAACCTCCCCTGGTGCAACTTGAGACTATTTATATGCTTTTCTTTCAATAGACACTGTTTTTGACTGAACAAGTTAGCATTTGTAGGCAGCTTTCCCTTTGCAGTCTTCCAGAAGAAACACAAGGAATTAGTCTCTCACCCTGAAATTAATTATGTACCAGCGTTGTCCAGCGAACAGTCCTGTGAAGCCTCTAGATATTCAGGATTTATAGACCAGAGACTTGCTTCTCTGGTCTCCAGTATTATATATATATATTGGATGAAATGATTCCGAGAAAAATAATAGAAAGCTGCTCTAGGATAAAGGATCAACTGAATGGACATATGTATTTCCCTACTTTTTTGGGGTTCATCATGCATAAAGAAATGTTCAAAACTGCAGAAGTTAAAAAATAAGACTAGCATCTTTACAGACAGGTGCCTCATCATGGACAGAAAGCAGCAATCAGACATAAGGCAAAGGGGAGCAAATAGCTGCCACTGTATAGTGGTTCTATTTGTGAGGTTTTTTTGTGGGCATTATTTATTATCTGTTGACTTCTATCAGATGTCAACAGGCAATCTTTTGAGCCATTTTTTTTTGATTCATTCTGTTTGCAATGTAATGATATATCTTGAATCTTGAATAATAGAAGTATCTTGAATAATAAAAGCAAACTTTTTTTTTTCTGATACCAGAGGGCAAATATAATTGATGAAACTGAATGCAGTAACAAAAGGCAGTGTGTATATAAATATATGTATATATATTTAAATACCCAAGTCATTAAAACATCTTTGGTGTTCCATAGGAAAACATTGCTACCCGTCCTAGTGATAGTTTGACTACAGTGGGATGCGTGCCTTTGTTGCATTGGCTGCCGTTTTGTTGCTTTTAGATTCCCTCAAACTGAAAAAGTCAGAGCTCAGCAGCCAGAAGAAAGAGTCACAAATAGTCCAACTCAAAATCTGGTCTTATTCCTCAAAGTGCAATCTTCTATCAAAACTTAATGTAATATTAATTTATCTAGCTATGGAAAAGGAGCACAAAATCTTTGGAGCTGGTACAGACCAAGAACTTTCTGCAACCAAACAAGCTAGCAATACACAGGCTCATCACATTTTCACAAGTGATGAGATGCCTCAGAAAACAGCATCCAAAAGGCACAGAACACAGTTGGAACAGACTTCAGAGTGAATGACACTTCATTACCATAAGTTATGGGCTTAAAAACTAACAGTAAATGAATCTGCTATATGAGGGGAAAAAAAAAATAATAATACAAATGGCAGATGGAAATCACCATTATTTATACTATGCAACCAGTGACGAAATGGAAGATGAAAGAAATGTTATATTCTATAAAGAACCAGAATGAAGAAATTAAAATTATCCAGAACATAACAAGGCAGTTGCTCATAATGATTATAAGATTAAAGACAGAAAGTCAAGAAGGGAATGAGATTTTTCCACAGTATAATTAAATAAAATGGAAGAATAATTAGTTCCATCACTCTGAAGAGATGGTAATTGAGTGCATGATATTTCACCAAAGAGAACACATCTGGGTATTCAGAAATTGGCTTATTACCAAACATAATAGGTAATGGCTACATTACATTATGCTACTAAATGTACTACTTGTATATAAGAAAATGATTCAAAATGAAAGGGATTCGTAAAGGAAATTCTTTTAACGTGGAATGTTTTAGAAAAACGGAATACCGTCAAAAATTTCAAGAAGCACTGGAGCAAGCACTGACAAGTGACTGCGTTAGAAAGAGTTAATTGATACCTTTTATTGACTAATTTGGTCTATATGAAGATTACAAAATATAAGACAGCCATTGTCACAGTTTTGAAAACAAAATATAGGGGCCCTAATTTTAAATCAACCAAATTTTAGACTATTATTTTAATGTCCAAGGCATTAATGGACAAATAAAACAAAAAGGACAACTAAATACTTTAAAAGTAAAATATTAAAACTGTATTGGTGTGAGATGAGGGAGGACAGTGACTGAGACCTGTTAGGAAAGAAAATCCTTTAAGAAAATTTGAGCACCCTTTGAAGAGTCAGGGTCATTTCTCTCAACTGGCACCATGACTAGCAGCACCACCGCAAGTCCAGAGCTGGATCCTCACAACACAACAAGCATAACAAGATGATGTTCATCTACAGCAGTCTACATACACACATCTTAATTTCCTCATTGATCACATCAATGTTTATTATCATCAGTAGAAAAACTGAAAGGCCTTGAAAGACCATAATGGCTAATCTATAAAGATTAGGGATTGAATTTGCACATCAGGATTAGATATGAATTCACCATCAGTGACGGTGGCAGTAGCACCTCCTGGGTCTGTGTGCTGCAGCAGATGTTCAGCTAGGTGGGCAGCATTCATATAAGATTTCTTAAACAGCTTTTATGCTACCAGCAGAGTGTGAATCACAGTTAAACTGTTTCTAATGGATCAACCTTTGGGACAGGGATCCCAGTGGGAGCTGGGATATGGCTCTTAGAACACATACAAGTAGTAGTAATATTGTCATCCAGTGAAGAATCAAATTATAGAATAATAATTTCAAACCTCTACAGGAGTGGGTATAACCTAGGAAAATGGTCTTTAAAAATCACTTTTTTAGGAAGACAACATTGAAATTTTGTTTTTAAAAATCTTAAAATGTTTTAAGGATCATTAACAAGTTTTCATCACCCCAATTGTGTTGGTACATTAAGTTCACGGATTAGAGTTCTCCATTTATTATATCAATGCTATTTGAAGAAATACTAAATAAACATTTCACAGTGAGCTAAAACTTACAGCAAAGTATCTGGGGAAAAAAAAAAAAAAAGTGCTATAAAAAAAGTGCCCATAGTGAAATACAGCTATTAATTTATGTGGAAAAACAAACAAACAAACAAAAAAAACTAAATTGCTTTATAGAGTGCTTCCCCTGCAATGTAGCTTTATCAGTTGTATAACTACTACTCTTCCATGGAGACGCTTTAAGACTTTAATGACTGAATTTTCTCATGTCCTAGACTAAAATAATTAACTCCAATCATGCCTTTAACTCTCTATCTTTAAAAATGTAATAACATGAGTTTCTAATGCTGAGATGCCTAACATGAAAGTCTTTTTCACATTAAAGATATATACTGTTTAGCTAGTGTGGAAATTAAGCGCTAGATTCAGGAGCTCTCTTCAAGTAAAGGTTTAAGGATCTTATTACACCAGAAATAGGAACATACATTTTTCTCCTACTGAGGTTAATAAAAGTTATGAATGTGAAATAGAAATTTGGATCTAGGCAGCATCAATTCACTTATCACCAATGACTTCAGAATGCCATGGGATCAATTAGAGGCAAAGTAAGTAAATATGTTGATTAATGTACCACTACAGCAATGTCAATTGTATAAGAACAAGATCAATATTAGATTTGGGGGTGATAGTTGACAGTTAGCTAAATATCAGTCAGCAATATACCCTGGCAGCCAAGAGGGCAAACTGCATTTTTGGGTGCATTAAACATAGCATGGCCAGCCAGTCAAAATAGATAATTCTCCCACTATATTGTTGTGGCCTCATCTTGAATACTGTGCAGTTCTGGTCTCCACAGTATAAAAAGGATATTAAGATACCTGAATGCATTCAGAGTAGGGCAACAAAGCTGGTAAAAGGGCTGGAAAGCATCCCTGACGCGGAGAGGCTGAGGATACTTGGGTTGTCCTTGGCTGCAGAAGTTTCATTCACGAAAAATCCCTTCAGGTGAAGCAATCTCTTAACTCCATATCAAGAGCATGGCTCATGACTAACTATAGACTCTCAGAAAATCTCCAGAAGTCTACTAATTGTAAAAAAACAAAACAAAACAAACAAACAAACAAACAAAAAATCCAAATCTTTGGAAAAGATTCACATCGCTCCCTCATATCTAATTCATGATCTGCAGGATGGTTAATACTAAATTTAGCAGCCTTCAAGCTGCATGGAATTTACTTTGCTTGTTTGAGAGAACAGCAGAAATCAAAGGTGCACCTGCAAGTCAAAGTCTAGGTTCATTCCTAGGCAAGGAATTTATAACAGTATATGTCAAGTTCCTCCAATATTCTTGACCTACCTTGGCCTCACTGAAGTCCGAATCCGACTTAATTTGTTTTTAACTCTTTACTGAATTACAAAAAGGTAAAAAGATTCAGTCAGAGGCTTTATAAACTTCTGTCCATTGACAAAAAATATGTACCAGAAATAAGGTAAAATGCACTCTAGCTGAAAACATAATCGAGTAATGATTACCACTTTAGGTCTATTTTAAGAAAAACATGATAGCATTTGTTATCTTCATTATTGCACTGCTTCCTTTGTTTTCTCAAGCACCCTGGAAATGATTGTGACTCACACTGTTTTGCAATGCTAAAATAAAATCTCATCCAATATAATGTGATGAAAAGACACTGTTTTCAACAAAGTTCTAAGAGCTTATTTATAGCTATGAAACTAGATTTGCAACTTGATTAACTTCAGTTAATTTACACCTTTGAAGTTAAAAGAAACAAAACTGGGCCTATATGAAAAGACTTTTTCTATTTGTTTTTCTCACTTGACAGAACAAAACAGTTATCTGAAAGCTAGATCAGCAAAGAGATTTGAGTATCTGAAGTGAGGGTCACGAAACCTAAATCAGATTTATATGCCCCAAACAGCCATTCATTGGTTGCTTTATCCTGCAGTTACATATGTGTCTGATTGTAAATACTAACATGTGGCAATACTACACAAATTAATGCCTGTCTCTTGCATCAGCCCAAGAAAAAAATATATATAACGTGTATATATATATATACATATACATATGTATATTTTTATATATATATATATATATATATATATATATACAAGGCATTTTTTCCTGGTCACAATCTCCTCCGAAGTATAACCTAGTATTTGAGGAAAAGTGGTTCTGGTCTATTTGAGTATTAGAGCATGAAAGGACTTCTCAAAAGGATGACTAATACTATACTTGAGATGTTTCCCTTCGTGAGTATATAACATTTTATACAAGTAGTATAGTACAAGCCTTACATAAATTTGACATATGTATCAGATTGCAACATTCTATTGACAAGACTCTTGTGCAAACAAGCAAATGCCACAGACAGAGGAGTGAGGGATGAGATGTCTTGGTTCTTGCAGACACCTGAACAGGTACAGAACATAGTAGCTAAAATTTGTAATTACACTACATACTGATGAGCAAAAACTAGCAACTTTCATTCAAAAATACTGTTTACTTCTTGCATGAAAGCTCACTCTTCCAGGACACAGAGACACAATCTTTAAGGCCCCTTAGTCTAGGGAGAATCCCCTGGCACGTGCAGACAAGAATACAACAGCCAATAGCCAGAAAGAGAACAAGTGACAATAAAATCTGCTTCCAGATAATTTTTTGATGCAACATGTAATATACTAAAAGCATAGGAAACGGAGCCCCCATACTTTTTCTCCTCAGCCACCTTAACAACTAAACTAGACAGCCCTAGCTTTTGCTTACTCAAATTAGTACCTAAGCATACAGAGCAAGGCTAAAATTCATTACATTGTATGATAAATTTTAAGCTATTAGATCACATATGGACAATTATTACCTAGACAAAATGAAAGACAACTAACAAGATTTTAAAAAACACCTTACTTTAAATCCCTTCTTAATAAGAGAGAAGGCTATCTAGAAGTAATATGGATAAACACCATCTCTTCCAGAAACATACACACAAATAAGTAGTTCACAAAATCTATCCTTCTGCTATTTTCTTGGGAAAAAAACTAGTTCAGCTGTAACACTAATTTGTATACACAGTAAAAGATGTATAAAAATAAATCATAAAAACACAGATTGTAGTTCATTCTGTGTTTGCCTCTTTGTTCTTCCTAAAGGAGCATTCAAGTTTATAAGAAATAACAAGTGGAGAAGAATGGCACCTTTTAACATTAGTCTTCCAATTTTTCCCTTAACAAGGCAAGTTTGAAGCAAATTCACAGTAAGACCAGGAGACCTAAAACAAATCACCTAAGCTTTTTAAAATTACATTGAGAAGAATAGAGGAGAAAAAAAAAAATTGCTTCTCTGATTTTGTCATCAGATATACAAGATTCCCAAGGCCCAGTAAAAGCCCAGCTGGTTTTAAAATGAGACATTTTTCTATTAGACATTGCTCTGCTCTTTGAGGCTAATTGGTAGTGTGTGCAGAAGAATTATTGAATCTGAAATTAGCCACTTTTGATAGAACATCACATCTGTTTTCCGGCATTCTGGTGATACACTGGGATTGTTGAATAATTTGTTTACAAATAGGGGAACAATCTGTGCTAAAAGTTTTGCAGATGAATAGCTACATCTGGAGAAGAGCAACATTGCATTTACTGTCTCAGAATATCCCAGACATACTGAAATACATCCTTTGCAGATCATTAGTCAACAAGATAGTTTGTCTTCATAGCTCTGTTATAGCTCAAGCTATAATTCACATGTTGACTCTAACTCCAATAATGATGCTTTTCTTTTATTCTGTTTAAAACTAACAATTCCTGTAGCATCTGTATATATCTTTCCCAATCTCAGTTTCTACTATCAAGACTGATTTTCACGGAAATGTCTGCACATGGGTCTTTGGATGACCTTTGGAGGAAAAAAAACTGACTGGAGGAAAATGCCTGACTGGAGAAGGGCTAGTGGGAGATATGAGCTTTAATAAGAAACCTCTGACATAGATGGAGGAAAGCAAGCATCATCCAGACAGGGGGCCATCATTGCTGAGAGATAAGAGCATTTCTGTGTGGGCAGAAAAATGAAATAAAGCAGTAATTTCAATATATCCTTCCATGTTTAATAATTTCTTAATGTAATAATCTTAAATGTTACAGCCCATCACTTAGTGTATCCTCAACAGGAAAGTGTAAAAATATTTTAGTATTTCTCCTTGATCCAAAACATTTTCTCTAAATGGCAGAGCTACTGTTCCATGAAATTAGTAGCAACAGAACTCTTGTCAGCTAAAATAAAGTTAAAATTAATCTAGGGCCCACTATGCACCTTTATGCATTTAAACAGATTCTGTTAAAATCATTTACCTAACTAGTAAATAATAAAAATCAAATGAGTTTCTGGCTCACTATTAGGAAAAGATACTGCACTCCATTTACTATCAAATTCTTTTAAATACTGCAGACTTTTATATTTGGCTAAATGCTTTCAGAAATGCTGACATTTCTACCTCATTCTGTTACCTATTTACCTCAAGATTTTTGATCAGAAAGAAAACACTCCTCCTTACAATTAGTCATCATATTATGAGCTTCAGAGAAGAAACACATATTACTATTTCTTTGGAGCTTAGTCAAACATGAGGAAAATGAAAGCAACCTTCCACACTCATCGAGGTCTCTTAAGGAGGATTCTGTATGGGGTAGGACAGATGGATGTAGAAAAACTCTTCAAGACTTAATTTCAGGATGAAGTTGTATCAAATTTAAAAATCACTTAAACATAAAATAATCCTAAACTTTATTGTAAAGATAAATGAAGGTCATTCCTTCAAAAATAGCTTGAAAAAAAGCTAGTAGAATCTGTGGAAGAGGAACAGATGACTGTAATATGTACATTATTACTTTTACATGAGCAAGTCCTTCTTTCAGTTTGTTTTCTTTAGTTTTTGAAATACCTGATAGTTTCCTAGCATGAACTGGATGCAATTTGAAAGTAGAAAGTAATATATGGGGTGAAAGTAGTTGACAGCTATCAAAAATACCGTGGTAAAGGCATAAAAAAGTGAGCAGAAGTCAAACCCCAGAAAAGTTCCAAATCCCATGGTTTTACAGTACACCATTATTAGACATCACAATGTCCAAACACATTCTACCACAGGATATGGTTGGTTTTCTTTACTTCCATATGTCTAGCTACAGTGATTTTACTAACGTATTTAAAAAATCTGAGTCCAAGTTCCGTCACTATTGACAGGAATAAATCTTCTGAGCATGAAAGATTCACAAGACAGAAAAGGAAAGGAAGGGAAAAGAAAAGAAACAAAGGGAGACACTCAAGTGTTCTGAGGATGTGACATTACAAGCTGCTTGATAAAAAGGATCACATGAGCTGACAAGAAGAAAATGGCTAGATTAATGACCTGAAGCTTCCAGACTGACTTCACACAATAAAACATGTACAATATAAAAGGATTCCTGTCAAATAAAAATCAAGAGAAAACCTCTAAGTGTCTTGAGTAACTAAGTACTGACAAACTAGATGAGCCCTTGTTCAACAAATAGATCGGTAAGCCCTTTCCCCTACTTTCCAACTATATATGTAAGGCAATGCCATAGGTGCTAATGCTTAGCACAGTGCCACTAATCAGCATCCTCATTCCAGAGACATCACCAGGAATTGGGAAAAAACATACGGTGAAATTTTTGTGCTAAGCACATTTTGAACATCCAGAAAATCATTATACTGGCATTGATTGATGCACAACATAAAGCAAGGGCAAAGAGACGAGCAGACAGGTGTGAGAAAAAGAAAAAATAATATGTCATTCCTGTACGTCAACTTGATTCACAGAAAGCAGTACAACTAAGGCAGTTATGAAAAAGTAATTTTACACAAACAACTGAGGAGTCTTGCAAATAAAATCCAATAAATTCTCTGGTGGAAGAACATTGCTAGAATAACAGAAATGGAGGTGAAATCTACACAAAGCCCTGTAAAATCTAAAAAAGAACAAGGTGAAAAGGTTAAGTTACATGTAGGAAGAACATGGGTTTAGTAGTTACCGCTAATATGGATAAAGGTGAGGAAAGGTTCAAAGTTAACAGGCAGGATGATCTGGAAGACTGTATGTATTATCTTCAGTGAAGCTACACTGAAGTTCACAAAACATCTTTGGGAACAGACACCCAATAGAAAGGGTGGGCTGCAGGAAGTTACAGAGGTAGATGAGGTAGTGCCACACAGAGATCATCAAGACATTAGTGAGGAGGAAGATAGCTGACCAAAGTAACCTGAGCATAAAATTTGATAAAAGAAGCATTGCAGAACTGTCAACAGCAGAGGATAGAGCTGGACTATGACTTCAATGGAGGTGGGTGCAGATAAGGAGTCAGTCAAGCAGCCAGCCTGGTTTCTGCACATCATGAACACAAACCACGGTATTAACACTCATACAAGCCTTTCTCTTTTTACACAGCTGAAACCCAGGAGGTTGTGTTCCACCATCAGACTTTGAGCATCTGCTCTCTGGGTGCAGAGCATTTCTGGGGCAAGTGGCTACTTGGACCTTGCAGAAGCCATTCTCTGCATCAACCAGCACAGGCCTGGGAGAGTGGAACTTGTCCAGTCTGTCACGTTAAAAAAGGGTGGGTCCAACTTGCAGTGTGGAGTTCCTAGTGAGTGTAAACTTTAACTCAAAGTTGTCCTTTGAGACTTTGAAGCAAGTAAGGTGATGTTTTATTCATGCAGTAAAATACCACAAAATTACCATTACTTTATCAAATAAAAATTAGTGGATGGATAGGTAAAGAGTAACACACTTCATTTGATTTTATTTTATATATTTATATTTTATTTACAAGAAAGTACTAGTAATAAACTATTGTTACAGACAAGTATGATAATTTTAGTGACATTACAGATAATTTTAGCAACATTATAAAACCACTTTGTGCTGCGAAGCAAATGAGATTTACCTGTAGTGCAAATATTGTGGAACTCTACTAAGACAGTTATTCTCCGCACTGATAAAATAAAAAAATAAAAAATGAGTGAAATAATGATCATTAAGGAGAAAGCAAAATAGCTAATCGAGTAAATCCGTGTTTTGGAAAGGTCTATACCAATATCAATGAACAGATCTAAAGTCTATTTTAAGCATATGCAACTGAGATTCCATCTAATTGTACTACCTTAACCTCTTCACAGTTTAACGCTTTGTAAAAGTGAAATTTTCCCAGCCCTTGCCCTTTCCAGACTCTTTATCCTTCTGGTCACTACGGAAAGCAAAAGGTTTCCATGATTTAATTCTGTATTGTGTGATTTTGTGTGTTTTAAAAATATAGCCAGATAATTAAAGTGTGTAACAACCAATTCTTGTGTTGTGGGCAGAAAAAAAGGGAGGGGGAGAGGGGAGTGAGAGAGAGAGAGAATAAGCCTTTATTATTCGGGGGGAAAAAAAAAAAAGAAAAAAAAAGAAAGAAAAACAGTGCTCCTCCTAACTCTTTCTTTAGGCCTTCACTGTCCCTTTCTAACTTCGCTATATGCTGTACAAGACAGGAGGCTTAGAGGTGAATTGCTTGTAGCTTGGTAGATAACGTTTTCTATTGTTTGCTCTTCCTTGTTCATGCCTTGTCAGTTGACTATCTAGGTGCTTCTGTTTTTGTTTTTATTGTGTTTTTTTTTTTTTTTTTTCCAAATTTCATATTCAATGCTCTCTTGTCATTTACACTTGCATTAAATGCACTTACATATAAAGAATTAAAACTCAAAAGATGATATATCAAGATCAGATTCAGAAAAGCTAAATATAAAACATACATTTAGCCTACACCAAAACAAAAGTAATCTCTTTCCTGTCAACTTGCAGAGCTTTTAACACATTCTGTTATAAAAGCAATCAAAAATCTCATCAAAGAACACAGTAATCAGTCTGCTATGACCCTTCTATATTTGACTGTCACACTTACATGATTTAACTGACTTCAGTATGGCTTAATGAAAAATTAGTCAGAAGCCAAACAGGTGCCCTGCCTGTATCACAAAGAGATGTCTGTCCTATAGTACTACTCTTCAGTTGCAGTGAGGACCCAGTAGATGTCAACTCCACTCTGAAGTAAACCTGCTGGGAAAATCTTGCCAAAGACCAGTCGACGTGCATTAGAGGCCCAGCCCTACTTAGTAGGATGAATGCAAACTGTACCAACCTTATGTTGCTTCAGTCCTCCAAGTGTATCCTGACAGATCTCTCATTTTTCACATGTACAAATGGCAATATCTCTTCAGCATGTTACAGAACACATCCAACAGAAAGCAAATGCCCTTATCAGTTCCACAGCTACTGCAAAATATACAACTGAAGAATGAGTCAACATAAAAGTCTTTTTTTTTCCTCCATTTAAATAAAGATTGCTTTTTAAAGGTGAATGTACATTTACATCACCAAATTATATCCTTATCTTGCTAGTGGCTATACTCTTCACGCAAATTAAGCCAGGATTTAGCACAATTATAATCAATAATTAAATAGCAAAGATAATTATAGAGCCAATGGGGAATTTACAGAGAGGGTTTGTTACTTTATAAATTGATTTGCATGCTAACAGGAGTTTTATTATGAGGCCTGTGTAGCTTTCAGTAGCAGGCACCTGGAACATCGTCCATGGCTTTCTGCCACCAAATTCTCCCCCCAGAATTTGCACAATTCCAAAGCAGAATGCTTGTTAGGAGGTGAAGAAGGAAAAAACACATAAGTATCTTTACTAACAAGACCAGTTCGCAGCCAGGTATCAATTTTAGCACCCCCCACGACGGACAGCAAAATGTAATGAAGCTGGTGAAGCAATGCTGCCTGTCTTTTATTTTGCCAGTGTAAGTCATTCATTCACTATTATCCTAGGTTGCAGATGCCACTTCTAATGAAGCTAATGAATTGTCCACTATATCTCTCTGACATATGCAATTGAGTAATACAGCACCATTTGGAAAAAGTAGGTGCAAAAAAGTGTTGAAGTAAATGAATCTGCATATCTGAAGAGAACGGCAGGCATAATGTTTCTTCCTCTTCTCACTGCAGCATGTCTTCTTGCACGTTTCAGATTTCACTGGCAAACATTTTCCAGTTTCTCATGTTATTATAAAATATCTGTTCTTTCCTGCCTAGGTTCCCACACTACATTCATCACTTTAGGATCCATGTGTTTGTATAAATAAATAAATTACTATTCATTAAACAAGGATTGAAAAACAGTGGTTATTAAGCATTCACCTAAACTACTTTTCCTGCTGTTAAAAATGTTGTATTATTTTCAGTGAATATTTTCATGAAGGATAAGTTCTTGGTTGGTAACTCAGTTTCATTTCCCATAGTGCAGAACAGCAGTACAAAAACTACTTAAAAGACGCATAAACTCTGATATCATTGATTATGTGAAAAGAAAATGATAAATGAGCATGGGATTGTTACTATGAATAAAAGTCTCACTGAGATGGTGTAAATTGATTACAGCTGGAAAGCTATTCTGCTGAGAGGGCCGAAGTCCTCTGGTACGTTGCTGAACACCACCACGACTTCTCCAGTCTGGCCTGCCTTTACATCTGGCACTATGGGTGTCCTCCCCTCGTTACTCCAGCAACACAGGATGGAGAGCAAAAGGACTAATCTCAAGCAGGCCTCTGGTAGAGAAGCAAGCAGGCATTGCAAGATAGTTCACTTTGTCCATCTGTCTACCAGTGATAAACCACTATATTAACTTTTACAATAAATTTTCACCTTTTGCATAGGTGGCAGTTGGGGAACAGAACTCCACTAAAATGAGCACATCTAAATTGTAAGGCTGAGACAACAACATATGAATTTTACACATGAAAAAAAAAAAAAAAAAACCTTTGAAACAGCTGAGGATAAAGCTAATCTAGCTAGAGCCATCTCCGTTTAAAGGCAATAAATGACTAACACACACACACACTAACCTAGCTTCTACTGAATTAAGCAGTGGTGTCTAATTTTTCTTCAGTTAGAATCAACACATGATATATTACCTCTGACCACTGAAATAGAACTCTACTGGTATATTTATATTTATAAACTCACTGATTGATAAGGCATCTAAAGAGCCCTATGTCATACTCTCATTTCAAATTATTAGTTGACCTATTTTGTTACAGGAGAAACTTGACACTTTCATAGAAGAAAGAAAACAATAATAAGATGGGTAAAATAAGCTTCTGCTTGATGACAGCTGAGGATAAATAAAATTAACAGAAGTTGATGACTACGATTTGACAAACATTCACCCTTTTGAGATTCTGAATAAATATGTACAGCACTAGGAATGCAAAACACATGAGCATTTTAAGCCAGAGCAACACAATAAAAAAGCATAGAAGAGAATAAACTCTACTATTATAGGATTGTGTTATGGACTTAAAACTTTTCAATTACTGCACACATACAATAAAGTATAATACAGGTACCATATAAGTACCATATTTCCTGTATTTTTTTTTCCTATTTTGAACTACTGTTTACTACTGAATTAAAAACCTATGTTGAAACTACAAGTAATTTGTGGATAAGCATATGGACTAAAGTGACCATAAAACCACAGCCAGAAAAAAAAATGTCCTTCTCCAGAGGATAGATCAGATAACCTAAAGGAAGAGCTCTACAGGTGAAGCCTACTGAGACCACCTGACTCCTATCACCTCAATTAATAGCTAAAAGTTAAGCAATCTTAATTGGTTCTGCCAACATGAATAATATTCAGAAAAATTCAGTTAAGTTCCAGGGCTTGGACTCCTAGCTTTGGTGTGCAATATTGTAATCTGATTCCAGAAGAGTCTGAAATATTTGAGTTATTGTTCTGTTAACATGTTCTGGTCTTTAGCTTGCCACTAAGTTACATTTTGATCAGCTCCCACTGAATTCAATATATGCCTGGGGAAAAAAACACCTAAAATCTTAAGTCACACTTTATTGAAATCAGATTATATGCTTATATACATACCATATATGCCTTTACATACCAAAATACTTTAAAATTTTGTCCCTTATTTTGGCAATTTCTCATACTAATAATTTTGAAATTGGAATAATCTTTATCCATCTTTCAAATACTTTGATATTCTCAGACAAAAAAAAATTCTTAACATTTCTCAACTCTTTTGCCATTTTAAGTATTTTTATTAGTATGACACATTCCCTTAGGAGCAATCACCCCTATGTTTCATGGTACATCCAATTAATGCTTTTATTTAACTTACTCAAGCCTGTGAACAGTATTTCAAGTGGATTCCACGCTCACCTACTTGGTATCAACCATAAGGTAGCAAGGAATAATTAGTGTTTATTAAGTCTACATTAAACTTTTCAGAGAATAATTTTATGAGATCCCATAAGGTCATATACTTACTTCAGTCATTAATCTTCTCTTGGAATCTTTAATCAAGCAGTTCTGTCAGAGCCATTAAATAATGTTAGGCCTCATCTCTTTAATTATTATAAAGGCTTTTAGTTTTAAGTACTAAAGTGTTACTGAACAATTTCGGCACATGAAATTGCTCTGTTTCAAGCTCTGGATGACCCTTAGAATCAGGTTAACCTAATAAATATAATGTAGATTTTAAAAATTATTTCTGAGTCAGTGGTGGAAACACTGTATGTATTACAACATGCAGGGTTTAGAATTACAATGAAGTACTCATGTCAAGAGGTCAGAATATAGATACCACATTTCTAATAGACAGATAAATAACAGAAATCAAGCACATGACATTTAAAGTTGACAGCCAAAGTTCATAGAGCAGAGGGGTATAAAATGTTTAGTAAAATAGCATCAAAATACAGACTAGAAAACTTTTAGGTGTTATCGGCATTGCTGCATGGTACTTACATAGGAAGCCAGAAAAAGTACAGTTTTTATTTAGTGTAATGACACAACTATTCAGACAACATTTAACCTTTCAATTTATTAAGGATCCTCTTAAATTAATCCCAGGTCCCTACAGCATACTATACATTTATACAATATCTTGTCCCTTCTTAAGTAATGCAAGTCCAAAGTAGCCCTTATTTCACATAAGTCAAAAGGTGCTCAGTGAGAAATGACAACCTCTTTCTAATTATGGATCTGCAAATGAAATATATACTTTACCTTATCACCTAATTGAACATTAGAGTATGGCAAATGAACTGAACAAAGACAGAAAGATCCAAAATATGGCAAATAAGTCCATGATATGTTTTCAAGAAAAAAAAAATATTAAAAGGTTTAAAAATATTGAGGTTTGTGGAAGAAAATAATATTAATAGTGATTTCTAAAAAGAAAAGTCTTTCAAGAACTCATAATCAATCACCATGTTAAAACAGAAGAAAACTTGTTCTTTTCCATGTCTGCCATAAAATCTGAATGATTACTGCAATATATTCTTAGAAATGAACACTGACATTCATTTTTTCCAAGTGTAGGTGATAAATAGACTTCTTGTTATTAATGTTATTAGCAATGAGTTCAGTTGTTAATGTTGCCGGTGCAAAATATAAATATTCAAAAACATAGTATCTAGGAAGCACATATTTATGGTACTCTCTACGTATTACTTTTTCCATCTCTTTTAAAATTATCTGGGCTTTTAAATAAAAGTATTTTCCCTTCTAAGAAAAATATTAGAATACTTTCCAGAGCATATTCACATTTTAAAATGCTAAGAAATGTGAAAGTAATGAAGAAAAATTAATCCAAATGAATGTTTTTAAAATGAAAATTATTTTTGTTGCCTCAGAAATCTGTTGTGATTTTTACAGCTGTCTGCATCTGAATGTTAAGAAAAAACACCAATTAAAAAAAAAAGTTATTTTTGTTATTGGCTTTGGAGTTCTGGATTAACTGACACCTAAGATGGGGAATCAACCAAACTGAAGAACAAGATGCTTAGGGAAGGAGTGGCCTCTATGAACATTTGAAGACACTTTATTCCTGTACTTCAGGCAGACCCACAAAAAAAACATTTTAATTTCCATCCACACTCTACCATGGGCAATAAATCTAGAACAGCCATTGCAGATGTTTCCTCCAAACTTAGGGTGATGTTTGCCATGCATTCTGTCAAAATAGACTCATTTTTATGCTGAGGTAATATATTGTTTCTGACGATGATAAGGATGCCATTCTGTACCAATTAGGTTGGTGGATGGTTAATCACATGGGCTCACAGATTAACATTCTGGATCAAGAGTCTCAAAAAGAAATGTGATGCTCAGCACTGAGGTATACACTCCATTTCCTTTCGCCAAGTATGCATTTCAACATTCTTAATTATTGTTGATTTGCTCTAATTACCAAATCATCAAGAAAAATTACTTAGCCAATGATCTTGACTTCTCAATGTTGAAAACAAGAAACTTCAGGTAACAAAACAGCTACATTTGGTCACAACTGTGAAAAAGTAGGCAAAAGTAGGGATACAAATTAAGTGAGATACCATATAGCTTACTGTTTGAAATGACACATGTATACAGGTTTTTAGGACAGCACTTCGGTTTTGTAACCAGTATATGCAGCACAGTAAAGTCTTTTAAATTTCATACACTTACTTGAGTCAATGACTACAAGTATAAACACTATAGCAATCGTGCTTATATGCATACAGACACACATGCATACACACACACACACAAAATTAGAGCAAAGAAATCCTTCCTCATAAGCAGTTTCTATTCTAATGTATTAAATAGTAATCTCACTAACGTTGTGGGTAGGAGGAGGGTTAACAGGGTAACTTCCCTTTGTCAAGCCTCCCATCTTGAGTTTTCCTCTGGCACAAGACAGCAAAGGTCCTCACTCTGATGTGCAAGAGGAGGTCAAGACTTCTGCAATGGGCCCAAGGTGGTATGGCCAAATTTTCCCCTAGCCACAGGGCTGGAGTGCTTGCGTCCACCTGCCAGGGACAGACTGCATCTCACACCATCCACAGCTCTCCTCTGTCTGCAACCATAACATGCTGTGAAAGGAAGCAAGGGTGAGGGCTACTCTCACACTAGGCTGCTGAGGGAATTTCACACTGCAAAAGGTAGGTAGCTGGGGATAGAGAGTGTAAGGATGGAGTAGAAAGGGCAACACTGCTGGCAAGGATATTGATGGTACCCCTGAAGTCCTAGACTTCAGAATGCACTACCAGTGCAGTCTTAGACCAGACTACACTACCTGCAGTCTATGGTACTGCAGATGTACCTCTGTGTCTTCCTGATATACACCTCCATGATGGAAATTTAGTAGAAGATGGTACTGTTGTGACTTACACATGGAAATTACAACTTATATGCACTACTGGTGAGAGAGCCCAGAGAAGGCAGGCAGGCCTGGCGCTTAGCCATGAGCTTTATCCCACAGACAGTACTGTCTTTTTTGAACAGTCTGCTGTGTCTGCCACACTTGAACAGGGAATTCATCTGGTGCTGTGAAATAACAGTCAAAATATCAATCAACTAAATATGCAGGTATTAATATGAATGAAAATATGAATGATGGGCATGTAAAACTGAAGAACAAATTAAATAAGTAAAAAAAAAAAAACTGCCTTCCAAATGTCAGCTAAAATGTCTTTTCCTTTGGGTTCTCTAAGTAAGAGGAATTCATATGGGTCCTCTAACATATGTCAATGGAAAGATCAACTTCTTTGAAGACAAACTGTCATCAAAAGAGATGAAGAAAGTCTCCTATTCATACCATAAGTTTTGAAAACACATAATCAGTCCTTTTGAGGAAATTCGACTGATACTAAATCAAGCACCCTCTCCATGCCAATGAAGTTCTCAGGGCAGCCAATATCTATAAATTGTAACCAAAATGTCCCCCAAAGGAACTATAAAGAACCCAGGCAGTAAAGAAGAGCATTTTTTCTTTGTCTGAGATACGCTCCGTAACAAGCAAGAGCTGACTGTTCTCAGAGGTACAACCTCAAACAACCCAGAAGGGTCACAGACAGTCCTTCACACTGCTCTTTAGCCATTCCCAAAAGGAAAAGGGAAAAGAAAAGAGAGAAAGTGCTGAAGAAAAAGAAAGGGAAAAGAAAGGGAATCCAGGCTTCCAAATTTCTTGTGACAACTGGGATGGGTCATGGTGGAGCCAGCAGACAGGACACTAGTGCCTAAAGTTCCCACAACAGATGAGCCAGGTGACGTATGGAGCTATTGGACTGAAAGCTGATACACAAAGTTTTTACAGATCTCTGTGAAAGACTGATTACTTGAATAAAGAAAGATATTCTTGCAAAATTTTAGAAGACTCAGAAGTTAAAGTATCTGGAAGGGATTCCAAAGGAACTGGCATTTGTTTTGGGATTCAGCAATTATTCTATTGAAAATTATTTTTAAAATCATTATAAATGCAAAGGCAACACAGCTAAAAAACTCTTACATTTGTAGTACTGAGGGCATGACCATCATATAAGGTTTTATATCTTAGAAAACTTGGTCATCAAATATTTTTAAGTCACAGACTCATAAATAAAAATATAGTCTTACCTTATCCTGGAAAACGGTGGTTTTGTAAAAGATGGAGATGACATATTGTTCAAGTAGATATGTTCATATTTTCATCACAATGTTTCAATTAAAGGGTTTAAACAAAACCAAACAGCATAAATAAGCCATACAAATACTCATTTGGTTATCTCTGTAGATAGGTCTAGACAGAGCTATGCTAAAATTCTTCTGACAGTGCATGTACTTCTGCTGCCCATTCTTGAAAAAAAAAAAATATATATATATATGTATGCTTTTCAAAACCCACAGTTAATGAGGTATGAAGAAATCATCTAGCAGAAAAAGATGTTAGGAATTCAGTGAACTTAGATTGTCAAAAGAAAATTGAGAGATGACTCAATAGACCATAAGTACCTTTGTGGGCATAAAAAACAGGATATAAATGATGCTTTATATAAGCACAGAAAAAAATACTTTTGTGTTGTTCTTGACAAAGTAAGTAACATTACAAATAAGATTTTGATTTCTATAACTGAGGCTTACTAAGTGCTGGAGTAAATAAGGCAAAGTCTGATTTTGTATTCTGCTACCTCCAGATCAGAAAACTAAGGTTTCTGAGAGAGATGGTTTCTTCAAACACAAGTTGTTATAAGCAACTGTATAAAATATTCCAGTCTACGTTATATGTTGGATTTATGCTCTCCTGTTTTTAAAAATCTATGAGTGAAAGTGGATTTAACATTGCCAGGAAGTTCTTGTTCTCATGAACTGAGGTCAGAGTAGTCATACAACTTTCCAAGTCCACTCTGTCTCACAGCCTGCCCTCCTTTAAAGCTGTCACTGGCCTCCTTAGCTATAAAAGGTTAGGGAAGGTTTCTGTACTTGCAGTCCTGCTTAAACAAAAACATGCAATTGCAGGACCAAGTGAATGCAGTCAAGATGGTTAAATATATTTCAAATATTTGATGAGGAGAGTATAGGAAATACAAGGCTTCGAATCTGAATTTTATGATTTTCACGATCATGATTTATAATTTCTGTTATGATTTCATTTTTTTTCCCTATCAAGAATGGGGATCTAAGTTCTATGTATAAGAGTTCAAATCCATTCCATACCAAAATATCTGAGTGTATTTTCCAAGAGTATTAAATGCATATTAAATAAGCTTTCATTGCTTTTATGCAATATTGTCTTCAATATTACTGAGTTAAATGAACCATAAAGATACTAAGTAAAATAAACAAATTTCTAGACTCCTGTTTGTTCCTCCTTGCTTCTTCTGAAGTATGAAAGGAATGCAACAGAGGTAAATATGTTTAACTGGTTTATATTTGAAGCTTCAAGTGAAAGTATTGTATAAATAACCTTACACACAATCGACATTAAAAGAGCAGGAACCATACCATACTCTGTTGGAGACATGCTTTTATTGCAGCTGTGATAACTGCATAACATCACAGTATGTGATAACATTCAAACTTAACTGGTTGCTTGGGGTTATAAAGAATTGGGAATGGTGTTGGATTTTAAATTTCAGTCTTTCAATCAATCTGTCATATCTGATATGCATTACATTAATTAGAGTGGAGTGTATGTTCTTCCGAAGTTTTTGTTTAGTATCCACAGAGACTTCAGAGATTAAAAAAAATGGCAGAGAAGTACAGTGTAATGATTACAGTATTTTTTATAGTATCTATACCAATTATATCCCCAAGTAATTCAAAGTTTAGGAGAAATAAAAAAAAAATACAAAAGTGAGAAGAAAAAAAATAAAATGTTCAGGTGAAAGTTTGGAGTGCCATGTTTCAAGAAGACAGCTGAATAGTCTTGTGATTGACAGAAGCTTCAGTGTAAAAGGCTTAATTACTAACCAAGCAAAAATGAATAAAGGAGAAAAGCTAGCATTTGAAACAATAAAAAATGATGGGAAAAGAAAGAATGAATGTGATGGAAATTCATGGAAATTCACTACAGGTTTTTCAAGAAAACTAGGTTTCTGAATAGAAACATTTTTTCCACTTTTGATAGTCAATATATTATTTAAGAAAATTCTTAGAGCCAGTTTCATGCATTGGAAATCATTAAACAGGAAAAAAATCATAGAATGTCTTTGCAGAACTTGTAAACAATAAGAAAGTGTTTCTAATCAGGAAAAGAACAGAGAGAAAAATAGCAAGTACTGTGTAGCTATTTAGACCACACAGCTGTACATTGCAATGATTTCTTACATATTCAGAGTGTTGCTGACTTCTTCCATCAAGCTTTAGGTAACATTCATTTTCTGCCCTGCAGCACAAGAGCTGCTTTTGTTGAGTGATCCGTGTGGGATTCATAAATACATTAGTTTAAAATTACTACATCAGCTATGCTAGTGCTGTAATGTAACATAGCTGAGCAATTTACTGTGTAAATCCATTCTGTCCCTACAGATCAATAATGCAAAGAACCTCATAAGCAGTCAACACTAATATTAGTCATGAGAGGAAAACAAAATTGGTTGCTCAAGAGGTATCATACAAAAAGGCTGTCAACTGAAACCTGAACACCAAAAACGCACAAGTATGTGCTTATCACTAACTCTGATCAAGACCTGACCAGGAGCTTCTCGCCTTCAGTATACTGGGGCCTAAGGCATTTAAATATAAATAAATTAATTAATTAATAGAAATCCTCTTGTCCATTTATGTTTTCCTCACTCATCATTATCTTACATGTTTCTGCTCCCCCCCCCCACACACACCTTGAAATCTTTTCAAATAACACTCATACTTTAATTTCAGTTTCTCTCTTCTCTCAGTTTTACTTCACACTTTTTATCCCCCCACCATCAATATGATAAAAGAGGATTGGGAGGATGTTAAAACAGTGCTGAAAAACTTTCCTTTAGTGGTACAACATCTGGTTCTTGCCCTTCAAATTCAAACCAAAAATGTTAGGAAAAGTATCTTTCTGTTGTAAGACAGACAACTAACAAATAAGTCAACCCTGGAGAATTAATTCAAATCTGCAATCCTTTGCAGTTTCAGAGTAGGAACTGTTGTGCTTTATTTAATAAGCTGGTCTGTTTATAGCAGTAATAAACATGACAGTGACCAAACTAGAAACAGGCAAATATGATGTACCCGCATTTACCCTCAACTAGATCTTTGGTTGGGTATTTCTGAATACTATTACATGCCTACTGTTTTTCACCAGAGAGCTGTTTTCCTCAGTAGCTGAGGAAGCATAAAATCTGCTTCACTTGTAAAGCATCAGCCCTGGTTGTCCTCTTATCCAATTTGCAAGAATCAACAACTGTTTTTAAAATAAATTTCTTTCTGAAATAAGAGGAATATTGAAATAATGAACAACTGTGCCATGTTCTGCTCTGCTGTGCTAAGGCATTCCTCACCTAATACACCCCATCCATTTCACTGAGCTGCGAAACACTTACTCATCAGGCTCGAGTAGGTCTTCCCCAAGCAGCTTATTGTCCCCAGGCAGCAGGCAGGGGTGCACTGCTGGCTGTCAGTCTGACCAGGAACTCAAAATCAGGTGGGCACTCACCTTACGCCAGGGACTTGGAACCATTTGGACTGGACACAGGCAGAGGGAGGAAAGGGATAAATGTATAGGAAGCTCATAGAAGAACCAGAAAGAGAGTCTCTAAATCTCCAGTGCCCCAGGTCAGGGCCTAAATAAACACATTTCCCCAATTTTAATATTTTTATTAATGTTTTTCTTAAATGCAGTATTGTCTAAACTGTGCCATTGCAGGTTAAGCTCAACTGTTTAAAGCAAGATAAAACAAACCCCACAGCAAATATCCTTTGCTTTAGATGCTACTGCCTTAACAGTAACCAGCATATACTTCACATGGATATGATGGAAATGCATGTACGAGTGTCATCTGATATATTTTCTTTCTTTTAATGGAAATATTAAATATCTGATGATTTCCGAAAAAAGAAAAAAGAAAAAAGAAAAAAGAAAAAAGAAAAAAGAAAAAAGAAAAAAGAAAAAAAAAAAAAAAAAAGAAAAAAGGAAGGAAGGAAGGAAGGACGGACCACAACCCTGGTTTCTGTGCAACTCCTAAAGCAAAAATCATGTTATTAAAAGGAGCGAGATTACTAACAAATATCCAGTTTCAAATTATATATACAGAATTTATTTATATTTTCATTATGATTATGAATCAGAGACACCTGGCTGTTCTTACGTTATTCTAGCCAGCATCACAGTGTAAAGAAGGAAGCTTTTTGTAGGAAGCATTCACAAAATCAATAGAGAAATCCTTCATTGTTCTTTCAGAAAATAAGGATGTCTCCCCTTATTTCTCACTACCTTAAAAGTTAGAGGTCTGTCCAAAGAACTGTCAGGTGTGTGATAGTCTTCTGCTCTTCCAGCTTTAATCTAGCACCTGAACAACAGGGCTGGACTGGTTCAATGGCTTCAAGACATTATTTTGGTAATGAAGACTCCAGAGTTCCCTGTGGATTAATCCTGGTAGTAATTTTGTTTTACCTGTGCCTATTACAAGCCACTGAAGCTGAGAAAATCATGTTTATAACTGTAATTCCCCCTGTCAGTCTTTCCTGCATTCCTGGAGATTGCACACAATCAAGCACAAAACAGAGGCTAAATGTTTCTCAGCTTCCAGGGTAGTGACTATGCACATCCTGAATTGCTTCAGACACAGCCAGAAGGCATGCCACACAAATTGTGCTTGGTGATACATCTGCCCTCTACCAAATTCAACCATTTCAAAAATTGTTGCGAAACAACCATCTTCTCATTGTATTCTATTTTCATTTTGAAAGTGTCATTTAGCTGGAGATTGCTCTCTATTCTTTTTAAGAAGACGCATTCTAAATAAGTGTGGTATCTTAGATGTCTTCTCTTAAGGCAACAATTATATTTCAGAAACTTTACCATTTTGTAAATAAGCTTTCAGTTTTGATTGCTTTTCTAACTTCTGCAGTAGACACCTAATTACCCAAGTCATTAAATGTACATTTTTCTAAAGTCATTCCCTTTTCTCCCCTAAAAAGTTTTGATCATAGTTACTGATCATCTTTCCTTCATTAATTATGATTAGTAGGTGTATCTTGCTTTACTGAGTTCATCTATTTATTTTTGTGGTCACATAACTGCTTGGACTGCGAACTTAGAGGATCCGCCCCTATAAAGTAGGGGCACTCATAATTAATAATTAACTCATAATTAATAATTGCTCAATACAACAAAATAATCTCTGAATTAGCACCAGTAAAAAAATACTTCTCAAACAGCTTCCTAAATATAGTAACATCTTGAAATTGCAGAATAGATGGAGAAAAAAGATATCCTGATATATCTTCTCTAGAATTGTTATTCATTAACTTGACCCTGGAAGGAAAATCAAAGTATTTTTCATGGAAAAGAAATTCTGGTCCGTTATGACATGTAACAAATGAGGATACCAATATAGTAGCCTTTTCAACTCTTGAGCAGATAACACTAAGTAATCAACAAAAAGTAAGGCCTCAATAATGCCACTTATCGAAATATTTTTGGATCTTCTTATAAAAGTTAGTTTTACTGGAGATGAAATACAAGTTAATATGAAATAAATCAGTGTTTTCAATATGCAAAACTAGTTTTTGGATGTTTTATATGAACGTGTTTTCTAATCTTCCATCACGGAATCACTTAGCAGCTTTCAGACTTATTAACTTTTGTTGTTGCTGCTGTTATTGTTGTCTTTTTTTTTTTTTTTCCTTAATGTGTCAGAGAGCACTGAAATCATCTGGAAATTGTATATGTATCTGGCAGCCCTCTTTTAAGTGACATGCTTTTTATTAATGAGGGAAAGGATAACTGAAATTGCTGACCTAATAAGTGGTGAGAGAACGAATGCATATAGGAAAAAAGGTACATCTAATCTGCTTAACATTAAAATGTCAATTTTTCTGATATTTTTATTCAGAATGAGGGCTCATACTTGGAATTAGCCAGAAAAAAAATATTCATTTTTCTCTCTTTTTCTTTTCTTTCCTCTTTTTTTTATTATTTTTTTTTTAATATGGAATCTATACTTTCTATTAGTGTATACACGTACACATTTAATTAATTTAAGGTTAAGTAAATATACAATGCCAATTCTGAGTTGTCTGTTAAACGTAGCTTAAAAATTACTGAGAATAAATTTGTACTGATGTCAAATAATAGTTTTTTGGTTTTGTTTTATTTTTTTTGGCCCTATATCTACAGGAAATATGAAAACTAAATTTTGAAATTAAATCTTGTGCAAAATAAAGGTTTTTTTTCCCATAAAACTGTTTTTACTGTTGGACTCTCATATATGTATTTTATATATATATATGTTTTATTTTATATATATATATATAATACATATATATATATATTTTGCAAGATCAATGCCTGATGGTATAGTTTGCAATGACTCTTGAAAAGCAACAATTTGCATTTCTTAAAAGACTTTTTCTGGATGTTTTTGGTGGCTGTTCTTTCCAGATATAAGTACAAACAGGGTTAAAATGTGACAGTTGAGTGACAGGTTACAGGAGGATCTTTTGGGAGATCAAAAATACAAGGCCATGATAGCTGAGAGGGAGCAGAAGAAAACAGAAATAAAGTAGACTGCCAAATTTTTTTCATAACACCCGTATGTTAGAAGCAGTAGTCTCTTTAAAACAGGCAAAGAATCACGACCATGTCTTTGTCATTTGGAAAGTATATATTCAGATTATTACCCCTGAAGGGGAATTGTCTTTTCATGATGAAAGTCATCCAATTTAAATATTAGACTTACTTTCAAATTTTTTGAGAACATAAAAACTGATTCCAGGTAAAAAGCTTTTAACATATATTAGTCCAGTGTTCAAAACCTTTTCCATTTTCATTACCTTTCTAAATCAGAGTACTTCTGAGGAAAAATAAATAAATAAATAAATAAACAAATAAATAAGTAAATAAATCTTCTTGATGTATTTTTTCCCATGCAGACTTTTAGGACAGATATCACCATACAACAGTGGAATGGCTGCACTATATCTGACTAAATGGCCAGTAACGTGTATCTAAAATGAGTTGTCTCCTTAACCAGATGCTTAGGAAAGCATAGGAAGACATTTAATAATTTAATGTTTTAATGACAGAACTACAGAAATCTTGTTTGTATAGGACATTTAGTTGTCATTTGGTCCTTCTACTTAGAGATGGTCTTTGAAAACCACCAAGAATGGGAGATCCTGGATAACCTGTTCCAGTGCTTCACTGCCCTCCTAGTGACAAAGTTTTTCCTAATGTCCAAACTAAAACTCAGAACCCATTATTTAGGTCTTTTGTCCCTTGTTACATAGTCCAGCACTTTTGGTGTTTGGCTCAATCACCTCTGGAAATCCCCATTTCGATCAGGTTGTTAATTACCCACTCGTACACAAATTTAACAAATACAGCCTCCTCAATCTCTTCATTCATAGATCATGCTCAAGGCCCTCACCCATCAGGGCAGTCCTCCCACTCCTCTGAACTGTAAGCTCAGGAAACTTCGTAAGCCATATGTGGCTTTAGATACTTGATGACTTTGAGCATATTTTTAATATATATCTGTTCTGAAGACTACTAACACCGACAACATCTTTTGCTGGTGCCATGGATCAGCTACTGGTGTTCTGTTAAGATTTGAATCTGGCTCCTAATACTTCTTGTACCAGAAGAAATAACATACCACCATCCACTTGCACCAAGACACTCATGATTTTCTAGACATCTGTTATACCTTTGTCATATTCTTCCTAAGCAATCTCTTTAAGAGACTGAAGAATCCTATCCAATGCAATTGCCCATTGTACAGAGATAGTGAAAATCGCTCAGACGACATTTCATACTTTTGGCCATCCTGGTTGCTTTTTTGCAAACCTTTTCCAATTCTACTACATCCTTTTGAGATGAGCGGATAATAACTGCACACAGCATTCAAGAGCAGGCAAACTATGGATTTATATAGTACCATCATGATATTCACTGTTGTGTTCTCTGTTTTCTTTTCACTTTTTTAAGTTTTTAAAATTAATTTGGTCTTAGTGGAATGCAAAATTTTTATGACAAAAGAAGTAATCATTAAAAGATCACTAAAAAAAAAATTAAACCTTTAACACCTTGAAAAGAAGATGTATGCTTTTACAGAAACTCTACTGAAAAGTATATGATATTAATGTGTTGATCTGGAGCAGAATTCTGAGCAAATAGAAAACAAACTTGCCTCATTACATTCAAGAATAATGAAAAGAGAGAGAACCTTTGAAGTCTGACCCAGGCACAAGCAAATTTTGAGATGATGGGTCTATCTAATGTAAATCTAATGATTTACATTATCATCTTTAAATTATTACAAATTTTATACTTCTCCAAGCATAAAGAACTTGTGAAGAAAATAAATTCAGTGTCTGTATTTCCTGTCCGAAACTCATTCCATTATGCCACATCTATTTAAATATTGGACAGTTTTCCATATGTGTGCAGATACTATAAACAATTATTTTCTAAAACAGGTCTCCACAGAAAGAAAACTCATCATTTTGCCTGTCACTTGAAAAAGCAGGGCATGTAGATGAGGATCAGGAATAATCTTTTTAAATAGGTAGGACCTATAACAAGCTTTGAGTTTTTAACATTAATATTTGACAGCAAAAACTTGGCTTATTAACAGCTTAGGGTAACACTGTGAAGCAGTTAAAAACAGCCCAGTTGTTACAAAAAAATCTGAGGCCCCTTAGTCTAAAATAAATTGTAGATACCTAAAATGTCTATAATGTTTTCCTTAGTGCCTGAAAATTTATCATCTTTGGACAGAGTGAAGATCAACTGCTTGCTATACAGTCTGGTCATACCACTAGTTTATTTCCCAGTCAGTGGATATACTTTGTTCCTTCCATTAGGACAGACCACATGATAAAAGGATATGCCTTGCCGTCAGGACTGAGCAACTGTCCAATTAATTTAATTTCTTCTTGCGAGGTGTCTGCAAGTGTCTGTGTATCAGTAGTTATAGCAGGATGCCGTCTGCTGCCAGAGGACAGAGCCAATAATGCAACTGAGAAAACACAGATGGTCCTTTACTTGGCACTGAGGTAGATGGGGAAGGGACTCCTTCAGAACTGGATGGGCTTAGCTTAGTTTGGTCACATTACCACAGGACAGGGCAGCAACCTCACTGGATGCTACTGTTTAAGCCAGATGTCATCCATTCTGCTGCCTTCATTTTGATCTGTATTGTGGGCACAGTATGGCTCAAAGCTGAGGATAACACTTTCTCCACAATTACTGCAATTTATGAACCTCCAAAGAAATAAAACAAATCATGGACTTTTGCTTCTTTCAGTTCACTCATATCATATTTTGTTCACTCACACTCCCTCATGTTTTTGCAAAAATTAAAATAATTTCAAAACTTTTCATTTTTTTCCCCCATTCCTTCACCTGCAAAACACCCATGATGTCTTCATAAGATACACTTAAGAGGAGCTCCCTTAGGAGTCTGACATTCCTGGATACTACCTAACTTCATTAAAATCAAATTACCCACCTCTCATTACAATGCATGCTCAACTGCAACACAGTGAAGTCAGTTCTCAGCAGCTTTTCCCAGTCAATTTACTTTTTTTTTTTTTTCCACATTGTCGTCTTTGCTTTAAAAAACAGGCCTTTTGACATAATTATCATATGCTAAAGTAAAGAAAAGCTCATACTTTGCTGAATTCTACCTTCTGCTACCATACGTTATGGAAGATGAAGCTGCAGGACTTTATCACAGCAATTGTTGAGAGAGAAGGGATTGTGACTGAAGGTGATACTGCTCAACACCTAGTTTTAGAGCAATTCATAGCATTGTTTTAACATATCTCAAAAGCTGAGCAAGTCAGGAGTAGGAAGGAAAAAAGATGCTGAAATTTTACTCCTACACTGAGTGTAACTTAATTAGAACAGAGAGGATTAGTCATGATAGTTTTAAAAGGTTATGTCTGAACTTCACTAGTCATAGAACTCTAAACCTAAACTTCTCTTCCATCTTCTGAAATGAGAAGAAACGGTTTTATTTTTAAAGAAAATCTGTGAAAATACAATTTTTTCTCTAGCTTGGGAGCTAACAATTGCCAATGCTGTTAAAAAAGATATCTGTTTTTGTTTCATTCTTCTCCTGATTACCCAGCAGACTAGTTACCATATGCAATTACAAAGTATTCTCTTGAGGTGGAAGCAAACTAATATTTGAAATTAACTTATTTTGGAGTATCTCTGAAGAGAATACATATTGGAAAAAAACAACTACTAAACATACATTTTGCATGTTCTTGGTATAGATGTTTATTCTACCTTATTCTACACCATGATTGATCATGGCGTTAATGCATTCATCTTCTTAATAGCAGTGCCAGTTCAAGCCTTTGCTGCCAGATTGAAAAACCTCATTTTATTTACTTCTCTAGTTTACCGCTTTTTTTTTTTCCCGGTTTACCCCATAGACGTTTGCTGTAACCAAGAGAAAAATGCAAGATGACACTGAGCAGCTGGTTGTAGGAGGACTGTGAACAGCTTCAGGTTGGCTCTGCTACAAAAAATATATATATATATATATACACAATATGTAAAAAATAAATAAATAAAATTACTATTTCTGTCCAAAAAACAGCTCTACACTTTCTAATAGCCTACTATCCTCATTTCACACTTTATCATAATACTGTACAAAATCAAAATCTATATATAATTGACTGTATATTGGTGCTTTGTGGTACCTACTCCATTGATGCTATCTGAATATAACTCTAGTTGGATTTCCTATGAAAAACTGAACCATTTGCCTGTTAATAGTAATGGAGAAAAGAGATGAGTCTGACAGTTTTTCAGGTCAATGCACATGTTCTGATACTGTAAAAAAAAACAGTGAACACATTTACTTAAACAAACAAAAAATCACTGGATTGCAACAGTAAAGAAGCAATGGTATAAATTATGTTTTTAATTGCTATGCCTCAAGAACTCATTTCAGCTTAATGAACACAAAAAACATGTGAGCAATGCCTACCCAGTCAGTGCATATCTTCATAATTGTAGAAATTAAGAACTTCAGAGAACCTTGAGAAATACATTTTGTAGGTTTTAATCTCTTTATTTATATTTTCCAGTGCTGCCATATTTTCTATCAATATGGCTTTTGACATGAACTGATTGATGTAATAGATGCAACAGCAGGATGAAAATATCTACTTCTCTGAGCTGCTATAAGTATCCAAGATCGAAAAATTTGTTTAAGCAATAAACCTTAGATTAAAAAAGAAGAAAAAACTGTGTAAAGAAAAGTTATACAAGCTATAGGAGGCCACCGTCTATATGATCAATCTATGAGTATCATACAAGTAGCTCAGCTGGGAAAGCATTCAACTGGTTCCCTCAAATGTTCTCCAGGTTCTGTTTGGTTTCTTCTGTTTAGCAAAAGGATGACCTATCTCCAAAGTAGCAGGAACATTCCTATATGGTGGACATGCAAGCCGTATCACAAAAACTAGAAAACCTCATCAACTAAGCCAGTGAGATAACATTCTTTCATGCTTTTGTGCTAGTAAAGTTCTTTTGCTCATGATTGCAGAGTGGTTAAATAGGAGGATATTCTTTTTCTTCAAACACAGTATGCCATAAAAATGTTAATGTTTTCCAGAGGTTAAAATCAAGCATATTGTGTAAATCTCATATACTAACTGAATATTAATGAAAAATAAATAAATTCTATGTAATGAAACAGCTTGAGAGAATGTATGCAGTGATAACTTACGGGGGGCAAGGGAGGGTCTGGATGCTGTGCTGTTCTAGCTACAAGTGCACAGCACAACACTGTATGGGCTGCTGTGGGGAAAGTTAACACCATCCCAGCCAGACCCAGTACACTTTCCTCAGCAATTACTTGCAGATCATCCAGTAAGTAGTCAGCTGATGATATTTTCACCATTACCTACTCTATTCATGATATTATCCCACTGTAACCTTGAATTTCCCTGTCCATGTACTGAATGTACATTTCCCTGTCCACGTCCTTTACTCAGGCTTTCAGCTCTTTAAGGCTAGAGATAATTGTTTTGTTATGAAGTGGTATGGCAACTGACACCATAAGGCCTTCAGTCCCAGTTTGGATCCTGAAGCTCACTCACAGCACAAAAATTATTTTTAAAATAAATCATGACAACCTTAAAAATGAGTCTGTGTGCCTACAACCAAAGAATTAATTTATAAAAATTCTGTTTTTCAGTCCTTCTCATTTATAGAGCTATTTTCAGAAAAGTTTATTAGCTACATATTTCCCAGACATAGTTTAATATCTCAGGAAAATACTAACAGTTCTTAAGAGTTTAACAGGAAACTGAAGTTTGATCACAACAGTGCAGAAGCAGAGCTCATTGAAGGTTTCATAACTGAATTCCACTTCTCAACAGATAAAAATTCTTTTATCTTTTTTTTCTTTTACTTCAGAACTTTCCATTTTCCCTGGCTTCTTTGGGGTTGTATTTTGTTGTTGTTCTTGTTGGTTTTGTTTTCAGAATGTGTTCAATTCATGCACAGTTTCCCTCTATTCCACCAGCACTGTGTAAGAAACAATTAATTAGAACCTTTATACTCATGTCACATCTCAAAATTGTATGATCCAGCATTATAAAGCCAACTTTCAATGTTCTAAAAGTGATTAACATATTCCTAAAAGAGAGGTATTTAGTCTCTATAACTGCAATTTCTACTAAGCAACACAGCAACTACATCTTGTATGCAAACTTGGAGTACTTACACCATGGATTGACAGTAAAGTCTTTTGAATTTTAAAGTTGTGTATTTTTGAGCTTTTTTCCTTTACATTTCAGAAATTTCAAAATTTTTTTCAGGTGAACTTTAGCTCATATCTTCCCATCCAGCAAACACACATAGAACTCCAAACCTTTCTAATAGTAGGTCTGCCCATTATCCTCTATATTATTACAAAACCATTCTGTTGATATCAAAAGTAGTCTCAGTTCTTGACCTCCATTTGCACAGCTGAATGTGATGCCGTTTGGCTGTCAGCGATCTTCAAAAACTGCTGAGAAGGGTCCTCTTTACCACTTAATACATGAAGGTCTTTTTACCTAAATGAATATCCAAAGCAAAGAAAAAGACAATTGTGAAGAAAACTAGATAGAGAAAATTGCACAGAAATAGTTAAAATGGCATGCAGACTACAGAGAAAACTGTAATCCGGAAAAGACATTAAAAGAACAACAACAAAAAAAAAGACAAAAAATGCTGCAGCTGCAAAATAAGCTCATATTAAAATGGATTTTTATGCTTAAATATCTTGTAAGTCTACCATAAGTGACTGTAGGATGATCTAAATTGAATTCCTATTTGCAACCACACCTCTATGGCTTATTATGGGTTTAGAAAAGCTGAAAACTGAAAGAGACAAAAAAATATACAAATAAAAGTGGCTGTGAGTTAAGAAGAGAGTCTGAAGGAGCTACATTTATGAGGATAAATAGTAGATTTAACCAGAGAACATACCCACCCATGCTCTCTGAGAGACAGATGGCATATCTTTTGACAGAAGGTATTCGTGACACTACAGTGATACTTGTTTTGGCTAATGAGGAGCAAAAATTAACAAATACTGTAGAAAATTAAAAAAAAAAAAAATTCAACGTAAGAATACTGGTGATTATGTAAGCAAAAAGAAAAATTTGGTGCCTCCGAATTTGCAGAAATTTTTTTCAAAGGAGTCAGAAAAACATTCAAGCAAATCGTAAAGAGAAAGGTATTCATTAGTAAGAGTCCTGTAAAAGCAGTAAGATACTACAAACCTAAATACTCTACAACATCTTAAATAGCATTTTAGAGGCCAAGATGGAAGGCAGTAGTTCTGTAGTAATATGTGGGCCAAGGATATCACGGTGGCCTCTTGTTCTCTCTTTTCTGTGATTGTCTTAGCAAAAAACACAGACTTAAGAATTCAGTGTTTTAGTAGAATGAAAGATGGAACAAACTGTTGGAAGAAGGTGTAATCCTTGTGACATTTCTTCCTTAGCAATTCAGTTCTAAGTGGGATGATATATCAATGGGTAATTCAACTTCCACAAACTAACCACACCTCGAATACTCTTTCATCTTCACTTTACCATTGCCATTCATTTCTTGGGTTCTTTGCTGATATTAACACAAATACACTAGGGTCATCAGTTCTGGAGTTCTTATCAGCCCTCTTTATGCTTGACCTTCAGAAGTAAACAGCAATGAAGTCTCTCCATTACCTTCAACAAAGGGCAACAGTTCCACCTGGAAATTACACTTTTACTGACACCATCTGTAAATTCAGCTAAAAGCTAAAATAATGATAACAATAATAATAATAACATACACAAAATATGTGCAAGTATAACCTTAAATAACCTGTGCATAAGCACTATAATTGATTTTCTTGGATTGAAAATTGCAGTGTTTTCAAGTGACATATTATTAGCTGCTCTCGTACATTGTGCTACTATGCAGGACATGTCAATGTTAATTTTTTTGATAAAGCAGTACAAGTAGTGAATTTGTTGGCTGTGTTCATATGTTCATATTGCTTATTTTACTGACACTTTTACAACACAAATTCCAAGAAATTGCATTTGTCTCAGTAAGGTTAGCCATTTAAAATAAAATCTAAGAATTCTCTTCAATTTTGTATAATTCTAAAACAAATTAAACAGTACTAGCTTGGATACCTCAGTCTATATCACATAGTAAGTGATTTGCCTTAATAATAATATCCCATTAAAGGCAGACATCAGTGTCAGAAACAGTAAGAAACACAGGAAATACATAATTTTAAAATAAACTAGTCTCCTATGAGATGTATTCTCAGTTTTAATTTCAAAATGAGTTTATTTTCTTGAATTGAATGTGTTAAGTATTAAAAAATAAAAATAAGCTCCCAGTAGCAACTTTTTGTGCACCGAATCAAAGAGGGAAGTCAAGTTTCAGGGTGTCACAGAAATTCCCCAGCCATTCCACAGGGGTCAGTATGACCAGGCTCTGAGGGTCTGCTGAAGCCAGTTTCCAGTCACTTTCAGCAGTGAACACTAATCCTGTAAAATTTAATGAACCAATTCTTAGTTGTAGGAAAAACTTTTGGGAAAGCTATTAATAAACTTCATTCAGTAAATGAAGATTTTTCATACTTACAGTGAAACTTTTTGTCTCACCATATAATCGCTACATATCACACTAAAAGAGTGGAGTGCTAGTGTGGCTTCACAGATATTTATGACACTGTATACAGGATTTAACAGCAAGGATGTCCCAGAAGCCTTGTGATTTCTGAAGGCAACAAGGTGAAGTTAAGGCTAAGGTTAAAGAAACATGTCACTTTTATTCCCATATTTGCCCACAAAGTCCATCTGAAACTGCTTTCAAAACAAAGGGATCTTGAAACATCAGTCAGAATCTTTAGCTACCAATTCCTCAACAAAATGTGCAAGACCAAATGAATGTATGTGTGTCTGTCTTTGCCCCATTGGAAAACTATTCTCATGTCAAATACCCAAAAAGACATGTTATTGCAAACTCCAGTTTCTAGCCCAAATACACCAAGCAAAGAAAGGTGGATTCAAACCACCTAAATTGTGCCAAACTGAAGAAACAAAGCTAGAATGAATAATCCAAACTGACTGGGGTTGTTTAATACAAATTGGTGCTGCTTTACCCTCTTTTCCCACCATCACCAGACTGCCCAGCCTCTGGTCCCAAATATTGTAGAATTTGGGACAACCGAAACCAGAATCCTCAACAGGATCCCAATTTCAGAGTAACAGTATCCATAATCCACTGAACTGAAAGCCTGGCTTTAAATACAGTACAGCATTTTTAAAGGATTATTCCCTTAGTTATAACTTTTCAAAGTTACAATCGAATACTGATACAGACTTACTTTTATGACAAAGATGTGGGCTGTAAGAAAATGAAACAGAGCAACAGAATAGCAAGAAGAGGGGGGAAAAAAAAAAAAACTTCATTGAGGAAACAGCAACTTAAGCCTGTTTTGACGTGGATACAATTAACTCAGGGATTAATAAAAAGACTCAGTAAGAAACCTCAAATGCTCCCAAAACCACCTCATTTCCATTCTGAATCTCTCTTTTTATTTGTAAAGACTGGCATTACAAGTGAAAAGGACTCAAAATGGAGTGACATACACATCATTGGTGTTTCATGATGCAACTGATGGGATCCCTGAATGGATATTGCTTCAGCTTTGATTTTAAAAAATAATTTAACAAGAAAATCTTCAACTCCACTATCGATCACAGGTGGCAGAAATGAAAGAAAGAAAAAGAAAAGAAACCCAAACTACTGTCAAATTCATAACATATACATTGTTGGCTGATGACACTTGTTCCAGATGTACAATAAAGCCCACAACACTTTATTACTATGGAAATAATTATTGTGAATGTTTTTTTTTTTCATGTTGATTAACTTGCTTTTGAAGGTTGTTTCTTTGATTGTTTTAAACTTGCATAATAAACATGCAATGAAACATTTCTTGTTAAAGTGTTTTTTGCAGTCTTCTTGTCTTCATACAAAGATTTCGTAAAGTTGCAGTGTTGTATCAGAGCATTACCAAAATAAGAGCAAAAGCTAAAGAGGAAGGTAAATGTGAAATGAACTTGATGAGAATAACCTAATCTTGTCCTGAGACACTCCAGTCTTAACAAAAAGATGTGCACAATCAAATCCCTTCCTCCCAAACCAACTCAAAACAAAAAATAAATATTAACTTGGAAGAAAGAAGGAAAAAAAAAAAAAGGAAAAAAATACAATGTCATCATGCACTCATCTTCTGCATAGCTCAACCCACATATAGTAAGGCACTATTTCCCCACAACTTAGTGTCCACAACAATCTTTTACAGTGCTCTGTGAACTACATATAGTTCCTTCCAGGATGATGAAATAAATAGACTGAATGAGTGTTGCTACCATGTCACCCCATGTGTGATTTTATAGACAAGGGCATCATCTGGCAGTTTCAGAAATAAGCTGTCTCAAGTCTCTTCTTATGTGAGCATGTTATGTATTGGGATATCTTTTGCGTCTGCAAGTGGTTGGTTTGTTTTCCAGAGTTGCTGTTATTTTTCATTGTTCTTTACTCCAGTGTTCTCAAAGCAAATACACAAGAAAATAAAAGCACAGTTGGGTCATTAAAAACAGAGCTTTGGTGCTCCATAAAGCACACAGCTTTGGGGATTTAAGAAATCTATTGGATATTCCCAAAAGAGTTGGGAAATATGGATGTATTTTCAAGTGGAAATCCTCATCTCTGCTTAGTTGAGCTGGTCTTCGTATTGTTTTCGGAAGCAATCACCAGCAGGAAAAAACTCCCAGCACCGTTCTTGATACATTTTCCATACATAGGATTCCTGGAAGAAACAAAATTTAAATAACTTAAATTGATTCAATGAGAAAACATCAAGCATGCCTTTTTTTTTTTTTTTATCAGTTTAGAGTAGATTTTACATTTTTGTCACCTAGCTAAAAAGCACTAGAGAAAACACACAAGAGATGACCAGATAGTTTAATTGTAATTTCACATCTAGAAGCAATGTAAAGCTCAAGTAAAACTGGTCATAAACATAAGCAGATTTTTTTCTGTCACAGAAATTTGACTGAATTTCTATATCGGTCATTTCAAAGCATCCATACATAATGCATTAAAAAATGGATTTCAAAGGTCCATTTAAACAGCAAACAGCAAAGAAACCTACAGTTAAAATTGTTTTCACAGGTTTCATTTCATATACATGCACATGTGCTTTCATACTGACTTATCTAGAAATGTAAAAATAGAACATCATATAACTGATGAATGATATTAAATGAGAAAGAAAAAAAAGAATCAACGGGGAAAACAAGGAATGTTGCTTTCACAGGATGCTTAAATGTTCTGCTTCTCATTATTTTTGCTTATAGTCTGTATTTATATTTTTTGTGTAAGTAATGCTTTACGAATAACAGGCCAAATAACAAAATAGGAAACATTAGAGAATTAATGCTCAATCTAACATTAAACAACCAAAATCCTAAGAACTGTTTAGAAGAATGACAATTAAGTTACTTACCATATAGGATATTATTCATTAGAATACTCTTAGTTTTGCCAAGACAGAATGATTTTTATTTTAGAACCAGTCTCATTTAATAACTGTTGGCATTCATGGAGTTGTTCACCTACCTGTCCTGTATGCTCTGTTTCATCTTTATTAATAAGATACATCAGGAAAAACCTACAATCAAAGAAAGAGTTATGAATACAGTATCTGGAAGCACTAGGCAACCCACAAATTGATGGGTATTTCTCAACATGTTGTGTACAAAAATGTGAGAAAATTTTGTTCGAGTACTTTCAAGTTCCAGAATTATATTTATGATGATATTCCCAGACTTACACTTTCCTCAAAATGTTAACATTCACTCATTGTTCAATGAATAGCAGAAAATGCAGAAGATTCAAAGTGATTTACAATAAATGAGTACTTTGTTTAAATGAAGATTTTTCTAAGCTATTTGAAAAATGTAATAGACATTTTCATGCCCACAGACACTAACTTAGACATAGAGAGTAGCCATTGATTTTTTTTAATAAATACAAAATGCTGAATATCATTAAGAAATCAAGGATACTAACTAGCCACACACCAGATTCCCAGTTTCCATATCCTAGCTCACACAAAATTGGTGTCTCACAACCAAATTGAAAACAAGGTATTGAAGTTTGTTCATTCTCTGCTCCTACCTCCACAGAAATTATATTGCCTCACAAAGTCAGAACAGCTTTCCTAATAAACGGAAAGCTCAAGCTTTCTTATGGATTCTAGACAAGAAAAAAAAAAAGAAAAAAAAAGTCTCTTTCCTTTTTTCGTTCATTCAGGCAGCATGAATGCACATCAAAGCCAAATGGTACTGACTCGTGCTTATGCAATAGAGCTAATCAGGTACTTGCAGAGGCTGCAGGGGTCATGAGTTACCAAGAAGTTCATTTTTACTGTACTTACAAGTAATTGGCCAAGTTGTGCTCCTGCAGTGTGTGTGTTTCAAAGCCGTGGGGCACCGTATCAAAGTAATCATTTCCTATTCCACAGATAAAGCACTTTGTCTAAAAGAAAAAACACACAACACTTCAACACTATATAGAACCCTGCACCCCTCTGAGAACAGCCACCCTATAATGTAGCAAGTTTCTTCAAAATGGCAATGCATCAACTATAACATGCACTGAACAAAAAGGCTTTTCTTTTAATGACTGGGACTGGATGCTTCAGTCAAAACACTTGAATAGAAGATTAACTGCCATCAGAGTAACCTATTACTGTTTGATAAATAAATAAATAAACAAATCAATCAATCAATCTTCGGCACCTGTAAGTGAACAGATATGAGGAGAAAGAATGGCATTGAACTTGTCAGTCAAAGCTGTTATTTTTTTTTCCTTGAACGTTATAAGTAGTATTCATTGTAGCATATGGCAACATTTACCTCAACTGCTTGTTGTGTTCATTCAGCTGAAGTTGAATATGCTTTTAGTTTAGATTACACAACACAGCAGTTCTTTCTCAACACTCTTCTGAATTATTACATTCACACTTAAATGACAGAAAAGAAAACCAGCAAGTACTGGATACTCACACACAGATTAACCAAAAAAAATTACATCCGAGATGAACTGCATCATGGCAGTTTTAACAACTGTTAGAAAACTCTAGTCAGAAGATCCAAGGAATTCATCATAATATACAGCAACATACAAAGATTTTTGTTGTTTAAAACAATGAAAATACAGTCTAAAGTTTAAGAAGTCATGAGAAAATAAACTGTTAGGGTTTTTTTTGCATGAATTTTTGTTGATTTATCACTGACAGCAAAAGAAAAAAAAAAAGTCCACACTTATCTGGAGGTATTAAAAAACACTACGAATTGCAAACAAATATAAAATAGAGCAGAATGTAAGCGCAGACAAACAGTGTTTGTGTCCCATGCAAGTAGCAGCTAGTACCTGTCAATAGCATGCCGCTTTCACAGCACAAAGAGCAGTAAATGCTATTCAGAACCTGGATGCTAGCAGAGTATTCTCTTCATAAAAATGTCTAAAGACTATTTAATTGCACTAACAGAACTACTTATTTAAGTTCTTATGATGCAATAAATAAAACAACAACCAAAAAAAAAATCTAAGTTACTTTTTCATCGAATGAACTGAGATGTAAGAATATCTTATCCAGGACACTGTATGGCATTGGATCCTCTACAGAACTGTGTATTTCAATTAAAATTGAATTCAATTTAAAAACTATCCACTGGCTGTACTACCCTTTGATTGAACTGGTTTTCTTTTGAGGAAACCTGAAAACAGGGTATGGTTCAGCAACTGGATGTTCTTACCTCCATGTCTTCTTTAACTTGTTCTTGTTGATCTCTTAACTCACCAAAAGCATCAATAATTAAACCTAGGGATTAAGTTAAAATAATAGTTAATGTTCAAGAACTGTGACAAAGAATATTTGGAAATCCAGGGACAACTCTAACAATTAATATTCAACGGCAGTCTTGTGTAGAAACAGTAGAAAGTGATATACCTTCCAACAAATGCAAAAACATCCAGATATGTGAAGGAAAATGAGCAAGTCAAAGAAAACAGCTACCTGTAACATGGTACCACTACAGTACCATTTGGAATTATAAAATATAGGATACGCAAACTTCTGTTTTATTTGCAGTGCTCTGTCCTTGACTAAGCACATAAAGACGTTCCTGGGTTTGCAGTAATGGAGGCTTTAACACAGTAAGAACACTACTGTACATTTAACAGTGTTCAGGTATGTATTACACAGCAGATGCAAAGAGGTCCAGAGCTGTATGCATCTTCTCTCACTGTGGTTGTCAGTTAGCTTGAGGTTCCACTGTCAGAGCTCTGCAGAAGTAAGGGGCCATTTCAGGGAGAAGATGGCTCAGATTATAGATTCTCCCTTTGGTTGCACTAATACAAGCATGGAATAACTCCACAATCATTACCAAAACTACTGTGCTGTAAAACTGATGAATACCAGATAAGAATTACTCTCAAGCTTGACAGCTAACGCTTCTACTCTTTACCCAGTCACAAAAATAAGAAACAAGCAGTAAGAGATAAACTACTTGAGATTATGAAAAATTTTACATCCTCCACAAATCCTTTAAAACAACTTGTTGCTTGAATAAGAGTTATAAACAACATAATAGAAGCTCAGAATTGCCTACTAAACTCCTTTGTAGGAAGTGAGAAAACATTCTTATAGGCATAAAATTTTTGTTCTTTTCCTGTTAGTTGAGAGGAGGCAATAACAACAATTTTTTCTAATCACTTCTCTTGCTGATCATTTACAGGAATCTTTTACAGGAGGCAATGGGAAGATAGAAATAGTAATGACATCAGTATTCTTGTGGCAAGTAGCTTTTTTGTTTCTATATTGATCCAGTTAGAGCCTGCTGACTGTATGGAATCTAGGAAGAACAGCATATGGATAAAAGCCTGCTGGGTGTGATTTACTTTTTAAATCTGCTTTTTGATCTGTCCTGGTTGAATCTTGGGCATAGGATAACTGTAGCACTGAGATCCATGTACTGCTAAATAATGCTTTCAGTCACAGTGGGCTACATATATATACCTTGAATAATGGCAAGCAGGATGACGATCACAAAGAAGAAGAAAGTGATATCAAAGATAATCCGATAGATTTCATATTCATCTCCTGCTGGATCCTCTATTTCATCACCAATTCCTCCACCAGCACGTACTCCAACATACATGTGAAACATGTAGCACTAAAAACAAACAAACAAAAAAAAGATACAAAAAAGTTTGTCTGCATCTACGAGTAAAAATATCCATTTTTTCAAATTCAGTAATTGGCAGACACTGGTCTATGTTCTAGCAGAAATACTATGTGAAGTCATCTATTTCTCTTCCAGGTTACGGATACTTCTGAAAGGGCAGAAATGCTGCTGTGAATCTGAAACTGCAGCATTTCATGTTCTGTCTTTATGTCACGGTTCAAAAAGATTATGTGTTATAATGTTTTATGTATAATGTATATGTTATAATGTATATATAATGTATATAATATGTATATATAATGTATATAATATGTATAATGTATATGTTATAAAAAGATTATATGACTACCTTAAGCCTACCAGCATACCATGATTCAGGTCCAAATGTTTCAGCATACAGTACAGTAATATGCTAGTAGAAAGTACCATTACCACCAAATCTATTTCCCATTACCCTAGCTCAAAAGTGAATGACTTGCCCTATCTCTGATGTTTCAAAAAAATAAAAAAATAAAAAAAAAATACAACCTTTGAGTATGTTTGTGCAGAGGACAGGCTAAGGATGGAAACTGTCTACACCAGTGCTGCAAAGGGGTGCCATAAGTACAGTTGTGGGGTGCTGACAATACAAAAAATCCAGTTTATCATGTAATAGAGGATTATGCCATCAAACTCAGAGGCCTGAAGAAGACTGATTCTTTTTCTTTAAGGATTTTTGCTAACTACAGATACAATTCTCACTGTATCAAAAAGTAGTGATGACAGTCACAATAGTCATTCCAAAAAGCTAACCATATGAAAGACCCATTATTCTACTTCTATACTGCTCTTACTCCTATATCCCTTGAGTAAGAAAATTATAATAGTAACATACAATGCTGAATGACCAATGGCTGAGAAATGTAATATTTTACAGAAAGTTTTTATTTCACCATTTAAAGTCAATGTTATTTTTCAATTACTGAAAATTAAAATATATTATCAATACCTTTATTTTTTTTCCTGTATCACATTGCAAGTCTTACCATTTTTACAAACAACCCTGATTTTATAGCAGATTTATTATATTTATTTAATTTATTTATTTATTTAATTATAGATTTATTGCGTGTTATTCTAGCTCACTCCTGTACAATACTTAAGCCTTTTTTTAGGTGTATTTTCAGATAAAAAAAGATGGAGAGTGACTCTTTGCTCAATCAGATAATGACAGGACAAGGTGAAATGGTTTTAAACTAAGAGAGGGGAGATTTAGATTAGAGATTAGGAGGCAGTTCTTCACTCAGAGGGTGGTTAGGTACTGAAACAGGTTGCCTAGAGAGGTTGTGCATGCCCTATCCCTGGAGGTGTTCAAGACCAGGTTAGATAAGGCCCTGAGCAACCTGATCTAGTGGGTTGCATCCCTGCCTATGGCATGGGGATTGGAACTAGATGATCTTTGAGGTCCCTTCCAACCCAAGCCATTCTAAGATTCTATGATAAGTCAGAATGGGCTTCAGGAGGTCTCCAAGTCCAAATTCCTGCTCCAGGTATGGTCCACTATAAGCTTAGAGAAAGTTACTCAGGGCTTTATCCAGTCAGGTTGTTAAATCCTCTCAAGGATGGAGACTGCACAACCTCTCTGAGAAAGCTGTTTCACTGCCTGGTACTCCTCAAGGTGAAAAAATATTTCCTTACATCCAGCCAGAATACCTTCTTCCATTTTGTGGTCTCCTTCCATGCACTGCTGTAAAAATCCCTGGCTCATTCTTCCCAATAACCTCTCTTTAGACACTGGGGAGCTGCTCTTAAGCTGCCCCATCCTCACCTCAAAGCCTTCTCTACTCCAGGCCAAACAAGCCCAGTTCACTTAGGCTCCTCCCAGGGAAAGTGCTCCATCACCTGACCATCTTAAGTGATTCTCCACTGACTATACTCCAGTTCATCTGTGTCTTTCTTGTACTGAAGGTCCCACACTGGACAAAAATATAGACATGTTAGTCTGTTTTCACAGTTTATTTGATTACTGGGCTTTTAAAATAAATGGTGTCAATTCCCTGGAAGTGGTTCATACTGCATAACATGCTGAAATATATTTGACTCTGCTGCAGATTACTTTTAGAGAGATATTAACAACAACACAGCCTAGATGTTCTTTGTGATTTAAGCTCTTCTTACCATCCACAACTGAAAAGCCTGGCACCATCTCAGTAAGTAAAAAAAAAATAATAATAATAACTTGGCAACAGAATTGCCAATTAAAGATAATCATGGCAACTCATGGAAGGGGAAAGTAATGGATTTTCAAGCTTTAACAAGCATTTCAGAACTTACATTACTCATGAAAGTTCTTGCCTCCTCCTGAATGGCCTTTAGAACCTCCAGATTTAGCAGTATTGCCCTTTAACTGATTGAGCTCAGGTTCACGGCTTTTAGCTGGTTTTGACTTTTGCAGAAATTATAGCAAAAAATATTGTCACGTTTCTCGTGTTCCTTTAAATAAGTGTTTGTGTAATATATTCTCCCACATGCCTGGTGACAGGACGAGGGGGAATGGGCTAAAGTTGTGCCAGGGGAGGTTTACGTTGGGTATTAAGAACTTCTTTACTGAAAGGGTTGTTAGGCATTGGAATAGGCTGCCCAGGGAAGTGGTTGAGTCACCATCCCTGGAGGTCTTCAAAAGATGTTTAGATGTAGAGCTTAGTGATATGGTTTAGTGGAGGACTTGTTAGTGTTAGGTCAGAGGTTGGACTAGGTGATCTTGGAGGTCTCTTCCAACCTAGATGATTCTGTGATTCCGTGGTATGCAGAGTATATCTAGTTCTTAAGGATGTTCACTGTATTTGTTCCTTTGCTTTCCCTTACAGTCTTTCTCTTGCTGGCTAATGATACAAATGTATGAACAGGAATTACAAAAAGGACAGGGCAAAAACATAACAGTTTAAGAAAAAAAAAGCAGAAAGCAAACTAAGACTTACTGTTAACATATCATCGCATTTCATGTCTGGCATATCACCATCTTCACTCTTGTTGTAGAACTTGCGAAAAAAATTGAATGCCACTACTGTGTACAAGTATACCACTACTGCCAGTAATCCCACTGTTAGGACAAGCTGGAAGACAAAATTATACAATTATAGCTGCCTTGCTGGAAGGTCTTCTAAGCAGACCAAAGATGTGTTTTGTTTTGTTTTTTTATCATCAAAAAAGTGTTAAAAAGGTTCTTTGAAATAGGAAGGCCATCAAAGGGGAGGAACACTTTAAATGAAACACTGTTCGTAGAACAAATTTCAATGGATGAAAAGCCTTCATTGTTTTCTCTACTTAAAATCAGAAATGCAATGTCAGATTTTATAACTTCTTAAAAAAAGGATTTCTTACTACCAGGGAGCTGAGGCTCTCACACAGCCCTCCAAAAGAAAGAATAACTGGATCTCAACTGGATCTTTCTTTAGAAGAATCTTGAAAAAATTCTGAACAGCAACTTTATGGGCTACATAGTAACACAATAACAGCTAGAAACTAAATTTAATGCCATGCATTCTAGTGCCATGTTGTTTTGCTTATAAATCCCACTGGCAAGTTTTCCCACTAGCACAGCAGATTTCAGTGGTCAGCTGAATTAAGTCAAGAAGTGATCTTTCCTGTGCACTCTATCAGTAAAAAACAAACAAACAAAAAACATAAATGAAAAGAGATAAAAGTTGATACCTGTTTACCATTGTGGGTCACTGATGACAGGATAGTTCGTAATGTCTTGAATCCCATTGCAATGTCAAGAAGATGAGCAGCAAAGAAAAAATTGTTGTAATGGCCAAGGACTGACATGGTCATGTACCAAGCTAGGTAAAGGAAAGACTAAAAGAAAAACAAGCACATTACAAAATAAATAAATAAATAAACTAAAAAAAGCCTAAGGACTACTATGTCTAACACACCACTAAGGAAAAGTAGAAATTGCTTGAATGTGCTTTCTATTTAAACAGAAAACCATGAAGTTTTTCGTACACAAATTTTGCTTTTGAGAATTTTCTCTGTGCAAAAATATTAAATCTGCAAATGTAGATGTGTTCACATGTAATGTTCAAAATTAACACATCCTAAATTTCAATTTTGAAACAATTCCATTACTTGTTAATGTTTATTATATAAAAAGTCTTCTGATTTGAATTATTTTTTGTTTATGAACAATTACATTAAAATATTAATACCTTAATATGGTCAATGACAAACAAAAGGACTTGCAAGCAACAAAAGGAATTATATAATTAATTCAAACTACTAAAACTGCTACTTAAATATTTAATACTATTTAAGTAGTTTACTAATACTACAAATGTTCATTTCATCTTTTCCTCTATAATTTATTTGACTTAAGGAAAAGTACACACTTATAAGAAAAAAATTAGACTTTTCTTTAGAAAAGACTTAATCCTGAATGAATTAACTCTCTACAGGTCATGCTTTCTGCGGACCTGGAGAGTTATCGTCCCAACTTCAACCTGCAAGTTCCACCCTTTCTGACTGAAGTCAGTTTATATTTTCTTTCTCCAGCAGTCCTAGTTACAAAATCATATTTCCCCTACCATATTTTCCACCAGAAAAACACACTGACTCAGGAAAGCCACAATCATAATACCATTTACATTCATAAGATGAGCAATATCTTAAACTGAAGAATATTTTAACAGTCTTGTTTGTCATTCTTTTTTTTTTTTTAAGACTTATTTTTTAAAATTAGTAAAATCATTAGCCTCATTCTGTGTCACATCCCACTAAGAGTTTCAGTGACACAAATTACAGTAATTCTACACCCATTAACTATGCTGATCTGACTGTGTTCCAGGAGTATTTAAGTGACTGCTGATGTAAAGTTTAAGAACAGCATGAAAAATGGCAACTAGAATTTATATAGACAGTTTCCCAATTTTACAGCACTTGCTTATTCCTCCTGAATAACCATATAAGAAAGGGGTTAAGGGGAGAAAACAGACTGAGGTTCTATAGACTAATACCCATATAACTGGGAAAAGATTTAGTCAATCTCTTTTTAAACTTCTGAGATTTTCTTTATCTATGTAGTAAACTACTTGTAATTCAGAATATTTCATATATGCTCAGAAGCCCTTCAGGCTAAGATGGATATATATATATTTTTTTTCAGAACATGAATGTATGTGTATACATATAGTGACAGACTTACATTATCAGTGAAAACAACTCCTAATTTCCACATCTGATACTTAACATCAACAGAGTTTAGCCTGTAAAAGTAAACAAATCACATTTTATATAAGAATAAAATAGGAAAATATGCAACATGAGTGCATATTGCACACTACAGGAAGTGTATTGTCACAGAAAATAAAAAGGTCACAGTTTATCTATTTTTCCCAAGCTGAAATACATCAGAACATTGTTCTAATTCACACTTTTACTCTGGAATGGACCTGTCTGAAACAAAAGCAGAAAAACAAATGTATAAGTACTATTTTGAAGACGTCAGATCTGAAGCTGATCAATATCTACAGTGCAATCACCTACGTATAAGTCACATGAACTTTAGAATCAATGGAGAGAAATAGTGTTTTGAGAATTTGCACCCTGAAATACCAGTTCCTCACCATTGGTTATGATATCACATCTTGAGTGATACAATTAGATGGCTTTTAAAGACACACAAAGTAAGGTGAAATGAATCTCTGAGGTTATGTCCTTTGTTTTTCCTACTGATATCAAGAATAAATGAAAATTAAAAAGGAATGTGTATTAAAACCTTTTGCACAGTCAGGAATAACGCAGACCATGATAACTGGGTGATATTTACTGTCTGATCAGGATTGCATGGATGATATTTACAAATTACATACATTGAAGAGAAAAAAAAAAAAAACACAACTTGCAGCTTTTGTATAACAGATAATATTGTCTTCTAAGATACTACATTCTTAACAAGAAGGTTACTTGTTCCAGGAGCTTTTGAAAACCGAGACTACTGAATCTTGTGACAAGGAAAATGAAGACCTTTTAACCTCTTTTACATTCTAGGCCAACTGTACTATTCTTTATACACTTCACATTCATATCTTCTCACCAGACTATGGAAATGTCAGATCCTTCAGGATAAATCTATTTACATTTTTGGGGAAGAATTTCTCTACCACATCTGCATCCAACTGCAGCCCTGCTTATTTTCCCCTAAATTACCACTGTGAAGCACCGGTTGCTGCAGATGCTTGAGCCTCAGTTGCCTCTTCCATTGACACAGACTGTACTAATGACAGCAGAACCAAGAACAGCAGCTAGGGAGGCAAAGGGACTGAGACATAAGTTTGACTATGACACCTCTGATAAATAACTTTCATCTTTGTGTATTTTACATTATTCTCTCAAATACGCATGGATTGATCATATATAGCCATTCATAAAAGAAAAGCCATACAGCAAGAAAATTCAAAGCCAAATGACAAACCTTGAGTTCTTGATTTTAACCAAAATCAATCAATCAATCAATCAATAAAACCACCACCACCACCAAACTAAACAAAAACAACAACAAACAAACAAACCAGAAGCAAATGCTTACACAGCAGATAAGGAGCTATCCTTCTTTGGTTTCTTCTTTTCTCGAGCATCACTAAAATCAAGAGCAGCTTTGTCCATTCCTAGTAACTCACTGATTCTGTCACGGCCATAAAACTCACCGTATTTATCCATGACCTAAATTTAGGAGGAGTAGTCAAAAGAGTCAGCTGGGTAGAAGGTTTTTTAGTTTCAGAGACAAGTTTAACATGCATGATCTTTTTCATCTGTTTGTGTCCATCTGTCTATCATATCATTTTTTTTCTCATTAATTTCAATCACTTTGATAGAGGCAAGAGGGCTCATCGAAGATATGATGTTCCTACTCATTTAATGAAAACAGGAAGAGAAAAGCAACTCAGCAGAAGCAGAATAACTAAATCAATATTGTCACTGAAAAAAAAATGTTGAGCTCACACAAGCAAAAGATGTTTTAAATATCCTATCTACATGAAAAGATCTGATAAAAGTAAAATTTCTTGAAGGTAGTATTCAACCCTTTCTAGTTAACAAATAACAAAAAGAATACATGTTTATTCTGTTTAGAAGGTTTCTTTAAATAACCTAAGCATGTTGACTGGGAATTTTGTATTTTTTTAAAAAGGGAAAGTATTTCATTTTGAAATCGTTATGAAAGACGTTCTCACTTATTAACTAGTACTATTGTGTAATTTTATGATTTTGTGATATATTATTCATTGCATTATTAACTAATATATAAAGAGTATGTAACAATCACATGATCTTCAACAGAAAGATACAGCTAAAATGTTTTTCAGTGAATTCAAACCGTCCCATATCTCTTTCTTACAAAACTTAACATGTTTCGCATGAAACATTTCTGGAAATGGACAGTTATTTGCTCATTCTCACTGAAAGCACAGCTCATCACTGTTATCTGTCTCTTCCCATTTTTAAGAAAAAATTCTCATCAACACCACCCAAAGAAATACAAAATCTGGGGCAACAAGATAACTGAATGATTCCCACAGGTAAGAGATGGTATTTTACCAGCTTTCTTATAAGTAATGCTTTAAATCTTTGTTGATATTTTTGATAATTTTTAGACACAAAACGTCTTTGTCACATGCCTGAAAGTAGTGCTTCATGACTGTGGGCCATTCACTAGCCTGGATTTAGGGGTGTGTGTGTATATATACATAAATAAAACATTCTTTGCAAAACATTTGAAGGTACTTATCTTTGTCCAGAGCAGTTCCTCAAAGTATTAAACCTTCCACACAATTTAAAACCACTCTCTTTTCCTTTTAATAGGAACCTTCCATGAACCTTAACCTCCTACACTGACAGAAGCAATGCACACTTCTCCTTTCTTTTCTGAGTACTCTGTGCTAGCTACTGCCTCCTCTTTATTTAGACAGAGAGGAATATGTATGTAACAACTTCAAATATGCGAAAAGTACATTCAACAGCAAAGTGAATACAGAACTCCAAGTGTTTTTTAGACAGGTTGACCTAAAATTATTATAAAGCAGAATTGCTACTAGTATTTTAAAAAACATGTTTCCAGAAGTGATTAAAGGTTGGCATTAAAGTGGTCTGAAAGAGGTGTAAATCTGATCCAACAACATAAACACCCTCTTTTTCAATTGTGACCAAACACACTATGAAGATTCTTGCTGGAAGATATGGTGTATATATAATGTTTATTTTTCTAGGAACAAGCTGAGAAGGCATTTGAAATAATGTTCATAAGAAATAACCTTCATCAGTCTCTGGTTATGGGGGACTATTTTTGAGAGAGATTATTAGGTTATGCAACAAAAGCTCTGCTGCACACCTACAAAGGAGCACAGAGAGACAACAGGAAGAGTTTGAACAAAACCTTATCCAGCTACTCCCAGGACCATCACAGGAGTCATCAGCCCATCAATAGCCTATCTCCACAAGCCCAGAGGAGCACAGGGGTACAATGGCAGGCAGAAATCCATACTACAGACTTTCGAGGAATGAACACCCTGTCTGGTCCCAGACAGCGCTGTCCCAGAACAGTCTAACCCCAAATGTCCAGGAATGAAACCTGCCAAGTTGAGTCATTGGAAGAAGCTTTTCAGAACACCTTTCAGACTAACAGGTGTTGCTGCCTAGAGGTGTGGGATACATTACAGGATGCAAGGGAAGAGTATTTGGGGACTGCATAGGACTTATTAGATGCTATGGGGAAGAATCAGAAGTGGGAAAGGGGATGGATTTATGTGATTTGGGGAGGAATAGGTATGCGGAAACAGAGGGGTTAGAGGATAAAAAGGGGCAGTATGATTTATTTAGTTTGCTGGTCAGTACAGTTGTTTGGCTATGCATTGTGCCTAATCATCTCAATCTGTCCCATCATCTTATAAAATTATTTTCTCTTTCCTGGGTGAAAGACTCTCTATTCTGTGTGCATGTGTGTATGATGGTGTGAGTGTAGTAACTGGATTCAAACCATAGGTTAGGGAGAACTATATGTCCATGGTGCAGTAGAATTGAATGTATGTGTGTGAGTCTGTGGTCTCTAGCAAAGGTCAAGCCAGACTAGCTGGCAAGGAGTTGAAGCTGTCTGGAATCAAGGGGATGAGTGGGTCTCTAAGAGCCAGCTCTAGGTGCCAGAGCACAGAGGGGTAAGTTACGGGACATGGGGAATCAGGACCTGCTGAATATGCACATGTGTGAGGGTTCAAGTAAGACTGTACCAGCAACTGAAGTGGGGCAGCAGCCTCAGAGGCTCATATGTCCAGGGGTCACCGACTGGGGAGACTGCAATCCAGGAGCAGCTACTGGGCAGACTGAGTGAGCCCAGCTGATGGAACAATCCACATTGTACAGAAGTTTACACTAGGGAACCTCTATCTTGCTTGGCAGACTATCCACTTCTTCAGACTCTCCACTGCTTGAACCTGAGGCCATGGAATTATAGCAGCCTTGCTATAGCTCTCTCAGGCTGTCAGATTCAGTACAATATATTTCCTCTAACATATATAAGTACACAGCCAAAAACAAAACCTTGTGTATGTTGTAATATACATGCAAGTGTATACAATGTAATATACATGCAAGTGTACACATCACAGAATTTCATGAACGTATTTGAAATTTCTGTTTTATACAACAAGCTGTATGTGGAACATGTGAAGAATAGCTATCCAAACTACACAAAACATAAGTTGTTACATAAGGTAACAACACTGTGTATCTTAAAATGATAAATATGGAAATATACACTTCTTCAAATATAACTGATTCAGTGTGGACTACACTCCTTTGAAACATGAAACGAACATGCATTAAAACTTTACTTCAATTTCATACACATTTTTAAAAATAAGCCTTACCTTTCTTTTTACAAATTTGTCCCAATAGTTGTTTGGAAAAGACCTGAAAAACACAGATGAAAAAAGAGATTACTTTTTAGATGATCATGAAAAAGAGTACCTACTAAGATGTCATAAAAATTATATAACGATTTGTTTCTAAGAGGCTCTAAGAGGCTCTGTGTCACTGCTATCACCAGCTAGTCATTTGGGAAGTCACTAGAATGAAAGTTACCAATTGGCATTGAGCCTATCACATTCTCATGGCTGGGAAAGAGCAGCTGAGCTGATGTCACCAATGTTCCGAAGTATTTGGATCATATAATCCCAAAAGGCAGAGAGTTAATGTTCCAAAGAAAAGCCTTCCAGAGACACTAAAAGGATACAAACCACAGTTCACTCTTGAACTGACAGCAATAAACAATCATCACTGTACTTGCTAAAAAAAAAAAAAAAAAAAAAAAAAAAACAGTTCCTTGCAATCTTTTTTAATATATGGGGAAAAAAAAAAGTAAAAACTTCAACTATTTATTTCAGACAAGCTGGACCATCAAATGCATAACTGTGGAGTCTGAAGAATAATTCCTTGCAAAGTTATAGAAACAAAAGTAAGCAAAAACTCACTGTGTGTTGATTACAAGTCTATCCCATTGCCCTTTAATATCATCTTCTGAGGGCTGTTCAGTTATATACAGCCCATCAAACTCCAATTTCCTTGCTACTTCCTTTTCCCTCTTAAAAATAACCAGTGGAACCTGCAGTTGAAAAAGAAAAAATCAATATATCAGAAATTAGTTAAAATGCTCTGAGATGTCTGAAAACCTATAAGAAAAGATGGTAGTTATGAAAAATTAAATACAAAAACTGAACGAAATAATACTTCAAAACATTAAAGGACTTGAAAACTGCCCAGAACACTCTGAAGGTACAAATGCACAAAGACCACATTGTTCAGAATCATAACTAGAGTATACAGCATAATTGTACGTTCTAGTAAGACAACAAATGCAGTTGTGAAAAATAATGTGTGAAAGCACCATATAGAGTTCAAGAGAAGAAAAGCTCTGAGTTAAGAGAAGAGGACATCTCAAAAGCCAGAAATCTGAACTTTCACTGTGCATGCCAACCAGTGAAACAGGAAAACGTTATAGTATTTATTGATCTCCAGAGAAACTTAAGGTATAGAGGAAAATCAAACAATTACTGCAACAGCATGATGATCATTTGCCTCAGCTACAAATGCAGATTATGTCTTTTTGGCATAGAAAAAAAATATTATCCATTACGAGAGGAACATAAAAATATCAAGGTCCATACAAAATCATAATTAAGAAATTATACTTGTAAAGACAAATAAGCAGCCATAATGAGTCAGCAAAGGTCCATTTATTTAATATCCTTTCTTGCACTTTGACCTCTAGAGTTTGCCCGGGGAAGAGCATAAAAATGAAGGAAAGTGCATCCCAGATATGTGTCTCCTGGCTCCAGACACGTATGGCATTTGGTCTTCCAAAATCAGAAGAAGCATTTTGCCTTTACAGGCAGCTTCTTTATTTCTTACCACCCCAACAGAGATCTTCTGTAAAGTATGCCTTTAAGAAAGGCTCAACTTCCTGTCCAAATACAATTATTTCAAAGTGCATATGAAAAGTGACATTGTCTAGAGTCACAACCCAGAGTAGTGGTACTCCAAAGTACTGTATGCTTTTCAAATAAGCCAGCTGACAAACTAGTAATACAGACAGTCATCCAGCTTCTTCTGGCCATGCCCATTCACAGCTGACAGTCACAAGAAGTGATACAAGTTATTGCTATAACTGTCTGGCTGAAACAGTAACTGTGGAAATACTGAACCTACAGTCCAATGCCAGACCAGGAAATCAGGCCCTGGCCTGTAACCTTCTGAATTCACAATTCACATAACTCATGGTTTCTATGTAAGGTTATACTAACAGAATCGTGTTTCTTTACATGGTTCCTCAACCTGCTTAAGCAAAGTTGCTACAACTTGATTCCATTTTATACCAGTCAAAGGACAAAAATGTTCATAGCTAGAAGAAAAAACAATGTTCAGTTTTTCTTACTTTCAAACAGTAATACCCTATGATGCAGAAGAAGGAGATGATTGTGTGTAAGATGGCCAAAATCCGCAGCGTGGGCTCCATGTAGCCACTGCTTTCTTCTAGGACATAATGAACTGCAATGATCCTCTGGCTGTCACTCTCCAAGGTGTTCAACTTCATACTTTCTCCAGTAGACACCACAGGAACTTCCTTTTCTTCTGTCACAGCAGAGGTGGAGACCTGTTTAAATCACTTAAATCTTAATATTGCAGGTGTATTCCTTTGACAGGAGTTTTACACCACTACAAGTGAAAACAACCCTACCAAGGACAACATAATCGTGCGGAAATAACTTTCTGCAGAAAAACATCCACAGGGAATACCTCACACAGACCCTTTTGTCATGCTACACCAATCTATGATAGTGTGGATTTTCTTTTACTTTCTTTCCATTGCAAATGTGGGCCATACATATCACCTTGAATTCAAGAAAGAGCATAGACCTTCTGGAAGAAGCCCAGTCAAGTCCTGACATTGCCATATGTAATCCTTATCAGCAGGGCTCTTCCAGGAACTGATTCAAGTCTGGGAAATCTACTGTTGCATTAGCAAAGGTCAAGCCAGACTAGCTGGCAAGGAGTTGAAGCTGTAAAGGCCTTGACAAAGAGGGTAAGTTATATTATAGCCAGTTTAAGATGACAAAGAGGAGAAGTTATATTATAGCCAGTTTAAGATGATGTGACTTCCCCTTGCTGTACACATCCTCTCAGGGGAGCACGATGACACAAAAAAAAATATCTCAGCTGACGTGTATTAGCTTAAGTTGCCAGTGAAGGCTGGGCTTGGCTGAGTCTGTACTGGAAAATGGAGCATCTGAGACGGAGGTACACCTTTCACTTTGCTGCATCTCTCACAGCACAGAACTTTGGAAATAGCTATTTGGAAGTCCATTATTACTTCACAGAAACACATTAGTATCACTGTTAGATCTCTGAAGTGGCAGTCTGAAGAAGGCATTTAATCTGTTAGGCTAGGCATTTTAATCATAGCATAGTGTCCACAAAACCTGAATGTTTTTCATTAAGTAATATTGTGATAAGCTTACCTTGTAGAAAAGCAGGATGAAGTTGATGGCAAAAGCAACAAACAATGCCAACATCCTCATGTTGTAAAAGTTTCGAGCAAAATAGTTCTGAAATAAAAAATAAAATATAAATACTGCTTGCCTAATAATTATCATTCTTGAAATTAATTATTAAAAATTATTTTAGGAAATAAAATAAACTATATTGCATAACTAATAAATTATCTGAAGTATCATGAATGTTTAATCCCAATCTGAAAAAAATATTTACCCACACTTCACTACAGAACTTCCCATTATTTCAGGCAGATCATGTGATAAATAGAATATCAGACACACTATTTTTCTTTAGTGGCCTCAAAGCCAGAAGATTGGAAAACTCTGCCTTAAATAATTTTTTCATGTTTTCCTACTTCCTTCTGATTTCAAAACCTTCAAAAATAACAGTGAAAGCACAGGAAATCTCAAGAAAAATCTTACGCCAGTGAGGAAATTCTTACCCAAACCTTATATACTAAGGTTAAAAGTATCTTATCTCTTCCTTACAATTCAGAAACTTTTCCAGCACCTATTTTCAATGTTTTGTTTTAAATCTTACATGGAAATTCCTCCATTTTCAGCCCTAAACATAGAAGACTATTTGTGAGTTAGTATATGAGACCATTAGAAGAAAAATAAATGAAATTTGAATGGATGCTACATCATACCCTATAAAATGACACTGAGTTCAAAAGCAAAACTTAAGCAACTAGTTCCTTTAGATTGTCATTGCAGTTTTATACTTCTGCTATGTTACTCATGTTAGATGTAGCTGACCCTACACAATTATATCTACTAGATCTACAGCAAAAGCCTGTATCTTTTTGCTTTGGATTTCATTCTAGCCTCTCAGAATATGTATGCCTATATATATCTTAGCTAATAAAAGCTTGGATTTTAAATAGTTCTGCATCCAACTCAGAGATACCATGTGTTACTGAAAACTCATATACATTTCTACAATGTTAGTTAGTCTTATTTTCCACAGAATTTAAGAAATTTCTCAAATATGAACTTGCTATTTCATGAAAATCTTAATAAAATGTTTAGACAGAGGAACTTGACATTTTCCAAAGTGAAAGTTTTCCTTGAGAAAGTTTTTCTCAGGAAAACAGAAATCCTACAAGCTCACAAGCTGTTTTAAAAATTCTGGATTCAATAAGTACTCATCTTCACATAAAAACACTAGGCTATTTTCCACTGATGGATAGGAATCTTTGAAGGTCTGAATTTTAGCCAATAATTGCGTTCCTTATTATGTTAATATCTTGTCTAATATATTATTTGTTGGTTTTGTGTGTTTGGTTTTTTTGCTTGTTTGCTTGTTTCCTCCACTAAAAAAATCAATTAAACCTTTGCCTTTATGTCCTATTCATGGGTGACTGTGAATTGAACGAGTCTTAGCAGATGCGAATTTGTCTTTTTCATTTTGATAGCAAAATTTTATGGTACATATCCCTCCCAATGCGCAAACAGTGTAGAAAACAACTTACAAGAAGCTTTTGTTGATAGGCAATTATTTTCTTCCAGAAAGCCGATTCCTGAACTTCCGGTTCTCCATATCTGTGAGTATGAAGCTGTCTTAATTTCTGTTTCCCTTTGTCTTCCTTGGTTTTCTCTTCTTTTTCTCCATCCTCTCCTCTTAGGATAGAAATGAAGCCAAAATAATAAGCCAAGTTAATAAAATTGAAAAAAAAATAATTAAACCACACCCTACAAGAGGACATTGCAACTTTTTATGAGGCTGAAGTAGTCATAATTCATGAAGTGCACATGTATGAATAACAAGGATAGACATCCACCTTCAGCATAAAGCACTGGAAAGGGTGACAGTCTGGTTAAGTCTACTGATATTTGAACTTACTGATTTGTCAGCTTGATGTGAGAATTGCTAACTGGTAGAAGCAGGTAACCAAGAATCTCCCAAACTTTATACCTGAAACTCTGCTTCATAATTGTGCAGCTAATACTGCCAAATGTCTGTACAACTCTCTGTATGTCTAAGGACTCCCCTCCAACCTCATGCACTTGAACTCTATGGTTCAGATATGCAGACTGCAGAACACTGGTTCTTCTTGTATTTACAAGCCAAGCCTTAAGTTTTAAATTCTGCATTTCTGTCCAGATGAGGACAACAAAAGTAACCCCTCCAGGAGGAGAGAGAAATATGAAAGCTTGACAGCGTTTCAATCTGTGATTATCACCATGCTGCTTAATTACAGAAAGTCATTGCTAGTGGGCTGCCTTCTCCAAGCACAAAATCATAGGAACTGGGAATTATTTTGGAAGTTAATTTGACCTGACAGCCTGATAGATGAAAGGATCACAGAAGCCCATTTGATGCCAAAACAGAGGGAGAGGCAACTTACTAGTTACATTATTAATTTATCTTTATCTATCTACAGACAGAATAACTGATATCCTAAGTTGCTTCATAGTAGAATATACTCAACAAACTTTCACTTGAAAGTTTGTCTTACATTACGAGTGGCTTCAGGGCAGTGCCAGGCACTTTCACTCTTCACAGAGAATACTGGTATCACTGCAACCCACACAGTCAAGCAGAGCAATCAACAGTGAAGTGACCTTCAAAAGTCAGCTAGACTCTCCTTCACAAAGTTGTACTGGTTGCATTAGAAGTTTGCTGTACTGATTAGGAAGAAGAGTTTTTGTTACTGGCAAGTGTTTGTCATTGCAGGAGAGCAATACGGAGATAACTTGAGACTAAGGAATCCACTTGAAATTTTAACAGTCAGTGATATATCAGCCACCATAAAAAATAGGGATAGAGAGTTTTTCACTGGTTAAAGCCAAGTCCTATGTTTTGCTTTTTTATTCTGAGCTAATCTCATTAACATTTGATTTTACCATGTCTTAAAAAGACTAAAATGATTATTTATCAATGCTAATGATCCCCATAAAGATGTGAGAGGACTCAGTAATTCCTTAAAACTGTAATAGAATAATAAGGTTATGCAAAATCTAAATAACTCAAAACAGGTCATATCAAATGGGAAGGGCAAAAGAGTCAGTCTCTACCACTGATAGATAATTAGTCTCCGTAACACAAGTGCTCTTAAAATTTTTCCAAGACATTTTCTTCTCATTTTCGTACTTGCCAAGAAAACCTTAAACAAACAGATGAAATTAAGCCCCGTGAAAACAGACCAACAAAAGACTTGATTCTCAGAAAACGATGATTTTGCAGATTCAAGATATTTTAAAAAGTTCACTCAATTCCATCAAAATTTTCAATGAATTCTGGAACCATTGCAGCTATGCCTTTGTAAATAAACTGCCTCTTGGATAAACATGTAAACTCCTAGGACTACCTTCTGAAACTGTTGTTCAGTGACCTTTTAATGCCTGTGGGGAAAGGCAGCAAGTTACATTATGAGTTCTGTAAATTCTAAAAGACACCAAATTGACATTACAAAGGATGCAGCTGGAAGAGGGGAATTCATAAAATCCCTTAGTGATTTCATGGCATTTCCTTGCAAATGCCTACTGATGAGGAGGATGGATTAAAAAATATATATATATATATATATATATACATACCCATATCTTAATAGTGGAATGTGAATTTAAACAAAATTAAAGGAAAAGAAGGATAATAAAGCTGTTTTTTTAATGAAACAAACTAATTTGCAGGATCACTGGTTAGAGTTATACATACTCTGCTTTTTCAGGTTCAGATTTTGTTTCCTCCTTCTCTTCCTTTTCATCTTCTTTCATTTGTTCCTACAGATAGTCAGATTAAGGGGAAAAAAAAAGCGTCTAAATATTATTATGCAGAACAGAATTAGTTAAAAGGATACACAGCCTGCAGAATATTACACTTTTTTTTTTTTTTTTTTTAACTGTTGAAGCTCTGAGAGAAGATGATGCTTCAATATTTATTTTTGAAGAGACATTTTAGCACTAAATTAGAAGGAAACCAAACTACCACCTACTTAGAGGAGGCTGTGGGAATTGAAGTTTATGATGTCAGAGAAGATATGGTTTAGTGATTATATGAGATTCCCTAAAAACATCACAAAAAAAAAAACACGCAAATGTAGATGCAAGTTTTGTTTCAAGACTATAGTTAGCATATGAAAAAGATAAACATAGAGCATAGGCATAGAAATAAAAGATACAGTTACCTGGATTTTTTCCTGCTCTTCAGGCATTGGAGCTAAGGAAGGAGTGCTCAGCAAATCGCTCAAACCAGCATTTGGATTATGAGGGATCAATTTATACTGTCCACCTTCCCGTTTCAAATCCAAACCAAATATATCCGAGAGTAGATCACTCTCATCTGATAAAGTTCTCAAATCTGTCAAGTCTTCCGTAGGCAATGCAGTTTCTGTGGGCTTCCTCTCCCCCTCTTCTCCTTCCCCACGCACCTCATCCTGCGTGGGATCTGGCATATTGGCTAATAGTTCAGCCACCTTGATTTTCTTTGCTCCTTCTACTAGGCTTCCTCCAAGCAGCAAACTGCATATGATGTGAAAGAAGCCCCGGAAGACACTACAAGCAAAATGCAGTAAGCCCATCAAAATGCTCCAGTAGGAAGAAAACAAAGCCATAACCATGTCCTTCATGGTCATTTTCTTCACTTTTTTCATCTGTTTCTTCAGGCTTTTCATGCTAAGCATTTTCATAAGAGTCATTAAATTATACTTGAGAGCTACTAATGCTAACTTCATAGTTACAAGAGAGAAGAAACCCATTCCAGGATCCTGCTCCTCAGGCTTATCTTTCTCATTTTCCTCTTTATTAGCTGACCTTTCATTCAGATCTGACTCAGAAATCTGGGCAGCCAGTTGCATTTCAAAGATGGTATCCTCACAGAAATTAACAAAAAGCTCCATCTTTTCTTTCTCCCCACCTTCATTTACAACATCAAATATAAATTGCCTCTTTGACTCTTTTACCTGAGGTTTCTCCCACTGAGTCCGACTTGACTCACTTATTTCAAAATATACTCGTTCAATGCGCTTTGCACTGCCCATGATTTCTATGCGTCCAAGGAAAGGCTGAAAATAATTCAGCACACTCTCTGACAGTTCAAGAAAAGTTTGCAAGCGGGTATCATGGGGCATGTGTTCTGAGAGGTTGGTCAAGAGAACAGCAACATTGAAACCAATGTCTTTGGCAGGTTCATGGAACCGTTTCACAAACTCCTCATAGTCCAGAGTCTCATTCTCATCAGTTTCAGCACAAGATAGCAGAAACTCAGTTTCAGACTGAGTGTAATGTTTATGACTTTCCATTGCTTTGTGGAAATCCCTTTTTGAAATTATGCCTTTACCATCTGGGTCATACTCTTTGAATGCATCAGAGGAAGTCAAATCCTTCAGTTTTAAGAACATATCAAAAAACTTCAGAATCATCTCCACATTGTTGGACGATTCCACAAGCATATCAACCATCTGCTTGCCAATAGTTCCATTCACAACATTACCTAGATGTGATGACATGAAATTAGAAATATTGATGGCAGCAAATATTTTGGCAACCTGTTTAATAATGACTAGTGAAATAATCAAACAGTAAGATTGATAAACCATTGGATCACACAGTTTTATGAGGAAAACAGCTGTAAAATCAGGAATCTTTTACTAATAGCACTACCCTAAGACCTGGAAAAAAATGTAAGTGACTGAAATATTTGCCATTGAAGAAATAACTAACAAGCCACAGAGACACACATCTGTTACGTTTATTAAAGTACTAAACAAGGCAGCTTTTCAAGAGTGATACTATAAATTTTACTGTAGTGCAACACAAACAGAGCAGCGTCACATTGGTTAGGATGAGTAGTTCAGTAGGTCCCTGACGGAGCACTGCCTTCATATACTAAGAATTACTTTGCTTCTCAGTTACCTCAGGTGAGCAAAGCATCAGCAATCCATGCTACATTGTAATCCAGGCTGCATTTGCTGCTCTCCCAGTTCTCTCAAGATAATAAATGTGACGCAGTACATGTAGGAAGCATAAAGGAAAATCTTTGGATCATCTATGCTTGTGTATTTCTGGGTAGTCTACTACTGGTAGTCTATTGTTAGTCTGCCAATACGATACCAGAAAGAAGATACATAAATAGCAGTATTTCTTGACAATGATCACATTCTCTGGGGAACCATAATTTCCGTTAATAGTTATAAGGAACCTTGAACTGAGGTAAATCAAAGCCTATTCTTCATGGCTAAAATCATTATAAAAATAAATGCAATATAGTAAAGCTATTAATAAAATGATAGATAAATGTCTCAGTTCTTGGAATTTAAGATTTCAACATAAAGAGTTAAAAAAAAAAAAAACCTTCTCACTTAAGCCAAAAGATAGGTCATATTCACAGAAACAAAGTAAAACTTCTGTCACAGCTGGATTTTATACAATTTTGACATTCAGAAGTCACATAAATGATATCAACTGGACTGTACAAATCTTCCATGCAATTTAAGATCTCACATCTCATCTCACAACTGATACATAAAAATCAAAAACCTAAAGGAAAATGGAACATTAAACACAAAGGTGAAAATGTTGCTAAAGCAATTGTGAAAGAGAATTTCAAATTACACTTTACCTACCTTCCAGCATAGACAGCAACATGACAACCATATCCTTCTGAAGATCCATTAATTCTTTCAGTAATTCAATTTGACTGGAATCCTAAATAATGAATACAATATATATATATATATATATTTATTTCTTTGACATTCATATATGTGCATGCAGATTTCACCCTATAAAAGTGAGACTTAGAATTTAAGAGGCTATTAGGGTCAAAACTGGTAAAACAGCAATAAAGCAATAATAAGGTATGTCTGGCTCACAGATGATGCCTCTGTAAAGTTTCATGTCAGCTAAAATAGTGTTGCTGTTAGTATAATCAAGTTCACAGCTATAAAGCCTTGTAAAAACAATAACGGCAGCAGCACACAGAAGACAAAGTGTAACATGATTCAAAGGGACTGATTTTTTTTATTATTTTTTTGGGGGGGAGGAACTTTTGCTCTGGAAACTTCTGGTTTAAAACAAAGACCAAATACTTAGCTTAGGCATACCCCAGGTATAGAAAGATGCCATATGACAACATATGACAACATAAATCCATTTATCCACACTCAACACCTTTGAAAAATGGTATTTGAACACAGTGCAATTAGTACATTCTTGCAATAAGAATAAATGAACAAAACAGCCCAAGTGAGCTCTGGAAGGCCCCAAGAGCTTGAGCTCCACTCAAGAGAAAGACACCATCTCTATTTGTCATACATTTGGAGCAGACTGTGTTTCTGTCATTACGCAGAACTTTGTAACTCCACTCACTACAATGAACTTTGTTGAGCAAAGCTTCTTGGCTCTCTCCAAAGTGGCAGGGTATCATTATTTTCCAGATGTAATAGTTAAAAGATTGTATGAAACCACACTGCACACAGCTGAGACTAGAATCTTGTCATTATTGTGAAAACAAATCTTGCCAACGATCACATCAGATTTCTTAATCAACAATTAATCTTATGTATTTGACTTCCTGTCTGTAACTACTTGTATACTAGTTTCCATCTTGCTTTGGTGATTTAGGAAGAAAGCACAACAGTCACCACCATGGCCTACCCAATCATTGATTGTTTTTTTCTATTCTGAAAATAACAAAGATGTTCCAAAATGACAATAGTACACGGGCTTAGAAAGACACCTTAGGAAAAATTCATTGCATCACTTTGAAAATCAACTTTCACTATGATGCTATCTACTAGAAAGTGACACCTGTTTATCCGTAACAAATAAGAACCAGAATTGCAGCAGAAAAGTCCATAGATCTAAGTAACTGACCTACTTCCACTGGTAAAGTCCCAAGGGTTGGTAGGAAAACCATTTGAGCAAGGCTACCTCCATTTACGCAACACATTCAAAAATACTTACGTGGATACTTCATATACATTATAAGTAAATAAAGATCTAAAAACTTCATAGCCTTCAGAGTTTTATTACTTAACAACAACTAAAATGTTTTCAAGATTATGACACTTCTCTGAGAACGTTAAATTATTTTTAAAAACTCAGGATTACTTTTGACTTTCGATTAAGATGTGTAATACAAGGCTAACTGCATTCTTTTAAAAAGTTAACAAGTTGAAAAACACACTACTTAACGTTAGGATTCTTCCCATCTAATTTTAGCTCTGAAGAGCTGTCTGTGCTAGTCCTCTACACCATATTCTAAGGATAGATTACTGTTTTTGTCTATTGAGAGTAGAAAAGGCTTAGATGTCTGCATTGAACTAGGCACCTGAACAGGGAAGATAGATCCTACATAAAAAGCTTGTGCAAAATTTCAGAAAACATGGAGTCAGAACTTTGATATGAAACATAGGAAATGGATTGCTTTTTTCTGATTTCAGGTTATATGCTTCATTTTCAGCTTCATTGAACCCTGCTATAAGCCAGCTGCTCATGCGCACTGTGACTCTGTAATTTATACCCTCAGCTTTGTTTTATTCTGTCAGCTCTGTCTCTTATTTTTCCTCATACCTCCACTATTAACTGTGGTAATTAGTTATTCAAACACACTAACAAGACACTTTATCATTATTATAAGTTAGCGACTTTAAAAAGAAAAACAAAAACAAAAAGATACCTGGGACAGCTTCATCTGCATGTGGGCAAACACATGAAGAAAACCAACTACAGCATCCCATAGCCTGCTGTGTGCCAGACTTTGCTGATTCCCAGTACATGGCCCCTATTGATAAGGCAACAAGAGAAGAAAAGTAGGTTTTATTTGAAAGAAACGCAACAAAAAACAGAAAAAAAAAAAAAGATAGAGAAGCATAGTAGGGGGTCTGTCCTTTAAAAACTGCCATGAAAAGCTAAGCATATACAGAATTTTTTTTATCTTACAACACCACTGACCATAAGCAATGCATATTTCTAATAGCCATTCTTTCTGTTTTAGCTGAGTCCCAATTCAGAACCATAAAAAGTATAGCTGTTTGCAACATTAAACTGCAAATGTTAGAGAGGTACAAAATCTTCAAACTGATTCTTCCCTACTTAATACTGTAACTCAGGAATTACTTAATAAAGGCTTGATGCAAAATTGGTATAAGCGATAAGAGACTAAGATTCCTGATTTCTTTTTTTCCCAGTATATTCCACCTGTTGTAGAAAGCAGTGCTAAATAATATTATTCTAAAAAATTCCAACTTCCAAAAAGCAGGATTACAAAATATTTTGAAACTTTAGAGAACAGTAAATAAAATCGTTACTAGCTAACAATGCTATTTGTGACTTGCCAAACATGTTTACAACAAGCACATGTATGCTCATGACTATAAGCTGCCTTTGCTCATATTTACACAGTCCAATGCTATCACACTTCATCTTCATGAAATAAAATACTATTTTCATAATACACATTTCCAATTGAAGGAGAACAATATAATAGACATTTAGTCTAATGGGATGCTCTCTAACCTGATTATTATATGTGGAAGTAAATTATAATATTGTTGATGGATTTACATGAGGAATTAATTAAGAATTAAGTTATGCCCAGTTCTTAAAATAGCATGAAAGAACTGCCATATTGTTATTTTGACAGAATCGATCCCATCTGTAAATAGAATTAAGGTTAATTACTATTTCATGAGGAATACTGCAATTTTCAAATTCATTGTGCAAATTAGTTATCAGTTTGGTATTAAAAGTCTTCTGGTCTTATTTTGCAAAAGCAGAATAATAATGACAAAAACACTAAATTACGTTCAACACTCACCTTTACCAATCCTTAGTCGCACATTAAAAAATACATGAAAAGAATACAACCAAACCTGAAGAAATTTGCTTTCAAAAAAAAGAAAAAGCCTTTCTGTTTGTAGAAGACCACAAAGGCAATGCCAACAATTTTAAGACGGGAAAAGCCAAGCAGTTAGGAAATAACAAACTGAAGCTTTCTCGAAGGACTTTATGAACATATGACATTATGAAGCGTATAATATGAACAAGTTACTTTTTTCAATACATTTTCAGATTAGTCATTCAGTGAACTACTCCATTTTTTATTTTCTGCAAGCAACCCAAAGCTGCCTTAGAACACAGAACATTTGGTTTCTTCATTAGTCTCTCATTAGTCTTCTTTGAATCCTGCCAGCATGTCTTCTCATTTATCACAGTACACCCCAAGTACATCTTTACAGTTATCAAATGTATCATGTGACTTGATCAGATTAAAACAAACTCATACAACCAAAGGATGAGGGAGTAGTGCCAGATACACAAAACTTCTGTTTCTACATAAATAAATGCACTAAAATAATTTTGAAGTATAAACGTATCTATATTATATCCCTATGTATATTTTATCTACTTGTACATTGTCGTTATTCCAAAAGTATTATTCATTTTCTTTCAAATCCATAAAATTACAAATAAACTAATTTACCTGGATATACTCTGTGAGAGTATTGAAAACCTGTTTTGCAACCTGGATGGCTTTGGAAAAATTTCGTTGTCCTTGCTCATCAATAACGTCCTTCCCAGAATAATACCAATAGAAATCACTAATGGACTCCTAAAAAGTTATGAGAAACACGAAGAGATTATGTAATCGAATTTTCTCTAACCAGTTCTTCATCAAGATCAGAAAAATATTACCTAGGATTATAGTTCTGGAAAGTGTTTATTTTATAAAGGTTCTTAAATGATCACAAAAATGTTTTAAACCCCAAACAGGTTGTCAAGTATTACTTCAAGAATTGTATTTTCATCTCATGGGAATCAATAAGAATAATAGTAAACTGAAAAAAAAAAATTAACTCCATAAACCTTAAAATCAAGATTTAAAAAAAAAAAAAAAAAAAAGAGAGAGAGAGAGAGAGCTAGATCTGTTGGTATCTGCCATATCCTGCATTCTGAACAGGACTCAATAGCGTGGCAATGCTGCATGCTGCTCATTAAAGTATCCCTCTTTATACTGTTCGCTTGACACCCAGTCAATTGCAGGAACAAATGTCGCTTTATGTGCATGATTCCTCTTTCTGTCTTCCTCAAAGGAAACCTTATTAAAGTTTCAACAAAGTAAGCAATGGAATAGAAATCATTGTATTGTCCCTACAAATTCTACAGAACGTGTTAGGATAAATAGCAACATTGGTAACAACAGCAACTTAAAGAATACTGATTTTAATAGATTGGAATTCTCAGACACCATACATATACGACTAAAGGGAAAATTTAACTAGATAAATAAAGATTAGACTATTCTTATGCTTCACTGCATGCCATCACACGGCTGTACATCTAGCTGACCAATGCTCAAACTGAATCAGAATATGGATGAAAAAACAGCTGGCTGAATCTCAAGCTGAACAACAGAAAACACTTTTCAGTCACAGGGTAGTCTCAGTCAACTACTGGCTAGAGTTTTATGCACTGATGCCAAGCACTTCCTTAGCATCTATCTACTTTCTGCCTGTGCTGGTTGGTTAACAGACTTTATTGAATTTTTGTATACAATGGTTGATATTAGCTTTTAATATGTTTGCCACCTTTACTCCCATAGGGCAGTGTAACAACACTTTAAGAACTCTAACCAGTAGAGAATTACAGTCTCTTTTTTCAACAAAATGGATTACAATTAAGAAAATTAATGTAATCACAAATACATGTGCTTGTCTGATAAAGCTGATCATTTTATGACAAAGATCAAGTTCAACCTTGCTGTAAACAGAACTTTTATGATAGGAAACCACTTATTCCTGAAGGATATACCAGAGAAATTAAGAAACTCAGAGTTTCCATATACAAGAGTCTAACTGATGATTAAAATAAACTAAAAGTATAATGGTAAATGTTGCATAAATGAAAGTCAATATCATCATTTACTTTATTAGTACAGAAGTTAGCCTACCTGAACTCTCAATAAGTAATCCACAGTGGAAATGATAATATTAACAGTTGTGTTGTTACCAGTCTGAGTTCTCAGGTAATTTTGAAAATCTAAAAATTAAAATAAAAGTTCAGTTTACATTTAAGTACTAAAGACTTACAAAATGATTCCTTCAAATTAATTCCAATGAAAGGATAGCTTAAAGAAATGGATTTTTTTGGTTTTTTACCTTTTGTTTTTTTCAAAAAACTGTCTTAAGCATGCTGTCTTTCAGCATTTTATTGCAGAGATCACATCAGTCCATCAGCAAACCGTAAGCCCAAAATTTGATTATGTTTAATAATATATATTATTATTATGTTTAATAATATACATTTTCCTAAATGACAGTGAAATCAAGTTTCCTAATTATACAATTCCTGTTTACAAGGTCATAAATATGTCCAACAGCTAATACAAACGATCATTTTTCTTTTTTTTCCTCTCAATAATTGACTAGAAGTCATAAACCATGTACATTTTCCTATATAGTTTACCTTTCCTAGTCAGGTCAAGACTGAAAACTCATCATTTTGGAAACCCATGCCTTTTCTACAAAGTTGGAACAGATTAAACAACCTGAGATTTTAATTACAAAGAAATATTTTCCTTTCATGTCTAGTAGTAGTCTAGCAGGTACGCTACCTTTCATAAAATTTTATGAATACTGCCAAATTTACAGCAATGAAGAGCTTTTATCTTTATAGTTATCCTTACGTTACCGCCACCTTGACTTAGCTAGAAGCCTGCCCACAAACCTGAGTTATGTCCTTCACAAAGCAGTTGAAGAAAGCGGAAGAGGTCACAGGTGAACTCATCATCCTGCATCACCTTTTCTCCTGTAGAAAGGCCAGATGGAAGCACAGATTATCACAGGCTGCCAACTAACACCCCACACCCTCTGCAGAAAATCTCCATATTTAATTTTAAGAAAGAGAGAAAGGGAGAGAAAATTTATAGCCACCAATCTATCTGAAGCACATATGACTCATGCTTGGCAGATAGTTATGTTATTTAAAACAACTAAATGATAAAACTTAAGTTTTGAGTTATAAATATGGCAGCATGAGCTTGGTAACATTTTAGAAATAATCCAGAATTTACATTCTCATCTAACTTTGCTGGGCATGAATGCTGCATTACATAAAAAGGTTAGGATTAGATTAATTTGGTTCTTATTCATCACAAAACAAGGTAATTAAAAATACAGAGAAATAATTAATGGAACAGTAATGAAAATCATTCCTCAAATAAATTAGTAGTTTTTAAAATACCCTAGGAAAAAAAAAAAAAAAAAAAAGAAAAAAAAACAACAAAGATATTTACAGCTATCTGCATTTTCAAGAATAATCTTTTAGGCTGACATTTTTGGGGATTTATCACCTGCTTACTGCTGACACAAAATGTATGTTGGTCTTTCACCTCCCTTGACAAAATAAAGCAATAAACTTATAATGAACTAGAACATATGCCAATGTGCTTTGTTGAATTAAGCCCTTAAGTTCATTTCTTTTGTGGACAGATAATATCCAAAAGTATGAAGCTTCAACTTATTTTCTTGATTCTTCACTTTAAAACAGTATGCTAAAAAGCCCTCTATTAAAACACCACTTTTTCAATTATATCAATACATACAGTTAACTTTGTACACTGAACTGAAAAGAGGACAAACAACCATTCACCACGGAAAAAAATCACAATTGGAAAAAAAAAAAAAAAAGGTAGAAGAAGCTAATAAAATGACAATGGGACAACAATATAAGTGTATAAAATAATTAAAGATCACCTATTAAAAGCAAAGAAACTTCCATTTTAGGACTTTGGATAAATATTTAGAGTGCATATGGCAACAAAAATGGAAATCACAAAAACTTGTTTTCTTTGAGAATATACATCATTTGACTATGTGGCCAAGTGTTATTTGTAGACAGCATAGGGATAGGACAGAAAAATGTATCAAGATTGCAGAATAATTTGAAAGATTTTTTTTTCAAATGGGAAGATATTTTAGACTGATACTTGAACTTCCAAATCCCATGTCTATAAAGACAGTATTTTCCAGTGGGTGAACAGAAGGAAACCAGAAGAGTGAGTATATAAATTTAAAAAAAAAAAAAAAAAAAAAGCTTTAAAAAAGGCTATAGTCAATAGTAATCATATTAAGAATTATTAGCATTGCTATATTGATCGATCACTAATTATAGTGTATATTTATAAATTATTCTATTACAATTACATTATTACAGCTGGAAGTTTCAATATAGTGGTAGGACTTGGAAGCAAAAGCATTTTGAAAACTAGTACAAATATTTTGGAAGTACATAACTGTACTCTTTCGTGTTACCATCAACAGGTAATGTTTGTTATTGAGAACACACATCACTCAAAAATATGCAAATACAACTTCTTGTAAAATAGGGACATTAATTCTAATTCCAAATGTGTACTTATCATAGAATCATAAAGGTTGGAAAATACCTCCAAGATCATCTGGTCCAACCACCACCCTACTACCAACGTCATCCACTAAACCATGTCCCTAAGCACCACGTCCAACCTTAAAAAGGAAAGGTCCCAGGAATGGTGACGCCACCACCTCCCTCAGCAACCCATTCCAATGCCTGACTACTCTTTCTGAGAAGAAATGTCTCCTCATTTCCAACCTAAAAACCTCCCCTGGCACAACTAGAGGCCATTCCCTCCAGTCCTATCACTAGTTATCTGCGAGAAGAGGCTGACCCCCAGCTCCCCACAACTTCCTTTCAGGTAGTTGTAGAGAGCAATAAGGTTTCCCCGGAGCCTCCTCTTCTCCACACTAAACAACCCCAGTGCCCTAAGGCGCTCTTGGTAGGACTTGTGTTCTAGGCCCTTCACCAGCTTTGTAGCCCTTCTCTGGACATGCTCCAGGGCCTCGATGTCTTTCTTGTAGTGAGGCGCCCAAAGATGAACACAGTACTTGAGGTGCGGCCTCACCAGAGCTGAGTACAGGGGGACAATCACCTGCCTGGTCCTGCTGGCTACGTTATTCCTGATGCAAGCCAGGATGCCATTGGCCTTCTTGGCCACTTGGGCACACTGCTAGCTCAAGTTCAGGTGAGCATCGATTAGCACCCCCAGATCCTTTTCCTCTTCACAGCTTTCAAGGCCTGTAGCACTGCATGGGGTTGTTGTGGCCAAGGTGCCATACCTGGCACTTAGCCATGTTGAACCTCATCCTACTGGCCTCTGCCCATTGACCTATACTGTCCAGGTCACTCTTATCATAGTGTCAAACAATATATAGTTCTTTCTCCAAGAATGAGCCAAATGCTATAAATTACATTCCGTGACATTTTTTTCTCTGTCCCAGAAATAATACTATTTATATAATTTTTCATTCATGTAAGACTGGAAACACCTTCAGCTAATTAGGAATGAAAAAGAAATGACTGTTTCTGACAGCACTGATTAATATATACATACAATATATGCCCAAAAATACAATGGGACAATATCAAGAGGTGCCTGTGCACTTAAAAGTATATAATTCAAAATGATATGCAGGTTCAGTCCTGCAAGATACTTTTGTATGTTGCTGGTCAAAGTCCAGAAAATAGAATATCCTGCAGGATTAGATTATATTTTTCTAACAGTAACTGAACTCTTGGCATGCTTAAAATTACACTTGGTGTCATGCTTTGTTGATTGAAGTGAATAATTATTTTTTGCAAAAAAAAAAAAAAGCATTCCAGAAAGCCAAATATTTTGTGGAGCCTGTATCTTCACACATGCAATGCATGTAGCTTGATTGCTTAGATAGGAATACTTTTAAATCACAACTCACAGAGAAAATTTGTGAGGTACCACAGCTTGCAAAATCAGGCCCATAAAGGATCCAACCATGTATTTCTTGCATATCAAGTTATCACTGAATAAAAGCCATTTGTATAGACTACAGCATAAGTTATAGTTTTATATTTTTAAACCTCTCTTTTTCCTGCCATCATATCAATTAACGTTTCTCAGAACAACAAGGAAAACAAGTCTCAAGTTAAAATGATTACACAGATTAGTCTATGATGAAGTCTTATCTTCTGGCTTTTAGTACACCCACTGGAATTTAAAAATGTAATAAAATAAAGTCCTATTTAATATTGGAAGGGTTTGGGAGGGTCTTTTATTAAGCTCTGCTACTGAGAAATCACAAAATGAATGCAAGTTATTGGACAATTCTGCAAATAGTGTTCAGTATACCGTCTCACATAAGTGGAAAGAGCTAATCATTTTGAAAATAATATTTATATATAAACTAAATAATAATTAAACAAAACAAACAAATAAAACACACACAAAAAAAATATTTCAAACATCTTGGCCATACTAAGATTTAAAATAATGCTGGTTATTAATTTCTACAGCTGACCAAAATCTGACAAAAAACAATGTTGTTATTGTCAGGAATTTTATTTTTCAGATGTTACTTACTGACTACAACAGGTGTCCTGTTGGAAACTATAGAACTGAAGTGCAGATCCATTTCTTTCTATAAAATCTAAGAGAACAACCTTTGCTGCTGTGCATACAAATTCATGCCAGTACAAACATTTATATAGATAATGTACTCACAAGTATGCACACTGTATACAATATGTCTTATGTTGTCATGACACCATGCTCTTTAGCTTCTGTTGACATGATGTATATTTTGGCCTATATTTGCTTAGACATACGTTATAGTAGTTAAAATGCTGCCATTGCTCATGCTGTATGGAAATGGTATGGCTACACACATGAAGGATTTATGTGTGTAGTTTTTTGCAAAACTGATAGCTTGTGTTTGTGATGTAAAGGAGGAACAGAAGTCTTGTAGAGGAAATGAAAATAAGTTTGAATGAAAAATGAAATATATATATATTTTTCCTTGAAAGTGCATGTGTCCAAGTTTAATAATTCTCTCTTTTTTTGTTGTTTGTTTGTGTTTATTTATCCTTAATATCCCTAATGGAAAATATCTGAAATCTGTCTCTACTCAGAAATACTTGTCTGACACTACATATCAGAGATGTACACATACATTCATGATTCATTCATGATTCTTTCATGAAGAAGGCTCCTTTCTGATGGCAGCTAAGCAAAAGGCAAATAACTCCCATTGTAAAACAAGTGAATTTATTCTTATTACAAGACCCTGGCAATACTGGGTTGGATTCCGCATACTGCATGCCTTTCACTTCTCAAGAATCTGATTCAAATAAGAAAAGCACTTGTTTTCTCACTAAGTGATCCTTAACCATCTCTCTGAATTCAAGCTGCTTATGTGCCCTCTATAAATGCAAACACTGATTCAAATACAGTTATACAAAGGAGTAAAACACCACTGCAATGTAGGATACAGTGGATTATATTGAACTTAGAAAAATGTCTCAAGTGTGACTATGTTAGTGAAGGACAAGGCATATTTATGGATTTCATGTTATTAATGGCTGAAAATAGTCCTGATATGCACACTCATTCTGCTTATTTGTTACAAAGCATGTACATCACTCTCAGTCAGTTAAATAACAAGTACTTTTAAGAACTACCATCAGATCAGATTTCATTCTAAAATTAAATTTTAATAAAGTAAGCCTTCTGAGAACTTATGGAGAAACAAAATGATGACATAATATTAAAAGATTAAAAATAAAAATAGAGCTTTACTAATAAAAAATCATTTACTTATAGTATTACTGGGTAAACCAGTAACTTCCTGCTGGTGTATGAAAAAACTAGCTGAAAACTAACTACTGATGTTCAACCGTGGAGAAATAAAACAAACAAACAAACAATTCCCCACACTCTGGCTTAAAAAGTAGGTTTAAATGTTAAAATTATATTATTTCTGCATGTGTGACCATGCTGTAGTTTGCAACACAAGATAGAACATGTGGGGTGTTTAGTTAAATTTGGTAGCACCCATCTAAAAGACTATAACCTAGACATTCCCCAGCTTGTACTTAAAAGTCCAAATTGTTTTTTAAATCATCATTCTCAGTATGATTTCTTGAATCTTTTAACATTGCACAATTACTGTTAAATGATGAGTTTAATTCAAAACAAAAAGTGAGGTTTAAATTCCTAAGCTGCATTTGATTACATAAAATAACAACCCTATTGAGGAAAGATGTATATCTTGCCAGTATTAATTATGACTTCACTAAAGAAAATGGTATCTTCGCCATCAGTTAGTACTATGGTAGTGAGCTACCAATTACTGCTTAAATGTCTTTTCCCTGTGTGAAACCTGGACTCTGAAGGAAGAAATCAATGAGCCCAGTTCCATAAGTGACTAAGTAGCACATGACAAAGACTGTCAACTAAGGGGCAAAAAAAGATCTACTCTCTTGAAATTTCTATTTCCATGTTATTATTTCAAAGATGTCTCTCAAATGCAGTATCAGTTAAATGCAACTGACTTTTTTTCTTATAGTGATTCAGATTAAAATTGAGAGTCTAAAAATAGTTTAAAATTTCAGAATTTTATAGTCCAATATACTAACATTAAGGCTGTTGAAGACATAGTTTTCCAAGAGCAGTATGAACAGTAATGTCAATACAAATCCAATCAATGTGAAAGACTGGGACATTAAGTTTGGAGAGAAATATTCTCTTTAAACAAACAAATGAACAAACAAATGAACAAAACACAGTAAAGTAACAGCATTTCCAGAAAACGGAACTGAAAGTCAGAATGGTCAGAATGAGTGAGAACTTTGATGCAAAATTTTCCTAATTTTATCAGCTGGCTTGTTGTTCACTTGGAAACTTGGTCACCTTTCCACATAATACAAGCTATAAATTAGGGATAATTATGACTATGTCTTTTATAGAGAGTTATCTAGTTTAGTTATTTTACAAGTTCTTCAGATTAAAAACTTGTAGAAATACTTTTCATTACAATACTTAAAAGATTTGAAGGATATTACTGTTTTGGGGAAGGATGTTTTTTCTTGAATTATAGCTGAGCTTCATGGATCTATCCTCATTCTTCTTTTCCTATCTGCAAAATTAGCCTGATGTATTTAACTACATTTCACTGAAAACAGCATTTACTGCAAGCTATCTCATAATGATGTAGAAGGGAGAGAGTTTCAAACTGTAAGTAATATTCACGCAAGTAGGTTCATCGTGATTGTGAAATAAATATGGAAGAAAAATTTGGAAGAAAAATAATTCCATCTCAAAATGCACAATGTTCTTTATGAAGTCTTTTGTGAAGTCTTAAAAGAAGAAAAATCTCAAAATACCAGTCTGCCTAGCACTGATATAAACTCTGCCTAGCAAAGATAAGATTATCTAAGCATAAACTTTTCACATGACATGATAAATTAAGCAAATCTTTTAAAAGAGAAAAACACTGCACTTTCAAGATTATTTTGGCCCACAGTGAAATAGCAGAGTATGGGTGTTAAATGAAAAACCATCACAAGATAATAAGCATCTCTGTGTGTCTTTTGTTTTGAATCCTCTATTTTTTTCTTTCTTTTTTTTTTTAAAGGAAACAGAACAATCAAAACAGAATACGTACAGAAGAAACAACATTGAGTACATCACAAAAACAAGAAAGAAACACGTTTGCAAAAGAACCATCAATGTTTTTACCAGTGGGGGTTCCAGGGTTTGGAAAGGGAAGGTAGTACCAGTCAGAGGAATATCAGGAAAAGGAGCTTAAAATGTGGACAGCACAAAGAAACAGTTGGAATAGAGCAATAAATCTCAAATCCGTCTTGACTCACTGCAGGGCCTTCTGCCTATTGCCAATGTTGACGTGGGACCAGAAACAACCTTTATTGTATAGCACTGCCCTTGATGAAAAGTTGACTTCATTCCCACAAGTGTCAACAGCAGCTTTTCTTCATCTTTGGCAAGAATAGTTTCAGACTTACAGGTAATAAACTCACTTACAGTTATTTATTAATATGCTTCTGCATCAAATTCGGATGACATGAGAAACAGGCCACAGTGCACATTTTATTTGCATCGTGCCATTTGCTCAGGAATCAATAAAATGATCCTCATAGAGGAGTAATTAATTACTCTTAGAGTAAGTACCTCCCCTAAAAAAGAGGAATGGGAAAAAAACAGTTCTGTATCTATCATTGCTGCTTCCTTGGAACTATTTTACATATTCATAGGTTATTCATAGGATTGCAAACAGACATATGATATCATGTATCCCATAAAATCTAGGATACCTGAAAACTGTTCACTACAGGAGTTTCCCAAAAGACACACTGGCTGGGCTTTCATAATGCTATCAGGATTAATACCAGTGGCTATCCAACTCTTATGTAAACCACTTTTCAATTAATTGAAAAAGGTGTGCTTCATAATATAAAAATTATTATTATTATTATTGAAGGTAGTATAATATCAAGAATAAAGTAACACTAACAAGAAAAAGTACAACCTTTTTTTGGTTTGGCTTTGTTTTGTTCTCTTTTCTTGAATTTCCAATATCTGGATATTAATCTATTAAAAGGTGCTGTTAGTAAATATTATCCCTTTGCATCAAGAAATATTTGACACAGTATGATTACTGTATCTTGATATTGCTGCTGCTTGTCTGTAACAAAGAGAACTAAAACACATGATCTAACGGTAGAATTCTGTTCTACATCTACTAAATGAAAATTTCCACTGAGAAAACAAACAAAAATCCAGATCCCCAACCAATCCACCTCAACATTTGGCTAATGAAAAGCCATCTGCTGTGTTTGAGTTAAGTGTTTCTGTGGAATGGTATACACATTTTGTATTTTCAATTTTCAGTTCTCACAGTGATAATAACATCTCATGGCAATTGCTCCAGCAAAACTTTCCTTATTGGATTTTAGAGTACTGTAGAGGTATAGGAACCTTAGTACCTCAAGTAGCTTTCAGAGCAAGGAAGAGCTACCTGTAAACGTTGATTCCTATAAATCAGAGAAGCACCACGCTTTCTGGTATAAACTCCCAGCCACATTAGATAAACCTAGCCAGTGGAAAGTTCTCTCCTCACTAACCACCCTCAAATCCTCACTGGATCCACCACTGATTTCCTGTGTTTGCACAAAACAATGCAGCAATAAAGCCACATTCAATGCACAACATAAATACTACAGGAGGACTAGCACAAAACTTTATGTATAGGTAAACTTTTTTTTTTTTTTAAACATTCACCCATCACAAATACTGGGCTTAGTAAAAGAAAACGAAAAAAAAGGAAACAAAAGAAAAAAGGAAAAAAGTTTTAAAAAGCTTGCTGCTCTTACATCTAGTGTGCCAGTTACTGTGCAAATCCTGAGAAAAGGAGGAAGAACAAAGTGGGGAGAGTTGACACAAAAAACAAAAAGTTTGGAATACACAATTACAATAATAATAGTAAAGAACCAGTAGTTTAACAGTCTTACAGGAACAAAAAATCTAATGGTGTTCAGGAGCTGTACAGTGCTGACACAAAGCTAACAGCAGGAAAAATAAAGAAAAGGCAGTTGTTTTTAATAATTACCACGCTCATGAGTGATGACTGAGGAAGGGAGGACATTTAGTTCACAGAAAAGGAAACAGGGAAAAAAAAAAGGAAAAAAAGTTGAGAATTTTTTTTTTGCAAACATAAAATATACTTAGTTTCGGTTTCGGCAAAATTAGTTCTATACTAAAAGAGAAAGATCAAATAAACAGCAAAACAAAAAAATCCCTCAAATGAGGAAGCATAAAAATACTCTAACATCAGTAGAGTTAATTATGCAGTGTTCAAAGAATTATTTATATCTGCACTCAAGATCTGGCTTTTCTAGAAATACAGGCAGCTGATTAAAAGAAAAATGAACCTTTGTCTTGACAGTCCATCTTAAAATTCAGCATTATAAATAGATTTAAATATTTAGTAATAGAAATATTGTCCAAAAGAGCAAAACATTGTGCAGGATAATTTTCGGTAAAACATCAAAGTAACGGCAAAAATCTTATATGCCAGATAACTTTATCAGTGTTCAATCCACAATCATGTGACCAAAATTTATCCACATGGGTTCACTTTATTTTGTTTACTCACACAAATCTATCAGGATTTGATTTATAATTTAAACTGTGGGAGCACTTTTACAGAAACAGCATATATTATAAGACTTGAAGTAATCCAGTCAAATTTAATAGTTTGTGGTTTTGATTTGAGACAAGCAGTTGAATAATCAAGAAATATGCCACATAAAAGAGCTACAGGCACAACAGCTGATGGGATACACAGTGTTGCAGGTATGACTTATGAGTGCCAAAATGCAGTGATGATTACACAGTCAAGCTTTTTTACCTTGATTTTAAGATAAAAACATGTTAAAAGATTAGGTCACTGTAGGATTTAAACATAAAAATATACCATAAAAAATATTGAAGATAAGTGGAGAAAATGTTTGGTAGCTCAGTCAGTCACATAAGAATGAACCTAACAGTTCCAGACAATCACAGGAAGGGAGTCGCAGAACTTACTGTCAGACAGAAGAAAGAAACTGACAGTGAACTGACAACACAGAAGGTAGAAAGCTAAATTGGCTCAAAGTCAAAAATGATTTTTTTTTTTTTTTAATATTTCACCACAGACAAACAGAAAAAGAGTATTTCTAAGCAGCAGCTTTCCCAGCAAACTTTTTTTTCCAAACAGCAGATACAGTTCTCTTGACCTCTAATGTTTAACTTATTGCTTAACTAAATTGTCTGGTTTTCATTCTAGCCAAGACAGTTTAAGAAATCAGGTGGGAGCTTTTAATTTCATTTTATGCTGAAACTGGCTGGGGACTTCTGAAATGTTTTGCATGCATAAACACTGCTGTTTGTAACTAGAATCTGCTTTCAATTTTGCATGTAATATGGTCTTCACTTTTCCAGAATGTTGGGTAAGACTCCTTTGAGACATTTCTGAAAGTCAACACATGCTAGCAATTTACTACTGACAAGCATGGGCTTTGGTCAGCCAATCAGCTTCAGCATCTATATATATATTTAAAGGTTTCTTTCAGATTTGCTTCTACAAAACGTAGAAAAGTTCACAGATCATTTCTGTTAAATTGATATTACCTGATCCCTCTTCAGTCACCATGCCAAGGCCTTCTGCTTTGTTCTGACGTTCAAATGCATTTAGGTCAAGAACACTGCAATGAGAAAAATTGTATTTGTGCAGTGATTAATGAAAAATGTGTAATATTTAAATTTGTGAAAGACAGAGAAAGATTTGTGATTTCATTTAAGTATATAATCATACTAGTGTCAAGAAGATACCTTTTAGTGGCTTAATATACCTGCCTGCTACAAGATTAGAAAATTCAGTGCTACGGACTTAATCTGCTTTTGCCCTGCAAATGACAATAGAATTTAGCTCTTTACGATTGATCAAAAAAAGTGAATGTATGTGTTTATGATATAAATACTAATTTTCTGGGTCGTAAAGAAGCCACATGATTGACTGCTTTCATATTATAGTCAAGTTTATCCTAAGCAGCAAGGTCCATAAGGAACTTATGTCGTTATTAGTTCCATTCAGTGTCCCTCTCCCTCCATGTTCTGAAAAACTGAAGATGCCAAAGGACATCTATGCTGAATTACCTGGATATAAGAAACATGTACCATTACAGATTTCTATTTGTGAATCTGCATAGTTCTGCCTTTCATTGGTTAGCATGTCAGCTTGCCACGGATAACTTTTGTTCGTAAGCACAAAAGTTTACAAAAGTCATATGAATTTTGATTAACTCCAACCTAACTGATTATAAAGTGAACAAAGTGACAAAGTCAGTATTATGAAGAAAGGATATAGCATAGTACCATTGACATAACAGAAGGCTGAGCCTTTAGTCTCATGTTTTATGTTCATTAATACATCATTTAACCATATGGTTTACTCACTGTATTTCAAGACTTTACATATGATCAACTGTCAAGAAGCATGAATGGACAAACAAGTCACAGTACCTCCTCAGTTTATTAAAACACGGTTTTCCACTGCACTCTGAAATACTATTAATACTTCTAACAAAGTTGGGTTTTCCCAAAATCTTTATGACTACTTAACATTGATCATTAACCTGCTCTCTGCAGGATTACAGGATACCTCCAGAGTTACAAATTCAGTCCTGAAGAATGCTCCTAACTCTGGAGTTGTTTTCTGGCATATCTCAGAGTAGACGCGAATGCCATAAACATTTCCAATAACCAAGGTAGATTGGTTATATGAAAATTTGCATACCATAAGCATCACCTTGTCCTCTATCCAACCCAAACTCTAGCAAACTGCAGTGCCCTGGTGCTGTTTGCAAAAGATACATAGCAGTTTTCCAAAGCTCCTTCCAAAAGTATACATCCTGCGGAAGAAAACCTGAATACGAAATAATGAATTTGGACAGATATTTTCTTACCTACAGGACTGCATAAGACCAGCAAGACTCTGAAAGAAACCCACATCTTTCTTATCCTTGAGGTAGTCAAGCATTTTCTGCAGTAAACACAGATTATATACTCAGAAAATTAATCTTTATAGCATGTGTTACTCTAATTTACTTAATGCTAAATAGATTCTAGATTACTATTGATATTGGTGTTTCGAAATATCTCTAATATTTACAGGTTTCATAATAAAGCGTTGCTGAGAAAAATCCAAATATAAAAAAATGAAAAGAATATTTAAAGCTCATGCCTTGACAGAACATCAAGTTCATGTCCTTGAGAGAAAAGGACATCTAATTTGGATACTCCTTTCTAAAACATGGAAAAGATAATAACTAAAGTCAACACAGTCAGCAGAATTTAGTGCTTAATATAAATATGATCTTGCCAATACTAGGCCACAAATTTCTATTGACTACTATTTCAGCACCAGACTGGACTTGACATGGCCTCAGCTTGTGATCAGTTATTTTAGCTACAATAGCATGTTAGTAGGCAGGGGAGTATTTTTTTAAAATTTGTTTTAGCTGTAGTGTAGTGTGCACTATCTGATAATAGATTACAATAACAAGAAGTTATTCAGTGGAGTGAACTCTGAGGAACGTCTTGTTTAATGAAGATACATGATGATACTTTTTCATAGGTCCCACATATGAAAAAAAAATCACAGTGGTCAAAGATCAATCTGTGATCAACCTGTGATCAATCTCAGGTGGAATGCTACAATAATCCACTTTGAGAATGATGTAGAATTCTTTTTGAAAAAAAAAAAAAAAAAAAAAGAGAGAGAGAATGGGAAAAATAGGTAATAGGTAACCTCCAAAAAGAAAAAAGTACAAAAGCAGACAATGTATCATCATAATCCTAAGTAGACTTAAGATGATAGAAGAGGAACCCCCACCATCATCAATATCATACTGATTGCAGCATAGAACTCCAAATGATGATGAATTTTCAAAACCACTTCCATACATCTTCCTCTCCCCCCACTATTCATCCCAAGGAAGACTGAGGAGTTCATCTTAGGCCCCAAAGAAAAATTGGAAAGGTGAGCAAAACATCAGAGAAAAGGGACAGAAATGAGGCAACTGTAAAACAGGAATTCTAACTAAATTACTGATGCTTTTATGTTACAAATATGTAACTTAGACTACTAGTATTAGTATTATTGTAACCTGGCGAGTAATTGATTCCTGTATTCTTCTTAGAGTTGACTGAAAAATCATTTTTAAAAAAATAAATTGTTGCATTACAAATTCAGATTAAATAACTATATACAAATATATTTTTCATAAGTCATTTAGTATCATGACATCACAAAGAACTGTTCAAGTAGATAGTTTTCTGAACAATTTGTGGTCTTTCAGGTCACTTCCTGGAAACATAGCCTCTGAAAAGAATATTATTTCAGCTGCACTCAAATGCTTCAGTGGTTGCTTAACAGAGGACCTTATCCATTCCCAGTTGTCTGTATTCCTTCAAATCACCCTAGAGCAATGTAGTAATGGCAGCTCTGAAACCTTTCATTTCAGGAATCTTCAAATAGTACAAAATGCTGAATGTAGTCTGTACGAGGCACTTCTCTTCAACAGTACAGAATGTTGTCAGAATACCAGAATTGTACTCTGTTCACCATATTTAGTTACTGTAGATTTGCAAATCAAGTTTAAGTTCTCTGCTTTTATCACCAAAACTGCCTATGGCATAAGCCAAGCACTTATGTTGTGTAAAAATTTCTTGATGAAAACTGGGGCCAGCAATTTTGCTCCACTGGCTACAGGACAATGCCAATCTCCCCAGAAATTATTTCCTCTCACAGAATAGGACCAATAGAACAACTTAACATACAGTTTCTCCCTTCCAGCTGAGGTGCAAAACATTTCTTTTAGCCTTGTGTTCTGTACATTAAATATGCGTACATATAAAAAGTATATCCCTAGCAAACAAGGTATTTTGTGAACTGTTTTCTTCTGAGGATAAGATTAAGAGTATAAATAGCACTTGAGAAATAGTCTTATTACGTAATTCATTACAATAATAAGGACCATGGTATGAAGTTCTATAGTAACTAGAACGGGTAAAAAATAGATGAACTTTACCTGTTGAACTGTAGAATTTCCTCCATTTAAGATGGCAATCCCTAGCTTTAGGGTAGCTGCAACCATTGGCCCCATCTCACCTTAAAATTAAAAATACTTTTAGATCATACTTTAATATAAGGATGTTATATTAACTTATCCATGCAATCACTTAAATGGAAATTTATCAGGAGAGACCTTCCTGTTTCTTGTGTAAAACATACTATTTTTCTTTCATGGTATCTAGCTTGAGTTAATATCTTTGTGAGTGCCTGCAGACATAGGTAACTAACGGATACACAGCACACAAACGGTAAGACAGGAAGGAATAACTGATCATAATACAAATGCTGTTTCATTCGTAAGATCATCTAACTCTGGATTTAAGGCTGAGTGCACAATTTTAAGTTAGCCTTCAAGTATAACTGTATTTCCTCTGCATGCCAGTCTAGTCAATTCTGTCCTATTTCATATGAAAATAACAATCTAAAGCATTTAGCTACAGTATCTGAAGTTGGCTAACAGGAAACCTTTTAAATGCTACTGTAGAAATAAAGCATAGAAGAGATAATGGAAGCAGCAAATTTTAGAGGAAGATGTCATCTAAGGGACAAAGCATCATTTAAACTTATTACACTTTATTATTCCTCTGAATGAGCTGTCGATAATTTTTGAAACTTTGCATGCATTTTGAAAGCAAGCCTTACTGTCAAACATTTGTAGATTTTGCACAATAAGAATTGCAATCATTTCAAAGATAATCAGAAATAAGTTTTAGCATGTAATCTACACAACAGGATATTACCTTTACTAGCACTGATTGTCTGAAGAACCATCTCAGCAGCACCCCGGTCATGCAGTCTGGCTTGCTGATACAGAAGTTTTTGCTTTTCCATTTCTTTTTCCTGAACAAAAATTCCAGTCATTTAAGATGAGGACTTCAGTTACTATCAATTCTCCAAAGGTTTTTGGTTTTCTCTTAGTATATGGGCTCTATGGCAACATCGTGGACCAGTTTAATACAGACAATGCTACTGAACAGATATTTAACATGTTCAAGTAATATTCTTCCCTTCATATTTTTCTTTAACGTTCTTTTAGTAGTTTATCTGAAAAGAGTTATTTCAATTGTAAATTATTAGGTTAGTTCAAAGTCTATGTTCATTATATATATACTGCATATACCAACCTTGCACTTTTGTGCAACGGTTCACACTCTTAATAATCTTCTATAGCGTGACCATAACTTCATACTGCTCAGTATGTGGCTCTTGAGTTGCAAGTTGTTGCTGAATACCAGACTAACCGAAGCATCTCTCGATTTTTATCAAAACTCCTTATTACAATACAATACAAATTGCCCACCCTACCGAAGGAATATTTGATAGAATGCACTGTGCTTTTATATTTTGCATTCTCTAGCGGCAACAAACAATACTGCATGGCACTGCTTGAGCAATGGTGAAGTTTATTTTTTATAATTTAAACTACTACCGAAAAAATAAAGAAGAGCATAAAGAGCAAACATAAAGGCACAGTTAATTCCAGATATGTTTGAACTTTCACAAAATTAATCCAAGTTTGCTGGAGAATTGAGGATGACTAAGCAGTATAAGTTGAAAATGGAAGTTGCATAGAGCCCTATGACAGTGAATCCATCAGATGGCGTGGTAAAAAGCTTACTCAAAAGGAACATGACACAATCAGTATCATGTCCATAAACACAACGCCCAAAACATGTATGACCTAAAAGCAGGAACAGCTGCAGCAGAAGTAGCCAGAATGACAGCTTTGCTGCCATAAACTTTCCATCCAAATTACAGAAAAAAGACATTGGAAGATGGAAGAGGTTTAAAAAATGAAGGCTTGCTAAATAGAGGGTATGAATAATAAAAAGAAAATAAAGAAGAGGGAAAAAAGAGAAAAAGAGAAATGTGTGTTCAAATGAATGAAAAAGAAACCTTTAACTGAAAAGCAAACCAACACAGACATTTATGCTGTTACCAGAGAGTTCTCGCCGAGGCTGGCAAATATGTTTCTTAAATCTTTGATAATATCGTGCTGCGGAAACAAAATTCATCAGGGTTTTTTTTTCACACTATTAGCTCTCCTGTGGTTAAATTGTATCTTTCTTTTTTCCTTAAATACTGTGACAAATCTAGATGGAGGCACAAAAAAGGAAAAAAAAATGGCAGCTTTGCTTTATATTTAGCCATGCTAAGGTTTGAAAGTTTTGCCTTCATGTTTAAACCTCTTCCTGGGAGTTCAACAAAAACAAAACAGACACACACACATATGCGCGCGCACACACACACTACCAGAAAGTTGTGATATCACAGGTTTCATATACCTACAATAAAATATTTTCATTTGCTTCGGATGCCACTGAAAGTTGATCAGTGTTTATCATTTAAAACTATTTCATACCAATAGTTACTTTTTTCTTTTAGACCCAACGATCTTTCAAATTGTCTTTCATTGTAAGATCTATTATTCACAAGCCTACCAAGAGCTATACTAATTTAATTATACAACATTTTTTGGTAAGTTCTTAAGAATGTTTATAGCAAGGATGTAGCTGCATAATCTACAGACTAACAAAGTAGGTATGCACAATTCTGGTAATGGTACTACAGAAGAACAGAAGAAACAGGTGTTGCCAATGGCTTAGAGTCAGAAGAGTGACATTTCCTATGAGAAATCTGGCTGTCTAGGTAACTAGTAGCAACATAGACCAAAACAAAACAAAAACCCACATACATTTCTTCTGAAAGCAATCATTCCTTTGGTGATAACTCCCAAAGAGAAATGTTGCTTTCTTCAGCTTGACAATGCTTCCTCTCTGCAGCTTTCTCTATGCAGCCTTAATACATATACATGTTAGTCTGGCTTGGAAAGCAGAACAGTATGAATCCTGCTACATGGCAGTACCGATGCTTAGTGGATCACCCATAACAGACAAAGTATGCTAAATTAATAGAGCTGCTAGCTGGTCAAGGTATCCCTATTTCTGTTAAGGTGTGCTTACTGTTAATGGTTACCTGTGATAGCAGGTTGGTTTTCTGCACTTTATTGTACTCGCCAGTTAATTTCAAGAAACCATGTCAAAATAATTAGTCAATGGCTTGAATTTTCAGTCATTCACAAAACTATCACAACAGGAAGTAAAAAATGTTTCATATGAACTGAAACATTTTAAGTAATTCCCCATAAATAAATAAATAAAACAAATAATAAAACCTAATCTATTGTTTCTTCAGCGCTTTTCATTTATATGGGGAAAAGCTGACCACTTAGAAATGTATGTACAAGTATTCCCACATTACAGATTTTCTCCAGCAAGCTGCTACGACAAATTTTTTTTGTCATGCGCTGAAAGCAGAAACTCAAGTATTTATTTATATATATATATATATATATATATATATATATATATATATATAAAAATAAAATAACAAACAGCCATAGGCCAAAAACAGAAGTTTGGCAAAAGCAAAGGAATTTGTTAAAGTACAGATGATTAAATATATGAATAAGGTAATAGGAAAATGTACGATTTACTAAATTATTAGCAAACAAAATAATTATAGTTAATCTTAAAAGTGAATTTTATAATAAAAGTGTTCTTTGCCATTCTAAAGCCATTTCTCTGTTACCAGCTCTGCTTTCTTCTTCTATGTATTCTTCCATAGTTAAGGAATACTGATGTGCCTCAATACCAGGCATCTATAAACTTTCTATTATTTGATAACACTACCAAAATGTAATAGAAATATTTGAAAGGGCTGTCTAAGCATCATCACTAAAAATGATAAAAAGGTTCATGAATTAACTACCACATTCTTAGACACATGCAGTGAGTGACAGTCTGTAAGCAGTTTCTGAATTTCCTCAAAACTACATCTATTTTGAATGTGATATAATATTTCCAAGACTTCAGAACACTGGTAGACTTCCTGTAGTAGGGTATTTATTAAACATTATTAAGTAAACATATGCTTGTGTCTTCTTTATCTTAACTCAATTACTTCATAAATTCAAAAATACTCCTTCCATTCATCTTCATCACTGTTGGTGCTAAGCAAATAATACCAAAAATAAAATGTAGGTAGGTAAAACATATGCCAAAAGGGCTGTTTTAATTTGATGGGCTGTAAATAACAAACTTCTTTCTTGGGTATTAGAATGTATGTTTTCTAATGAGGTGAGAGGAGAGGAAAGGAAATAATATTAATCTAACTGGAACTTGGGAAAAAAAAAAAGATAACTGAAGAGGAAAAAAGCGTCTTATTCAAATTTTAACAAATTGCAGACAAGATAGCAAAAAGCTGTCATAGGCTTCACAGTATAACAGCTGAAAAGATGAAAAGACATACGAATGATACCAATTATTCATAAATGTTATTTCTTGTATTCACACTAATATCCAGAGAAAGAAGTATTAGTGTTCTGATGACTCTCCCCAGTAACATTGCTTGGGAGAGAAAAAGATTGCTATATCATTAGCCTTTATGACATAACTATCTTACTCCATATCTACAGTCAGCACAATAATCCACATGGTCACAAGGATCATTTTTATCAACATCATAGTTCACATTTCCCAACTTTTGAACAATATATATTCAAAACTTGTGTTACATTAGAAATGTATTTTGTTTATTGGATACATGGTTATAAAAAAAAAAAAGAGAGAGAGAGAGAGAAAACACAACCAACCGACCTGAAAATATACTGTACTAAACAAAACACTACTCTGTGTTAAAATAGCATTAAATCTGAGCTACAAATGCACAGTAATAAAGATATCCTGAAAGCAAACCTTCACTACGCATTTCATTTCGGTTAAAATGTCTCCATTTCAGCTTGCAGCAATATCTTTACTGATGTCACCGTGTTTACACTGTCATTGAATTATATCTTTTTCTCTTGCAATCAAATTACAGTTTTTGTTTCATACATTACTGACACCATATTCTTGCCATACTGATATGGAGATCACTCAGCCTATTCACTCCTATTCAAGTAGATAGGAATTGTCAAAGTTATGAATCTATAAAAGGAAAAATATTGTATTTGGAGATTTTCAAATCTATGTGTTCTCAGTTTGTTTTTTTTCTATGTTAACATAAAGCATAACTAAGAAACTACACATTCATTTTAAACCGTGTCACCCTTTCTTTGTTTAAAGTTGCACAACAAAGTTGACATATTTGGAATAGGTGAAATAGATGTTTAACTCTCTCTCTGATTTCTTTTAATAAAAATTAACAGAATATTTAGAAGATTCTACTATGACTTCAATTGAGTTCATTAACTGGAGCAGAATATCTTATATAGAACAATGATTTGGCAAGATCATTATTTAATTACTGCATCAAAAATAATCAAAGAATCTGAAGAACCTCAAAGTTGCAAATGATCACTTAATCACTCTAATATATTTGTTCTTCAAAGCACATCACTCATTTACCCCAAGACTGCAAAAGGCCCTCATGGATGTCAACGAGTTCTGTTGTGCTACAGCAGTGAAGCAATAAGTGTCAGACGGAGTAGAAAGGCAGGGCAGATAAATGACAGGGAGTGCTCTTGAAACACACCATGCTAATGCTGGTATAAGCAGCTGAAACAATGTAGTGGGTAGAGATGCTGATAAACACAGAAGATGGAAAGCAGCCAGAGGACATGATGAAAGATCTTAATAGCCTTAACTAATCATTTATTGGTATGTCCCCAAACTGAAACCCTGTGAAAGTCATGGGTACATTGCCCACTTTGCAGAAAAGAGATTCCCTTGAAGACTTTTGCAATATACTCCTTGTAATAAATTGGAGGTGATGTTATACATATACCCCAAAACAGCCAATAGGCCAGAAACTGAGAAATAGCCGACCTTATAACAAAGACTGTATTAATTGCTCTGACCCAAATTCAGTGATCCTATAAATGAGATTGTGGAGAATCCAAACGCTGCAAACAAGTAGGAGCAAACAACAGGGGAAGGGTTTACTGTCTAGTGGTGGACACCATAAATTCTCTAACTGGATGAAAGAAATTCTTTTCTGCATAGAATCTCTGAGGAAAACAACCAACCAACCAAACAACCAAACAAACAAAAAAGTGATTGATGGGAATGGTAGGTGTTGAGGAGGGAACGCAGCAAGAAAACAAGAGAAAGAAGGTCCTGAATTAACAAATAGCACAATGTCAACAACATAATCACCTAAGAAAGAACACAAGAACTTTAACCTTTTACAGCAACATGTAAAATTTGATCATATCTTACTTAACCACACGTTTATGCTTTTGTAGTAGATATATAAATAACTTATCCTGTAGTTGTGGACAGTGTAACCACAATTTAGGTAACTAGTGACGTGTGTAAATCTGTTTGTGTGTTGAAGTGTAAGGCAGAAAAGCTATTCACTCTTGCTATAGCAATTCCCTTGTCTGCCCCCTGGAGAAGGGAGACCATCTGGAGAGCATTCCTTCTGACCTCAATGGTGACTGGCAGCAGGCCTCAGCCAGGGTGCAAAACTCTTTTGTTCAGGACATGCCTTAAAAAGTCTCTTGTCCCCCAGCTGAAGGAAAGAGCGTAAAAATACTCCGAATTTCAAGGTTTTATTTGAACTTTCTAAGGACACCACTCAGTAAGGCAATACATAAACAGCTCAGAGAGCACAGAGGTGCCCAAATGCTACCACAAGATTAACAGAAAAGAACGCATTAGACACATGCTGACATCTTCATCAGTGGAAAGGCTATGGACAGATCTTCTAAATCACCCTGCAGGGTCTCTACTTATATTTTACAAAACTTCATTCTAGCTGTCATGTCCAAAGAAAAATTCTAAATGGATTTCTATTTAACCACTGCATAATTGTCTATTGGACAACAGTGTTGGAAGCATTTTCAGATATCAATTTCACCCATAATTTTGATATTAACAAACACCGTTTGGATGTGCTAACTCAATTGCTATTAAATGCTACTAAATATTTTAAACAGTAGCAACTACCTATGCTATCAAATATTACTGGACAAAATTTCATACTTCTGATTTTATCTATTTCACCTATGTGGTACCACAGAGTCTCATAATTCTGGACACTGGCTTTAAGAGACCTGCACTAACTAGCATCAAAAATGTAAGTGAAATTATGGGCAATCACAGAATGAATATTTTCATTTTGTACCTTTCCTATATACCTTTTTGTACCTTACCTATAAAGAAAGTCTCTAACAAGAAGTCAAACTAAAGATTCATTTGAGGTGTTCCAACCACCAGTTACAAAAGAAAAATAGCTTTGTTAGACATCAGCAAGTTTCAGCATAATGGCTCCTTTACCTATTAAGAAAATCAGTAAAGAAACAATTCTTCACCAGAGAAACATGGTCAGTCTTCAAGGAAATATCTTGCAACATAAAGGTATAAACTTATTCACAGTTCCCTGCCTACAGTCAAAGGGAGATTTAATGTAGCTCTTAATACAGATCTAAATTTGAACTCATTAATTAAAAGTTCGCAAAAGTATTCTCAGAAAAAATGTGTAAAAAAAATCAGAAATAGATTATGAATGTACAGTTTGTAAGCAAACACTACTCTTCCATTATTAGAATAGTTTTTGTGGATGTTCTTTACTGAAGTCAGTTTCCAAAATCAGAGTGCAATTCTTAAGTACTTAAAAGCAACATTTTATTTCACTTCACATTTTATTTCTATTCCTTTTGGCAGAGATGGGCATCTTTTTGCAGCTCCTCACAGGCTGGGTTTTGACAAACCGTTCTCATGAAGATATTGGAAGTATTAAAGTAATAAATGAAAAGCTGTATTCATTCCATTAGGCGCTATGGCTAGGAAAAACTGAAGAGAAACATTTTTATATACTGGATTGGAATGTTTAATTTCTAAGAATTGATCATGGTGTCTGATCTTATTTCAAATCACTCTTGAAAAGAAACAGTCACTGTAAATACACAGCCACTCCATTTATGCAGGCTTCGTGACAGTAAAAAGCAATAATGACCACCTCTGACAGGCTAGATCCTCAATTAAGAGCTTTCATTATTTGTAAGTATTGAGACTTGCAAGTATTTCTGGGCCTGAGATTAGTGATAGCATGTCACTTTTCGTGTATCCTTTTAAAGAAAACCTAATCAATAAAAAGTTCTAAACAAAATTGTTACCAGTACTAGGGAGAATGAAAATTGACAAAGGAAGCTCTTCATTTTTTTTCGCAGATTTAACTACTCAGTTTTTAAAAGATGAGCTAGTTGTTTTTGTTTTTTTTTTTTGAGTCATGTTTATAACATATCAGTATGTAGCAAACCAGTAGAATTGGTGACTCAAATGCAGAAACCAATTTATATTCAGCTAGTGAAACACTTTGATTGGAAAGAATTTTCTATCAGATAGAATCAAGAGGGACACTGACATCCATTCTACAGGGAGTCCATTGAACAACTGTTAAATGGGATAGAAAGTTAACTTAAAGACAAAGAGCAAGGAGCAAAGATAATCATAATAATTCAAAGCAAATACTAGCAGTCAAACACAGACAGACACATGGTAATGTGCAGACAACTTTACTGTGGGTTTATACTGTGACCTCCCTACTGCCCACATAGTGAACCTGAAACAGATTATTCATGCAAAAATGAGAATACACTGCATGAAGCATGAACATGAAAATTGCAGATAAAATGCACTCATCATTGTTATCACATTCTAAGCTTGCCCAAAGGTCTCACTTGATCCGATTGTGAAAGGATTCAGGACTTCAAACATCACACATTCTTAAAGCCTAGAGGAGCCATAGAGTTTTATTCCCATTCAGAGTGAACAGTCAGTCTCTTTACATGCATACAGAGCACGGAATAAAACAATTGCCTTCATCATTGTACTTCAAGATAAACAGTCAGAACACACAAAAGCACACACACACCTGGCATATGCAGTCTCACATCTTTACAATTGTTTCCTGTCATGCACAAAGGAAGCAATGATTATTTATTGTTATTGTTGTCTTTTACTCTTTGAAAACACTTCTCAGTCTGCAAAACAGAACAATTTTTATGGAGCATATAGCGGTTAGTACACGGCAACCAGCTAGGCAGAGTGATAGACAAGCAGCATTTGAACAGCTCAAGAGAAGAAACAAAGAGAATATACTATTAGCTTGATTACATACTTGATTTTGGGGTTTTATAGAATGTATTTTGTGTTTGTGGCAATTACAACACCTTTTAAGCAATTCTTTGCCAATCTGCGCGAGTGCACTCATCTTTCAGGATAATGCTTTTATAGTATGAAGGTAGGGTAAGAACTCGTCAAACTTTTGAAGGAGTAAGAGTGAAGCTGATCCTGAGGTACATCTTCTCCAGCAGTTGTATGGGAATCTCTTTCTTTCATAAGTTGGATGCTAATAAGTGCTAATATGCTGCTATGCTAATAAGATGCCAGAAAACCCAAAACTAAAACCATCTTGATCTTTTCAATAGAGATGCCTATAGTTGTTCCCCATATTGCCATATGCACTGAACTTTGAAACTACTGCCTGGAGTCTGACCATCAGCTAAATCTGTGCATTTCCAGTCTCAAGCAAGTCATTTCTACTGAGTCTGGCTTCCATTAGCCACAGCACAAATAAATATATTTAAGCACCTCAGAACCAAAAATTAGCTACCCCAAACACCACATATCTCAAAACATCAATCTTGCAGCACTATCAGCAAGCAGGCTGAGTCAACAATGGGAACCAAGACTTCTACTTGCATGAAAACAGCAGGTAGGTTGGATGCTCAAGCTATGGGCACCTTCCACAAATGGAAGGTGAGACTTTCACAGTCACACATGAAAGACTCTAAAAAATTAAGTCAACAATAATTAACCCTGTGAAACTTCACAGCAATAGCCACTGTTTTTTTTTAGAGAAAGCATGGAACAACTAGGAATCACTTCAGGTATTGAGCAGCTATGGAGTTTTGGTCAAGTACTATGACAGTGAAGGCTAATATCTGAGACCACTCCAAAGGATCTGAAATATAAATAAACTACAATATAACTGACGCTACCACTGTGACAACTACTGGAACAATTCTGCTAGTGTATCAGAAATGCATGCATGTCTGCTAAGATGTAAAAAAAAATCCCTTAAAAGACACCTGTATTAGTTAAATCATTCAATTTCAATTATAACCACAAAGAAGATAACTTATGCACAAAAAGCAAGAATAGTAGAATAATACGAACAAGCCAAATGACACTCAGTTTTCCCCCAAATGGCAATGCATTTATGTATGAAATTCCATATAAATAATTCTTGGAGCCTTTAGTAAGAGTCTGTGTACAAGAAGAGTTTGTTAGAGAGATGTTATGCTGGAACTAAAACATTAGAAATGTTTTCAAGACCCTTTAGATGAACTCATCCAAGACGTTGGGCCTAAAAGTCACAAAAATAGACCCAGACAAATACACACACATTTTTTTTTTGTTTTACCTTGCTGCGTTGGGATCCTGTGACCTTAAGGAAGGGCAAGGACAAGAAGCGAAATAGGAATAAGAAAAAGAAGTCCAAATTTTTTTTTTCTGCAGGTAAGTGACTGACCAAATACATACACAAAATTGTCTTTTGAACAGTTAATACATTAACAGAAGTTTCATAGCTACAGAAAAAATAATAATGAAAAACAAATGAGTAAAATCTCTCAGAAAATATGGTAAAATGCAGAACAAGAAACCCATTATAAGGAGCATTAATAAAAACCTTACTGATAACATTTTTCATTCATTTTAATTACTAATTGTAAACTTTCACATTTGTAAGTGTAAGACTTTTAATTATCTAACAAGCATCTGTGGGCTAACTGACAAAAGCTTATGGAAATAAATATGCTTTGTTTAGTCAATGATAATGTCATATATTGCTCTTCCAAAAATAAAACTAAACAAGGAGCACTGAATTTTGGATTCAAACTTAGGTATTTATCATGAAACAGAATTTTAAATATTGGGTATGTTAGTTTTAATTCAGCTGGACCAGAACTTCTGAAGGACTGAAAAGAATTTGGTATTTTTTCTAATTTCTGTATAAGAAATTTCCAAATAAGAAATATATACTTAAACAACTCAGTGCTATCTCACACAGCATCTAGAAAATATACGGAATATCTGATATGTACAAAACAATGGGAGTAATATTAAGCATACCTCAAACCACTGCTCTAAACTCATGGCAGCACAGATATTTTTATATCAAATAAATCAGTATATTTAGATCTTTTTTTTTTTTTGAAAAATAATACAAGCACACATTTCATGTTTCTGTGCTTTAGTAAATATGCTAAACATAAGTATTAATTGATTTGCAAATATAAGACAGTTTTTAATGTCAGGACTACATATCATCCTTAAAATTTTAACAAGCTAATTCCCTCACTGCCCCTCAGAATGACAAATTTCATGTGATTTTCATGTTACTGATAGAAAAAGAGAGACAGATCCCAGAGAAAATGCATAACAAGGACTTGCATCTCTTACTCTTGCAAACCAATGCATGCATTTGTGTTTCCTTATGTAGAGACAATCACTAAAAAGTCAACACTTAATGAACAATAAATACAGCTTGCCTATTCTCAATGTAATAAAAAGCTTGGCAGTGTTGATAAACAGAAGCTAACCTTTTATTAAGAAGTACTAATATATATATGTGAACATAAAAATTCTGAATAAATTGCTAGTACTGAATGTGAATGGCTACTGCACAAAAGCAGTACAATTTCATTATTTTAACCATGCAAATTAAAGTAGGACTTTACAAGATACAGCCTGTTATTATCAGACTTGCAGAATAAAATGCTACCCATGACATTTCTCTTCACCAACTAAAAAGTTAAAATCAATCAGATAAACATATAGGATATGTTAAAGTATTCTAAATACAGTCTTATATTAGGTGACACAACTGTTTTTGTTTTACTGTGATTCTGATGACTCCTATTTGCCATTTCAGCTTCTGACATGCAGTTCACTGGCATAATAAGCTGCAATAAGCCATGAACCAAGAAACATAAATGTCAGTTAGAAGCTATGAAAAATGTCTAATATGACAAGAAAAAAAAAAACAAATACACAAACAAAAAACAAAAGTACAATCTTACTTCAAAACTCTTCACTTCTTCTTCACCATCATCATCTTCTTCATCATGGCAACTCTGATACCATGCAAAAAAGAAAACCTTTACTAATAAGCTCAGAGGAGGCTAAGGCTTAGTTCATGTTACACAATTTCTCTTGATCTTCATTATTAACATTAATAAAACAGAAAAGATGTACAAGATCTTTTACATTAAAAAATTACCTTTGCCATAATGTCAGCATAAGCCATATAGAGAAAATCTTCCTCCAATTTGCTGGGCAATGGAGAGAGGAAAGGGAAAAGACAGAAGATTAGAGCAATACAAGTAGAATTTGAGCTCCAAAATATTTTTAAGCACCTTAAAAATCTTTTAAAGGATTTCTGCACTTATAATTAATTACAAAAATCTTTTTTGAAAATGAGGACTAGATTAACTAATACAGACTGAAAAGCAAAGCCGACTACAAACACAGTACCCAGAAATAAAAAATAAAAATAAAAAAGGTTCCATCGAAGATAGCAAAGTTAATGTTTATTTTTTTTCATAGAAATATATTTAATAATTAGAATATCACTTCAAATACAGAACACAGAAGATAGAGACATAGTAAGTCCTGAACGCAGCCAGGAATATAGCACCCAGGACTGTGACAAAGTGTATAGGCGCATCTTTGTGCCTCTAGAAAACTCATTAAATCTCACTATCAGTCATGTTAAAATCTCTTCACATACTACCACAGGCTAGAGAAGTTCCAGTGTAACTCAAACTCACCATGTGTACATATGCACAGGTTCTGGCCTAGCCTATGCAATCTGACTTAAACAGACATGGATATCTTCAAATAGAGAAGTAATCTGAAAATTTGCATACACTCTGAAGTCTTTCACACTATTCCTACCATTTTTCAGTTAAGGCTGTTCGACTGAATAGCAGAATAAGTTGATGTAAAGGATCAACTCTTTTAAGGTTTTCATCTTCTTCTGGTGGTTCCTCTCCAGGTTTCTTTAGGGGAAAAAATGAAATAAAGATTTTTTTTTTTTTTAAAAAAAAGTACATTATATTATCTATTACGAAAAATGCTTTACTCTGTGCAATTTATTAAACTTTAAATACTCGCATACATAATTCTTGACCTGGACAACCAGGAGGAAACAAATTCCAAGCAAAGTAAGTGATCCTGACTGAGTTTAAACCACACCATGAAGACTTACAAAGATGATACTATATGCAAAAAGCTTTCAATCTCCTCTTCTCAACCCTCTTTTCTAAATTCTGAAAAGAACTTCAGTCTTCTACTTGTCATTCAGAATGAGTGGTAACCAGAAGCCATCCTTTGCTATTAGGTAGCAAAAACAGTAACCCGTTTCTCTCTATGTTAACAAGCCTCATCGGCTACAAATTAAAATCCTTTGTTCCAAGTGCTATGGTATAATATAATGTTCCCTGTATAATGTTCCCTGAGGAACATAATGTTCCCTGAGGAGCATTATCCAAACTTGAAGCTCACCAACAGCTTCAGCCAGAATGAGCCATGTCTACCAACAACAGTAATGGAAAATTTTAGAATATCAATATCAATAATTTATAAAAATATGTCAATCAATAACATATATACACATGAATAGTTTTTGTTTGTTTGTTTTTAGTGTTTCTTTTTTTTCATGTGGCTATTTTGCTTTCAGGTTTAGACAGCTGTAGTTAGTTCACTGCAAAAAGAAAATGTACTCAAATAACACGATGCCAATCACTGAAGCAATGTTTTGAAAATAATCCATACAAAATCTGTCCTCTGACTTTTTGTCTTTTGCCAAAAGACATTTCAGATTATGAGTTTTTCATACTAGCTGTTCAAAAATTTCCTTCATCCAGACATGTTTTTCTACAAAGCATCTTGTAACTCACAGAAAACTTGTTGCATAAATTATGCACACTCTTCCTTCTCATTTTCACCTAGCAGTATACACTGAAATACAGATGAAAAGAATTGCATGCATTGTTAAAACTGCAGAAGTAATAATAAGAATAATAATATAATACCAGATGTTATCTGTTATCAATAAGAAAGTGTTGGCCACATGACAGGTGTAAGGAGAATGGAGTTTTTTGCCAAGAAAAAAGTGTTGTGCTAGAGCCAAAAATGTTACTGTGTGAACGTTCTTTTCGTACTACATTGCATATATGGCCTGTGAAGTCCATTTTTTCAACTCAGCTGTACCAAACATGACTGGTTGCAGCTCTTTCACTTGTACTTGACTTGTACACATGCCTGTTTCACAAGCTAGTCTACTTCTACAATTAGAAGTGAAGATAGTTATGCTGGCTATGCAAGGTTCACTTTACATTTTTCAATATATGACAATATTTTCAATATAAATACCAAGATCTGAACAAGGTAAATTATAACTGTAATCTTACTGCTGGGGGGGGAGGGAGAGGGGAAGCCTCCCCTGCTCTTCATTTCAATCTCATTGAAGATGTTGATCTTTCTCTTTAATCAAATGACAGCATTCTATAGCCAGTAATGTCATCATCCAATGTATCTTATGTTACCAAAACTGATGAATCAAAAGGGCAGAAGTTACATTAACGTTTTATAGAAGTTATTTGTTTCCAGAGATTTAATTCAAATTAAATGGAGGATCAAACTCACCAGTGACTGGGTTATGCAGAACTCATTATTAAAGCATAGCATGAACACTGGACCAAAATTATTTTCTGGCATTTCTGGGAAAATAAGCATTCTTAATTTTTATTGTTTTGAGATATTTGCCCTATAGTTAGTCAAAGATAAAATATTTTTAAGGGAATTTAACATAAGAAAATTAAAAAAAAGGAGAAGTTTTGGTTGTCATTTCTAAATGTTGAAGATCGAAAAGAGTTACTTTTAATATGAACTAATTATTAAACATCCATTATATATATTATTTCCATAAATTACATTCAGTAATGGCTACCAACAAGCTAACAAATTTTTTTCATGTAAGCTCGAATGTTTATAAAATATATTTAATTAAACAAGCATTTTTAATTTTGCCTATGATTTTAATTTCAAACTCTAAAAACCTACCTTCATTAGAGGCTTGATCAGTTCAATTAGAATTAAGAATAAGCAAAATTAAAAGTGTGTACTTCTCTCATTTAATGTAAAAAGGTTAAAGAGGTAGTGCCACTTTTGTATAAAAGCCTTATGGATAGACAATTCAAGAAGCAAACCTGCTTTGGCCCAGTCCTATGCTTAAGAGGATTAAAGCACTCATACCCTAAATCCCAGCAAATGCCCCACCACAGGCCTGGATCTGGCAAAGTCAGGAAGGAGGGAGTTTTCACTGAATTTCTTCCTTTAAACTATTTTCACTTAGCAGAAAAGAGAGTTCAAAATTCTCAGTTCCGAAAAAGTATGTACTAAGCCATAGGACATTGTAGTTTACTGACTATAGAGAGCTCATGGATATGAAGTCTTGGCTATAGTCTCTGAGCACTGGTTTGTTACAGTATTCTACTCAATATCTGAACAGTTCAGAAATGTCAGGCAATGCTTGAAGCACAATCCAAGGCTTTTCTTTTCTAGTCCTCCAGATGAGATCTGTCACCACAGCCTGGGCTATGATTCCATCTTGGTTTGCCAATAAATCTTTAATTCCTTATTACACCTTGGTACAGTTTCTCTAAGAGGGTCAGAGAACCTTCACCAGCAACACAATCACATATTTCAACACAACAGTCTGAACATACTCCACAGAGCAGAATGGGAGGAACCTCAATCTTTCACCCTCCAGAGGAGTGCTATATAGCAGCAAAAATTTAATAGAAATCAATTTAAAAGACAGTTTTGATCACTCTTCTGAATGAAGGGTTTAATACATCCTCAAGAGAGGGCTGGAGACAAACTTATCTGTATGTTTGTGGAATTAGTGAATGTGATGTGAATGCCTGTGGTCCTTTATTAAAGGAAGATATAGCAGCCAATCCAGTTTGTTTCTGTTTTCTCTAAAACAGTTTTTCACAAGAAGTTCTATATAAACTTGGAAATGATGCGGCTTCATGGAGAAAATATGGAGACAACCCTTTATGTCAAAGTGTAATCAAATGGCCGTGCTGGGTTCTTCACACATACATACCTTCACAACACATACACTCACAAAGAGCTGTGCTGCTCCACATTCCATATACATACACACACACTCTAAACTGCTAAAACATAAATATTTTGGCAATGAACATGCATTATTTAAACATTTGAAATGTGCTGGGACATACTAAAATATCAGTTTAAAAGGTTGTACAAAAAGCATTTGTGTACAAGTCTCTTGCTTTTTCATAACGCTAAGACCACAATCAGGTTGTCACAATAAATGAATTCTGCATGTGTGCAGGCAAAAAGTGAATTTCCATAGTCTGTTTGTGTTGAAATTATTGCTACTGATATTTCTTTTGTTATTTTGATCCTTATTTTCAAAATAGTTCACAACTTGGGCAGTTGGTTTTACACACAAACTTTAAACAATTAAAAGCAAATTAACAATTGTTGGTTTTGTTTTTTGTTTGTTTGTTTTTTCCTAATAACAATTTTCTATTTAGCTTTCTTTCCCTGTTGTAGAGAGCTGGCCCTCCTCCCTATAAAAAGTCTGTCTTGGTCCTCCCAGGAAGGGAAACATTTACTAGTACAAACTTTTTCTGACCTAGTTCTTGCTGAATCCTCATGAAAACCACCTTTCTGAGAGATGATTATAAAGGTTGAGGACACAAGCCTTACCTGAAAATCACTCCAAGGACTTATCAAGCTTAAGACATGGGTCTAACATTTGACTGCTGGGAAAAATCCTCACTTCCCTGACCAACAGTACAAGAAGACTCTTCTGCACGGATAGTCCCAATGAATACTCTTTTCATGTCTACTTCTGTGGGACTGATTAATCTTAGACTAGAACCCCTCTAGTTTCCCATTCTAACCTTTTGGCTTAAATGGCTTTAATGTGGGTTATAATGTCTTCAAATACATAAAAGTTAACTGCAAAGAAAGAAGGGAATAAACCATTCTCCACAGGGCAGCTGCTGAAAGTTATGGCAATGAGAGCAACTGGCATGTAATTTAGACAAAAAAGTTTTATAACATGGTTATTGAAGCCCTGAGGCAGATTGCCTAAGGGGATTTCGTGATCACCATTTTTTTCTGATTTTTAACAACTGTCAGAGTGGCTTTGTTATAGTTCACACCTTTTGGTAGAGATAGCTTACACGATCTCTAATGTACCTCACAGTCTTATGGTTATGATTATACTATGTTAATGTTAATCCATAATACATTCCCACAACCCTTTGCACACAGACATACTGCTAAATCTTCTATCAGTTTGTCTTCAAAATAGTGTTCTTCTGTCTCAATCCATGATTTATCATAGCCTTGAAGAAAGAGATTGACAGCTCGATGCCTAAGAAAAAATAAAAAATAAAACAAAAGTTTTACATTTATAACGAGAAGATCTGGTCAAATAGATTTCATTTAGCTCGGAGAAGTGCCCCTACATTACAGCTACCGTTTAAAAAGGAAGCTGAATTTCTATAGCAAAACGAGTCCAAAACATTTATTTAAAAAATTATCTTTAGATTCAAATTCTCAAATTGAAACTATACCACTTTTTGATACAAGTTTCACAAATATTAATGTAATAATGATTTCAGTAACAAATAATAAATAGAACTTTAAGGAAATTTAAACACAAGTGAGAGATAAAAGCACTTTACCACATTATTGAATTTTGTTTTGAATAAGAAATATTTTCATATAATTTTAATTTCAATATGATAACAGCAATAGATAGCATTGCATTGTGCTCAAATAATCACATTTTTTTGAATGTTCAGGATTAGATTCACACATTTAAAATTATAACCCAACTTTTTCCATTAAATTAAATGGCTGGTGAGGCTAGGGGAGAGGGAGTAAGCCAATGATGAGGTTTATAGTTTTGTGGGTTTTTTTTTGGTTAGTTGCTTTTTTTGGTTTGTTTCATTAAGAATTCAATACAAAATGGACTGTGTGACAAATATGTCTCTATGAAGAATTTTATCATTATTCTTAATTCTTTAAAACAACTCTCAATTGCACATACTGAAAAGGAAAATAACTGAAATAACTGAATAATTAAATAATCTAATTGAAATATATGGGATATTAGTTATGTGCAGGTGATCTATTTGTTATAAGTAAGAAGAGCTACGGATGTAAATATATTGGTTCTATTTTCAACTATCAAGACAGCTTCATTTCAGGATGGCATGACATCTCATGCCCTTGTGCTTAGACTCTAATTCACCCTACTAACTGTTTTAACGGTAATAATATGCATGCTTTTGAGAACAAAAGAGAAATATATTATGTTGAATATATCAGACGTGTTCTTGAAACTATTTTCAGCAACTGCACGAAAAAACAGATTCCTTTGCGTTTCTTGCATATTCTTTCCTTCCAAAATCTCAGGACTCGCCTGGCTATAGATCCCAGCGTCCCTTGACCAAGAAAGGAGAAAAAGGTGTGAAGCTACAGTACGTGCATAATTTCCTAGTAGAAAAAGAACACTCTGCTCTTACCAAAAGTGCAGAGTAAATAAACAAATCTTCAGACAAATAATGTCAGTTTATTTCCTCAATATAGAAAATGTAGCATCTAATAATAAAGGTAATTCCCCAGTTCAAGAGCTATACCATATCTTAGGAAGACATTTATCTCCAAAGATCGTAATTAGAATGACCCCAGTACATACATTTCTAAATTTATCTCCTGTGAAATAGGTATACTTTTCAGAAAAGCAAACACACCAGAAGAAACAGGTGGAAAAATGTCAGAAGGAGAGAACCACAATTTTTAAAATATATTTCTTGTTATTTTTTTCAGAACATATACTAGAAGAAAGTAATAAGATCTACTAAAAGAAACATACAGTGTACATTACTGTGTAGTTTCTCAATTATTGGTTTGCATGTTATTCTTCATTCAGGTCTCACCAAATAGAATTTTACGAGCAAAAACACACATTTGTATTCACATCTGTGAATGATAAAACAAATACAGCACTTACCTTGGCAGATTATATAATGGTGCCATTCTAAAGCAGGCAACCACTGCTCTTTTCCTCTGTTTAGACAGCAGCTTATGCCACACTGCTTTTTTGGACCGTTGAGGATGTTCAACCTGTTACATAAAATATATATGGAAAAATAAACAATATGGCAATGTCTCCACTGTCTGGGCATAGTAATAATAATAAAACTGTTAGATAACATAAATCAACTGGAAAGATAAGAGAAGAATAATAGATGGGAAAATGTGTTCTAGACAGATTTCATTCAAGTGGTCAGTCAAATTGTAGAAATCCAATTTAAAAAAAATAAATAATAATAATAAAACAAAATCTCCCTTTCCTTTTATGGTATATTTATTTTCCTTTTTTACTTAATCCTACTTCTTAGATCTTCCAGATAGTGTATTATTATCTTGAGGCCATCTGTCAGGAAATCTTAAATTTTATTACAAAGAACTTCACTCACTCTTTCTTTGGTATGCTACTCTTTATGTAGAGTTAAATTGTACACCTTCACAGAGGTGTACAGGCTCAGAGGGAGTCTTCCTAAATATTATTAAGCACTTATTTGTAATATTTACCATGACCAGCTACAATGGAAAGGAATTAACTTTAAGCGAGACACAGGCACAGAGACTTAGTTAGAACTAAATCTCTTCCACGAATCTAAATAGCTACAATGAACATAAGATATTCCAAAATATCTTATTCAGCTACATTTCATAATGTTGCAGATCTGCTTTCAGATGAATTCTCTTTCTGCATCCTGGCTCTAAAGTAGCATGAGATAAGATTGGGTCTGCTCCATTCTCATCCTTTGCTCTTTCATTTTCCTTTGTTCTACCTTCTATCCTAGTTTCCATCAGAAGAAAATGACTGTTGTGGTCTGGAAGACCAACAGTACATAGCCTGACTGGCTGGGAACTTTGATTCCAGGCTGTGCTACAGATCATTCCTTTCACATGGTCTATTCACAGTTTTTGCAATTTACTTTACATCTGCTCCACAAAGTTTGATTTGATTTAAGCTACACTACTCCTGTAATGTTGGGAGTGAGGGATTGTTTGGGAAGGGTTGGGGAAGAAGTGTTGTCTGTGTTTTTTTTTCAGTGGTTTGTTTTACAGACTACTGTGCTAGTGGAATAATATCCTCTGCCTCCCAGCACCATCAAAAGAGTCTATGGAAGTTAGCATCCCTAATCTGAAAGACTTAATGATTCTGGTTAGTAGTAAAATAAAACATTTTGTCTTAGAATATGAAGTAGTGATGATGTTTCCGAACAGTGAGTATTCAATCCACATACAGTTATCAAAGAGGACTTTACTAGTTTATTGAAATACCAAAAATGACTCATAGTTAAACAATAAGCATTTAATTAAACTGTCTAAAAATACCACGAAGCATTCAGTAAAATTGGAGAATTACACTTCTTGTAAGATTAAATGGCAGTATTCTAAAACACATTTCTTTCAAAATATAAAACGCAAGTGAAAAAATATTTGTTATGAGAAAAGATAGAAAAGTATTCACTGCAAACATATTTACAAACACAAAACAAAGTCAGTGCTAGCAATTTAGAAGTCAGACAAACCCAAATGTGAGTTAGATAATTAGCAATGTCTTCAAAAACAAACTCTCTATACTTTCCCAAAAGAAATAGCCTCGGCCTACACAAGCGGATCTCTGAAAACAATACAAACAAATAAATTAGTTGTGCAAGGAAAGAAAATACAAATAGCTGAAGTACTCATCCTTCCAAGTGCCATAGGGAAAGTGGCCAGAGTATTTGTATATGAAGAACAAAGAACTATACAGTTTATCATAGAAACAGTCCCAGCAACTACATACCCATTATTTCTAAAGACACAGAATTACCCATTCAGTGACAGAAGCAAAAAGCAAAGCAAAACAAAAACAAACAAACAAAAAAACTATACCTGAGCACTTGTCTACAGAAGAGAAGTAAAGCTGTGCGGCCAAATCCCTAAACTGAAAGGTTCCAAGTACACAGAATAAAAGTAGCCAGCATTTACTTCATTAAAACAATTGATATGAAACATCCATACAGGATTTTGAGGGAAATCCATGCTGTTCTGTACTTCTACTGGGTTCAACATGCGGTGAAATTGATCCTATAACAGAACTCTTTCTCTAGTAGGCTAACATGATTGTCATGCTTTTACTACACATTCTATCACTTTTTATTTGTTCTACATGCATTCAGTAACAGGTAAACTTTAGTGACTTCCTCTTTTTCATCTTCTATTAAACTACGTAAATCTGCTGAATTTGCCAGTCTGCAAGGCTGGCAAACTATATGGAGAAGACGTGTGAGAAAAGAATAGCTGGGATATATGTATTTATATCAATATACTGTGCATACAGGATACCAAGATTTCTGAGGGTCACTTTTCTTAGCAATCAAGTACCACAATGTATATACAAGCACTTTCGTATGTCTCTTAGATTCCTACTTGACTGAACGAGTGATCTCTTCAAAGTATGGAAGCTTTCTTACATGAAAACCTGTGCCAAGCTTCTGAAATCAAAAAAAAAATCTAATAAGAGAGCAAGACAGCCTTGAATTCTCAAGTATTCTTTCAAAAGGGGAAAAAAAAAAAAAAAAAGGGCAAATTTTATGTGCGATCACTTTTGTCTATGGTGTAACCAGCAGTGCTCATCTCTGCCACTAGGAATGCCCTTAAGGTTAATATGCTGCTTTTTCAGTGTATATATATATATACACATATATATATATATATATGTATATTAAAAAAACAAAAAACAGACTTGCAACCACAGAAAAAAATCTGAAGTTAAAAATACAGTTCAGTAAGCAAAATGTGAAAATTAAACTTACTAAATAGTCTTTGATTTGTAGAATGTACCAACATATAATTTTTTAAATTTCAAATTTTAGCAAATTATTTTGTCAATTGGAAATTCTTACATTTTTTTCTAATTGGTATACAGTAAATAGCTCTCTAAAGCCATTAGTAGAGAAGTTATCTTTCAAACCATCTCACTGTCCAGCTTTATATAGCTAAAATATGCAACTTCTAATCAGATATTTATGTAGCCAGCTTAAGTTTATTTCTAATTCCATAATTCAAGTATCTCAAATAAAGAAAAAAGCTTGAAAAAAATACATTTTTCAGTAATTAAATTGTTTTCTTTAATCACATTTCATGCTCCGTGGACAATTTTGTTATCACTTCCTGCTAGATGCAGTGCACCAGAAGGAAGCTAAAACATATGTATCAGTAGTCCTTTTCCTAATAAAGGACTGTTGGAGCTGCTGCAAAAACATTATATGATTGATATGACCACAAGATATTGGATTAAAAACCAGAAAGGAAAGCATCTAAACGGTAGCCACCAAAAGGAGGAAAAAATAATATAAAGTTAAATACAACAGATGAAAGTACAACTGAGAGGCTGAATGCTTTTGTTTAGAATAAGAGGCAACATAATTGAGAAAATATGTATCACCTGTTCCAGATGAAAAAGTACATTAGCTATATCAAGAACTCTTTCCACAGTCTTCTCTGGATCTGAGGAATCTTCAGTCCTGTTTGGCAAATCTTTGTAAAGTGCCATCTGCCATCTAATGGCGGGATCCTCAAGCTGCAGGAGAAAGATTTCACGTTTAACCATGGCAAAGTGTTCCAAATGTAGGGATAAATAGTTTAATTAGTACAGAAACTGTTTCAAAGGACAACAGAAGCATTTTATATTGCTAACCCATACCTTTACATGGCTAACCCATAGGGCGTCCACTATGTTGACTGGGAGAACACAAGCAAATAAAACTTAAGACTGATTTGTGTGAGGTTTGTTGAAAGCTTCCAGAGGACTGAAGGTATTACAGTCATACAAAGAGCAAATGATCATGGGCCAACAAATGGCACCGGTACCAGTGATGAATATATTATCTGAGGAAAAGTAATGAATATGAGGTAGACAGAGACACAACTTTATACACTGTCTTTCCAGTTATTAAAACAAATAACGATGAAATTGTTCTTTTGTTATTTGTGATTACTTAGCTTTCAGTCATGGGAATTAGTCATGAAAATAAATCTTATTTACATCTGATTTTTTGGATTTAAGCTTTTTTCAAATATTAGAAAATCCTAATTTAACTGATTACTACATAAAAAATTAAAAGTTAATTTATCAAAAAAAATTAAATATGTATTTTCTTATTAGCCTACAAATTATAAAGAGCTGTATGAAGCAAAACATTCTTCTCATTTTTCTCTTTACATTTAATTTTCTCCCTTTTGGTGATTTGTGGTTCTCAGTCTTACTACTATCCATGTCTTATTTTTTTTCTTTTTTCTCTTTTGGTTTATTTTGTCTCCCCAGTGCTTCTCCTATTCAACAGTGATGCAACACACATTGAAAGCGCTATTTTTTGTGCCAATAGCACTGAAGACAAATGCAATGTGAAACCCATTTTACTGAGAGCTGTGACCAGTGATCTATTCCTGACTGCAATTTAAGTGACACTGGCCTTGATTCCTAGAGCATTTGGGAGCCTAAACCCCATGGATTTGAATCGGGTTTAAACTCAACACTTACTTTTCTAAAACATCTTTGTGGATCCAGATTTCAATTTGCGCCTAGAATGAGACAATAATGCTAATTCACCTCCACAACACATCTTAAAATACACAGTTTACTGAAGTTTCAGGAATGATTATAAACTTACACAGTCGCTCAATAATAGCTTATTACAACCTAGAAAGCTACAATTGGCAGGCTTTTCTTCCACCTTTCGGCTTTTCCATGTCTTAACAACTGTCACATCCACAGTCTTTGTGTGAGTATTTGACTGGATCATCATGAATGGATAGTCCACAAAAGACTTTTTATGCACAGGCAGAGATGTCTTTTGATCTGAGGACTCCTCACATTCTATCAAGGTACAGCTTTTTTGTATAGGTAGTTTTCTAAGGGCATGAGTAGTTGACATTTCAAGGTGTGAATTAGCATGGCTGGAAGAAGATTTTGGTGACTTGAGCTTCATCCATGTCAAAATGAATGCAAGTTTCATCATCAATTTCTTGAAATAAAAGGCTCGGTACTGAGTAACAGCATGCAGGCATGCAAGGAAAGGAAAGACAGAAACAGGGTGAACAAAAATGTAGACAAAGGTAGACAAATGCATGAAACAGATGCTGAAACATTTATAGATAAAGATTAAGAAGGATGATTCTTGAACACTGCAGTTTTCCAAAAACAAAAAATTGAGATAAATCACGTTAGCTCTAACACAAATGACAGAACACAGTGTCTGTGAGAAACAAAAGTGGTCAACAAAAAACATCATTTAAAAAAAGAATATTGCTATGGTAATACTGCTGTGCTTGGAGGAAAATCAGACTTTTGATAAAGTCATAGCTTTCCCCTGTTTTGAAAGTCACCTTACACAAACACCATCATAACTAAGTTACATTATTAACTGGTAACATTAAATAATAATTGAAGACCATTTGTTTTACATTGCTTTTATGTATAACTCCATTATATAAAAAAGGGTGGTATATGCACAAAGTACATTGGCATTGTTTTTCTTAACAGGAAGCATGATTTTTTGACTTTATCTGACATGTACTCGATGTACAGTCACATGATACAGTGACTAAATACTAGTGACATCAAAGAATCATAGAGTAACCAACTGTAAGTAACTACTAAAGTTAACATTAGACGTAACTATAAATAATTAAATTTTACATTTAGCTCTAATTTGAACTCTAGAATATGTCAGTACTAAATGATTCAAGAAAAGATATATTTCATCAGGAACAAACCACTCAGATAATAAGCCATATAAAGATAATAAATACAACGATAAAATGGAGTTTTCAAGTCTAAAGAATGCTCTATTCTGTCCACAGTTGAGTGCCTACTTTTCACATACAGGTCAAAATCGGAGCTTTTCATAGCTAGTGAAGCTAGAATAGCATTTTACAACAGCTACTTGTCTTGGTTAGCTAAATACTATCAATATTAGAATGTCATCTTCCTCTGGAAAATCATTTTACAATGAAGAAAATCCAGAGTCACTCCTGATAAGTTTACAACTGGAAAAAATCAATGAGTACTATGGATTAGCTAAGATTATTGAGTTCTTAATTATTAAGGCAGTAGTAATTTCATCAGTTTAAGAAATTTAGAAATACTTTTACTCTCATGTATTATAAACAGAGGAGGCTATATGTTGCTCAACAGCAGCAAACTTCTAATTGAAGTAAAGGAAATTTCTCAAGAGAAAGCACAGGTAAAGTTACTAAGAAGTATCACTACTCCAAGACAACAAACCAGTAACAGACATAAGCCTCTTAATAGCACTATGTGGAATATAACCCTAAATAAACAAAATAGAAACTGAAGAGGTAACACTTAAAATAGGAGGCCAAGTCCTACAAAGCAGCATGAAATGCCAGGAAGGACTTTACAACAGGGTGGCTCACAAAATGGCAGTATATACATACTGAAAATGTCAGAATAGAAATACCTGTCTTTATCATGAAGTAAACATCGTGCAAATTCACATATAAAATCACAATACATTTCAGGTTCGTGTGTTCATAGTGTGTGTCACTGCTTAAGTATACCCATACATGTTACCTATGAAATATACCATAGATCTTTATAAATGCTCCATTCTTCCTAGTATGGAGGAATGCCTGTGTGGATTCTTTTGCTTTACAGTACATAATAATATTCACTAAATAGAGATAATTATTTCAAGCTCTTTTTTAGGATTTAACCAAATCTTTCATAGTCAGAGATAACTTTCCTATGTGTAATCCATTTAATTTAAAGCCATTGGACTTTGATTTGTAACATTTTATGAAGAAAATCATTAAACACTAGATTTGCAAAATGATGCATCTTTTTGTGAGCTCCCAGAAACCCCAAGCTCCATATAATCTTGTGTGACATTGCAGCAATATAGAGAAAGCAGAAGATAGGAGAAAATCCTGGAAGAACTACCTCACTTCCAAACCATTTAAACAAACAAACAAACATACATATTGCCATGTACTAACTTGCAGTGGAATCTAAACTTCAGGATGATTCTTAAATACCCTTTCAGGAAAAAAAAAAAAAAAAAAAAGCCAGATATCCAACTCACTGTTTTTTGTTTTTCCTTGTCATCAATTAATGACTATGGCAAATACTAGCTTTATCCCTGATGTGAATAAAACTCTTTTGGGGGGTGGGGGAAGCGGAGGGAGTAGGTAAAGGATAATGCTGGATAAAGCAATATCCATGGGTCAGATTGCTTTTTCCTTCAATACATCATTTTATTCCACGTCCATATTCTGACCTCTTCTTTGCCATTATTTGAAGCATTAAAGAAAACAGCTAGGTTACACTAGGCCAGTTCAGGACTTCTCCCCTAAGGCTATTCATCTGGCAGTAACTGGAATTCAATTAAAAAAAAAAATCTACACTTCTTTCAAAATGCTTTCTTTTCTGTGGGCTGCAAAACACGGACAAAATATAGCCAAGCAGTGATTTTCTACTTTAGAGTATACAAAAGTGGCAGGTTCCCTTTCCCTCACGCTTCAAACAGATATAAGTTAACACTGAGCATTTTGCAAATTCTACCTCAAACAATCAGAAGGCAGAGTTTAAACAGTGATATACCATGCTCAGCTTCATATTAATGGTGCTAACTGGCAGGGATTCAAAAGGTCACAGGCTATTTTATATAATACATACATAAACACATTAAAAAACTAATATTTAACCATTGAAATGAAAAAGTTACTTGCCAGAAGAGAAATGGGGATTATGAGTTATCCTAAATAACTGATGCAGGTTGTCATTATATGAAATGTGACAACAATGAATTCAACAGAAGAAAGGTCATGTTTAAAAACTGCACATAAATTACCTTGCCCTGGAGATGAAGATTACTGCGTATGATGTCTCGTACTTCATCCTCAGTATCTTTCTGTCAACAAATTACAAATTATATAAATTAGGCATAGAAGGTAATTAAGAAAACATACTGTTAATATAAATGTTCAGCTTGGGTTTGGTCCAGATGATGAATAAAACTGACAATGAGGAAGTGAAGAAAATTTCTGTGGTAATATATCTTTTTGTGAGAGGCCAAAGCTAGCCATATCCAAACTCCTAGGAACGAGTTCTGGATACCAACATTCGTATTTGTTCACATTGAGTCATTACACTGAATAAAGGTTTGAATTAAAATTATTACTTTATGGATATGTAAGTACATACACATACAAACACACATGCATACTTTGACCAAATGAAACCAATATCATGAACAGAACTTTTTCTTACTTTACAACACATCACAGAACACAGCCTTCTCTGATTTGATATCAGCTTCTTTCAGAGAACTTTTATTATTTAAAAACATCCAGTTCAGCTGACAAAAGGTCAAATAGCCTGCCAGTTTGTACAAAGCTTCACAGCTTGAGAAGGGAGTATATTCGAAATTACAATCACAATGTTGCACTGTGAGTTTATTCCTAGGAGAATCCTTTTAAAACAGTAAGAACTGGATCCCTACAGAAATTCTTGTACTCACATGGGAGTGATCAAAAAGAATTATTTATGCTATTTGACTGTGAACATAGGAAACAAGTAGTTCTTATATGCATTCCCTAATGTAAGTTTCATAAAATATAACAAACATAATTTAGCATTAAAAATTAAGAGAGAGAAATAACTGTTTTTAGTTAAGAATGTCATCTCTATCCATTTACTGATCATTTAGAAAATAAATATGCCCAAATTGAAACTTTTTTTTGCTTTGAAAATGAGAACATGTAGATTGCTATTTACCACAGCCACCCATTGTGCCTTTATTCAACAGAATTATAGTCTTGACTATTAATAATAATTCTAACTATATATTCCCACACTGCAACATTAAAATGAGGTTATTATATAGCAAATAGAATTAATGTGAACGTTCCACTTCTAATGCTAGCCTTAAATTTTCATTTTCCAGGCTGAAGACTGGAAAATAACAAGGTCAGACATTCCATCTGGGAAGTTGAAAGGCAGAAGAGTGAAGTCCAGCAACACTTCTACGATACCAGAATATCTTCTGTTTAGCCCTGCTTATCATGAAATAAAGTTCAACATTTCCTGATCAAAGTGATCATGTCAGAAATTAGCAGATTGCACAGTATTTGTGTTGTGCTGTAAGAACAAAATGGGAAAAAAATCAAAGAAATTCATTAGTAAAATATTTCTTCCTTCTAGAAGTGCAACAAGTGCACCTACCATGCTGAATCGGTTTTTGGCCAGTGCAATTAGTTCTTGATCTCCAGGGGCACAAATATTTAGGCCAATGGGAAGTAATCTCTTCAGTGCTGCCACAATGAGAGAGGTCTGCATAGAGTACCGGTCACCTTTCCGCTTCATCTTCTTCCTCTCTTGGTCAGAAACTGCTGACTGCAGCAATAAGCAAAGATGGAAAAGAAATAAAAATTAAAATTTAAAAAATATATATCCAATATTAAATAGATAGTTGTATTGTCTCTGGCTTGAAAATTTCCTTACTGCCTATACAGCTGCACCACTATAAAATGGAGTTGCCTTTATATCATTGCCAGTATTTTGCATCAATATCTTGAGAGTCCACTGTGCTTCTTAAATGACTACCTTTTGCTTTTTTTCAACAGTGCTTTTTCTTCCCATAAATGGTCAATAAATATAGTAATAAATAAATAAATAACCATGCTTCTCTGGAGTCTTCCCATCAGCTTCCCCTTTGCAGAAAGAAAAATATAAAAATATTTACACTACCTTGGACATCTTAGATTTGGTGTCGCTGATAAGGAAAGACATGTTATTGATTTCATTTTGTACCACAAAGTTCTGCTCTTCCCTTTTGAAATTCTGAAACATAGAAAATCTTAGTTAAAAGTGCTTACAGTATGTGAGGAATGTATCCAAACAGATCTTACATAAAAATGTAGATGAAATGGAATTTTATAAAATCCACAAAAATAACACAAGGACAGAAAAATAGAATGGATGATCAAACAGCTTTGAATTTCAGCTTTATTTATATTAAATGTCTCAGGATTTTGTGTTTTCTTTTTATTTATTTTTTTTTCTACACTATAGTTTCACGTTTCTCTGGTTATAGAATTACAGAATCATAAAATCATTAAGGTTGGAAAAGTCCTCCAAGACCATCTGGTCCAACCATCCGCTTACCACCAATATTACCCACTAAACCACGTCCCTAAGCACTACAGCCAACTTTTCCTTAAACACCCCCAAGAAAAGCAGCCATGATAAAATCTCCTCTACTTCACTATAAAAATATTGCCTTTACAAATAAACCATCCATTTCATCTTTAACTTTATAAACCCCAGTATTATTTAGATACAAGTTTAAATAAAAGACTGATCTTATACATACACAAGTAACTTGATGATCTAGTATCTATTTACTGTACAATGAGTTTTCTGCACACGTAAATGTTTATTATAATAATTACAAATAATAAATCTTACAGTCAAACTGAGGCACAACTACACAAATAAGAAGGCATCTTGTTCCCAAAACTTGAAAAAACTGAGGTTATGGCAGAAAAGAAATTCAGTATAGACACAGTCCATAACAAGATCCAATATCTGAAATTGTTTAGTTTCTCTCAGTTTTGAGTTTTTCCTTCCTTTTGCTCCAGTATTTGCACAAATCATACTTTACTTTCACTTATGCACCATCAGTAATGGTGTCTGATTAAGGGGTCTTACTTCAGACACCTTGGTTTTTGCATATGAACTACAGAAATCAGACTTGAGAACCAAGCATTCTGTATTTAGTAGAAGTGGAATTAAGAAGAAATCCTTAACTGGTAAAATTCATCAAATATGAAACAGTATCATCTTGGAAAAATATTTTATTTGGAGAACTACTTTAAGATGTATTTTATACTTCCTTGTTCTTAGAACATCAGCTTCCCTACTGGCTTTCATTCATGCAAGCCAGATAAAGACCTAGGCTTAATAATTGATTTTTACACCTTTAACATTTATTAAAGAAATAAAAATCTGCACTGCAACACAAATTAAGTCACTATAAGTCATGCTGTGCCTTTCCTTCAGAAAACTCTCATTTCACTAGTACTGTTGAGTATCTTTTCAAAATATTTTTTATTGTAACCGCCTAGAGGCTCAAGCACGCAGACTGCAATTTAGGAAAAAGTTTTTTTCTTTAAATGAGACAACTAATATAGTGTTACTATGCTACAAAACACACAACTCCCACAACTAGGCAGACATTTTAGAAGTGTCGAATATGAAAGTCATTAATCACAGAAGTACAGAATCACAGGGGTTGGAAGAGACCTCTGGAGATCATCGAGTCCAAACCCCCTGCCAAAAGCAGGTTCCCTACAGTTGGTTGAGTTAATGCCTTCCCATCTGCAGTTTCACCTCTGTCAGAAAATATGTTTTCCCAAACACAATCACTTAATAATTGTCCTGATTAAGAAAACTACCTTAAAATATATTTACCAAGGAATTACTTACATGAGACTTTGACCAGTAAATGAAGACTTCAGCCACCATGCGAAACAATTCCTCAGCTTCACTGTTGGGCTCTTTCAGCCATTTTGCCCTAAAATTCAGTAAAAGGGCAAAAATGCTGATTTCAAAAGTAGTTTTCAACATTTTACATGGACGAAAGCCAACAAAACCAAGCATGCTTTTTTTTAATCCTTTCTAGTAGCAGTCGCTTTTTGATGTCCTATTTCTAAATCCTTAAAATCCTTTTACGTTAACACTAGCTGTAATCCAATACATTTGGATTGGGCCTTTACTTTATTTTCTGTTTGTTTTTCTTCTCCTCTTCTGAAAAGGGCTCCAGCTTCTCCTAAATTGCAAAGCATCAGCTTGATCAACTTTAAGATTGTCAGGTTGAGTAAAAGCTAATTCAGTGCTAGACATATCAAGGGATAAGAGATAGTATCAACAGGAAGATTTTAAGATTTATTCACCTGTTCCTCTCCACATACCTGTTATAGTCCACAAATCTAATCAACAAAGGGTAGAAGGCATAGAGGTCCCGTGCCAAAGTGGTGAACTCATCTAGGATGAGCAGTTCAGCCTCCGACATGTCACCTCTGCCTTCTGCTCTTAGATGTTCTTCATCCGATACAACCACTGCTGCTTTTTTCTTTAGCTTATCCATCAGCGGCAGGAAGTGTGTCTTTAAGAGCTGTGGTTTCGCTTTGCTTATGATGGGCTGGGAAAACACTATTTAAGGCAATCAATATTATAATGTACACCTGGCCACAAAATACAAACAAAAATTTTTATCTTCCCCCTCCAGCTTGTGTCTTATTTCTAGACTACAGAGTAAAATCCTGCCCCCATTGAAATCAGCAGAAGTTTTGCCAAGAATTAAATGCAGTCAGGATTTCACAGTCAATTCACTTTGTAACTATGATGGCAGAAATCACAACTTAACAGACTAAGCTTGCAAGATCATAAACTTTGAGGTGCCTCTTTACAGGCATTCTGGCAACATACTGGTATTTGCCTGGATAATTTATTGAGCAATGTGGAAGTTGTGTAATAGTATGTATGGGTGGATACATATATAGCTAAATTAGCACTCACACAAGTTTTATGAGGCACTGTTTCCTCTTCTGCATGTTGTTTATTAGCTTGACTGAAGTAGGGCTGGAAAACAAGCTCTAGATATTTGTGAACCTACACAAATAGCCTGTCTGTGTTTCTTACACACTTTAGGACAATGGAAGGCTTGTGTAGACAGAAATGAAACTGATTCAACCATCCACCAACCAGTCATTTGAGCCATTTGAAATTTGTTAGCCCAAGCTTTTTGCAAATCTACTCATAAAAATGAATACATAAATTAGAACTTCATCTGGGCCATTAGGGCAAAACCATTTGTAACATATCCATTAGATTACAAAGAATTTTAGGTAATTACAATTTATCCATAGAATGCCTTTCATTAATAGCCCTCAATAGACTAGGAATCCAGACTGCTATCGTAAAATTACTACTACAATAAGCATTGAAAAGTCATAAGAAAGCCTAAATGAAAAACTGAAATTACTGTGATTTCACTCGTATACTACAAAATATGTATGTGCATGTTCTGGGGGAAAAAGAAATAGTTTAATGTACTTCTTAAATTATTTATTAAGAGATTAAAACACACCACTTATACTACTTTTCCTTTATGCTCAGCAGTTCTAGTTCATCAAATTTGTATTCTTTAAAAACAAGAGTGATATTCTGCTCAAGCTTTAACAGGAAAAAAGCAGAGTAATTCAGAGTGTATAAATGGATATACATTCTCAATATATATACATGTTTATTCATCTATTTGTTTTTACATCTTACCTGCTAACCTCTTCATCCAGGCTCCTTCATCAATACCAAGGTTGTTATAGATGATTTTCAATATGTTACCCAACAGAGTGTTCATGTGCTCTGATGTCAAGGCTGTACAACACATTTCAGTCTTGTCAGGGTTGTTTTCTGGCCCATGCTCCCACCAGTGTGACATGTAGCTACATAGCATAGGCAGTATCACTTCCATTATATGTGGCATTTGTGTGTAACGAATGCCAGACTCTGCCAGTTCCACAATTTCTTCCATTAGCTTCACCAAGGAAGGAATATTTGGGCAAACCTCTTCTACACTAGTAGGCAAATTGAGAACTATTAAAAAAAAAAGAAGTCCAAAAATCAATAAGCTAAGTCATACATGGAAAATAATTATCTCCAATTGCTATTCTGTCCCCTCTTTTTTTTCTTTTTTTCTTTTTTTTGTATTTACATTCATACACTTCTAATCAAAGGGGTAAACAAACAAACAAAACCAAACAACAACAACAAAAAAACGTTTTCACACCATTTAGTAATAAACTGCTATTCTGTCCCCTCTTTTTTTTCTTTCTTTTTTTTGTATTTACATTCATACACTTCTAATCAAAGGGGTAAACAAACAAACAAAACCAAACAACAACAAAAAAAAACCATTTTCACACCATTTAGTAATAAACTGGCTACAAACAAGCTTCAATAATAAAACTTTCTATAATGAAAATAATTCCTTTATGCAAGGTTCAACAATTAAAGATTAAATTTAATAATTTCTTCCAATATGAGCTTTGCAGTTCAGAAAATATTAATACAATGAAATATATCTCCACATGATTCTACATGATTCCAAAGCAATATTTTGAGAACAGTATCTCAAAATTAAAACATTGGTATCTTTAAAAATGTAAAATAATCAGTTTTACCAGACTTTGCCCATTCATTTAGGAAAGAAATGTAATTAAGAGATTAAAAGAAAATTCTTGCACTATAATCTGTATGCAAAAATACATTTACTAGGGCAAACAACATTCATAGAGAAATCTGTTTTTTCATAAACATCATGTGAGGTTCTAGAAATACCTGCTCTCTCTCTTGCATTCTTGGTATTGTAAATTGAGTAGATATTATGTTTGTTCAAATGAGTTTCCAAAAAAGCCACTGGAAAGGCACCTGAGAAGGCAGCCAAGCATTCTCCTAGTGCTGATCGTTGCCTGTGAATTAATAAACATCATTAAATACACAAATCTTTGATGAATTAATACACTCTGGGGTAATTGTAAATCAGCCTTTATTTTACTCTAAGATGTGCTCATCTCAAATAGATAAGCTAGTACATTATTAGGATCATCAACGCACGAAAAGGTAGTAGAAAATGAAGTACCACAAACTCTGCTAATATATGAATGAAATGTTATGACATAAAATGTCAAAGATAGACTACTTAGTTGGAAGCAAATGAGGAACATGCAGGGAAAACACAAAGTCATCATAATAATGGCTTCTGTTGCATTCCTTTCCTCTCAGCTTTACTGACTTTATAGTTTCTACTATTAAGAAAAAGTTACTGAATAGACTGATGTATCAAGAAACCACATATGACTATTGTATTTGAATTACAAAACTTTCCTTTTTCCGAGACATAGTAATAAGCAGACATTAGCCTGGAAAAAAAAGCCAAGTCCCTCACAGAATGCTAAATTGCTAATACTGGTTAATACCTCCGAGTTTTGCAGAAAAATACTGCTCTCATCTCTTCAAACATATGACAGCATTTATTTGAGGCCCAAAATTTTTAAATGTGTCAAAATTGTAAAAAGCCCATTTCTATGAAGAAGCAAGTGATCACCTGTCACTTCACTTAGGTCCTTAAGGGGACATTTAAAACTGTTTGTTTGGATTTCCAATCCAGTGACCAGAGCAAATTTTAGAAATGTGACAAATGTTTAGCTAAGCAAGTTGAGCCATGCAGATGACAGAACTCCAGGAACAAAGTGAACTGTCAAGTTAAAAAAGGCCTCCAAACTCACGGATCACAAGATTCATCTTTGGTCTATAGTTTAACTCATTTTAGGAACTAACTTTCTTTCTTGATCCAGTTTGTTAACTTCATTTTATTAAATCTAACTTCTTTCTCATTATTATTTTTCCCACTTGCTCCTTCTTACATTTTTTTTTTCTTTTCATTAGGTCTTCATAATCCAGGTATATATCCATTACATACACATAAAAGAAGCATGCTATGTTGCTTTCCGCTTGCAATGTTTGTAGGTAACAATACACAATAATTATCGATTATTATATATCCCTCCTATGGGACTACCCATGGGGGCTGGAACTAGATGATCTTTAAGGTCCCTTCCAACTCAAGACATTCTATGATTCTATGAATATATAAGAAATAATTACAACAGTAGCCTAACTGAATAACATATCTTTACAGTTCTCCAGCTGGATCTTAAATAAAGTAGTATCTATTGTAAAGTCAGACTATTTATCTGTAATTTTTGTTGAATTAATGTATTTTGACAAGTGTATAATGTAACATTTTAAGTATAATACAATAAATGCCTCTGGATTCTGCTTAATACCTAAGCACCTTTTTTCTTTCAAGATACGTTTCCAACAACCACCTCTTCCTATATTGCTTTCTGGACTGCATATTCAATTAAAGTGAGTATAACTACAAATAATAAATATAGAGGAACATTTCTTCTTACCGCTCTACATAAATACTCTTGCTGGTTCCTAGAGCATACAAACTGGCCAATATTCTGTAACAGGAGACCTGAACATCTTCCACTAAAGAAAAGAAAATGATAGGTATGAGGAAAATAACCTCATTACAATTCTTCTGACAATAACTACATAAATGACATTAATCTATCAAAGACAATCAATAGCAATGTCTCTCTCATACAAAAATAATCTTCTGACCCTTCAATGCCATACTTTTTACTCAAAACTTCTACTTAATTCAATACCAAGTTATCAGCTAAGATTACAGTTGTATTTTATCGTATTTAACTAGTGCACTCACTTTCTGAAATTAATTGCATACCAACTGTTCAATGATACTGTCTAACTGCATAACCTGAGAATTTATTGATTTAGTATCTATGTAACGTGTCAATGCAACATTGCCTGGCTCTTTACTACAATGTGATTTTAGTTCTGTTCATCTCCAAGTTCAGTATTTAACAGTAATCTCAGACACACAAACCACCTTTGTACATGATCACACCACGGAGTACCCTGTAAACATAGTAATACTCTTAGGTACAAGCACCAGGTGAAGATGCCTGTCATCACAGTAGTACAAATAAGATAATCTTACAGGTAGGCAATTCCAATTGGTAACTTTCTCAGTTTATGAATTCTAAAATTGAGAGTTTGGCAGCAACATGAGATATGTAGAATAGCTGATTAAGAATATCACATAAGGCTAATTATTCAGTTTCAAAACAGAATTATCAGAGAATGAAAAATCACTGAAAAAGTGATTTATGATGAAGCAGCGATATATTTAACACCACAGATGACTTTTTTTCTGGATACTGTCAAAGACTCCTGAATTTTACAGAAATAATTTAATGAGGAAAGTGCATGTTTACGTCTGAACACATTTAAGTCCATCAAAACAAAAGCAAATGGTTGCAAACAGTTCTCTTAAGGCTATTTTAAATAATTATTTTTGGGGATTCTAAGAAAAAAAAAAAAGTCTATTCTTCCAGATCCTTCTCTTAGGTATTGCTATAGCTAGTTATCTGTACAGAAGCAGAACACCCTCCTTTAATACAGACTGCACAACAGAATTCTTGTTGAGTTCCTAAAACACATACAATTAAAATTTTGTCTTGGAGACTACAAAAGTTTTTCCTGCAAAGATTGGGCTTGGGAAAATAAATGACACAATCTGCTACTATCAGAATCTCTACAGAAATGAAGTCTCACATACATTCCCTTCTTCAGTACCTATTCTTTCAGTTCTTCAGAAACTCCTTACACTTTTCCTTAGGATCTAAGATGCTGCCACCCACATTCCCTGCTAACTGAAACCGAGTCAAGGGGCAGGTATCACAGCATACCATCACTCTAGGGGTACAACCTCAGGTATAGACAGAGCAAAGACAAATTCACTTAAATAAACTTTTCACACAGGAACAAAACCACAGTGAATCTATGGCACAGAAACCAAAACTGAGCCTTCTCTCTAATTGCAGATACATCTGCTTTAATATTCACAGAAAGTTCACTAAAACCTGCACACTAGAGAAATTATTAATGCTTACTATATGACATTATGGACAGTAGCATGGCATCTCTAAATAATACATACATATCAAATCTTCCCCAAACTGGTGCTGTCCAATATGCTCAAATAATGAAGATAGCACTGGCAGGAGAGCCACTGTGGTATAATTAATGATTTGTGTAACTCCCTTGGGCTGGTTTCTGCTGTGTGTAAACTGGCCTTGTTTCAGATTTTCCATTGTTTTCTCCAGATCCTCAGCAGCATTGTCCAAAAAAGCTCTCAGTGCCATCTTAACAGACTCCAGACCAGTTTTCATCACAGTCCTGTATATACCATGCAAAGAGAATGAAAGAGAATACTCTATTAAACAAGCCTGGAATAAAGTCTAGTTTTGGCTTATATAAAGTATATAAAAGATCTGAAGAAAAATCTTTCATCGTTTGGAATTATAAAATCTTCTCACAGCAGAACAACATACTGAAAAAAAGAAAGTTTCATAAGAAAATAAGGGTATTGTATTTGGTTTCCCATTGACAAAATACTGTTCATATTAAAGACAGGGATTAATTTGCCTTCAGAGGGGAAAAAAAAAAAGAGGAAGAAAGAGAAGTCCTGCAATTCATCATTCTTGGAAAAGAGGAGCCATCTCAAACTGAGTTTTGGTTGGTTGGGGGATTTTTTTTATTTTTTCTATTTTTTTTTTAAGTCTTCTACAGACTTCACTATGGCTAAAGCAGCCAACTCAACTTAGAAGTAGCACTGAATTCAACATAAAAGGTGTGAGTTTTTTTCCTCAAATTGGAACCAGAATTAACTTTGCAATGAAGACACTCTGAGACAGGTTCACTGGACCCTATGTGCACTTAACTCCTGATTTGTTTTTTTTTATTAGACAGCATAAGCAAAAGTACAAAATATTTCTCATGTTATTGTGGTCTTGAGACAATCATGTGATGAAAAGCACATGAAAGTACAGCCGGCAGTTCCTTGACACTACCACTCTGAACCAAAACTTAAAGCATAAGATAAAAATACTGTTTTTCCAACCCCTAGATAAGAAAAAAAAAAAAAAAAAAAAAAAAAAAACACTTATTTTGCAGCAGGAATTCTTTTCAGCACTATCTTTCTCAAGAACATCTTCCTTGAGTTTTGAAATACTGTAGCCTTACACAGGTTTTCCAAATCTGACTGGATACTGTTCTCTTATAAGTGATTTTCTTTGTACTTCAGAAAATATATTCAGCGTTACCTTGCATCCAAGGTCTGGCCCAGTATGTGAAGACAGTTGACTATTGATGTTGCATCATTTCCTAAATCGGAAGGAAAATGGAAAATTACCCACCAATTAAACTGAGCATACTTTAGAGCATACCTACACTCTGCCAACCATGTCTCTGGTTTTAATGAAAGACTAAATGACATTGCAGAAGAGTAATTCAACTTCTGTGTAATTTTGACAGTCAAGTTAAAAAACATGCAGTTTGTTGTCTTAGCCTTTTTACAAAAGTGCAGTGACAAGAGGCGGCAAAGCATCTCTCATCAAATAGCTGAGGCAATCAAGAAGAAAGCACTTAAATGTGGGGTTAATTAGAGCTACAGTGTATTGTCTGCTGTTCATTTTAAGTTTTATAAACTTTGCTTTAATTCATTCAAGTTTATTTGAACATTTATTTCCCCCTTCTCAGTAAAATGAAAGCTGTTTAATTTCCACAAGCTGCTCTTACATACAGTGTCATCAAGAAGTTTAACTCCCTGATGTTACCAATAGGCTACAAGTATTCATAGCAGGATCAAGTGCAGCACATATGACATAACACACATCTCCCATTGCAATGACTTTTTCTTTCACACTTACGTATGTAAAAAGAGAACTTACACACACACCTTGTATGTACATGCACAGCCTATGATGTTGCCATGTATAAGTCTAAGTTCACTTTTTAAATCCAGGGCAGATTTAGGCTATATAAATTTCATCCACAGCTTATTTAATTGATTTTTAAAAAACATAAATTGCTGCAAAAATGAAAATAATTTTTCTTGCTTCTTTATGCTTCCAAAGTTTCTCAATCAAAAATTAATAAATAAAACAGGCAATGCTTAAGACAGACTACTGAAAATACCATAGTCTGCATACAGCGTACTATGCTTTATTAACTGTAGTTATTTCACTTGAAAATATCAACAAACATAAAATTAAAGTAGTAAGTGTTTCATTGAAATACAGATTTGAAAAGATAAACTGCAAGGATGGAGTGGGAGGTTTATTGCAGCACTTTGAATGCTATTCTGTTACCAAAACTAAGGGGGGGGGGGGGGGGGGGGGGGGGTACTGTTGCATTGTAAACACATAGTAGATCAAACAAACCTGAACCACAGTTTCTGTGGCTGCCCCTGGCCATGCGGCCTCACCCTCTTTGCACTGGCACTTCTGTGGTAATGCAATGTAATGACCAGACAAGGAAGCTGACATGGCCAAAATGAATCATACCAAAAAAAAAAAAAAAAACAACTCCACACCTCCTCCCACCCCTCACCCCCAAAGTCTTCCATCAGCTCCTATTTTTGTCAACCCCTATTTTTTCTCCATACTATTTTACTGTCTGGTGACTTGAATGCCAGTGTTGGTGAAGAAGAGGGTGCAGAATCATGTCAATGAAAGCAGGGATGGAGGGAAACAATCAAGGCAACCCTGCCTTAAGACTGTGGATTGAATTGTCACACAATGTGAGTGTATGTGCAGATGCATATATGCTGAAAGCTGCTGTGTAGTAGAGAGATGCTCACTCCATTTCCTTGAAAAGTAACCCTGGTGATCTATTTATACCATGTAGACACAAGAGCCATATGTTTATGAGGAATCAGGTACTTTCTAAGGTGCAACCAGATGGAAGAGTAAGAAATTCATCCAGTTATTCTGAAAATGAGACAAGATTTAGGCATATCCCCATAGTAGATGCTGCAGTGTTTGTTTTTCCTCCGATAATAAAATTTTCATAAATTCTACTGAGATGTGAAAGACATGTTCTGAAGCAACATTAAAAGACTATGCAAGGTAAGCAATGTCTAAAAGGGTCAGCTTCAGTGCCTCACTCCAAAAACAGATTTACATGACTACCTCAACTCATGGAAGATCAGTAATAGTTTTGAATCTCCACCTTATGTTTTTGTATTATTCAGCTTTAGGGTACAAAAGCTTTAATGACTGCCCCATCTATTTAAAGTACTATACTTTTTATTTGGAATCATCTAGCTTAAATTTACTGGAAGTTTCTTTGATGACAATAATATGAAAACAACTTGCAATTGTGTGGTGACTTTTCAGGATAAATCATTTTGAGAGGTAGGTGTGCATAACTGAATTTTGCCAATTCTGACAGTACAGTGATTCATATATTCTGGAAGCTAGCATTGTATATGCAATTTAATGAGACACTTGCCACTTTTCATTTAATTAAAGGAAAAATGAGGCCAATCAGTTAATCCACTTTAAAAGAAACAGAAAAACATTTTTCTTAGTTCTAAATATACACTGAATTCAGTAATCTGGAAAAACCTTGCTGTTCAACTGGTATATCAGAGGAGAATTCAGAGAGCATGATAAATACAGTACGCTTCAATTCGTGTATTAAAGTTTTGCCAGTTTTATCACTATAACACTAAAAAAGACTTCCAAAAATATCATGAAACTTCTTTCCTGTAATGTCTCCTCTTGTTTATAAATTCAGACAGAATTTCTTATAAAAATCTTTAAAAATACAATTTGCTCTGAAATAGAGGTTTACAGTCAGTGGAAATTCTGTGTCTTGCTTTTGTTTGATGCCATGCATTTAGTTGTTTTCGCTATGATTCTAAAATACACAAAGAAAAAGAAAAAAAAACACAAAACCAACTATTTCGAATATTTTACTTTAAAATGCAACCAATACGATTTGTAAAAAAACTTTTAAATTGAACATTTCAAGACTCAGTTCGCTTCCAATCTGAGTACAGAAGTCAATTTCAGAAGGCCAAGGTTTTTTTTTTAAAGTTGAGTCATGAAACCTGAAACTAGGGGGTTTCTAATAAAATTAGTTTTATTACTATTGCCAATATTTCAGTGGATATACATACTTTCATTAAATAAAAATATCATTTTTATTAAATATGTACTTGGTTTTCAAAAGCCTGAAAGCTAGACATAATACACTCTGATTGTAGAAATGAATATGTAGTATATAAAATTCCATTACATCATGAAAAGAGAGCAGATAAGTACAACAACAGGATAAAAAGTTAAACAAGCTGTTCTTTAACATAACTCTTCATACAACTAAATGTTAAAATAAAACAACGGAGACCGGACATATGCAAATATTAAAACACATAAGTTCAAGAGGTTTTAAGGTTAAACATACCCCAAGAGCTAACATAAGTATTAGGTTGATGGATGGAGCACTGTTCAGCATGTTTTACAAATGCAATTGATGCCATGAACAGTACAACTGTGTTTAGTTATCTGAAGTGAAGTCCTCTTCTGATTAGTTTCTCTAAGTCCCAAAATGAGTGAGCAAAAGCAGGCCACTCTTATTATTAGTCTTATTCAGCTAGTTTTTGTTTCAGGTTAGGTGGCACTGCATTACTTATATGGAGATTTTTATATATTTTTTTAATTTCTTACATACATGGAAATGTCTTACCAGAGATTTAACAGCATAGAAAGTGAATCAAGCTACTCACAGAAATTTGGTTTTTAAAACAAGAAAATATATATTCAAATCCTCAGCTCTCCAAAATTATTCACTAAAAACTTTAGAATCCAGCCCACTAATAATAATGACTATAAATCAATCTTATTGATGCAGGAATACAGCTCTCAAACAAACAGTAGATTATTGGGGTCAAAATCTACTTTCAAAATGCAAAGAAATAATAATTCCATGCTGAATTACAGTTCCATAGTCTCAGTGACAATCTTAGATCTCAGATGCAATTAACTGCTTATATTCACTCTAGAACACTTTTATGTTTAATTTCCCATTTTATCAAGACTTACATACAGTTTATACTACAGGACTTTTACTAATGACTTTCACACACGCAGCTGTATCCTCAGAAGTACCATTCAAATTCACAATAAATATAAAACACCTATCTGGAATGTCAATAAAATAGCAAACTCCACACCATCCCAAAAGGTTATTATCAAGCAACTCTTGCTCATTTAAGGAGCCTCCAAAACGCACAAATAATTTTCTAGGCTCCTGCTGTGTTCTTAAAGGTTGTCCTCATGTGCATCTTCACCTCTTCTGCATGGGCCTTTGTATTGCTACAAGAAGTACAATTCTTTTGATCGGGTTTTCTAACATGAAATAATTAGCAGTCAAGGTAAAGCAAGCTGTAGGGTGACTGACTTGAGTTAGTATGTTCACAGTAACGACCATGCTTCGGAGTCTTACTGTGACCTTGTCATAACTCATGGAAAAATACAGTATACTTCTGTGTTGGCATAAAGATTTTGTATTCTCTTAGTTACTGCACACTAGGAAACTTGAGTTAAAAACTAAACCATAGCTGTGGTGAATACTCATCTGATACCATCTGATCTAACTTCTCCTACTACTTGAACCCAGCCTAAGAACAGAAACTAAGTAAGCTGCGAGAGGTGGAACAGAAAACATCCCTTCTTTAGTACTCTAGAAGTTACACTGACTCAGATTTTGAACTTGAAATGTTACACATCTTAGAAAAAAAAAAAAAAAAGAAAAAAACAGATTCAAATAGCAACAACAGCAAGTATTACCAAAAAAAAAAAAAAAAGTATACCTGAACTAGTTCATTCCTTGCAGAAATAACCTAGGGTATAAACCAGATCTTATGTGTAGGTTTTTGACATACTCCACCTTTCACAAAAAGCTACAGCACCACCACACAGCTGCAGGAATAATTTCACTCCTTCTATGATTTTTTGGCTTAACACAAAAACCCTCTCAGATCATCCCAAAACACATTTAAAAGCAACATCCCCCAAATAACTTCCACTCTTTCTTCTCAGTTTAATTGTTTTCATAACGTTTCCGAACACTACAATGTTGCAGCAAATGAATTCCTTCTCTTCAAATTGAATGAAATATGTAGGAGCTGAGTTAGATGCATGTTATCTTAATCAAATTCTAATCAGCTAGATAATTACCCAATTACATATGTTCATGGATGCTGAAGTTTGCAATACATCCATCATAGAAGCTATACATGGATAGGATGTGCTATTTCCTATCATCATGGCTTAAGAAAAAAATTCAGACTAATGACTGTGCCACGCATTACATATAGTGTTTAAACTTGATACAGATTTCAAATTGACTTCAATTAAGTGATTTCACGTGGTATAAGACAAATACCCAGACCCTGCTAGATTCACATAATAACAGAAAGACTGTAGACATGCATATGTGGAGTCAAGCATATCTGGAAATATTTAAGAATTCCACAGAACATCAATAAGCATTTTAGCCTACTACAAATTTTCCTAAATGATTTTCCAATACAAATGTGTAGTTCTGATACTCCGTTTTTCCCAACTGAATTATAAAAAATAGCAAATATGTGTTTATAAATAACTCAGTCAAATTTTTTGGTTGAATCATGAAATCCAGATGTTGGTTAAGACACACAAAAAACAAAACAACATCTCCCACCACCACCTGATTACTACAAAAGCTTTTTATTTCAACTAACAAATTCTGTGATCTACCAGCCTAAACAATTAGTGGTCTGTGAAGACCATGCATTTCAGCCATGCAGCCATGCAGCATGCAACAAAGCAGCACATAACACAATGCAAAAATGGCAAAGAAAACCAAGTGATGGCCATGCTAGTATTTGTCAAGGGTCTTCTTACCAAACAGTGAAATCCTATGCCTGACAAGAACTCCAAGTTTGCAGAACAGGCTGAAGACAAAAGAAAAATAAAAGAGAAGAGAAGGAAAAAGAAAAAAAAAAGGGAGGGGGGGGAGAAAAAAATAACAGCTGATATATGAGCAGGAAAAGCAACATGATGTCACGCAGAAAGAATCAATTATCTGAGCAGAATGTGGGACAGAGTACTAAAGAAAGAGTTTTTAAGTGCATATCCTTAACAAACATGGTTAAATAAGCACATATTATAATTAAAGAAACAAACAAGAAAAAATAAAAATAAAAATAAAAATAAAAATAAAAGCAAAGCTAATTAATATAAAAGCGTCCTATATGAAAAACCACAGGGAAATTACCATTGAAGCTTTAAGAATTAAAATGTGGTCAGTGTGCTATTCAGGACATCACTGATAATTTGAAAACAAAAGGTAAGGAAATCAGATTAATTGAAGTGTTTGATGGTAGATGTTTAACTAACCCAATTTAGATCTTGTCTTGAACACAGTGAGAATTTCTTTTTAAATACGCTGCTTTTTAAAACATGACGACATGAGAAACAATGTAACTCAACATAAAAAATAGCTTCTTATATGGTTTTAAACAAACAAAAATGGATACGATCAATGATTTCATTTCATACGTGTAAATTACTTTTTGTACTGATGAGCAGTGTTCCATTCAGAAGAATGAAGTTTTGTGTTAGTTCATAGAAGCAGGACCACACTGTCCTACCCAAATTGACCTGGCCTCCAAATTTAGGAGAGATTAGTTCAATCTTCATGTCCAAATTCAGTCTGAGAATTTTCTACAACAGTGACATAAATTTTGGTGTTATTTGTTGTCTGCAAAAACCCTCATCTGTTAAAATGACATGAACAATACTATGTCATTTTATTAAGCTATTCAGTTACTAGGCATATGGGCCAGTTAACTTCTGATATAAAAGCAAAAGACACGTAAGTATGTCTGCATAGTTCATGGATGAGATCTGAGCATGTTGTTCCATTGACAGATGAGAGCATGGTGCCAAATGGAAACATTTATGTCCAGAACTGGAACAGCCAGGTTAATGTGGTGTTGAATCCAACTTACTAGCCTGTGCACAGTGATCCATTACAGCAACAGCAACTGCTCTGTTTTAGAAAAGAGTCTGGTTGTACATCTTCAGGGATCTCTGTTCACTTATACCATGAGGCAGGCATATACACTTTATATTCTTTTATGAGGATCCTGGTTCATCCAGTCCAACAGGAAAAGTGGGTGTATGTTACTGTCATATAAATGTTGTGTCCACGATGAAGGCATTAAGTAGCTCTCAATCTATCTTTTCTTCTAACATACAAATGTTACTCAACTGACTGTAACATTCAGCAGATGCTATATTTTCACAAAGTCAGACTGAACCTATTATCTCCACAGTCAACAGTGTAAATTCACAGAAAAAAAAAGTCCAAATGTCTAGTACTTAGACTCATGTCCAGAAATAATTCTACATAACTGCAGTAATACAAAGACTTGTAAAATGGTATAATGAAGAAGAAATGCAAAAACTCCAATCCTGACGATGTTGTTTACAAATAAATGGAAGATAATGTCACACTATTTCAGGAAGAGGTCTGACCCATATGTTCCCAGAAAATTGATCTGAATTTAATGTATTTGCTGAACACAAAATATTTATTGCATTTCTTGACAGTCACTGCATTAACAATATGCAAAATACTCTTCCATAGTTCAAAAAATGCAAGCTAATCTTCATCAGAAAAAGCAAGCAGACAGAAACTGCCTTTGGTTTGAAGAAAAGCCTACATAAGAGTCACACACAAACATATCTAAAGGGAAAACTCAACAGAAAATCCAAAATTTAGCTTTGAAGAATTCTCTACAAATGAGGGAAAAAAAAAATGATGGGAATCCCTTAAAATGGCTTCAGAAAATGGATCAAATAATGCACTTTCCATTAGCTTGACACTCAAGAAATCAGCTGCACAACAGCACTGGTTATAGTTAACATTTATCAAGGTTTCCTTGCCTGTGTTTTATTGTCATTGGCTGGCACTTCTAGAAGACACACAACTCAATTGTTTGACAGCAGCTCTGATCTTTTTTGCTGGGCTACAAATTCGGAAATCTCATGCACACAACTAGACAGCATATGTGTAGAAGTCCTGAATCCATGCAGCATGTATGCTGATATTTCCATGTTTGAAATATTCTAGAAGTGTGGGATTTATTGAAGAGGCTTTACTTAACAACTGCTAAAATATTGTTATCCAGGATATTACAGAAAGAAATATAGCAGCTCATATAGTGGAAAATAATCTAGATGCATGCTCTTTGAAACAATTTTTTCATTCTTTGGAGAAGGCCATTCAGCCAAGCTGCCAGACCAAATCAGTCCATGAAATGACACAAGAGTCGAGGTCATTACTTACTTATGCTCATTATTGCTGTTAGAAACTCTGCTCAGTATTCATACGATCTTGAAAACCCCTCATGTCTGTATGACCATCAATTGGCTGTCTCCCTATAGCATCAATTCAGTTTTGCCTGTTTTGGTACCTAGTAACAGCCATCCATGATACCTGTACTGTGCAGGCATGCAGTTGGTCTTGTTTTAAACTTGTAGTCCACATTACTAAATTGGAAACATGGGTTTCAATTCAATCAAAAGTGAGATTAAGTGAAAACATCTCTTGGAGAGATGGTCTAATAATGGATAACTTCAGAGAAAGGATCAAGGGGATATTTCTGTCATATTACTACCGTTGTCACTATTTAGAAAACTGAAGAATACCACTCATTTTACTTTTTACGGGGAGCAGTAATAATGGTACTATCTAAAACTCAGTTATTATTATTTTTTTTCTTTTAAATATAAAATGTTGCAGGAATAATGGTTTCAGAATATACTTATTTCCAACAGTGGGAGCTGATACACAATTACACATCTTGTGCAACAGACAATGCAACAGAGGAATTGTTGCACATAAATTAAGTTCCCTGCATGCAAAAAAATGAGCACTGCTAACTTTTAAAACATCATATAATTGTAACTCTGAACTCCCTTCTTCATTTTACACAATGAATTTTCTCAATGAGAAAAGGAAGTTAATGTTTGTGTTTGAAAAAAAAAGCCTGCAACTTCTCACTTACCGACAATAAACTGTACTGTTTAAAGACATACACATATGCACACACATGAAAATTATTTTAAATTTTACCTTGTCACCATTTCCTTCTCTTTATTAGAGGCATGGCCTCCACTGCTGAGAGGTCTACTTGCTGCAGATAAGAAATACAGGCGATGATTTTTGAAATACTGATCAATCAAAGGGAGCACAACCTGCAATTACATCAGAAAGAAGTGGTTATTTCAGGGCTTTTTTTGCTATGTTCTGTATTATTCTTTGTAAGTCACAGCTACAGACAAGAGATTTCAAATGTGTATTCTGTTTCCAATTCCTAGTATTTTTTCCTTTAGTGTCTGTCTAGTTCTTTTATTATTTTTTTTTATTATTATTCAAGATACTTAAAATGTCATCAGTTAAGGCAGCAGTTTTTAAAATAAATATATATATATATTTTTTATATTATCTCTGGGACTTGACCTGTTTTCTTTAGGAGTATAAACCAGAAAGTATAATTTAATTTTATCTCACAATTTAATATTTGTCCAATACTACTTACCCAGAAACAACTATTGCTGTTCATGTCTTTTAACATAGATAGGTTTGAGAAAAATTCACGTAGAACTGTCAGCACACTAATGGCATTTAATGTTAATTGCTATCCAGAACTCCAAAAACACCCTCACTCACTAAGGGCTTGTCCACAGAAGTTTTCTTATTTACTTCATGTGGTGACCATCACTCAGTACTGCTACAGGTTTCAGCCAGGAAGAGATCCAAAATAAACAGTCAACATAACATGAATCTCAAATTGCTTCCTTTTGGGTGCATGGTTCAAAAGAGGGTGACTAATTTCTGAGTCAACAAACTTGGCAAGTATTGCACTACGGAAGTACTTCAAGAAATTACAATTTACTGCAAAGATATCAGGTTTAGAAAACGCTGCAAACACCTACCTTTGCTTATTCACTAATGAATTGAAAAAGCACTTTGAATATGCAAGCAACATACGAGCTTTTGAATGCCAAAGCTGTAAGTAGATTTTCTTAATTTATAATACATAAATCCTTCTTGGCATAAGAAGGAGAACAGGGCTCATGGGAACCTCATAAAGTTCAACAAGGGGAAATGCAAGGTCCCACATCTGCTGAGGAATAACCCCACATAGCGGGGGTTATATATAACCCTTTCACATAGTAAAGGCTGACCACCCTGAAAGCAGCTCTGCTAAGAAAAGCCTGGCATCCTGGTGGTCACCGAGCTGACTTCGAGTCGGCAATGAGCCCTCACTGCAAAGAAAGCCAATAGCATCCTGGGCTGAATTAGGTGGAGAGTTGCCAGAAGGTCAAGAGAGATGATTCTTCCTCTCTACTCAGCACCAGTGAGGCCCCACCTGGAGTGTTGTGTCCAGTCCTAGGCTCCTCTGTACAAGAATGGCATGGACATACTGGAGAGAGTCCAGGGGGGTGGGAGGGTACAAATATAATTAAAGGACTGCAGGATCTTTCATATGAGGAGAGGCTGAGGGAGCTGAGATTATTTAGCCTGCGGAAGAAATGGCCTAGGGGCATTTCATCGGCGTAAATAAATATCTAAAAGGAGGGTGTAAAGATGGAGCCAGATTTTTTTCAGTGGCGTCCCATGACAGGACAAGAGACAAGGGGCACAAACTGAAACACAGGAGGTTCTCTCTGAAGATATGAAAACACATTTAAAAAAAAAAAAAGTGATGTTGACTGAGCACTGGCACAAGTTGCGCAGACAGGTTGTGGAGTCTCCCTGGAGATCTTCAAAAGCCATCTGGACATGGTCCTGGACAGCCTGCTCTAGATGACCTGCCTGAGCAGTGGGCTTGGACCAGATGACCTCTTTCATCTCTTTCATCCTCAACCATTCTGTGATTCTGTGATGAAGACATCAGTATTGTTTTAAAACAAGGAAAGAGATAAGGAAGGTGACAGGGAAAGGTACATGACTGTATTAATTCCAGTAGCTATTGCTCATATTTAGCTGCCTAAAGAGTGTGAAAGAGAAAAGTCTTCTAACTAGACAAAACCAGTAAAGAGAAAATGTAAGGAGGTTATGAATAACATCACCTGATTAATTTTATATCATGGAGAAAGGGAATAATGACAGTAAGAATACAATCCTGTAGGTTTTTTTCATGTCTGTATTTCATCCCTACATTATTTCCAAGTTATTTTTATTACTACTGCTTCCAGTCATCAAAATAATTATTTAACACAGAAAGCTGTATACATAACAAAAATAATCACATTCACTAACATTTTCTCACTTCAACTACTTACTATGTTGACAAATAATGAGCAAAGATATACTGTACTTTGGCAAAAAACTTGATTTCTTGTTCATATGGAAAGTGCTCTCCTTTTCCTCTGCTGCCACCATCTGCAGAGAGAAGAAAATTTAGCTCCCTATTATATATCCCAATTACAGTCTATTCTGCATTTTCTTAAAAAGTGTACACTATAAATAAATAATATTGTTGGTCTTTAGATGTAGATTTAAGATACCACACATAGAAGTTAGAGGCATTTTATGACAATCTTCTGAGAAAAAAAAGTCACAGCAAATAAAATGTGCAAAGAAAAATTGTCCAAATAGTCACAGATGCGTAGACATCTCATAGTCTAAAGCGATATGGATACCTATTTGAGATGAAAATCTGATCCTACATGTGTATTTTTCTAGTTATAGGCAACACTTGGAAGACTGAACTCTGATTCTACTTCAACACCTTTCTCCTGTAGTTCCCAGGAGAAACAAAATTACCAAATTTTTAATGCATTGTTACAGACTTTTTTATACAACAAAATTATTGGTTAGAACTACCCAAATGAAATTAAACTTGGTTCTCTTCCCCTAGTTGCTATAAAAGTCACATACTATTGAATAATCTGGTATACATAAACCATTTATCCTTTATTCATTACATTTTCATCTGAAGAATGAATATGGGAAACTAGAATGAATGTGAAATACATAACTCTTCAAAATTCATCATCAACTACAGAAAGCTAGAGGAAAAACTCCTTGTCCAAGAAATTTTTATTTTTGGAAAATTTCAGGTTGTTTTTATAATTTCAAACTTCTTAATAAAAAAAAAGAAGGAGTACTATACCAAACTCCAAAATATACTGATGGGCTTCATCCACATATCTTATAAGTTGCTGAAGGAAACTGTAGGCAAAGCGTTTTTCAATGGAAGGTGTGTCCAACTCCAGGTCCTTAAATCCTCTGAAATAAGAAGTAAGTCAATTTTTATGTGTGTAGAAGGAATCAGATTAGTTTTACCTCTTCTGATGCCATTTTCTCTGGTAATACTTAACTGCTTATTCACATAAGAATGGTTCGGTTTACATTAAACAGTACTCTTGCAATTATTTACGTTTTGAGCCATTTGTTAAGATGCAATTAAGATTTCCCAGATAGAAAGCTGGCAGTAGAGGTGACTACTCAGATTAATCCAGTATCATTTTAATTTCTTTCCCTTACCTGTAAGGTATTACCATCTTTTAATGTCCTCCATGGCTTGATTTTTGACCGAGGAAGTTTTGAAACTACCAATATACTTTGATTTAAACAAACAAGCCAGAAGTAAATCTAGTCTCCCTCATCATGACTTTTGCCTAGAATTCTGTTTGACTGAAGGAACTAGCTATGTAGCATTTATGAAAATTTGGGGGGGGGGGGGGGGGGGGGGGGGGGGGGGAGCAGGGGGTAAAGAAGTGTTGGAATTGCAATTTGCTTTTCCCACTGTGTTCCATCATAGTATGATATGAAAAGCCTATCTTCTTTCAACAAATCAACTATTAATTTGCAGAGCAGTTTCATGATGTAGGCCATCGTCTCCTAGCAATAAACTGGTAATGACGTAAGTGGTTCTGCAGGACCAGGGCTCTAACGACTGAACATAAGAAAGCTATGCTTTACCAGCAAGGTAGTTTGGCACTCCATTGTCAGAACCATGTACATTGCTATTTTGCAAGTTAAAAAAGTAAACCTACCAAACATAACTGTCTTTATAGTCTCATTTCTGTTCTAATTAAGAACATTGCTGATGGGTTCAGAATGGTTCAGATGGGTTCATTGCTGTAGGGTTCAGAGAGATTCTACAACTAAAACTGCTTTCTCAGCTGATACTTATCAGGGTACATATGGGGCTGAAGGAATTTGAGATAAGGACAATAATTGGGAAATATGGACTGGATATTGTTAGAGTGTAATAATTGTGAAGAATTTGTGTTGGAAGGTGGCGAAGTCACGAGGGGTGGAGTGTGTAAATTGTCCACCTTTGTTGGTGTTATGATAATGTTATATTGATTTTGGTGTGGAGAATTTTTTGTGGATGTAAGTGAAATTTGTGAAAACTGCAAGGAATGTTGATGAATATATTTTAAACATAATTAATTCTAAGGTGGGAGCATATGCTTCATGAAGGTTATCTGATTAAGGACCCTCTCAGTGTAAAAGGTGGTAGTAAGAAGGAAGTCATAAAGAGGAACACAAAATGTGGTAGAGAAGGAATAAGGGAGAGAATGTCAAAAAACATAACTCTCCAGTTAGTCATTGATTGGCCATTAAGAAACTACAGACACAACTTTGGAGCGAGCCACATGGATTTTTTAACTCTTAAGAGAGGGGAACTTGAATAACATGAGGATTTGGGATATCCAAAGGGATCACTGGCACTATGAAAGCTAATGATGGAATGTGAAGGGGAGAGGGAATCAACGACGATCAAAGCACGTAATAGACAAAAAGGGGACAGTCACACAAACTGTGGCCAGTCAGTAACAGCTGTTCAACTAAACACTGCACCTGATCATCACAGGCTGTCCTGTCTTCTTAAATCCTTTCTTAACTATCCCTCTGTGTAACCCACCACGTCATTTATATGTGTGCGCTGCAAGGAGTAAGGGCCAGGTATTGGCAAGACCAGGAGGACTGAATACTAGGACAGCAACTGGAATCAGACTGGGGTTCTAAGTGCCTGTGAGCCTGTGGCACCAGCAACTGGAGAGAGTGAGGGTCTCAGCATCAATAGTTGGAAAGGAGATAGCTCTTGGTAATGTCTCCATAGGTCCTGCATACTTTGAGCCCAGAGTTCCAGCTCAGTGGGGAACTGCTGTGAATGGATTTGGTGCTAGCAACTGGAGTCAGATGGTTGGTGGGTGCTTCTAGCCTGTGGTGTCTGCAACTGAAGTAAGTGGGAGTCTCAGCTGCCAGCCGCTGGGGCAGGAATGGTGTATGTCCCAGAAACCAGCCAATGGTAGGAGGACAGTGTCAGTAAGGTGAGAGTCTCAGCAGCAGGGGCTGGAGAGGGACCATGGGTCACAGCCCATGTGCCTGAATGCCGGCTGCTTGAGAGGAATTAAGCGTTTTTTTCTTCTCCAAACCCAGTGTGCATGCGGGTGCACAAGGGCAATTCACTAGCAAACTTCAAGCCGGACTAGACAGTGAGTAGAAGGCCTCACGTCTGAGCAGGTGTATCAGATGAGCAGATGATTTGAGGGTACCCACAAGTGTAAAGTGTTTGTGAGAAATGTGCATGAATGTAGGCATCAGTTCACTTATGAGTATCAAAATGGACCAGCTGGCAAGAAAGAGACCTCTGAAGTGGGCAAGAGAGCTCAATCCAGGCAAAGGTATTGTACAGACAGAGGCTGTGCTGGTACTCAAAGGAGCCATGAATGTGCACATGCTCGTAAACTTGGAGAGAAAGGCAAAGGAGGTGGAATGCTTTCACTACTGAACTTCAACCTTTACCATCTGAAGTGGGGGAAGGGGGCTTGACTGTCTAAAATTGTTTTATACATGAGTTGAAGGCAGCACTTTGTCCGTAGAAGTCTGTGCAGCTGGGCATGTCAGCATCCCTTGTGTGTGTGTGCAGGTAGCTCTGGGAATCATGCTTAAATTCACAGGCAAGTTACATCCCATAGATTCCCTAGTTACCAGTTCTGAAAAAGATCTGGGCGCCTAGACTTGGTTAAAGATGAAAGTTAAGGTTTGAAGGGTCATGGGATGAATTAGAATGGTCACAGTCAAATAAAAGACTAGACAGGAAGGCATATACGGCTTGTAAGTCAAGTGGTAAGGGGACAAAGGAAAAACATGATGCAGATGCTTGTTTGTTTAGACAGCACAGTAGACACAGGGGCAGCAGGTACATGGAGTCTATCTTGATAGAAATATCTGCATTTTACTGGCACAGGAGGATGCAGATAAGGCAGGAACTACTTACCAGATGATCAGGGTGTCCAAGTTAACAAGTATATTACCATCCCTCTTAGCCTTCCACTCCTCTAAAAACCAAAAGCCACTTTTCACTTGTGTTTAAGTTAGACAGTAATAAAAAGGATTAGTCCAAAACGAACATGTAACCTTGAACACAGATGAGCAGTCTTTTTTTTATTTTGACAGGGGATGAGAAAAATAACCTTTGCTGACATCCCTCTTCATACATGCTAGTCCACTGAAGGCAAGTAAATTGTATTATTCTAGCTATCTTGAAAGACTCTACCTAGAATTATTAGATATGCTGTGGGACTCTATAAATGGACTAAATTTCATATAAAATTTAAAAGAACAGAAGTGGGCAGATTTTAGGCAGATGTGCTAAGCTAATTAATTCGCAATGATTACTTAAATCCATCTCTGTGCTTGTTTCATTCTCTTACTAATATTCATATAACTACAAATCTCAGATATGCTTTCAGTCTTTCCTAGTGATTCATATTTCCTAAGCCATACTGATGAGGCAGACATTAATTTAATTAAAATTTTATTCACAATGTATTTAGTAGGTAAATATATATCCTACTAAAGCCAAAGGGAATTTTGCAGAGAATGTATGCTAACTGAACTATTCATGCTATTTTGATTATTACATTTATTCACTATTATTACATTTATGCTGCAGACTGTATCAGGAAAACTTTTTAAAAACATTGTTTTCATTTCACTCTATTTCAGTAACACTACAAATCAACTCAGTTAAAGAAAGGAGTAGTAGATTTTAGAAATGAAACTGTTTTTCATATCAACACAATTGTCTAGAGATTTCTGCAAATAGGTGTAGGTGTATGACGTGCCTATAGCCTTAATAATTCTATCACTTGTAGAACATCAACAAATTTACTAACAGTTGGATGTACGGAGACACAGTGGAAAGAAGGAGGTATGTTACAGTGTTGAGAGACAGAATACACATGAATGCATTCTGAAGAACAATAGTTGCACTTTCTGCAAACCCTAAAAAACATAAAACACTTCTTCCTTACAGTGTTATATATGAAGAAGCTGATCCTTACCCTCAGGTACTGAAACCTTAATATGACCCTTTGGTTTTGTTTGTTTGTTTTTAATAGAGGGGAAAAAAGGAAAAAATAAAAATAAAAAACACTACGAAGCAGTATTAGAAACCTTCTGTGACACTAGTAGTGAACAGAAAATTACCTGGAGACAATATATCCATTAATCTGCAGAAATTTCAGAATATCCTGTGCTTTTTCTCTGTCCTTGGCTTTTTCTTTGGCTGTGAGAGTGTCATAAGGAACAAGAAGAGGATGGTTGCCTCCTCCTACTATGGAATATTGAGAGAATTAAAACATGGAGTATCTGTTGACACAGTAAGTCCTGATATGCAAAAGCACTATTGTAATAACACATAGCATGCTACAGTAAAACCTAGTCTGAAGTGCCAATGATTCACTTTTTGGTTTCTTTACACAAACCTGTATTTCTACAAAATGTTCAGATATAAACTTTAGACAGGGCTGCATACATAGTTCTAATATAATCAGTTGCTGTAGATACCAGGAAAAATGTTGGACTTCAAACAAAAAAAACAGTTGAAGGAAAAAGTGCTTAACCGTTATAAACATGCATTATCATTACAACTTGATTTAATGAAATAGAATATATTTCAATAAATAACACATCATTTCAGAACAAAACCAAGATCTGTCATTCTAACAGAGTTCTGCTTTTAAACATCCTGATGAAAGCAAAAATGGTTCATGTAATTTAGCAAGATATATGTATATCTAAGACCTATGAAAGTGATGTAGTTCAATTTTATAATAATGAATTAAAGCTAGAAAACTAGAGTACATTTTTCAGACAACTGCCAGTCTCATTAAAAGAATATTGCAAAAACAGAGGGGTGAACAGAATAAATTGCACTTGTATTGCTTATAAAAGGGGGTTGTGGTAACTTCACAGTGATAACTAGCTGAACCCACCGCACTGTTCTCTTACTCCCCGTCCTCAAAGGCAAAGGGGGAGAAAGTATCTTGGAAAAAAGGTCACAGGTTGAGATGTGAACAGGGAGATTGCTCACCAATTACCATTACGGGTAAAACAGACATAGCATAAGGAGATTAATATAATTTATTGCCTATTACTAACAGACTAGAGCAGTGAGAAACTAAAAGCAAAATAAAAACACCTCCCCCCACCCCCCCATTTACCCTTTTCTACCTCCTCCCTGAGCAGCGCAGGGCAATGGGGAATGGTGGCAATGCAGTCAGACCCTAGGAATGCAGTCAGACCCTACCACTTCATCATCTGCCACTCCTTCACAGTCACTCTCTGCCCCTGCTCCAGTGTAGGGTCCCTCCCACAGGATGCCACTCCTTCCCGAAATGATCCTGCATGGGCTGGTCCTCCCTGCTCACAAGCAGCAGCTCTTCAACAACTGCTCCAATATGGGTCCGTACCATGGGGTCCATCTGTCAGGAGCAAATTGCTCCAACATGGGTCCCCCAGAGTCAGCAGATCCCCCAGACCCCCTGCTCCTGCATGGGCTCCTCTCCACAGGCTGCAGCTCCAACCTGGGGCCTGCTCCTGCGGGGGCTCTCCATGGGCCGCAGCCTCCTCCAGGCCACATCCACCTGCTCCACCAGGGGCTCCTCCACGGGCTGCAGCATGGAGATCTGCTCCATGTGGGACCCATGGGCTGCAGGGGGACAGCCTGCTCCACCAGAGGCCTCTCCACAGGCCGCAGGGGAACTGCTGCTCCAGTGCCTGCAGCACCTCCTGGCCTCCTTCATTGACTTTGCTGTCTGCAGGGTTGTTTCTCTCTACATTTTCTCATTCCTCACTCTCCCAGCTGCTGTTGCACAGCAGTATTTTCTTAAATACTTAAATCTGCACTCCCAGAGGCACAGCCAGCATTGCTCCCTGGCTCAGCTCCGGCCAGCAGTGGGTCCCTTTTGGAACCAGCTGGAGATGGCTCTGTAGAGCAGCTTCTGGGATTTTCTCAGAGAGGTCACCCCTACAGCCCCCCTGCTATGAAAACCTTGCCTAAATCCAATACAGTGATTTATTGATCTCTCTCTAAATGTAGATGGCTAACTTGGCAAGAACATAAAGTAGCTATTATTAATATAAATATCTTAGTAAAAACAAACATTCTTAGGTCTTCAACTTCTCCCTCATCACCATACATTTATGTGATAATTGCTATAAAACCCCAGAGAATGGTAAAGGTAATGATCAAACTTATCTAAGAAAAAAAATTTACAGTAAGTCTGTAGTAATATTGTAAAAATAAAGGAACGAATTCCCTCAAGAAAATATTGGAGACCTATACTTAGCTGATTTTGTAAGCAACATAAAATTTTCCATGAGTCCTGAGTCCTTTTCAGTAAATGAAAAATGATAACCTATTGGCAAGTAAATTTTTTTGGGAAGTATAGCCCTTTACATTGAGATGATTGTTTCTTATTTTGTTATCACAAATGTGATCTAATTCCACATAGTACAGCTGAAGACAGATATGTAGAAATTCATGCAAGCATATTAAGTATATATGTATCTATGAAAGTTAGTAAGACTATACTAGATCGTGAACCATAATTAGTACACTCAAATATTCAAGAAGGGGGATCGGCACTTGTATTTTCAGTTAGCTAACATACTTCCATGAGAAGCTTTAAATGAGAAATATAAGCATTTTCTGCATTTTCCTACATAGTAAGGAGATACAAATCAACAAAATCTAATTGCTATGATAAAGCTACACTCCTGTTTGCACTTTACACATGTTGGAATAAATGCAACTTATTTTCATGAAAGCACACAAATGCTTTAAAAGCTCTCATCATCTAACACCACTAAATCTCTACTCAGTTCAACAGAGATAACAGCGGGTATTATCAGACCTCCTCTTTAAGAAGATTAAACTGAGCCAACAACATAATGAGCCAATAAGAGCTTACTACACTGAAAGCCTCAATTTTTTCATTGTTAACCACAGAGCTTTCTTTTTTTTCTAAATTATACACACAAATTTTGAATACATGAATAGAAACAATAAATTCAGTGACAAAATTACACAAATTAAATTATGTACTTGCCCATGTATCATAGAATCATAAAATTACTAAGGTTGGAAAAGACCTCTAAGATTCTCCTAATTTCCAACCTGAACTTTCCCTGGAGCAACTTGAGGTCATTTCCTCTAGTCCTACCACTAGTTATCTGCAAGAAGATGGTGACCCCCAGCTCCCCACACCTTCCTTTCAGGTACCTGCAGAGAGCAGTAAAACCTCCCCTGAGCCTCGTCTTCCCCAGACTAAAAATCCCAGTTCCCTCAGCTGCTCCTCATAAGACTTGTGTTCCAGACCCTTCATCAGTTTTGTAGCCTTTCCCTGGAGACACTCCAGGGCCTTGATGTCTTTCTTGTAGTGAGGGGCCCAAAACTGAACACAATACTTGAGGTAGATGCCCACCAGAGCTGAGTACAGGGGGACGATCACCTCCCTGGTCCTGCTGGCTACACTATTCCTGATAGAAGCCAGGATGCTCTTGGCCTTCTTGGTCACCTGGGCACATTGCTGGCTCATGTCAACAGCCTTTCCCTCATCCACCAGGAGGGTTACCTGGTCATAGAAGGAGATGAGTTTGGTCAGGCAAGACTTGCCTTTCATGAACCCACGCTGGCTGGGCCTGATCCCCTGGTTGTGTGATTGCACTCAAGATGACCCATTCCATCACCTTTCCTGGCACTGAGGTCAGGCTGACAGGCCTGTAGTTCCCCGGATCCTCCTTATGACCCTTCTTATAAATCTGCATCACATTAGCAAGTCTCAAGTCAGCTGGGACCTCTCCAGTTGACCATGACCACTGACAGATGATGGAAAGCAGCTCAGCAATCACATCTGCCAGCTCCCTCAGCATCCTCAGATGGATCCCATCTGGCCCCTCCAACACTTACATACTTTTACCTGCAAAATTTCTGTAAAATTCTAACTGTCACATTAGCTTGTTACAGAAAAGTTATTTTGAACTTCAACAGAAAGTAGTTTTAAGTCAGGCTTGCAATGTAAACTATAATGTAATATTAATATATTATATTAATATGTAATGTAGTATATAGTATATATGTACATGTTATATGTAATATAAATAAATAATATCATCAAATAACCTGATATTTTGACTCCCACTAGTGTTTTAAGTTTAAAGTACTCCATCATTAATTCTGTTTGGTAGCGTCTGTATATGGTACAGAAAACATCCAGAATAAATACTCAATGAAAATTTCAAGAAACATTACAAAACTGAAGCTACTTGAAATCACCTGCTCCAATGACGCTGAAGTTTGCCTAACAGCTCCCTTCACTCTCAATGAAAAAATAAATAAAAAGAAAAAATGGCATGAATGGTCGTATCACTGAGAATTCTCACGTTGTCAGTATCGCTGTAATGAATTTACCTAGCCATTAGAGAACAGTGGCACATAATAAACTGAAAGACATCTTGCCAACAGATTGAAAAAAAAATCTAGAAAAAAAAAAGGATAATCCTCCTATGCATACTTGTATCCAAAGTCCACACTATTGTTCTGTTCTTTAAAAATGTTTTAAAAAAACATATTTCAAGACTATAATATATGTATACACACACATACATGAGGAAAAAAAGCACACTCTTGAAGGTTTTGCTCAACTGACAAATGCATTTACATTTCACACCAAGAAATTCTCAATCAAAAGCCTCTTCTTCATTTATTGTAGCTGCCTCTAGTCATTTCAGTGCTATCTTCCTTTGCATAACACTGTAAATGCTATACAGCATTCTCATTGAAATGCTGCTCAAAGGTAAAATCTGTGTTCAAAGTTGCTAAGTATAGTAGATGCATTCAAATATTAGTGTTCTTCTGGCCTACAATTTCCCAGAATTAGTCCATCCTGCAGATACTTAACCTGAATAAAGTTTAAAAGGAAAAGTCTATAAAAATTAAAATAAAAACTGTAATAAGGGGAAATATAATTAAAGGTATGGAAATTTATACTGATTTATCAAAGAACCATTTCAGGTGTAACTTTACTTTTTCATAAAACCATAACTACTGTAATTTAGCTAAAGGCTTACGTATAAAAATGCAAGCACACAATAAAAGGAAAAAAAGGTCAAATTTGGTGTATAGTGTTAGACTTGAGACGTTTGGATAACACAAAACCCTAACTTCAGTCATTTTCAAATGAAAACTTGCAGTTTCTTCAAATATTATTTCCTCTATGTGCAAATATAATGTAATGCACAGTGAAAAAATATCTTTAATACATAAATAAAGAAATGTATTTAACATGGAAGGGACAAGAGTGGCACAACATATCAAAAAAATCATCACTTAGATAAGCAGAGATCACAGATCATATTCAATTGTTTACATGGAATCAAGGATCTGCTCTAGGTTTACCCATTTGTCAATTCAAAACACCCCTTTAGATCTACCTGAAATAAAAAGGTACCTCAAATGAAACGGAGTTCAGAGACCACAGGGCAATAGTCTGACATAAAAGCTAGAAGGAAAATGTATTAATGTATCTTCCTGTATTGCAATGGAATTGGTAAACTACTTCAGCAAGAAACATTGCATTCAATATTATAAAAGCTTAGGTAAACTTCTAGACACTAAATATATCTAGAGTTTACATTACCTTTTGCTTCAAGCTCCATTTTCTTTTTCTTTGCCCATATATTATGGTAGTTTTCAGCCATCATCTCTGCCATAGCCTTAGGAAAATGGAGAGTTTAATGATATGCGCTGCAATGGCCAACTCCCAAGGAAGAATAAATTTCTAGTTGATATTAAATAACTTTTGTGTACTAGCAGTTTCCATACAATCACACTGTAAAGGTTCACCAAAACCAAGAGTTTTTATTAAGAATTATGATATAGCATTTGGTTAGGATGGGTATACATACACAGTAATTAGGGACCCGATGCTGAATAGAAAACTGTTAAATAAAAAAGAAGGAACCACACAGAGAAGGAGGAAGAGTACTGGCATGTCAGACAGGGACTTCGTTCTCAAATCAAGGCGAGCAAGAACCCTCTGAAGGCCTTAGTAAACGAAACAAAGGACAGCAGACCAGAGGACTGTGCCAAAATTGTTGTTGGTGGACATAATAGTCAGCGACTACATGGATATTGCCTGGTTGATGTGGATACTCCTTTGTGTAAGCACACTGTTAGAAGCACCAACCATTTTACCAGGGACTCCATAGATGCAGACAGTTTTTTAATGAGCAGGAAATTCTCCTCCAGTGTGCACAACGAATAAGTAAATTCTTATAAAAACTCTTTCAGACTGGTAAACTAGAAACTAGACCCCAAACCTACAAGATAAGCCAGAAAACCTCTCTCCAGTCTCCAACTAGTAAGAACTACTACTGCCTACTACTCCAAGCATGAGACAACTTTTTATACTCTCCCCTCCTGTCCTCCTGACTGTATACTGTCTACATATTTGCAGCTGCAGAATTTTCTAGGTTTCATTTATCATTTCTTTCATGGACCTACAGTAACATACTTCTTTCAAGAGAAGAGAAACTTTCAAGCCTTTCAACAAGAACCATGTTTTTTGAAGTAACAGAGGATCAAAAAGCAGTGGTGAAAAAGACAAAAAATAAAAATAAAAGCATATCAAAAGAAGTAACAGAAACCACAAAACTTGTTTTCAATAAATTAGGAGAAAAAAATTGCATTGTCAAAAATGTTAGGAATATTAACTATTCTGACTTACATGTACATCTCTGGAGAGGGTGACATTGCTCATGTCAATTGCTCGAGGACTGTAACCATGGGCTGCATCTACTGAGATCTGAATGACAAACACGCAAAACAACAAAGTCGTTGGAGTTGTACACAAGTATTTGATATGAAGAAGTTAACATTTACAAGATATTGAAAGTAATGAAAGTACTTAGGCAAAAAAGTGCCCTCTAGGGGGCAGAAGGGTCCTATATAGCCCATCTGAAAATACAAAAAGGGTGGTTAACTTAAGCTACATGTAGGTAAAGGTCTACACTTTTTGTTCCCAAAGACAGAAGTCATCAGACACAAACCCCACACATGCAAATACAAATTTCACTTGAAAACATGTTTAAGATCTGAACTCACCGTGAGTAATGATGTACTAAAGTTATGATTAAATCTCTTCATTTACTAGAAATTTTTATCCAAAGAAGACAGCCAAATCCTAGATCATCTTCTTAAAGGTGAATTCAGGCAATAATCAAGCTTCCTTTTTTTTTTTCTATTGAAGCCTATTTCTATATAGAATCTACTGAATATGATACTTGTCTGTTTCCTTCTGTCATCCTCCCAGCTCAGATAATACCACCATTTTGTCATTCATTCTTTTTACTGACTAAATATGTCACTGGCTTGCTCATTACATTGAAACAAAAGGTCAAAAAAGGATAATTAGCAGAGAGATGCTGGATAGCAAGAAATGTGGCTAGCAATGGGAGGTTACTGGGCCTTCCTCTGCAGGTTCTGCTTTAACAGGTAAACTCATGTCCTCCACAGGAATGTCTTCCTTGAAAAGGAACAGTGGCCAGAATTTTATTCCAATGTCTGATACTGTATTTAGATGCACATATAAAAACATGTACATGGCCTAAAAAAAATCAAAGGCCACCTTTAAAAAGGTATTTCTGTCAGAGAACAGACTAACATAATGGACATGTGTGCAGCACACAGTAAATAAAAAAAAAAGTTCTGATAAGTAATTGTTTTCTTTTGTTTTCTAAAGCAATAAATTCAAGTATTGTTACATCAACACAAAGATACTGATTAAATATAGTTACAATTTCTCGGTGAACAGAGGAAAATGCTAGATTTTGTGTGTGATGACAGCACTACATACAATTTTAAACTTACATACAACATTTTAAACACATAATGAGTATAAATGTGATAATGTACTCTGAAATACTGGTGTTCTAGAATTCAGGAACTCTTTTCGTACGGTTATGTAATTTCATTAGAGTATGGGAAGACTAACTTATCTACAAAACCTGTTTGAAAAGTTTATATAATTCAAGTCTTATTGGAAAGCTACTAATTCTAAAATGTTCCTTATGCTTTAAGTACATACAAATACCTGTCAGTATAGTGTTTGGGAGCAGTATTACAAACACCCAGAAGTCATGAAATTTGGAAATCAAGAATTTTAGAAGGATATTGTAGTTTGCAAATTATAATTTCACTTCCTTCCAAGTGATAAAATCAAATCTCATGATAGACACTTTCTAGTATCTAGAGAGTGGACAGGAAGGTTCAACTGCTTATTTTTCACAGGCATTCTGCCAGACTTTCACACATCAACTGAAGAGAGATGAGTAGAGAGAAAGGGAAGAGATTTTTCCCCTCCATTTTTCCCCCCACTGATCTGGCTCTATACATGTCTCTGTGAATGAGAATGAAAGTGCTACTTTCCTCACCTCAGTTTAATTTGTAAATAACATACACCTGAAAGAGAACGCATTGCCAGTATTGTTCCATGTTATCTTAACAGCATTTTGATTTAAGAAGGCTATCCTGATGGAAAAAGAAATATGTTTAACATTTTCTGAATTTTGGCCATCTACAGATGTCAACTTTATGCTGCATTAACATTAATATTTGTATTCATTTTCTGTTTTTAAAAAGGACAAAATAAAAATCATTTGTATCTGTACCTTTACTTATTTCTTTACTTACTTAAGGGCATCCATAGCTACCTAATTCCAAAAAACGTATCTTAATACCCAGTACTGATGTGTAATAACCTACCGGATGTAATAATTCAACTAACTTTAAATCAAGTAAAAAAAACAAATTCATATTTCAATTTCATATAGTTTATTATTATTATTATTATTATGTTTATTAGCTCATTATTTTGAAACAGGGAAGGAAATTCCAGGTTCAGTGAATAGAAATCTAAACCAATCTTCAGTATTGTACAATTGCTTGTAAAAAATACCTTCATACATTTGGTATGTATTGGAGTATTATTTCATCACTTGTAAAATCAAAGAATGGAGAGCATGTTTTGCATGATTATTTTTTGCAGTAAATTTACAATAAAGTTACTTACTTGACTGGTTTGAGATATGCGACGTGTCCGATTATACAGTGCCATGGAATCTCCCTCCCTTGTCCTTTCAATGCGCCATCCCCATGCCAGCATGGTTTTCAGTGATTCTTTGATTGGCCATCGATAAATTTCTTTCTCCTAGAAAAATGCATAGGCAATAATTACATTGTTTTTCATGTAGCTGTACAGAGAAAAAAAAAAAATATATATATATATATATATGTATATACAGAGAGAGAGAGAGAGCTGTTGGGCTTCTGCTTAGTTACACTGAGATGCAAAGAATTATACTGAAATCACCCCTCATGGAAAAGGGATACTACAATGAAGCAAATAAATCATACAAGATATTTCAGAGTATATTTATCATTTCAGAGGTGGGCAAAATTGTGGCCCTACAGCAAGCTGACTTATCACAGGGATAAATAAGAGTGCTAATGGCATGCTCGGATATGAACTCAAAGGTGGAGTGGTTAATTATCTGGCATTTTCTCTGCTTTATGAAACAACACAATACAATCATAGAATCATAAAAAAGTCTACATAGGAAAAAACCTCTGGAGATCATCTTGCTCAACCTTCTGTTAAAGTCAGATTACCTAACCAAATTCGGTTAGATTATCTAGGAATCTGCCATGTCATGTCTTGAATATTTCCAGCATATTACTTCCCTGGGCAACCTACTCCAGTGTTTAATCATTCTCAAAGTAGAAGGATTTCCAGAAAGCATTTCTGCTGAAGCAACTTAATCCCACTGCCTTGCCCTGTCACTGTGCATGCCTGTGAATAGAGTAATCTTCTCTGTAACTACTGTTTAGAGACTGAGATTAGACCCCCCGAGCTTTCTTTTCTTTAAATTGAACAAACCCAGTTCCTTCAACCTTGCTTCATTTATCAAGTTTTCCAGCCTCCTAATCTAATCCTGGTGGACCTCTGCTGGAGGAGACCAGACAAAGACAATCTAAGTTTTCACCGAGCATTCCTGGATGACCTTACTGTAAGAATATACTGGTATTATGACACTCAGTTTCACCATTCAGACATGAGAGAAAATAGATTGAGTGACCTACCTATTGTATAATAAAGCCCTATTGTCTCTTTCTGAGATTTTGAGAAAGGCAACTATCTCACACTAGCTGATGCACTCAAAGAAAAAAAAAAAGATTTTTTTAAAAAGTGATGTAAGCATTAGGCAATATTTTCACAATGAAAGATACAAATTTTCGATCTCCCAGGATGAAGAAGTATGAATAAATTCCTCACCTTTTCAGAGAGTAATTTGTATTGTTTCATTAATGGTTGCACTTTTGCAGATTCAGAATATGTTTCACCATATGTCCATCCATTGGCAAACTAAAAACAGTAACAAACACGGAGAAAAAAATAGGGAAGAGTGAAAAATTATTTTAAAGTTCTATTTTTATTTGTACAAAGGAACAGAACAATCTTTCTGTAGGTCTGTTCTCTTAAATTTCCTCTCTACTATTTTCTCAGCATTTTCTCAACCAAAATTTATATTATCCACATGCAATGAAATCAATTATAAGAATACCATCATTTTTAAAAATTAGTGATTTCTTGAAGCAAACATTTCAACGTATTTTATTTTTATTGATTTCCTTTAGATATCTATATAGAGCAGAATGTTGTGTTACAGTTGAGGAACAGTTTTTAATACTTGGCACCAGAAACTATCCAAAGGCATAACAATCCAAAGAGTATTTTCCATTAAAAATATAAATTTTAGGTCAATAAAACTCTCTAAACAATTACCAAGTATATTTAATTAAAAGTCAACAATAAAAATAATGAAATGCTGAAACACTGTTTTGAAATATTCATGTGGACTTACAGAAGTCCCACCTCCAAAAAATGCGCTACAAGAAAATGTGTATTTATATCTTACCTACATATCAATTTGGAGCATAATGAAAAATAATAATATTCAGAGTAAAATCTTTCTAAGATTAAATGGATACAAATAAATAATCTGATTTAGCTGTAAGAGGAATACAGACTTTACCTTTTCCATTGACCATTTATCATGAGAATGTTCTGCATATTTGTTAATGAAGTATTCTAGCTTTTCAGGGATTGTGATGCTGAAAGTGAATGAGAAAAAAAATCCATTATATCACTCATGCTAAAATGTGAATCTTTGTTTTGAAGAAAAATTCAAAAAATAATAATTTACAACACATAAATCCATTCAAAGCATCTTACTGTGCTGGTTTTCTCACTTACAGTTTGCTCCAAGCCCCAGTTAAATCAAAGACGAAATCTGACCTATTTAATGGGTGCTGAATGAGAATCCCAGCTGTTGTAAGACTTTTGACACACATATGTAAGGAAAATTCAATGATATCCAGTACTCATGTTTTTTGTCATTTATTTCTATTACTAGCATTCATTTTGAGATTTAAGATATAACTATGACCTGTAGCTTCAGAAATGGAGTAATTTATTACATAGTCCTCTACAAATTAAGTGTCTTAACAGTCCTTTTTGAAACACATCATGTACTTTACATATTCCTATAAGCTTCATTATATACATGGAGAACTTTAATTTATGACAACTCAGAAGTTATATACTCAAGGGTTTATTTTCCAATACCCCAGTGAATAGCTTAAAAATATTATAAAAATCCCTACTGAAACCAGAAATAAAAAATACACTAGTCCTTGGTTAAGAATGTTTAAGCAGTAAAAGAAAAGCAGCTATCCTTAACTATCAAACAATCATAGACAGAAACCCCTTCCAAAAACGATTTATTACGTATCACTATTTTTCTGCATCTGCATTCTTACAAATAAAGGGGAATAACTGCTTCTTGATCACTTTTGAAATAGCAAACTCTTTCTCCTAGGACAAAGAATTTAGTCAGCAAGTGTTACAATGCCATCTACTGCAAAGCTGAAGAGTGTGGTTTTTAACCTTCAGTCACAATGAGAATCACAGAATTGTAGGGATTGGAAGGGACCTCCAGAGATCAGCAGGTCCAACCCCCCTGCCAAAGCAGGTTCCTTAGAGCAGGTTGCACAGGTAGGCATCCAGATGGGTCTTGTATATCTCCAGAGGAGGAGACTCCACAACCTCCCTGGGCAGCCTGTTCCAGTGCTCCGCCACCCTCACCGTAATGTAAAATAAAATGATGTCATATATAGTCAAAGTAACACTTTGCAAGAGCCTAATAAGGCTGGCCAGAAAATATTCATCCGTCAGTTAACTAATTTTTTGTTTGTTTGTTTGGAAGTGTGTATTTTAGGGGGAACTCTACTGATAGTATAACAGCTTGCATAATTTCAGAAATACAGTAAGTGGACAAGTACAATGAGGCTATATTATTGATATCTTTATATGAATAGAGCTTGGACTGGTAAGCAATGGGATACAGGACTGGCATGTAAAGGAGTATAGGACTGGCTGGAAATGATAATGATTAATGTAGTGCTTTCTTTGTCTTGAATCATCATGGAACTGTTGACTCCTAAGGAAATGAGATGACTGATGATTCTGGTGATGTTAAGTAACATTTTCTGAGGTTCTGAATTTATACTTGCTATTTACAATTTTCTTCTGAAAGGATACCAGAAGAAGTCATCTTTGATTAATTAACAGATAGTATAATACTCTCACTAAGTTTTGTTAAATATTCATATATCTTAAATACATCTTGGACAAATTAATTTTAGTGGTGATTGATGTGGGTCCCACATTCCAGTCTAGATAATGGCTTCTGCTATCATATTTCAATGTGCACATGTGTACAAACATTCTGTATCAAAAGTATCAGACTACTGACAGCATTATGTTTTCTGAACATTAACACAGACAGAAAGCTCACAAGGGCAATTGAAGCAAATGTTCTACAAGTGGTATTTTCAAGATACAGTGAACAACCACACCACTGTAAGACACTATTCTTTACAAAGGAGAATACGGACCCAACTGTAGTAAAAAATGAGGACACAAAAATCCCTTTCCGATATGCGTTCTTTCTGACTAACGTACTTAAAAGAGCATGGTCAGAGTCTGACTGCCTGGAGAGAATGAAGTTCTTCCTACTTCCCCATTATTTGTAGTAAAAAGAGACTATATGAATGCATGATCATCATCATTTTCTGCAAGTACAGTGTTATCCACAGGCAAAAAAAGCAGTGTCTTAGCACACGTAAATAATGACAAGGATGATATAGAACTCTCTGCTTCTCCTGTACATAGGAACATGCTATGCTGTCTGTAGCAGACTTACAAAGATAACTGGAGAGCTCTATCTGAGGCTGAAAATGCATTAAAAATCTGCAAAGTTGTCCAAAGAATCAGTAATGTAACTGGATGCTTATTATTTGCTTGTTATTATTTAATGCTTTTTATTATTTAAAATAAGCAATACAAATAAAAATATAAAGTTAAGGTCTCCATTTTATCTAGAAGATGAGAATTCAGAAGTCAGGAATAAAAGCTGTAACTTCACATCATATCCAGCAACAGACTCCATCCTTCTTTTACACATTCATTATAAAAAGCAGTTGCAACAAAATAATTCCTTACTTGGATGTATCAACAGGTTGAGGATTAAAGTTCCCTTCTGAATCCATTGAAGACTGTTTTTCCATCATATTTACATAATTTGATTCCATATAGTCTGGAGGTAAGGCCCCTGCAACTGCACTCAAACAAGGCAAAGCCAGTTTGAACAATTCTTGTTCATATTTCTGTGGACCACACAAGGGATATAAAATGAATAGTCAATGGAAGCTATTGACATCATTAGTAAAATTGATACAGCTACATGTAAGAACAAGCAGCCACAGAATGGCTTTCTTAGTGCAAAATTCAATTTCTGTTCTGAAAATAAAGGAACCTGACTGCACAAAACTTTAGTATAGACTAAAGATAAAGCTAGGATCAAGTAAGCCTAGCTCTTGCTGAAGTAAATGGAAAAAGCAGTGATAATACTGGGAGCAATACTAGACATTTTTCAAATGTCTGGTAGGAGAATATAGCACAGGAACATTCATAGCATTTCCCAATACTTAGATTTGAAATGAAACTCAAAATTTTAAGCAAGTTGGTTAAAATATTCACAGAAAGAACAATAAATAAATATGAAGGGATACTGTTAAACCTTTGTCCACCATGGGGTTGAGCCAAGGTGATCTAACTACAGCTTACTAAGCAAAGGAATATGAATTAGAATTAGCATAGGTCTTTTCCAACAGACCCACAAAGATGATTGAGTACAACTGCCTGACCACTTCAGTGCTAATGAAAAGTTAAAGCATATTATTGAGGGCATTACCCAAATGCCTCTTGAAGATTGACAAGCATGGGGCACGTTACGAGAACGCCTATTCCAGTGTTATACCACCCTCATGGTAAAGAAATTTTTCCTGATGTCCAGTCCTCCCCTGGTGAGGCTTGGAGCCATTCCTATACCTCCTGTCATTGGTAACTAGGGATAAGACAGGAGAACCTCCCTCTTTGCTTCCCCTCCTCAGGAAGTCATAGAGAATAGTGAGATTGCCTCTCAGTCTCCTTTTCTCCAAACCTGATAAACAAAACGTCCTCAGCCTCTCCTCATACATAGGACATGCCTTCCAGCCCTCTTATCAACTTGTTGCCCTCCTCTGGATGCATTCAAGTATCTTAAAATCCATTTTACGTTGCAGAAACCAGAACTGCACAAAATATTCAAGGTGAGCCCTTATCAGTGCTAAATATAGCAGGAGAATCGTCTCTTTTGACTAGCTGGCTATGCTGTGTTTAATGCATCCCAAAATGCAGTTTGTCCTCTTGGTATGCCAGGGCACACCACTGACTCATGCTGAGCCTACTGTCAATCAACACCCCTAGTCCCTCTCTGCAGAGGGGGAGATGAATGGCTAGAGAGCAGTCCTGGTTTTTACCTCATGAACTGTACTTCCTTAAAACTGCATCTTTCAGCTATCTGCAGATCCTTGAATTTGCCTGTAGGTCTCTGAAATGTAGTTGACCTGTACAGATATACTTCAAGATTACTTCATTATAAATATATATATATTTAAAGAGCAGACAAAAAGGTATACCTATGTTTAAGCTGAAGATAGAACAGGAAGATTTAAACTAGAAGTCTTCAGTTTACCGAAGCCTGTATTTTTCTTTTAAGGTAGATAACACAGGGTTGATATAAGCTAGGTAAAAATGACAGATTACAAAAAAAGAAGTTGCACAATAAAGCTTTTGTTAGCAGTAGATGGATAGTAATATGAATTACCTTTTGAGACAAAGCATCAAAAATACCCCAGAACAACTTTCTGGATAAATGAAGTTCTTCTTCTGAGGCAGCACCAAAATTACCCCATCCACCTGGCAAACAATAATACTTCCAGCATCTTTCATAATGATTTGTCAGCAACTAAAATAGAAGATATTTCAAAAGCAAATAAAATACAACCGCTGAGGTTCTGCAGTTCTGGCACTCAACATATACAGGCACTGCCAGAACAATTTCTAATTTTTATAAAGAAGGCATATTATGTATTTATTCTTTAAACTGTTGGTGGACATACCCACAGTACAAGCAGCTTTTACTTTTTAACAATACAAAAAACATGTGACGGAGGATCATTTTTCCCAACACCACCAGAACCCTGACAGCTCAGATGAAGACAAGAAGTCACCTCCAACAGTATGCTGCTATTCCAAACATTGCTGTTGGTTGGGTAAGATAACAGAATCATGATTTACACTAGTTCCCAATTACTCTTTACGTGTCTGGAAGCTATTCAACAATAACTCCCAGTAAGACTCATCTCTTCTGTGAGCTGTGAAATGTGCAATCAACCTACCCTCCTGTCCTCTATTACAATTGGCAACAAGCTTTATTCTCTACCCCTCTTTCATTACAGACATTTATTCTTACGTTGTTAAAAAAACTACAGATAATTAGGAGGTCAAATGATGCAAGGACCTGCTACTAGGTATTCGCCAAACCAAAACATCACAGATTTTGCATTTAATGGATCCCTCTCTGTCCCTGAGTCACAAATAGGAGGAGGAAAAATCAGTTATACATAGGTCACTAAGGACCATCCCAAATGACAATGAATTTCTGACATTAATGAAGTATAAAAACCTAGTCCAATTCATGAGTGCCTGTACAAAATTTTTCCTAAGGCACAGAATCCTCTGGAAAAATTGGCCAAAATCTTAATTCAGAGTTTAACAGTTGCTCAGAGAAAAAAAAAAAAAAGTTTCAACATCAATTTGCAAAGCATGCTGGCAAAATATTATGTCATAGCCAGGAAAGAGATGCAGATACTCATAAGTATGCAGAATTAAAGGCCATCATTAAATAAATATATTTTATTCTATTTAAGTATAGAAGTGAGGCTTTTGTTAAAAAGAGGGGGGGAGAGTATTATGAAAAAAACATTAGACATGGACTTCATAATTCTACATGGTTGGATGCAAATTAAACTGATTTCCTGCCAAAAGAGGTAGTTTATCTCTACCTCTTAGATTATTGCAGAGTGGGGGTAAGGTAACAAAGAAGATAGAGAACATTCTCCATGGAAGTATTTTCTGTTGCCTTTTGTTACAAGGAATGTTACTGAAGATTAAAATGGCCATTACCTTGAGAGGCATCTTTGCATGTTCATTTAATAGAGGAACATCAAATACCAATCTTCTTAGCAAATGCTGCATCATGGAAGGCCTCAATTGCCTAAAAGCAGATAAATTATTTCAGTAGGGTGTACCACCATAGTTGTATGTAAATAATTAATAAATACATTAAGGTAAACTGTCATTTATACACCATTAAAATTCTTCAGATTCATAGAATCATTCAGGTTTGAAAAGATCTCTAAGATCATCTAGTCCAACCTTTAACATAATTCTTGAAGAGCTCCAGGGATGGTGACTCAACCACTTCCCTGGACAGCCCAAGTAATAAACAAACTTCATTAAGTAATACAATTTTGTTTGTAGCACTGAAAAACTGTGTCCAAAAAGAAAGCAACAAGCACATATTAAAAAAAAATCCAAATACACTGTAAACAAATACTTTAAAAAGCACTGGGAAAATATTTGACCTGTAGACAGAGATGTAGTAAATCAGGAAAAATAACACCTTCTCATAGTGTATATTATGATCACCATGCCCACAAGAAGAGGCTATAATGTTGATTTCTTACAATATACCACAACGCTGCTGAAAAATATCTTACAAACTAATAAAGACACAAGAGTGCTAATTCTTCAGATGTACAGGGACAGAGGGAGGGACAGAGGAAATAGGTACTATGTGTATTTTAGAATGACAAAGACATTGAATTGTTCCAGTAAAATAGCAAACACTAGTTCATTTTATTGATTCTTATGAAGGTTATGTATATAAAATGATCAATGTGGCATATTTTGTAAAAGAATTGTATGGTGCATTTCTTCCTCTCTCTCAACTACAAAATGACTAACATAAGAATGTCTGTCACTTCTGAACAAATTTCCACATTAAAAATAATAATAATTTACAGTGAAACATTCAAAAGAGTTCTGGTGATTTGAAAGCCTAAATGTTGCTAACTTCCATTACAGATTATGTCCGTAACTACATAATCAACTTCAGATAAATGACTCTGTAAGCTTATAAAAACTTTGGATAATAATTGTTTTTGAGTCTTGGATGAAGTGTAACAATACCCGTCATTGATTAGGATTTCAAATGTAACATCTCCATAGAACCATACAATCTACTGATCATCAACCACACTGCCAATCTGTACAGTTGAAGTGTATATGGTACTTCAGTGTATGCATGGTTCAACTTTTCCAGAGGTTTGTCTTTTGCAGTACATCCTCTTAGTTAATTGGCATTGTTTTAATTTTTTTTTAAATCTCAGTAATAGCAAAATAACCAAAGACATATAAGCAATTAATAAAGTAGCAAATTGAATACAACCATTGTATTTAAAATGTCACAATCATAGTTCAGCAAAATTTCTTAATTATGCTACTGATGGCACAGCTCTGCATTCTTGTATTGTAATTATCATAGGTCACTTCATCTTTTCACATTCCTGTACAGCCAAGAGTATTTTCTTACCCACAAATAGACAGTAAACACTCTTCAATGGAATCTCGCTGAGCTTTGGTAAGAGAGCAGCCCTTTGACAGTCTGTACACAGTATGTAATAAGGAATCAATGAGGGAAGCATGGTGCTCTGTGCCAGCAAAAAGAGGAGCACATCTGGTCAACAGAGGCAAGACTGCTGTGCAAAGGTATCGATTCAGAGCCAAAGCCATATCCGTAGCACTTAAGACAGCCTACAAATTAAATGAGAAAAAAATTAGATTTGTCTTGTCAGTGTTGTTACAAATTAAAGATTTTTTTTTTCTTTTGTAGCAGTTAAAGAGGGAATTTTTCAAAGCACACAAATGCAGATTTGAAACCTACTGGATGCTGAATGCCTAGTTTCCTTTTCTGCTTCTGTAGTCTTCTCACATATGGCACTTTTTATTGTTGTATGAATGACAATATGACAAAAATCATAAAGTTTGACACTAAATGTAGTCTCTCAAAAACAACAGTTTTCAAAATTATATTAAAGAATGTCAAAGTTCTTTAACAAAACATTCTGAAATCAGGTAATACCAGTCAAGTTTACATTAGCAAAACTCAGTATGCTGCCATGTTAAAATCAAGCCCAAGTTCAAAGTGCAATAAATCCTCACCCACTCTTTCTTAAATAAAAACATAACTATTAAAAAAAAAAAGTTTAAATAGAAGGTGAGATAGGGAAATCAAAATTCATGTCTTAGCCCTCATATAAGCTCTCTAAATCTGATCTTTCTGTACTAAGCCAACTAAGAAAAATTAGATGGAAAGAAGGCTAACAGAAAAAAAAAGCAATTTTTAGAATGCATTAAAATAAAAATTAAGGAATTTTCTGAAAAACAAAGTGGGTGCCCCTAACAAATTCATGGAGATGAACACTTTCTCTAAATCTCTGGGAAGAGGCTCTCAGTTACATGCTTCATTGGCAGCTGATCTGATTTTCATTCCATAACAAAAGCTCAGAAGGTCTCCTGGGAAAATAAAATGTATCTTTTATGATTATCAAAGGGGACTCTTTATGAAGTAAGCATCATGCTAAAGAATCCCTCTTCACTGATCTTCAAATATTCTCGAAGCTAAGAAGCAACAGACAGCTCAGCCAGCATTTGAAAAATGCAGAGGACAACATGAAAAAAATAAATAAATAAATGTTTTTTCTGAGGAGCGAAAAATGCTTCAGTGTTCATTCAAATAACAAAAGACTTAAACTCTTACTGTATCTAAAGAAGCAGCAGCACGGAGATCTGGCAGAAAGCCAACTTCAAGAAGGTGAAGAAGAAAATCCTGATCCTCAATTCCATAGACCCTGTCAAGGAACAAAACCATGGCTGCCTTGTGATCTGGGCAAAACCCCGCAGACATGTCAGGTTCCACCACAGTTCCATCTAAAAGATAAAAATAAAACTTCAATGACAAGGATCATCCTTCACCAGCAGATTAAGCAGCCACACTACTTCTTGTCAGAGGTTTTAATGTCTCTGTTATATGTAACCATCTTCCCCATGGTTTTATTACAGAAAAGCAACATATTTATAGTTAACTGAAAAAGAGTGCATAAGGCAAATTCTACCCTGATAGATCCCAAAGTCCATACATGCTTTTCTGCTCTACTTTGTGCGTCGAAGTAGATACTCAAGTGTTGATATTCTAATACAATAAGAAGTACCCAAAACATACTAATTAATCTACAGAACTACCTATATATCTCAGAAGAAGCAGACAAAGTAAGAAATTTAACAATTCTACATCAAACATCCCAGGAATGCAGCACCGGTGAACACATCAGTAGTGAACGACAATGATTTAACATTGTGCTAAAAAGTCCTCTCTATCTGAAAACTTCTGAAATTCCTGAATGAATTCATAGAAATATTTTTAAATTTTGATATTTTCATTTTGAAAACCAAATAAATAATTATGTATCCATGAGCTGTTCTCTATGCTATTTAGATACCACTTTTAGATCTATAATGTATTATCACTATTTGGAATATAAATAAATAATTATATAATAGAATAATTGATTTTTTTTTTATCTTCTCTACTGTGACTTATTGGACATTCCTGTGCTGTAAGCCACTAGACAATCCCTGTTACAACTACGTTTTCTCTCAAAATACCTAAAGAAGTAGATGTAACTCCTTTCCATTTTATATCGATGCCCTCAGAACTCCCACTACTGCAATGAATTCTGTGTAGGCAGAATTCTATGTATGCCACACCTATAACTTCACCATAGTTGCTGAAAAACAACTCTGGTGTCTTAGTAAGATCTGCTAGAAACAATTAATAGGGTTAGAACAGCAAAAGCAAGGATTCCATTATTAAGAAAAGAGAATGTTTTTCCTTTTTAATATTTTAGAGGCGAAAAAAAGAATGCATTTGCAGATTTCTTTTTAAAGTTTTAACAGATGTTAATGAAATTATTTGAATGGGATTTACATCAGTGAATATAAATGTACACAGAATTATTACCTACAGCATGCAGAAACATTTTTGAAACATGTTTGAAACACATGATTTTTCATCTATTCTACATTATAAATGGTTTAATTTCTAGAACATTTTGAAATATTGAGAGAAGTATATTTATGAATATATGGTCAAATTACAGAACATAACAATACGGTGGGAAAAAAACAGTACAATAACCATCTTACCTTTAGCTATGGTCGGCATGTGGAAAGGAATACTAATTACGCCCACCAAATCTTCTAGTGGAATCAAAGACCTTAGAATTGACCTGATTCTAATGGCTTCCCCTTTACCAGCATGGATTAGCTAAGGAAAAAAATAAATAAAACATTACACAGGTCTTCTTTTTACCTTGTATGTGTGTTCACATTCAGGAAACTTTGCAAAACATAGATACGCAAGAATAACTGCTCTCAAACTCACATTATATTTAGTAATGTAAATTTCATATAATCTGTATTTATTTGCTGTGTTCTGGATGCAAATATGCAAAGTCTAGAAATCGAGAGGTTTTGTTTCTAAATAATATTAAGCCCATTTTCAGAATAAAATGTTAGGTAAAATAGCTAAAAAAAGCTTTAAATATAGAAAAAAAGGAAAGGGGAAGAGGAAGGGGAGGGAAAGAGATGGGGAGGGGAGGGGAGGGGAGGGGAGGGGGGAGGAATAGACTGAGATGAAAAAAGCTTTTTTTTTCATTCCTGGTTGAACAACGACACTTTCAACTACCCCAGTCATTTTGTTTTGTTTTGTTCTAAAAAGGCAGTGAGTCAGATAGAAAACAAGATGATGCTTTTATTCAAACAAAACACTTACTCGTACATTGAACTTTATGTATGGCTATCTCTGTCAAGTTATCCATCTCTGCATAAATCTTGTGCTGATCTATACTGATCAACATTAATTAGGGGAGTTTTTGAAGTGAAATAAGAAACTGTGAATAACTAAGTGCAATTTTTGAAAAACAGGAACGTATTGTGATTTTTAAACTGAACAAATATTTTCAAATAGTATTAGCTCTTGGGAAATAAGCGGTAAGTGCTCATTTTTTACAGGGTCTAATTCTGGGTATCTAATACCTAAACCAGTGACATGTTACCTTTCTTTGAGGAGGTTTGTCAATGTGAATAAAGATTATGAGATATTGACACATCTATCCATGGACAATGCTTATTCTTATGTTTTAAAAGAATTACCTATAATATTTACACTTTAATATGAAATTTAAAGTCTCTTTAAATAAGTATACAAATGGAGTAAAACTATGGTTTTAAAAAACATTCTCTACACCATCACAATAAACAGTAAAATTTGAGAAGTTTCATTGACACAGTATCACAACGGGCAATCAAATAATATTCGTAACAGAATGTTGTTAAAGACCAAATTGCTACAGGAAACAGTAATAAGAAAAGGAATGGAATAATTCCTTTGAAAAATACAACTGAAGAGCTCACAGAAATTCTTGGAAATTAGTAAATGAACACATTATGTACATTATGATACTACGTAGTCATAATACTGCTTTAATACCCGATAACATATGTTACTGTGAAAAAGCCAAACAGCAGAACACCAAACAATCAGAAAGGCTATGGCTTTACTTTCCAATACATGAAGATGTACAACTTACATGCATTTCAGGGGCACAACGTCCTAAGAGATCAATCAAAGCAGCATAAAAGGTCATGATTGCATTTCCCATGTGAATAGTGTCATCTTCTTGTTCTTCCATTTCACTGTAATTAGTTAATTGTTAAAACATTTAAAAGACAAATAAAATAGAAGACAGTGTTTACATCTGCAATAAAGGATAAATTGCTCATGGATGCTATAGCTTACATGTGGTGGCTTCATCATAACCAAAGCACTTTTGACAGACTAACACAGAATGAAATCTGTCCATAAGAGACTGTAGTGACATCTGCATTGTTACAATTTATCTGTCTCATTTTGAATCAGAGGACTGAAACTTAATGGACTAAGAACAAACAGAATTCTAAAGAGGATTTAATATCTAGAGAAAGTCACGTAAATCAAAAGCACGGGGACAGAACTATTTGGCAGAAGACCAATCTCTATCTACCCTCCACAGAATCCATCGAAAAATCTAGTTGATAATTTATGTGTTAAAATAAGTCATTTCATGACTAGGATCATGAAACAGATAAATAAAAATGATGGTAATGCAAGCAATTACACGGCACCTACAGAGTTTTACTAGATCCATTACTTGGCGAAGGTCCATCTCTTGTTGGATCTTCTGATATTTTTATTGCTTCCTCCATGGCAGCAAGTAGACCATTGCCTCCTTCTCCTCTTAGAGCTGGACCAAAACATTCTGGTCGACGAATAAGCAGTCTGACAACAACATTAGCATTCTCCTCCACACTCTCTCCTATCACAAAGAACAAATATCAATATTTAAGTTTATGTCAGGGAGACTTCTGAAACATAATCAGAAAAAGTTACACTAAACTGCAGAATGTATGCGTAAGTAGATACTTTTAATTCCTAACCTGTTTAAATATCATGACAAAATTGTGTAAACACATAAATATACCCCTCTAGTTATTATTGTAATAAAAGTTATGAAATAGAATATGTGATTTAATTCAAAATTATGAAATACAACTGATTTGTAGTAAAAAAATCATATTCAAGTGGGAGTACTAATGAGGAGACTGCCATAGCTGCTAAATACAAACTGGACTGCCTAAACCTTAATCAAATGGCTCTACATCTAGCATGAGTTTTATCCTTAAAAAGATTTAGGAGTCTTTGCTCCACTTCGAAAAGTAGAATCTCAAAGGAGATGTGGCCATTTCAATGACTAAAGATGGACTGAAAAACAAGGCATAGGCTCCTAGGAGCCTATACGATGTATGAAATAGGCATCTAAATTATTATGTGTCTTGCTTAATTCTGCTCTTTCTGCTAACTGTTCTGTAAATTTATGGTATGCTATCAAGTTTGCTTGAAACTGTTTTAAATGTCAAATTTCATGCAGGTATTTATTCAAACGCTAGAGGAAGTTAAAAACCTGAGAAGCTTCTACACTACCGTTGCAAAATACAGCAAAACGAAGAAAATCCAAATATCGCTCTCCTTCAACTGGATTCCATCCAATGTCTGGATAGCCTTTAGAAATCAGCAAAGGACAACTCTGCAATCCACAACCAGCCAAGTAGCGAACCACCTATTAAGCAAGATAAGATAAAGAAAAAAAAAAAAAAAAAGATGCTTACCGTGAAAAACAAGAGAAGTGAAGTTTCAAAGGGAAGCCTCCACATATATTGTCTTGGATTTGGTTTCCACATTCTATTATCCCTGACATAACCAAATCAAATTTTAGGCAAATCAAAATCACCTGCGCTGGTACAAGAGATTATTTTATCCCAGTTGCAAGATCTAGCATTTGCTCTTGCTGAATTTTGTGAGGCTAGAGTATGATTCTACTCCTGTTTCTCCAGCTTTTTCAGGTTCCTCTGAACAGCAGATGTGCTCTCCAGCACATTGACAGCTCCTCACAATTTACTGACAACACACTCCATCCCATCATCCAAGTCATAAAGGAAGACATTAAACAGTACCCAATGGCATTGCATGAGAATGCAATAATTGTGGAGAATTTTTGTTGATGTAATGCGGCGAAGGGATGAGAGGTGAAGCGTTTGTAAATTGTCCACCTTTGTTTGTGTTGTGACATGATTTTGGTGTGGAGAACTCTTTTTGTTGATGTATGTAAACTTTGTGAAGGTGATGTGATTAAATGTATTTTAATGTATTTTTTAATAATAATTTGATTATCTATATAGTTGCATATTAAAAATACAGCAGTGTAACTATGCTATATACTTACATATATATATATATATATATATAATATATACATATATTTATTTTTATTTTTATTTTTATTTTTTTTTTGCTTGTGGAGATTCCCTCCAGAAACTTAAAAAAACTGCCTGGACTTGGTCCTGGGCAACCTGCTGTAAGAGGTCCCTTCCAACCTCGGCCATTATGTGATTCTGTGATATATGTATCAGTAAGAATCTAGTCAGTAGTTGATCTTCCCCCTTAATTCATGGAGTACTGTGCCCAGTATTTATCTCTGAGGGACACCAGTAGTTACTGGCCACCAGCTGGACTTCACATGTTTGATAACAACCTTCTGAGACCAGTTTTCCATCCACCTTATCATCCACTTATCCAGCCAGTTTGGCAATAAGGAGACTATCAGATACTTTGTCAAATACCTCTCTAAACCGATGTATACAATACCCAGTGCCCTCCACTTTCCACAGTGGCAGTCACTTCATTATTGAAAACAGTAAGGCTGGTTAGGCATAATCTGCCCTCAGAAAACCCATGCTGGCTGCTCCCAATCACCTTCTTGTCTTTCATGTAATTAGAAATCATTTCTAACTTTTCTAATTATTTCTAAGACAATTTGTTCCATAATCTTCCCAGGGACTGAGGCGAGACTGACCAGTTTCTGTTTCCCTGGATGCCCATTCTTTCTTAGCTTGATTGCAATGACCTTTCAAAAATGTCAGAGCGAATCTGCAGTGATGTTGGACAGCTCCTTCAGTACTGTTGGATAGCTCCTTCAGTACTGTTGGATGCATTCTGAATCCACTTGCATATATACAAGTGCTCCCTCATGCAGTCTTCCTCTACTGGAAGTACTGTTTCACTTCCACTGAGACTTTCCTAGTACACACAGGGACCTTGGAGGCCTGAGGACAAACTTGACCAGTGAAAAGTAAGGGGAAAAAAAAAAAAAAAAAACATTAAGTACATCATCCTTTTACCTGTTGTTATCTATTAGGTCCCTGCCCTCCTGAACAATAGACCCATGTCCTCCTTAACCTTGATTTTGCTACTGATGTACTTAAGAGAAACAGTTATTCTTGTCCTCTGCCTCCATTGTTATTTTCCACTCTAGCTGAGCTTTGGCTTTCCTCCATTCCTACATGTACTTCTGATGTCTTCATATCCTTCCCAAGACTATGCAAAAACCCAGTACTACTATGTGAGACTAGATGCCATACATTGGAAATTATAAAAAAAGAAGTCATTATCTTTCAAAAGAATTTCACAACTCTTTCCCATGCTCTTCTTTTTGTGGTCAGCCCAACTTGCTACATGACCATCTCCGCAAGTTTGGGAATAGCCAGTAAAATTGCCACTGATGACTGCTCCACACAAGCATGAATGCACAATCATTCTGAAGCAAGTTAAGTATCAGGAAAAAAAGCATACCTACAGACAGATATCCTGAAAATTTGTTACATATCATAACAACTTGTTACAAGGTTTCTAGTAATTCCTTTTCCATTAGGCTATCAATGTATGTCACCATCAAGATCGAAAAACAAAGAAAGGTTTTAGCAAAAGTTTTGCTGGGGGTAGACTCCACTATTTCCAAAGAGCTGCCCTTGAACCAATTCCTGTTGGTTTCATGTACATACGTAATAACAATAAACTCATAGTTCAATTATCCAGACCACCAGCAGAAAGATCAAACAATCAGATTCTGATAGTCTAAACTTTGGGGTTTAAAATTCCCATGCAATTCTCATCTTGGATCTTGATTACTCCATTCTACTTCTTGTGAGCCTGAGCAAGACAAATCTTCCCCCTTTCTAGATGGTATATTAAAAAAATGCTTAATAAAATAGCTACAAACCTTCTCCAAATCAGGCTCCCTTAAAGCTAGTGCAAGTTCATTGTTATCCATCACAGATGCTGCTGCAACATCTAAAGGAGTTGATCCTCTCATAGAAGGAGAAGCTGTTAAAATAAAATTTAGTTTCAACAATAACTTAATAAAAACTAACAATTTTATAGCAAGTACAATAATAAAAATATTCGGATGTTTGAATTATTTAAATTTGTTTAAAATTATTAGTTTTACTAAATTAATGATTTAAAAAAATATATTTTTACCAGTTTATAATTATCATGAACTCTACGAAACTTGTCTTTAATAGGAAATCAAAACACAATTTAGAAGTTCAGGCTAGAAACAACCTGTCTAACACATTCCTATTCTCATCACATACCTTGTTTTAAGATCTCATTCTTTACAATATTCTTCACTGAGACAAATTTGCTTTGAGGAAAGGGGATTTTTTTAATGTCCAGAAGAACGGCATTTTATCAAATGTACTGAAATAGGAAATATCTTTCATATTTAAAAGATGAGATCATGAGTTATTTATTTCTTTTAAAATGGTAGTCAATATAGCATCTGAAAAAGCAAAGATTTTCATACTAACACTCCAAATGCATTTTACTTGGGCAGTTTCTCTCCAAAATGATTTTTGATTTATACTCCTGCCCCATATCTGTACATTAATAAGGACATTTTGATAATAATAATAAAAGAACACTATGATGATTATATAAAATATACATTCTGAATTAAAACTACTAAATTAAAAAAAAAAAAAAAGAAAAATATATCTCCGCTGTAACACACGAGACTACCTAATATTTTATGAAAATTTTAAGGTTCATCTCTGGGCATCTGGGCACGTATATTCAAGTAAATGAGCTCTGTATACTGAATGGTCTACAGAAGAAAACAGTAGAGCAAGCCTCAGCAGTGAGAAACAAGCCATAATGAAAGGCTGCTAACACTGATCTATAACTCTCTGTATCAAAATCACGATTTTATTCTGTTTCGCAAATAGTTAAACTATACAAAAATTCTCCCTTAATGTCCAGGCATACACCACAAAGTGTATACTAAATTACTTCAATTTAATGCTACTGTTATGATTTTGTCTGAAGTTAGCAATAGAGTTAATGATTTTTTTTTCACTGGGTAAAGCAGAAATTTCAAGACAAGAGCACGGAGGGATGCAGAAAAAACAATTGGGGAGGGGTTAGGAGGAATAGAAAGAGAGAAAAAAATACAGAAAAATTTAAGACTGTTTTTTGTTTAGAGTCTCATAAGCCACATACATTACTTACCAAGGCCAACACTACTATTTTCCAACAAATAGCTAAGATGATCAAACATAGCTTTTTGATTCTGCCTGCTGATGCGGCAAAAATAACATAGGAAACGACAGCAATTTGCTACCATTTTTGGGAAAGTGATTTCCTAAAAAGCAAATAAAAACAGACTAAAGCTCAAGTTTAACAGACTTAAAACTTGCAAAAGATTATTTCTGTAACAGCTGTTTAACGTACTAATATTTACACATCATATTCATTGCATCTCAGTATCTGTTAGGTTTCACTCTGAATTCAACAGGGCTTTCTCAGCAAGTAAATAGCTCCTTAAGTTCCACATATTAAGTTATAAGCTTGAAAACAAGAGCTGGGTTCACCCATAAATTCTAGATTCAAACATGAATGAATGTGAATATTCAGATTTGCAGTGTGATACTGCATCCATTTTTGTTTCTAAAAAATCCTAAAAATCCCTTTAAAACCCAATAAGCATATGAACTGTTATTTGGATTTATTTTTTTTTTCTTAAAAGCATCTGAAATTATAATGCTAATTCTATCTTCTTCTGGAATGGAAAAATGGATTATTCTAAAAAATTGATCAAATTAGTAAATTATTAAATGGTTGTGGTCTCTGTACCTCCAATGACTGCTCAGCACCTTACAGGATAAAGCTTTGAACAGCTATATTTTATTTTTTCTGTCTTCTTACAGTAAATCGCTTTACCTTGGATTCTCCTCCACCAAGCACGTTTACCATCACTTCCATGACAGTCTCATGCATGCCTAAAGCTCTCATGAGATTTGGATGTTGGTAAAATACTTTGTTATTCATGATGTCTCTAAAGAAAAGCAATAAATAAATAAAATAAATAAATAAATAAAATTGATTACAATTTTATGACCAGTTTACCCATTATATTATTTGCAAAGCTGATTTGCTGTGTAATTCTTCACCATCTGAAGGGACTGATCATCATAAGATGTGAAGAATTACATTGGGACCTTCTCTACGCTGAGTCTCTCTTGATATCACCCTGCTTAACCTCTCTGCCCCTCCTCTTCCCCACCCATTACAGCTATTTTTTTTTTTTTTATGGACATCACAGAAGACCCTGACCTTTCTTTTCCCATATTAAAGTTATTGCCCTAACAAGACAATAACGAATCAGAGTATGATGATCTTGTATCTTTATTCCAAATCTAAAAATATTTTCTGACAAAAGCACAATCAAAACTGCTATATTAGGTTAAATTTCAATTCAACTACTCAATATTTTCTGAGAAAGCATTCTTTTCCAAATATTTTCAGCCTTGAGGTATTTGACATCTGCTGTCAAGACCAAGAAAAAATGATTGTAGAGGTGAATACATAGATCCAGCTACTATCATCAGGAACTTTAGCTACATAAATGTTAACTTTAGTTCATGAGTTATGGCTCAGAAGGACACTTTCTTCTACATATTTCAGCGGATTAGATTTGCATACTTGAAAATCACTCCTGAGGATTAAAATGTCACTATTTTATACAGATGTGATATGTCCAATAAAAATGTGTATTTTAAAAAGTAATTACATTTCTATCAACTGTAGTTAGTCATGAAATCGCATGCAACTCAGAAAAAAATGTGAAAACAATCAAATCATGGGAGAAAAGGACTAGCAAGTCACTACAGGAAATACTGTTGTCAACTGTTCAAATTTCACTGTATGTTTCTTATGACATAAACCTTCTGCAATTAGGGAAATTTCAGCTTTATAAAAGACATGAAGAGGACCGATTCATCATTCTATAAGCTACAAATCTACAACAATCAGTAGTACAACAGAACGTATACAGTACATCTGATGTAGCTGGCACTATCAGTGTCTGATCCCCAGTAACTTAGAAAGATTAACTGATCGTTTTCCCCAAAGCCTCCAACTACCAAAGATGATAAAGGATGTGGCCTGCCTCCAAAAGCTACCCATGACACATATCCTTCCTGCAATCACCACACGCTGCATGCTATAGAAAATGACCTCAGTGGTGACATTCCGCCAAGTCATCCTAAATTCTTATTTGCCTCCAGAGCTTTCTTTCACAGGAATAACAAAGTACAGAAAGTCAAAATATCAACCTCAGGGGCTGGCCAGCAATACTACACTATTTTGGAAAGTACATCCACTTTCAGTGTTCTGTGTAACTGCTGACTGCATTATGAAATGTCACACTTTGAGAAAAACTCTTAACAGCATTTCTGAGGAAACTGAGTTTTTAAGCAGGAACAAGTGAATCTTCCATTTCTCAGCTGTAAGAAAGGAATGCTTTCCACTCACAGTAAAAAACCTGGCATTTCTAAATAGGTACTGGAGCCCAGGTTAGTCTATAAAAGACAAATGGCACAGCTGGGGAACCTACAAGATAAACAAGACTATGATAGAAGCTATCAAGAAGGGTGTTAAGAACAGGCAGCAAGAACACTTGCTTAACAGAAAATACCTCTTATTTCCTTACACCAGATTTTCACATATCACCAGACTGTTACCATTAAATCAGCCTGACTCACGAAGTCTTACCTTTTAACTTGTAGCATAAAATTGTGAGGAAAAAAAAAAAGCTAACAAAAAGAAAGCAGAACATGAAATAAAAAAACACTAAGTTTGGTTCCCCACCCCCTGCCCCAGGCACAACAATGGCATAATTTAGTAATTACTCACTCATTTTAGTCTTAGCTTAAACGAAACATAACTCAAATTTAAAATACGAAGGTGAATATAGAAATACCATTGTTTTCTGTCTGTTGATGGGTGACTTTCCCCTTCACTAAAGCCTTAGCGTGAGTACACTGAATATTATAACAGCCATGAAAAATTTATTGAACCTGCTGGCAAGCTATGAAGTAGTTCATAATGGTATTGCAAAACTATTTATACGCATTATTTGGATATTTTAGATTTTCAGTAAGTGGGGAAAAAAAAAAGGAAAATATATTTTGCACAACAAAAGCTTCTCTTCCTGCATTCCTGGCATTCCTCATGTAATGCTAGCTCTTGTCATCACTATTGTTGATTGGGGATTTCTAAAACATCATAGCTGGTGTTTAATCTCACCAGATATCTCTCAGATGATAACATTTCTTTGAAAAAAAATGAAATCCTCTTTGCTTTTAGAGCTGATCATGATTTCTTTACACCATTTTCTCCAACTGCACCTTCTATTAGGCTTTATTCTAGTCATATAATTGAGAAAAATAAGACTGGATGAACTGCTTGATAGTTCAACGAGTACTGGTTACATTCAGTGCAATAGAAAGATGGCATATGTGCAGACACATGTTTATAAAACTCCATTTGCTGACAGCTAGAGGGGTTTGTATGTGTCAACAGCTGCCAGTTCCTGTATTCATATAAAAATGGACAGCAGTATTGACAGAAATCTTTATGGCAATAGTATTTAAAACATGGCAACAAAATATATTTTTGTAGTATCTTTTAACATTACATATGGACTCAAGGTAATGGCATGAAGCTGTGTTAGGGGAAGTTGAGGTTGGATACTAGGAAAAGGTTCTTCACTGAGAGGGTGGTTGGGCACTGGAAAAAGCTCTCAAGGGAAGTGGTCACAGCCTCGAGCCTGCTGGATTTCAAGTGTTTAGACAACACTCTCAGACATCTGGTTTGATTTTGGGGTGGTTCTGTGTGGAGCCAGGAGTCAGACTTGATGATTCTTGTGGGTCCCTCCCAACTTGGGATATTCTATGTTTTCAACTTTTCTCACAAGAAAAGTTTACAGATGTCACTTGCAACTGTCCAAAACCGATTCATATAATGCTACAAATGCATACAACGCTTACAACTGAAGATACTACACAACTAATACCAATGTCTGCATTTACACCCATATAGACTATTCACATTCAAACTTCATGCATAATTTTGATGATAACCAAACAACAAATAACAAAAAATATCTGCACATTAAGAGATGTTATTTACCCTAATCCACGAATCATAAGTTTCTCTTCCTCTTTTCCCATCCTGACACTGAGCAAGGAACGTATTTGGCCGAGGGATGCCAGAAGATTGATTGTGTCTTCCACAGACACACTATTTATAGTATAGGTCTTTGGCAGGGCTCGAACCAAGCCACCAATACCATCATACTGGCGATGAAGCAGTACAAACATGGCCCTGACTAACTCTGGGTCTTCTATTACTGATTCCTGGGCCCAGCGCACCATTGTGTCTGAAATCAGCTGTTGAAGAGTAGCTGTGAAGAAAATACATAAATCACACAATTACCATTAATTACTCATATCTCTGCCAGCAGTTCCTCAGAATGCATTATGCACCATGCATTGTAATGAAATCAATTCTCAAGCACTTTTTCCTTAGTGTTTCTTTAGCAGACTATCAAAGCAAAGTATAATCAGACAGTAAAAGCAGAAACATCTCAAAAACAAAAGCCTACATTTAAAATTAAAATTAAATTTTAATTTAATTTATTTAATTTATTAATTGTAATTATTAATTAATTAATTTAAATTTGAAATTAAAATACAGGAAATAAATCTAATAAAATAATATTTATATTATATTATTATAAATTATATATAATATATTATATATTATAAATTATTATTTATAAAAATAATATATTGTAATAAAAACAATAACAATCTAATAAAAAACTATGAAGACATAGAAGATGCTCACAAACTAGACAGATTTATTTCTACATATTGTTTTTAAGATTTTTGCAGGAATTCAGCTCTCAGGGTTTTTCTTAAATATTATGAAGTGAGGAAAAATGCGCTGTAGCATATGTAAATGCTGTATTACTTATTTATGGCTCTAAGCTGTGTATCCAGTCGAAATTTTGTAATGTACAAAATGGAATAATTCAATTTATTCCATTACCAAACAAAAAAGACCTTCAAAAGAAATAAATGAGAAGACTCCAATCAAAGAAATGTGATATCAGTGTTTGCATAATTTGAACTCATTCTCTAATGAAGCAAGAAACCTATATGTGATGTTCTGACTGGCAACAACTGCAAGGATTTGGGAAAGTTATGTATGTTAAAACACAAAAAACGTATAACAACAGTTAAGATTTGAGACCATGCTTTAGAAAAAGTACTCAAGAACTAACAGTGTAGGCAAAGTATTTGATGAGGACAAGTGAATGCTGTTCTTTTTCCTGCCTAAGGGAACTTCAACTGAGGTCTGCAAGACCTTGCCATATCAATCTGGGACTCTCTCAAGATATCCTGGTAGTTATACATTAGAAAATCCTACCTTTAGTATTCACCTAGCTAATCAATTTATATCCATGTCAAGCAGATAACAAAGGAAGTTTGATAATCCCTGCTAAAGTTCAACAAACTTCCTGATAAATATTCTGGTGTTAAGACAGTTTATGCAGGGCAAACATCAAAAATATTTTCAAATTAGAAATTTATGTGTTGAGTGTAACACTATTTTGGAATAAACTAGCTGTAATTTCAGTCTAAACTCAAACCACAGAAAAGTGAAAGTACTCAAAGAAAGATACTGACCAAGAAGGGACAGGAGTTTAAAGAAAAGACAATATTTGAGACTTTTTGCAATGATGTAGTAATACAGAGTAAGGGGAAAACAAAATGGAGCACTGTATTTCATTATTGTTGTCCAAACACTGCACTATACATATTTCCACTGTCATACCACATAGCATTTTTTTAGAACAGAAGCACTTAAAAAGTAAGTAAAAGGGTGAAATTTGTTTTGGCTGATACTTCAGAAGGTACTAGGACTGAAACAAATAATAACAAAAATGGACATGGTATTAAAGTTTCCTTTGTTCTTTGTGAAGAATCACATAAACAGGTTGTTTTCTCCTGTTTTAATAAATCCAATACTATATCCCATTTGCCCATGGGTCTGGCTGTATCTTATTTGCAATGTAGAACCCAAACAGTGTAGTCATCACCGTAATGACTTGTGTGGGCACTTATTTCCTCTGATGAGTTGTACAGAACTAGTTCCGTATAATATTGTCTTTCTACTAAGACAGAAGAGAGACAAATTGGTTTTGTAGAGTTCTAAGCTTACTACAAGAAAAAAAAAAAAGGAAACTAAGATTCACCACCACATCCTGTATAAACCTAGCCTCTAATCATCTCTGTGATAATGAAATAGTTAAAATCTGCAACGCTCGAAAGCACATTTTTAGGACAAAAATATTACTTCTTAACACTAAGCAAACACTAATAGCTGGCAGCTAACTAGTCTTCTCATTATAAGTGCCATGACAAAAATCTTCTCATCCCATAATGTTAAGCACTTACATTATGCAACCAAGTTAAAAGTTCAGCCTCCCTAGGAATTCTGCGTAGTCATTGAACGAAACCAAGCTTCTACCGAAGTCAGAACATCTAAACTATACGTCCCAAAATTAGTTCTTGCTAGTAGGGTAGTCAAATATTCAACCAAAAATTCATTCCAGCTAGTAGCATAGCAGCATCAGAAATTAAGACATATGAAAGTGCCACCATAATAAAGGTAAAATAAATAAATAAATAATACAGAATTGACAAGTAAAAAAGGTAAAATTCCATAATCTGTTGGTCCCAAGTACAGAACTTGGATGGCACCAGTAATGATTCTTATCAAGATGGAAAGGAAGAAAGTTTCAGAAAAATGACAGAGCAACAATCACACTCTTGGATTTCAGGTTGAGTGGGAAGTCTTTCTCCTTGCAAATTAGGATCCAATTGTGCAGTCTTCTTTCAGCTGGCAACCTTCATGCAAATACTGATTTGAAGCTGCTGCAGCTGGTTTTATGAGCAAATTCTCACAATCAGGACCTTGCTACAATTATTGTCTGTAATAACACCACAAAAAGCAAGAAACATTCTGTAAAAAATATGACTAGAAAAAGGATCAATTGTGAAAAAGACAGTAGAAGTTTTTCACTACATCCATTGGAGAAGCAAATCTGTCTATCAAAAAATCTTTCTATCGTAAAATGTCATTCCAGCTGAGCTTGTTTCAAGTCAGAGCTATAAACTTTAAAATGCACAGATGTTAAAATATATGAACAACTTCCTCCCCTGCTTTTTTTTGCTATTTGGAATTAGGATACAATAAACTGTGATTTAATATTGCTTACAGGATGTCTTAGCATCATCATCAACTGGCTTCTCAGCTTGCTTCTTCTTCAGATATGTAACTTTTTCCATAAGGTACAGGAGGCGACCCCTAATGGTTAAATCACTGCTTCCATCCAAGGATCCATCTTCATCTAGTTCAATTCCTGAAATCAAAAATATATACTAAATAGTAAAAGACTAAAATTAAACAAGTTGCAGCCTTATTTTTTATCTTGTATGTACAAACAATCAAACTGAACTATATTGTTCTGCTCTATTCTATCTTTTTTATTCTACATTAAAAAAAAAAAAACAACTTGGTATGTAGTATGCTTAACCAGAAATCTGGGACAATTGCAGATTAGGTATATATGAAAGGCAGGAAACTGCAGACAAAGGATCATGTAATCTTATTAACTTACTGTATAAATTGTGTAGTATGATACATAAAATACGTAGGTAAATACATTCCTGTGCTCAGATCTCTCAGTATGGATGTTTCCATGCTAACGCTGATTACTTCATGACTTCACATGTTTCAGACACGTGAAGCCCAGAACTATATATATAATGCCTACTGACACAGTAGAGCTCAACCAATAATAGCAAAGCATATAAGACTTTTAGGTAAAACATAACATAGAAGTGAAAGAACTAAAATTACAATAAATATAATTTGTAATGACCATCAGAAGAAATCAGCCACCTTCATAATACAGTGACTATTTCATATGATATACTTTATAGGAAGTTCTAAAATTTCAGAGAAAATGTGAGACTTTACAGAACCATGGTCTTGCTGAGACAGTATCTGAAGGCTCTACTCTAGTCTCCCTGCTCAAAGTAGGTTCAACTAGAGCAGGTTGCTCAGGACCACATTCATTCAGATTTTGAGTATCTCCTAGGATGGAGGTTCCACAGCCTTTCTGGGTAACCTGGTTCTTGAGTTCACATTATACTTACAGTAAAAAATAAAGGGAAAAAAATAATAATATTAGGTTTAAATAGAATTTTCTTATTTCATTTTGTGTTCGCTATCTCTTCTGCTGTCACTGGATACCACTGCGAAAAGTCTGTCTCAGTCTTCTTTATTTCCCCTGCCCCATAGGTATTACATGCATTGATACAATCTCCTCCACGAGCCTTTTCCTTACATTAATCAACCCCAGCTCTCTCTGCTTCTCATTATGTGAAAGACAGTCCAAAAATTTAACCATCTTTGTGGCCCCTCACTGGACCTGCTCCAGTGTGCCTGTGAATCTCATACAGGGGAGCGCACCTGTTGGCTCTCTTTGCTGCAAGGGGCCTTCACTGCTATATATGTTTACCTTGTTGTCCACCAGGACCCCCAGGTCCTTTTCTGCAAAGCTACTTTCCAGTTTGGCCATGTTTTCAATACACAGAGCAATTAATTCTACTCTACTGTATGCAAATTACTATATAAAATTATTTTTCTACTTGTAGACTATGCAAATTACTAATTCTTCATAACGAAAAGAAAAGAAACATAGTGACAAAACTAGACCAAGTAATTCAAAAAGAGTAGAACGATGCTTAAAGACTAAACAAATATAGAAAAAATCAAGAGATAGATGAAGCCTCCTCTCCTTTCAAAAGTTATTCCTAAATTCTTTAATTCATCTAAGTTTTTTGTCAACTGACAGTTTTCTTCGAATTTTCCATTTTTTCCCCTTTTTTTCATTTAAAATAAAGATACTTAATTTGAAGCATCATAATGCACCTTTATAAAGTTTGTGAATGATACCAAATTGGGATGGAGCAGAAAACACATTCCAAGGCAAGAAGTTCAGCAGGTTACAGGAGTAAGCTGTCAGGAAACTCATGAGGTTCAGCAAGGAAAAATACTAAGCGTGACAGTAACATCTGGGCATGAAGTTGTTAAAAAGATTTGCAAAAGAACTTTGAGCGTCATGTTGGACGAAAAGCTTAACACCAGTCAGCAGTGCACTCTAGCAGCAAGGAGAGCTAAAAGTATCCTATATTTGCAGAAACACAGTCACAAAGGGAAGTGATTATTCACCAGTACTCAGCATTCACGAGACAACATCCAGAATGATACATGTAGGTTTGGGCTACCCAATACTAGAAACACTTGAAAAACTGCAGGGCATCCAACAAAGGCCCATGAAGATGACTAGTGGCTGGAACAATTGTTCTCTAAGGAGAATAAGGAATTGGGCTCATTAGCCTGCAGAACAGAAGCTTTCTGGGGGACCTAACAGCAGCCTGTGAGGAAGACATCAAGAAAATGCAGCTATGCTCTTTTCTGAGGTGAACAAAATACAGCTGTCGAACTAAAACAGGCAGGGTTCTTAAACAGACATAAGGAAAAAAGAAAAAGCTCCTCTTTTTTACTGCAAGCTGCATATTTTTATTTGACAGTATTTACTGTTGACATAGTGTAATCTCTAGACTACTTCGCTGCTTTTTATTTCCCTAAAATTATTTAGGAAGACAGCTTCTAATGCTAATGTAATTTAAGAAGTAAAAATATTCAGTAACAGGACTTACCACAGTGCGTCATTAGGTCTTCATGGAAATCCAAGAGCTGGTCCTGAATTTCTTCAGGACAAGGACAATCATTTTTATCATCCTTAAAGTTCAGCAGCATGTTAATCTTAAAAGAGAGAACACATAGGAAAGGCAAACAATACTGATTTCTAAAGGAAAAATTTTGGAGTCAAAAGAACTCTGCCACACATCAAGCAAAACAAAATGGTCCATTGCAAGCTGTACCTACCTGCTCCTGAGGTGGTGATCGAAATTCCTTTGTTTTTCTAGCTGTCAAGGCAGCAGACATGTTCAAGGCCTGCATCACCTCATTGTACCGGAAGCGCTGATTCTCTTGAAGCTTGGCCACAAAATCATCCGAAAATGCTACAATGGCTTCTATCCGGTGTCGTACCTGGCAATCACACAGGTACTGGAGTAGATGACACATCTGAGGAAAGAGCAACACAAAAGTAAGAAGAGTAGGCTACTCAAGAAGACTCCTCTGCATATTAATACAAATAAGGATAGATTCCTTACAGAAGCAGTCACTGTCAAATAAACTGAATGAAATCTTTAGTTTAGTCATTTTCATTTTTGTTCATATAGCACAGTTTTCATTCATTGCAGTTTTCATTTACTGCATCTGAAGTGATCTACAATACATCCTACACCAGGAATATCTGCCATCTGCAAGAGATTTATGTGCCCTGGACATATAAAACTCCAATACAAGTTATGAGACAATGGATTTATTCATTGCTTCTATGGAATTTCTTTTCTGTCTGGATCCACAAACATGAAGAAACTTCATTGAGAAAGTAATTCTATTTCATGAAATGGTTGTTTGATCATTGTGAACAAGTTTATGTCATCAGAAAGATACTAAATCTTGTTGTTTCCTCCAAGGAAATTACTTCGCTATTAAACCACCATCAGACCTCTGTATTCCTTGACAGGGAAATTACCAGGTGAAGAAAAAGGGATCTGTGAATAAATGGGAACAACCACTAACACAGCAATATTGTTACCTGTAGTTTAACAGGTTCAGGAAGTTTCATCTGAAGCAGTCCTTCCTTTGGCACCTGCTCCCCTCTGGTTTCTTCCTCCCCTTCTTCTGACTTGAGCTCATCCGAACTCAGCTCCTTCTCTGAGAAATCACTTTCATCCTCCTGGCTCACAGCTTCTTTGAAAACCCTGGGCTCAATCAACTGCAAGATGTGTTTCAGATCCCCATTGTGGAAGATGCCCATAATTAGGAGAGTGTAAAAGAGCTTGATGAGAGGAACAAACAGAAATTCTGTAGAACCTCCAACTGGATCCCTGACATGGAGGCTGCCCTCCTGAACAGCTTCAGTTAGCATCTCTATTGTTTTGGCTTTTAGGATTTCAAGAGGGAATTCAGGACTGAACTGAAAGCATTCACTGCTGATGCTTACAAAACTTGGTGAGGAGAACTGCATTCTTGGTCTCAAGGAAGTGCTAAGTCCTATACCAGGAAGGCCATGTTTTTTGTTTTCATCAGGAAACAAGGTAATACTCTTGGTCTCATCTGTCATTGGGACAATAAATTCATTATTCATCATTAACCTGGCAGTTGCATAAGTATTGAGATGGATGTCAATAAGTAAGTCATAATATCCTGCACGTAATAATCCTGGCATATATTTATTCTCAATAGCATATAGGAGCTGAGATTCATCCACATGGCTACACATAGCATGGGCCACTCGGTTGTTCCCTAAAGCACAAACAGCTGAATATAATCGGAGGGTATGGTAGTGAAATTTCAGCAGTTCTTCTTGTTCTGTCAGCTCTAAAATATCAATCGTTCTGCAGAGAAAAAACAATACAGTAAATTGCTTATCAGTGCAAAAACTTACTTAAGAGAAGGAATTCAAAATTCTTCCTAAGGATAACATTGGCACAATATCATTTCTAGGGATGGACTTTTTCCACTTCTCAACTGTCATGTGAGAAACTGTCAACCTAAGAATCAAGGACCAAGAACACAGTTTAATCAGACAGATATTCAAGTTGCTCCTGAAGTACACCTTCATCTACATTCAAAGGGGAAAGATCAAACTAAATTACTTAACACAGAACAATTCTTCATACTACAAACAAGAATTTGGATAAGTGAAAATGATTGTTTTTAAACTAGTACAAGTTGAGATATTTGTCATTTATTGTTTTTAGAATTGGGGTAGCAAAATGGAAACAGATTAACCAGTTAATTTGCAGAAGGTTAATTTGGGTGGATTGTTTGTTTTTTTTTGTTTGTTTGGAATTCTTTCCAAGCTTTTAAGTGATCTTAATTTCAGGTTTAACATTGGGCAAAATGCTGAGACATTTAAGTAACAAAGAAATCTCAAAGATAAATTTTTCCAACTGTTTAAATTTAGGAAAATTAAAGTACTGGAATAATTAAATTGGTCACAAATTTTTAAAAATATCAAAGAAAATCAGATCTTTGCCTACCTTGCATATTATCTTTAATACTTTATAAACATACTTTCCTTCTTTTTTTATTCAAAATCTACATGTACTGTTACAGACTTTGGAGAGAAACTAGGAGAGGTTATAAACAAAATAATAGGATGCAAATTTTAAAACACTGCAAAATAAAATTAGATTACATTTTCGTATTAGCTAAACCAAAACATATTGCCTTTATTTACGTGTGTTATAAATACAGAGATAAAACAGAACAGAGAAGGACTTGGGCTTCTCTTACAAAAAACTTCTATTATATAATCCCAATTTATCCCTGATATACTTTTACACAAAAACAACATTAACCTGTTTTCTTCAGGAATGTGAAGGGCCATGAACTGCAAAGGATTCAGGCACTGTATCATCCAGCCTTGACGTTCACTGATTCGAGAGACGTCAACCTTCAAGAAGTGGTTTGGCACTCTGCTCCAAAGCACATGAGTCAGAAACTGGACATGGAGACGTGGAGGACATTGAGACACTGGGTTTTTGTGTTCACTTTTGAATAAGCCAGCAGACAATGGCATTACATTCTGGAGAATTCCAACAGAAGGGACAATCAGTTTCCACATCTTTACCAACAAAGGAATATACGATATGATATTTCTCAAGAAATATAATCAACACACAGCACAGTACAACAGAAAATTTTCAGTAGTTTGTATAACCAGCTGGTAACAGTTGACAGATTAGCAGCAAGAGAGTATTTTCCACTTTTTTTTTTTTTTTTTTAAATAGCAAAATTTGAAACAGAAACTTGAAAGCAATGTGTGTTCTTCTTGGACCAGAGACCTGAACCTGTCTCTTCTTTTACCTCTTTTGATTTGTAAGTCATCCATATTTCCAAAGCACAGAAGTCGATTACAGCTCAGTTTTACTGAGTTCATAGGTTAAGTGTATCTCAAAACTCTTTAAGACCCTAACCTAATCTGCAGAGAGATTTGCCTTGCTGACCTGTGATTTCTTTTCATCATGAAGGATGAGATTCAGAAACTTCAATGGGACTTGCAATATCCTCTGTCAATGCTAATCAGTTACAGCACTTGTCATCCAATGTACTATATTTTAAATACATAAATTAATAATAGAAATAGCAATAGTGCAACCACTTGGAATAATGAAAATGGGTCCAATACCAAGAACATATTTTGTGCAACAATTAGCAAAAATAATATATATATATATATATATATACACGATACAACATAGTCCTAAACCTGCATAAAACACAAACATTATTTACCTTTATTCTACCCAATTCAAACTGGAAAACATTGGGGCTTGTAGCTTGAGCAAATACAGCAGGAAATAACTTCGTACTAGGTTCAACCTACATAAAAGAAGCAAAAATATTTAATCACTTAAGACAATAAAACAGCGTTACATTAAAAAAAAAACACAAACCTAATATCTGTATGGAAAGCTAATAAGTGCAAGCCTCTGAATAACGCTCCAGAAAGTACAAATAGGAGAAGGAAAATACTATTTTAGCAGTGGCAATTACTTTTTCTTCCAATCTTGTAACAAACTTTCTAATAAAACACAATCCAAGGATTCAGTTTCCCTCCTTCCCATTGGAAGCCATCATCAAAGAATACTTACCTGATAGTACGTGCCCAGTTCCTTGCCATTAGCTGTGAAGGTCAGCAGGCCACTGGCAGCATCAATTAAGCAACCAATTTCCAGACCATTATTATTACGTCCTTGTCCAGGGCTCATGCTCTCTCCTGCGCACACCATATAGCAGTTGCTGCGCTTTATACTGAATGTCAAAAGACAAATATATTTATGGATGGTGTGTAAACTTTATGTAGTGGCCTAAAAGAACATTGTACAACTGCAATCAACAGGGTCTTGTGGCTGAAAACAGTAGCATAATCATTGCCAAAATTCAATGAAACTTAGACTTCATAATTGGAAAAAAAAAAAAAAAAAAGATGACAAAATATTAACTAGTTCAAATCTGTTCTAAAATTCTGAGAGAGAAAATGAATTTTTTCATGTTAATATTTTAAACATGCCTAACACAAAGCAAATGGACTTTCTGACATGGATCACAAGATGAAATGGTGAGAGGTGCTGTTGCACTAATTCATGTCTGCTCAAAACCAAAAAGTTCCAAAAATAATACAAGCTATTTTACTCTACTTTGTACCTGTTCAGAAATCAATAGTTACAGGAACATGGCCTGAATGACTGAACCTACATTAAAAAGCTGAATTACTCTTTTACTTCTCAGTGTCTATTCATCTGATTAGGCCATTAATCCTGTTTCTTTACAAGCAATAAGAAAATACTATACAGTTAAAAAAGGACCACACTGCCTGTCCTCTTTCTTACTATAACTTTTTTTTTTAATCAACTCAACTACATTAAATAGAGTGGATTTGCAGTTTATAAATTATTAGTTGCCTTTGTGAATTATAAAATATGTAACATTTCAGGTAAATTGTAACCAACCTCTCATGAACCTTTCCTTTTTCATCTCCCAGTGTCACTGTGACCGTACGCACTCTGTCCAAGTCAAAGCTTGTGTCATACTGATGAAAGTCAGAGGTAATCCAGCCTACCCAGACATTAGCAGGTTCTTGGCCAGGAAATATTCTCACTGAATAATAATACTGTAAATAAAAATAATAATATAAATAACCATTAGTTAGTTGGTTTTCCGATATATCAGTTTGATTCATGATACATTTGTTGTAATCTGAATATGTCATCTCTTTAAAAATAGCATAAGCTTGTTCAAGTGCAATTCATAAACAAAGAAACAAAAGGATACTAATACTAATCAGAATACAGTCTACAAAAATATGCAAGTTAAAATAAAACAAAAAATGGAAAACAGTACTGATGAAGTATTGTATTTTAGGCTTCCACATCACAGCATCATAGGCTATTTTTGTACTGCAGCTGCAATATTTATACTGTAGGTTACTGTCAGTTTCTAGTATACTAATACCTTTTAGAAAAAGGAAAATATATCTAAAATAGCAGCTTTATTTTTCTTGTCAGAGAAAAATGCACAAAAAAAAAAGTATTACGTTCACTAGAAACTCCAAGAAATAGATGCTGAATAAAATTAAGATAGATGTGTTCAAATGGCCCTGAACACTTACCTGTTTGCTTAATGCAGTTCTTCCTTTTTATTCCATTATTCTGGAACTATTTATTTTTTCTCTTTTGGTGTTGTTAACAACAGTTTCAAAAACATATTCTATTTAATTTATGACTTTCCATATGTAAATGGTTTTAGATTGACAGTCAAGTCAAACCAAAAGGAACGTAGCAGTCTCAACTTCAGTAGAGCAGGACTACTGAAGACATTTAAATAAAAAATTTTGCCTGAAAATTAGTTTCTGAAACTCTTACAAGCAAATTCTTGTAGTTATACAAAAGGCAAACAGCTAAAATATAAATCCTATGTTACCATACCGTGGAAGTTTGCATCAAATAATCATAGTCATCCCTATCATCTGCTAGCACATCCTCGGTAAGCCGTGCAGAATGGCTTGTGCTATAATCTGGCTTTGTCCTCCTGAGCATAAATCTGTAACAAAATAAGTAAAATCAAAATCAGAATCTATACAAAAGGCTCAATAGATTAATATATATACACACAGTAGTTTTGTACTAATACTTGTCCTAGAGTACATATCATGCGGTGATCACAAAAGCATTCAAAATAAACCAAATGATAGGTTCCTACTAGCTGGAAAAGTGTTTTCAGTTTTTGGCTTAGTTTTAATCTACATCTTGCATATGAAGCAACTTAAGAATATGAAGGTTAATTGCCCCTCTTACTGTATTATATCCAATTACAATACAGCAGAATTAGGGAAAAATCTCTGCAGACCTGACTGGCATTTTCTTCAACCATTTAAAATAAAAAAAAAAATAAAATAAAATAAAATAAAAAATAAAATTAAAATAAAATAAAATAAAAATTAAAATAAAATAAAATAAAATAAAATAAAAATAAAATAAAATAAAAATAAAATACTAATGTGCTACTAACCTTTGTTTAAGACGTGAAGGCTTTTCTTGAACATAATCTTTATGGTTATTTAACTCTGATTTTGTGGCATCTTTTTCTCTTTCTGTCCGGTCAGGCACTAGATGACCATGAGCAGTTTTCATTAGAACCTCAAAATCAGAATCAGCATCATAATCCTCCAAATCATTCTTTGGGCCAAAAAGACCAGTGCCTGGTAACCCTCCTGCAGCTGTTCTGGAGAACACCTCAGCACATTCAATAGGCATACTTAACCGAAAAAACATGACGTCTGTTTTACTGTTCTGTGAACCAAAGGACTTCTGCGTGACCTTCAGGCAGGGACAGCTGTCTATGGTGCCATCAATTCTCATCACCTATCAAACGTAAAGACGCAGTTGTGTTGAAGCTGATGCTTTGCCCCGTTAAACATTCAAGTTATATTTCTAGAATAAGCACCTATGACTAGCAGAGCTTGCAACTGTCAACGGTCAAATGCATTGTAATTATTGTATGGTCATTTTAAGGTGAAATTAATACTATAAGGAGTTCCTTCCTTAAATATGAAACACTTACAAAAGAATGTTATTTCTCATCATAGTTCTGTGCAATACAAGTCTAACACTGCCCAGAACAACACAAAACAACTAATAAAGTATACATGCACAACAAAGAATACAAATCTCTTAAATATTATAATGTGATAAACATCAGCTGAAAGACAGTTCCTATTTCAGCAATGTCAGAAAGATTTCATGGCAGACTTCAAAGGCATTAATTCAATTTCAAGATGCACAACTGATTGGGACATAAGTGTCGACACAACAGGCTAATAAATATTTATTAAACTCAAACCCATTTAGTTACGGAATATCACTTTAGAAAGTGTATCCACCAGAACACAAAGTATCTGTTATGCAGAAATGCCCACTTTCTGGAACTTGTTTATAAGCACATTTCCCACTCATTGTACCAGGAACTCTTAAAAGGACCTCTTGTAGAGTTTGTCTTGGAGAACCTCATGGTTACACATATGACAGATTTCATGGGTAATACCATCAACCAAGGAACTGCATTATTTGCAACTTCACTGAATGTAACAAATTTGTAATAGGAGCAAGGTTTGTCCAGAACTGGGTCAACATATCAAATTTAAAATCTTGTCTAGAAGTACAAAAGCAGAAAGATAATTAAAAAAGACTCATGGAAGAAGTGTCCAAAAACATCTTAATAGGATTACAAACCTCAATATGTTCATGATTTTGTGGCACTGGTAGAAACTGAGGGAGTCTTTTACTCAGCCAAATGGTGATGTCTCTGTTTGTATTAACAGCAAAGGGTTCATACCCTTCCTGTAAGCCACAGATAGTGAAAAATTTTAGAGTGCTGACATCTTTTCCAAAGTTCATTCTTCCCACTTGAGATGGGCCCAGGCTGCACACAGGTAGAAATCCTTAAAACAAAATGAAAGAATATGTGGGTTGTGCACCACAAACATCAGAAAAATCTTTCTCTTCCATAAACACATTAAAATAATTTTTAAGAAAGACATAAAACCAAACAGTATAAATGCAAGCAGCTAGCTATAGCACATGGCCATTATATGTCACGAATTACTATATCTCAAATATCATTCTGGAAATAAAGCTCTCTAATATCCATTAATCTCTTCACAACTCTCAACTCACTTCACAGAAATCTAAGAGTACTTCATGGATTCTGAAAACCAACACTTGGTTAAACTCTCTGTTAGGTGATAGAGTACTGCCAATTTTACTTCAAGTCTAAAAATTTTTGTTATTCCTCCTAAAATTCCATTAGTTACATAGTAATTTGAGAGATCCTAAAAAATTACTATAAAAGTAATATAGGTCTCATCCACACAGCTATATTAGTGGGAAAAAATGCACCAACAGCATGCTGCAGATTAAAAAAAATAGTAATAATTCATTTTAAGAGTTCATACCACTCTGTGACTCTGGATAATCAGAGCTGACAATATGATACTGTTGCTTCATTGAGCTTACGTTAGCTTTTTTTTTTTTTGGTGGTGGTGGTGGGTTTTTTTGTTGTTTTGTTTTTATTTTTGAATCAGCTTCACATCATCTGTATGCATCTATATCTGCTCTCCTACTGTTTCTCTAGTACAGGGAATTCACTTTTGACTCCTTTGCACTTTTTAATTTGTTTATTTATCTGTGCCTGGGGTTCAGAATCATGAAGAACTCATCTATTCCACAATTATTCTGGCTCAGGTGAATCTAACAGGTATTGAAGGGTATAAGGACAAAATACAACTACTTCCTCAACTTTAGGTTGTCCAGATAAAAACAAGGCAGAACATCTGTTCATGAAATGTTTGTTAGAGACAAAAGCAAACTTCACGGCACAGCACCATTTACAGGAATGACTGTTCACGAGATAAAAGATCAGTTTTCATTATCACCTTCACTTTTTTTTCTTTTTTCTTACAGATACTCAAGATTCATTATCATGTGTATGTGTACCAGGCATGATACATTTAAGGCCATAGACTATTAGTCATAAGCTCAAGCCCACATATTTTATTTTATTTTATTTTATTTTTTATCTTCACAGGAAGGCTTTTAAATCACAAGGCATCCACTTCTCAGATAACACAGATTTTAGACAACATGATTAATGTGTATTCTGCTAGTGCAAATACACTGATAGAAAATAATAAAGAGTATTTTCCAGAACTAAATAGAAAAAATCATATTATAAAACACACATAACTAGGCAAGTTATATTTGCTTATATAGATACATACCATGGTAGACCCTAGCAGCTCTAGTAGAGAGAAGTTACTAGGCACCCTGCTAACTTAAAGGAGCCTATAAGCTATTGCAAGTGTTTTTAATCAAAGACAAAAATCATAATTCTTCTTCAATAACCTTATGAATCTCAACTCATCATTCAAGAACAGTAACAGCCTTCTGCAGACATCAAGTTGTTTGAGAAGGGACGTTCACAGAAACAGTTGTGACAGCATGAATCCTCACAATGTTAACCAAAAATGATGTATGATTTGCTGTAAGCCACACAGGTATATGCAGCCTAAAATATGTACTTTGTCTATCTGAATCATATCACAATTTAATTTCTCATTCTTATTAATGTAAAACATTTTCAGATATTTACAGGATGTATGGCACCCACATTAATAATCTTAAGAAGAACTGTGCTTTCCCCATCTCAAAAAGGGTTTAAAAGAACTGAAAATGGACAACAAGAATGACTGCTTTCTTATCAGGAAAATTGAAGACCGTAGGATACTTCAGCCACAACAACATCAACAAAAAAAATAAAGTATCATAACACCACCACAATTTATGAGTGACATAGAGAAGGTGAACAGTAAGTGATTTTTCAATCTCTTTCAAAACAAAAATTGTTATCAAAGATATTGTTTGGTAGCAAGCTTCAAAGCAAAGGGAGGAACATCCAATATTTTGGATAAACTTCCTATATTTTCTTACACAGAAATGTTGTTGAATTCTCTGTCACATAGCATTACTTATGCAAAAAGTTTACATTGATTCAAAAACTGTTTAGAGAACTTCATATGAAAAATAAATCCATCACAGCTATTCAATACATATCAACTTTGGCTCAGGAAGTTTCTGAACCAGAAATCACTGAAGGCTGGGACAATGTGTATCAAGGAAGTTATTGCTGTCTGCTTCTCCTGCTCTTACATTTATCCACATGCACTTGCTATCCACTGCTGTTGAAAACAAAATAACAACCTAACTAGACTTTAGGTATATTCAGTTATATTTTGATAAGAACATAGATAAGAACAAAAGCTAAAACAAGTGTTAAAAGACAAGGAGGTGCAAACTGATCACTCTTAAACCTGCAATATATATATATATATATACACACACACTTATGTGTGTATATACATATGTGTGTGTATACATATGTATGTATATATATGTGTGTGTGTGTGTATATTATATATATATATATATACACACATGTATAAAAATGTGGCAAGGTTTTGGTAGTGAGGGGCTGCAGAGGTAGCCCCTGTGAGAAGAATCCAGAAGCTGCTAGATAAGGGCCAGTTTCAGCCAGCTCCAAAGGGATCAGACACCGCCCAGAGCCAAGCCAGAAAGTGATGTTGTTTGTGCCTCTATGAGAGCATATTTAAGAAAGGAAAAAACTGCTGTGCAACTGTAGCTGGGAGAGTGAGGAGTGAGAAGCAGCCATGCAGACCCCCAGGTCAGAGCAGAAGGATGGCAGGAGGTGCTCCAGGCATGCAGCAGAAGTTCCCCTGCAGCCTGTGGAGAGGCCCCTGGTGGAGCAGGCTGTCCCCCTGCAACCCATGGGTCCCACGTCGGAGCAGATCTCCATGCTGCAGCCCGTGGAGGAGCCTCCGGTGGAGCAGGGGACCTTGGGGGGAGCTGCTGACTGTGGGGGACCCGTGCTGGAGCAGTTTGCTCCTGACAGATGGACCCCATGGTACGGAGCCATGCGGGAGCAGTTCTTGAAGAGCTGCTGCCTGTGGGCAGCCCCCACAGGCTCAGTTCGGGAAGGATGGCATCCTGTGGGAGGGACCCCACGTGGAGCAGGGGCAGAGAGTGACTGTGAAGGAGTGGCAGACGACAAAGCATTAGGAACTGACCGCAGCCACCATTCCCTATTCCCCTGTGCTGCTTGGGGGGAGGAGGTAGAAAAGGATGGATGGAGGAAAGGCGTTTTTAGTTCGTTTTTGTTTGTTTCTCACGGTTCTAACTTGTTAGTAATAGGTAATAAATTTCTCTAATCTCCCTATGCCGAGTCTGTTTTGCCTGTGACAATAATTGTTGAGTGATCTCCCTGTCCTTATCTCAACCCTTAAGCCCTTTTCATTGTACTTTCTCCCCCTTTTCCTTTGAGGACAGGGAGTGAGAGAGCAGTTGTGGTGGAACTCAGCTGCCCAGCTGGGTAAAACTACCACAATGTATTTAGGCATTTTTAATTTATTTATCTATACATAAAAAATGTTTTTTGCTTCTGCACAGGTCAAACATTTCATGTAAGGAAGCCTCAATCTCTGTATCTCCATGCAGTATAGAAAAAAAGCTGATTAGACAATTAAATGAAGTCCAAAATCTAAGAAAAGATTATATACTGTACTCCTGAAAACCAAGTTGTATATATGACATGAAACTAAATCAATTCCTAGTATTTGCTCTTCCTGAATAGAATACAGATAACAGTACATAAGCTATTAATTCTTCTACTTAAGCATTTTCCTGTGGGATCAGAAAAAACTATGTCACAGATGCATTCAGTCTTAGATATGAAGCAAATAATTTCCACACACACAAAAAAAATAATAATAAAAACATAACACTTTAAGAATCACTAAAAGAAAACAAAGAAATTCAGAACAAAATTCCTATACCGGAAAAATTCTCATTGATGTAATTACTCAATCTGGTATTTTCCATCAACTCTGTAACTGTAGCCAATATGTAACCATGATGATAATCTCTCACCAACACAAATTTTATTGATGCTAGAATGGTACTGTACAGGCAGCTAACTCCTGCAAGTAATCATTACTAAACATAAAGTGTTGCTCTGTAGGAATTGAATATAAATACTAGTGTCAGTCTTAAGTATGGAAGCACTAATTTCTTTTCTGGTGAAATTCTGCACTGTCTCACATATACCATATTTGTCAGTAAGGTTGTTCAGGACTATTCCTTATTTGGTAAAGATATCGCATCTACTTCTTATAAGGACTATGCATGTCATGAATACAGACTAACATTCAAGCCCCTTCTTTAAATGGGTATCCAGACATTTTAGATATAATACTTTACAGATGGAATGCTGGAAGCTACACAAAAACATGGTTTACACATGATGTGGCTCTTATCTGCAGTTACATTACTGGGCTGCAGAGCAAACTTTTTATTTTAATTTATGAAATAGCACAAATGAAAAGAGTTCAATACTACCATCAGAAGAATAACTCTAGCATTCTCTGTCACATATGGCAAAAGTATAGCACAGCAACACTTCTTATAAGGTTCCCTACTTTTGAGGATACAGGATGAACTTTATGACCCGATTTGTCAAACACTGAGAATAAACAGGTCATGCTCTCCGTGAGCACAAGTTGATAAAACAAAATTTGGGGTGCACAGTGTACTTGTTCATATTTACAGTGCAAAATTTCCTACACAAGTGCATAATAGAATGCAATTACTGTTTAACAATTTTACTTCTGAGAATACATTATTTCACAGGCAGATTAGTCTGTCATAAATCCCAAAGAGCTCCACTTGTTGGCAGTACAACCTAAAATACAGCACACAAGTCTTAGTAAATTGGCAGACCTCCATATTCCCTTTTCACTGTTCATAAGTGAATTAAAACTTCATAGTCAGACGACATCTTTTAAAGCAGGACGCTGGGCTCTGCCAAATCTTTTATCTAAACTGAGAGGTCTTTTCTGCAGCAGCACATGGCATGCACACAATTCACTGATAGAAGTAATATGCAGAAAGGTCTCAATGCTTTTAAATAGAAGCTATTACCAAAAGCTAACCAAATCCAGCCTTAAAAATTTGAAAGCTCTACAAAAGTAAAATTTAATTTGGTTATTTCATATGTGTGTCTGTATACACACACACATATATACAGATGCCCCCCAATGAAGTGCACACAAAATACCCATAATATAATTGACATTTGTATACTGTTGTATTATAAAATCTGAGGTCAAAAAGAATATTCCTCTGAAAACAGAATAGAAGATCTTTGAAAGTTAAGCTCTTTCCTATAAACATGACACTAGAAGAACTTAATGTGAATTAAAGGGCTATTGTGAAAAATCTGAATGGCTTGACGCTAACATGAAATTTCTGACATGGCTACCAAGGCCTTGGTACTCCATCTCAAACCTGAAACTATTTTAGCCATTTTAGAATCAACAGAGATACTTTTAAAACTGAACTTGCAGCTAGAAATGAGTACCATGAAAACTACATCACTGTAATTTCATCAACTTTGAAATCAATGTAGTGATCAAACTGCTACCTGCAGAATCTCATGAAATTCCAGTTTCTCTCAGAATCCCTCTCTACTCAGCAGAATTATGCTGCCAAATAGTTGGACAATTGTTATAATTTCATGGCACCAGGATGATTTTGTTCATATATCACTAACACTATGACAATTAAGGCATCCCTGTCCTTCAGCATGTTACCATAGTATTTAAAAAAATCTGTGGGCAGTAATCTGTAGGCTAGCGAACTGGTGGCAATTATATCATTTTAAATCAGATCAAGTTTTTCCTAATTTCTATGGTACGCTAGAAGAAGAAAAAAAATATTCTTCTCCCAAAGTACTCCTGAAAGTAAAATACTCTGAAATACAGATCAAAGTCAAGTGGTTAAAATTCAACCAGGGAAATATCTAATTGATAGGTATAAGATTCATCTTTCCACGGGAATAGGGATCAGTAACCCAAAAGCACCATGTGGGATTTTATTGTTCAAAAGTTTTTTCTCTCAGACACAGATATATTATTTTACAGATGTATAATACATATGACAAAATGCATACCTACAAAAGAGAAAAATTAAAACTTAACAATTTTCTTTATATTCAGAAATTTTAATTTCTGAACTAATGGGATATAAAGAAAATATTTAATCTTTCCTAATCTTCAGTAAAACATAGCTGTAGCCAGATTCTAGACAACACTAGATGCCTCCTAAACATAGCAGAGGTGTCTGTGAAGGAATTCCTCCAAGTTCTCAGAAGGCCATAAACAGAAACAACCTATATTCAGTCACACACTGTTGCTATATGTTATCCTAATTAGCATGCTCCTGTCCCTGTATCAGTGCAAATTCTTAGGTCCTTTTTAAACACAGAAATTGCTTAGTCACCTTAGACCTCTCAGTCCAATCTGTGCCTTCTGTGTTGAAACTCATGAGAGGAACAACAGAGAATACAGCCTTTGACTCTCTTCCCAGATCTGTCAAAAGTATTTTGCAATCTCATAACCTATGGCATCGTGGTAAACTAAAACCTGCTTTAGGACTCTGAAAACTGGACCAAGAACACCAACAAACAGGCACAAAACTCAATCTGCTGGTTTATAATTTATGGGATCAGGTGTCATTTCTCCTCCAAGAGCTGTAGAAAAATTATAACTGGCTTAAACTTCCCACCATATTCTTTCACTAATTTGGCAGAAATCTGATAGGGTTTCAGTACATGATCTGAATAACGTGTATCATATTGTGACCTGTTTAAATCATGAATTCATAGGCCTATACACAACTGTGCAACATATAGTCAAGAGTCTGACTGCAAAACTTGGTTGCAAATTTCACATCAAATACCTTGCTTCATCCTTACACCTAGGATGGCTCCTTTCCAAAAGCTTGATACTAATCAAATACAGTAAAAGACAAGGCTTGGTCCTATAGGCCACACAGAGAAACTAAAGATAGCAGCAAAATCTGACAGTGCTGTTGGCTTTCTTAATATATTAGCAAAATTGACAAAAGAAGAAAAACATTATTTTTAGGGATTAGGTAAGCATAATAACACATTGAATGGCATATATTCTTCTCTTGATTTTTATCTCTACCATGCTGTGAAAAATGTGACCATCTTTGTGAACGAGTACCCAGACTACCACTACTTATTTTTTGTTACTACACCAATTCATTTATAGTTTATGCAAATACACTGAATATGCCACAATAAATACTCATAGTATAAAATTAATTTACAAAATATTTGCAAAATGAGTGAAAAAATCAAATTAATTTATTTTCAGAACCCCATAAGACTGCTGTTAAATATACTAACATTGTTTTTAGTGTGTCTAAAAGAGCTACTACGGATCCACAACACACAGCAAGAACAGAAATTCTGCATTGAAAAACAAAACAAAGTCCACTGAAATTAGTTTTTAAAAAATCTCATTAGGTTTTAAAGCAATTTTCTTTTCCATACAGGGGCAATTCTCTGTGGCAATACAGAGAGAAACATGGAGATGCAAAATAGGGACTGTGTCTTCAATTAAAGAACGTGGATTCAGCACTGCATCCTAGAAAGTTATCATAATTAATAATATTATATGCTGGCTAGAGCCACTGAACTCTAGTGGTTCTTGCCAGTTATGTTGATACTATTTCCTTTCTTCTTTTGAACATATACAGTCTAGCATACTTTAAACTACATCAAGAAAATTGTGCATTTAGCATGTCAAGCTAAATAGCTAAATTTCACTTCCTTTTTTACCTAGAAAGGGGAACTTAAAAGAGAACTGGAACAAAAAGTATGTTAACAGCACAATATATTACAGTACTTACCATCACCAACTTCAAAGTCCTTGAATGCAAGTTCTGAACCTGAGTCATCAAGAAGGATTTCACCATTTAAGGTGAACATCATAGTGTGTTCATTCATGTCAACCATACATCCAACAACATCTCCTGCCAGCCATGAGCGGCCAAAATGCTCATTACCCTGATGCCACCGCTGTGCCTGTAAAGGATTTCAAAGACTTTCAAAGAATAACAGTGACAATGTATGTGTTCATCTCCCTTTTAGTGATTAAAACTAATAATTAGCCCCCTCAATTAACACAGCACTAAAATTAAAACTTCCACAGCATATCATTCCAAAACAATGCTTGTGAATACCGCAAGTTAACTTTGAAAATGGAAATCCGACAATTTACTTCCTGCAAGCACTTCTCTCAAATATATTCTAAAACGTTGCTACGTGAGCTGACAGGGCAAATTGCTATTTCAACATTTTAGTAAGAAAGAACATGGCTTATTTTTATGCAGAAGCTGCATGAGAGACTTGTAATGAAAATAACATGCTATCAGTTACGTTAAATAGCTGTTTCACAAACTTTTTTTTTAACAATTGTTTTTGTTCAATCTAGTGGCCTATAAATTCATTGCTTCCAAATAAACTTTGTTGTTTCCTTAAATATAATTCTAAAACTCTTGCATACAAAATAAATTAAAATTCTGTCATAACAAATTTTGGAAGGAACAGAATTGTCTGTGGATGGGATGAACTCTATAAGCTTCTGAGAAATACCACAGTAGTTCAGGGCATGATTAATGATTTGTACGACTGACCAAGTCCAAGACTGCAGGGTTTTGGATGGGTAGCCTTAGCTGGGGTCTTGGATTGAAATTCAAATAAATGAACATCTATAAAAAACTATTAGAAACATACATACAACAAAACAGTGTTAATAACAAATACGTTCACAATTCATATATTCCATCACTGCTAGATTTTTATCCTCTTTTATCCTTCTTCAAAATCCTACCAAACAAATGAGGCTTTCTGTGTATCCCGAAGGTCAAAAACAAGCTTTTATCGAACTAAGCAGAGAACCCACTAAAATCAAATACAACAAAACAGCTTTGTAGATTGAGACCTAAAGGTCAAAAATTAAGATGCAGAAAGCGAACTACTACTCAGCTATTTTAGTGAAGACACTGGTCTTCAATAGTTTACCTAATCCAATTAGGCATTTTATAAAACCAACTTTTCAGTTCCCTTTTTAAGGCGTGTACTTGAATAACACAAGAGTTGGAAAAAACAAGAATAAAAATCCAATAACATGGATAAAATACAGCTAGAGACCTTGACCTGACCAGGAACAGGCAGGCCTACTGTTGGTTTCTGTCAAGTATTGTAATAGTAATAAAGGAAATTAATTCCAACATCAGACATAAGAAATGTATGGTAAAGGTTTTCATTAAGACAAGATTCATCAGTAGCCTTAACAGCAATTATATGGTTTGGATAGTGGTTTCACAGGCCTTCACAATGAAATAAAAAGTTCCAATGAGTTATTAAATCTATTCTGATAAAAATTAGTAACATATAAAATACTTGGATTTCCTATATATTCTTAACACTGATTCAATCTGTCAGCATTTAATGCAGAGTTGAATTTGAGCAAAAATTACTGTTTCTATCATAATTAATTTACTCTAAATTGTATGGATTTCCATGAAAAAATAGACCTGCTCTTTCAAACTTACACTCATAAAAAAAACTTGTATCAACGTTTGCCTCAGACACTCACTGTTAATAACCTTAACCACATTTATTCTCTAATGGGCACTTCTCATAGAGGGAAGAGTAGACTAAAAATTTAAAGAAATTATTAATATTTAATTACAGCTCTGCCAGTATTTAGAATTTCGGTAAGTCATTTAGATGTTGAATGGTTTATATACACTGTACCTGTTCTGTGAAGCTGTGAAAAAAATTGACAAAAAATAGGAAAGAGAAATGACAAAGTCTGCTAATGAATTCCTCAGGTGGCACTGATTTATAGCTTAGGCTTTTGTATTTTTCTTCCTATTCCACCCAGGGCCTCAAAGAGAGAGAAATAATTTCATAGAACACAGATGGAAGAAAAGAAAGCAATTAAGTTGAGGCAACGGCACACAGAATAAGATGCAAAATGAAGTTCTGCAATCACTCATATAATTACAGATAAACAAACCTTAAAGCCATCAAAAACAAAAGCTTCATCATCTGAGCCAAGTTCCTGATCTGGCAGGCAACCCGGCCTTGTCCAGCCAACTCTCATGTCTCCTGCTGTAACTGCCTCAAACTCGAAGTACCACTTCCCAGCCTTCACTGCATAAGTCTTCTCTGTGCGGAAGATCCTAAATTTTTCCATTATCCCATTGCATATATCCAATCTCGTCGCTGTGAGGTTTAAAAAATAAAAAGGTAAAGAAAAAATAAAAGTAGCATCAAGTACTGTATTCAACTACTGATAAAATACAAGCAGTGAAAACAACAGACAAATACACAGCCCTGTCTTTAAAGCACACTGAAAAATATTAGGAAGTAATGGAATTGGCATTCTGAAGAACAGATGACCTATTACCACATCAGTAAAGCAATCAAACAGTTAACCCAAACATAGAGCATGAGAGAATATAATGCATTAATTCACAAGGCTTAAAAGATTGCCTTCCCTTTTTTTGAAATATGGCATATAGATTTTCACATTGTATTCCTGAGGCAAGTTAAGATGGATTGTATAAAGAAACATTTTAACAGTGAAACCAGGAAAGTTTGCCGCTTGCCAGGTGCTAACATTTGCACCTTATGGAGATGATACCAAGGCTCATCTGGCCCTCCAAGTACTAACCCCTGTTGTTCTTCCATGCAGATACCAGTGAAAAAGCCAGGAATGATCTGGGATGTTGCAAGCATTGACTCTAGGGAAAGTGGTCAAGGGCTCAAGTAGTGTCCTCCTTGATCCAATCAGTGACCTGAAGACAACCCAATGGATCCTGAGGGTTAACAACTCAATGCACAGCTGGTGTTGACAGCAAGGTTTTAGTTTCTACAACAGTAAGACCCTCTTTGAGAGTTAAAAGACGCTTAGAAGAGATGGGATCCATGAGACTAAACCAGGCAAATATATCTTTGCCAACAGCAGGCCAACCTTGCTGGGAGAGCTTTAAACTAGAAATGACAAGAAAGGACATGATTCCTTAGAAAACAGCCAAGTAAGCTGAGGATAAGGGTAGCAAGCCAACGGCCCAGAGTGACAAGAACAGAAGGGATGCAGAAATCAAGAAAACAGAGCTGAACTGGAACCTGTTTGTGTGTAAGCACACAAAGGAGAAAGTACCTGCAGAACAGCTTGATGGGGCTCCCTTGCCTCTTCTGGGGAACCAGCATGCTTGGGTACCTCAAATGACTACACTGATGCATGCAGCATGTCCAATTAAAAATGAGTGCAGTTACAGGGCTATGATGCATATTAGGATCACAGAGATATGATGGGATAATTCACACGACTGGAACATTGCAATGGATGGATACAAGGTTTTTTAGGACGGACAGGCTGTGAGGAAGAGTTGGCTTTTATGTGAGAGAGCAGCTGGAATGCATGAAGATCTGCCTTGGGATGGCTCAGGAGCAAGCTCTGAGCTTGTAAGTAAAGACAAGCAGGCAGACCAACATAGGTAAATTCATCAAGGGTAACCGCTATTAAAATAGTAAATGAGGCTTTCTTCTAACAACTAGAAGAAGCCACGTGTTCAGCAAGAAGAAAAGGCAGCAGGAGCCCTGCTTGGATGAGCAAGGAGCTCCTACCTGAACTCAGACATAAAAAGGAAACATGTAAGTGGTGGAAAACAGGGCCAAGGGACACAGAAAGAACACACAGATTCTGTCCAACCTTGCAAGGCTAGAGTTAGGAGCACCAAGGCTGACCTGGAGTTGAATCTGCCAGGGAATATGACAGGCCAGAAAGGATTCTACAAACACAAATAACAAAAGGAAGATTAAGGAACCCATGGTCCACTTGCTGACGTGGCGACAAATGAGACAGGAAAGACTGAGGTACTTGGTGATTTCTTTGCCTCGGTCTTTAACAGTAAGATTGGCCTTCAGGAATCCTCAGCTGCTGAGACAATAGAGAAAGTCTGGAGTAAGGAAGACTTATCCTCAGTGGAGGAGACCCAGGCTAGGAAATACTCAAACTGGATTTAAATAAACCCATTAACCCTGGTAGGTTGCAATCTACAAGTGGTGAGAGAACTGGCTGATGTCATTGTGAAACCACTCCCAATTATCTTTGAAAGGTCATGGCAACTGGGAGAGATTTCTAAAGACTAGAAGAGAACAAATGTCACTCCGGTTTTCAAGAGGAGCAATAAGGAAAAAAACAAAGAACTACAGTCAGGTCAGTCAATCCTAGAGAAGATGATGGAAAAAATCCTCCTGGAAAACATCTCCAAACATATGAAGGACAAGAAGGTGATCAGGATTAGTCAGCATGGATTTATGAAAGGGGAAATCACACATAACCAATCTGATAACCTTTCACAGTGAGGTGGCTTGCTCTGCGGATAACAGGAGAGCAGTGGATGTTTTTGCATTGACTGTAGTAAGGCTTTTCGCAATGTCTCCCTTAACATCTCATAGAAATGCTGATAAAGTATGGGTTAAATAATCCCACATTGAGGTGTATTGAAAGGCTGGCTGAAAACAGCCAGGCCTAGAGTAATGTAATCAGCAGCACAAAGTCCCCATGGATGCAAGTCACTAGAGGAGTACCCCAAGGCTACTATGGTCTACAGGGGTACTGGAGCCAATGCTGTTTTCCGTTCTCATTACTGACCTGGATGATGGAACAGAGTGCACCCACAGTAAGTTCAGAGATGACACAAAATTAGAAAGAGCAGTTGATACAGCTGACAGTTGTGCTGTCATTCAGAAGGACCTGGACAGGCTGGAGAACTGGGCTGAGAAGAATCTCACAAAGTTCAGCAAAGGGAAAAAGTCCGGCACCTAGGGAAGAGCAACCCCCAGCAGCACTTCAAGCTGCAGCTGACCAACTGGAAAGCAAGTTTGCAGAGAAGGACAAGTTGAATATGAGCCAGCATATACCGTTGTGGCAAAGAAGGCCACCAGCATCCTAGGCTCATCAGGAAGAGCTGTGCCAGCTGGTTGAAGTTGACGCTTCCTCTCTATTTGGGACCATTGAGTCCACATCTGGAGTGCTATGTCCAGTTCCGGGCTCCCCAGTACAAGAAAGATACAGACTTACTGGAACAAGTACAGCACAGGACCATGGCTGCAGCATCCTTCATGAGCAGAGGGTAAGAGAGAGCTGCGACTACTCAGCCCAGAGAATAAAATGCTCATAGCGAATCTTATTAGTTTGTATAAATACCTGATGGGAGGGAATGAAGTAAAGACAGCCAGACACAAAGAAGAAGAGGGAGGCAATAGGCACAAAGTAACACACATGAAATTCCATCTGAACACAAGAAAACACTTTTTACAGTGAGGATGGTCGAACACTGGAAGAGGTTTCCAGAAAGGCTGTGGATTCACGGTCCTTGGATATATTCAACACCCATCTGGCCATGGTACTGGGTAATCTGCTTTAGCTGACTGCGTTTGAACAGTGAGAGGGACATCTCAAGAGTTCCCTTCCAACCTCAACAGTTCCATGATTCTGTGAATTGGGCTCCCAGTTATTTAGATTAAAAAAAAAAAAAAAGACTAAATTCATCCTCCAATCACTTCCAGTCACTATAAAAGACAGGTGTTTGTCTTTGAATTAAGATTCCTAAACTATGAGACATCTTTGTTTAACAACAACAACGACAAAATAGCCCAAAGTAATCTTACTCCTGCTTCAGGAAAAGTGTATTAACTTCTGTCAAGATAAAAGGCAGCAAGTCTTGAAAGAATAAAGGTGCCTTAAGAAGGGCATAAAGGTAGTGTTAAAGGCAATGTCTGCAGATTACTGCTTAAGAACAAATCAAAACAAAACAACAAAAGAATAAAACAATATTTGGAAAATATTATTAGCTAGTGAAATGAGAAAAAACAACATGCCAAATATAAATTGTTTTGACTGTTCTCCTTTACTCTCTCTCAAACTGTTGAAGAGAAAGTCAGATGAGGCTAGATTTCATGGAGTGCTTTAAAAAGTGTCACAGCAGCTTCAAAGTTCAAGAAAATGAGCTTTTTCACTTCTCTTGTCTAGTGCAACGGAGTGTAAAATAAATTAACTGCTGTGTTAAAAGCTTTCTCAGCCACTGATTAATTTTGTTAATTATCTATAGCATGATCACGTGCTTATCATCACTTACTATGTTTCATTTCAAAATTCTCTTAACTGTAAGTGCAAGTGATTTGTAAGGAGCTAGTTTAAGAGAGTTTAAGTTAACATTCACACATTGTCAGGTAATTATAAGTAATATATTTTCTCAAAGACCAGTATGGCTTCACTAAGAGGTTCAAAGGAGGCTGGAGTTAAACTTTAACACATTAAACGTATTTCTTCTTAAAAGTTATCACTGATTCTCTTAAATGATGAAGGAGTAATGGCATAAAAATATTGATAAATCAGTTTGTTTTATACAAAACATGTTATCAAAGTATTTTTATAGATAAAACTGAGTTGCTATTGGGCTTCTTCAGAGAAAGAGGACAAAAAGAAACCTCAAGAGAAAGCTTGAGACAATATAAACATGTTGTTCCCTGTGCTCCATAACAGCAGTAGAGAAGTGCTTAGCTTGTGCTTCACAACTTTTGTGGAAATTATGAACAAAGATTTTATTATTATTATTATTTTATTTTATTTTTTAAGTGCTTAAGCTTTTTTAAGGGGAGAAAAACTATGCTGGGACACACACTGCTTTCAGGCATAAAAATACCTCCATCTTTTCCCTTTTTCTTGACAACTAACAATGAAGTTTTGGACTTGGATCTCTACTCTCCAATCCAACTTTCCATCTACCTAGCCCAATGTTCTTGTCAGTATTCCTGTTCTTTTGCTACCACTTGCACTATTTTACTGTGTCATCCCACCATCTTCTGGATCAATCTCTTCTGATACAGATCTACTTTTGTTTCTGTCATTCACAAAAGCACAAATTTTAGATTCGTCTATGTCTCCAAATCTCCTTTTTTTCCCCTCTCAGTGCACTGAGCATACTGGGTTGAAAAAAAAATATATATATACTGATTTATCCACAGCTATGTGGCATCCATCTACTTCTACCTATGGAAGATGTTCTCAAATATTGCCAAAAAGCATTTATCCATTAATATTCCTTGAATACTAGTACTACTCATGATCCTACATGGTGCCTCAGAGATGGCCATTCCTAACATCCTTTTAAACACTTTTTATCCTAACTTGTTTCTGGTTTTCCTTCAATATTGTTGGCTAACCCTTAGGACTGTCTCCATCTTCCCACATCAGTATACAGTGAGTTTTCCAAGACTTTACTATCAATTCAAACCATAAGGTAGCCTGAAATAACAAAAATTGCATTAAAAAAATATATATATATATTTAAAAAAAAAAAAAAGAAATAATGCTTAGTTGATCTGTCTTCCCTAAGTTCTCTGAACTACTCTATTCTCTAGTATTTTACACAGTTTTCTCTCCATTAATAAGATCACACAACTAGGGATCAACCTGACTCTCTCTCAGATTAGGAAAAAGAATGCCTAAAACATTTTGGATCTTTTCCCACAAATTTGCAAAATGTCAAAGCCTGCTCAGCCTTTGAAAATTCAATATTCCAGTCTTACCACTGCAATTCCTCCTCTTTCTGAATTTCTAATCAGCTCAAATTTTCTTATAAGCTAAAATATGTCTGCACCTGCTTGCCCATTAGACTGTGTTAAGAATCTCTCCCTTTTCTATTTTCTCAGCCATAAAAAAGTCAGTATTTCTAACCTTATCTTGAACAGCCTACAAAATCATGTCCCTCAGAAATTACTATCATACCTCATACCCCAAATGTTTGGCCTTTCTGGACTCAAGCTCAATAAATCTCCTGTAAGCAACTCTGAACTCTCTGCCATATAATCCTTTTACCAGTAGCATTTTCTCTTTAATGGTCTACACAATTAAAGCCTTAAAACCACTTTTGAAGATCCTCAGTACCTCTCCTATACAGGAGATTGACCACCACAAAGCATGGGAAGTGAGACTACATTGTCTTTTTAGATTCTAAGTAAACTAAGGCTTTCTATATTCTAAGCAATCCCAAAGCTACAGCTGCTGTGGGTAACTAATAAATAATACTTATAGCAAAGAATTAAAAAAATGCTGCTATACAGTTCTGTAAATCAATGTTAAAAATAAAAATCATCAACGGAGATGCAGAACACCACTAGATGGCTCTATATCATTTAATAACTGTATGGATTTTGGCTAGTGAAAGGGAATCTGTGTGACGATTTATGCATCTCAAAAACTGTAGAGGTTCATAAACTGTTAAACTTAAATCCCCAAAATACATATAAAACCTGTGGTTGAATGCAATTCTAGTCTTTGTTTGAGGAAGACTAGTTTGTGGGACACTTCTGCAAGTCCTTTACTCTGGAAATTTTGCAACAGGATTGATGACACTTTTCAGATGCAAGGATTGCACATACGTTCTTTTCATTTAATTAGTAACTCCATGCACAGAGCTAGCTCAAAGATCCTCTGCATCTTAAGAAAAAAAATTAATTGATTTTTCTAGCCATTCATTCCTAAGGAAAGACAGGTACATTTGGTTTTCAGAGCTGTAAATGAGGAAAGGGAATTAAGATTGTTCAGTGGGATTTGGAGAAAATGGTAGAAAATGGTAGAAAAAGAATGTGCTTTCTTTCCCTCTCTCCCTACCACCAGACAGCTCCTTTATCTTCATAGGAGTCAAACACCTCCTGCAGCAGCCAACTCACCTTCTCAGAACCATGCAGAAGTCATACTCTCTCTCTATGCAGTACCTCTTTCCCACAGTAGGAGGGGAGTGGGAAAAATTAAAAGATTATGAATCAGTCTTAAACCCTACAGACTAACCACAAGCAGATTTAACAGAGACCGTGGTGTTTTGCCGCAAGCACAATCTACTCTACACAGCAACAGATTATTTTGCCTGTTCAGCAATCCATCCCTGTTACACATTCATGGTACCAGTTTAAAAATGTAGCCTCTCATAAAAACTGAATCAAACTATACATGTTGAAAACACTGCCCTACATATCAATAAAATATTCAGACTAGCAATGGTGTAATTTCAATCAAAACATTGCTAGGAAATGAGTTAAAGTTTATTGAACTTTGAAGACCTAAGAAAATAACAGAGGCTTAAATGCTCTAACAGATTATCTAATTCGACAGTTTTTCTGTTTGAAAACACAGAAATTTGGTTTATATGCATGTCTTTGAAAATGTCATCTTTTAGTTTTAAGTATTTAAATAGAGGATTGTATGCTAACTGCAGAATCTTTCCTTAACTATTTGCAGTTAAAACTGCAAGAACATAAAATTCACTTCTACTGAGCCTACATATAATCTTTTTCTTAGCAATTTTGCTATTCTGTTGTGAAATAACAAAGATAGTACTAATCAAAAATATTTTAATTTAAAAATGATTTTTGGATTGGGGTACCTCAAATATAATGAATGAATGTAAAGTCAAAGGGTAATATAACAAGATAATACATAGAAAAGGGCCAATTAGCTTTGAAGGTACTCTAACTGTTTAGGTCGTTTTATGTCGTTTTACTGGACCAACAAATCAAGTAGTGAAGTGGAATAGTCTTTAATTTCGAGAGAGAGAGACAACAAAATTGTTTACCATGATCTTGGTCAGGAGCTTCCAGGTTGTAACCATAGCCTAAAAGGGTGCGGACTGCTTCACGAAGACTGTCTTTGTTTGACTTCTTCGTCCGATCATCCAAAAGAGCATAAGGTACAAGGCGAGGATTTCGTCGATTTTTCACATCCTGTAGATGTATGAAAAATGAAATTCAGTTTCAGAAGCCATACTCTCTCTTAAAGATAAATTGTTCTGTAGAAATAGGCAGGCATTGCAGGCATTTTTTATTGCCCTTTTAATGCAAGGCTATCTGCCTTTGGGCTCATCATAGTGAGTAAACACTAAAGTGCAGTTATTAACCAGTGCTTTATGAAATCTGGTCCTACCAATGAATTTCCTTCTAGAAAAAGAAACATTACTGGACAGGCATTACCTGTGTGCTAGAATGGCTAACAAAAAGATGAAGATAACGCATTGCTGATGACACTAAGTACTATACCATATCAGCTCTAGTTATATTCAGTGGGATGGCCAATGTCAGGGTAAACACAAAGATCATTTGAGGGACTCTCTTTCCATACTTATTCAAAACACTTTTAAGCTGACGTTCCTTTTTTTCCAATATTTGATTCAGTAGATCTGGAAAAAGGCTGCTACCAAAACAGAATGAACCAAAAATGTACTGAAAAAGCTGCTACAAGGAATTATTACTTCCTTGATAAAAAAGTGAAAAAAATAATTATGTGAAAATATTCACATTAACACCAGAGATGAAACATCATGGTTTAAAATTATTTGTCTTGCAAAAGGCATAAAAGGAGAAATATTTTCCTCTGAAACGCTGCTTGTCCAAAAGGACATTATGAAAAATTTTCTTTAAAAAATGAATCAGAAATAACTGGAATAACAGTTAACTTCTTCTAAGAAGTATAACTTCTCATCCATAATATTAATTACAGTTAGAATAATGACCTGGTAATTGCTCTAGCAACCATTAATGTACATTAATATATGGGCAATCAGCAGATAATGATATATGATAATAAAATATATCTAGAATATTACTTCCTTTAGAAATGCCTAAGCACACAGTTATAGTATGCAAAAAAAAAGGCATAAAAAATATAAAACAAACTCAGATTTATAGATTATTTTCCTTACTTAGGTCTAAGTTTATTTAACATTGTGACCTTGACCTTTTTCACTAATTCACAACTGTGGCTACTTCTTGAAGTATGAATAAGAGTAGGGATTTTTCTTTTAATAGTTTTGTTCTTTATTTCCTGTTATTTGTCTATCTAAATTTTGAATGGTACACTTATTGCTGACTTAAGAACTGTTATTGCTATACTCATCATAAGATTTGGTACTTATAATCTTCCAAACCTCTGTGGTTTAAGCATAGCAAATCAAAAGAATGATCCTATACAGTAACTGAGTTTTGCACAGTCACAATCAAGTCAGTAACAGAGCTGATTAGCTAAGAGTGGTAATTTTTATTAAGTATATTTGCAATTTGTACATAGACTTAATTCTTTTTATTCACTACAGAAAAGTTACTGTTTTGTAGTGTACTGCGGACTTTTAAGAGATGGATAACAGCTTGATTTTCTTAAAATTTTTTTTCCCCTCCAGAATTTACCAGGTTTGACAGTCTAACACTTCATCAGAAGACTGTGTTTTGTACAGTGTTTGTCTGGTAAAGTACTTGTTCACTAAGTCATGTGAAATAAAATAAATAAAACAACAACAACAACAGAAAACCTTAATCTTGTTGACAAAATTCTGTTTCAAATAGTCTGAGCTGAGTAGCACACACGAAGTTTATATAATTGTTTGGCTTTGAATTCAGAACCTATAATATCACAGTAAAAGAAAATAAATAAAGAAGCCTAGGTATTTTATTACACAACTTTGTTTCTATTGAGTACAACACAAACACCACATATGGTCCTTTACAACTGAATTTGGAGTAAAGTAAAAGAAAGCAGTACAGCCACGAAAAGTCAGTATTACAATATACAATGTATACAACAGATTTAGTTGTGTTACAGAAAATAGAATCAGAACGGTTTGGATTGGAAGGGACCTTTAAAGATCATCTAGTCCACCCGCCCCTGCAGGCATTAATTACAATCATTATATTTATAGTAATTGGATTACCACACATGTAGTTATTTGTAGAGTACATGTGAAATAGGCAGTATTAAGTCAACATTGACACTAAGCAAATATAACTCTTAGTAGTAGAAAAAAAGTACTATGGAAAATACACCCAAACACACACCAACATTTATCAAGGAGCCTTTTCATTAGAGGTAATGAATGCTACTGTAGAATAATTCACAGAGGAAATACAACGGGAGCTGCAGAACTGCATTAATTCATTCAGTGAATACAAGTATGTGACATGTAGATAATTCATCTAGTACAAATTGTAGCTTTCATAGACAGATGTCATGTAAGAGTAAGATAGAAACAGGAGCGTCCGTAACGTCTACAGCAGCACAGAATACCAGTCAAACTGTAAACAACTCTAACAGAAGAACCTGTTAAGAGACAGTGTGCATAACAATGTTGTATTCTTCAGAAGTAATTCAGTAACAAAAAAAAAAAAAAAAAGCCTTACATAAACCTCTGAAAGACATCTGAGATGATAAAGAACAATATAGTTTTCAGAGCTATAAAAGTGATATTGCAAACCTATGCAGTCCTGGGCCTTCCCAAAGCTCTGAGAAGTTCAGGATCACCAGACTAAAAGGAACAAAAAACACACACACAAAAAGAAATATATATATATATATATATATATATATATATATATATAAAAAATATTGCCTATCAAAGAGAAAGATAGGAGAACACTGAAAAATTAAAACATGGATTAGGAAGAGTGCAGGAATGATTATAATAATTCAATGGCATTGTAAGTTTTGTGATTTAAAGCATTAGAGCTGTACAGATACATATTCTATGTAGTACTGAAATGATTTTGTTCGCTTAACCAAAGCTGTTAAATGACAAGCATAAAGTCAATGTATTTCACCACATATTCAAGTGAGAGACAGATGTGCTGATGTTTTCCAAGCTTCATTTGCACCATTATAAACCCTCATTTTGCAGCTGTGAAAGGATTCTGTTTGCTGCTACGTGTGTGGATCTTGCACTTCCACAAAGATTTTTAAGCAACTGCCACTATAAATGCTATTGGTGAATTTGCCAGCAGTGCTGTCAGAAACTCAGCTCAGTGAGCCAATGTGTGAGGCACATACACTGTGAGCTGGGTCATTTACGTATACTATAAATTTCTTATCTGGTTATCCAGAGGCCTAGCTTTTCTGTGTTTACCATACCTTTAACCATAAATCATTAATATAAAAAAATATTTGATAATGTAAAAATAATTCTGAATTCATATTTAGTAGAAAGTCATTTCAAGCTCCAGGAGTCATTAGAATTGGAAAGCACACTACAGTCCTAACAAAGTTATATTCTTGGCAATGTTAAAAAATATATCCTAAATGTAACCACCTATAGCAGAACTTGTGTTCCTAAACTGGCTTTCTAGCAGTTCAGTTCGATACTCAGAAGTACATGTACACTTAGAAGTATGCATACAGCCTCAACCATCTTCACTGAGGATCGTACACACACAAAACGCCTGGCAGAATGTGCTCTCACTGTAAACCGAAGGAATTAACATATTAATACAAAAAACGTAAAATGTGAAAGTGATGTAACAACATTATTTTTTTTTACAAGGACAAGATGCATCTTTCTATACACTTAATGACAAAATAATTGACAAGCTTTAAATCTGTCATTTTTTCCGTACATCTGTATTTCCTCTGCCAGAACAGTACCTCTCTTCATTGCAGCAGAAGACAGCCTGGGAAGACCAACTCCTAATCAAATAGTGATTATTATCCTACAAAATCTTACAAAGTAAGAGTCTGGCTTTAAAAGACCAAACTGTCTTTCACATTGAATTTTGAGCCAAACTGAAAATGGACGTGATAATTGCTTCACAGCCCTGACTACCTATCCCAGGTCAGGAACAATGTTTTTTAAGTTGCTCTTCACACATTAGGAAGAACTTTTTAGGTTTCTAATTTTTACAACCAATTATTAAAGGTATTTTTTGTTTTTGTTTGTTTGCTTTTCCCTCAATTGATAGGTTCTTTAGCCACAATACAACATGCAGAAAAAGCAAAACATCCTTTGACTAAGCTATCTGCGTAAGTAATAATACATACAACCAAAATCTAAAAGTCAGAATCTCTGGATGCGACTCCCACAATCAGTATGGGGACTTAAAAGTCATATATTCAGTAAGTGCAAGAAGACAGCTTGAAATTCTTTTCATTTGCTTTGTGATCTCTGAGCTTGTCTCTTTTATGTAAGTAAAGCAGAAAGAAAAGTCGAGTTGCTCCTGTATAAATAATACCACAGACTTATGTGCAATATATGCCTTGACAACAGATATATGCCAATTAGAACCAACACTGTAAGTTCACAGGCGAGTTCTGAATATTTTCCACTCTATTGTGAAGCTTTAGTCACAAATGCATCCTTTTATACTTCAATGCTATTTTTCAATCAGCTTGTTATGGAAAATCCCTTTTCAAAAAACAAGTTAAGTAACTCAGGGAATTATGATGGTACAAAACGTCAAAATCTATACACGTAGAATATTTTTAAAAGCCCTCTCTCATAGCAGAAATGTGATTACTTTAATTGACTTACACCAAGGATATATTGCTCCTTTGTCTGTATCTATCTGTCTTATCTGTCTTCAGTCATTTACCAGTTCCCCAGTTCAGAGAAGACAAACTGGTAGGCAACCATTTTCTCCCTTAAAGGGACACTGTCAAGTACATTTCATACTGATTTTGTGCTTGTTTTTCCACTTACCCTTGATATTTAATATGTTTTTGTAAGTATAAATTTGTATTTTCCCACCTGTTTCGTTCCTCCTGCTCCTTTCATGGAGCAACAAGCTACCCTGTCCTACTGAAAAATACTTGTTTGCGATCAGTGTCATCACAGCTGTCAACACAGTTCTGGGAGCAGGATTTATTAGTTAACTTGTGCTCCCTCTGCTGGCTGACTGGTTGGCTCTGCAGCAGCAGAACAAAAATACTGTATATAGTCACGCACAAACAGCAGTGATCACTTGTAAACAAAAAAATCCTGACAAGCAGTGGTGGATTTAGAGGAAGAAAAAGTGTGGAACATGGAAGGCATTTTCCCCATCAGATTATAACAAGAAAAAAATGGGTTATACATGAACTACTTGACAGTATCCCTTTAATTTTTCATATTTTATAATCCCAAAACCATGAAGCATTCATAATGGAATAGATCTTCTAGATCATCTAATCCATAGTACAGTATGATTGCTGTTTATAACATATTTCCCAGTCATTACTTCATCTACTTTCAAACCTCTGTAAATTTCTTTTCCTTAGGAAACTATTTCACAGCTCTGTATTATCTGTTTACAGTATTACACAGTATAGCACCATGTCACTTTATTACAGTATTGTAACATGTCACAGTAATTTGATGGGATGAGAAAATGTAGCCCATGAAACAAACACATTGTTGGAGACAAGCAAAAGCATACAGCAGCATGGACAACACCTAGCAGCTTGCCATATGGTAAGCGTGCCAACTGAATGAGAAGCACCTTAGCACTGCACCCAGAAAGGGGCAGCTTGCTGTTCTGCTCTCCTCTTTCGACTTTTAATGAATAGTATTTGTTGTCTGAACATTGTATGCACTTTTGGAATTCAGTTGCCTGTCATTTCTACAGAAGAAAATAAAATTACTTATTTTGAAAAGAGAAAAAGAATTGAATTAAGAGCAAATCAACATCAAAACCCAAAGCATGGCTTCCACAGGACATACTTTTGGTGGTAAAGTTTTCAAGGACATCATACATCCACTAACCCATAAATGAGACTAATGTAATTTGTCTGCTTAACACGGGGAGTAGAGAATACTGATAATCTTGCCAATCTGCCTCCTGAAGTTCACGAACATTCCTGAGGTCTCGATGGTCTTTAACAACCTGAATATGTTGAAACCATAACTATGACACTGCTCACTCCACCACTGCATTACATTCTCAACAACAGTGCTCACTCAGCACAAAGAAGTCTTCAGTTGGAATGAATCAGACCCAACAAAATATTTGATTGTTTAAAGCAGAAGTATCCAAGACTGCAAACTTGCAACCCCAATTAAGAGGCTTTCCAACCATAAGTGTATCTGGATTCATAGCCATTTAAGCTTTTTATTTTTAAATTCTCTAGGTTCTTCTTTTTACACCTATAATTGTCTTTCTCTTGGTAGGGAAGAACTGTTCAATATCGATCATATACCTAGGCCCAGTCGAGATTCAGAGAACGCTTTCCTCTAAGTCTCTCAGAGGATGACCTGGTAGTCAAAATCAGAACCTGATTCATTCCGTCTTCTTTAAGCATCTCAGAAAACCTAACAAAGGGCTTATAATCTTAATTTAGTATTTACTAGGTCCAAGTGATAGATCTCTATATATAACAATCAGTCCCTGGCCATCAAAAGGATTTATATACCTACACAGTTCAGTAATTACAAGCCTAAAGTGTTCAAAACTATACCTCTATCTTCCACAAATATTCTCAACAGCAGACTATCATTTGTAGTATCCAAGAGTAGATTTCATTTGCATGTTGAGCTCTGTCATCCAGTGAGTAGGGCAAGGAGTCTAGGAAAGGTCCAAGTTCCAGTCTAGCCTCCAGGACAGTAATTTAAGTCAGAGGATAAAACACAGGCAGCTGACCAGTGAGTAGATAAAGTCCTCCTCTTTCTCTCTGCTCTCTTCCAGTGAGCCTCCACAATGCCACAGCATTTTTAGATTCAATGGTAAGGTCAGTTTTACCTAAGTACAGCACTAACAACTTAAGAAAGAGTTAAGGATTCTTCTGAAATTTAGTAGCAGTGTTTGATTTGAGGTGTTTACATGCCTTAGTGCATTTGTCTAATGATTTTTTTTTTTTTTAAACCAAAGCTGTAGCCTGGGAGCAGCTCTGCTATCTTTCAGGGACCATAATAAAACTCATAATTATTTATTATCACATGAAGGCTCTTCAAAAGCAGAATCTTCTATATCAACAGACACGTCAAAACATATATAAGGACAGTGTATAAATAACTTGTGTAAATGTAAAGGAGAAATCTTTTTCTCCATCTCCCACTTCCGTTATATTCTTTTGCTTATCATTACCAACCTAATAACACTCAAGAAATCTTTGACATCATCATTTAGCTGCCTTTTTCACATTATATCTCACTAATTCAGAAAACATGTAATTTAACTGAAAATTCACTCCAACAAATACAGCAACGTTATTTGTTTTTTTTTCAAAGATGCACACATACACCGAGTAGGTTAAACTAGACTCAAGGTCTAAGAAACCTTATTTACTACATATGTGGATTTGAATTTCCCAATGCTACTTAGAAATGTAATTAGCAAACAGATGCATTTGATCCCAGTAATTTCTTAACTTCATCTTAACAAATAATCTGTTACAAAGATAAATTTAACTTTTGTTAGTCGTTTTATCAAAGCTGTAAAAATTTCCCAACTTTCATTCATTTCAAATTCTCTGATTGGCAACACCCTGCATTGAAAATGTTTGGCTTCTGGGAGAAAAAAAAATTACAGGAGGCATAGTGTAAATTATTGAGTTCATTCTTTAATATATCAGAAATATTTCTTAGGAGAATCTTGAGACAGACACTCATTCTACAGGCAAATTGTGCACTGCCTCCATAAACATAGGATTATAGCAGTGGGTTCAAGAATGAATCAATCTGCTCCCCCTACCTGGCAACAGAGAAGAGAATCATCACTTCCAAAACTTCTCATGATTAATATTCTAACAGAAATGTTAACACCACTTCAAAGGGCCATCTTCCCTTATTTAAAGGTGCAGTATTAGGGGCAAATTTAATCCTGTTGTAAGCAGAGAGTTGCACCAAGACTGAGTCATCTTCAGTGTCTATATAGTAGGGGATACTGTACATATTCCAGTCTGCAAACACAAGAATTGGTTCATAGTGTGCCTAGACCCAAATACAGAATGTAGATTTTTTAAATAGCTTACAAAGTACCTAAATGATAGCTTTACAGTAAGATACTTTAATGGACAATGCTGAAATGCTATATGGCATATAATTAGTTGCATAAATGTATTTTTGCCAGTATGTGATGAGTTGAAGCAACTAATTTGAAATATATAAAATCAGATTTCTTTTATGCAAGAGCTTTGCAAATAGAATGAGCTGGGTTCCTGTACAAAAACAAAACTTGAAATGTGCTGAACTGAAATATATAATCAGAACTTTTGTCAAAAATGAAAACACCTTTGTAGGCTGGAAATAAGATGTACCCACAAAACAGTGTTTTTCATTTTTGCAAAAAAAAAATGCACAGCGCAAATCCATGAAAACTCGTATTTTCTCCCAGAGGGTGGATTTTACTAAAATTTCGCTGTGATATGCTACCACACACTTACTAACAGAAGATAGGTTTCCCTATATAAAATTCAAAGATAATCACAAAAAGAATAGAAAATATGACTCGTAAGGGAAAACTAATATAGCAGCTGCTTTGAAAAGCAACAAATTACTTATTGTAATTACTGTACTCATTGACTTTAAAAAAAAAAAAAAAAAGAAAGAAAACAAAGACCATGAATTTTGCTGTTAACAATCCACCATGCTTAATTTTTATTCCACTCCTTTACAACACATCCTGACACCTACCATATAGCTTTCCTACTCACTGAAACAAGATAACAAGTAGGCCTGGAACTTGGAGACTGGCTTAACTATTCTCAGTTACATATTGCTTTTACCAGAAATATGTTAGCAAAGTGCTTACTAGAAGTTCACATTCTGTTTTTGCTGGATCAGCAAAAACATTCAATTTCCAGGATTGCCAACATTTAAATGATACCCCTACTGAAAGTCAGTGATTACATTTCCTAAAATACTAAAACATATTAGCTTCCTGCATGCAATTTTCTCACACTGAGATACAGATACCATAAAAGAATACACAACCAACTTTTTTTTCCCTGCTTATAAAAGCAGTCTTGTATTGCTAGAAGATCTAGCAAAAGGATTGCTTTAATTACATATTTTTGCTCTCTTGACTGACAGACTAGCATTCATTAGAAGCTTATTCCTGCTCTTGTGTACCAATTATTCTCATTTAACTGTGAAATATCTCAATAAATAAGTGCTTTCTTAAGTGACTGAAGTTAGCACTTACCTGCTGGATACCATAGGTCCAGCCTTGCCTGATACGGTCCCTTGCCCACACATTGTGAGCATTCTCTGCTAGTTTATCCACCATAGCTTCTTGAGAGGGGGTCAGTTTGATAAAACTCAGATCCATGGGAGCAGGCTTATATCCACTCAACAACTGGTAGCTGTCAAAAAAAACACAGAAGTTGCAGTTACTTGTCAGTAAGAAAAATAAATAATAATAGGAATTGCAAAGGAAAGAAGTGACAAGTATGCAATATTCTATAAAAATAATCTGTCTTTTAGAATAATAACATACTGACATTTGATTTTTTTTCAAGCTAATTGCATCTTGATCAGATGAAGTAGCTGTAGTAATGAAAGCTACACCAAATGATCCGAACTAAAATGTTTCCAAAGTATTTTAGTACTTCCATACATTTAAAGTAGTAGATTAAGATGTGATATATCTAAATAATTGTATGAACACTATCATAATTAACTCTGAGCACTTTGCAATAATTATTAGAGTTTAACTACTTCCTACTGATGGAAGAAAATATTTTCTTCCTATTGCATATAGGACTGTGAGACAGAACAGGTTAAATGGATTACTCAAGATCACACATGAAGTCTGTTTATTGTAAATTTTTCTTTATAATACCTCATCCCTTAGATAACCTTTAAATCTTAGAAGCAAATATTTAAAACTTAAGCATGACTTCAGAACAGTTCCCTTGTTATTTTTAGCACTCCTAAGAATGAAGTATATTTTGCATTTATGAAGTTGTTCCCACAGAATTAATTATAGTCATCTCCCACATTGCTTATGACCAAGCTTTCTTCAATAAAGAATGTAACACACATGGTAATGGATACACCAGGACTTACTGAATTTAAAACCAAAACCTACAACACTAAGCTGCACCATTGGGATCCACCCACACAAAACAACTCTTGCTCCAGAGTCTTCAGAACACAGAACGTAAGAGTCTTGCCTAGCATTTCTCTGTAGGAGGGAAGGGGATTTGATAGTTTTTCGATCTTTTGAAGTAGTATGCCAAGCATATTAAAATAATAGTAACAGTACTAATAATATTGGCAACAACAACAGAAAGTTCTTGGCCTTGTTAGCAGCTGACCTGTGCCCTCAATCAAATTTTCAAAAAAAAAAAATTAATAATACAGGTCTGGTTGCAAATCTTTGATTCTTTGCAAGCAGAAATGACTTGATGAAATATTATGACTGCCCAGTAAAAACAACTGAATAATCATTCCAGTCCAGCACGTAAAGGTATGTAGAAGCATAGTGTCTCCTCCTTTATGCGTACCTGGTGCATGGCCTTTTCAACCCAAAAGGGCTAATAAGAGGGAAGCCATAAACAAGAACATACAGAGATGTAAACCTGTTAAGAGAGTCAATGATGACAACAAACCTGGCCAATCTCACTAACTGGCAAGCATATGAGTGTGAGAGACTATTTTCAGTCAGATTATCTTGCTAAGGGCCTTGCCAAACTGGAATGATAAGGAAAGAGGGAGACAAACACAAAGACAGAAAACCTGAAACATCCAGAAGCAAACCTGGCCAGTACTGCTAACTGATGGACTATCAAGGCACTGCAGGCAAAATGGGGCTTTGCAACTCATAAGGATGTAACCTTTATGGTCCGGATGTTGCAGGGAGTCGGTGGGACACCTACCAACTGCTCAGGAAATGTACAGGGGAAGGTAAAGCAGGAAGAACAAAGCAGGGGGTAGACAGAAAGTGGGTGCAATGTGTGTCGGTGGTGAGGTGCTGGCCGAGGGCTGCAGAGCTCCTCTGTGAGGCAAGGCTGTGGCTGCCCGGTACCAGACACAGCCAGCTCCAATGGCCCCACCGCAGGTCATGACAGGGCCCAGCTACCACAGATGGGAGCCTAGGGGAAAGTGTAATTAAGAGCAGGTGAAACACTGAGTGGCAGTGCATTCTTCCTTGTCACAATCCCCTGCATAACTGTTCTCCTGTGCTTAAAAAGCTAAGATAGCCATGGATATTTCTATGTAACAGCAAGGTAAAAGGACCAGGTGTCTCAAAAGATGTTCATGTTTTTTTGTCTCAGAGAATGTGTATACTTTATTTCAGGATGTAAATGGATATTCATGAAGTATAAGTATCAATGGATCCTTAAAACCAAAAATATTCTGTGCATACAAATTCATGTTCAAAAACTGTCTTGAGCTGCAGAGAGATGTTACCATTTGCAACAGCCCCAGCTCCTGTCTGGTCATCTGGTGGTCTCTACAAATCAGTAAAATGACTGGTCCTATCTTGCTCAGTATCTCTGCTGGTCTTATATTCTAAATAGATTTAAAGAAGTAGGTAAAACAATCTGGAATAATTTTCAAGCTGAAAATTTTGCTGCTTTAATAGCACATTATCACTACCATACTGATCTGCCATGGATTTATAACAAGCTTTATGGAATCTTTATTTGTACTATCACCTAAAGTTTAACAGAGAGTAGTAGAGGTATGTTTTTTAATGATTTGAGTATATATTCTGCTCCCTTCATTAAAGATTTCCAGCAGTCTATGTGAGTTGTTTTACAAGAAAAAAAGTCAACTTTTTTCTTTTAATTCTGACTTTTTTATATCCTATAGAAATACTAAGTATTCAGAATTTATTAAAATAAAAAGTTTGAATATTTCAGAGAGATATTTGCAAAGTAAAGGTTATTTAAGTTTGGATTGTTCAATAACCCAATGTAAAGTTATACCTGGAAAAAACTTTGTAATAAAAAGAGAAATTACAGCAACAAAAACTGTATTTGCAGTGCACTTTAAACTATTGTTCAAACCGGTCCAAAAAAGAATTTTTGTTAAGTTATGCTGTATTAGAAACGTCAGATTTCTGGCACAAACTTAAGTTAAAAATGTGCTTTTCCTCAATTTGTAACCCATGCAGCTGTGATGCCAAAATTCTGTAAGAGTGACACAAATACAGATTTGTTTTCTTAGCATTTTACAATCTTAATTGTTATGACAGGATGGCAGGAAAGAAAAAGCAGAGTTAAGAAAGACAAGAATATACACAGCAGAGATGCAAAACTGCTTAGAAAGTAGAGCAGATGAGCTAATTGCATTCAAGTGATGTCTACTGCTGTTATTTCTCATAACAGGATAAAGCATCTGTGTCAGGCAGATATAAGAACCATTGATACATTATCATGGGAAAGCTGACCAAGTGTTGGGATATACATCTGTATCACCTACAGGAACACAGGAAGTGACATCTCTTCTCCCATCAAAACCTTAGATTTTTACACACTACCTCCTGTAACTCTTCGTTATGGTTAAGTCTACTTTAGCTGCAGAAGAACAATCCTTCTTCTCTCCAGGACTGTACCCCACACAAAATGAAATCTAGCCTTACAAATACACACACGTATCTACATCTTGAAATTGCTTTTCTTTTCTTTTTTTTTTTGTATCCATTGTATACAAGGTATCAAAATTCTGACTTGGTGTATATGGTTGGACCTCAGATATCCAAAGTTAAGACTTTCAGTGACATTAAGATAACTCAGCACTGGTGGTACTAGCACTTATTAGCTCTTAAAAATAAGCGAGGAACCTGAATTTCTAATTTAAAATTTGGAATAACAAAAAACAGAAGTTCTCTTCTGAAACTGTGACCTTTACTGTTCTACGTTTATTCACTTTTTAATCTCTTTTATCCTAAGCTAGACAAGCTTACAAATCATTACCTCAAGCATATGGGGACGTAGGGTTGTGATATGCTAATCACCAAGTATAGTTCCATTGCTTTCAGCTATGTTAACGTTCCTAAATTTTTCATTCCCAAACTGGGAGGCATACTGGTAAGGAAGAAGCCATGGCACATTAGCTGGACAATGAGAGCTTGTTTCAAAGCTGCAGAAGTGGAGCCCAGTCCTAGCAATCCTCTTGACAATCTTGATCACTTGGGAAGAAACCAGGCAGCTATACCACTTCTCTAGAGGTCAAGTCACTACATGGCCATTCTACGACTTTCAAAAGGGTTGAACGTAGCATATCAAAAATATATGGATGAGTTGGCCATAAAAATCCCATGAAAGGTTGCTGCAGTAGACTCTAAAAAAAACAACTTTGTAATGATGAATTGAAAGGCAGGCATTTCAATATATCACACAAAAACTTGGTCTACACATCAGATCATAAATATCTAAATGTAAAAGTGTAGATGACGGTGTGCGTAAATTTCTGAAAATTCATAGGTATGAATGTATAGCTAAGTATCTGTAAAACCAGCAATATAATATCAAATTATTATAACAACAGTTTGCTTAACTCATCCTACCTAACAAAAAGATGCATTTGAATTTCAACTTACTTCTTCGGAAGTTTCATTTTTTTCACTTTTTCTTCAGCATGTTCATCAGCAATTCCAACATGGCAGCCTAATGCCAGCAGGGTTCTGGAACACAGGAATCAGAGATAAATTACTGCCAGTGTTTCTATATTGAGTTGTTCCTGGGTATATAAACAGCACCATACAACAAACAAATGAGACCTATGGGAATGACAACAGTGTAGAACAGAGAGAGATCAACACCATTTTTTTTGTATATGTAATAAGCTTTTTGGTGATGTTAAGAAAATGCCACAAGATGTTCCTAAACAGCTTAGTAAAAATATGAGTGGAGTACTTCAAAATGGAACTATCATATCATTTATTTCTTCTGTGTGGGGCATCAGTTGAAAGATTACCTGCAGTTGAAATATATTTTTCTGCTTCATATACCTATGTCTATGGCTTACATACCTATTCAGACTGCTGTATATCAAAACCTTTTTCTGCTATGTCATGGTTCTTCTGTTGTGGTTTTGGATGGGATGAAGTTAATATTCTTTGTGAAGTTTTGTGTGATGCTGTGTTTTGGATTTTTGATGAAAATGGTGTTGATAGCACACCGATGTTTTTGTTTGTTGCAGAGCAGCGCTTACACAGAAACAAGGACTTTTCTGCTTCTCCTGCTGCCCTGCCAGCAGGGGGCCTGAGGGTGGGGATCAGCCAGGGCAGCTGACCCAAACTGACCAAAGGGATATTCCATACTGCAAGATGTCATGCTTGGCAATAAAAGCTTGGGGAGAGGGTGAGGAGGTGGGGGATGGTTGGAGAGATGGCATTTGTCTTTCCAAGAAACCGCTAGGCGTGATGAGTCCTGCTTTTCTGGAGGTGCCTGAACACCTGCCTGCCAATGGGAAGTAGCAAATGAATTCCTTGCTTTGCTTTGCTTGCGCATGCAGCTTCTGCTTTATCTGGTAAACTGTTTTTATCTCAACCCATGAGTTCTCACAGTCTTACCTTTCCAATTCTCTCCTCACCCCAACTAAGGAGAGCGACTGCGTGGTACTTAGCTGCCTGCCAGGGCTAATCCACAACACTTCGAAACTGAAGAAAGGAGAACAGGCAGGAAATGTCACCTGTTATCTTTAAAACATGCCTTCTTTAGGAAGAGGCTGTTATTCAGATTTTAATTGGATTTGGATTTTGTTAGGCTACACTACTAAAGAGAGGGCTGACACCAGAATACACTATAAGCATTAGACCAAAACAGCCATCACAATGCTCAGTATGGATGTTACACATTGATCCACTTTCAAGCTAGATACAGGGTGCTATGGACCACAGGGCTTCTACCACAGAGCTGCTGACCCAGGCACAATATTCTGGCCTGACCCTGTAAGATGAAGCTTATTTCAGAAAACAGTCACTATATGACCTCAAAACAGGGCTGACAATATTAATTAGCTTTCTCATAACTTCAAACCTCCTCCTTTCCATACATTCATGTTATCCAGCAATGTAATTCTTAAATCTCATTCATCTTGAGGATTTATATCAAGATCCATCTTGATCTGTAACTCATCAACTATTTGTTCCTGCTCTTAATTTCAGTACTGGGTTATCAAGTTTTAGCTTCTTTAACCTAGGTGCACTACTAAAATATTAACAGTAAAATGAAAATAAATACCGGGCAAAAGTCAATAGGACAATTTGGTGTCAGATCAGAAGTTTCTCAAAAGCTGAGAGCAATACCCATTCTTTGACTGGTTACACAAGAGAAATTGCACGTGTAAAGCTTGGACTCCAGTCCCAGTTTTAACAATGTTGAAGGAAGCTACAATACAAGGTTTTGATTTGTTCTTGTCTCTATATAAAAACAATATTTTCTGGTCTTGTTCTAACTATATTTATTGCTCTTGAACTGACTGGGGAAAAAATGAGCATAAATACTGCTCTAGGCATATATCTCTTGGCAGATGAATCATATGTTTCACGGAGACTTTTAAAGTGGATTTTTAGTGCTAGCTATGTGAAGTAAACCCTATTGTTATGGTCTGTGAATCCCAACGTAAAATTACATAGTTAAATCAAACACCAGGAAATCAACATGCAGTGGCCACTTCCTGCAAAACACATAATTTGTTAAAAATGCTCCATGCAGATATATTTCAATTGGCATAAACCATACCTGATTCCCATACAGTTATCACCAGCATAAGTAACAGAACATATCTAACAGGGGAAAGCAGTACAGAGGAGCTAAGCCCCACTAACCCTAATTTTCTTTTAATGTAAGACAGGAAATTGAACCCTACTTTGCCTCCAGCTGGACAGAGCAAATTCAAGTCAGAGAGTCACAGCAGGATTAAAAGGCATCTGGACCCCATGAGTTAGATTTTAATCACACCTCTGTTTAACTTTTGAGGCTGAATCATCAATACTGGTGCAGCATGAAAGACCCCTGCAGCACTTCAGAGCTGAACAATAAAACCAGAAGTGCTTAAAGGAGTCTTTTTAATGCAGCCCTTAGCATAATATTGATATAAATAGTTATCACGCACACAACTGAGTAAATAGGTAGAAATGGGAAATTCAGCCATAAAATAGGAAACATCAAAACAGAATAAACGATCAAGCTACACAACAAATATAAAAATGTGCAGAAACAATATGAGCAAGCATATTTCAGACCAATGACATTTTCAGAGGTAACTCATTCCTGAATCTTGACATTTCATATAGTATATCATTTTTATACTTCATGAAAGTATTCAATCATACTGAAAAATATACAGAGATCTCAAGATATTGAAATGCTGTGTCAGATAATGTGACTCAGAACTTTCTTGTTTTCTGCCTCTCATCTAATATAGCTGACAGCAAAATTGGCAACAAACCAACAACAAAAAACAATTACAGTAAGAAGTTAATTCTTGATGCCTTGCAACACCTTCAAGAATGAAGTACACAGTTTGGAGCAAATTTTAAAGACTATAGCATGTAGCTGATTAGAGGAAGTTTTAAAAGAACATTCTCTTTCCCTCTTCTCCACTGTCTGTTGTTGAAGTTGACTGCCAGTAAATATGAAATACCACGTAAAGAACCAGTAGCTTACAATTCGAGTCATCACAACATGCATTATCTAGAATGGGTTAGTAGACTAACTTTTTCAACCTTGCAGGCTTGCAGAAATGAAACGACCATGACGCTCATTTCCTAGTCCCTGAACAGAAGATATCTACATGACAAATACAACATGATACTGCAAAATTAGAACTGCATACTTCAGAAAAACAGGGACTAATACAACAAAATGAAGACTAAACTCAGTAAATCATGAATTTTGAAATCCACAGAAAGCTTTATGTTTTGGATACTATCCATTTAATAAAAAGGCTCTCTCGATATTAAGTAAAAAAATTACTAAAATAGAAGAAATCCATAATTTATGTTTATACAGCCAAATGGGTTTATACAGTCAGGGTTGGATTAGAAAACCACTAGTCCTGAATCAGTAATGACGTAAGGAATACTAAAATTTGTTTAATATTTAGTGAAACATTATGAGTGTACATTTAATACTGAGGGTATTATTTTAATGATAAGCCTGAGTCCTATTATATAGATTAATCCAGCAAAAGATGCATCTGCAGGAAAAGTTGATGATATATTTCTTAGGCTCAAAATTGGAAAAGAAGAAGCTATTCTGGATTCTTAGCACATTATTGTGTTGAAAGGAGCCTCAAAATTTCCTTGAAATTCTAGTACCTTGCTGAAGACAAATTTGAATTTACTTTCTTGCCTCCAAAGGAGTTCAAGTTCTCTCTGAATGAAATTTATCTCTGAATTAAAACAAAAGTCACCTTTATTAATGCTATGTACAGGAAAATGCAACTATATTTTACCATGAAATATGATTTCAATAGATTGCAAATAGGAGTGACTGAAGAATCATATATTTATTAGTTCTGAGAACTATTTTTATGTGTTGGTAATACAGTGGAAAAAATATGTGAGAAATTACTTTGGCTAATAGATTTCCAATGCATTCACAGAAAAATAAGAATTCACATCTGCTTGACTGACAAAGCTGAGCTGAAAAATTGCCTCTTTGTAAGTCAGATAACTAGATTACTTGAACATACCCATTAACATCCCACTGAAATTTTCTAGCATTCCAACTGGAGAGCTGCCATGAAATTCACACGTCTAACAGCTCATCCACAATGCATACTACTGCTGTATGGCAATATGCACAGATACAGAAATAACTTATTGTTAGTCATGTCCAAAAATATCTATCGATTATCAAAGTATGCTTCATCAACAGAGAAAATTAAAACTAATTAAACTAAATGGAAGTACACCAAACAAGAAATAAAGAGTTTTTTCAAAGCTTGGATCTATTTCTCCTTCCTCCAAGCTAGACAAAATCTGCTGGAGTTGTCATTTCATAATCAGCACTACCACAATAACAAAACAATTTATGAAATGAAAAAAAAAAAAGGCTTATCACTATGTATTTGCACTAACACAAGCTAACAGAGGTCATTTGTTACTTACACAGGCTAAAACTTCCAGAGACATTGAAAGAAATTTTATCAAAGCCATTTGCAGTGCCAAACACATCATTCATTGATGGATCTGACTCTCCTTTTTCATGTTACTGCCATCACCCAGTAAGAAACACTACATGTCAAATTATAATTATGGAAACTGCAAATCCTTAGGTTTGAGGAAATGCTACTGTAAGCTTTAGAAGTTTGAAGCAACTTACTTCAGTGTTTCAAGTGACATTTGCAGGTTATAATTTCTCTCCTGCTCTGGCAATTTTGAGAACTCCACTAAGCATGGGTGTTGTCTTTTGTTGTCATCTCTAACCTGAAAAGACAGTAAAGAAATAAATTTAGCATGTCTTAAAAACTACCTGAAATTTAAAAACAGTTCAAAACACAAAGTACTTCAGGATGATCTTGTCAGCATTATGCAAACTGAAAAGCACTTCAAAAAAGAAAAAGTCTGTATTCTCAGACTATTTCTCATAGTATAAGCATTCTGTTCAGGTAAGGCAAGATTTGTATTTGCAAACTGATCTCAAGTGGAACATGTGTTGACTTGTACACATCATCATACAAAAGTTCACAACAAATAAGCAAATTTCAAGAATAGCTCAATTCATTATGTTTTGACATATAGCTATAAAATAACAACTCATCTTCAGCACAGTGTTTGAAAAATTATGTATCCAATTTGTATAAATATGCTCATCTGAATAGTACTGAGGTAATTAGTGAATGTAACAATATACAGAATTAAGGATAAATTTACCCTATCTTTTAAATTCAGTGAATGTTTCTTTAAGTTATGTTCAGTGGCATACAAACAGAATTCAACCATTCAGCAGTCACAAATAACTGGAACATGAATTTAATTTTACTGTAGGAACAGCAGTCATGAAGACCATAATTTACAAAACCCTACCTTTTACCAACATAAAACTTCAATCCATAACATTTTTAACCAACACTTCATATTCATACTTTTAGCCTAATATTCGTCATAATTAGGAAGGGCAACATGAGATGCCAAGATCGCTGAGCATTCTACTGCTCTCAGATTTCTATCTTCAACATTCTAGAACACATTGCTCAGTCAATAAAATCTAAAAAGGCTGTCTTGCAAGAAGGCTTGATTACAAAAAAAATAAAATAAATATAATTTGCAAATATTAGCTAAAAGATGCAAACGAAAATGTTGATACTTGCTCACTTGAGACTACACTTATATGAAAACATTTTTTCAAAACAGAGTCGGAATGCAGGAAAAAAATGACAAGGGTTGTCATTTTTTTCAATGCCACTTGTTTTTAGAGCTTCAGTTTACTTATTTTCAAAGCGTATAGACTTGAAATTAAAAGCCAATGTACTTTCAAGACAATGAACTACATATAAGGCAGCCACTAATTTGTAAGGAAGTTGTTTGTTTTTTAAACAAAGCTTTTATAACAAGGTTCAAGTGATGGATCTGTGGAGAGAAATAAATCCAAGCATATCTTTTTCCTGACAGCGAGGATGTGCAGAATTATTATTTGCTTGACAAACAACAACTGTGCTACTGAAGATGTTATCACCTCTGCAGCTTTCAAGGGAAACAGCCAACAAGATACTGAGAGTTAATCTGTTTCACTTTACCAGGTGCAGGTTGGGGAACACTTCAGCAATTCCACCCACAGGGTGATAGGTAGCGAGAAACAGCTTGACATAGGAGAGGACATCACAACCCTATATACATGCTCCTGTGATTTGACTCTCTGATAGCTCTCAAAAAAAAAAAAAATCAGTTCAATAGATCCTGAGGAGAAGCAAGCCTATTCATGTAGTGCCTTGTGCTGCTGCAAGAGCTGGAAACACCTACAGCTCTCTGGCTGCACATACACTATTAGAGCAGTTAGATGCACTATTACGGCATCTTTGGCTAAGACACAGCAAAGTACCCTAGAAATGGGTGTCTTCCACTTCCACAGAGCTTAAGAATATGAATTATCTACTCCTTTTCAATGACACCAAACTTCTCCTCCATATTACACCTCCTTCATCAGTACTGACCCCATATGATCCAGTGATGAGATGGAACTCAGGACAGAGCTGCTAACTTCAGAAGTAGTAGGCTCAACACTTGTTGCTTTGAGAAGTTCAAAAGTGACACAACAGACCTGCCTTTGTATGCAAATAGAGAGAAATATGCTATAGTTGTCTGTTACTTTCTTCTCTTTGTTTTATGATGACCGGAAGCAGTAAACTGACTTGTTTTCATGGCCACATTTCCTTAACTAGCTTCAGAACTATCAGAAGAAGCATGTAGTCATGGTCTCTTCTGTTGTACAACCAGCCAAGTAAATCAAATACATAACAGACTGCAAGTAGCCCTATAATCTGGGTGTTCTGTAATTCTCAAAATACTAGGTGTGCAGCAGCTCCATGGCTTCAAGCTATAATGCAACCCACTGTCACGGGGCAGGTTCTCATGGTATTTGACAGAGAGCGCAAATATAGCTCCAGTCATGAAGGAATTTTCTTAAATATTAAAATAATGTTGTGATATTTCCGAAAGTGTTTATACTATAAAAATAAATCTCCTTTTACTATTTGAGTGTTGCCTTTCTTTTCAAGATGTTGCTCCGTTTCTGAAGGGGGATATAACTGTGATATGTATGGCACACACTCTGCATAGAACACAAAGGATACTGATTACCACAGACAGCACTTAAGCAAATAAGCTGAATAAGACCAAAGTAGGAGAATAGGCACAGGACTAGAACTGTGTACACTGTGAAAACATTAGAATAGTCCTCAGCATGGTTTTATCTCCAGCTGAATAACTCTATTTCAAACAATTCCCAGGCATTTTTATAGTATTAAAATCATGCTCCCAGTAAGCAGCATGCAAGTGGTCACAATGTTTTAGCAGCTATAGGAACTAAGAGTATGGACGTGACCATTCCATGACACAGGGCATAGTCCCAGGCAGTAGTGGTGTCATAGGGGGTTTGTTTGGTTTTCATTTTAAAATCATACAGTCTTAAAATTATCCTATTGATAAAGTTTCTCTAAATTCAAGACCTGAGTGCTAATTTTACATGAGAACCCACAAAGTGAATATGAACATGGATCACTGTTCTGGCTTAAACCAGCCAGCAGCTAAGCAGCACACAGCCTGGTAACTGAAATTTAATTTATATTTATCATATTCTTGACAGTTTTATGTTTTTCTGTAACAATAACTAAATTGGACATTACTACTTAGTCTAGTTTATTTTATCTCATTAAAAAGTCACATTCCTTTATAACATCTCTGAGTAACACATTTTTGCATTTTCATCTAAGCATATAATAATTATCAAATTGAACAGCAGACAGCTGTTTATGTTTTGGATTGAAAAATATTCACAATCTCAATGGGATATTTTTCTGCATTTGATAATGTTCTTTGGACAGCCAATACAAGCAATTTAACTGTCAAGCAACTTGATCAAAATTATTAGCAGCTAAAAAGAGATATTCATTTGAGCAGACATTGAAAATGTTATTTGCAGGTTTCTTTCCAAGACCTATGGTAATGTGCATCAATAAAATGACTCAGTATAGTCTCCAGTAAGAAAGACCAATTTAGTTCTTTGTAGCCAATTTAAATCTTAGACTTCACATTTTTTTTCTGACATCCAATATTAGTTGAATTTCCCCCAGTGACTCTTTTTCATTCTACAGCTACAATATACAATACTTTTTATTATATATTCAACATATTCTGTAGGTTGCCTTACCAGCCCCCCCCTTGTTGTTGTTGTTTCTGAGCCACAGTATAAAGTCTAATGCCTAGCAAATACATTAGTGATGGAACTTGTGACACCTGTCAATTCTTAATTTTTGTATCTGTTTATATATGTATAGGGAAGTTTAAGAGAAAAAAAAGATATGCAGATGCATCTAATGATTTTGAGTTTGGAACCTAAATACCACTCAAATTCACACACAATTAAACCACTAAAACAAACAAAACAAGCAAACTTTTTAAAACAGAAGTCCTCAGAATATAATTTAATTTTGTTATGCTAGCTTGTTACTTGGTTACAGGTATAAAATACAGTAGTAATTGCACAGTAAATACAGCACATCTCTTCGGTGATCTGATAGAACACGCAGCTGGTAGACAATATAAAATGCAACCTACAGCAGATATATATTCTGAATATTCTGGAGAGACAGTTACATCTGTGGATTCTCTGTATTTTAGCTTTTAAACATTTTTAAACACTGACTTTTAAAGATAAAAAAACGCCACTCCTTCAGAAGAACTACCATGCATCTTGCTGTGAATTAAGAAGAAATCTAATTAAGATTAGAGCAGTCATATGTATACCCCTAAACCAGCTAAATTTGGTTTCATGCCTTACCTCAGTAACTGCAATATATCAATTCAGATAACAAGAATGGGATATAGCGGCTTGAACTGATAAAATCTCCCATGAAAAAACAAGATGATTAAAAAGTCAATCTCAAGGAGATAATTAGCAAACACTCAGTCACATTTCCAAAGTGAATATATCCAACCACATAACACTAAAGCCAGAGAAAGCAAGCAGAACTTGAAAGATTTAGCACCTTGTTTCATTCTGAACTTAACTACATTTATCACTGCTTAAGTTAATGCTACTCATCTAACTGATTAAGTGAAAATAGTGCTCAAAGTTTCAGTTAGATTCTTGATGGTAATTATTGGCTGATATGATTGCCCCACAATTAACATGTTTTGTCATATTAATTTAACTGTTTTTGTTTGTTTGTTTGTTTGATGTGGTCAGGAAGGCAACAAAAAAAAGTCACCAAATCTCTGTTCATCAAATCTTTTTAAGTACTGCAACATACAGCATCAAATACAATTCCTATGCCCAGTTATATATTACCTCCATAGTCGGAACTCTTCAGAAAACCAAAATCTTCTTTTTTTTTTTAAATACCATACATATGTTCCTATATATCCATACATGTTTTATATCTAGTATCTCCTGTGTGTTTTTATGTTCTGCACAAACACCATCTGGTATCCATTAAATAAGTAACTTTTATTATTATTATTATTTTATTTTTATGATTCATTAAAAAATCTAATCAACATAATCGATTGCATTTTGTATCAAAGACAGAAGCCATGTGGTTTTTTTTCTGCCAAGCTCCATGAAAACTAGGAAAGCAATAAGAAAATAGTTATGATGTGAAGCACCTAATACAGACATTAACCTGAAAAGTTAGAGAGAAGGAAGGAGAAAGGCAAATTTAATGGCATTTCATAACCTTGGAAAATAAGAAATACTTATTTTTCATGAATACCTTTTGTGTGGAACTTTTAAAACAGTTATTACAGTCAGTTCATGCAAAGAGAACCAAGAATAATGATTTTTATTGGTTTATTCCACCAAACAACTGAACTTCTTGCCCAAGAACAAATAAAAGGTGTAAAATCCACTGTGTGTTTTCTGTGCCCTTAGACTGGTGGAAAGCTTCTGCATCAGACAACATTTATACCAGAATTTTGTTTTTGAAATACACAAGCACTATTGGTTTACCCAACTACTTGCAGCGGAAAGGGTCTAAAACCTTAATAACCTTAGGGATAATAAATTAAAAAAAAAAAAAAAAAAAAAGTCCCATTAGCACTTTGAAGATGATTTGCTAAATAATACTATGTAATTAACAGAAAAATAATTTGGAAGGTACATACTGGTCCATACTGCCAGCCAAGTTCAATCTTATTCATAACCCAAAGTTCATGAATGTTCTCTGCTAATTTTTCTCTAATCCTTTCCAGGTGAGGAGGCAAAACAATCTAAAGAGAAAAGAGAGAAAGAGGCTGTTACAGAGAAGTTGTTTGACAGTGCAGCACAGACTTTCATAACCATCAAACTTTGTATAAACCACGTCCCTCAACCAATCCTAAATAATTATTCAGTTCTTACTGATTAAAGTGATACAGAATTCCCAGATCAACAGAAATACTTTAACATATGCCCTTACAAATCCCTGAGTTTGACCAGCAAAAGAAAACAGTTTTAAACCAATACCTCCAAATGGCACAGAATATGTTCCTGGCAGCTAGGTAGAAGCTACACAAACCAATAACATTTCTCAGATTAAAAAATAATAATGATAATAATAATAAAAAAAAAATCAACAACCAAAGTAATTTTCTGAAAAACACTTCAGACAAATACAAATGTTTGAGAATGCACATCAATAAAAAGAGAGAGATCATGATGACAGGTAAAAAGTGAAATCAGGATTGCACGTCACTATCTCCAAAATTTTAAATCAGATACTCTCTGTTTTAAATCAGATACTCTGTCTCAAAAACCAGAGACCTTAAATATACAGTGCTGTAAATCCTGACAATGTTACCCTAACTGTTAGTATTACAGAGCAATAACTAATGACACATGTAGAATGCTGTATTTAGCACGTATTGAAATTAAGTAGCAGGTTTTTTTCTTTCTTATGTTATTTTTCCAGGCACAAGTTCCTAAATATAGTAAAAATGTGACTACATAGTGTCTAAAACTTTTTATTATCTAGAACTCTGCTGAATTGGAAAAAGAACTTATTTTTCATCTGTGTTCAGAGATCAAGCTCTTTGCTATCAGAGAACTTGACAAAGAATTATTGTTCTCTCCCACTACGTGAAAAAAAAAAAAAAAAAAGAAAAATACAACTTCAATGCCCACATTAAAGTTTCTGCCCACAATGAGTCAAATGCCACACTCAGTAACCTGCAAGGACAGTAAACAAATAGGGCTGAAGCTGGCCTAAAGGTCTTAATACAAAGCTTTTAGTAATTTTAATTAAAGTGTAATAAAAAGACATTTTCATTATTAAATAAATTATCTTGAGTGCCATCATGTGGCACCTACAGGGCAACCACGTTATCAGGCCCAGTCAGCATGGGTTTATGAAAGGCAGGTCCTGCATCCTGGCTTGTATCAGTAATAGTGTGGCCAGCAGGACTAGGGAAGTGATTGTCCCTATGTACTCAACTCTGGTGAGGCTGTACCTCGACTACTGTGTTCAATTTTGGGCCCCTCACCACAAGAAGGACATGGAAGTGCTGGAGCATGTCCAAAGAAGGGCAACAAAGCTGGTGAAGGGTCTAGAGAGCAAGACTTATGAGAAGCATCTGAGGGAGCTGAGATTGTCTAGCCTGGATAGGAGGAGACCATATCGTTCACTACAATTACCTTAAAGGAGGCTTTAGGTAGGTGGGGATTGGGCTCTCCTCCAAGGCACTAAGTGATAAGACAAGCGGAAACGGCCTCAAGTTGCACCAGGGGATGCAAGGTTGGATATTAGGAAAATTTTCTTCACTGAAAGGGTTGTGAAGTATTGGAACAGGCTGTCCAGGGAAGTAGTTGAGTCACCACCCCTGGAGGTCTTCAAAAAATGTATGCATGTAGAGCTTAGTGACATGATTTAATGGTGTAACTTGGCTGTGCTAGGTTAAGAAGTTGGACTACATTATCTTAGAGGTCTTTTCGAAGCTAAATGATTCTATGATTCTAAGACAGTGGCAACTGTCAAAACAACACATTAAATTCAAATATTCTTTTTCGTATACTCTAATATTAAGGCCAAAACATATTCTTCACTGCAGTGTTTGTGAATTGAAATAGATGAAATTTTTAGTGAGTGCTATATGGACTTTGTGGTGCCTGTGACTTTTTTCCAGTTTTCAACTTCTAATGATGGAATGTATCAGAAAAATTCTGAGAAAAAAGACAAGTTTGAAACAAGCTGTAAATTCAAACAAATGTGCAATAAGATAGCACTATAATATCTGTGTTTGCATAAGGAAATTTAATCTTTTAGTTTCAATACCTGGCTAGTATCCACAGGAACTGGGGTAAAAGCTGCTTGTGACAGAGAAAGAGTGGGACCCAGTAGGTCTCTTGTGTAGCTGCGATCCTGCTTGTACTCTCGGCTATGCTCCACTTTAAGTTTCTCTTTTGGTAGGACAGCTTCAAAGCAGGGGGCATATCCAGGTGGAGGAAGGAACTTGAACTCTCCATGGCGACCTCCAAGCAAGAAACGTACCCTGTAAAATCAGAGTTAATTTAGATAATTGAGATACCTCTGGTGTCAAGCCTCATCAGTTTGTCAGCCTAACAACTTCTGAATGTTACTGAAGAAAAAAAAAAGAGAGAGAAAGAAAAAACCACTGTTACAGTTTAGTTAAAGTTCAAATGTAAACAATGCAAATAGTGCTGGAGTAGTAAGTGAAAAAAAGAAGAAAATTAAACAAAGCATTTTTTTTCTTTTACTTAATTTCTACTTCAATAAAAATATTCTAAATCAGTGAGGGGGGGGGGAGGAGATCAGCTTGCTTGACATGCCTATGAAATAAGCAGTAGGCTTTTGAGCTTCAGAAGGCTGAGATTATAGCCCAGAGTAATCAATCAGGAACCTGTCAACTCTCTATACATTGGGAAATTCTCCATTCTCTCTCATTTCAGAAATGAGCCTAAAAACTCAGCAGAATATGATTCTTCCTTTTCTCTCACAGAACACTAAACATTTAGGATGCAACACAACAGCTCCTATATTTTCTTCCCCAAATCACATACTTGTCATGTTAGTAGAAACCTAGGGGAAAACATTCTTTTATTCGTTACAAAATGGTGAATTTTTCATAGCTTTTTTGTTCCTAAAAAATTTAATGAATGAAATTACATGAAAAAAAAAAAAAATATATATATATATAACTTCCTAGAACATTTCAATTCTAAAGGAAAAAAAATAGAAAATCCCTGGCTTTGCAACAGAATTATGTTGTCCCCTCTTTAATATTTGCAGTGTCTCATAAGATTGCTGTCAGTCCTATACAGCGCATGAATAATATCTGTCAAATATTTATCTCATGAAATAAAGCATGATAAGGCATACAGGCAAACAGTTCTGCATTTCACAAAATGCATGTCTATAGTTTTATCACACTATATCTTTTGTAACTGTATTGTTCAAGGGAAAGTCTAAAGAAGTGCATTTTGCACCTGGAATAAGATACTAGCATTTAGTTTCTGTAGTATTTGAGTTTTTTAATGATCTCTAACCAAGCATCGCTTTCTCTCCAGCAGAAATCAGCTTTCAGCCTTTACCTTTGGCAGTTCTGTTAAAGTCAGTCCTCCTGCTGGAATTTCTCACAAACTTTTTTAATATTATAGTCTCAAACTATTGAAAACATGGAAGCAGAAGTCTGGTACCTCAAGTGTGACTTGAAATTTTATAGAAAACTGGTACAACAATCAGAACACAGATTGACTGAATTCCTATTAATCCGTCCTGCTGAAAAGAAAGCATACCACAATTTCTTAAGGTAAATGCAGATAATATATCTCCAAATAATAGTTACCACCTCATAACAAGTGCCTTTGGGCAAACATTTTTAATATCAAAGACTGATAGGTTTTTTTCCCCATATATGTTAAATGCTATCCTGGAAGCGAATGTGCATTGTAGAATCAGCTAAGAAATCATAAAGCTGTTCCAAAGGCTTATCTGCAAACCACCTGAATGCACCTATGAAAAATAACAGATGCACCATCTCTTCAGGACTCCTTTGTAGCTTTCACTATCCAAGAACTGGAGCTGTGCCAAAGAAGCAGATGTCAGGAAGGGAAATGAGAGTGAAGACAGCCAGGGAAATAATTTAGCATATTCACATCTACTGAAAACAAGAGACCAGGAAAAAAAACTACACTGGATACTAACTTTATTCCTGCAGAGAAGCTGACAACCGGGAAGAAGAGGCCATCTATGTTGAAATTCTCAAACATTCCTTGAACTGGCTGACCATTTATCCGAAAAGAGATGCTGGGAGCACTCAGATCCAAACAGCAGCTAATAACATCATCAGTTCTTAACAGATGTTGGTTGGGAGAATTTACCGTTCGTGCTACACAACCTATGGAAGCAAAGGAGACACATTTAGCAAAACTTCAGAGAATCATACAGGTGTTCACAGCAGCCTAAAAAAAAAAAATAGAAACAGGAAACATAGCAATAGAGCACACATTCATTAATTCACAAATTCACCCTATAAAATCCAAGACCTGATTTTAAGCTTGCAATATGGTGAAGAAAAGCACACAACCACATCTACACAAACATCAAGCTATTTTAATCATAAAGATTAAGTTATATCTTACATAAGTGAAAATAATTACTGATAACCCTTATAAAGAGTCAAAACAGGTAAATTAAATTTTATTCCTCACAGTCATGTAAAAGCATATTGCAAAACAAATATAAGTGCGTAATATGGAACCTAGTATACTTAACTAAAGAATCCTTCATTATTCAAGATAAGGACAAGTATTGTACCTCCAATTATTTAGGAAAAGCAAGATGGTTCTTGTACCAGAAAATGGGCCAGATCATGGTACCCTTGCAAACCTGTTTCAGATGATACTAGGTGGTTTCATAATCACACACTAAACTAGTATTTTCCCAGCACATATCAAAGATAACATCAATTTTGAAGCATATATATTCACGAAACACTGCTTTGAGAAGCAGCTTAGCTTTTTTTTTTTTTTTTTTAAATGTCAAGGGTGACTAAACTTTAAAAGAACTATTAGTGAAAACAGCCGATGCTTCATGTATTCAAGGTGTTCAACTTGAGACTAGATGCCTTTTTAGATATTAAAATTTAGCCAAATATAGGGGTCATTGGGTTCAATGAAGAACTGACTTTTTAAAAGAAATATGTAATGGTCTTTGATTTACACAGTCAACCCAAATGATTTAAGTCTCTTTTCTGGCCTTAGGCTTTAAAATTCTATGAGCTCCACTTCTCTATATTAGAGAAGTAATGGCATGACCAAAGAAAGAAATGCAAATTAAATGTGATTCTGGCAAAGACCTGTTCCAGAACAGCAGCTCAGTGGTAGGAATTATTGTTGCTATTCATTAACGCAGTAAATACTTCATTCTCCAAAGATTATTTTCAAAATGTTTCAGAGACTTACCAGCCTGGGATTGTGGAGAAAGAAGGAAGGCCATGATTTTCAACATTCAACTATTTCAAGTCCTTCTAAGTTTGAGATGTATGTATTACATTTCCCACAGAAAATGTCAAGGAAAACAATATTTTCAAATCTGTCAGCCACATCCACAACAGAAATTAATATTAAAAACTAAGTATACGAATTTGGTCTGACTTTTTTTGACTGGGATGGATTATTGGATAATCTTTTTGGCCCTTAAGTCATTTATTCTGTGACATTTCTGATTAAGAAGTTTCCATCAGGTAGAAAAATAATTCTGATTTTAAGTAACCTTGTGTTTCCTCCCTAAAAGTGAACCTAACTACAAAAGTTATTTGGGTTACCTCATTATTTTCTGTTTTTTCTTTAATAATACTTCAACTGACAAACTCAATTATGACACATCTTTACTGACACCATTAATTATGCATCATTGTTCCAAAGCAATTTTCACCATATATGAGAGCAAAAGTGGCAGCTATGTTATCAAGATGCCACTCTAGTGGGTATATTATTACTTTGTGATACAATCTTCTGCTATTTTGATCGGAGAAGTTTTTTGAAATGTAAAACTCTCTTCTTTTCCAAGTACCTAGCCACAATGCCTCAAATCTTCAGAGACACTGAATCATACATACAGCTGACTCACTAACAAAGTCTCTCTCATCTGTGAGGGGTCTTCAAAAAATAAGCTCATATCTACACAGTGGCACAAATTGCCAGTCTAACAAGCCTCACCCAGTTTCCTGTCAGTTCTACACTTTACCACTACCCAATAATCTCTCAAAATCAAAGGAGACATTTTTTCCTCAACAAAATGAAACTGCAGTAGAAATGTTTTTCAAGTTTAGGAATCTCCATGTGTAGAATTACCCATTCAAAATGATACCTTGGAATCTTTGCATGTTAGCAAAATCAAGCAAAAAAGATAACTCTGATGTTGCTGAGCTAACTCAGTTTGGAGAGAGAATAAGATATTTGCAGAAACAACAGCAAATCCAAAAAATTTGGATGCTCAGTCCTGCTTTTCTAGAACTTGCATACAGAAATTTCTATTAACAGATGATCCAGTATGGGTCAACGACATTTAAACAATGAATACACACTAAACACACCATATACAAGGCAGGAATATGATTTTGCAAGTTATGTAATAAACAGTTAATGTATGCAAATAAAGTGTTGACATCACTACAGAAAAAATATCTAGTTTTAAAATGTATAGCAAAAAGCATAACTATGAATCAAGTCTTTGTGGCTGTTCTTCCACTATCACACAGGAATTAGAAATACAGACTACTATTCATCAGAAATAATTTTTTGTATTTTGAAGTTTTAAATAAAAATTTCATAATTACTATAAAAAACAGGCCAAAACAAATTATTATTCCACCTGCATTACTTTGTATAAAACAAATTTTTCAATTTGCAATATCAACTTCAAACATATTCTGATGGGACCCTGTTTCTGGATATGTCAAGTGTCAACTGAAACATCCAATTCACTGCTGAAAAACAACCTCACTGGAACTCCAAGTTTAACAACCTTGTATTAAAAAAAAAAAAAAAAAAAAAAAAAAAGAGAGAGAGAGAGAAAAAGGAATAAGAGACAAAAAAGGTGCAAAGACTACCTGACCACAGATGCAGACCATCGAAGCCATAGGAATACAAGTCATCACCAACACCATTTCCTCCCCATTCTGCTCCTCCCCCTGGATACGGTGAGTAGCCCTCTGTTGAAGCCCAGCCCACTCGTAGATGAGTTGATTCTGCGGTCACAAAGGACTCTAGATGGTCCACCATAAGTTCATAGTACCATTTTCTGTACTGGGCAGAGCCTTCACTAATCCCCAAAAAGATATTGGGTCGCATGCTAAAGGAGAAAGCATAAAAGTGGTTATGAAAAACTCACCTCAAGAACTCAATGTACTACTGCAGACTTTTCATTTAACTCAAATTTAATGTTTTTTTTTTTTTTAATTAGAATAATATAGGTAAAATTAAAAGCTGCTGACATTTAATCTCCTTAAAATATTTTTTAAAAGTTTGACAAGAGCTATCTTTCAGAAAAAAACATCATTGGTAAATTAGTAGCAAGATCACCCATTAAATCTTTTCTGACTGAACACAGTACCATCTTAGTCAAGACTTTGCCCCAACTAATAATTAGATTTAATCAATCTAATTATCCAATTTAATCTTTTTTAAATATGGGCTGGCAACAAGAATTTTCCAGTACCCTGAAAAAAATACATCAAACTTCAGTACCTTAGAGTCCTCCTTTGCCAATTATTTGTGGTGAAAGTTATGCAAGTTTTGTTCTCTCTCTAAATGCTCTCAATGCTTAATTGGTCTTTCTGACTTTTGTAAAATAATATTTTTCCATATCACTGCAAGAATATAAATATACTTATTCATGACTTTCTAATACAGAGAAAAAATATGTTAAATACATTAGCTTTTTCTGCAGCTGTATTTGGGAAAGACAGCTGCACCTTATCTTTACAAGATCAAAACTCACCTTAGAAGCTCAATCAGTACCCACACATTTAAAATTTCTTCTAACATGGAATTTTTCTTATTATACCATCTTTCCATGTATTATGTTTGTTGGTGTGTTATTGTCTGTATTGCCAGAGAGGGGAGGGTGTGTCAGATGTGGGTATGAAAAGTGAGTATAAATTATGAGTGAATGTATTAGCTATACATTTGTTAACTTCATTTCATTTTCAGACTGGGATTTATTTTTACCTCAAAAGGTCTCCTCGTAACATACAATTGTGGATTTTTTTAATGTTTTTCAACATCTAATAAATCCTAAGAAATATAATTCCTATGAATTGTAATTACTATTTCTGTGTTTCAACTTTCATTCTTACTTAATGACTGAGACTTTTTTAAGGAGACATAAGTTTCAGATAGAGGAAGGCCGCATTGAATCTGCACTTGAGGCCAGATTCTTCTGCCTTAGTATACATTTAAACTCTGTGATATTTCGTAAATATTACTTTGCTGGTTTAAGATGTTACTCACTCCAGCTTGCTATTAACATCTGCTAGAAGGTAACTTCTACAATTCTGATACTGTGAAGGAGCTCCCCATAAATATCCCATGCAAAATTCACAATATCTGCTTAAGACATCGGTGAAGGTGTTTACCATTAGATTCTTGATTTTGCCCAAAGCTCAATCCTCACAAGATTACAAACATTGGTGGAAGAAGGCAATCAAAAACACTTGTTGATGATATTTTGAAGCACAGTTAGATCTAGACAAGAATGTTTGAAAAGACTTCACAATTTCACATATTTAAAGCAGTTGACATAGAAAGAGAGAGAGAGAGAGAGAGAGAGAGCGCGCAGCTTTAGCTTGCAGCAGCTCTCTGTTACCTATATTTTGATTATAACAAATATTGTAAACAGTATTTAAAATCCTAATGAGAATAAAATACCTCAATTAAAGTTTTGGATGTAAAACAGTTTTTCTGTAGTGGCTATTTTGACTTCTTTTAACCACAAGTTTTATTCTACTTTGTTCATACATACAGATTTACTCTTTTTCTCTTTACCTGCTCACATGGTTGACTAGGCGTGTCTGTAATAGCAGATCTCTTCCAGGCAGGAGATTATCACAGATTAGATGTTGATTAGACCGCACAGCTACTCCATGACATACACAGAGAGAACACAAGACATCCAAAACCTGGAAAAAAATAGATTCTTTTCATCTTTTTTTTTTTCTCATGTTAAAGACTTCATAATCACATTGAGTTACTTCTGGCAATCTAATGCTGTACACCTTGTTAGTGGAAGACATGTAAGGGTACGACAGCATGACATTCATCTAATATAGTCATTTTATTTTATAACAATTCTGAAATTCTCCTAAAAATATTAAGATGTATTCTCCCTGCTTCCCTTGAGGTTTAGGTAGTATCACTGCTTTCATCAAAAAGCAGATAATGTCCACCTTTCCTTCTTCAAACTGCCCATACACTTGTTAGGAAAAGTTTCATTCATAATTATGAACACAGTATTGAAGTATTTGAAATCAAACTTCTACACAGAGCAATATCATAGAATCATAGAATATTCTGAGTTGGAAAGGACCCACAAGGATCACTGAGTCCAACTCCTGGGTCTGCACAAGACCACCCAAAAATAAGAATAGATGTCTGAGAGCTTTATCCAAATGATTCTTGAACTCTGGCAGGTTCAGTGCCATGATCAGTTCCCTGGGGAGCCTGTTCCAGTGCCCAGCCACCCTCTCAGTGAAGAACTAGTATGTTTTATTTGTTCATGAATGTTCACCTAAATATAGTCTCTCTCTATGCCTACCTTATGGTTTCTTCCATGTTTATCCAAAAGACAGATGATTGATTTAATATGTCCTTCTTTAATTATGTTTAGAGCTTCAGGGCTTTCCACCAACACACAGTGTAAAACTTCTAGAATTCCTGAAAAAAAAAATAATTCAAAGGATATATCAAAACATGACTACGTATAATACTTCCCAATATTTGCTCAGCTACATGCATTAGTTTCAATAAAACAGTTATGTGATATATAAAACCAAAACAAAATTGATGTGGTACTTCTGGATTTCCCCAAATCAGTGAATGAAATAAAAATCAGAAAGGAAAGGAGAAAAACCTGTAAATTATTGGGAAATTTTACTAATAAACATGTGATTATCAATGCTCAAAAATTCAAACTGTGTAAAACATTGGTTTTCAATGGCTCCAAAAAGTGAAGACTTCACAGTACATACATATTATATAAATAAAATATTCTCTCCATATTCAGTTTTCTGTTTCTCCTCTTAGAAAATCATATCAACCACTAATGAAATCTTATACCTCTTATTTAAAGAAAAGAGGTAAATTTCCAGTCTATTGGCCCGCTGTGTGTCATTTTCTTTGTGTATGTAACAACTATGCTGGGAGCCAACAGTGATGTTTTTGAAATAGCTAACAAAAACGAACATGAAACTAAAATGCACGAGGAAGTAAGAACCGCTAAATCACCAGTTGCCTCCCAATTAAATGCAATTCCCATCCCAATAAAGCAGCAGTCGTTGCCATCAAGAATCATTAGAATTAAAATTGTTCCCTGCAATTGGGCAGTAAAACAGGCTCCTGCATGTGCTAGATCAAGTCATCACTTGTTTTGGGAGCTTCCACATTTGGCAAAGACAAGTATGAAGCATGCGGTTCACTATTATCAGTTTTCTCAATGAGAAAAATCAAGAGCACTGAGGGAGAGCTGAGAAATAGTCTTAAACCTAGAGTTATGGAATTCCTGTTCATGCTGCACGTCTGATATCATTCCTTCCTTATCCCTGTATTCAAGCTATGGCTCCAAACACTCAGCTTAACCCTTGCAAAACAACATCTGTAGCAGAAGTCTTCTACTGTTTGACGCATTTTTACCAAAAGAAAAATGTAGCACTGCAGACTCCATGGTATGAAAAGAAGCATCAGACAAAAACACTCCATCAGTAAGAGTACTCTGGTCTTTCCACAATCCCAGATAAGGAAGAGATCACCAGACCAACAGTTGAATAAGAGCAGGCCCAGCTATGAAGAAAAAGTTCCAAAGAGCTACTAACTGAACACAAAGTTATTACTCACAGTGCACAAGACAGTGTGATGACACAGAAATATTAGATTAGAAACATACACTGGTCAGCTGCCTCCCTCTCACCTTAACACTACAGATTTGATCTAAAGCTTAAAGGGGGGCCAAGTGCATTTCTGTTCGATTTCTGCTGGTTTTGAATAAACCACCAAGTGAAGTGTGCATTATCAATAAATGACTGCTAACACTTGAGAATTTCAAGATTGTGGGTCATCCACATCAGTAGTCCTCAGTAGTCAAAATTCAGAACAGGTTTTAGATTTGAAAAGCAAACAAAACATGACAAAGCAGGTCAAACTGCCAATTGCCACAAAAATATATCTCTAGTTTTCTGAATTTTTAGCTTTCAATTTTTTAATTATAAAGTAAAATCAAAATACAAATTTAAGGAAAAAAATACATACTTTGATTTATCACAGGAATTATTTTTCTTCTTTTTATTAATTCCTGATTAACTGATCATAAAGCCTCTCACAAAAAAATAAAAAATAAAAAAAATATTAAAGCTTTAAGTTAATTGAACAAGCATTTCAAAGATAACTAAGCAAAAACTGAAAACCAGAAACTCTGAACGGAAATTAAATATATATATATATATACATATATATGTTTCTTCTAAATATGAAATGCATGCCTATGCAACGAATAATGAAATGCAATGAAAAAGTAGTACTATGAAAAAATAGATTGATATTAAAACCATTATTCGTAAGGAATATAAATGGCCAGGAATCCAATGTCTATTCTATCGTCTTCATAGGATCAGCAGAAAATCCCACCTAGAGGATCTCTCAAGTATCTCACTGAGCAAAGGAATTCTGAGCACCTTGAACAATTTATTACATCAATAACATACCTATCCAAAGTTACACGTTTGCAGACTAATGACATCTTCCATTGCTGTATACCGGCAAAGACGAAAACACCTTCAGTCCATGAATTTTATCTTTTTAATATTTCTAAATTCAAACCAACTTGTACCATACATACTTGCATTCAGATCAAGGTACAGCTCTACTAAAAAACAACAATAGAAAGACCAATGCATCCAAAGAAAATGGACCTCTCAAAGAACAACCAATAAAAAATTCTCTTACAAGAGAATACTGGGATGTGCAGAGTTCTCACAGAGGAATAAAGATAAGAATGTTATGAACAAGCATATATCAAGAAAGATTTTTATTTTTTTTAATCTTTCATTTTGCTGTTTCCCATTCTTGACAAGACCAAGTTACTCTGTCAGAAGAGACAATGATTATTTTTAAATTACTTGATATTAGAAGGGTATTTTTATTTTTTATTTCCCAAGAAAATCTGAACTAAAATAATGACTGGAATTGCTGGTGATTTCATTCAGACATCACTTGTTAATCACAGATAACCTATAGAGCCATCACTTTTTGTCCCAATACTACTTAATATTTTTTTCTTAGGGATCTGGATGAAGATATGCTGTCATCACTAATAAAGCATACAGATTACTCAAAGACTGAAGTGTAGTAAAGGCAGAGGATAAACAACAAAGTGAAAAATTGATATATCTCATACAAAGGTTTCAAACAAAGTGTCTGTTTTAATATGCTTGAAGACACACATATGAAAACACGGAATGCAGGAAATCCTGCACGGACATAGTAGGCAATTTTCCTATTCTGAGCAGTGACTCTGAAGAAAGACATATCCATGCAATATGATGTTGATATGTATATTGAGCTACATATGAACTCCCCAAGTGATTCTGTAGCCCTGAAGATATAAACAGAGTGTCACTACTACAAATAAGGGAACGTTAATATTAAATATGAAATTGGCAGTAGTATTACCTGGGCTGCAGTAGATATATATCACCAGTATATCACATTAACAATATTGATTAAAAGGACAAAGACCTAAGAGTCATGAGAGCTAAATGACTAGATGCTCTGCAGCAACATTCAGGACCACAGTCCACCCAGCTTGCCAACTAGATAGGCAGGGGTCACTTGAACACCTCCCTACCTAGGGAAGTAAGAAAAGGATTACAAAAGGATCCTCAGTCTAGAGAGGTCGTCTGTAACAAGATCAACAGCTTTATTGTGAGCCACAGTGATCTAGGAATGCAAGGAGATCAACTCATTCAAAATGTGGTAAGGTCTCCCACCTCTCATTGTGTCACTGAAATGCACTGTTAACAATAAAAATAGTAATTTGATATGAAACAACACCACGTAACATAAGCGTGGTAGCCATAACCTTCAAATTTTCACATTTGTGTAGATAGCTCCATAATAATAATTTTGTCTTAAAATAGTACATTGTATTTATTTTCTAATTTTAAACTTTTCAATAATGGAAGTAAAATTACTTTGAAGGTGTAAAACATTCAAGAAAAAAATGTTATCAACTAAACTCAGCTGCCACAGCAACTTCAACAGTTACTGCAGCATCTCAATGCTGATCAAACACATTTTGTTCTAAGAGCAAATTCCCTCTATTTCAGAAAGAAAAAAAATATATATATTATATATAAATGTACAATGTTGGTTTGGTTGCACTAATTCACTTATAGATTTGTCTATGTATCTGGACCTGCTCCAATTTCATTGAAGTTGCAAAACGCAATCAAGCAGAAAGTGTTTGAATAGAATACAAATGTCACAAACATATGCAGAGTTTATGATAAAGATGGGTGAAAGCTTACTATATCATCATAAAGATTTAGCTTTTAATTTTTAAAACATGATTTAAACCTCGTTACAAATTAAAAAAAAAAAAGGGAAACGTAACACAGCATTTTAAACTGTTGTAATGAATTTCATATTGTACCTCTAAAAGCTGAGTGCAAAGTTTTGAATTATTTCCGAAAATCCTAACTATGAGAGTTTCAAAAGTAAAATTAGGTCTCTTAGGAAACAATTTCACTGTGAACAGCTAGGGAAATACATTGAAAATAAGAAGGTTGCAGTCAAATCCCATGCACCTGCATAATTGTAAGAACATTTTTCTTAGATGAGCGCTCTCACACCAAAGGTGGGCTGAAGCCGAAGAAAGATCAATCCTGTGATTTTGCTCAGTTTTAAATGTTTGTTTCCATTTAAATTCTGTTACTCAAATGTTCATGAAAGCAAGAAAATCAAGGCATCTACAGAGCATATTTCCCTAACAATACTGTAAATCAGCATGATTGCTTGATTACAATATCTCTTTCACTAGGTTCTCTACACAATACACTAGTGATAGTGACAATGATCAGCAAATCTCTGACTAGACACCAGTGCTATGAGCAGCTAACTCTGTGTCATCAGCTGGGAACAAAAGATGTAGCCTCATATGTTCCTGTTCCCAAATAAATTTAGCAGCTCATGAATTCAGAGCATAAACACACCAAGGCTGAAACAGATCAGGTGTACACCCTGAGTAGGAACTAAAAGCATAGTAAGAGAGCCCCCACCTTGGGGATATAGTTCTGCAGGAAAAAAAAAAAAAAAAGGAAATTAAATTCTGCAAAAATAGTTTATAGAACCAAACAAGCTACAAAATTGAGGGCATAAAAACATTCAGCATGGGATATGTCTCAGGTGCAGATAGGAGTGATATTTCTGAGCTGAAAATATAGTTTGAAAATATTCCACACTGATTAGGAGTAGGATAAATGTTAATATAGAAACCCAACATCCTAGCTAGATTAGATAATATTACAAGCCACAGATAAATTAGTAGATACATCCAAAAAAATCTAATTTTCTCTACTATCCATTCCCTGGGAATACGTCACCAAAAGCTGTTCTTTCTATTACCTACAGGATATGTAAAAAGATTAGAAGTAAGAAGTTTGATGGAAATCATCGTTTCTGAAGTCCTGTTATAGCTGAAGTCCTGAATATGTGTGCCAGTGTTAAAGTATTTTGTACATTAGTATAGTAACTGCAGTAATTTTGCTGAAGAATTCTGGTTTTCCAAACAGAAAGCTTCAGTCAGAGTATCCCAGCTTCCCTTTCCTGAAAATCATGCAGGTATAGAAGGAACCCTACAAATTAAGAATTCCAAAATTTGCAGAACTATTTATTTAGGAAATGGCTCTGCCTGCAACTCCTGCTTAGCAGAACTGAATGTGGGGTGAGTCTAGTTGAGAAAGGAGTACAAACAATAGATTAGAAAAATGACTGTACATAATATCACACTTTTTATTGTCAATGTGAAATGCTAAAATGACGAAAGTACAAGTCAAATTCCCTGGCCACAAGGAGCTCCAATTTAAGGATGACTCTCCCTAATTGTAATTCTTAGGACAAGTCTGGTATCAACTAAAAATTATTATTGAAAGGAAGATTCTTATGTTCCTTCCAGTTCACAAAACAGCACAGAGCACTAAAATAAGAAGATAATGGAAAAAATGCAAATATGCAATCAGGAAGGTGGTTATTATATTGCTCTCACTACGCTTTAACTATCCTGCCCATTGGTCTTCCTGCCTTTTGAAATTACTGTAGCATAATTACAGAAAATAATATTTAAAAGACTCCCAAAAGGTCATCTTTCAACAAAACAGTAACAAATATTGTATATAAAACAGAACAGTCATAACTGCAACTGGAGAATGTTTCTTCATCTGCAGTTGGAAATGTCTCCAGTACGGTAACAGCAGAGAGCAGAAGAGGGGATGGAGGGAAAATGATATGCATTAATAGTAATGACAAAGCAAAGCACATGTGAAGTACAGAGAACTAAAATTTAAAACATAGCAATCAGTAAATATGGAATGTTGTTTAAATCTGTTTCTGTGAACTGAATATACCTTCCATGCGCTATTATTAATAATTAGCCCTTGAAATCCACGTCGATATCTACACTCCCTGTGAAAAGATAAACATGAACCAGAACAGGAACATCAAAGAATAGCTGACAAGAGATATCAATTACAGTAGCTAGAACCAGGCAATAAAAAAGAGACAGGTTGAAACAAGTCTCTATTTGGTGTTACAGTAAAACTATTATAACCTGTAATACAAAATATTTTATTAAATTGCTTGGACTATGATTGGGTATTGAGGATTAACACAAGTTATATAGGACATTACAAATAGTTACACTGTTATGTTCTTATTGTCAAATCACAAAGAAAAAATGTAAAATGGAAGAATACCAACAGTGTGAGATTAAAAAAAATAAATAAATATTGAGATGGAGATTCCCTGTGGTGGTGCAAGCACTACAAAATTGTTTTCAGCTTCATGGTTACTATGTTCCTCACAGGATTCTTTTTACTCCATATTGACTTAAAACAGCATTTTCTCAACTTTCTCTAGAAAGTATACTCCAAATATATTTCTTATATAGAGAAGTTTTACACTAAATGCTCAGAAATGTTAACATTTAAAAAAAAAGTAGTTTTGTCTTGAGAAGTTTCAATTTCTTTATGTTGGTCATTAACATAATCTAGAAGCATTTCTATATTTTCTTACCATTATAAAAAATCTAAAGTTGAACTACTAGCAAAAACTGCTAAATATTTTAAACTTCTCTAATTTGCACTATTTATATTTTTTTTATTCCCCTCTGCTTTTTGTTACAAGGAATAATTTGCAAGGCAAATGTCTTTTCAGGTATAAGAGATGAATTTAGACTTTAAGCTCCAAATTTTTCAATTTACCTGCCTAGTGCATGTGAGAAATCAACTTTTCTGTAAGGAGGATTCTGTAGCATTTGTTTTTTTATTTCAGCTATTTCATAGTATTTTTATGTCCTGTAGTTCACTTAATTGGCAAATCAAACATTAAAAACTTCACCATGTCATATCTGTATTGCTGTAACCTACAGAACTCCAAGAAGCATTACATTGAAAAGTACAAAATCTAGAACACAGACCTTACACTATGCATGCTTCTTAATCCAATAAATATTTTTACTAATCTTGAAAAACAAGAGAGGAGGCAAAAATAAATGAATAGATAAATAAAAACCCACAAAAACAAAAAAGCAGGCAGCAGTGACATTTCTTACCAACAAAATTACTGCAGCATTACATTGCTTTCTGATCTGTAAAATAACCACCAGCATGAAAAGCATGCTTGGAAAAGAGTCAAAAATCAGTCTTAAGTGTCCAAAAGAACAGTTGTATATCTTTGCGCAAGAAAAAAAATATGGAAAGTTAGTATTTATACCAGTAAAATGGGGCAAGAGACTCAAATATCAGCCATGAAATCTTTCCCTCTAGATTCTTCACCACCTTTACAACCGTCCTTTGGTCACTCTAATTGTTTTATGTCCTTCTTATACTGTGGTGCCCAAAACTGCACACACTGTTTGAGGTAAGGCCACACCACTGCAGAGCAGGACGATCCCTTCCCTCGACCGGCTGGCAATACCCTGCCCCATGAACCCCAGGGTATAACTGGCCCTTTGGGCTGCCAGGACACACTACTGACTCATGTTCAACTTGCTGTTGACCAGAACACTCCAGCTCCCTTTCTGCAGGGCAGAATATATTTTATATAATATATATATATATAATATATTTTTATATATATAAAATATATATTTTATATAAATATATGAAAAATATTATAATATATAAATGTATATATGTAATATAAATATATATAAATAAATATATTATATATATTCATATATATATATATATTATATATATTTGCTCTCCCATAAGAAAAATAACAATTCTTCATCATAATTACCCTGAATAAGTATATTACCAATTTTTAAAGAATGAAAAACTGGGAAAATAAGGAAGATAAAATATTAAAAATCATACCAGAAGAAGCTTCCAGTCTTTCTAATCTGCTGATCAACCAATCAAGAGATCCAGAAAATTGAGCACAGTTTTTACGATTCCCTCGAATCAGAGCCGCTATTGGAATAAGAGAGAAAAAAAATCACAATTATAAGGCCTTTTGAATTAAAAGAATCCCTGTCTTCCATAAGGATTCAATAAACTAGATTCTTAATCCTTAATTATTGAGTTCTTCATATTAAATTTAAATAACAAAAATGGTTAGATTTACACGTTAAAATACTCTTGGCATTAAAATAAACTTTAATGTATTTGAAATATTTTGGTTTTACATTCATCTCAATAATCCCTGCAGAATAATCTACATGAAGTAGAGAAGCCATTATTTTTATCACAAAAGTCAGCTGCTACTGTAGAAAATAAGTTCTGTTAACCAGTATTCATGTAACAACAGGAAATATTGGAAGAGAAGAACGTGGAGACAACAACATATGAGACGAACGATAACTTTTTTCAAGAATGCTAAAACCAAAACAAGACACATGTCCAGGAACTGTTTATCATACTTTTTACATAGCCGTAAGGAAGAGGTGACTGATTTGGAACTGTTCCACCTTCATGCTCTGAGCAGAAGATTGAAGTAGACTGGACGCATGCATTGGCTTCGTGGGTATAACTGACCAGAAATCTCACTGAACACTGTATGCACACAATGCCTGCCCCATCCTGGAATACATGCATTTGCTTGGATTTGCATACAAACAAGCTCTCAGAGAAGCATCTGTTCTGCTCAGAAAACAGCGAGTCACTAACATTTGTTCAATATGTGGAGCAATGTAAACTGCTCTTCATAAGAATGGTCTTCTTTTTATTTATTTATTTATAACAAAGAACGCAATCTGTTATATGTCCAAACGTGGTATTTTTCACAAAATCAATCATGTATTTATTTTCACAGTACCTAAAATAATAGCAGGAAATTATATTCCTCCGAATTTATGACTCCAGCAAGGAAGAAAAAGGAGTGAAAAAGTGAATTTGAGATTTCTTAAATTCAATGAAAATTTCTAATTTCTTCAACAGCATGAAAATTTATTTCCAAGTGAGACACCAAGAACCAAAAGAGGAATCTTTTATAATTTGCTATCCTAACTCCATAACCTGTATGCTAACCAGCCTTTCACTTCTATATCACTTTATTCATTTTCTCAAGTATTGGACCATTCCACGACTCAAAAATTACTTTCTAATAAGATGTGTTGCATTATCAGTTTTTAAGTATTAGAATACCATCTAAATAACTTGCTAACATTTTAATGAGTAATAAATGTCAGCAATTCAGCAAGATTCATTCATTACTTTGCATTCATCCATAAAATACTACACTTGAGAACCTGACATTCTGGCACACAAAACAGCAATACACTGAAATAATCAAGCCACTGTTTTAGTAAGGAAAAAAAATATTATATCAAATCTATACGCTGAATTCTAACATAATTAATTAAAATCATGACAATTGTTATTTGAAGATAGTTCTTTGGAAATCACAAGAGGAGGAACATATTGTTAAAAGACACCGATTAGAGCTAACACCTGTTTCTGTATGCATTTTTTTATTGGATTATAGGCAAGCCACATAATCACCTCACTGTGCTTCAAGTACCCACATAAAATGAAAGCAATAATAGTTCACTTCTTCACATGGCATCAATAAAGTTAACTTCAGTAGCAGTAACAAGTCACAGATGGTTTCATAAATGCAGCTAAACATAAGTTTGTGAAAGGTCAGTACTCAGTGGTTAAAGTGTGGTTAAAATGCATTAAACAACAAGGCATACAACACTGAGAACAAATTAATGTTCAATGGTTGCTCCCGCCCCCGCCCCCCCCAACTGTGAAGAAAACTAGTGTCCAGTTTAAAGGGAGAAAAAAAGAAAAAAAAGAAAACAGGATGTGGCCAGTCAGATGTTGAAGTCACATCATTATGCATACTCTTGTACATTCTTCGTGATACAAAAGGATCCAATACAAGTTCAGAGTCACAGTACGTACTTGTAATAGAGGAGGGACAGATGCCTTAATAGATATAAGGCAAGCACTTCTATATGCTATAGCATCCAGTCTCAACGGCCTGTAAATTGCAGTAGATATGTCACAGACAACGTCAAGACATGACAAAAGCCACGAATTGTAACATTACTGCTTACTTTTATATATGTGCAGACTCAAAGGCAAAGCACTGCTTGCTGAAGCAAGGGAGAGCAAGCAATATTAATTTGTCATCCATGCAATTACTGTACAGCTCCAGCATTATTCAGAACAGAGCAACAGACAAATTCATTCTAGCCAGATCAAGGCCAGGCTTCTTAAGCAGTAGCTGCCAGAAGCTAATGTAGTTAGGGAAGTAATGTAAAAAGCAGTTGAGAGGGCTGGAAAGTCATGAAAAGCTTGAGCACTGTTCTCCCCAGTACAAGTCCAGGGAAACAATCAATATTTTGTATAGGACAAGCAGACCTCTTCAGAAGGCATTATCTGGTCTTATCAGTTGGAAATTTCAGACTTTTATGGAAATGATTTAGCAATCAAGCCACTAGTTCCTCCAGCCTGAGCTGTGCCTAATTTAACATTTTGAAAAACAAACTACATGTTACAAAAACTTCAACACTCCCCTCCATCTATGAATAACACAAGCACAGACTTTTGTATTCCATCTATACTCTAAAAAGTCATCATCTGATTTGAGACTTTAATTCTCTGGACATAGTCTAGATACTTTAAAATGTTCATAATTCCTGCCGAAACTTCTTTAATTTATTCTTACTAACTCAAATAACGACCGATAGTATACACAAAATAATCACCTTAAAGCCTGAAGTAAATTCACTTTACTTAGTGGGCATATATGGGCTGAAAGATACATTAAGATATACAGTTTTTAGTATTGTTCCTCCTGGATGATCTTTTTATCCCAGCATTGGAAGAGCAAACATCTTCAAAAAACACAAAACGCAATGTCACAGTTTCAAGCATTCATACAGGTATTAGGGTGAGTAAAGACATAAGCAGGTGTGATGAGAAGCTCACCCTATGATTTAGTTTAGTTTTAAACATCTTTTCCAAATTTTAACTGTTAAAGATAAAATTTGCTATCCTTTCTGCCTCCAACTGGTTGAGCTACCTTCAAAATATTCAGACTAAACAATATGGTTGCTTACAAGCATGAAGATAGCCAATGCTGTATGTTTTTTTGTTTGTTTGTTTTGTTTGCTTGCTTTGTTTTGTTTGGAATGTAGTAAAAACAGCAAGAAACATTCACTTTCTGTAACAGACCATAGTGTTCTAATGACAGACAGACATTGGCAAAGGTAAGTGAAAGATGGAGCTGTAACAAAAAAACATGAGAAATACCTATTCCAGCTTGAAAAACACAAGACAAAGAGGAACAAACATCTGAGGGGGATGAGGAGGAAAAAAAAAAAGTGTGTGGAGGAGGGAAGGATCTGGACACTCCGCTCAAGAACCTACAATATAATTTGTTATCCCAAGTTGTAACATTTCTCTATTATCAAGTATCATAAATCCAGTGGCAAAAACTCCTGTCCACCTCTGACACAGTACTTCACATAGAATTACTAAGCAAATGATGAGTGTATCATCATTCTTACAAATTCCTAACATCAGCTGACCTACTAGGTTTAATTCCTAGACCAGAATTACAGCCCAAGGAACCACCTTCTACCATAACAGCAATGGTGACAGCAGTCAATGTTCAGCTAGCTCTTTCCATGAGCTCTTTGTTCCTTTCTCTGGGAACAAAGCAGAGGGCATCTTCTTGTCTCAATGACATTTACTGCTTCTATTTCCTCTATCAGAAAAATTAGTGGGACAGACAGAACCACCACATTGGTACATCAAGGACCATGTACCATATACTGATTATCATTCCTCAGCCCAAGACAATTTTGTTCTTCAAGAACAAAAGATGATGGACCTACTTTGACTATGGAAAAGTTTTGTAACACTATTATGTAGAGAACTCCTGCTTCAATTTCCTCACTTTGCTATTGAGTAGTAAGGAGATAGAAGGATGGTCTGCAAAGTAAGTACAAAAAAAAAAAATCTTGTCATTAGGTCAGACAGATTTCACCTTCACCGCTTGTGTATTTTCAGTGAGGTATGTAATTTAAATTTCATTTTCTGTGCCTCTGGATTTGGAGGGATGGCAGTTTTCAGTATGCCTTACACACATGAAATATTGCTGGATATTCTGGAGAAAAAAGAAAAAAAAGCAGAACCCACATCTCTTAATTTGGGAATCAAAATTATAGGAGTATTTTTATCTAAATTTCTTTGTATCTCTTCCTGTCAGTGAATGGGAGATAATACCTTCTATTTGTCTTTTCACAGAAGTGTTTCCAAGAACACGTATTAATAGCTCTAATTATTCAGACCACTAATCATAAATGGAACAAAAGGGCTCCTATAGCTTTGTTTCCCAAACACGATTTAAAAGGCTCACAATGAACAAGACTCAATGCCACACACTGTGGAACAAAGAGAAAACTGAGTATTATAAGTACCAATAATAAATGAATACTAAATAAGAGTAGGTCCTACAGAAAAACTAGTATGTGATTATATTTCACAATGCACACCTACAAAAGAGCCAATTAATAGCGCGCACAGTATATTCACCTGGGCACTGCCAACTCACTTCCTTTTACAAACGAAGTATTCAGTTGTGGAGTTTTTAACGGAGTTGATATATAACAAAATATTACTTGCATAACTTTGCAATACCACATTTCTCAGGAGTGACATTTTATGAGTTTAAATGATACATCAAATGCCTTCTGTTTTATTGGAAAGTAAGATAACAATCCTGCATAACGACTTGGTCCAAACTCAAGCTTTTGCCAAAATGTGCATGTTTAAAGGAAAGCAGGCCCACACGTTAGAAATGACGTGTAACATAAAGATGTCATTATAGGCATATGTATGCAGCCTGAACAAAGCTTGCTTAATGCTGGGGACACATTAATGTCCTCAATCACTTAAGGTCAGTGTTAATACTATTTAGGCTTAATTATGGCACTGAGAAAACCTGATGACAGAAGAGCAAGGAATTGACAAAACGATCTCTTAGGAAGTAAAATTTCCTTTTGTAGACAACAACTTAACAGAAGTGAATTATGCTGGCAGCTATAGCAGTGGATTAATAACCCTAACATAATGAATCACAGCAGAACATAAATAATATATGCAATTCAAATTGGTAAGCAAACATATCAGGTGATGAAATACTTTTACCTGAATAGAAATTTGATCAGGACCCAACTTACATTTACAGAATATACTATGAGATTCTTATAGAATATTCTGTGATATTTTCAGTGACTGCAAGTGGATAAGCTCTTCATATTATATTACATCTAAAAGCCAGCAACCTTTCCACGGCACACTGTATCTTAATATAACGTTGGAGTCATTATTGGTCATTACTGGCAAATAAGAGGTGTGTTGGTTATAGAAGCCTTAGATTCAGTTTGCAGTTCTGCAGAAAAACATGCAAAAAACTAGGAACTTTTAAAAAACTGACCACAATGCCACAGCTCCTTAACACAAGAATGACACATTGACATATATTTGGATTACTCATTTTTGAGCAGCATACAATATACTTCAGCAACACACTGACATAAAAAAGCAGTCAATCCTTTAGCTGAAGTAAGAAACACATTATTTATCAGAATAAATATTATTGCCCAAAAGAATCAGATTATTTGAATGTTTTCAGTGAATTGTTATTCTTAACTACAGGCAAGGACCTGAAAATACAAAAAATCCTTGGGTTTTGTAGGGTAACTATTTTATTCAGACATATTTCTTTCATTTCTATCCTAGATTTCTACACAGTGGATAGTCTCTTATACTAAAACAGGTACAAGTTCCTTTTCATCTGATTGTTATTTTTAGCTAAGAGAATCCAAGTAATCCACAATATGTCTTACCTAGTAATTCATACAAAGAATTCAGAATGGATTTCCATGCTTCTCCAGCTTCCCTCCCAGCTACATCTGCAAAATGAGCTGCACTGCTGTATACATTCAAGCGATCAATACATTCAAGAACAAGGTTGATCATACCCTAAAAACAGAAAGGCTCAGATTATCAGAGGAAAATCAAGCAAAGAAAGAAAGAAACAAACAAAAAAAACACCACCATGGCACAAATACATAAGATTTTCAGAAATCTAAGAAAATAAAGAACCAACCAATAAAGTCAGTGTATGTAAAACATAAAAATATATTTGTGGAGTCAGACAAGTGGAATCAAACAAGCAATCCCTATGGAAAAGTTTTTTTTTTTTTAAAAAAACAGCACTGATACTGAATTTACCATATTGGGTGGTCAAAATAAGAAATAAACAGTGTTCTGGGCATTCTACTCCAGGAGACATTTAGGCATCTGACTAATTACAGCCAACCATCAGTACCAGAGAAATAACAGAGAATATTAGACAAAATACCTAAAGCATACTTATTAAACTGTAACATTTTCCTGTATCAAGAAATGAAGCTATAAACAGAAGAAATTAATTCACATAAAAGGAGTAAATTATAGTCAGAATTCAGGGCATATGCTCATATTAGTATCTAACTTTTTTTTTTTTTTTTAAGGGGCCTTAAATATATTTCCTGAAATATACAGGAAAATCAACAGATCTTAAGACATTATAAATATAGCAAAGAGTTTGACTCCTATAGAACAAAAACCACTGGAAGCATACTCTGTATTAGGTAACAACATCACAGACACCGTGAGAGAATACTTGCAGACAAAATGGTGCAAAAAAAGAGTAAAACAGTTAACTACCTCTTCCTGGAAGAGGTTCTGGCGATTCTTCAGTGCTCGGAGCCTGTTTTGTTTGTCTTCATGCTCTAAATGTTCATCAGGGGGATGAAAGTAGCCAATCAAGTCTTGAAGGCTCAGACTGACCGACTCAATAGGTAAATCTACTGTGGAAGACTTCACTTTCTTGCTGAGAGCATCAAGACCCCTGGAATAAGATGCAAAGTCTGGGTACTAGGAAAGCATTTATTTTACCTTTTTAACTCTTTGTTGGATTAAAAGCAAGCTTTGTTTAGATTTCAAAGCTCAATTCACTTCCTGACAACTACATAACTATTTAACAATGATTTACGTCTGCCCAATTCTCCCCTTAATGATCCACCCTTCACTTCCCACGCAACCCTAGCAAACAACCACAGCATCATCACCAGTCAGTCCCATGACTGGAAGTATCACAAATGTTGTTTCCAGAAAACAAGCTCTCTTATTCTACCTGTGCATTTAGCAATTTCAGAGGCAGAACAAAAGATGAAGGTAAAGACAAGATATTGTAAACCTCTCAAGCATGTCCCTAACCTGCCCTTAAGCCATCTTCAGTGCTGGAAGATCCAGTTCTCCCAGACAGTCTGTCCCAGCACTTCACTAGCCTTTTTGTTTCCTTGATACAGAACACAAGCTTGGCCTTGCCCATTGTCTCCTAGAAAGAGAAAGCAGGCTATTCTCCATGTTGCACCTACCCTTTGCAAAACTGAATCCCAAACAAACCCTGCAATCCAATTTCCCCTCACTGCTGTGCTCTCCAGACCCCTGTTGTTTTTTTTCTCCTCAATTTAAACCTCATATGTTTTGAACTGTAGCCATTGCAGATGTGCCTCACCAGCACTGTGCAGTAAGTGGAAGGCAAGAGCTTTTCCTTGGGGTCCCTGGGGAAGGCAGTGGCTGAGCAGGGGGGCTGCCCCAAGACAGCAGGAGGCCCACCAGAACCTTCCAGAAGGAGAAGGAGGGGCTGCACGTGACACAAAAATGGGGTTACTGGGGGCCTGTAGATCCACCAGCCATCCTTAGGGGAAATGGAAAGAAAACGCAGTCCTGAAGATGTCAAAAACTCCACAGAACTTGGCATGAGGCGGCCTGGCCCTCAAGCACTGGGCAAAGAGCAGCCCTGAAAAAAACCGGCCTACCCTGGCAGCACACAGTGGGGAGAGCAGGATGTGGGGGCTTACTTGACACTCCAGATTTCAGTTTGGATGCATTCTCAATTCTGCCATTGTACAAGGTTTCTCTTGCTAGCTTATGCTCAAGTGATACCTAGCTACAGAGCAATGAGAGCCTTTCTGTATTCACCAGTGCTTTAGGCCGACCTAAAGATTGCTGAGCTTCATCTGGCACACTTAGACATGCACTCCCCCCAGCCCCACTGGGTTATCTCCCCCATTTCTTGTGTTGAAGCCACTGAAGGATCCTGGCAACCTGACCCACACCTGCGGTGGTTTTAGGGGGAGGTTGTTTGTTTTGATGTTTGCTTTTGTTGTTGTTTTGTTTTTTAAATAGGCATGTTGCTCCCATATTTTCATCTCAAATTTTGAGCTAGGGCTGAAAGACTTCTAAATTTAGGAAATATTATAAATTTAGTAGGAGTATTTACTGATTAATAATAAAAATCTTTTAGAGTAAGTAGAGTAAGTAATACAATGTTTCAAAAGAGATAGCTGTAGAAGTTATCTTAAAAACTACTTTTTTTTTTATGTGCATGTTATCAGAAGTTGTCAGCAATTTTTCTACTGACTTGACATGAAAGAACTGGGCTATACATTTACGGAATAATTTCAACCCTTTCCAATTCAGCTTTTTCCTCTTGTAGTAACATTCTGCCAAAACTAAATTGTTAAACACTACCTTGAATTCTCTATGCATTTTGTATAAATTTTTACTGTAATTTAGCAGTACCTTGATTTGTGAAACCTTATCATTAAATTGCCTTTCTCTGTCTTTATCTTTTATGGCATCCTTAGAAGATCCTAAGGAAACGTTTTATTTACTAAGCTACCTAGTTCTTGGATTTCTAGTAGGCAACTCTTCTAACATGTTTTTTTCTGTTATTTAAGTATCTGGGTAAATTCTTTTCAACAAATTGACATGTCTGTATCTTCAGACGTGCGCTGATGTGGGACATGGTTTCTTTAGGTCACCACGTCCCACGTGGTCTTGTCTTTGAAAAATGAGTTCCTACGAAATGCTTATTATTAAATATAGTCTTATTACATATCATTTTTTTCCTAATGCCAACAACAGTGATGAGCGTTGCATTTTTTCAATTACTCAAGTCACAAAACATTTGAGAATTAGCATTTTATCAGTATTACTTAGGAGAAGTTTGGTGCAGGAAAATAAATGCAAATTTCATAGATCTTGCAGTATTCTTAGGAGGCTAAAACACAATAAAACATAACATTCCACATGTTACCAAATATTAAAGAAACTAGTAGCATTAAAAGGAAATGAACAAGGAAAGTGTAAGAGGAGGGTAGAAACAAGGTATAACATAATACATGTAAGAAAACTGGGTTGAGACTTTGAACTTCAGTGTATTTGCCTTGTATTGGTTTGCAGCTGCACAGTTATCTCATTCTTCCAGACAAAGTTATCAGGTTTTTTAAGCTACAGCGCTTAGGTTTTCGTTGTTTTTTGTTTGTTTGTTTGTTTGGGTTTGGTTTGTGTGTTTTTTGTTTTTTATAAAGCTATACTTAAAAAAGAAAGAGCTAAATGATGCACCTCATGGCCTACAGAAAATTTTGGTCAGTATAATCTCCCCTTTGTGATTTGTTTCGATTTTCAGTATGTTTAAACATTTAAATCAAATTTAAACAATAAAATAATATTAGATCATAGAAAAAGAAATTGGACAATACTTCTTAAGATACTTCTTTGCTGGTATTCAGTAAAGAATTGAGAAGTACTCATCTGTTTTGCTCTGTTTTTCTAAAGATGTAACAGTGCTCAGTTGTATTAATAGTCACTTTGAATACACCCAAAGAGAAAAATAAGAAAAGGAATAAAAATATCATTTTAAAGGCGCACCTTATGAACCTGTTGAAAAGGAAGACTGTACTACGGATGACACGTGCCGTGCGGGATTCTTCATGCTGAGATCTGGACAATGTTAAACCGTCATCCATGTGACCTTCATGGTGCATTATTGCCTGCAAAACAAAAATAAGCCATCACTGCAAAATTAATCTTGATTCACAAATAAGAAGTATGAAAACTCACATAGTAAGTCAGGGAAGGAAATGAAGAAGTCATATAAAAAAAGTCGGAGATTTAATTGAAAACAGATAATCTGTATTTTACTTCCTTGTGTTCAAAGACACACTTGTACAGAGCCAGCAGATCCAGAGCCATAATAATCCCAAAGCCACAGCTTCTGTTAACAATATACTTTATAAATATGTGTGCCTGTGTTTATATATATATATTTATACATATGCAAGCATTTACATATACATAAATACATTCATATATATATACATATATATAAAAATCAAAAGACTAAAAGGGTTGGTTTGTGGGGTTGTTTTGTTCACCTTAAAAACTCTTCCTTTACACAGAAGCGGATCCCTCAAGGTCAGACAAGATATTAAAAAAAAAAAAGATGGCATTCTTTACTAGCCCAACAATGTTACCGGCTTCTTTTCTGACTATGCCTCGAGTCAGAAACTAGAATTATTTTAAACAATAACTATATAAATTAATATTATAAATTATATGTATATAAAACAATGTATCCTAAATGTATATTATTTTTATATAAAATATTTAAAGAATACATAAATGTAGGTGTGTGTAGATAGATTATACACACAAATTATATATATATATATATATATATATATATAAAGTTATAAGGCATAAACTTCTAAGTATACCAGATGTTACTCCAGCTTTATGCTTCTGGCATGTAGAACAGTCATGGAAAATACTACAGGGTGGATAAACACTACATTATCTCTGGTAAGAATTGTAACGTCTCCTTATTTTATTTTCATAAAAGAATGCAAAAACATATTTTTCCTTGCTGAGAAATTTTCCTGAAAGTTGAACATTTACAATAAACACTAGGACTAACGTAGCTTCTGGAAGATGTATATACATATGGGAGAATCTTTATCCTGCCTTATTATCCTAAGATAATACTAATCTGCTTGATCATGGTTGGTATTTGGGACTTGAAACCAACGTTGAGCATTCTAGCACAGAAGGTAATATACTCAGAACATGAAAAGTAAAGACTTTAAATTAAATGTCCCCTCATTCCAAACTGCAGCACACTGAAGAAAGAAATATTAACATATAATGCAGGCTATTACTGTATTTTAGTTTTCCATCAATTGTATCCAGATTTATCAATGTTTGTGGGTTAATATCTATTGGCAAGTAGATATGTAGATGTTCAACTTTCAGTTTGGGAAATAAGTATATCACACGAATTTGACTTGCAGTATGCAACCAAAAAGCCTTTACACTGAAACAACGAAATGCTTAAAATATTTTAAAACTAGAAATTAGCTGTTTCCTATAGTTCTCTTCACTTTCCCTCTCTGCCTTCTCAGACTGTGATTGAATGAAATGCATTCCTATTTACAGTCTTACCTTGCGCTGCACAGAACCCATTCTTACAGACTTTGCATCAGCAGACTGGTACGTGAGCCATAGGCCCGTGTCTACATGTTGTATGAAGCATATTGAATCTCCATATTTAATCTCAGGTGCCCCCATTCCATCCACCTCTTTTCTTGTCCCTATGTCCAACTTTTCCTGAATGAGGAAAAAAAATATTTGAGAACAATTACTGACGTTAATATTTGCATCAAATATTGAATACTTGGCAGTTTTCAAGTATAGGATCTATAAGATTATGTAAGAGTTTTCTTCAGTGAAACAATTAAAAATTGGTGAAAGTGTAACATCTAGTTACATATTTAGGGAAAAGATGGGGATACAGATCCCATTTGCATAAAAACGTGGCTCATTATACTAGGAGAGTGCATTCATTTCACCTGCCTGGGAAAGAACTTGTATCATAATTGACAGTCCATGTCATTATTGAGACATTACCGAGCTTACAAAACAACAACAAATACATTGAATTCTCTAGCTGAATCAAGCACTAAACTCCAGCAGGTTTTTCTCCTCCTTTTCTCTTCTTTTCTTTTCTCTTTTTCCTTCATACTGGGAAAGATGAACACCTCCCTGCAATTTATCTCCAGCTGTCACAGAAAGACTGTCTTTAGCCTGCCACTGTGTATTAGCCTATTACTGCCTAACAATAGGTTCAGTATTTCCTGAGAAAAGAAAACCATTTCACACTGGTCTGTTGACATGCTGTAAAAGAAGAATGTCATGCCCATGCATCAATCCAACTGATGTCCTATAGAGATGGCAGGTATTTCAGAAGTATCTAGCTCTTACAAGAACCAAATGCTTTCCCACACACATCAGTTTATAAGACAAACATCCTATGCATCCAGGTTCATGGCATATCTCTTTAATCTCTCCCAAAGCACATGGCTCAACTTGATATAAAACTTGTCTGCCTCATCTAGTTGTAAAAACCACAGGTAAGTATGGACAAAAAATGCATTGCAAAGGATCTATAGCATCTTCTTAACATTAAGAAGGGCATTAATGTAGCTATTCCCAAAACTTCTCAGGGGGTTTTGACCTTCACTGCAGGCTGGGTCTACCCATTCCTGAGGCTGTAACACCAGCTCCAGTTTAATCAAAAATCTTCTCCATTGAGTGTAACCAAAAACCTTGGTTAGCTCTGATTCACGTGATCGAGTCATTGATGTAAAAACTACTCACAATTCTTATGGGAGAAAGGGAATACATCATAATTGTTGCAGTTGAAACCGAGACCACAGGAATAGTGCAGTTGCTGTTTCATTCACCCTTTCACAGGTTCAACAGAGCAGAGAGGCTTACTGGTGCAGTAACTGCAGTATTCTGCTTCTATAATTGCTCACCCATTCCCAGACAAGAAGCTGCTTAATTTTAATTTTAATTTTAAAAAAGAGTATTTACACCATACACATGTACTATGAAAATCTGGGGAGACAGCTTCACCATAAAATATGACAGAGACTGGGTTTTTGAAAGGAAAACATGACAAGCTCTAATTTATTAAAGGAATTAATAAATATATATATATTTATTAAAACAAAATAGTTTTCATAATAAATAGTTTTCATGCTACAATTAAGAATGCATTTTGAAGAACTTAAAAGAAAAACAAGATAAATTAATATTCAGGTGGAACTGTTATTATAATTTTTCATAACTAAGCTCCCAGAGATAATATGTTCATCAATTCAGATTATTAAACTGTTCTAGGATACATATGTTAATTTCACTATTTTGTAAACATCTCACCTCCATAAATGCTTAAAGTCTTATTAAAATCCTGTTCATTGATAGATGGTAATAATTGATTTATTAGTAAATCTGATGCCAATTAGCAAGTTACTATGTGCTTCTATTTAAGTATTAATTCATTATTTTGTTCACATTTTCTCCAAATGTTGTATTAAATTGTTTCAAGAGCAAGCACAAGTAACCTTAACAAGTAACAAGTAAAAGCAGCTGGAAACTGAAAAGCTACTTATAGTAGGACATTGCACACAAATAATGATGTAGGAAAAAAAAATAAATTAGGTCCTGCTATCACATAAAAAAGGGACAGCTTGATTTCAGGTCCAGTGTTTTGAATCATCTTCATAACTAGAAGGTAACGTGAGCCTGTGTGAAAGTGCTGTGTTTCTATACCTTAAGATTATTATTTTTTCTAATGTCTTCTCACAACCAACTTCTTAAGACGTGATGATGTGAATTCACAAATTATCTCATAAAACACCGTCAACATTATTAGGGATTCTTAATTTTTAAAGAATATTCTGTACTTCCTTATATCTACTAAGTATAACAGAAATTGAAGGGGTTTGATATTGCAACATTCATTCCACGTTAAATTTATTCACGTTAAAATTATTTAGAAAAGAAATTGCAGTGCCAACAATTTGCCAAACAAAATCCCTGTCCTCACTTATACAAGTACACCGACAACTCTGCATATAAAGTTTAGAGCCATGAGTGAGCCCCTTCAGTCACATTCAGTTGAGCTCTTTCCTGCAAGATAAAGAGTACAGCCAGGAAAGGATATGGTAAAAGAGGGATTAAATGTAGGTGAGAAAATGGAAAGCTAGTGGATTGTGTAGGGACAGCAGGCATCGGAGCAATCTTTTGGGAGCCTCAAGACATTCAGCTATTGTGGGGAGTGAACAGAAACCATAAGTGCTTATATATGAGAAGATTTGAGTGGAGTACTGGGTTCATGCCAATAAACAGCAGGTATTTGAGAAAGTATATATAATGAATCCATCTAGCTATCTACTTTTAAAAAGTTCATCAGTGAAAATCAGGATCTAAAAAAAAAAAACAAAAAGGCTGAAATAACAATGTTATCATTTAATAATTGAATATTGGTACGGACCTCGCATGGTGCATGTTTCCAGCCCACTACACTCTTACTATAACCTGTCATTACAAAAGCACCTCAGACCATCAACTTTTTATACACAAATAAAGATCAAAAGCCTTCTTACACTGAAATATAAACAGAAGCAATTGTTATTAGCAACAGTCTGCAAACTGCCTCAGTGATGCAAAGCAGTAAGAATACACTGGAAATGAACAGATTTATTGAACAACGTGCCAGATTTTCTCCAGAAGGACATGCTTGTTATAAACATCATTTTTATTTCATGCATACAAGAATACAGGCCAATCCCCCCACATTTTTGTGGGCGAAATGGGCAAAATCATTTTACATGATTTTATCTTAATGTCAAACAAAATTATTCTATTAAGCCTAGCCTTAAATGTGTTATTTTGCTCTAATATTTCTCTATAATTCCTTTCAATTTTCAGAAAAGGACTCAAGAGATTAAGGCTTGTCCTTTCAATTTTATCTTTTGTCATCTGACCCAACCTATACCTTCTGTGGCACACTTTCAGGACTGACTGACATTCTAGCAGATCTCACTGACTGGAAAGAGCAAATTCATGACCACTTTTTAAGCTGACATTAATATATTTCCTATGTTTTTTTTTTTTTTTTTTTTAACAAAGAAACAGGTGATGACATAAAAATACAAGCCATAGATTTTTTCAAAAACTTATTTATCTCATTCAGCTGAAAAGATGATGGAGAGGAAAAGTGGATTGTATATATAAACATTTTTCAATCAGGTAAAGTGCCTTATTTCAGTGCAAAAGTGATATTAAACTAATAATTTTTTTAATCAAAGAAAACCATCAGTATTTAGCAAATACAAAAGAAATAAATCTACAGAACATAATCACTGCAAACTTGAATCTGCAAAACAACTATATGTTTGGGGCAATAAATTGGAGAAATCTGTGGGTATCGCATGCTCTGTAAAGACAGACAAGTAAAAAAAAAAAATACTCCAAATTTCAATTGCATGAATGCCTAATTTAATTCTCATATAATGATAATTATTAGAGTAACAATGAGGGCATAAAACACAATTCACAGAAAAAAAAAAAAAGAGAAGAAACTTAGCTCTTCAAAATATCCTTGTCTTCTGAGTGCTCTTTGTCTTGTGATATCTTTAAGCTTTCATATTTCTTTATTTTGCTGAATTTAAAGAATTTTAACTTGTAAGAAGTTTCTGATCTACTTATTTTTTAACTTCTACATCAGAATGTTGTATTTTGGGGAGGAAAAAAAAAAGAGAGAGAGATGTGTATGTGTGTGTTCACATATGTCACTTTGAGTACCTGAGAAAAGTATTCTGCTCTGGATATGACATTACTAAAAACTTGAGCTTTCTGTTTCTCTCCCACTTAATTTTTAAATGCAGCACTGGCAAACTACTGTGTTTAGTATGATGCGTAAGTCTCCTGCAAATAATACAGTTAAAAATAACAATAAATGTTGACAATTTACATTTCTTCTGAATCTTCAGATTTAGAAGGGATACATTGTCAGTATTTTCTCTGCAAACGTGAAAGCTGCTTTTCAAATGGCAATTGAAATTATCTTCTAGTTATTCTTTTATCTTTTTCTAGTTATTAATTATACTCAGTTCTTTTTTTAATCAGTGAAGAGAGATTGGAATTATTACCAGTTATGATTATGCTGCATTGATTCCATACCTTGGAAGAACGAAAACAGAACGCCGTAGATTTTACGTCTGCTTTCTCTTTGTCTGTAAGAAGAAGACTCTTGTCATCCAGGAGACTTAAATATTTTCCTGTTGTTATATGTCTTAATCTGAATGGCTGTCCCCATCTTATGTGGCTGCCACTCCACCTAAGAAAGTTCAGAAGAAATATTTTGTTTTTTAAAACAAGATACAGAATTTAACTCTTGAGAAGGATATTCTAAAGCACATTATATTACTAAATAGTCAGTAAAAGTGTAAAATTACACGTCGGATTATCAGCAAGAAAATGACTACTTTGTAGCCACCTCTCATAAAACCACTCTAAAAACTATAAATGATCTTAACCTCTTCCTTTGCACAGGCTGCCTTAGTTCAGACTGAATTCCTCCTGGGAGAAGATACAGACAGCCTGAAGAAGACCTGCTGTACTCCAGGAGCTTAGATCACCCAGTTCTCTCTCCAGCATTTCATTTACCAGCAGACAGATTAGTTCACACTCCCAGAGCACACTCCCAGCAGTCAGCACACTTTATTTAATGATTGTGCAGGTAACCTATCTAATCTGCAAAAAATAAGTTTTTAAAATGATCAAACAAAGACTGGCCCAGATTCTCTATTTCCTATAGGCAGGACTGAAGGAAGAAAGGTAAAGCTTTCAGTTCTCAGGGAGCATCTAAGCTCCCTGAGAACTGAAGTTGAAATACAAACTGTGTTTTTTTAACTTGTTGCCTCGAACTGAGCCCCCCAAAACTCTGATCTTCTGATTAACTGTTGAAGAGAAATCCATGTAGGTATTGCTATGGATTGCGTTTCACTAGGCCTTTCCAGAAGCGTTCTCAGATTTTCTTTAGGTTGGGAAATTGCTACAATTAGGATGTTTTTCTAGTTCATCACAACACTTTCTTCATTGACATATCTTCAAAAGTTCACATTTCAGATGTATGTAAACACTGCTTATATAGGTACTTATATGGGTTTAATTCATTTTCATTTTCCCTCACACATATATTAAACCACTTACTTATTTAATGCAAATATCCATTTGTTTAAGCATCTCTCTTAACTGTTGGTCATACTATATGCCAAGTATGCAAAATTGATTTGGCAGACATCTTGAAAGTGGCACAATTTTTCAAATGCAGGAGCCATATCTGGCTTCTGTTTTGTAACAAGATTTATTACATTTCAATATTAAAATTCTAAACCTTTTATTTATCATTTTGAAACAGGCCAAAAGAATGAAGTTTTTTTCCCCTTTACTATCTTGTTTTGTAAATGAAATATTCTCTTGAGTTGAGGAGGGAAGACTTTTGGGGAGACAGGAAATGCAGAACCTTTGCATCTTAGAAATGTGTTTCTTTTTTCCCCCACCTTCTGCACAGCAAAGTTAGTACACTCTATAAAAGTACATCTACAGATCGGTGTTCTAGCACAATTTCTTCTGCCTTTCAACTAAGTAAAATGTCAAGTCATGAACCTCAGCTACTGTATTGTTGTGTCTGGAAAAAAAAACATCAGTTCTCCTCCTTTCATATCATGGGCCATGTTGAGGAGCTACCTTTTCTCTAGTCTGTCTCAATTTGGACCCAATAGCTGTGGACCCTAAAAAAAAGAAAATAATAAATGTACTGCAATTGAGCCATGCTCCTAGTTCGTGTCTGTACAACAGGAAAAAGAACAATTTGTGTGCGCTTAGAACAAAAGCCTTCTGAGCAGTAAGCATCTGGTCAAACCATTTCTGACTAATTATATTCCTTTTCTGCAACATGAGAATACACATTCCTGTCACTTTACAGGAAAGCAAGCCCTGCTACATGATAGTATCTGGTGTTCCATGGTAGGCCATCCAGGAGGCAAGCATGAATGCACATGCAGACTGCCTTGGCAATTTTTGCAATGGTTCTTGACTATAAGGGAGAGAGTTCAGAAACAATGATTCCTGCAAAATCATATCAAATTAACAGAATCAATATTATATTTGACTGTCATTTCAGGAAGGACTCGTACTGATGGAAGGCTTCAGGTAGGGATATATGAATAGTCATGTGCCTGCAGTTTGGCAGTGAACGTATACAGCCATTTGAATACTATACGAGAAAATATGTAGGTGATAGACTTGGAGTGAATGTTATTCTTGGGACTTGTTTTATATATATAAATATTTTCCGGGAAGAAAGTTATGTTCTAGAAAGAAAGATTACTGCTACCACTGCTTAGTCATTATTCCTGTTCCTCTCACAATTTCTCTCAGTTACGTGTTAAAATATTTATACACTTCAGAAGTTTTTATACAGTGCCTGTCAAACTGAAACACATGACAGTCTTAATAGAAACCTGCAATTTCTCAAATTCCCACATTCTTCTGGCACCACTGTTTACTAGAGAAGTACTTGCTATAAGGAAACTAAAAAGCCAGAAATCTTTCTACAATTTCACTCCTGTCACTTAAGGACTCTCAGGGCCAATTTTAGTTCAAAGCAAAAATGTCACTGCCCTAGCAATGATGTTTAACAGCATGCCATTAAATAAAATGCACACAGAATAGCATCCTTAGAGCATAATCTTCTCCTAAGCTGCCCTGATTTAGTCTCTAAAAGCAATCATTAGTCATGAGAAATTTCACAAACACATACTATAATAAAATTTCAGTAAAAGTTTACAGTGCATTTTTAATTATTACCATTATAAATAAATTTTTAGAAAGCACTACTCCTTTCTATCATTCCAGCACTCTTGCAAAGTAGTTTTTGTTGTTTTTTTCGTTTGGTTGTTTTGTTTGTGTTTTTTTGTTGGTTTTTTTTTTTTTTGTAAATTTTTGCCTTGCAGACATTCAAATGGCCTAAACAAGTTAGAGGTGGCACATGTATATTATATAATTAGAACTGGTTTTCTTTAGAATGTCATATACTTTTATAAAAACAGAAAATCGTGAGATCACTGATAGCTATAGCAACTTAAAATAAAATTTAAAAAAAAAAACAGCTTGTGTAGTGGAAAAGCTGCAATATAAACACACACTTTCTATGGTAAGTTAATTTTTTGTGAAAGTGATATACCGCTTTTTGAGGAAGATTTAGTACTATCAATCCAGTTTCACAGCTATCAATAGGATTTTATAGGAACACACTTACTGTACTAAAAGCACCCTGTTGAACTGACTTCTTTTCTGAGGGAGGTTTTACTTACGCAACTCTTAGAGTCTCTAATCGCCAAAGAGAACGTGCGTGAATTGACACAGCACCACCTTCGTAATGGACAGTTCTGAAAACCAAGCAAAGGCACATACTAAATGTTCAGCTTTTTTTGTAAAAAATCGTTGTATTTGCTTTACAATTTAACTACATCTCTCATCTTAAAGCATCCAAGACAATTACTGCAATTGTCACATTCTCAAGTTTATCATATACAAAATCAGGTCTTATCAATTAAGCCTTCAGACGTAGTTCCTCAAACAGTTTTTATTTCAGTTGTCTTCACTATCCACTATTGTGATACCCATAAAAATGAGATTTATATGGTGTTCTCTTAGACATCTTTCTTACAGTTGTTTTTTTTAAGGATAGTGATTGCAGGAAAAGACAAACAAACAAAAAGATAATTACAATATTTATAGCTTCTAAAAGAAAAAGATTATCAAACAATAAGGATTTGTGATCACTGTATACAGTTTACATGAAAGGCAGCATTTTCTAAGAACTTACACTGTCAAAATAACTATACAATTTATTACACTGAATTATGAAGAACCACCTGTTTGGTGTTATATTTGATTATCTTATCATAGCACCCAAGGTTTCACAAGCACAGTCTTCACACATCTCACAAGTTAACAGCTTCCTATTTCCAAATTTTGATATATAACTACCCCTCTAGTTCTTCACATATATCCAGAAATCTGAGTGTTTTTTAAAAAAACAGTGAACCTAAAAAAAAAGTTATTTTTTCCATTATTCTAAGCATAGATATACAATACATATTAGATCCATTCAGATCCACAAAATGGATCACCAAAAGCACTGCATTAGGTAACTTGGCTTCTCTTTAGAGCGAGCACTGAGGAGTCTGGTGGATATTAAGCGCTGGTGCTCCAAATTTAGGCAGCCATTCTTTGTACTGCTGCCTGCCTGCACCTTTATTGCTACCCTAAACCACTGCCAGAATTTTAAAACCTAGGCCTTTACTTTGGGAAAATGAAAAAAGGATTAACATATGCAAAGGAATGCTGTCACTATGCTTATCAGATCAAGCATGCAAGGAAACACTTGCAAGTGTATGGCCCAGTTCTACAAATCCTGGAAGAGTCTAAGGATCAAGTAAACATTGTGATCTTCAACCAGGATAGGACACTGCCAAAAACAGACAGAGGCTTAACTTTAGAGAATATCAATGCTGAGATTTGGGGCATTTCTCATTGTTTGTTAGAAAGATGTTTTTTTAATAGTCAGGCACCTACTTAGGAACATAATAGGATTTAGCTTCCAAAGCCCTCCTGTGGATGTAATCCAGAGGCATTGATTGCTTAGTACAGAGAAAGAAAAACACTGAAAGACATCATTCAAAACCAAAATAGTAAGTTAGAGTATACTCCTCTGTATAGCCAAAATACAAAATAAATATTCCTCACTACAGAATCATTCACACTGAATATTCATGAGTCATGCATAAATATAACCATTAGCATGTTCCATGTATGAAGAAAGAGTATGAAGAGTTCTAGGTGCATATATAAATATGTTCAAAATCTTCCCCTGGATTTCATAGACAGTATTTTCTCCACTTATCTTAGTCATTTGCTGCAGTGGTTATCTGCTAATAGCAGCTGACAAATATTAGTAAGCCTCTCATATTTCTCTCACAGAAGGGAACAAAACTCAGTCAATCTTATCTTTTATTGAAATTGACCTTCACTAGTACAGTAAAATGCAAATGATAATCTTGTATTCAGCTGCTTCGCTATTCAGACACTCTCTTCTCTGCTGACATTTGTTTAAATTTTTGTTCTGCAACTAACAGACTGGGTTGGTTTTGTAAAATCAAAATAATAACTAGATCAGATATCACCCAGTTGTTTATGATTACATCCTGGCTTATGTCTGTATGAACCTCACTGACAAAAATGCGTTCAGAATTCTTGCACTCATGTACTACAGGATTTTACAATTTTATTCAGCAGTTTTCCAGTCACTAAATATACAAGAAATCAGGTGGAAGCAAAGGCTTAAATTAATCAGAGTATTTCATTTTGAAGTTGATACCTTGTTACTTTTCAGGGATTAAAGTTTTTCTCACATTGGAAACAGAAGCTGTCACCACTTTCTCTAAGTACTTTTTTGAAGTGAGCTTTGGATTATATATAGCAGTGGGATCACTGTAATTTAAAACATCTAAAAAACCTCCCGTTGTGAACTTAAAAGAATGGTTTCTTATGGATGAAGCAGTTTTCTTTTATGTGACTGTCCATTCATTATTTTCTCTGTTCTTTCAAAGGGTACTATCCGTCTTGGAATGGTCATGTAAAACAACAACAACAAAAAAAAATTGGAGACACATAAGGGAAGAAATCCTAAATACAAGCTTGCGATTTGTTTACCAAAGAGAAGGAAAATAAATAAAAATAAAACACAAGCTACCAAAAAAAACAGATCCTGGGATTGTCTCTTATATCCATATGAATAAAGGGATACAGTAGCAACATGGCGTGCTACAGCAATCTAGAGAAGGACCAAAAAAGCTGTAGGGCTATGGATCAAGGGATCTACAAGGAAGTAAAAGCAAAAGCCCGAAGACTGGGATCAAGGATGGAGCTCCAAGACTTCTTATAAGCAAGACAAAAAATACATCCTCAAAAAAAAAAAAAAAAAAAAACACTCCCTATCACAAAGCACTAAAATCTAGCAATTTAGCCTTTAGCTAGGTATTGTTTCCTTTATGGAAAATGTGGAAGTTAGGTTTGAGTGAAAGATCTCATCTTCTAGTCACCTTGCCACGTTGCCCAACAGCAGCTGAGTAAACTCAACCTAGAAACCTTCATACCTTTTTATTTTGTCTAAGAAATCTAAGGTTCACTTCTTACTCCTTTCATTGAAATGAACACAGTAAACTGCTCTGAGAATGCTCAAATCAACTTCCTTAGCAATGCTTCTGTATAAAAACGTTATTTGATAGGATGCACCTAATTTCTGTTTACTCTAGACAACAGCTCTGGGCTGAAAAGGAAGTATGATTTATAACATTTTAATTCTTTCTGAAACTGGCAGTATTAAGCCATAGATACTGATATTACTAGTCAAATGAGACATTGCTTCTAATGACGTGAATAACCAAAAAAAAAAATTCTCTTTGACAATCACAGTAATCAGAGACTCACAATGATATGTTGGAGAAAATAAAATGTCAGGTTGCAAAGTGCACAGAAGATGCAAGCACATGTCTTGCCAAACAGTAGAGAAGGCCTGTGAATTACAAAAGCTTAGTATGAAATTATAAATAATGTAAATGCATGAGGAAAGGAAAAATAAAAGCAGAAAAACAGAGAACAACAAGAGCTACAATGAGTCAATCTTCCCCTAGAAGGCTCAAGATAATTTGTACCTTCTTAGCCACACCCATAACACTAATACTTAATATTTTTTTCCTCTTCTTTCCAAAATACTTTATTTCCTCAATCTACATTTACGGACTAAGGATAATAACCACTTTTTTTTTTTAGTGAAAATATCTAAAAGAAATTGAGAATCTTTGAGCATGTTCAGTTCATATTTACTATAAACTTTAACCTAGCCAAATTGTTGGCCTATGACTGTACATTAAACTTAAAGCACCAATTTCTTCCTGGATATGTCGTTAATCCATTTAATCCCCCTTAACGTCAAGAGTCACAGGAGCAGGATCTCGCCAAGTGCCTCGTAGGGCCATGATCGGAGCTGCAATTACTGCACCATGGACAGCACACACTGGGCAGGACAAGCACACCAGGACCAACTCCTTGAGATACCAGCCAACTCAATCAGGGAAGAATTGTTCATTCCGTTGAGATTACAAATACACAAGCAAAGGCTCAAAATAATAATTTGCAAAGGGTACCAAAAGAAAAAGCGCCACCATTTCTGCAGGGAAAAAAAAAGCCAATGAAAGCAAAAACTATCCAGCAGACTGAAGTCACTTGAAACAATTATATACAATCTCCCCCACCCCCCAGAAAAAGAAGCATTAAAAACGGTTAAGAAATTTCTCATGTTCAAAACAGGAGGAGAAGAGTGGAAAAGACTATATAGTAGTTTGGTTTCAAGAAACAAAAAATTCACAAGGAAATCCTTGGGGTCTGCCTCAATCCCCAGACGCGATTCACACACCACTTTTATCAGACCAAATGATGGGAGCCAGGCCACAAATTATGAGGAAAGAAAAGAAGTCAAGATAAATACAGGCTCCCAGATAATGTGCTGTCATAGAATTATCCCCTGGCTTTGAAGATAAACAGCATCAAAGTAATGGGCAGGAACACCAAGCTGATTATACCATGTTTTCACTTGCATATCTACAACTATATCGATTTTTTAATCTACCTAGAAATGTTTCTGAAATCTGAATTGAAGAGCTACAGAAACAACACTGCAAAGTTTAGGTCTAGCTTGCTATAGAAGACTAATGCATTTTAAATAATAAAAACACAATTTAAAGATTCTACACACAAGGCTTTAAGCACTGTCCTTAAACAAGCAACATACCTAATTAGAATTAGAACATGCAGCAAACCGTATTTAATTCAGTGAAATTGTACATACTTAACCTTATGCTTGTTCTCTTTTTGTACTTCATCAGGGTCAGAATTAATGAAAACTGCCAGGGTCATGCCCAGACTCCCTGTAGTGTTTTAAAAACAATACCACTATTTATTTTCTAGTGTAATATCAAATAAACAAAATATTATCACATCAATATCTCCATCTGCACTGCTTCCAACCAGAATGCTTTCTAATAATGAAGCTAACTAACTAAGCCTAGCAAGTTCAGGTGAATCTACTTAAAACTGCTTCCCAAAGGAAAAAATACATTTCTGAGTGGACAGCATAGTGGTGAACACGCCACTATAATTATTAAAACCTGTATTAAGATTTCTGATCCTACCTACATCTTTTTGAGGGGAAAAAATAGTTCAGGCAATCAATAAATTATTATTTTACTATTTTTCTTGAGTTGTTACTTGCAAGAAACTGTTTAAATCAGTCCTCTGACTCTCGCACTCCACAAAGACTTGAAGTTTAAAACTATTTATAGTTCAGAGATGTAATCTTTGAATCACAGGTTACTGGCATTACATCAAAAGCTAAATATCACTGCATAAAATGTAGTGTTATCAGAGACAACTGCAGATTTTTCAGCAATTTTGATAAAATTCAGTAGGAGAGCAACATCAGAATGCTTCTTCCAGGTACCAGCTTCACTGGTGCACACTGAAGTGCACCAAAACACAACAGACTTGGCAATTAGCCCAGACACTTTGCCTCTGTGCCTACCCTCATTGTATGCTGCAATCTGCTGTTGCCATTGCAGAAGGCACACACTAGAGACAACACAATACAGCTGCCTGCAAGAGGGAGAAGGCAAGAAAGAGCCACTGCCCCAGCAGCAACCCCATAAGAGCTCCCCCTCCTTCCAGAACTGAGGTAGCAAAGTGAGAGGACAGTATAAGGTGGACTGTGCATCCAAGAAACAATGCAACAACTATCCAGTACAGGCCAAAGGAGACTTCTGGATGTCAGTTATCTGAGGGAGGAAACAAAATCATCCTCCTAAGCCCATTCAAGCATTAGAATTGGATGCCCAGGGAAATGGTGGAGTCCCCATCCCTGGATGTATTCAGGAAACATGCTGACATAGCACTACGGGATATGGTATAGTTATGGGACTCAGTAGGCCATGTTGATGGTTGGACTAGCTGATCTTGGGGGTCTTTTCCTAAGCTAGATGATTCTATGATTCTAACCACCCTATTATCTTGGGCAAATACTTTCTTTGCCTATGTCAGAAGTTGGCCGTGAACATTACTCTTTTTCCACTGCTAATTCTGCAGTCGCATCTCACCACTCAATTACCAGGTCCCTCTTCCAAAAGCACAGTGATTTTACCCTACCTGCCAGTGATCATGGTAGCACAATGTAAGGACTACCTGGGGGGACACACCAGCTCATCAGTTAAGTGAAGAAACAAAGTACACCTTCAAAACAAATTGTGAGAAACGGGAGAGAACTTTATATATTTTTTTATAGGATTATATCTTCCACTGTACTAGGCCTCTTCCTGTGCAGATTTGGATGACCTTGCCTTGGAGGAAGATTTGTTATGTCCTGTAATCATTAATACATTATTTGCATTGTCACTGTATTGCAGGTCCCAGCTGTGCTAGACGCTGTTCCGTAAGAGTATAAACAGCTTGAGAATGTGTGTTTCATTTTGGACTTCTGGTAATCTCTGGAACACTTTTACACTCAAATTTATGTAACTGTATCAATGAATCTAAGAATAGAGAAAAACAGCAGTTAATTTTAGAAACTGCCTAGGAAGATCCTTCACATAAAAACAATTTATTCATTCCAGGATTAGATACCAGGTTACATGATAGAATAAAACCGCTATTTTAGGGCCATCTGATCTCTTACTTATTTGAAAAGGCATGAGAGAAGGCCTTTGCAGAAAAATAAAAATGAGATACGGGAATTAGTGAGTCATAACAGACATGGAACTTCTCAGTGTTCCTTCACACTGGCATTCTGCAGAGCTGAGCTGCTCTTTGGGTATACACTGGGACAAAACAAGCCAAGCACTGACACAGAAATATATCACCAGACTATTTTGAAAGGCGATGAAAGGATAACATGGAATTATTGCACTCCAAATATATCATACTTTAGCATGCCTTTTGTGCAAAAGTTGTTGAACTTAAAATGAAAGATAAATGATTTATCTTACAATTTCCTACCTGTTTAAGTTACCCATATTCTTAACATCATTCTACCAGCAGTTAAATACTACCCATCAAAATAAGGTACGCATCCACCCTGAAAATTCAAAGAAGGTGTAACAATATATGCTTTTAGATGTTATTTTGAATGGGCAAGATTCCTAACTAATAGATATAGAAAGAGAATTTTAAAGCAATAATTAAATTTAGTAATAAGTTAGGGAGGAGAAAATGTGGGACACAGAATGCTCCATAAAATTAAAAGTAGTCATAGATTTTAGGTTTATAAGTAAAAAACATTTATAATGGTCAAAAAAAAAATTCAAAAAGGAGAATATGGACAAAAGAAATCAAACTTACTTTCAGTCTGTGAAATAAAGCTCCTGAAGAACTCCAGAATATCAAATCTGGTGTTTATGAGACACTGAGAGGCAATGCTTCTCGGCAATGCTCTCAGTAAAAATAAGGATATGATGTATTTGTTGGTCCTATTTGTTGTGTACTAACTCTGCTTCCTTTAGGGCATTATGGAGCTAGGGGAAAAGGCAGACAGTGTAGAGAGAAGAACAGTCTGTTTTAAGGCACTGATCTGCAGTCTACAAAACAGGACCACAAAGATGCAACATCTGATTGCACAAGAAGAAAAAGTGGATTTTTTCCTACCTACTAACTCACCACTCTTTTATTGTGCTTTTTGTATGTTATTCTTATTCTAAAGAGAGATTTTTTTGTGTTCTTAAATTTTTATTATTCTTTTAATTAAGAATAAAATTTTTAATTTTTGCCTAATCATTCTACAGATCTGCCATTACAGTGCAATTACAAACTCCAAAGGGGATTTTTGCAGGATTTGAACTGAAATATGAGCAAACACTATACAATCCTATTTATTTATCTTATTCCCAGTGTCACTTCTGGGGTGAGGATAGAAATAGTAGCAAAAAATTCCAAGCTATAATGGATTTATTACATAGTAATTAAAACAGGAACCTTCAGAGTTTTGGAACAGCTTCTATTTTTAAAAAGTAGTTTTGTCTAAAACTGGAAAAAATAGCCTGGAAGCTGTCAAAAAAATAATATGTGAAACCACTGAAGTTTTATCATTAATATTTAAAAATTCATAAAAGAATTTTACAATTTTTTATGTCAGTTTCCAATCTGATTTTTATCTTTATAAGGCATAACATGAAAAATACTTAATACATTTCTATTTGCGAACTGAGAAAGTTCATTGGAAATGAATCAATAGTTCTTAAAATAAACAGAACTTTCTTTATTATGGAATTGCAGCTAGTTAATATGCTGGATTAAACAAACAAAATCATAGAATGGTTTGAGTTGGAAGTGAAATTAAATATCATCTAGTTCCAACCCCCCTGCCAAATCAACATTATTATTTAGCAACCCTCAAGCTGAAGGTAGGGATAAATCATATGACAATATCCTACTGGAGTTTAGGGTATATTTTATTAGAGCAAATAAACACACTTTCATTCTGTTCTATATTCAATTCATCCATGCAATCACTACACCCAGACCTGCCACTTTCATTACCAGCCTTCTCACCCATTGGGTTAATTAGTTAACTGAGAGAGAAAAGACATACTGAGCCATCTTCACTTCTCTACTTCCATTCTAGGATTCCTTTAATCAAGAAAACTGTCAATAGTTAAGTTCTAGACTATCATATCAAGTACACTTGAAATCGATACCCAGATTAGTAGCCTTGAAGGACTGAGCAATAATCTCAACATACCATGTTCTGAGTTGTTATATGTGGTACAGAAAAAAAAAACAGTATAGATTCAGATATATTTCATTCGCAGTGGTTTTAAGTCAGTAAAGATTATAATAAAATATCAAAAAACACAGTAAGATTAATAATAACAGAAGTAATAAATGATGAGAAATAAAGGTGAATATAGTTTTTTATAATAAAATCATAACCACAATAACAGGGTTAACATGCAGTTTAATACATCAGAACAACACAATTATTAACATACCAGATACAAAGGTTAGAGGCACTTGTTCTCCTAAATTTGATTTTAAGCTAAGAAGCAAGGAAAAAAAAAAAAAACGTGAAATGTTCATTTCAAATGTTCAGTGTTCAGCACCTACACACACAGCTGAGTACATTTTGTTTCATGCTGCTGGACCAAGTCCACTTCCAATAGATACTACTGTTTTACATCTGGAGAGACTTAATTAGTACAAAAAAAATCACTAATCACAAAACCAAGACATTCATGTCCAAAGTTCATCTCAAAAACATTCCTTCATATGAGCAATACATCTTGTAAGAACATCCTTCCAAAATTTATACTATCAGTGACATTCAATATTGAATCAGTAATACCTATTTTTATTCTATTCTAGACTGGAAGCTTACCTTCTTTGTTCTTCTCCATGTTCACCTGAAGGGACTGTCAAGCATTCATCCATGTGACCATGCAACAACCTCAGAACATCCCCTCCTATCAGATATCCTGGAATGAAGACAGAAAAATAAAGTGAATCAGGTTGGGTTTTTGTTTGTTTTTGTTTTGTTTTGTTTTTCTGTTTAAATTTCTTTTAAAAGAGGGTCAGAGGAAGGGAAGATGTCCCATGCCCTGGGGAGCCAAGTGAGAAGAGTTCCAAGTCAGCAAGTAGGAAACAGCAGATCAGGAGAAAGAGCCACCGACAAGAGATTGCACAGAGTTCATGCAACTCAGAAAAAGACTGATCCAACTGAAACTACAAAGCACTTCCCTCCCAGAATATAACACACAAAGTGGGAGACACTTCTCTTCCATTTCACCAACTCATTTAAGCTAAGGATTCCAATTTATATACTGACAATACATGGATGCGTTTATTTATTAATTATAAAATTCTTTTTGGTATCTTTTGAACTGTTCTGTGAGAAAAAACTCAAAACTCTGCTTGACTTAAGATTTCCAACATACAAACATTTTTTATTTGGAATCCAAAGAAATAACTCCTTTACAGACTCCACCACCACTGCACATGCAAATTTAAAGCCAAACACTTGTCCCTCCAGCATACAGGGACAGATACAAATTCCTTGGATTTAGTATTGCAACAAAAACATTTTAAAATATTATTGGAATAATATTTGGAAACTATTTCTATATTAACAAGCTGTAGGTAAGTAATCTATGCAGTAAGACACATCTGTTCAGGAAAATGCTGTTGAATGCCCAACATTCATACTATATACATTTCACAGGTTTATTTTGATGCTACTATATACTCAGGAAATCTTTTTTAGGATATATTTTTTTAAAATCTTTGAAATCAGTTTCGGATTAGTATTTATGTGGCTAACTTTAGCATTGCATTTTTCAACTTTGAGATGTTCTGCCTGAGTAGCTATTTTGTTTTTCTTTTGTTTTGTCCCCCTCACTTATATCACAGAACAAAATTAGCAAAATTACTTGATCTGACTCTAAAGCTCTTTTTGCCTTAGTTAACTGACTTCTGCGTAAACCAGTTTTGCTGAAATGTACATTAAAAAAATCATTTTCTTTTATCTACCTCCCCTCAACATCCTAATTCATTTTATGGACTATTTATCCACTACTTTCACTTTAAAGTAATTTCACTTAACTGAAGTGGTTCACAAGTCCTGCAAAGATAAATGTGTTTTCCTCTCTGTGAAAATACATAGAAGAGTAAAAGCTTGAACACTTATTTTTAATGGGAAGTTTTGATTAAGAGAAGGTATTATAGCACTTGTTGATCTCTTACGCTTATCTTTTCTTTACGATAATAACCAGATAGTAACAATTTATTTTCCTCTTTATTTTCTTCTTCCCCCATTTTGATGTCATTTTCTCTAGTTTGGTTAGTTTTACTGAAGCGTATACAATACGGTCATACACACTAAGTGTCATAGTCACACTCCCTTCACAAGACACATTCTTCTTTCCAACCCTTGCAAACGGACTGTTTTCCCATACCATGTGACCCTCAACGTTTTTTCACTTCAGCATCTAGTTTTCAGCATTTTGTTAGTTACTCCCGGTTCTCCTTTTCCCAAGCACTACATCAGTGCACATCCTTTGTTTTCCTCTCTGTCCCCGTATTGAGTTCTTGTCTTTACTTTCTCAGACACATCATGCCAATTTATTGGCCACCTACTATCTCCCAACTTCAGATCCAAACTTTCTGTATTCTGATCTCTTTCTGTATTCTTTCTCTATACCTCCTCCCATCTGGAAGGCCACCAGTGAGACTGTGCCTGAAAAAGACTGTGCCTGAAAACAGAGCAAAGAGCACAAACCTAGCCTGGACACAGCAATCCTAAACTGTAAACGCTCAGAAATCTCTGCTCAGCTCAAATCCTTGGGGTAAATGGGGGAATTTAACCAATGGGTTTTCTCAGGTTCTTTGTTGTTTTTAACATGACCTCAGTTTCTTCAAGATTCATCATTTGGCTAGACTTTGTAGCTCTGCAAGAGGTAACATGCTGATACAAAAAGTCCTTCAGTCATATACAAATAATCGGAGTTATTCAACACACGAGAATTTTATCATACCAAACAGCATATTTTTATTCAATCTTAGGAAATTGTACCCAAGATTGCATAAGTCTGAATAATCTGAAATAATAATTCAAACCAGAATCAAAAGACATCTATTTTTAAATGGTTTAAATATTAACATAACTTTAGTAAAATCAGCTTTGAGTTAGCTATTCAGCACTTAGAAACAACGATGTAGGAAACCATCAATATGTCTTTCAGCATAATTCTCCCTCTCTGTTTTCAGAATATTTGTTTATAAATATTCAATCTAACAAATAAAAATAAGGGCAATCCCACTCCCATACTTCAGTCATACTTGGCAGCTGTTTCATTTACCATCAATCTTTCAATAATTAAAGTTGAGTCAATCTTACCTTGGGCAACTTCACTTCCTGAACTGATTGGTGCTACACTCCAGAGTGTTTGCTGGAAGGCTGCATCAACATGTAAGCTACCATTGCCATAAGAGAGATGCTAAAAACAGGAAAGAGAGAGTCTTTTATTTGGGGTTAATTAAAAATCTCATTGCAATATGCAACAATAATATCAATTTTTCTCTTTGTTCTTTCATACCTAAATTGTTCCTTTTGTAAAAGCAATCACAAAGTCAGACCTGTGTACTCCTCAGCAGACAGTGGATATAAAACTAGAATACTAATACAGCATATTTGCCTCAAAGAAACATAGAGATGACACAGAATGGTCAAATCTTTGGGGTCTTAGACAATTGCAAGCATTCTGAAGAACTGATCATTAAATGCTGCAGGGATCTTATGCTTGTGTTCTTCCTTCTTTATACCATGAGATTTTCCAGTGTTTGAATACTTGGATGTGACATTGATCTATATTTCGGTTGTAACTCATCACCTAATTATTTCTTGGCCACTGGCTTCCTAAAGATGTCATCAGATCACAGAAATCAAGTAATCAAGTCATTGAGTTTGCAAGGCACATGTGGGAGTTTCCAAAATATATTTTTTTCTTGCACAAAGTTTTCATGATACAAGTAAATCCATAAAATATCTTTACCTGAAAGATTTATTTACTGCCTATGAATGCAACAGGTGCTCTGGTTTTACTATGTTACTGCCAGAATGGCACTTCTTTCTGGTGAGTATCTCAGATGGGTGAGTGTCTCAGATGCTTTCTCTTCTCAGAATTCTTGTTTTGTTTTGTCATTGTTTTTGTGCATTTTCCAGCTTGTGCAATGACATTTTTGTTTCAGAAATTTTAATCTCAAGGTATATTATACATCACATCCATGCAAAAACCTTTGTCCCACAGTTAGTTCTATCGATATACCATAAGTACAAAACAAGATATAATAAAGATTATAGGATTTTAAAATTATAGAACTACATGTTATAAATCAGCAGCTGCTTTGTAGTATACCATTTATCCTACCAGGTTATAACTTTGCAAGTGCAGTAATATTTAGACATATCAAAAAAGTTACTGGATAGTAACTGGGCTTATATAGTAGTATTACTCTCTACTTCTGAATGTTGTGAACAACATTCACACCTTTGGGGTAAAATCATTAACACCACAGACGACAAAAATGGCAATGGATGTTAGAAAGAGGTAGATTCCCAGCAACATGTATAGAGTCCTTCTGTTTTCCTGGCCGCATGTATTCTAGCTGCATTGTGGTACAAGAAATAGTGCTTCAGCTTATTTAGGTAGCCCCCATAACAGTTAGTGACATACAAAAGTCATTTTTTTTCTACAGCACCAGTGTCATTCAGCACATGTCATAGAGGATATTCAGTGAATAAACAACCACTTTCACACTATGGCAAATACATAACTTAGTCAATGGCAGACCGGGCTGTAAGATTACAAACCCCACTACACCTCAAGGCCCATTCCTGCCCTCATGGCCTTATTTTTATTGTTGGGTTTCCTCTAACTGAGATCACTACACAGATTCCAATTAGGGACAGAATAATTCAGCCAGAAAAACCAAGCAGGGAATTTACTTTTTGTGGAGAACAGATCGTTCAGGGCAGGCAAAAGAGGAAGAGGATAACCACCCTTTCATTTAGATGTCATCAACAGCAGTTCTTGGAACTGTGTGTTTTGTACATGTTAATGAACTTATTTTTACGCACAGTGGTATCAATTGAATTAGCGTTCCATTTTATAGATAGAACATGGAACAAAAATTCATTGCTAACATCTCTCTTCAGAACACCTATTGTTTTATCAGTTCTTTTGACTCCAGTTGCAACTCTGATTATAACCCAGATGTCTCAAGTTGAGCCACGAGAGAATCATATCTATTAAAAGTTTTGAATAAATGACTTAATTCAACACATGACTAGAGTGGAGATTATATATCTGCAGTCCTCTTCTTTCTCTCACATCCCTATATTTCCAGCTGAATCCTCCAATTTACAAATGAAGGCATGAAAAGATTCCATAACCTATAAAGTTCTAAATTATTTCTCTGTATATCATTTGCAGCAAACAATAAAATGAAACTTTGACACCCCAGAGAATATAGTTTCTCAATGGATAATCAAGTATTCAACTAGGCAAAAGGGGAGAGGAGAGGAGAAGGGAGGGGACCAGAGGGGAGGAGAGAAGCAATCTTAATCCTGGTATTGCCTAAATTTTCGGTGCTGGGATTACAATTACAATCCCAATGGTGTTTTAAAGAAATCTGCTGCCTGACTAATTTATTTGGAGCTTATCTGCTTGGTTTTGTACTTTCAGCAGAATAAAACCATCAAAATGAAACATGAATTCTGTAACACTACATTCATGACATGGACATGACACTCAAACTGACATTGAGCAGCCTCTGTACCTAGCAGCAGCTTGCTATTATCCATGAAGACTGTGTAGGACATGTCTTTCAGTTACGAAGGAACATTTGCAATGCAGAAATACCTGGGGTTTGGTCGTCCTGCTATTTATTCTAACCCTGTGATAGGTCTTAATTCGTTATAGAGAGATTCTTCAGCCTCCTGTCTCACCGCAATATTATTCTTTTTGCTCTGGCGTCCAAGCTTAACCAAAAAGCTAGATTTGCCTACCCTGCTGATAAAATAATAATCACCTAAAATAGCATTTAATTGTGTTTTCTAAGCATGTTTCAGAATTAAGTTACAGTATTTTATGAATACAAGTAAACACTACAGTCTAGATGCAGTTTTCAAGGATAAACTCCAAGACTAAAATCTCCCAAAGTACCATAGGTTTTCCAACAGAACTGACCATCATGCTACAAACTCTATATTACTCTGCAGAAAAGTAACACAGTCACATCTCTGTTCTCAAGTCCTCAAGAACACTGAGTATTCAAGCTCACTAAAGAACTAAGGAATCAGAAGGTTATTTCCACAAGAACCCTTCAGCAGTGATTGTAGCAGCATAGCTGCATTTACAATAGCTGCAGATAATTAGATGATGCATTCTACATTTCACAATCAGTCTCCACACCAAAGGCATGCACAGATGCCACAGATAAAGATGCAGATTGTATTTTGGAAAGAGACAGTGTTTCAATGTATACATATACTTCACCCCAGAAAGAATATATAGTTATATATATAAATATATATATATATATATGGGTCTATAGAGAGAGAGAGCACCTAGTGTTTCTGCTCTGCAAAACATGAACATGTGAGAAGAGAAAAACAGACAGCAAAGCTTTTGCTTCAGGCTTCCTCTTAACTATTGTGTGTCAATACTGACATCTCACCTAGCAGTATTGATTTCTATCTGTACTTTACATTATGATGTCTCTGACTTCATTATCAGCCTCTTCTAAATGAGATAATAACAAAAGTAATAATAAAGAAAGCTGTTTTTCTGGCACAATCTGAGAACTAAGCACAGGGCAGAGTACTTCCCAGAATGCCTAACTACTGCACACAACAGCAGCAAAAACCACACTGCTTCAAAAGAGTTAGTAACAGCTGGTGCAGAGATGGAGGCCGCACGCATGCAGTCACAGATATGATCCAATTCAGTCTATTTCTTTTCTGTACTCAGAGGCTCTGACAGCCCTTGTTCTCTCTTTCTCTCTGGCTTAAAGTGACTTCAATGATCGGGACAGAGAGTCAGTGTCATGCCATTTATGCACCTATCCTCAATGGCCCAAGAACCTCTGAGATGCTCCGGGTCTTGAACAGACAACATTCCCATAGTAGGTACACAAACAGTAATCCAGGCAGAGTGAGGGGGAGCACTTCATAGGTATCTCTATTTTTCTTTAGTCAGCCTGAGATCAGGCAAAGCAAAACAGAAAGACATCCACACCAGTGATATTTATATCTTGGGAAAGAAGTAAAAAAGTACATAGCTGTATCTGTAACAAAACAAACGAAAAAACAAGAAGGGAAAAGAAAAAAAATATACCCTCTTTTTATTAGAAAAGGAAAAACGTGTTGCTTCAAACAAAAATAAAGAAGGATTAGCAAGCTTCAGCAGAAACCAAAAGGTTAAAATGATGCACTCTCTAGAACCTAAAGCACGTTATCTTCCTACTTATTAGGTATCTTTTCTATTAAAATTTATTACCTGAGTCAGTGATGGAAAAATATTACATAAGTAACTCTGAGTATTATACCAATGCTGTCAAAATAAATTACATCATTCAGTCACATGAAAGTGTGTTATTGGAAAGAACTACAAGCAATTAAACAGCATCTGTGTAAAATATTCATGCCATTAGTTTTTTGTGTTTATGTCTAACAGAGACAAGACATATTTATTGAAACGTTTATGAATACTTTTTAAAAGTTTGAACAAATATAGGTGAAATTACACTGCAGAAAAGAAATGGTTATCTAAATTTTGAGTCAAAGGAGGCAGACCACAGGAAATTTAAGATGGATTTAAAGCTCTAAAAAAATCCTGTTTTCTTTGCATTTCTCTGGAGTGTTTTAAACAGTTAGCTGACAAATCTGCAAGCAGAGAGAACTTTTCCTTTGATATAGAAAAAATTGCCAGCACTATATCAACCCTTTCCAGCCTCTCCACTCAACATAAAGGTATCATCAAAAGAGGGAGAGGAGCAGCTAAAGCACACAGATACACAGAAATTTCCATTACAAATCAGCTACCACGTATCATCCAATCCGCTATCACATAGCTGACAGCGGGCAATTCCAGATGCGTGGCAGGAAAGCATAAGAATCTCACAGAGGATAGATGAGAGTAGTCTGCATTCCCCCTCTTTATATTACTTCTCCTTCTGAGCTATCACCATTAAAAGTCTGAAGCACATCAGCTACTATGCTTCCAAATTATTATCATTTATTATGATTAGACACAAGTGTTTTAATTAACAAAACATGAATTTTGCAGAAGCAAGCATCAAAAGTTAGGAAATATCAAAGTAGCCTATCAAAACTGAATGGCTTCTGGTGTATGCATCGTATTACAGTCTTCAATGACATGATCGTGTGTGATTTTTTTTCCCCACAAGTGCTGCCTCATTGTATATACAGGATAAAGGGTCTCACTTCATGAACAGCTGCTGAATGTTTTGTTTTCTCCTCAATGTTCAGTCTGCAGCCTCATGCTTTGTTTAGTATAGTCAATTCTTCAAAGCTTTGAAAAGAGGATTATTAATTTCCTCGTAGGCATTTCTCTTGCTACCATCAATTACAGCATTTCACAAAATGCAACAAATATTAACGAAATCATTTTCTCAAAACCCCAAAGGAGTAGCATGATACTGTCATTTTCCAGTGAGGAGTAGACACACACATAGTGTGTGTAGACACACACACTAAGAAGTTTTCATTAACCTAGGATGCCCCAAGTAGAGGTCACAAAAACAGTTTATTCCCATTGTAAGCTGCATTATATGTAGTCTTAATGTTTAAGGCACAGCCTCCATTCACCCGAGTTGCAGATGTCAAGACTGACAAACTCCAGGACTTCAACCTCAAGAAGAAGGAGGAGACCCCAGAGCCCCAGCTGAGGTAACCAGATGGTATGGAAAAAAGATTCAGTGACCACTTGAAAGCAAGCCTGATATAAAAGATGATCTGCTCAGCAAATTCCACAGCAAAGTGTGATAGAGAATTCTGATCCAGGAAAATGTTTAACTAAGGATCATAATGCCCACCCTCCACCTGAAATTACCATCTTGACGTTTCATCTTCAAAGTTACTTTGTTCGACAGCCTCTCTGCTACTCAGCCCTGACACAGCCTTTGAACTTCTATCATCAGCACTGAAACAGCATTCCATAGAAAGTTAGTGGGGGTGTATATTTAAGACATTTCATAACATGAAATCTAACGCTAATATGCGTTGTATTTTTTGCATTTTCTAGCACCTACAATTTTCTGAAAGTTGAAGGATATTATTTTTATGGTATACTTTGTACATAATTTTACTACTTCAAAAAAAAAAGAAAAGAAAAAAAAACAGTTACAGTAGGTGGCATTACACTGACACCCACATGAATGAAATGTAGAGAACAGACCCTTAAAAGTACTTCTAAGGTTCATGCCACCTAAACTCAAAGAAAATCACCAGCAGGAGTGGGTTGCCTGCATTACCATGGGTGGCAGCTATGCTGTAATACTGTAAACCAGTGGGTTTCCTAAATCATCTCTGAAGGCAGATATCTAGCTTAATTGTTCCAGGTCTCTCCCACTCTTTTCCTCTACAATTTTTTGTCCCAATCCCATATATCTCACTTAGACAATGCAGGTACAGCCTACTTCACCAACCATAATTAATATTTCCTTCTGCTTCAAAAAGTTTTCCTCAGACTTACAAAGCCTCAGCCTGACCTTTTGGCTTTTTTCATGCTCAGCCTTCTGCTTCTTACATCAGCCAGCATCAGAAACTCAATACAACTCCTGTCTCTCAATTCCTCTCTCACCTCTCAGCCCCAGATGTTCCCATCCGGATCTTTGTCCAGCCACTGGACTCTCCCCAACCACCCCAGTGCTTCTCTGCAGATCTCTCATGTTGCTCTTCATTCCCAGTCCCACTCCTCTGGTTCTTCTGACAATTCTCCCTGACGAAATGGCGCCGGTTTTCTGCCCCAGATTTCTAATACAGTTTTAACCAACAGGTGCCCAGTCCTCTCTTTTCACCAGCTTCTTTGTCCCAGGTGCCACGTTAGTCCCTTTCTGCTTGCCTTCCTTCAGCTGCACATCTCTTCAGCCAGTCACCAAGTCCTGACCACTTTCCCTCCTAATCACTTCAGTTCCAGGCTCTTGCCCCTGCTATATCACCTGGCTTTTGCTCCTCCTACATTCTCATAGCTTCCTCCTCCATGCTTCTTAAATGGCAGCAGATCCCTGGCAGCACATGAAACATCGTGTTCTCAGCTGTCAGTACAGTGCCTGACTTCATCCCTGCCTTGACCACCCATTACAAGCTAGTTTCACTAGTGCTGGGGTGTATTTAATTATTTGCTGTGGATGGTGTTTAAACTGTTCCTTAACACACAGCAGCTGCAAGAGATCTGGATTATGCAGAATAGGCAAAGTCATCAGACTTTTAGCTACTGAAAGAATCAACTGCAGCACTTCAGAATGTTTCTTCATTAAGTGGGGTGGGGAGGTGGTTGTCTTTTTTTTTTTTTCTTCTTCAGTCATCAAAAAGCGCATCTGTGATATCAAGACCACCCTTTCTAATCTGCTACTCAACATTTTCATGAAAATTTGATGAATTTTTTTAATGAGGTGATTATTTTTTCTTCCAAGTCTTCAGGCTTAGTGACTTCTGACCTCTTCTGGATGAACAAAAAAAAATCTCAGATTGATACAGAAAGAAGAAATTGATGCTACTCTTTCTACTAAGTGAATTTTGACATTATAAGCACTTGATTATAAGTACTTGGAAGTAGCATTTTGTAAGGCAGAACTGCCTGACAACCTTAATAATAGGGAAGATCTACCAGCCTCCTTAATAACATCTCAAATTGTATAAAGACTCAGTGTGAACTGCATTACAATCAATTTAACAGAGCAGTAACTTTATTCCACTAATTTCAGGTTTGTTTATGCAGATTCAAATTATTTGAAAAAATCTATTTTATAACTAGAAATAAACGATGTAATTGTGCACTCACACATAACAAAGTAAAGTCCAACTAATGAGTTTCATTCTCTTAGGGAAATAAAGAAATGACTGGAGGTGCGGGGGGCAGAAACTACACACTGCTGTGTTCCCTAATCCCATTGCACCAACAAATTGTTCAGGTATTTCCTTGTGAGAAGGAGCTATCCCAAGTCTCTGGTAATAAATAAAAGAATTAAAACTAAGAGCTGAAAAAAAATGTGTTGCTACAAGAGTATGTGGAGGGAGTGCTTTTCCAACACTCAGGAAGCTGTCTACCTGCCCAGGACAGATGACAGACATCAGCACCACCTTTCAAGTCATTTGTTCTAATTTAGAAGGTACAATTTTGAATGAGAACTTCGTCATCAGTTAACCACGACAAAGATATTTGAGGAAAAGCTTCCACTTCAAAGGAAATAAGAGTATTAGTTTCCAGTGTTAAAAAATAATAAATTAAAGAAAAAAAAAGTTCATATAAGTTAAAGAGAGGTAAGTCTCAAGTCTTTTTCATTATAACGTAAGCTTGCATAATGCAGCTGCAGATCAGCGTGAGTCAGGACAGCAACTACATACATAGTACAGTGCAGAAATAGTTGCCTCATACTGAAACCTCTGCATTGTAAATTTAAAGTTTAATTTTTTTCTCCTCTCCTGAGTTCTCAGCTTGAATAACACTGACCTCATTGCTACCAATTTTCATTTTGATCTTCATTACGCATTTTGTACTTCATTTTCATGTCTAAGGAATTTTTCATGAATGATGTTTAAAAGCATAAAAGTACTGTCATCCAGAGGCTTTATGAATTTGACAGAAATTATAATTAATTGAATTTCTAAACTATTTTAAATCGGCAATTTTGAAAGCTATCGTGGTATGTAATTAACAGTAGGCATAGGAAAACCTCAGTGCAGCAGTACACGCTAAATGTCTGAGACAGGAAAAGCTGCTGGAAATAAAAGAAACAGAGCAACTCTGTCTTTAACTTAAATGGTGGCAGTATTTATAGCAGAACATCTCTCTGCTTCACTCTAAGAAGGCTGAGCAGAGCCAAGTTTTCCTCTCCGAAAGATCTGGCAACAGCACAGCTCACATATTACATAATGCCACAAGCACTTACGTAAGTGCCTTTCCTCAGAAATGTTACACAGTAAAATGAGCACCTAAAGTCCCATTGTATAAGCAGGGATAATGAGAATGAGAGTAACGGAGCGACTTGCCCAGGAACATTATTGTGAGTTAACAAACAGTCAACATCCGCATCTACAGACTTTTAGTTTACTATCTTAACACTAGTCTTCCTATTAGTTTCACAGTTGTTCACTGGAATAAAAGGACAACTCTTCAGAACAAAAATAATAAATAAATAAACTCAGTTGTCTCAAAGGCTTTTTTTGGTGGGAAGGGAAACTGAAGGAAAGTCCTGACGTTTTCTCAATACTTAAGTGGTCGTTGCCAGCAAGATTAAGTCTAAACACTAAGCTGCTGACCACACCAAGACCATGAAGTTGCAAAGTCAATAAAAGAAAAAAAAAGTAATTCAGCTACAATCAGACAACTAGAAGATTAGGCTAAGAAGCTGATATAGTTCTGCTGCTCCCCCTGTATTATACAAATTAAATTAAGTTCTGACTACATTTTGAAAAATACTATTTTCATGCCCTGTTAATTAAATCTATTCATCTGTTATTTTCACGTGCACATCCTTGCACCAAGATTATTAACCTCTTTGTTTTAATTTGAAGGTAGCAGTTGAAGTTGCTTGAAAACAGAGAGAAATATTGGAATATAAAAACGTGACATTACAATCCTATTCCTAGTAGCACTGTGATACACGAGGTTTGATATAAAACCTACCTTTTCCTAAGTTTTTAACTGTAAGCACAAAATGTATATAAATGTAACCCTCAGCATCCTGCCAAACTTCACTGTCTGTCAAGGGTTTTATCTGAGCAACTCCTCAAACTTAGAAAAAATGCTTCTTAATTGGATTCAGTAGAGCCTACTTGGTCTCACTGTCAAGGTCGATTCATAAAAATAACTTATCTCCCCACAGCCACTATTGTGAAAGGTATCAGTTGCTATATTCCTTTAAATGTTACAGAAAACAAGGGCTATACCATGGCACTGCACTCTGAATAAAAATACTGTGATTATGTTGTAAAAGACTTTGTTGTTGTTGTTTCCACACATTTTTATGGCATTTCAAGTGGACATTGTAGAAAAGAGAATCTTGGTGTATATATGTTGTGCCAGGGAGTCAGTTTTCTTTACAATTTGATACAGATTAAGTGTGACTTTATTGGAATGGGTTATATTTTTCTGAACTACATGCCCAAAATACTAAGTTTTATGTTTGGTTGTTTTTGTGTGTGTGTTCCAATAAAGTAATAATGGTGAAGCATGATTTTTAGGAAACAGCATTGGAGCTACATTGGAGCTATCCAATGTCACAGGAAAGAAAATAAAAAATTAAAAAAAAAAAAAAAAAGGAAAGAAAAAAAGGAAAAATAAAAGGACTACAAGGCTATCATGACAAGCCATTGAAACAGTATCTCAGCTCACAATTATTACAGTTGAGAACTGTAGATCTAAGGTACATCCTCTGAAGGTATTCTGTAAAAAAACTAATGGATTAATTTTAATAGTTTAAGATGAAGAGACAGTTTTCATGAAAAGTATTCACTCACTGGTAACTGGGTATTTCAGTCTTTATCAACTTTTTGAATTTTCATGTAAGTATCATTGCTTTATTTACAGTGCTAATGTAATTACTGAGTAGGTAGTAAAACACAAATATTTTGATGATTGTGAAGCTGTGTATTTCATCAGCACTTAATATAGCCTGGAAACACATCCATTTATAAAAATGCAGGGGTGAGTGCCTGTAAGAGCAAAATTAATTTTGCTCAGTCCTTCCTCCTTCTTACTATCAAATCAGAACTAAATAATTGAAATAGGCTTAATAACTATTCATTAAAATCTCGCTCTAAACCATTTTAAGACTGTAATACAGAGATTAAAATATCAAGAACATAGATTTGTCTAGTTTCTATCTACAGAGAAAATATAATTTGAGTGTGTTGGTATTTTGCATAGAAGATGCACTATACACATTAACACCATGGGAGTCATTAAAATTTACTGTGTTGAAGGAAATCAGTCTCTGCAGTCAGCATCGTGTCTCCATGTATAAATGTACATATGACAGCCTTGAGAATTAACAGCTGAGACACAGACTCTAATTAATAAGATAATAAGGCTGAGCTGATTTACTAATTAGAGGGTAGAGAATATCAGTTCAGGCATATACCTACATAGAGAAATTATTTAGAGCAAAATTAAACTCCAGCAACTGAATTCAGCAATTCAATAAATTTCAAAGAAATTTAATCTCTTTAAATAAAAAATTTACTTTCATTAACTTTCTCATTAATTTTGTCCACAGAAAGTTACTTTTCCAGTAATTCTAATTGCAATTCTCATAAAAGTAGTTATTAAAAACTATTTTAAAATATAAAGATGATCTGAAAGTTCTCACAATTTCCACTTACAAAAATGGCTCACTAAATGAGTTACAGTGCTTCTGAGCTATAATCATATTAAATTAAATCCTCATTTTCTATGTCTTTCCAAAGAAGGGAAAACATTTTTAATTTTATCAAAAAGAGAAAACAATTTCACAACATAAAAATTAAGAGAAGACTATAGAATAAACTTTATTGCTATAGGCAGAGCTGAAACAGTTCTCTTGACAAAGTTAAAAACACTTTATCTTAAAAGATTTTTTTTTCTGTTGTAGCTACATTTGCTGAATCACTTGGTCTGATTTTTACAGAAACTTCCAGCAGACTGGCATTCTTCCTATTTTTATCTTATTTTGTTGTGGTTTTGTTTGTTTGTTTGTTTGTTTTCAGATAGAATAGTTCACACATTTGCAACCCCAAGAATACACCAAAAAGAAATCATTTTAAAGTGCTGAAGAGTTTCATTAGACAACAATTGGTAGATGCTTTGATGAGTAAGAAGTAGTTATTTAAACCAGTGATAAAAAGCAGCTGCCCCATAAAGTTTTTTAATACTTTAGCTATATTTAATTATTAATTCAAGTAATAATTTAAGTAGTCTAATTACATTTAAATATAATTAATTATGATGGGTCAGTAACAGTATATACTATACTATTCATAATCCTAAGGAAAAAATGGACCTTTTAATGACCATAAAATACTATATTCTTGAATTAAATATTCGAAAACTTTGGTATGTAGTTTTAATTCATTTAGCATAGTACTGCTAGCCTCAGAACACTAAGACTATAAACATCTCAGTTATGCAATTTGGACAGACTCTTCTACTTTTTCTTTTCTTCATTAGTAATTTAACTTCTATTCCATTATTTAAATGAACATAAATTAGATCAGTCACATGTCAGTGTCACACTTTGCAGATCTTCAAAGCCTTGTTTTGCAAAATAGTATTAAACACCAGTTTAAACACCTTAATCTATACTTTTTCTGGAGCTGGAAACACAATCCAGGCTTTAGTATAATACCTTTATTAACTGTTTTTCTGTAGAGAAGACACTGTTCAGACATTCTTGCAGAACTTACCAGGTATCTTTCTGAAGAGACGCTGACTAAAATAAGATCATCTCCAACACGCACTTTTTCTCCTTCTGATCGCTGCTTGGAAGCAGGATGTATGGTCCACCAGCATGCCTCACCTGTATCATTATTAAATAATAAGAGATAAAGAAATTAGAAAGAAAGTGTCTAAGAGTATTGCCATTACTTTTAAAGTTATCTCAGTCATAAACTTTTGCCCCTTTTTTCAGATGGGTAAAACTAGTGTCCATGTGTTTTCTGTAAGTAGTATCAACCTTGCATCACTATCCTGCCAGAAACTCAGAAGGAAATAGTACACCCATGCAGAAGTCAGCAAGACCTCTGGAACAGAAATTCCAGAGTTGAGCAAAGAGGAGACTGTGTTTTCTAGGCAACCTGGTCCAGGCTGCTCTTGCTAAAGAAGTTCCCTGTCACTGTTGTTCCAGGTTCTGGGAAAGAAATTGAAAAATTTTCCTCTCAGAATTAGAATCGTAGAACCAAAGAATATCCTGAGTTGGAAGGGACCCATAAGGATCATTGAGTCCAACTCCTGGCACCACACAGGTCTACCCAAAATTTTAGACCATGTGACTAAGTGCACAGTCCGAACGCTTCTTATATTCCGACAGGCTTGGTGCAGTGACTACTAGGACAAAGACCTGGAAAAAGAAAACATTATTTACTTATTAATACTGTTCTAAATATCTCATAAATCCAAACTGAATTATGTTCTTGCACTCCTAGTGACATTTATTGTCTGTAATCCCCTAGAATATTTTGAAATACTAAAGTCAAAAATTTTGTTCTATTAATAAACTTGTTTTCAGATATGCTTCTTGCAGGGAAAGCATGCTTTTTAGAAAAAAAATAATTTATCTTGCAACCACTCAATTTTTGCTATTAGTGTTGTCAGTCTTGGCTGTAGCAATGCTTTAAAAAACAAGTAAACTTCTTGTTTCTAATTAAGCAATTTGACCAAACTGATGACATCATAAAAACCTGTATCACTCTTAAAAATATAAAAAATAATCCAAATTGTCAGCAGTTCTAAAACATTAATAGAATCTTTATTTAAAATAATACAAGTTTAAATTTTTTTCAGCAGAAGGTTCCTACTGGAATGACAACCTCGGAATGACAATTCCTTTGGAATGAGAACTATTAGAAAATGTGAAAATAAGATATTGAAAGTGTAAAAGATGGGAATATTAGCTTCTGCTTCTTTAGCCCTTAAAATAGTTTTAAATTTTATACGATTTATATGTTTTTATAGTTCCCTGTTCTGATTTTTAAACTGAAAGTATTTTTCATTACATTGTCTTACACTAGTTTTTACCTGTTGTATCCTCTTGCAATCCTACATCAAATGCCAGCTTATCCATTGAAGATCTAGATGTAGACAGGCAGCATAGATACTAAAAGAAAAAAAGCACGCATAACTTTTTCCACTCATACTCTAATCCACTAGAATATAAAAAGCAATCAACCTGATAACATAACAGTGATTCTTAAATTATACCCATTAGTTAATACGAAGAACATAAATGCCTGCTAAACTGTATGGCACTCAAGGAGTCTTGACTAAGATATATGATCTAAAGTTCTCAGACTTTATGCAGGTTTATTTCCACTCAAATGAGAATAGCAAGAATGGAAATAAGGGAGCTGGTTGCATCAAAGTTAGCTCCATAAAGCCTCACCCACAGTTCAGCAGTTTCAAACTGATATTCTTCTGACAACTGAAGTGTAATGCTTCTGTCCAAAACATGTGCATGAAGGAATTTCCTTTCCCATTCAGTTTCCAACATATGTTCAAGTTGCAAGCCAGATGCCAGCTGCAGATTCAGTCACAGCTTATGCAATATGCAATATCCAAGGGAAAAGCAATGGGAAATTACCAATTCAGCATAGACTGACAACCAGAGAACTCATCACTATGGAGCCAGACTTAGTTTCACCACTTTACGCAGAAATGAGTAGCTTCATTTCATATTTCCAGGCATCTACTCTTCATATCAAAGAGACATTTTACCGTTGGTTCATGGAAATTTTTGTAAATAATTCTCCTGATACCAGAAAATAACAACGGCCAAGGTACTTTCAAACAATTTTCACACAGTAAAAAATGGTTGCTGCTCCAGCTCCTGTTACATACCATGCCACTGTAGGAATGGCGCAGCAGGATTGCATGCCCATAGAGTAGTGTTCGATGACCACCACCTTGTGCAGACTGAAAGATAAAAAGAAATGATATACTGGCATGTTAGAATAAAATGAGACCTTTTGCAAAATAAATAAAAATGAAAGATTAAGAAAAAAAAAAAAAGTCAATCTCTGGACAATCTGTATTTGCCCCGTTACAGAGAAGATTATTTCTTGATAAAATGCTGTTTCAGAGATTAGTTCAGGAAGATAGCTTTATGAATGTGTTCTCCTTAGTTTTGATTACCTCCAAATATATTGAGTTTTAGTCAGAATATAAGTCCTTGGGACAAATTTTACATAGAATCTGGAGAAGTGATTCTAGATGTTCTTGACTTTTTCTATTAGAAGTCTTCAATTAACAGATGATAGAAAATGCTTTCTTTGTAGCAAGTCACCACTTTGGTATAAAATATACTGTAAAAGCTTGAATCCTTTTTCCTTCGGCTGAAAGCAGAATGCTTCTAAAGAACAGCAGCTCTGATGAACTTCACACTACCCTCTACACCCTTACGTATTGTTAAATCTCTCCTTATCCCCTCATTTTCCCCTCTAAAATACATGCTTTTCTATACAGGAGGTATGCCAAGGGAGATTCTGAAGTATTGTCCCTGCTTTGTATGAAAATATAAATGATATATCAAGCACAGTTAAGAACACCAGTCTCCAGACTGCTTGGCCCCTACTGTTTAAATACTATCAGAACTCTTTCTCTACCAGGCCACACAACTGATCAAAGTCATCCAGGCTAACTCAAGAGAATTTGGGGGTTCAGAAAATTTGGAAATCATGCCCAAGTAAATGTTCCTCTTGAGAAATGCGTTTTTTTTTTTTCTCAAACAAATTAAAGTAATAAAAAATACTTTTATCACAAGACACTTTTTTTTTTTTTTACCCCACAATATTTTCTTTACAGTTTCTGTTTATCTACAGTCAGTTTAACCTCTACTAAAAGAATAAATAATCTTGTTAACTACAAGCAACCTTTCAGCTTCTGCAGAAGATTTATGAATTCCTTAACCTGAGATGCAGCTGACTGACACTGGTCAGAAGCAGAGATTGGCTGCCAAGACACTGTCAAGGTCTTAAGTCCACATTTCTATGACAGAACACTGCAAGCAACATTATGCACATCATGCTGTTCAAGCAGCATCCATTAAGACCTGTTTCTAAATCTATACGTGACAACTCTGTAAGCAGTATTATTCTTTCATATAAGACTCCTAATCTAACTTCTTATATACAGCTTTCATACCCTTTCTTTTTCATAGTAGACTGACCTTCTGCTTGACTGGAGTATCAGAATCATTACAGAATAAATTGGAAACAATCATACTATACTACTTCTGTGGCAGCTTCATTTCAGTGCTGGAGATCAATTTCAATGAATAGCTATGCTGATGACCCAATTTACTGATTGTCCTTCCTTAACTTTTATCCATTAGCATAATTTGTTGATCTTTGATTTACTTGGTCAAGGGGAAAAAAAAAAAAAAAAAGTTGTGAAAAATCAAGCCAGTTAAAAATAAATAAATAAAAAATAAAAGAGCACTTACAAGAAACTGCCAGGAATTTACGGCTTTTATTCTTACTGAGAAGAGAGCATCTTGATGGACACAAAGTATACTTTGAATTTCAACAAATTACAATGACAGTTTAAATGCCAGGAGGCCCATTCCATAACCTCTCTGGATGACTGAATGACATGAATTTTTATTAAGAAGGAATACATGTCAGGGTCTTTGTCACAGGTACAGTCTTGACAGTAAGACTTGAAGATTTATCTTTGAACAACCATTACTACCACTGCTTTTTCCAAAAGCACAAGGAAGGACCAAGATATTTGATAACATCAGGCCAATTTTTCCAAACATGAATGCTGAATGTCTGCTACCCATCACATAGGGAAATGGCGGAAAACTGTTGTCTTCCCAACATTTTGGATTTGCCAAGACGCTTAATCAACAGCGGGCATAGCTACCCAACCAATAAAGTCACAAAAATGGACAAAAACCTGAAATTTCAGTAATAATTTTGTCCAAATTATTCTGTGCCACAAGCCATAGATTTGATATCATACATATAGACTTGGCTGCTTGTTGTATGAAAGATGAGAGGAACAGTGTGATCAAGAAAAATCACACTTGTGTTAGCTTGCCCTTGTTTTGGCCATGCTGATTTTTCTGCTAGCACCTGTTTTGCCACACAGGAGAAAGGTTGCCTCAAACAAGTCAGTTAATGGGGGATCAGGGAATTGTTTTTTGTTTTAGTCCTCTTGCAAAATGTCTATCTAAACAAAATTATTTTGCCCCTCCACTCCATACCCACCCCCTCAAAAAAAAAAAAAAAAAAAAAAAAGAACTGCTGTTCCTCTTTCTATTTCTTGGACAGAAAGCAAAGAGTTGTAAAAATTTTTCAAGCATCTTCTACTTAAACATTTCTGAGAGACAATAATAATGAAGCCAGCTACACGGAGTGAAAGTGGAAAGAAATGAAATACAGAAAAATACAGGACAGAATACAAGAGCAAGCTGGGACTATAAAACTGTCTTCCATTTTGGAACCTGCCTTCCAGAATACACACCTACTCACACATCAATTTCTTCTTTTAAAGGCTCATTTTGTAATCATTTAATATTCAGCATTTATTTTTATGCCAGCAACTGTGTAGTCAGTAGTTGTTAGGCCACAGCTGCCAATTGAAAGAGTCTTTGATTTTCATAATAATTCATTCCTACCCAGAATTTTGCAGAGAATTCAGAATTTTCTGTCTAAACCGTGAATTAAAAAATGAAATAAAAAAAATAAAATAAAATAAAATAAAAATAAGCAATTGGAATTCTACAGGAAAGATGAAATGTTCCAGAATGAAGAATGACAAAACTCTCAGGCATATGGTTTAATTTGTAGATGGACCTGTGTGGAGCCAGGAGTGGTACTTGATGATCCTTGTGGGTCTCTTCCATCTCAAGATACTCTATGATTCAATGAAGTGTGCCACTACTGTTTTAGCAAGTTTCTAGTATTATTCAAACAATAACATTTCAGAAGACACTGCAAACAGGACTTGCTGAAAGCCAATAAATTATATTTTTGTGAACACTTTGTTTAAAAAGTTATTGACTCTCGAAAAAAAAAAAATTCAAATATTTTGACTTTCACCTGCAACTGTGGATTAATTTCTTTCATGTTTATGAAACACCTCCTAAAAGTATCCTGCACAAACTACTAAACATTTTTGTTGTACTATAAAACAGCACTGAGGTATGGTAATTCAACTGTTATAGTCAGTAAAATAACATTCTCTAATTTATACTACATGATTAGCAAAAAAGGCATACTTGCTTAAACTATGGATGAACGAAATTATTATAGAAAAGAATATTTCTGGAAGTTTTTTCCTGCAGTAATAAATGTAACTCTCATTTTTCAGAGGTGTTTCTTCCCTTCCCACCTACCCTACCCCACCCTGCTTTTTTCCTTCTCAGCTTCACTTTTTCTGGTAACATCAGGTCTTTTTTTTATTTATTTATTTTTTTACAGCGGAGTAATTAGAAGAGAATGTAAAGGCTTATTTTAAATGAAAAAGAACTACAAGTAATATTTTCCTCATGAAAATCTAAGTTTACAGACACAACTGTGGCTAATTTAATTTGTAATGCCCACAGATATTTGCAAAAATATATGAACGGTATTATAATATAATTTAAGAAAGTTTCTAACTACAATATTATTTATCATGAGTCTAATTTGCTTTATGTTTTTAATTTCCAATGTTCAGAGTCATTTTTAAGTTTGACAATATGTTCCTCGAATAAAACCAGGACGGAGAAAACATACTTGAGTTCAAAGAATTAATCCACTAAAGTTCTACAGACTATGCCATTCAGGACTATCAATCATATGAATGCAATGCTGTTCTCTATATTTTATCCTCCAGAAACTTGAGATTTACAGTAGGACTTGAAAGACTTTCAGAATTTGTAAACACTATAGTCAATAAATTGAGATTGAAAGCAGAATATGGCCAATTCACACTGCTTGTGTGAACTGTGCTTGCGTGGCCAGTTCACACTGCCCATCTCCAGTCTAATATTTCTGCAGCTGGAATGCAAGATTAATTCGGAGTCATTTCATTATTTAAATACTATTGCTGAAGCAAAGGTAATTTGAAATACAACAACAAGCAATTGGAGCTGAAGAGATCAGTATACAAAATTTTTAAACAGATTTCGAGTTCAACACACTGTTAAAGATGGGAATAAGAATAGACTACAAAGAACTGAGTTGATTAAATTCTTTTAATCTGATGTAAAGAGATTGAAACAAAAATTTAAAAAAGAAATAATTATTTTCCTTGTTTTCTCTTCCTAATACACATAAGATTAAAATGCCAAAAAGAGCTTAAAAATCACAACATACAAGCTATCTAGCAAAATGTGAAAATGGTGGAAGCACCATCACATGACATTTATAATTGGTTTGAACAAAAATTTATGTATTTTAATGTGTGTACCAATCCTGCTGTAAGATGTCATACATATCCTATACATATCCAACAAAACCTTTAGATCTGTAAAATTTTGTATATACACAGCTACCACAGGTACAGACATATAATCACCAAAATTAAAACAGGTATTTCGGTTAAGTTAATTCTCACAGTCAAACTTGTGCCATCATGCCTATTTCTGCATTGCTACACATGGAGCCATACATAAGAGGCTGCAGGAAATTACTCAGGGTGACACTGAACAAGTGTTTTGGAGCCATTTGTACTTCTGGTAATCTCACTTGTGTTGAGAACTCTTAATGACTAGTGAATACCCTTGGCATCCAAGGGGATTTTGAGTCAAATAGCCATTCCCTTTTCATTCTTTTCAAGAGAGTAGCCTTATTTCCACTAGGTAAAAGATTTATTAGACCAGTGAGCACATGAATGCAAACCAGTGCTATTTTTTTCTTTGTTGACCTTTCTCCACAGGTGTACACAATCCCAAAACATAAAGGAAAAAAAAAAAAAAAGAAAGCTATGAGATTCAGGGATATACCAGTGAAAGACAAAAATATGAAAGTGTGTACTCCAACAGGATAGTTATTTCAGTGTTTAGTGCATGTGCAGACAAAGCTTTCATGACATTGCCACTTTGCCACTACTTGGAACTATAATGCTATAATGCTTCAGTAATCACCATCGCAGTTGCATTTAGGATGTAGCAGTTCAGACAATTCTAGTCACCCAGGAAAGCAATTTTAACATACCACCAGTAGTGAACGTGTCACAACGAAACAAGAATTTAGGTACACTCTCTAGAAAATCATACAAGGTAACACAGTGAGTTTTTAAGAATGATGTAGTAGTTTTTCCTGCCTGCCAGATCTCATTTCATGATGATCCTATAGCAACAGAATGGCACATGCTGTAGGGAAAACAACAGTACAAAGACTAGATTGTAAGCAACTATAGTTTTGATGGGGTTAAAAAAATGTAGATCAATTGAAAAAGTAAGCTACAAAATATCAGTAGTAAATCCTTAAAAATGCAATCCATATAATTGACAGTAGTGGTAAATTACAAACATTCCCTTACCCTAGCATTTCCTCTGTGCCCTAGACCTAGCCACAGGAAACACTACTCCAAATGGCCTAGATGGATCTTAGGACCACTCAATATTGCTCTGAATGGGTTTCTAAAAATACTACACAAATGTTTTCATGGTACTGAAATTTTATTACAGCTGAGAGCAGTTGTACAGTAAAAGAAATAATGTATTCACTACTTTTCTTGAAACATCTTCCAAGGCAAATACTGCAAGATAAAGTTAAAAGTTTCAAATATGACTTATAATGGTTATTTCATATGTATCCTGTAGTAAAACAATGTCTTTTAAAGCACTGAGTACTTATACTTCATTAAAATGGAGCAAGCCTCTGAAACAAACCTTAAATTTGCACTTTATTTCCAAAGACAATTGGGAAATCAACTCTGCATTGAATTTATTCTTGTGACAAACTTAAAATGCTAACAACATCTTAAAACTGCAACACATAATAATGGAACTATGATTTCAAACATATAAATTTTGAATTTAAAATGAAGATATTGTTGAGTTGTTTTTAAACATCTACCTGACAAGTTTGGATGAGGGAAAAAGCTAACTATTTCTAATGATTATGGCAATGTAGAACTAAAAGCAGATGCTGGAGACAATAGCACGTCAAACAGGAGACACCTATACTTCCATAAAAACACTTGCAAATATCACTGTGAAAGTATTATTATCTACCAAGAGAGTGTTCTAAGATTCATGAAGCAGTGTAGTTTATTTCTACACAAACATTTATACTGTTATAAAAACTATACAACGAGGAAACAAATATTCTCTTTAAATCCAGACATGAGATTTAATTGCATAAAACAAACACATATAAGTAAACACAGAATATCCTACAATTTCATGCTTTGAACCCTTTGGGGAGTTGGTTGAAAAGAAAGAAGACCACAAAAATAAACCAAGAAAAAGACTTACTAATCATCCTGCATCCACTTCTCAAATTCCCTTCACTTCAAATTCATTTGCTACTGCATCCACTTCCCTTCCTTAGGACTCACTTTGGGGCTGTCATATTTCTCACTCATTACTAGTCATTGCATTCTGAAATTGTGTTTTGATCTATTAGCAAGATAACCCAAATTGTAAATGTGAGTGCAATCACAAGTATTGCTTAGAAAAAATCATCTACCATGAATTCTGAGAAAAAATATATGTTAGGCCCTGGATTATGCTGCTCCTGGTCAGAATCTACCAATGTCCAGAGATATAAAGCTGTTGACATCGAAGCCTTTTTCCGAGAGGCTGATAAAATCTGTAATAATAATTAGGAGACTAACACAAGTATTTGACCTGAAGTGGTTCTCTAGAAAGAAAACTGAGTATGTTTGTATGAGGAACATTTGCTTTGTTTATAAATAATTCTTTGGGGATTCCTACATTAAAGCAAATTAAAGGCTGCCATTTACTAACATGCAAGAGAGAAAGAAAAACACTGGAAGACTGTGGAATAAATTTATCTTGCAAGCTTTTGAGTCCTTACTCATGTGAAGGAAAACTTCCATGGTAGAATTAGCAATAAGGTGACAGAAACTGGAAAGAGAGTGTAGGGAACAGGGAGGAATGGAAGGGAAGGAGGTGGGATGTCTCATGCTTTAAAGGCATTTCAATGTGGTTTTACACACAGATGTTTCCATGTTGTTCCAACCATTTCTGTAAAGGGGGGGGATGCTCAAAACAATACTTCCATAATAATGTAAAAAATATTCATTCCGTTATTAATATACATTTTTTTTCACCTGCTATACACAAATTTTATCTGAAACCAGCAGTGAAGATGCAATCCTGCAAAGCTGACTTGAATTGGAGACCACCACAGATTAGTGTTCTATGAGACCTCCTACTCCCCACAATTATATCAGTGTCTAACATTTTTTATGCTGAGCCCAGCATGATGACTTATGATAGCTTCCTTCTAATACTAGGCAACAGCAAGCTAGAGAACACAGGAAGGCTCCTTCTCTTAATACCAGCATGCTCAGTAATAGCTTACAGATAGATAAAAGAGCTGCTTGATGATAAAATGCAAAGACTTGGGTTAATTTTGCCTAAGGAAGCTAAACAGTCAGTGGAAAGAATAAAGCACTTTGGGCAGTAATTCGACCCACCTAAAATGTGAGTCATACTTACACAATACCTACGCTTCTGCTTGTGGTTTCACTGGAAAATTAGGATATCTGTATCTCTGGGTCAGGCACTTCAGTTTTGTGGGATGAATACTCATCAAAAAATCCAGAAGACCCTAAGCAGTGATGAATTCAGAATGTGTAGGAACAGTCTGAGTCAGTGCAGAACTCATGAAGTAACCTCAGAGTAGAGAGAGAGGGCTTGAGAGAATTTTCTTTCCAAAGAATTTTCTTTCCAAAGTAACAACAACCAGGCACAGAGGCCCTGAATTCCTCTACCTTAAAACCTAAAATGGTAATGAGACCCTTCTGTAATTAACATCTTCTTTGGGCTGCCATTTCCAGTGGCTGGCACCAAACCCACAGCATATAGTTGCTTAGAATTTAAAGATGCAAGGTGAATCGATTCACTGACAGGCAGCATTGTGGTAATATATTCCTTCACCTCTCTCATATCCAGTAACAGCAACATTGAAGGGCAAATTGAAAACAGTCTATAACCTCTTCCCTTGCCTCACTGTAGCCTATACAGCATACTAAAATGGAATAACAGGAAGTTTAACCTACAAAGATATTATATGTATTCTAGTCTTTACACCTTCCTTTTAAATCACTACTTAGTCAGGCTACTTTTATTCATGGAATTCACTACAGAACACTAAGTACTGCAAAAAATCAGGTAGGGGGATTAGTATAACTGATAGCTCTGCTGGTACCTGCTCTTCAATATGGATGGCCACTGTGACAAACAAAACAAACAAAATCAAAAAAACACCCCGCAGTTCTTTTATTAACATGGTCAACACTTACCTCCTATTTTGTGTGTTGCTCCAAGCCAAAGAACAGAAAAAGGAGCTAAGCTAAGCTATAGGTTTCCACAGTATGTCTTGTTTTCAAAGCCACAGTACAATGTGTAACTATACTTCATATAAATATCACCTGAATAAATCAATTGGCTAATAAAAATCATGAGCATGTCTTACTCAGTTAAAAACACAGAAATATTTTACTACCTGTATTAAAAAGATTAGAATAATTGGTCATGACAACGAACATTTCTGCCAGCTCCATGCTAAATGACCTCAGTTTCAATAATACTGACTTGTTGGAAGGCAGAATAAACAGCCACGTAATTAGAAACACTTCAGATATACCTTGTGATTAATATTTCCAACACTACATTTATATTTCCCTTCCCCAGTAATGGGGAACTTCACATTAATGAGAAGCAGTTATAACAGTGAAAATAAATCAAAAATAAATAATATTGATCATTTGTTTCCAGCCCTCTGTGTAAAACAAACATTTATATATATGGTTGAGGTAATACTACCATTACAAACTCCTATTTTCAAGCATTTAGAACAATTTGGGGAAAAATTGCCCAAGAGGATAAAATTTATCGATTTCTCCCTAGCCTAGTGAAGATTTCCCACCTCCTCCTCCTCCTCTGCAGAGGAGATGGAAGAAATTAATAAAAATCTGCCTGGCTATTTTAGAGCTAAATAAGTGGAGGAGAGAGGCATTTTTCACAGGTTAAGGACTGTGCAAGATCTTTTTCTGTTACTGTATGATACGAGGAATATGAGTCATCCTTGTCACTTGAGAAAGAAACTCACAGATAAAGTAGAAGACAGACAGCCAAGTGGGAGGAAAAGATGGATCAGCAGAGGAGTCACATTAAGAAAACTCCTCTGACATCATTAAATTCAGCCCTTAAAATAGCACTGCTTATCTAGCCCTGAATTCCTCCCTGGTGAAGAGTGACAATGAAGCAAGCAAGACCATACCACAGAACTGCAGGCTCCTAGGGATGAAAATCGGTAAGCAAATCATTTTAGAAGATGAATTGGGAACACACATTGATAATTAAAGGCAAAAGTAAAAAGTAGCTAACCAACACATCTTGGCTGAATCACAGCCAACTATTACAAATGTCAATTATTCAGAATGCTTGGAAGTTCTCCAAATAGCTTGTCATAGTCTTAGTAAAAGGGAAAACAAAACAAAAGGACACAGAGAAGCAGAGATCCTGCTCATTGACCTGAGTCAGCAAAGCGCCAATGACACTCAGCCCAAGGGCTGCCCACTTGCCCCCACTGAGGCACCATCACAACAGTAGTCCTGTTACAGTAGCAGTAGAGTGCTATCCCCACTTCGCAAAATGCCCACGTGTTTTACTGGAACTTCTGCTATTTATTCATTGTCTCAAGATTTCACATTTACCAGACAGTGCTGCATTCTCACTGAAAAGGCAAGGATGAACTGAGAATTACAGGTGCTGGCCCAGCGTCCTGTCTCCACTGACACAAGTGCCTGCCTTTGGTGCATCATGACCTAAATAAACCAGAACCTCAATGCAACCTAGAGCCACTGTGGTTTCTAAATCCATATTTAAAAAAAAAAAAATCAGAGCATTCTATTTCAGTGAAGGCAAGGTAGATGTTGATGTTAAAAATAAAGAAAAATAAGGAAATAAATGAAATTGTAGGAATTCACAGAAAGTACAATACTAAATGTTTAACTTGCTTACCTTCATCATAAATTTCTGTAGAGCGATGACAGAGGGGGAAAAAAAGAGAAAATGTGAAATGAATATTTGCTTTCAGGTGCTTAAAAATGGGATTTGTTTTCCTTAAAATAGTGAGTGGGATACACAGAACTACAAACCACATTTAAAAGGAACATTTATCATTGCAATTAGCATAATTATAGCTTGTGCTAGAAAGCAAAACAGCTGCTCAGAACAAGGTTTCATTTTTTATGCATAATCTCAGATTTTTTACTTTAAATTATATAGCACATAAAATTCTTATCACTTAAAGATAAAACACAGTACAGGTAAAATAGATGCCATACCTGACCATCTTTAACTACTTGCTCTGCAGATTGTTTCTAAGTTCAATCAAAGTTATAAAGTCTGGCATTCAAAGTGCAGTGCTGGAGAACACCAGCATTGTGCTAATTTATCTTATCTAAATGCACAGTAAGTTAATGAAATGAAAACGCTAGTAATATTTCATGCAGTGAATTAAAAACAATGAAGTGCCACATTATTGATGTCAGAGAATTATGGAAATTTTGAGGTTAATTTTCATAGAGGTCCTTAAGAATAAAAGCAGAGTTTTGTGTTAGGTTACATGCAGTGACCTGATTTTCTCTTCAAGAGGCCTAGAGCCACCCTTTCCTCTTTTGACCTCATCAGTTCATGTTTTGATTGCTGAAATGTTGAAGCTAGGGACTGAAGTCCAGCAGCAAATCTCTATGCCATGTAAAAAGAGTCTAACTGGACAGTCTCCAGGCAAGACTGGGTGCTTTCATTTCATACATGCTTTAAACACAGAAAAACAGAAGCATCTATTCTCAGAGATACACAAGATGTTCTGGATTATAAATAAATAAATAAATAATATGGTGTAACCTACTGATGTCAAAATGTTCTTCTCTTCTGGAAAGTTTTCTAGTTCTATTTAGTATTTAAACATTTGGAAACAAATTGAGCAAAACTAAAGATCAAGCACCTTGTCCACCACTCCCCTAAAGTGATTACTTAAAATAGATCATAGATCAGCAGTGTGATCATTTTGTCGTTATTATTTATTCCACTTCATGTCCCGATATTTTGTTTGCTTTTACTGGGTGGCTCCAAAAGCTAACCAGAACTCTTTGTTCAGCTGTCTACAGTGCTCTGTGTGCATAAATTCATTAATAAAGAAACCAGTTAATTACATAATTAATTCTAATATAATCTTTCCTCTATCCATCAATACTGAATTTCACTTGCCAAAACGTTCTCTGTTTATCAAGGAGATTATATCCATCAAAGATCTCTTCTGGCTGCCATTCATCTATGAAACTTTACTCTGAAACTACACAACCACACTGCTTTTTCATGTGACAAGTACATTAACCAACAGTCCCTCTGTGGAGTCTGTTGTTTCTCTTTTTGATCATTTATTTTAACCACTTGTTTATAGCCTCTTAACTAGCTTCAGATTAATGTAAATACTTTATCTCTTCCCCGATTACTAAAATTACACAGCGGGCTCTTATGCTGGATTTTTTGGAAAGCCAGAATTAACAATTCATTCTGTTGACATATTAAATGAACTGTAAAAAACAAAAGAAAACCACTATTCATCTGTTTGCTGCTGTCATGTTGTGTTTTTTAGAGTTACTCTGATTCCTTAATAATTTTGAAGATGATTTACATGTCATTCTAAGAGACAGAAAGTGCCATGAACAGTTCCCCCAAGCCAGAAACCTTGAAGGATAACAGTGGGTGAGGGAACTCTGAACACGTATCCACTCATTTACCTACTGCCTCAAAACTACCAGGGGGAAAAATACTCTAAAAGTTAACTGTTGGTGTAAGAATGCTTTCTCTTCACAGCAAACACTTAAATGCAAGTTATCACCGTGAAAGTGAAGAGAATGCTCCTGCAAAGCTTCAGGCCAAGTTTGAGAAGTTAATGCCATGAACTGGGATGGTCCCAGCTGCCTGGCTACAGTCAAATGTACAGGAGGGGGTTCCAGATACTCCTGTCACTCCGTTTTACAAGAAAGTTCTCCCATGTTTTTAAATCAAATCCCTTCTTAGGTAAGGAAGAATGCTCCCTTTCAAAACCATTAACTTATAGATTGGGTGGAAAAAAATAACCCCTAAAACAAAAAAGGCAGAAATTATGCACTTTAGGCGTGCAACAGGCTGTTACACAAAGCACTGCTCTAACTCATCCTGTGCAGAGGAAGAACCTTCTGCTCCTCCACACTTGCTCTCTGTACCTCAGTATGACTGTGCACATACATTTCTGGATGAACATTTGCAATTCAGAATGTATACTTGAAAATTAAACAGACAGATCTATAACTTGAAATTTCTTAATGTCATTCTAATACCCATCACCCCTGAAAGGTTTTGTTCACGAAAGATTGATAGCAAAGTGTTAAAGTGATACAGACTGATACAGTCACTAAGTACAATAAATGATTGTTGTCCACTATTCAACTACTTGGCTAAAAGTAAAAGAAGAGATCAAATTGTCATGATCTATTATTTTAGCTATACATAAAGCTCCTACTCCATTTGTGGAGCTGCACAGCTGACAGCAGAGCTTGGTCATCTTTATGTATGAAACTCTACTTGCTGCACATCCTTACAAATGATATAGATGTATGTACTATCCAGTATGACATGCTATAAAAAACCCTAAGTCTTAAGAGTTATTAAGGAAGAGATTTATATGTGCCAAGTAGATTTCTACTAGTTGTGTAGGCTACAGTCAAGGAAGAGAGGCATTTCCAGAATGTGATTCAACTGATTTATTAAGCTGGCATTTTCTTTAGGATGGGACCAACTACACAGGAGAAGCTTCTGATTCTCTTCCTTGCTACAGCTATGAGTCGAAATAACTTGCTAATCCTACACTGTCTACATTGAGAATGCCTAAAGCAATTTCAATGTCTGAAGAGATGACCAGTTCTGAACTAAGTACAGAACACCTACACTGTATCAAACACTGAAATTCAAGAATCCACTGGAGGTTCTCTACTGAGCATTTAGAAGCCAAGAAGCAATGTAATAATTGGACTTCTGATGTATTTCTGGGCTACAAATAAAAGTCTCTGTGTGAAATCCCATCCTACTGAAATCAATGCAAGTCTGATGACTGAAAGTACTGAAGACAGCATTTCACCTCTAGAATTCACTTGTTCAAGAAAGCAGAAAGTGTTGTGAGTTTTACATGTGCCTGTTTCACTGACATTAAAATCTTCTCTTCTCAAAAGTTATCCTGAGAGGTAGGACTGATAATTGAATGCAACTGAAAACTGTATAATCATATTCAACTGATTTTAAGTCTTCAGCTGCATATACTATTTGATGTTTTGGAGTCAAATGCCTGTGTGAGTGCTTAACATCACACGAATACCATGTCAGCAAAGGAATTAAACTCAGCATTCAGCAGCAGGATTACCTCCATGACTTGGACCATGACTTCAAAAAAAAAAAAAAAAAAGAACACAGAGAGTGAGAGAGAGATATCTTATTGAAAAAAGATTCTGATACTTATGCCTTTGCAAGATTTTATATTAGATGATTAGATTTTAGGCACGTAACATCCATCATACTAACCATTCTCCCTCTAATAGAAACAAATAAATAAAAAGCTATTGAAGGCTTATTCAAGGGCACTAAGGATGTGCTGTTAATGCAAATATTTACAGCTGTTGGGGGCTCTTGTATGATTTGGCTCTTTAGAGGACTTATGGTTAGCACTTCTAACTTATCTTAATTTCACCTTCATTCTTGGGCTCTCTGGCTAGACGAAAAGAGCAATAATAATTAATCTTGAGTTTTTGAAAGAAAAGCTGCTGAGACTAGTTTTGAAAGCCTCAATTTAGAGTATACCTTTTGTATATCTGGAGTATACCTTTCGTACTATTCTTGTAGAAATTTGCTTACAAACAAATGTCAAATCTTTACAAAAACCTATTCAAAAATATGGAAAACAAGTAAACAAAGTAGACATTTTGCTGCAATTCACAGTACTACACTGCTTGAAATTCTCAGATCTGTAATATGGGCTGCAGAAGAAATGCCAAGTAAATCCTAATACGCAGCTAGAAATTCTACTGTTGTATTAAAAGAATAGAAATTCTTTAGGCTGGTGGATCAAATATTTTTGTGCAATCAGCATATTTTCCTCCTTCAAAAATATGATAACTCTATTTAAGTAAAAGAATTCAGTTTTAACAAAAAATCTCAAAAATTGTTTTCAAGTCGTTAGATAATTAATTTAATGATTGAAGATCACAATGATTACAAAGCACGGATGTGCAATGAATTACGTTAAATGGTATGGAAGACATGTTATAGCAACTATTTCTTTCCAATGAAGCTTTGTTTTGTGACTCTCTCAAAACTCTACAATAATCCCAGCTTGCTTCCTCCAGTCAAAATCTACTTAGAATTTACTGTTATAGTTATCCAGTCCACATTGTCCTCAAAGCCAGAACTTAGAATCATAGAATATTTAGTTCTTTTCAATCCAGAATTCTTTTCAATGAAACAATTCTGAAAAGTCCCCACAGAGTGTTTTCTTATTCTGCAAGTTTCTCTTTTCCAAAGAAACTGAAATTTCCTTATACCAGGGGGTATAAACAGCTAATACAATAACTACTTGAGGAAAAAAAGAAAAAGATTAACCATTACCTCCATCAGAAGAGGTTCCTCTGTCTCTTTATTTAAAATCCTACAATGATATAATTAACACAGCTTTGCCAAAATAATTCACCAACCATATGCAGGCAAATGTGTAAAAAGGCCAGGTTTTAGAAACCATGGATGCCCTAGAAAATTGATATTCCTAATGTTGAATTCTGTTACAGTGCTAAGCATTTCTTTTTGAAGTCAAGACAAATTCAGGTGCTTTTATGAGAATAGAAGTCCTTTAAAAATCAAGCCCTAAATGTAAACACCACCTACTCTAAAAATCTGGACAGTTCCTAAACATTTCAAGCTAATACCAATTGTTGCTAATTCACAGCAACAGACATTTTAAAATTCTTTTGCTTATTTCATAAAGATATTAAAAGAGAAAAAAATAAAGGCAGGATGAAAGAAATTCCATTTGCTATGCATTATTCAAATTCAGCTTGTTTCACTAGTGGTATTTCCTCTGTAAGCAAAATACATTCGGTGTCTTCTAACCTTCAGTTTAAATTCTGTAGCGCTCTCTGATCAAATGTGTCGTCCCCACCCTAATAGTTTCACTAAAAGCAGAAAAGCCCACTTTCAAATATGAAACGGGCAGGACAGAAAAGGTAAACCCTACTTCCGTTAGATTTTATGTTTTGCAAGATATCTGAAACTAATCTGTTTGATTCAGCACTGAAGCAGACCTACAGTCCTCACAGTCACACCTGTCAAGATACAAAAGGAAAAAGCCAAAGGTTCAAGGAATATCTCAAGCCCACTTAGTTCTTACCTAGCTTCAATGCCCTTCTTCTTACAGTATAATAAAGGCTTGGGGACAGAATTACAAGAAGATTCATAGTAATTGAAGAGAGGCACAGCAGAACTGGAGTAATTCATTCTAAAAATTTCACCAGCAGACTTTACAGGTTGGAACAGCTCAGATGTGAATGAGTTTACTTTTTTCTTTGAACTGTGTGAAACTGCTTGCAGCAAGTTCAGTTATTAATTTGATCAGTAATTTGGCATGAAGTTTGTATAACTTTGGCTCCGAGCTTGGGCTTCAAGTTGTCCACACATATATAGACATAAGTGAACAGACTTGCATTAACCTTGTGCATTCTACACTGGAAGATGACTTATGGAGAGATACATGTATTAAAATGAGGTACCTGGCCTCATTGACCATGTATCAGCTGTTATACTGTTATACCAGCTGTGCAATAGACAGCTTTCAGTTGCAGTCTAATAACTGCTTTTAAAATGCACCTTTCAGTTTTGCATGTCCCTGTAATGCATCCTGGATTAATTCAGCGTGTACATCTGCAATCCACCATTGGCTGCTGGGAACCCTCTAGAATTACAAAGAGGGCTAAGAGCTGCCTTACAGAGCAGATCCAACCTGTATTTATGCAAGTAACATTGTATTTTCCAAGTACATACTCTTTGAAGACTTCAGGTAAAAAAGAAGCCATGTAAGAGCGTACCCAGCAAACTCCTGGCTCACATTTTTTTCACACTTCATGGAGTATGCAGCCAGGTGCCTGTAGACTACTCAACTTCCTTATTATTGCTGTTTTTTCCTCTACAGCAGAATTGTTAAGACCCACAGACTCCAAAAATTTAGAACCAAGCTCTCTTACTTGTAATTAAAATGTTGGACAGCATGAGAAGATAACCTGACCATCACTATAGTTTAAAAGGCATTCCAAATCAATTCATATTGTTTTTCAAAAATATGAGATTCACAGGACACAGATAATGCCATCATACTGATCCAATGAACTGAAATTAACACTTAACAACAGTTGCTCATTTATAAATATTATAAGAATTTTTATATTATATGTATTTATCTCATGTATATATAGTCCTAATATAGATAATTGGGGATATATGAGAAGAAAGTGTGCTGAAAAACCTAAGCCACCTTTTTAAAAATGTACTTACCTATAGGAGTCTCAAGCAAGCTCTAACTTGAGTCACCACTATAAACATGTAATAGTCACAGATTCAAGTTTTATAAAGTCTAGCTGAAATAAATCAAGACCAGCATTCTAGCATTGTCATCGGCCATACTCCAAATGACATCTGAGTGGTTTCTGGTCATGTGCAGTGCAAACTAGATACTAAGAAATGGCAGAGGCCTTTAATGGTCCAAGTTTTCAGAGAGGATTCTAACTTTTATTTTTTTAATGTGAACAAACAGTTCTACACGCCACTAACTCATACATATGCTGATGTTACAGATTATGTTGGAAAAAGACATATGCAAACATGTCCAATATGGGGAAGTTATATCAGATGCCCACACGAATATGCATGGTATACACAGACACATTAGGAAAGGCCTTGGCAAAACATCTAGCAGAGAACTGTGATTTGACTTTACTTGCTAAGATCTGTGAATTATTTTTTTTTTATTCTGTAGCAGCTGTTCTCCATCTTGAAAGATTTAACATATATTTGTTGCAGCTAGATAGAGCATTACACATTATTTATCAGTATTAATTATCTTATTGTCATGCATTTTAGGATTACATAGTCTATACTGGAAAAGACAAGGTGGGTTACAGAATGGAGTAATAACATCAGACAGCAAGGCTCAAAACTGAGAGGCAAGAATCATAAGTGTGCACTGCACAATTCTAAGATCAAATTAAGAGATAAAAGTCATTGTGGTAGCACGAAATTTGGTATTGAAATTCAGGAATGACCAGATCCTACAAGGCCATGCATTTGCCTCCTTTTTTGAGCCAAGCAAGTTGAACATTCATGGGCACACAGGGTATCAAAACAGACAAATTAGACTCAGTGGCAACATGAAACATTTGGGATCAAGCGAATAAAAGACAGAATCACATACCCATTTTTCCACATCAACTAGCTGTAGAAAGAAAAAGCAAGAAATCAGTAAATCTCTTTCTTTAAATATAGCATATCAAAGTTTATTTTGAATTTAACATTTCACTTTTTCAGAAATGTATCCAGCGTGAAAGAAAATATATGAGTAGAAGCTATTCTTCTGGCATTCCCTCTTTCAAATGTCAATACCTCACTTTTTCCTCTTTATTTTATGGAAAGCGCTTCAAATTCTGGAAGTTCAAAATGTCCATCTAAATATCAGACAATAGACAGCAAACGAAGACTGATGCTGAATTAACTGCACATTGTATTCTGTGCCAACTGGTCAAAAATACAGAACACAGTTTCACACAAAACATTTATCCATTTTCTCTTGAGTAAAGCCCTGCCCTAGGTGAATATTTTTCATTCTAGAAGACTTAATGGTGGCTGCCCAAGATTTGTCAGTGTAATGAATTCTAGAAGTATGAAATCTAAAATTAGGGGACAACTGTCAAACCCGGACCCTACACAGTCTGCAGCATTAGAAAATACCTTGCACACGAACAGAGAACAAAACATCAAAATGTCATTCATTTTTCCTATGGGGAATGACAGAGAATCACTCTGAAAGCTCAAGATTTTGTGTTAATAAAACTGTCCTAGGGTTCATTAAGTAAACTGCTCATTAATGAAACTGATTTTAAATTACTCTCTCTAAAAATCTTTGCACCATCATATAGTCTCAGCCACGATAAACAGAACTAGAACAATTTAGCTACTAGAAAGGCTAGTATGGCACTAACTATTAAAAACTTAGTTGGCACATCTGAAGTAGATTGGTCTCTAGATTTAGCACAGAAAACATTGCAGCATATCAAGACTCCTGTGGTTTTACTGCAGGTACACACTGACCTTTCCTTAGCAGATGCCATATACAAATTTAGCAATAATTTAAGAAGGTAGCTTAGTGCAAACGATGAGCAATTTTCAAAACCAGCAGTATCTAGATTCCAGCTTACTTCTGAAACTATTGTAATTCAAAGCAACACATTGGGTTATCACCTATTAAAATAATTGTATTTGAAGTAAACTTCCTCACTTTTTCAATAAGTATTTCAATTAAAATGGAGTTTTATATTTCATATAGTTAAAAATATTTATATATTGTTACGTTCTGTTAGCACACAAAGTTTAGAGAATACCCTGTGACCTGCCAGCTAATTAACATAGTAATTAACATGATAAACTTATAAGCATTTGTTAACTTGACAATTGCTACCTCTCTTCTGAGATTTAGACTGTATTTAGATTTATAATAGAAATTCTGTGAGTTTTATTATCAACTTCAGCTGCAGGAATCTCTTCTAAAAAACACCTGGAGACTTAAAATTGATGCAATATAATAAGAAAAGATATAAGATATTTATAAGTTAGAAAAGCAGGCAATGGTCTAAAGCATAATACAGACAATACAACTATGATGGCTTAAAAAAGGAACAAGAAATAGCCAAGTTAGATTCATGTACCTCATTTATTTATTAACTTGGTTTTGATTGACCTTTTGTTCAAATTCCACATGCACTAAGAACATAACATCACAAACAATTTGACTGTGTGACAATGCTAGAAAACCTGCATTAATTCATGTTTTATTGTCTTGCTTTGAGAAGTTCTCTTACTGTCCCAAAATTTAAATGAACAGGGCAGCCACAATTGGTTTCAGAAAGAATCCACTCAAAGCTCAATGTGCATTACCACTTGTACAACCAATTGCCTTACAAATGCTGAACTATTTACTTTAATGGATACCAGGTAGCTTCAAGAGTCAAGCTTCAATTTGTCAAGTATTGATAAACTGTATATACTAAATCTGAATTTTTATATCCATCTTCAAAGGGAAGTATCAACAAGCTTTGGTGAGAGGGATAGAAACAAAACACAACAAACAAAAAAAAAACAACTAACCGTCCCTTCTACCAAACCACATCTGGTCACCTCCCTCTTGGGAGTAGTTCATGTTCCTTAGACTTGGAATTCCCTGTTCGCACCATAAATGGTTCCACTTAGGCTTTGTTGACCTGTTGACTTGTTAGGAGGGATAGATCTTGCAACTGGTCTTGGAAGGTTTGAACTTCAGAATAGCTGAGGGAATAGCAGTAGGGGATTGCCAGTCACCTCCTGAAGTTCCCTCTCACTGTGCTATCTTACACTATCATACCATCATTAATTGTAAAAAGCACAGTAGATTCTGCCTTGTGCCAATAAATCCAAATCCATGGAATTCAGCAACTATTCCTCTTATGTCTAATCTTCTCTCCTGATCACTAAGATCATATTGTTTGAAAAAAGAAAATGTTTAGGTATGCATGTACTAATTTTTATCTTCTTTTTCATCTTTACAGTATCTCCTTCAGTAGAGGAAGCCGAAACCATCTTAAAGCATATATACCTCAAATACAGTATGCTATTTTATAACATTTTTTCCACGTGGATCTGGGTACTCAGAAGACTTCCCCAGAAGAAAAAAAAATACACTGGATAAGACTAGATATCAAAATTTAGAGGATTCATCGCCATCTGACAGTTCTGAATAGAGAAAATTATTATCCTGCTACGAGAACATAAGAGTTACCAAAGGAGTGAAAGATATAAGGTCTCTAGAATTTACTTAGTGACTGTGGGCAACTCATATTGCTATAATTAATCATTTTAGAGAAAGCTACCAAATTCTATTCAAATATCACACTTCACACCAGACAGTAGTGCTTCATGATTACTGAAATGGTATGGGACCCATACCATAGTACAGACAGTGCTATAAGGAGAGAAATTGTAGTCTAGTATTCAAACATAACATCAAAAGCAGCATTTAGAATTACAAAATAATTTATCTTCTTGAACTAGATGTGAGTACAATACTATCATCTTAATACTTCCCATAAAATACCATATAACTGCACAAAGAAGCCCTCCATGAAGAACACATAGCCATGATTTAACCTTTGGCTGTAATGCTAATCCAGAAAATTTGGAGAGTGATCTGCATTTTCTGACTTCTCTTCAGAACTATGTAAGAGCTCCAATTTTTCCAGACAAGAGTACATGTTAAATTCATTTAATCCAAACTGAGGACTGGTTTTCTGATAAATTTTTAACTGTGATGTGTAGATACCCAACATTACATTAACCAGACATAAAAGCCAGTTAAAACAGAAGGAATTTATTTCTCTTCTCTCTCTTTTCTGCTGTCATAAGGAGCCATAAACAAGATGGAGAGAAATAAAGTGGGACTTTTCCACCATTATGAGGCACCATACACAAACTCTTTTTTTTTTTTTTTTTTTTTTTTTTTTACATTTTGACATGACACCAGCTTACATGCGCTGAACATGTGCTAATATAGCAACATTCATTACGAGTACACAACACTGGAAAGTAAGCTACTTTAAGCTGTGCAGAACAGCCTACCATTTGTAACTCTGGCTTCTATATTCTGTTTTCTTTCATCTGCCTGAGCAGCACGCAAAAATATTAAGGACCTTTGTTCCACACCATATAGGAGAATCTTAGCTGAGTAGAGCTAATCACATTATCTACAGTTATTTATGACAACTGTAACAGATACATTGTCATGATCCACAGATGGGATTGAGACCTGAAATCTCAGTGAATCAATGCGTTCCAGCTAGTGCATGTTGTATCTTCTTCTATGCTTATACTAATTTTTCTGAGCAGAAACAGGAAAGTCTTACGAGAAAAATATGCTTTGGTGTTTGGTTGGTTTTGTGTTTTTTGGTTTTTTGTCTGTTTTTTCCATTTCGTTTCTCAGCTGTGGAAACAGAACTTGTAGCAAAACCTCTGTCTAATTCTAAGTAAGGTGGGAATAACTGGAATTGAACTACATAGATTTCAAATTGAAATGGTCTTTGTTTATGTTACAACACTTAACTATTTTCAGGGCCCACCTTGATTTCCTGAATTTAATATTCAACAAGGTAACTGATGATGTGTCTTCTCTTCCAGTCCAGGATTGTAGGTATTTGTCTACAAGACTCTTAAAAAGCTGTACTTGTGTGTCTGTTTGGTTTAGGTCCTTTTCTGTATGCAGCCTTTATCAGAAAGTTAACTGTGAAGAGAGAAATTAATTTCTCTTTCTCACAAAGTCACTTTCTACTGACCATCATCCTGGAAATAAAACCTTGAGCACATTAGAGATCCAATGGTTATAGTAACACCAGAAGAAGGCCTGCCATATACCTCCAAACCAGAAAACTTTTCTGGGATGACAAAATATTTTCCTTTATGGCATAGATCCTCATTCCAAATACAGCACACTCAAAAGAAGAATATACATATCAGGCTGGAAATATTTGCTTGTCACAGTTCTGTGATATGAAATAGATAATGATTTTATTCCTATCATTGCCTTTCCCTGAGGATATCCATAATGCAAAAATACTGTGCCTGCACTCCTTGATTTTTTCCAGTACTTACACTTGATCAAAGTGTAGCTGATCAAAGCCAAGTCTTATTCCTTTTGTGTCTTACTTGAAATGGCCTGCTAACAATCACATCTGATACTAAATAAGGTGCACTGAGGAGAAAATGACAGTATTTGCTTTATCTGCAAAAGTTGTGCACTTTTTTTTTTTGTATTTCCTGTACTCCTGTTAGTACTGCGGCATCGCTAAAATATCCGAGAAAAATCAGGATTTTATGTAGAATAAACCTCTAAATTACATCTTCTTGTCATAGAGCTTTCTACTTGTAGCTTATTTGTCCATCTGCATGACACAAAGGCTCACACTGCATGAAATGCTTTAATCTCCACTTCTTTCTCTCCTTTCTATCTCTTCTTTTTCTTCTTTCTTTGCAGTAAGAAACGTTTACGTTATACAAATTCAAAGTTTAGAAGGGCAAATCTTGCAATAAGGACATGCTAACACTGGTTGCTGGACATAACAGCTCCATCTCTCTTCATGACACACCACTGACTGTGTAGGACTTACTAAAAGAATTTCTGAAGAAAATCACTGTCGCAGAGTTTTGTAACTTCAGTGGGTTATGCTGGTACTTGTAGGCAACCATTAACCTAATAAAAACAATCTAACTGTAGAAATAAGAAGCCATAATTCACATATTTTGCTCAAAACTTTGATCAAAAAATAATTCTTGTCTCACTGCACCTATAATTTGTCAAAAGAGAAAACATTGTAGTCAGTGCTAGGAAATGAAAAGAGCTAAAACCCCTGGCTCACTTCTGACTCCTCCTAGATGAGGACAGGAGGGTCTCCTAGCAAAACTTAAAACCTTTTTAGCCTGTCATGTTTAAAACTTCTGTCAGCTTTCAGATACTGCATTAACTAGGGTACTGAACTGTGAACCAGAGAGCTTAAATTGTCATGAGTGCATTTATCTCCCAATCTTCAGCATTTTTAAGGACGTACCTTAAGAACTTGACTTATTCATTAATTAACACTTATTAAGAGAAAAGGAGTGTTACCTTTTTCCATTGGCATGGAAATGGGATGGATTTACACACACACACAGCTGAGAAAATGAAAAGCTGCCAGCTCTGTGTGTTATCTCGTTGATTACTAATACAAAGTAATTAATGAACGCAGAGCTCCACAGTTGGAGGTGGAAGATCTGTATTCAAAAATCCACCAGCCACTGTTATACTCCTGAACCACAATGCCTTCCATCCCTTTCTGCAGCACAGGAAACCTATTCAGCTCTGTGAGGAAACTCAGGTTTTCCCTGTTCCTTAGGAACACACCAAAAAAAAAAAAAAAAGAATTATGGATGCAAGACACTTGCATGTGATGATTGCTTCACACATTACCCTTTGGATCTGTGCAAGAGGGTTGTATTCTGTTCCTTCAGCAAAGACTATCCCACACATTAAATTAGACAGCAGTTTGCTGGTCAGTGGCATGGAAAAATAGTTTTATTAAAACAAGGCACCAGAAGAAGTGATTAATCAGTCATGACTGTATGATTAGATGGGAGTTAATGAGCTCAATGCAATTTAGCTGGAACTCTGCCCTAACTGATGGGTATTCACAGAAAACATTTTCCTGAAAAATGAAGCTGTCAAGTATTGGAGTACAGGTTGTGAAATGAAAATTTTTCACCTTATAGAAACAGTTTAGATTAGAATGCACACATGATGTGCACAACCAAATGCTTGCATCCTGTTAATAAGGTCTGACATGGATTTAATGAACACACAAATCTGAAAAACTCATAGCAGTAATTACCATGCTACGTAATATAGCATTATATATCCACAATATAGCTAAGACATTTCACTACAAGTTAATAGATGTATTTGTTTTATTGTTATTTTCTCATAATGCCCTGAATTTATTTATTTTTATCTTTTTTTTTCAGTGCTTCTCTAATGTAATGACATTTGGATCTGGAATTGGATTTTGGAAACAAAAGGAAAAAAAAAAAGAAAGAAGAGAGACAGGCACGCTGTGACATCTAGAGCAAAACAATGACATTCTGGAACTAATGTTACTAACGGAGGAAAGAAAAGTCAGACACTAGTGTCAGTAACCAGCCTGTAAGCTGATCATTCAGCTCTATTCCAAAGTTAAGGTCTTCTGTCAGCAACAGTAAGGAGACAAATGCATGAAAACTATTAATCTGACAGATGTGAAAAAATATGCAGCAGATCAAAAATAACAGCATAAATGAAGGAAATAAAATCTATGAAAATTATTTTGAAAAAAAAAAAAAAAGAAAATAAGAAAAAAGAATTATTCCAATGCTAAAGAAGCAGATATCCATCCTTTGTTACTGTACCTTGAAATCAGTACAAAATCAGTGCATCAGATTTATATTTTAAAGACAATTAATTCAATGTGTACCACTCTATATACTAAATGCCAGCTGAAACATTCATAAAGGCAACAGAAGTTGGTTATGCCAAGCTGAAAAAAGCTAGGCATTTACTTACAGGCTTAGATATTCACTTAGAGATGAGTGAATGTCATGTCTCTGTATCTCTCCATCTCTCCCTTTAATCGTCACTGTCCTGGCCTCCTCTTTAGGAAGCACTTTCCAAATTCCAGCTACAGTAGGGTTCCTTCACATGCAGGTCACACTGCCTCATGCTTTCTCTCTGAATCTGACCTCTTGATTAGTCTAATCTTGCCCACAGTCTGGACTGATCCAATAAACCAAAAGCAAAACAGTAAAATGTTGGAAAAGAAAAAAATCTGCTCAGAATTAAGAACTTAAAGGACTGAAAGTTTCCTTCATGAGATGCAATTAAATCTAAAGTAGATAGATAAAAAAGGAGATTACTAAATTCCTAGTTGTTTTAAATACACTCAGAATAATCATGAGAAAGAATTTAGGAAATGCATCCCACTGTACTCAAAACAATGGCTATATCTGTAGCCTCCAAATCCTCAGGAGTTTTGCATTTCAAATTATAAGAAAGCCCCTAAGCACTTTCTTATCTACAAAAGGTTTCAAAGTGGCCTGTGCTAAAAGACTTTCTGAACAAGAGAATCTAGTGAAAAAAGGCTAGGTAAAAAAGAAAAAAAAAAAAATCAGAAAAGATTTCCTAAATGTTTTAGAACATATGAGATTTTTTTTTTGTGCTTCATTGAAAAACTGTCAAGTAGAAATGATCAAGCTATTAAATGGCCTAAAGGGATACCTTTAAGGTATTATATTTGTCTACTGTTTTACATTAAGCCAGAAAAATCCTTAAATAACCTATGAAAGTGATTAGGATTTCACTGGAAAAAAAAAAAAAAGTAGGAAAAGCCACTGGAATTTCAAAAGAAATCTCAATAGAAAGTCTACCACATACACACTTTCTGCTCTCAACACACGCCACCGTATTTATGAGTTGAGAATGGACTAGGTAGGTGTGTCTCACCCTTATATGCCATTACTGCAGGAACTACATTTCCTATATCCTCAGTGTAGAAATCCTATATAAGGCTGTGCAATATCAAACTTGGATATAGAGAATGTAGGGCTACATGCAAATGACTGGGTTAGTTGTAGTGTTCACTGCCTGAAATATGTACATAAAGATTCAAAGAAAGGTGCTAGCACCTTCCAGAATGCAATTGTGACACAACCAATGTACCGGTCTTGTGTGCTGTGAAAAAAAACAGGACAAATTTTCCTATCTGAATGTAAGTGCAAGTCAAAAGTGTTGATACCAAGCTCCATTAATTTAGCTTGTGGTATAGTGCTCCCACATTAAACAGGAACATTTAGAACTTTTTTCCTGGACCTTACTAAATATGAAGGAGACTACAGAATGCTCATCACTTTCCAAGGAAAGAATACATTCTTTGGAAAACACCAAATATTCAACAACATAATATTTCACAAATTTAGTGAATTATGAAAGTAACTGGGACAAGAATTCTTCTGAAATGAATTCAATGATTCTCAATACCAAGACACACAGACTGATTTCTGTGTAAAAAGCTCTAAAATGATTTTGGCTTTTCTTAAGGCCCTGTATTTACAAACATAGGAGGAGGAAAAAAAAAAAAAGTCATTTCACTGTCATTTCACTGTGGATTAAGCATTAAGTCAGTTTGCCTCAAACTTTCACTGGGACACTTGATTAGTAGAATTTCAAACACCTACACAACACCATTCCTAGAAAAAAAGAATAGTCTTTCACTTGATATAGTTTAGGTAGTACCAGTACTTAGAATAAATAATCTGCTATATACTTGGTTCAAGAGCAGTTGATTCCAGTTTCAAGCCAGAGAACAGACTCATCACTTTGCAATCTGTGGGATCACAGCTGAAAGGGAACTGTGGTCTTTCTCCTAGACAGAGGCTAATGCCTGGCTGCTTAATATTTTCCTCTGGAGATCTGCAAACCCCCCGAGTTCCTTCTTTAAAATTAAGGCTTTTTATTTCACTAAGTAATGCACCTGAAAAGGAATGACACATTGCCAAGGAGAAAGAATATGAAACGTTATCTGAAATTCCTTTCAACAGTCAAAAGATCCATCAGTTACTGACATTATTACAATTTGGACAAATGTACAAGTTGTTTTGAAGTAGAGCTATATACAGTAAACTGCTTTTAAGCTAACAAATTAACACCACCTGGAAATGGAATTTACAAAACATAAAAGTACCCAGTTAATTAAAATGCTTATCTGCTAAATGACCAACACTTACACCAAGTTACATGAACTTACGACATTGAACAAGAGATTCTGTAATAAATACTGTGAAAAAAGTGGGATCACTACATTCTTCTTTTTTTTTTTTTTTTCCCACTCCGTATATATACTTACCTTCTATGACATCCCAATATTTTTTCGGAAGAATCTTCTTTCAAGATAACTATGTGTTCTGTATATTTATCGACAGATTGTCAGCTACCAAAGGCTGCTTCAGGATAGGTAGCTCTAGGCACTGCCATAACTGAAAATACATTTCACATCAACAGGTGTATCCACAAAAAAAAAATAATAATAATAAAATTAACTACAGAAATCTCATACTATTGTAAAGGTCTTCATAACCTAAATGAATTAGGTCAAAAGCAAATGACAGCACCCAACCCAACAGAAGTTAGGTTTACTGCTAGCAGCCTGAAACCATAATTCTTGTTCTTTTTAAGTTTTTTTGTCCTACCTATGTCAAAGAATGCTATTTCCATAAAGAAGAGTAAGAAGAGAGCTTTTATTATCATCACTTAAAAAAGGGGAAAAAATAAAATAATAAAATAAAATAAAATAAAATGTCTTTTCTATTTATTCGTAGAGAAAAAGACAATTATTTGAAGGACCAAATGGCAATGTACTGTCCAACCAGCAAATGCTGGAAAAGGGAAAACAGTTTGGGAAGAAAGGGACAATCCTCAAAGCTCAGCAACTATCATGTCTGTCTAAAAAAGATACTTATGCTTCAGGATCATAGACTTTATACAAACATCAAATGAGGGGATAATGCCTCACCTTCTCACTTACCGTGCTGGTAGTCCTCTAAAAGCACAGATTTAAATTTTAATTTGAAAACTGATCCACAGATAAGTACACTGAGCTCACAAATACAGCATACCCCCTCCTTTTATCTTAAATGTATAAATATATTTTTATGTTTATATATATATATATATATATATATATATATATTTAAACAGACATGCTTTTGAAGGGGAAGGACTCAATTCAGACTGCCTGAAGGAACTCAGCAGGAGCTTTCAGTGCAGCTGAGATCCTGCAGACACTCCAAAAGGCAGCCCACTGGTGTGGGACCCACAGCCCATCATGGAGACAAAACGCTGCCCAGCAGGGCCCTTCCTGGCCGGGGCTGCCCAGGAGCCAGCATTCCTGCCACTCAGTGGGCCAAGTCCCTGCCCACAGAATGACCTCTGTAATGCCCCAGTGCTCAGAGCTAAAATCCAGGTTTAGCAGAGGCTTGGTGATCCTGACACATGCTGACATAAGGTCTCGGTTATAGTTCCCATTGAGTTTTGGGCTCATCCAGAGCTCTGCTGCTCAGAGAGGTGTGCTAAGCTGGAGTGAATGAGCTTGCCATCCAAAAAGGTAGGATGCTGCCTCTGTGAGTCATGGACTCTGAGCCTCTGCTGGGCCATATCCCAGAGCAGGCTATCAGCCAGGCACCTCACAGCCAGAGGCAGAACCTCACCTCTGCAGACAGAGCCGCTCTCAGTTCTCCACCTTCTCTGTTCAGCTATACCCCTGGTCCTTAAAACTTTTTATTTCTTTCATTTTTCTTCCACCCGCCTCAAACTCAATAGTTGTTTGTATCCTTGTAAGTAAATTTAAAATGGTTATTTTTTTTTACGATCAGAGAGAAACAAAACGAAATCTCCATGTTAACCACTTAGAGGGGTATAAATCTCAAGTTACAGTAGTACTTAGATACTTCAAAAACACTGCCACACTCACCTGCTTTGAAAGCTTTTGGCTTTACCGCTGCTACTGCAACAAACCATTTATTTGATGGCTCACCTTTGTACCTTCCAAGGCACAAGCCATACCATCCCAGCAAACCAACATTGAGGTGAACCCCAGTCATTGAGGGATGGCTGGGCATCACATCACTTTTCTACATACAAACAGGTAGCTGTGAAATAATGCCCATTCTCATTGGACCTGGCATTTTTGCAAATATGATACAGATTCACCAGTGATGCAGTCACCATAGATTCAAATTTCTTATTGCCATGGGGAGATGCAAGCATATGGGTGCAGATGAATCTTGATGCTTATAGTGCCTATCCAGAACTTTTCAGTGACAACTGCCCAGGAAATGACACCGGTTTATCACCAGTTTGGATACTTTTCTCATACATAGTTTGAGATGTTTACATAGTGTTATAAACAATCTCAAAAAATATTGTTTAATTATTATTTCCACTCTAAATAGAATTTAATAACAGCACAAACAAAACTTTAATTTATTTAATGTAAGGTCATGGGTTTATGCAAATACTTATATTACAGCTGTGTACATTGCAAAAGAGGAAAATATGATGTCTGAGTATCATGCTATCCAGGGCCCTCCATCTGGGAAATTAATGAAAGATTGCTCATTATATGATCAGTTACACTAGAGTGCTATCAGACAAGGACTATATACAACCATGAATGATTCATATTTCAAAATCATTTTTTCCTAAGCTAAAGGTACCAAGTGTTTGCATTTTCAAAAGAATGACACTAATTTCTACAAAACAATGTTAATAATTACACAAACAGTAACAAGACAGAAAGTGACAAGTCACCAAAATAACCTTTTTCAATCCATTCACTTCTCTCATGACATAGCCTTCCACAGTGGAAGTACAGTATGTTCATGACCTTTTCAACTTGAACTATGTATAATGCAACATATAGAACAGAGGGAGGTTACTTACTGTGTTATTTCATCCTAGCTCAGTAAGCATCCATTGCACTGAATATTCATTTTAAAAACAGTTCTAAAGACATAATGAATGAATGTCATCATTTTTAGTGTTGATTACTGCAATAGTAATCTCACAGATATTAATTCAGTTTTCATGATACCCCATTTAATACATCAATACATTTAAGAATCTAAAGAATGGATCTACTAAAATCAAAATTTGCACAAGCCTGGGAGCTGAGTTGAAGACACCTAGAACCCAACTTCTAACATGATTTTACATTCTGTTTATAACTTCCATCAGCTACAGCTACATCTCTGAGACCTCAGTACCTGCACAAGTCAGTCCTGAAGTATCAAAACATTCAAAACCAGGAATAATAAAATGAGCAGTTGCAATCAGTATGCTGGGCAGTGATTGCTCAGCTAGACTGGTGTGGTTAAAAACTCAGCATTGTTGATTGCTTTGGAGAAACATCCAATAACATTAAGAATGTGACTGGTTTAAGAAACTTTCACGGCTTTACATAGGATTGTGTAGCAAAACAGACAATCTTCAGTGCTCTAGAACAGCAATCAAATGTGAGGATTTTGAAGGTTTATCTTTTTATTTTGTCTAAATCCAGTTTAATATACCACTTTCAATTGCTGTAACAAATGAGCTGTGTGGTTGCAAAGACAAATTTAACTGTGCCATTTACGATTTCTCCATGCTTCAATTTTGCTTAAAAAACAACAAACACAAACAAACAAAAATCCACCTCTTCCAGGACTTCATAGAGAATCCTTACTGAATGACATCAGTATGTTGCCATTTTTTATATTACCTAGATAGAGATTATAGATGGCAAGGGAATAATAACTATGGAATTGACATAGGTATTATCCTATGGGGGTCCAGTTCTCCCCATGTCCAAGCCCATTGCAATGCTGCCCATATGTTCCAATAAAATTATTTTGCACATCAACTTTCTGCTTTCAGGACCAGCATTCATCTTCAGGTGGAAGGAACTACCAAAAGCATTAAGCAGAAGTCCACTTCCAGACTGGACTTTCACTTTTCCGTTTAATTAAATATCCTTATAGCAGCCTTTTTCTTTACATCATACTTTCTTCCCCTCCTCTCCTTTGAGAAGGGGGATTAAGAGAGTGGTTGTGGTGGGGTTTAGTCATCTATCACTGTGAAACCACCACAACAGCATACACTGGTAGAGAAGCACCACGACTGTGCAAATACTGGGGAAACAAAAGGCAAAAAAATACACACAAAAGTGCTAAGTAGGCAATGTGGCAACTAAGATCATTCTGTAGGAAACTAACAGAGGATTTAACGCTGTTTTATTTTGTATAAATGTAAAGAAAATTCAAGCATATTAAGTAAAATAAGAGCTAATTTTTTTCTATGTTATGAAGTCTAGGAAGATGAATGGCAAAAAATATTTAAAAAAAAAAGACTATCCTAGCCTGTTCTAATAGATAGTGTGCATGGTGTTATTCAAAATACAGAAACTGTAATTACTTATAAATTCACTTTCTTGCTACAGATGACATGTGAAGAGATCCTTGCTTATTTCAGTAGTAAGGTTTTCCTAGTCAGCTGGCAAAAAGCTGTAATTTGATGCAAACGGCCAGAGAAGCAACTGAGAGAAATCCCCCTGGCACCATACAGGATAGATGAGTATGGTGTACCTCTCCTACAAGAGTCATTAAAACACCATTCCAACAGAGGCATGCTACATACCAACAAGTGCTGCTGATTTCTACTAGCGAGCAACTCATGGGGCATGAAGCATAGCCCTTATGAGAGAAATTGAACTTTCCACCCATTTTGATGATAAAATTGCAAAAAGCTCTAGCAGTCTCATGCTCCTCTGTATATGCCTGAGCAAGAAACGCCCACGCACACACCTTGCACTGGCAGCACTCAGCACAGAGCAGCAAGAGGAGCTCCAGAAGCTCTCACCAGGATGGGTCTCTCCTGCTCTGTGTACTCCTGGTGAAATCGGATTTTGCTGTGGCTGGATGGTACAACAAGAAAATCGGGATGGCTTGGCACCCATTTGTATTCTGGTAGACCAAAGTGAAGTGCTTTACCACTGCTGGCAGAAATACTTAGAGCTTCTCTGAAAGAACAAGCTTACCAAGATTTCTCAATCACTTCAATGAAAACATGCAGTTAACGACAATCGTCTGCATAGGATATAACATCTCTCATGCACGCAAAGATGCACAACACGCAGGAAGGTGAAAGCAAGTCACATACTATGTGCATATACATAATATCTATTCATTAGGGTATGGCATTTAACATACAACCTGGAAGCTTCAAATTTCAATGACCTCATTTACAAGAGTTATTATGGAGCACTATAAAAGATATCACAAGGCAAAAGACTAGTATGTTATTTATATCATAAGACTGTTGGATGTGTTTCAGAAAACCCCAAGAAAAGCAAGTGTAAATTCACAAATCACAAGCTCCTAGTCATTTCAAAAGAAAAGCACGTTTTTGTTGTAGGCAAATAGAAGATGCATAAATTTGTGCTCGTTCACTTACAGTAAAATGTCCTTTAAATGCCAAGCTAATTTAATTTCCTCTATCTAGTCACTGTTCCCCCAATTCTTTAGATCTCTTTGAAGTTTACTTGATGATGATTTCAAAAAGTTTTGGACAAATAAGTCTAAATCATTTCCTCAGGCAACTGAGGTTAAGAAAACACCTGATGTTTTCCAATGTCAAATATGTCTAGTTACCTTTTCCTTTAGCAGTGCTACAACAGTCATACAATAGAACTGTGACTTGGTAAAAATTTTTTGGAAGCCGGCATTTCCCTCTGCAACTGATCCAAAATCAGCCAAAGGATTAATAATAACAATTTTTAAAATAACCTATATTCACAATATTTTGAAGTAAAATAAATAAATAAATAAATAAGGTAATTCCTCAATATACAAATAGGACTGTCTGAGGAAAATACAGGAAAATAATTTTTGCTCTCATAAAACATTTGACAGTACAGCTCTGTTGTCTACGTTTAAAAAAAAAAAAAAAGAGAGAGAGAGAGAGAAAGAGAGAGAGAGTTGTTTAAAACAGAACTGAAAGACAAAATAAAACTATAAATCCCTTCCTCTCAAGCAAAACTTGGCAGCTTCCTTCCTGAATACCTGAGGCACCTCTCCTGAGCAAGCAGCTGCAGTGCAGAAGGCACACCAGCACCGGAACAGCTGATGGCACTGTAAAACAGCTGAATTCACCTTGTTTTCCTCTTACAGGGTGCAACGTTGGGTCCCTTTCTCTTACCAAATTCCTATCCCTGATTCTAATATTGCTTCTACCTTGCAGAATATTCAGATACTACTGAATATAAGAGTACTAATGTACAGATGGCCAGGCTTCATTTCCTAAGAAAATTAGTGGAAAATTTCCAGGGATTGATTTGATTATGGCATCTCAGCATTTTCACAAAGAGAAAGTACTAAATACTAAAAAGTTCTTGAATCTAGTAAAGGAATACTTGATTAAAAAACAATAATCAGAATTAAAAAAAAAAATCAGAAGCAAAACACAGTTACAACATTTCGTGGTAAATATTCCCAAACAAACTCTTTGGGAAAGCTATGGAATTACTTTTTCAGGATCAAAGGCAACAGTGGAAAATGAGTGAAATTGTATAAGAAAGAAAGCGTGTAGTGCTGTGTTGCTAAAGATTTCTTCTAGTCATAGGCACTGCGTGGTTACTTTGTGTTCTGATTTTTTATCATTCCCTTTAAAATGCATTGCTTTATTCTGGCAGGTTATTAAAACACTGAAATTCATAGGTTCATTCTTTTCTATAAAATTTCACTCATTTTCCACTGTTGCCTTTGATACAGGCATTTAGTTGATTCAGGGGAGAGAAGTATACTCAGCTAGATGGATCACTAACCTCATGAAGTACGGAAATTCTCATTTTGGGATTCTTGCACTAAAACAAGTACTTATTTATTTCATAGGTAAATCTTGCACATTTAATACACACTAATCAAGAATTAAAAAGAAATCCAGTTAGTGCACATGGATATTCTTTCTTAAACACAAAGAAAGCTGTTTAGTATCTGACTCAAGACAGAATGAGATTTTGTTCTTATTACTCAACCATTTCATTACTGCTGACTTACCTGTTTTATAGGAACAATACCTACTATATAAAGATTGTATTCAGCATTAAAAACAGCAGCCTTAATGATTTCTAATGTAATGAAAAGTAAGGGAAGACTGAAAAGACCTCCCTTTTCAGGATTCTCTCCATTAGAAAACTGAGCTCATACTGAATCCAGTTAATAATAAAAAATTTTCAAGGAGTTGTTATACTTTCTTCTCCCAAATGAAAGGAATGTGTGTTGTTCTAAATAAAAATAAAAAAGTTAAAAAAAAAAAGATATAGTGCTTCAGATGTATGCACAAATTACCTCTTCTCATAAAAGTAACCACAGCAGTCATCAAATATGAAAGCTAATATGAAGCTGCCTATGTAAGCACCTACCATATGAAAAATGTATCAATAAATTCAAAGACAATCTTTATACATTTTTAATAACAACTACATACCAAATGTCAGTTCTGTTAATTTATCAGCAAGATCACGAGACATTTTAGTATTATTATTCCTGGCTTCCAGAGACTTACTAGAAAGAAAAATAATAGCACTGACAATTATTTGACTTTGTCAGTTTACAAGCCACTATTTACAAGATTATTCTCCTTTAATACCAATATATCAATATGCAAGAGAGACACAGGCAGATTGCTAATGAATTGCACAGAAGCCAGGCAAAATCTGCAGTAGCAACCTATTCATTATTCAGTGAACACCGACTATCTGGGTTAGTACAGCTGTAGCTCTGTACCATCTACTAATGCTGAGATTTAATAGGTATTGAGAGCACAGTAAACTACTCCATAAAAAGGTAACAACTGAAGACACTCAGAGACTTTGCTTTATCTTTCCTCTGTGATAAGTAGAAAGCACTGTATATCAGTACCACTGCCATTTACAAACTAAGGAGAGAGGGAACACCTCTTCTCTCAGATGTGCTTTTCATTCTCCTGTTGTTGGACTTGGTCCTCGCAGGGGAACAATTCTCAAGGACAGCACACACTTTGGATCATCCATGGGATGATGTTCTTGGACTTCATTT